>NC_138517.1:38012055-39363721 GCF_000230855.2 Cajanus cajan | reverse complement strand
TTTCTTTGGGAGGACGTCTGATGAAGACGAGGATTGCTGGTAGGTGGTGCCCTTGTGATGGTGGGCAAAGGAGTAAATGATGAGTATTATTATGCCTGGCCTCTCCAGGCTGCCTGCTAATGATGATAATGTGATTGCCCCTCTTTTTTTTGGAGGACGTCTGATGAAGACGGGGATTACTGGTAGGTGGTGCCCTTGTGCTGGTGGGCAAAGGAGTTGATGGGTGACAAAGATTCTAGTGTTGCCCCTGCCATGTGAGTATTGTGATGCCTCTCCAGGCGCCTTTATTGTGGGATGGTTGGTAAGAGTTTGGTGTTGTTCTTGTCAAGGTGAGTATTGTAATGCCTCTCCAGGCGTCTGCTTGTGATGGATTTTTTTGAATTTCATTTTTTGTTTAGCTTCGGCTCTTTCATGTTTGAAGCTTGCCTTTTTTGCTATTTTTTCTAAATGCTTCGGCTTTTTCAACATTTACGAAGCTTGCCTTTTTCTCACTTTGTTTTTGCTTTTTTATTATCATCATTGGTGGAGGGATCTATTCTCGTGATGATGTTATTTGCTGAATCTTTATTGACGAGTATTGTTTTGGAAGCCACTTCTGACTTTGGTTAGGAAGTCATTCCTGGTCTTGACATTTTTTCAATTATCCTTCATTTGGTGAAGAGCAAGGCGCGATAGCCTCTTCATGCTTATAGGCTTGCTTGTTTGATTGTTGAGCTTTTATGAATGCTTCGGCCTCTTGATTCCTCCAACAAGTGATGGATAAACACACACAAAGAATGCAAAAATGCAAAAGAAAATGCAAAGCAGAAATGGATTGGATTTTTTTTTTAAATGAACTTATACCCTTTTGCTGTATATTTGTACCCTAGAACGGCCCGTTCCAGTGAACCAGAACGGCCCGTTCTGATTTCAGAACGGCCCGTTCCGGGATACAGATTTTAGGCCATTTGTTTAGTTTGGAACGACCCGTTCCAGCTAACAACTTTTAGGCCATTGAGAAGCCTCGGAACGGTCCATTCCAATTCGAGAACAGCCCGTTCCGGACTTGGGAACGGCCCGTTCCGTTTTTGGAACCGCCCATTCCAGGCCACTAAAAAAAGTTAATTTGGGTTTTTGGGCCCTCTGATGTCCTATCTTGTTTGTATGCCCCCCGGATGAAATTGGGTGTCTATAGGTGGGAGGCACGGATCGAGGATGATGTGGCTGTCTCAGATGCGTTTGTGTTTGCTACTTCCCCATCTAATGGTCCGCGTGGAACAAGCTTGGAGGGAGCTTCGTGATTGACATCATCACGTGTTGGGGTAAGTGGGTTGATAGTTGAGGTTGTCTTGGACTGCGAACAAGTTGGTGAAGGATTAATCGTGGCCGTCCGTGAATGATCCAACGGGGCAGCTGGAAGCAGAAGTGGAAATTTCTCTTTGATGAAGGGAAAATGGTGCGGCAAAGACCTAGAAGGGTCTCGTGGGGTCTCATATAAGTCTTGGTCACGAAGAGGTATGGGAAAAGGTGGGGAAGTGCCCGACGGAGGAGTTTGAACGTCACTGGTGGTGATGAGGGTCTCGTCACGACGAAGCAAAACCGAATCTGGAGGTAAGGGTTGGTGGTGGAGCGAAGGAGCATTACCAATATAAGGGCGAAGCCTGGAAATGTGAAAAACAGGATGCAGTTTG
Organism: Cajanus cajan; assembly: GCF_000230855.2. Classification (NCBI taxonomy): domain Eukaryota; kingdom Viridiplantae; phylum Streptophyta; class Magnoliopsida; order Fabales; family Fabaceae; genus Cajanus; species Cajanus cajan. Next base: position 39,362,051 of record NC_138517.1, on the reverse strand, counting down.
GAAGACAATGGTAACTCTAGCTCATAAGCGACAACGCCGATGCGAGGGTGAACGCGAAAAGGGCCATAGTAACGCCTCGCGAGTTTTTGGTTTGAGCGACGATGGAGGGAAACTTATCGATAAGGCTGAAGTCGAAGGAGGACCCAATCACCCACCTCGAAGGTATGATCTTTTCTTTTTTGATCTGCCAGACTTTTCATTCGCTGTTGCGCAACTCTTAAGGCATTTTTGATGTCTAATAACGTGTGGTGATGTTGTTGGAGCAGATCGGCAACCGAAGGAGAGTTTGTGTCTTTCGGAGATAATAGATCCATGACAGTGGGAGGTTGGCGGCCATAGACAACGTGAAAAGGGGAAGTCCGCAAGCTAGAATGAAAGCTAGTATTATACCAGTGTTCAGCTAAATGGAGATAGCCAAACTAGGAGCGAGGATTATCAGCAACGAAGCAGTGCAAAAACGCTTCAAGGGTACGGTTGATGACCTCACTCTAGCTATCAGTTTGCGGGTGGTAGGCGGAGCTAAAATGGAGTTTCGTGTCAGCAGCCTTAAAGAGTTGCTTCCAAAAGGTACTCAAGAAGATAGGGTCTCTGTCAGAAACAATGGAACGAGGAAAACCATGAAGGCAGAATATCTCATGCATAAAGCGATGGGCAAGCTGGACAGCGGTAAAATGAGTCGGTAAAGCGATGAAATGGGCGGATTTACTTAAACGGTCACAAACGACCCAAATCGAAGTGTACCCATGAGAGCAGGGAAGACAGGTGATAAAATCCATACTTAAATCCTCCCATATCTTGTGTGGTGTTGGTAAGGGTTGAAGTAACCCGAGGGGTTTGTGCATTGGAGTTTTGGACAGTTGACAGATCTGACATTTGCGGATGAAATCCTTGAGGTCTTTAGCCATAGAAGGCCAGTAGAAGGAAGCCGCAAGACGAAACAAACTTGGCTTGAACCCTGAGTGTTCAGCAGTGGGTGAGCTATGGAATTCTTCCATGAGTTGTGAACGGAAATCAGCATGGCTAGGCACAAAAAGGCGTTGATGAAAATACAGTAAGTTGTCCTTAACTGTATAAATTTCTCCTTTCTCATCAATATTCAAACATTTATTAACTAGATCCTTTCCTTCTGAATTTTGGGTGAAATACTGCCTCCACTGTTGCAAGTATTGGGGAATGATGGAAGAAATGGCGAACAACAAGGAAAAGTCCGACATTAGAGGTGGTCTAGACAAAGCATCGGTGGCAAGGTTGTGTTTTCCTGGTCGGTACAACACTTCAAAATCAAAACCAAGTAATTTCGAAAGCCATTTTTGTTGCTCCGGGGTATGGAGGTCTTGAGTGAGGAGATGTTGAAGACTTTGCTGGTCAGTGATGATTTTGAACCTGCGACCTAACAAGTATTGTCTCTATTTTTTTACAGCTTCAATTATGGCATACATTTCCCTGACATAAACTGATTCTGTTTTCATCTTGGTGCCTAATTTCTTGCTGAAAAATGCAATAGGATGTTGGTTCTGGGAGAGGACGGGGCCAACGGCAATGGCAGAAGCATCTGTTTCCAACACAAACGGTTGGCTAAAGTCGGGAAGGCACAAAGTAGGATTACTTGTAATTTTTTTTAAGGTCTGTAAAGGCTTGTTGAGCCTGCTCATTCCATTGGTATGTAATAACCTTAAGCAGATCGGTGAGGGGAGCGGCAACAGTGGCATAGTTGCGGATGAATCGCCGGTAAAAACCAGTGAGACCCAAAAATCCGCGTAGGGCAGTCGTGGTAATGTAACAAGTCCCACATCGAGGAGGTCTCCTCACCAAGGAGACCTTATAAGGCGGGAGGTTCTCCAACCTCTTGGGCTGGCTTTTGAGGGATGGTTCCCCTCCTTAGCCTTATGCTCGTTACAATGGTGTTTTCATTGAGAGCCAGCCAAATCGAGAAGGGCTACCCACAGAGGGTTCTGACCATCAGAGGGTTCTAACCGGCAAGAAGGCCGAGTGAAGTGCAAGTGAGTGAAGTACCGTGGAGTGCAGCCTTCGAGGACACTGGCTTTCGAAGGGGGTGGTAATGTAACAAGTCCCACATCGGGGAGGTCTCCTCACCAAGGAGGCCTTATAAGGCGGGAGGTTCTCCAACCTCTTGGGCCGGCTTTTAAGGGATGGTTCCCCTCCTTAGCCTTATGCTCGTTACAGTAGGCATTTCATTTTTTGTTTCCCTAGCATTTTTGCTCTGTGAGCAGATGATGGCTTGGCTACAGAAGCGATTTTCGGATCCCCCAGCTCAAGATTAGGCTAGTGATAGGATATTTTATCTATTATTTCATGATTATCTCTCATTGTACTCTGAAAAGTATATCTTATGTACCAGATTATATTTTTTGTGCCCACACATTTGTTTATTTAAAATATATATATAAATGCGCAAAATACAAAAAGATAAGGACGCAAGAGAAATAAAGGGCAAAAAAATAATAACACGAGAAAAGGCAAAACTTTTCATATAAAAAAAGATAAAGCTATAAAATAAAAATAAAAGAGTGTTAAGAAATCCTCAGTCTGGGGGTCGGTCCACAAGCAAGGGGCAAGGTCCCCTCACAATAATAATCAGATCAGATAGCTGGACAAGGCCAAGCAAATCAAAGTCAACATCATAGCCCACACTCGATCATCAAAAAAAGAATAGCCACAACATCCAAGCAAAAGACGCTTGGAGAGACATCATAATACTCACATGGTAGGAACAACACTATAAGCCCTACCACCCATCTCATACTCCAATGAAGACGCCTGTAGAGGCACTACAATACTCACGTAGCGGGGCATCACTCACCCCGCTAGCCCTAGCCCAAAACGGGGGCAAAAACATGCATGTGTCAGAAAAAGTACATCACTTTTTCAGATAAGGACAACACTCTACAGCTATTTGACTAGAAAAGGACAAAAAGGTTCCTAGGTCTCTACTAAATTCAGACATAGTTGCTAACAAGGCAAAGAAGACTACACACAATGTCTATCACAAGAAGCAACATTTTATGCAATAACTCAAGCATTAAATGAGAAGATCGAACTAGTCATAAACAACTATATCTGCTTCAACGGACACTTGCAACAGGAAAATTCTAAAGGACAATATATATATCACAATCTCTAACCTTAAAAGGCTGGCTTTTTGCTTTGCTCTTTCAACAATAGTGATATTAAGCCCACAAAGCAACGATTCCATAGATAGAGCGTATAGAGTCAAATGTACCATAGTGTATTCATCTTTGTAAACTAAGGAGTTCCAAGCATGTGCATCTTAGGAACAAAAACCTTAGTGAGTGTACCAATTTATGTATCCTCTTTGTGAGAGTCGACCAAACACTCAATCGTTGTAAAGACTAAGGTTGCATACCTTAGTGAGTGTGTATTCTTATGTATCCTCTCTATGAGAGTACCCAAACACTCAAACCAAACCTGTCTAGTTAATATTGTAAAGCCTGAAGAGGCTAGGGAAAGAATACTTGTAAAGCCTGGAGAGACTTGTCAAAGAATACTCACTACAAGCCAGAAGTGGCTAATTAAAGAATACTAGCATTAGTGAGTGAAGTTGGCAGGCCAGGAGGTGGTCGAGAATACTCATTAAGAGCCTGAAGTGGCTGATCAAAGAATACTAGCGTTAATGAGTGAAGTCAACGGGCCAGGAGTTGATCGATAATACTCATTGGGAGCCAGAAGTGGCTGAGTAAAGAATACTAGCATCAGCAAGTGAGGTTGATGAGCCAGGAGTGATTGAGAATACTTGGGACCAGGAGTGGTCGTGACCTAGGTGGTCTATAATACTCACAGCGAGTCTGAAGAGGCTGAACAAACAATACTTGTACTTCATTGATTATCAAGTGGAAACCTTCATTTGAAAAAGATTGGATGTAGCTCAGTTTGTGTGAACCAATATAAAAATACTTGCTCTATACTTTAATGTTTTAGACACACTTTATTTGGTTAATCTAATACACTGAAAACTTCGTCCAATGATTATCGCCTATTAAAACCATCTCCAGACGAAAACCATATTTGTTCAACTTGTTATCCTAAAGAGCCGTTTTCGTTTAAAGAAGCACTTTCTTTGAATAAATGATGAAACTCCCAAACTGAATATGTTTTTGTAAAACCAATCGTGGGTAGTCTCAATTCAGCATTCCCCAATATCTTTTACTGGACGAAAACAAGAGCCTAATTGCGAAAAAGTTTTTAAAACTCCTTTGTTCACTCACACACATATTCAACCCCCCTTCTATGTGTTTCTCATGCAACTTCAGATTACCCACGAAAGTTGTTATCTACGGATTATATGTACGAATAAGATTTAAAAGACTCACCTATAGAATTATCTACGGATTATTTCTGTAGATAACTTATCCACGGATATTTTCGTAGAAAATTTTTTGTTTAATTTTAATAAATTTATTAATGTAACAACTTTCATATTTGGCCTCTTAAGGATGTTATTTCACGACACTTCACTTTTTAACGTTTTTTGTCATTACTGCACAATTTCTGGGAAACTTCCCAGAAGGTCCCCCATCCCTATATTACTTCAAGTCAAACACACTTAACTGTGGAGTTCTGATGAAATAAACTATTGAAAAGCAGATGCATGTTGTTAGTATAAGTAGTACAAATTAATTCATTTAAGTCATCCTCAACTATACAATCTCATACTTATATTATCTTTGGATCCCTCTCATTTCGGTGTGTCCGGACCGCTATAAAAATATAAATATATATATATAATAATTATATTAGCAATAATAATAATTATATTATATTTAATTAATCTTTATTTATATATATACTTACTTTTATAATTAACAATCTACTTATTTCTATTTAAAATTAATATTATGATACAATTTAAATTATTTATTATAAATTTAAAAAGTTTAAATAATAATTTAAATATTTTAAAATAATAAGGGTTATAAACCGGTGTAACTTTTACTAAGTATTACACCGCTCAATAACTTTATATTAAATATGAATTTTGTAAATCCAATCGTTAGATTGAAAGTTCATATCACTTTATATGTTTATATCAAATTTTGTTAAAATTGAACAACAAATTGAAGGTAGTCAAAGTGTTCATATTTTAGTATATTTTGAAATGTATATATTACGTCAATTTTGTTTTACAAGAATGAAGTATCAAATCATCTTGAATTAATATAAAATTTTGTATATATGAGCTAAGAGTAAAAAAACTTTCAATCTAACGGTTGAATTTATAAAATTCACATTTAATATAAAGTTATTGAGCGGTATAACACTTAGTAAAAGTTACACCGGTATTATTATAACCCTTCTCTTTTAAAATATTATTTTTATAAATTAAATTTTAACATTTTAAATAAATTATTAATTAACTTAATATATTTATTCATCTTAAATCTAAGATATAAAATTCAAAAAATGTATTTATTTTTGTTTTATTTTCTAATTATCAACCATTAATAAAATACTAATTTAAAATCTTATCTAATTATATCATAATATTTTCATATCAAATTTAAAACTAGATTTTAGTTATACAAAAATATCAAGATCATATAGTAAATTGTCAATAAGATTCTAGTTAAATAATTTAAATAATTAATTTTTCAACTATATTGTTTGCAAATAATTTATTCCAAAGCTAATCAATTTTTTCTATATTAATTATTAGTAAAATTTAATAACTTTTTTAATTTAATAATTGGATCGATGAAATTCAACATACAACATGAGTTATTGAGTGGAGTAACTTTACTAAGAGTTATTTTGTGAGTCATTTGATTCATCCTCCTCCTCCTCCTATATATATATATATATATATATATATATATATATATATATATATATATATATATATATATATATATATATATATATATATATATATATATATATATATATATATATATGATTTAATCATCCATACACTGTCGGTGTAAAGTTTTTTACACCGACAATCAATCATATCTTTTAAATTATTTTATTTTACTTTTATTTGATTAAATAAGTAAATGACATGACACTATTAAAAAATATGATTGGTTTCCAGTGTTAAAAAACTTTACACTAGCAGTGTATAGGTGATTAACTCTATATATATATATATTTAAAATTTTATTGATGATCTTTTTTAATAAATGATTGTCAATTTTTGTCAAAATTTTTTACATTTTCGACAAATATAAATTTGTTAGAAATATTTCATCAGTAATATAACTTTTCTTTACATCACTTAGAGCATAAAAAATTTTGCCCTGCATCCCGCGAAGGTTATCTACGGAAAATCCATAGGTAATCTGAATTTTTTTATTACCCACCCACCATGTTATTTACTGAAAATTTTTGTAGATAACTAAAAATTATTTACAGAAAAAATTTTGTAGGTAATATTTCGTAGATAACTAAACATTGTCTACAGAAAAAATTCTGTAGGTAATATTTCGTAGATAACTAAACATTATCTACAGAAAAATTTTGTAGGTAATTTTGTAAACAATTAAAAATTATGTACATAAAAAATTCCGTAGGTAATCTGAATTTTTTCATTACCCACCCACCATATGTTATTTACTAAAAATTTCCGTTGATAACTAAAAATTATCTACAAAAATTTTTTTGTAAGTAATATTCCATAAATAACTAAACATTGTCTACAAAAAGAAATTTCGTAGGTAATGTTCCGTAGATAACTAAACATTATCTACAGAAAAATTTTTGTAGGTAATATTTTGAAAATAACGAAAAATTATCTACCAAAAAAATTCTGTAGGTAACATTCCATAGATAATAACAGTTTTTCTTGTAGTGTGAAGCCTCAAATATCAGTCCAACCTGGAGAGGTTGAGCTCAGAACATACTCCCTTGACATTGAGCCACGAATAAAGATCACGCTATCATGGGACAAGCGGAAGTATCAGGAAGCATCTACACCAAATCGGAGGCCGAGATGGGGCAATTTACCACCTCTTACACCTGACGGAGCATTCACCAACACTCAGTTGCTCTAGGGGACAAGGGTACAAGTAAACACCATCTATCCGAAGGAAATAACGTGGAGGCGTCTACTGCCAAAGCGAGAGAAAAGACCCGGATGAAATGTCTATGTCTTTACTTACCTTTGGAAAAGCAAACACCTAGCTATCCTAAAGGGCAAGTAAAGAGGGGCAGTTGTAGACACCCAATTTTTTCCAGACTTGTAAACAAAAAAATGGACTTCCACTATGAAGGAAAGGAGCTCTCGAAGCATGGAAACAACATGATATGACATTAGAAGGCATAAAGCCCAACATGTTTAATTTAGTAGCCCGGAACGGACTGTTCCAAACTACTAAAAAGACCTAAAAACCCTAGCTGAGAACAGACCAGAATGGGTCGTTCCAGCATAATTTGTTATGAGACAAGTTCAAATCTGGAACGAGCCGTTCTAACACCAGAACAGGTTATTCCAGGTTCAAATTTAACTCATAACGAAACAATCCAGAATAGATTGTTCTGAATCCAGAACAGACCATTCTAGTCAGTTCTAATGTCTATAAATAGTAGACTCGGGCACTACTCTAGAGGCCGAAAAAATTCATCTAGAAAGTCTGACATAATTCAAAATTTCTCTTTCTCCTCCCTCATGTATTTCTTGAGATTCTGTGAGGTATTTTGTAGTGTGAAAGGAAGCCAAAAAGCGTTTAAAGATCCACAAGTTTGAAGATCTAATAAAGCTTGATTAAGAGGTATTTCAACTAACATTCTTTTCTTTCCTTCATCTCCTTTTACCTTAATAAAGACTGTTCCAAATAAACAATCATCATGTAGACGTCTTAGGACAAACCGTGTAATTTAAATTTCAAGCATGTAAATAATTATTAATAAAAGGGGATCTAATATTTAATCCATTAATTCTTATCATGTTAATTTCATCATAGGGTACCAATTTAGGGCGTTGTGGGCGTGCTTAATACCTTCCCTACACGTAACCAACCCCCGAACCTAATTTTGGTTGTTAAGGCCATTATTAGACTTTTAAAAATCTTTTCTTTTTCCAATGTTTTGAGTAAAACATTGGTGGCGACTCCATGAATCATTTTTCAAAACCATTAATTAAGGATTAGTCTAGTTTCTAGGCATTCCCTAATTAATGAGATTTTTCAAAAAGGTAGTCTAAACCATTGGTCGTAAGATCAGAATTTTTCAAGTTACAACAAGACCAATATTGGCTATGTAAAGCCTAGTCTCAAATTCGCCCAAAATTACAAGGCAAAAAGGAATACAAAGACTTAACCCTAATCTATATACAATATGGCCTCAAAGTGTGGTGGACCATGAAAAGAGTAGCTTGGGCTTAGAAAGTTCATCATCCTCTAAGCGAGCCCAACCATCATAAATGTTATTGGCCATAGCTCTAGTAATCGGGCCTTTAGCCCATGGTCTTCCATGATAGTGAGAGTTAAGAATCAATAAATATCAGTCTCATTGATTTGTTTATAAGTGAATGCTTAAATAGATTTTGATAGTATCAAGCGAAAATCTAAAGAAATTTTTAAGTGGGCTGATGTTTGTGTGAAACACGTCTTATAAATGCCTAAGTCTGCACTATTTGTTTTTTTTTGTATCAAGACTTTCATCTTATTAGACTTATAATTTTCCCAAAAAATTTATTAATAAAACATTTTTGTCACAGTGGGCTTTTTTTTTTTTTTTTTTTTTCAAAAAGTGCATATTAGATTCTAAGAAGTCTTGCTTTAACAGACATATCAAAGTAAGGGCCCAACCATAGTATTTTCAAAATCGATTTGGGCCTTTCTTTAGAGCCCAGATACTTTCGTATGTTAGAACATTTATTTTTCTGAACTTTCTATACATGTTGCTACCTAATCATTCCTTAACTAATAAAATAAAATGAATGGGAATTAATGAGCTAATCTAGAATGCATGTCATGATTTTTTTGCCTAAACGTTATCATGTTTCCATTATCTAAGAGGAGAGATGCATGGTAAAGATAGGGATTTCTTTTATTCATTATCTTTAAAATAAGAAGCTACCTATATGATGTTAATGGAATGATGACCTAAGATTGTACAAAGGGGCATAAATTTCTTTTCTTTTTTTATTTTATTCTTTATTATCTGTTTATTTATTTTAAAATTTTAATCCACTCTTATTGAAACAAATAATATAAATAAACAAATGCACACACACATGCTCAATCAACGTACACCCACAAACAGTTATGTTCAAATCCATGGTCTGGGGTCCCTATCAAAGAAAGTGCGTTGTATAGGAAGGTTCTAATTATCCCCACTAGTCTTTAAAGGCCCCCAAGGTGCCCCTACCATAGGGACTTAGTACCTCTGTCGCCGTCACCTGACAAACTCTAAGGTTTGACACAGTATTTCAAGCAAGAGTAATCAGTTATCACCTTGAATGTGATTTTTTACAAAGCTTGTAGGCTCTAAGTCCATTCTTGGGTCGGTCGTACGTCAATCATTTCCTATGTTTACGCGCTCATGCCCTCAGGTGTAGAGGGAACTATTGTAACACCCCAGTTTTCATACTTTTTATTGAGGGTAATTTAGTAGCCCAGAACGGGCCGTTCTCAAATTGGAACACGTCATTCTAAACTACTGAAAAGACCTATTTTTGGTTGATCAGAACGGGCCATTCTCAAACTAGAATGGTCCATTCCAAAACACCAAAATGGCCTATAACCCTAGTTGAGAACGGGCCATTCCAAAGTTGGGAACGGGCCGTTCCAAATATGGACATTGTGAGTTAAAACTCATCTTCGGAACGGGCCGTTCTAGTTTGAGAACGGGCCATTCCATATGTGAATTTTCCACATGATGAAAGGATCCAGAACAGGCCGTTCCAGATCTGAAACAGGTCGTTCTGGCCACTCCTGAAATCTATAAATAGAGCACTTTGGCGCTATTTTTGGACACACCTTTTGGAGACCAAGGAGAACCAAGAGAAGGAGATCAACCAGATTCCACTCTAACTTTGCCTTTTGCTTATCTAGGTAAGGGAAGAGTGAGAAACCTCGCTCGGGGTGTGGGAATAATTGTTGGGTAGTAGGATTGGCCCCCAATCCCTTGCCTGATGCATGCTTCTAGGAACAGACAGAATATGAATATTTTCTGTTTTGCTTTTTGATTCTTCTGTTGTGTTCCTTATTGGATGCGATATATGAATATGTGATTGATTTTGAAAATGAATATGTTTTGATATGAATTAGAGTGCTCTATGGGTTCCTGAGAGAACCCTATGAGAAATAGGCAAAATATAAGTATTTTCTGTTTTGCTTTCTGAATGCTCTGTTGCGTTCCTTGTGTGATGTAGAGTGTAAATATGTATTTAATTTCAAAATTAGATATGTTTTGATATGAATTAGAGTGCTCTGTGGGTTCTTGTACGGAATCCTATGAGGAATAATTATGAATATGACTATGTAAAATATGAACAAATGACATGAGACATGATGTGAATGATAATGTGAAATGTGATGATATGAGACATGAAATTCCATGACAAGTGAAATGTTGAGTTAATGAAATAGTGAATGTGTGACATGCATCATGTGCATATATGACTTATTCCAGGTGTGCCGCTTAGGCCGCATACTAGTTATGTAACAAGCTATGTGATGAAATGACTTATTCCAGTGTGTGCCGCTTAGGCCGCATACCAGTGATATAACAAGCTATGTGATGAAATGACTTATTCCAGGTGTGCCGCTTAGGCCGCATACCAGTGATGTAACAAGCTATGTGATGAAATGATCTATTCCAGGTATGCCGCTTAGGCCGTATACCAGTGATGTAACAAGCTATTATAGGTGTACCTTGGGTCACCAGTGATGAAATGATGAGAAACGTGAAACTTCCGTATGGCGCCACATGCATGCATTTATGAGTCGAGTGCATGACATCATTGCATGATAAATGAGTGTACATGTGATATTGATTGTGTATGTGTATTGTTTACATGTGACTTATGTTTGTTGTGTATGTGTGTGCTATCTAACCTTTATTTCTACACCTGGAACCGAGTGAGATATTTCTCACTCCCTTGTTGTTCTTTGTATGTGTTTAAATTATGTTGCAGGTGATCATCAGCATGAGGATGTTGGTGATGAGGCTTAGGCTTCAGTTGGGCATGCTCTGATAGGATATGTGACATCGAGGCTTAGCTAGGTTTAGCATTGGAGTTTCATTACTATTATTGTGTTTTGGAAAGATTGATGTTTTATTTTGTCATTATTTTTGCATTGGACTACGATTTGCGAAATATGAATGTAAACTCTCTATCTATGTGTTCTGAAACCTTACTTTCTTAAGAAAGTTTTATTTACTCAAGAATGTACTTTATATTTATTGTGTATTATGTATGTGGGGTAGAGGGTGTCACATTTAGTGGTATCAGAGCAGGTCGATCCAATCGGCCGTGAGTTACGAGTCTACTATGCTTGTTGGTAGATGAATGATGGAATGAATTGATTGTGGAACTTAATGATATGCTAGTGTGGTGATTGATTATGTTTATTGTTTATGTAATTGTGTGTACTATTTTCTTAGATTATGGCTAGTAGAAATGATCGTGCGATTGCTGATGCCCTTCAAGCGTTAGCACAAGCTATGAGTAATAACGATAGGGCTGGAGGCGCTCCTAACTGGTTGGAGCAATTTCAGGGAAATCATCCACCTACCTTCAAAGCAGAATATGACCCAGATGCTGCAATGAATTGGCTAACAGAGATTGAGAAGATCTTCAATGTCACGGAGTGTCCTCTCGCTCAGAAGGTGAGGTTGGTCACTTTCATGTTGACTGCTGATACCCACTTTTGGTGGGAATTAGCACTTCAGAGGATGATTGATGGAGGGGTGCACTTGAATTGGGACAACTTCAAGGGGGTCTTCCTTGAGAAGTATTTCTCGGATGATGTGAGGAGTTAGAAGGAAGTGGAGTTCCTTGAACTGAAGTAAGGGAATAACACAGTAGCAGAGTATGCTGCCAAGTTTGACTCATTGGTTCGTTATTGTTCCCACTATCATGGTGAGGGTGGTGAACATGCTAAATGCATTAAGTTTGTGAATGTATTACGTCCCGAAGTGAAGACAGTGATCAACTATCAGGAGATCTACCATTTTCCCACCTTAGTGAACAAGTGTCGCATCTTTGACCGTGACAACCGTGCACGTGCTTCTTTCTACAAGGGAGCTGGAGGTCTTATGCTTGCTGCAAGTTCTGATGCTTCGAGTAGGAGTAAGCCTTACTCTACTCCTGCTAGATTCTAAGGGAGTAAAGCTGCTGCTAGTGGAAGCAACTCATTTACTGGAGGATCCATTGTTAGTGCTATTGGAAGTGTTGGAGGGTCTGTGTCAAATCCTTCAGGAAAATGCTAGTAGTGTGGACGTGATGGTCATAATCAGTTACAGTGTCGTGACAAGGAGGTTACCTGCTTCAACTACAATGGTAAGGGTCGCCCTAAAATGTCTATATGATTGTTTTTAATTATAAGCTCATTTACGACTGAAGAAGTGAATAAGGAGGAAGAGATTTGATGAGAATACCTCTTTGGACGAGCTTTTATAAATGCCTTGAATGTTGTGGTCTTGAGGTACTTTTTGGCTACCTTTCACTCTACAATATACCTACTGTAGATAGCCAATTTCATCCGAGGTACTCAAACCAAGGACAAAGGTCTACTATAGTGAGACAAATGGCCTTTGAGGGGGCAACACTTTTGTTATGATAATATCTCTCATTATAGATCCAATTTTTACGATCTGACCGTTGAAGTTAAAGATCAATGTATTGAGAAGGTATCATCAAACTTTCAACACAATCCAATGGTTAACAAATTCTTTAGAGGCCTCGCACTGTAGTTGGAAAGAGTAGCACGTATGGCCCCTAAGGGCCCAATAAAGCACCTAAATAGATCAAGATAGCTCCGAAAGGACCAGAAAAATCAAAACCACTAATCTAGGGTATGAAACGGTCGTTCCCAAATTGGAACGGGCCATTCCCAATGTTGGAACAGGCCATTCCGAAACCGGAACGACCCGTTCCCCTTTCCAAAATATTTTGCATTGGGTAGCATTTTTTTCCCGATAATATCTCTCTCTAAGGACCTAATTTTGACGATCCGAGTGTTGAAGTTAAAGATCAATGTATTAATAAGAGATTATCAAATTTTCAGCATGATTGAACAGTTAATGAATTATCTAGAGGCCTTTCATTACAACCAGAAACACAAGAGTCTTATACCACACAACATTTTTGTTATGATAGTATCTCTCACTACATACCTAATTTCAATGATCCAACCGTTGAAATTGAAGATCAATATGTTGTAAGGATACTATAAAAAGAATCAGCACAATCTGACGGTTTACGAGTTCTCTAGAGGTGCTACATGTTGCCTATCGAATTGACTTGGTCCCCGGGGCTAGCCTACCCAATAGGCCAGCCTAAAGTACCAACCCCCAAGAAACAAAGGAAATTGAGGCCCAAGTTGAAATCTTGATGAAGAATGGATGGGTTCAAAAGAGCCTAAGCCCTTGTGTTGTGTATGTTCTTCTAGTTCCAAAGTAGGATGAAACTTGGAGAATGTGCACAGATTATAGAGCCATTAATAATATTACTGTAAAATATAGACATCAAATCCCTAGACTAGATGACATGTTAGATGAGTTGCATGGAGAAATCATATTTTCTAAAATTGATCTTAAAAGTGGTTATCACCAAATAAGGATTAAAGAAGGAGATGAATGGAAAATCGCTTTTAAGACCAATTTTGGATTATATAAGTGGTTAGTCATGCCTTTTGGCTTAACCAATGCTCCTAGAACATTTATGAGATTAATGAATCATGTCTTAAGGGATTGTATAGGTAGGTATGTAGTTGTTTATTTTGATGATATCCTTATCTATAGTAAAAGCCTTAAATATCATATAGGACACCTTAGAAATGTCTTACCCATTCTTAGGGACAATCATCTCTATGCTAACCTAGAGAAAATGCACCTTTTGTCAAGAAAATGTGAACTTCTTAGGTTTTATAGTTGGCAAAGAGGGAGTCAAATTTGACCCTAAAAAGGTCAAAGCCATCCAAGAGTGGCCCACCCCTAAGAACGTAGGAGACATTAGGAGTTTCCATGGCTTAGCAAGCTTCTATAGAAGGTTTGTTAAGGGCTTCTCCACCATAGAATCTCCTCTTAATGAGTTGGTCAAGAAGAATGTGCCTTTTATATGGGGGTAAGCAAGAAAAGGCTTTTCATAACATAAAGGACCAACTCACCAATGCACACGTTCTAGCTCTTCCAAAATTTTCCCAAATTTTTGAGCTAGAATGTGATGCAAGTGGTATAGGCATAGGTGCGGTTTTACTTCAAGGTGGCCACCCCATTGCATATTTTAGTGAAAAAAATAGTGGTCCTACCTTGAATTATCCCACCTATGATAAAGAGCTTTATGCTCTCTAATTAGGACCCTCAAAACTTCAGAACATTACTTAGTGACTAAGGACTTCATTATACACACTGATTATGAGTCACTTAAGTATTTGAGGGTACAAGCTAAATTAAAAAAAAAAAAAAAAGGCATGCTAAGTGGGTAGAATATTTAGAGCAATTCCCATATGTTATTAAATACAAGAAAGGACAAAGTAATGTGGTAGCTGATGCACTTTCAAGAAGATACACACTACTTACTTCTTTGAGTATTCCCAAATTCTTGGATTTAATAACATTAAGGAATTGTATGAACAAGATCTAGATTTTCAATTCACTTATGCAAAATGTCTTAAGAAAGCCTTTGATGGATTCTATACTTGTGATAGGTATCTATTTAAAATGGGTAAGGTATGCATATGCAAAGGATCCATTCGAAAACTTTTAATTAAAGAAAGTTATGAGGGAGGTCTCATGGGCCATTTTGGAGTTAATAAAACTCTAAGTTTTATAAAAGAAATATTTTATTGGCCACACATGAGAGAAGATGTCCAAAGGTATTGCTCTTAATTCATAGCTTGTTTACAAGCAAAATCTAAAGTTATGCCTCATGGACTCTACACACCTCTACCAATAGCTAGCACCCCTTGGATTGACATAAGTATGGATTTTGTACTTGGTTTCCCAAGAATCCAAAGGGGACATGATTTTATCTTTGTTGTAGTGGACCAATTTTCAAAGATGGCCCACTTTATACTATGTCACAAAGTGGATGATGCTAGCCATATCTCAAGGATCTTCTTCAAAGAAGTTGTTAGATTACATAGAATCCCTAAAACAATAGTTTCAGATAGGGATGTTAAGTTCCTTAGTCATTTTTGGAAAACACTTTGGGAGAGACTAGGAACTCAACTTTTATTTTGTACTACTTTTCACCCACAAATAGATGGGCAAACAGAAGTAGTAAATAGATCCATATCCACACTATTAAGGGTAATTTTGAAAAAAAACAAGAAGTCTTGGGATGAACATCTTACAAATGTATAATTTGCATATAATAGGGTAGTCCATAAGACTACCAATCTTTCTCCTTTTGAGGTTGTTTAAGGCTTTAACCCTCTCACTCCTTTTGATATACTTCCATTGCCTAGTACTTCTTCTTATTTATATAAAGAAGGAGTATTTAAGGCTGATTTTATATAGAAACTCCATGAGAAGGTTAAAAGCCAAATTAAAAAACAAACTCAAAAATATGTTAAATACAGCAACAAAGGGAGAAAAAGACTTATATTTGAGGAAGGAGACTTAGTTTGGCTTTATTTAAGAAAAGATAGATTTCCTACACACAAAAAAGTCCAAACTAAGTCCAAGAGGAGATGGTCCATTTCAAGTCCTCCAAAGGATTAATGATAATGCATATAAGATAGACCTACCTTCTGATTATGGTGTTAGCAATCCATTTAATGTCTTTGATCTTATGCCTTATATAGGTGATGCTAACATTGATGAGGAGGAGTTGGATCTAAGGACAAATCTTTCCGAAGAAGGAGCGTTTGATGGAAAACCATCAAGGAGACCATACATTTGAAGACTATTAGGCCTTTAACTAGGTCCATGGTTAGGAGGCTAGAAGAGGCTTCTATAAAGGAGGTTCTTCATAGACCTATGTTATTCATGAGCATTAAGTATGATTCTTCTTATTAGTCCCTTAGCTTCCATTGTATATACATTGTACATAATAGTACTTGTATAGGTATATTTTGCCTTTGTATTTGTTAGGCACCCTTTTCCTTTTCTTATAGGTCATCCCTTTAGGATTTTAGGGTACGTTGTTTGGAGAGTTTTGCTCCACTTGACCTTGTATTTAGGTTCATTGATTTTCATATTTTTAGTAGTAGAAGTGGGGTGATAAATAATAAAGTGTGTGGGTGAAGCTAGTAATTGGGCATGTATTAGGCCTAGGCTAGTTTTTACATAGTGGGCTTGTTTTTCTCCATTTAATCCAAGGAATTGATTTAGCTAGGTCTCACTTTCATTAGGTGGACCTAACTAAGCCAATTCCAACATTCTTGGATTGGATTAAGTGGAGAATTACAAGCTTGGCCACCTAGCCCTTTATGGTCAGTTTCCTTCTCTTAGCTTCTCCCACACACTTGGTTAGCTTGTGATACAAGCTTCTAGCTTGGCTTACTCCACAAGCTTCTAAGATTATCTTGTTCCACAAGCTTCCAAGTGACTAGGACAGTTAGCTTGAGTGCAAAGAGGCTAACCATGGTTCAAGGTGAACCATGGTTAGACTAGCTTGCACCACAAGCCACCTCCTCCCTATATAAGTTTTCTCTTACATTTTTTAAACACTTTTGGATGTTATTAGTGAGAATTGTCGAGTTCTATTCAAAATTCTCTCTCCCTAAAAGTCTCAAGCTCTCTTTGATTTCAATCCAATTCTCTTATCCTCTTCATACAAGAGTGTGGTGAGTTTTAAAGTGATTCATCTTCTTCCAAGAAGTTGCATCACTTGAAAAGTGTTCTTCACCATTCAAGGTGAAATTCGAGGTCTCTTCTACCTTAGGAGGCTTTGGAAAAGCTTGAGTAGCTCTAAGGAGCCAAAGGTCTAGGGAGGAGCTTGGAGGAGTAGCCATAGCCAACCAATTATTCAACAAGTTTTTCATCAGAGATGCTAAGTTCCTTAGCCATTTTTGGAAAACTTTATGGTTAAAGCTAGGAACTAAGCTTGTATTCTCTACCACTTGTCACCCACAAACTGATGGGCAAACAAAGGTTGTCAATAGATCTCTTGGTACTATGTTGAGGGCATTCCTGAAAGGTACGTAATAAAAAGTCATGGGATGATTACCTACCACACATTGAATTTTCATATAATAGGGTAGTGCATAAGACAACAAAATGTCTCCATTTGATGTGGTCTATGGTTTCAATCCTTTTACACCTTTAGACTTGATTCTTCTCCTTCATGTTTTATTCATAAATAAGGATCATCTAGGACTAAGTTTATTAAGAAATTACATGAAAGGGTTAGAGAACATATTCAACTTCAAACAGAGAAATACACCAAATACAATAATAAAGGAAAGAAGGAAGTTATCTTTAATGAAGGAGATTGGGTTTGGCTTCACCTTAAAAAGAATAGGTTTCCTTCTTAGAGGAAGTCCAAACTCAATCCTAGAGGAGATGGTCCCTTCTAAGTCCTCAAAAGAATAAAAAATAATGCCTACATCCTAGATCTTCTTAAGGAATATCAAGTGAACCCTAGTTCTAATGTTTCTTATCTATCTTCTTTTCTAGGGGCTAGTGATTATGAGGAGGAGTCTATGGATTTGAGGTTAAATCCTCTTCAAAAGGGAGGGGATGATGGAGGACCATGGACTAAAGGTCCAATTACTAGAGTTATGCTTAGGAGGATGGAGGAATAGTGGGTTAACATAGAGGAGGTAAAGCCCAAGGCATTTTTTAGTTGGGTTGTGCCTTGAAACCCATGTAGATTAGGGTGTTGGCCCATGTGGGCTTGTACTTGTTTTTATGGGCCTTGTATTTTGGCCGTGTAGTTTAGGATTTCTTTAGGCCTTGTATTTTCAGCCATTTAGGTTAGGTTAGGAGTTCATTAGTGTGAGATTACATTACATGAGTATTTGATGGAAATGGATTGGATAAGTGATGAATGTTTTCATCTAAGCTTCATCTCCTTTGTCCAATCTTCTCTTGAGGTTGAACCTTGAATTCGGAAGCAAGAAATCAAGCTTCAAAAGCTTGAGAAGCACCTCTAATGGTGTGGTCTTCTTCTTGAAGGAGAAGAAGAATGTGAGGAACCAAGGCACAAAGGAAGGATTCCTTTGTGAAGGATCTTAAGGGGAAAGGGTTCTCCACGGTTTTGAGACTCTTGAGGGAGAGAGAAATTTCTGAAATTCAATCTCATAAATGTTAAAAAGTGATTACAAAGGTAAGAGAAAGATTTATATAGAGTAGGAAAACTTGTGGTGCAAGCTAAGCTAACTATGGTTCAAGAGAACCATGGTTAGCTTAACTTGACCGACCTAGTTGGTTTAGGAGGCTTGTGGAGCAAGCTTCTAACTTAGAAGCTTGGGAAGCAAGATAAGTTAGAAGCTTGTAGCACAAGCTTCCCAAGTGTGCAAGGCAAGCCAAACAATTCGACCAAGGGAACTAGGCTAGGCGGCCAAGGCTTGAATTTCATATTTAATCCAATCCAAAAACTTGGAATTGGTTTAGTTAGGTTCACCAAATGATGGTGAGACTTAGCTAAATCAATTCCTTGAAAAATATGGAAGAAAACAAGCCTAATATGTAAAATTTAACCTAGGCCCAATTCTGGGCCAATTACTAGTTGTACCTACACACCTTGTTATTTGTCACCCCACTTCTACTACTGAAAATATGAAAATGAATGACCCTTAATACAAGGTCAAATGGAGCAAAAGTCTCCAAGTAACATACCCTAAAATCTAAAAGGAATATCATATAATGAAAGAAAGAAAATGCCTCATAAATGCAAAAGCAAAATGAACCTATACAATGAACTACTATATACAATCATATGCAAGGTCTTCAAAATCAACCCATTTCTCTTGGGTCCTTCAATATATCACCTCTTGATCTTCTTGACCTTGGCATGGTTCCATCAGTATTTGAATTACATTTGGAGTGAATTTAGAGGCCATGTGGCCGGCCAATGGTAGCGCACATGGCATGACCTAAATTCACCTCCAAATGCAACTCAAATAACATGCAAATGTGGTGATCACATGGAAGCACATGGAACACATGATGAGCTAGAGTTTTTGGACCCAAATTTGAATTTGGAATTCAAATTTGGGCGCCTAAGATTAAATAAAATATACCATGGTTTATTTTAACCTTAGGTTTAACCTAGCTTGCTTGGCACACATCCTATGCCTATATAGTCATTATGACCATGTATTTTCACCACTTTGAGCATTTTATGAGAGTTTATACTTCAAAAATTCTCTCTAGTCGAAGTCACTTGAGGATCTTCTTCCATTCACCTTGAGATTTCTTCCTTGTAGCCTTAGGTCCTCGGACACTTCTATCCGAGGAGCTTAGTTCAACCTTAGGCAACACTTTTCGGATCAACCTTGAAGATTCTCAAGGAGTTCAAGAGAACGTTGAAGGAGCAAGTTCAGAGTTGGCAACTGAAGCTACTTGAACTCCATCATCATGCAACCACCATTGCCAACCATAATAGATGGAACTATGGGTACATAATGTAGGTTTAGATGTTTGGAAATTCTTAATTGAATGATATTGTGAGAGCTTCCAATATCAAAGGTCATGATTGAAAGCCCTTAGGGGTGCGTCTTGGAACTTAAGAGTTGTGGTGGAAGGAAGCCCTGAAAATGCTCAAGGGGAAAGTTGAAAATGAATTGCTTCCTTTAGTGAAGCAATAAAAATGTCCTCGAGTTATTGCAATAAAAATGTCCTCGAGTTATTTTACACTTGCAAAAAATATATTCTTGTTAAATTAAAAATGATTTTATTTTCACTGCTTTCTTCTTAGACACATGTTTCTAACAATGATTTAGCCAAATCATTAGTCAATCAATATCATGACTTTGTTAACATCAAAGTTGAAATGGTTTACGTTCATAAATGTTTATAGTTTAACACTAATATACTCTTAATATTTTCTACTAAGACCTCAAGGGTATATACTCTTATTACACTCATGGTAAAAGAACTATTGAATTAATTGAATTGAGATATTAAGTATTATGCTTAAGTGAGAGATTTTATGCTACTCTTGATTTTTCAGAACTTTTTATTTTTATCAAAGATCGCTAATTCTTTGTGAATAATACTCTTACTTATCAACCAATCTTGATCATGGTTTGTTCTTGATCAATTCTCATCTATTCACTTATCATTCTCTTGTTTGTTGGAGTTTCTTCGATGGTGAAGTTGATGACGAATTCCAGAACGGTGTAATTCGTTTAGACCGGAGGCTAGGACGTTCATCTATGCTTAAGCGTATCAAATCAAAAAAGGACGAGACAATTTAGGCTGCACCAATAGCACTCACAACGAAGATGATTTGCATACTAGCGGCCAAGACAAAATCAACACCCTCAATATTTTGAAAAACTCAATTTAATAGTGATGCACGTGTGCTTCTGTGCTTATAAAGTGAATATACTCACTATTTCGTGCTAGAGGACTGATGAAATTTGACTTCTTGTAGTGCGTTTTACATAAAATTTAACATAGGAATTGAAACTTATCTTTAGGTAGCATGCGACTCAAAATGATGGATCGGTTTTGATAGGGAAATAATTCTCTAAAGATATACTATGTAACAGAAATTAAAAAAAAAAATAGTAAAGAAGAATTGCTTAGTTTTTAATATTTTCCAAAAAGAATTTAGACTAGATTACAAATTTAGTTCCTGTTTAACTCTTAGTTCGTAATTTTGATGCCTCTATTTTTAAGTATACAATTTTGCTTCTCCAATCTTAATCCAACCGTCAAATTTGTAATAAAAAAAATAGATGAATTAAAAATTTATTTACTGAATTTTTATCTATATTCAATTTTAGTCTCTGAACAAACTTTTTACTAGTTATAGTCCCTGAACGTTCCTCCTATTAACAATTTTGGTTTTAGGGTAAAAAATTTTGTTCAGGAAAGAAAATTTTAGAGACTAAAATCAAATAAAATTTTGTTCAAGAACTAAAAATGAACATTGACAAGTTCAGCAACTGAAAACATGTAATCCAAAATAGATAGTCAAGATTAAATAGAATTAAACAAGACAATCGTGACCGTGCAAGTATACACGAGCGCAAAACCCATTCGTAAAAGGACCCAAATAACATTGAATACATAAATAAATAAATAAATAAAATGTTAATTAATCATTTTGACAAAGACTTGCAAAAATCCCTAATTTGTATAAAATACTCGCCATATATATAATGTTTGCAAAATAGCACTGCTACAAATTTATGAAGCAGACCTAACAGTTTATGATATCAGAACAAGATATAAAATTTGAAGAGTGAAACAAATTCCAGCCAAACTGAAATTGACGCAGTGCTATAGCTTACTCTTCTAATGCAATGCTAACAGTAAAATAGCTGAGAGCTCACAACAGCATGTTTCAAATCACAAGTTTTTGAAAGCAGACTCATGACTCGCCTTTTGTGGGGTGAGTCTAGCCAGAAGTGCCTTATTGTGGCAGTGCTCGGTGTCCACAAAGTAAAACTTTCCATTGGCCTTAAATGTCACAAAAGGCCTATTGGTTTCTGGTGGTCTAATATCAGAAAATTTGATAGTCTTTGGAATGTAAGTTGCCAGCCAGGACAACATCTCCACCTCGAAGCTGTCCGAACCTGGCTGCCACCTGAGTTTGTGAATGTACGGGCTAACGAACCAGTGAAGGGCGCCAGTTGTAGAAGCACTCAAGAATATCACAGTTGATGCTACTGCACCTTTCAGGATGACATTCATATCAGGGGATGTCATGAAAGTTATGACTGGACCGAGCGACACGGAGAGACAGCATGTTGAGAGAGACAAAAGTTTTACTTTCTTTATGGTATTTGAGATCGGGCCATAGTAAACAACTCCTGTTTCCTTGTCACCTTCGCTTGATTGTCCTCCACTATGAGGTCCGATGCTAATCTTGTTGTCTTCCTCAGTGGTTGGGGCTTGTGATGCCCATCTTTGGAAAACAGTAAGATGGGAGGGAGTTCTAAATGAATGATTGGTGTTATTGGGCCGTCCACAGGTCGAGGACCTAAAACAATGATATGCTGAACCATGGCAACAAATATATACAAGTAAAAACAAAAACATTAATAGATATATTGGTTAAAATAAAAAATAAATAAAAACTCAACCAGTCTTAGCATTCTACCCAAGGAAGAGCTCTACAAAGTTACTCAAGAACAAATAATCATTTGATATAATAAGCATAACTTTAGTACTGAATGGGAGGGGAATAATAAAATGGTAAATTAGCAATGAAAATTTTCAAATAAAAAATGAAACATGATACAAGTGGTGTTTTCTCAAGATAAGAAACCGTTAAATGGCTTACATGAGTGATCATTGGTTCACTGTAAGCATAACCCTGTCATTTTTCTATCTCCATATTATGGTTTGGGTGTTTAGAGTTATTTATTGGATCCTGATTTGAAGTTATGCAGGAAGTCTGTTTCTGCCATTTACTATTACTTTATGTCATTTGATGGGTTTTGTTATAGTTGACAGAGTATTAGCATTTGGCAACAACTGATAAAATGATGAACATGGCTGGGAAATTGGAACCTATAAGAGAATATCATTTCTCAATTTTTATTTTTCGTGTATTTCTGTTTCTATTGTTTGTTATTGCTAAATTGTTATAACCGGCTTATGGTTAGTTATAACAACTAGTCTTGAACCTATTCCTCTAATATAAATAGAACTCATGTATAGAGGATAGGTATCAATACATTTTGTATAATTCTACTTTCATAACGGCAATAACAAATGCAATTCTCTCAAGTTCAGTATTCGAACATGGTTTCAAGAGCCTAGAACCTAGTGTTTTTCCTTTCTTTCATCATGAATCCTTCAAATCCACCGCCAGCCCCGCCACACTCCTTGTTGGCGCCTCCAACAGTACCTTCATCAAGACTTCTCACATTTTCTCATTTGATCACTGAGAAACTCACCAAAGACAATTTTCTTCTATGGCGCCAACAGATTGAACCTGTCATCAAAGGTCATCCTCTTCATTCTCTTTTGGTGAATCCTCATATTCCTTTGTGATTTCTTTCTGAAGAAGATTGTGCCACTGGATAGGCAAATCCAGTGTATTAAGCATGGGAGCAACAAGATCAATTGTTACTTTCTTGGTTGCAATCGACACTCACAAGTAATATAGTCACACAAATCATAGGTTGTGTGCATTCTTGGGAACTTTGGGAGAAACTTCACGAGCACTTCAATGCGCACATGCAAGCACAAGTTATTTGCGTACGGAGCTACGTAACACAACTCTTGAAGGAAAAAACCATGGATGAGTTTCTTGCTCGAGTCAAAGCACTAGTTGTTTGTCTCTCATCGATTAGGGATCCTATTTCTCCACATTAACATCTTGAGGTTCTTCTACATGGCTTACCATGCTATTACAAATCCGTGGTAACCCCAATTAGCAGCAAATCAGTTCCACTACAGGTACCAAAGGTTGGAGCACTTCTTGCACATGAAGCTCAGATCAAACAATACAATAAACAAGCAGTAATCGACTCAACATCAGTTAATTTGACTCAAACAGTGACTTCCAAAACACCACAATAAGTCTTGCACAGTTCTGAACCACTCAAGAAAATTTTACACCGGCTCCTAATAATTCTTTCAATGATGATTATGTGTCTAATACATGCAGAGGTAATCAATTTCGCGGAGGAGGTTGTATTGGTTGGGGAAGGTCACGACATGGATGTTTCTCCCTTCAACGTCAAGTATGTTCCAGATACGGACACTTTGCACTCAACTACTATGATTGTTTTGATCCAGCTTATGCCGCCACAACTTGATCTGAACAGTTCAGACAGCAACAAAATTTCTCCTACCAGAACCATTTTTCAACACCTATAGGAATTCCTGTTCCTTCTCATCCACCACAAAATTAATCACAAACCCCACACTATTGTCCTGCGACACAAACTTTTTCTTAGGCGATGATTGCAAATACTGCACCTGTGAATGCTCCAGCACAAGTATAGCACAAGTATGGTATCCTGGCTTTGGCACTTCACATCATGTCACAAATAGCTCTGAAAATATTCACCAATTTCAACCTTTTGAAGGACCAGACCAAATTCAAATCGAAAATGGCCAAGGTTTGAGCATCAATCAAAAACAATTAAACAAGCTCTTCAAGGCTCCAATTGGCATGCAGCCATGCAGACTGAATTCACAGCACTATAATAGAACAAGAGATGGAAACTGACCCCTCTCCCACCTGGCAAAACACCCATTGGATGTAAATGGGTCTTTCATGTAAAGAAAATGTTGATGGTTCCTTAAATAAATACAAGGCAAGGTTGGTTGCCAAGGGTTTCAACCAACAATATGGGTTTGATTTCACATAAACATTTTCCCCTATTATGAAGCCTGTCACTATAAGAATCATTCTAACCTTAGGCTTGACTCATGGCTGGTTTTTATAGCAACTAGACATACCTCGGGACAGGATTGTGGTATTCTTTTAATTATGGTGCTCTGCTATAATAGTGGTTTCAAGAGACCTTTTGTCTTATTTGGTTTGAAGAGATAGGGAAGGGGAAGAAGATAAACGAAAACAAGAAATCATATTTGTATTATTTGATATTTGGAACAAAAAAGAATGAAGTACACAAGTGTACCCCAAAGAAGCATCCTCATGTCGAAACTACCAATTAGAAAATTCGCTCCCATCTGTATATCCAGAAGGGTATTCATGGCCAAAACTAAAAACTTGTATCATTACCACTAATCTGCCCTTTTATTTTTATCTCTCACAATAGACCCTGTAAGGCCTGTTCGGGAACTGCATTCTCATGCCAAACAATTTCCATATCTGCATTATATAGCAATTGAGAAGCCTTGCTGCATTTTGTACTCTTGATGTATTTTCTATTTATTCCTTGAAGAATTTCCTATCCTCTTAGTAGCTGTACTTTGTGTCTCTTCTTTCTCAAAAAATTAAACTTTTTATCATAAAAATTTTCATCAATAAAAACAACCTTTTCTTCCATAAATTTATGTCAATGAGGTTTGAACTTATTACATCATGTAACCTTGAAAACCACCTCTTATATTTTTCTCATTAAATAATCATTTTGCAAGTTTAAACGAAAACCTTACATGAATTATAATTTTAGTCGAAGGCAATATACAACTACAGAGCATTTCTTTTCACCCTCACTTAATCAAGGGCAGAAAAAGCTGGTCTTGATCTGGGCAATACTGGTAAAATTGAAGTAATTTCACAAGCACAATACTAATATATCAACAAAAAAAAAATCTTTTATATACTAAACCAACAGTTTTGAATTCCGACAAGACTATTAATCAACCATAACCTGACTTTAATTCAAACCAAGGTAATTTTGTTGTGACATGGACTGTTCATACCAATGATCTACAACTCAACATTGGTCAATATCTCACAGAATTTCAGAACGAATTCCGATGAAAATGATCCAAACCCCTATTCATGGTTTTAAAGCCGTGGGACACGATTTTCACTACAACATCAACGATTTTGGGCTCTCTGTATTTGTTCTCAATTTCTCGAAATACCAAGGAATCCCCGAGACCATTTTTTAAACCCCCTAATAATAGATTTAAAATCTGACTCACGTTGCTCAAAATTATATAGAATCTTGTAAATCATCAATCATTTTTTTTCAGCGCCTTAAAAAATTAAAATGTAATTACTGGCGCCGATTCTTGGGATGCCACAAAAAGAAACGAAAAACCCAGAAAGAGATCATGCAAAGTTTAAATCTTTTCAGGTAATGTTGAGAACGCAGAAAAAGCAGCGAGAGAAAGAGCACAACGAAAGACAGTGAAGAGAGTGAACCTGAAGGGGTGTTTGTGAACACGTGGCGGCGACTCTGTGACCGCAGCAAGTAAAGGAGAGCTGCTCTAGCCATTGCTGCGCTTCAAAATTACACTGTCACACACCAGTATGGGCATTTGGTCTAGTGGTATGATTTATAGGGTGCAAGAGGTCCCGAGTTCAACTCTTAGAATGAACCTATTCTTTATATATATACCCTCTTTAAGTCTCACAACTTTATCAAGTCTACGTAGTATAATATATGTTTCATTATAATAAAAATTTTAATAAATAAACTTATTTTTAGGGGATGTTTGGTAAAGAAGAAGTTTTTTTATATTTAGGAATTATGAGTTTTAGATTAATTAAAATATGTTTAATTATTCATTAAGGCTTCTCAGAGTATTTATATAGGATTCTCGAGAATTAAAAATTTTTGGACAAGTTAAAATATGTTTGGTTACTCATTAAGGTTCCTTAGAGTATTCATATAGGATTCTCGATAATTAAAGATTTTCATATTTAGTTACACTACTATTCATATGAGACTAATTAAAATACGTTTGGTTACTTATATAAGATTCTTGAGAATATTAACCTACCAAGTTGTGATCCTTAATTCTCTCAAAGTAAATAGCAATATTAGTAGTACCTCTAAGATATTTGAAAATAAATTCATAACAGTTAAATGTGTCTCCCTTGGATCAGATTGAAATTTGGCTCATAAGCATGTGATGTACATTATATCAGGTTTGGATGAAGTAAGGTAGAAAGGGTATCCTATCATTCCTCAGTACATGGTTTAATCTACCTTCTTTGATTCTTCATTCATTTCTAAAGTGGTCGATGGATGCATAGGTGATGGAACTAGCTTCAAGAATGATTGATTTCTTCTCGTAGCTTCTTCCTACTCTGTTTATCTTCATCCATGAGAATCTTTGAAGAAGAATGAGCTCAAAAATGGTTGAAAGGATGAGTAATGGTGGCTCTATTTCTAAAGAGAAGATAAGCTAAGAAGGTTTCTCACCATAAGGAAAGGATCATTGATAAGAGATTCAAATAGAGTTGCACTTAAATACATGAACTCTGAGACTATTGAAGTCTGAGAGAAAATCATCTTGTAAAACCCTAATTTTTATATTACTTATCTATATAATTTTTTGCAAATTATTATATGTTTTATTGTAATAAATATTATGCAATTTATTGTGAATGAAATTTATGTAATGTAATCTAGTAAAATTTTATGAATTTAGTGACATGAATTTTATTGCCAAAATTAATTATTCTCTAGACAGTGTTGTGAATAGGTAAAATGTGAGAAATTAGATTTAAGAAAGTTTAAGTTAGGAGAGAAAAACTTAAAATTAGAATTTATTGAAATTTTCTAAGGATTTAACAAAAAAATTATTTTTCTAAAATATTAAGTTAGAAAATTATAAAAAAAATGTTCGATGTGCAATATAGGATTTTATCTTAATTGTAGTATGTTTAGAATAATAAATAAAATTGTCTAAGAAAAAGTAAAAATTCAAGTTTCAACCAATCAAAATATTCTTTTTAAGCAATTTCTAAATAATTAAATCAAAATTAATTAAATAATTAGGAGATGATTAAGGGGTTTATTCCTATGTTTTTGCAAGTGAGGAATTTAATTATGAATTTAGTTTTTCATAAATTTAATTAGATTGCTAGACAATGTAAATATTTCTAAAAATTTCTAGAAAATGCTACAAAATCCTATAAAGATGATTTAATAAGAAAAATCAAAGGATGACTTATTTTGAGAGGCCATTTGACTAAGAGTCTCGCCACAAAATGGGTTAAAACACTTGACCAAAATGTGGCCAAAAAGTATGCCGGTGGAAAGGCTAAATAAATTGAAAAAAAAATTGAACTAAAGTCATAACATAAAAATCAACACAAAATAAAATTATGGAGAAAAGATAGACACTAAAAGGGGGGTTGAATAGTGTATATCAAAAACTCACGTTTTCAAGTAAGTGAAGTAGTATCTACAATAGACGAAGGGTTAGTAAGAGTAATCAATGAACATAGTGTTTTTATACTGGTTCACCTGAACCATCGAGGTTATGTCCAATTTTCAATCCATCCAAATTGAGTTCTACTAATTTTTAACAAAGTTACAAGTATTCTTTTACTAAGCCACTTCTAGCTTAAACAAGTGTTCTTTAACTGGTCTCTTCAAGTCAAAACCTAAGTATTCTTTTACAAACAAGCCTCTCGAAGCTCAACCTGAAGTATTCTTTTATAGATAAGCCTCTCCAGGCTCAAACCAAAGTATTCTTTTATAGATAATCCTCTCCAGACTCAAACCTAAGTATTCTTTTACAGTCAAACATCTCTAAGCTCTATCCTATAACAATAGTTATGAAGGTATCACAAGATTGCAATTCTTGTCTCTTTTAGACGTGATTACAACAAATCATTTTAGTACAAGAAAGCTCTTGAAGAAGATATTCTAAGAGATGTGTATTGTATCTCATAATTTTTATATATTTAGATTCTATGCTCTATTGTGTTTCTTCTAAGTTTTAGAGCTTCTCATATAGTAACTTTGAAAGAGATGACCATTATAGCTTCTTGAGTCTAATTCATAGAGTTGCTTTGTCTTAATCCTTCATACGATCTTTAGAGAGAGGAAGTATTCGTTGGTGCATTAAATGATTCAATTAATTTTTTCACCTAAACGTACTCCTTATCTTTGATAGATCAAGCTACTTATTAGAGCAAAGTAGCAAAACAAGAACAACAGGAAACAAAGTCAGTGTGTAGGCAAGAATATAGTCCTTTTTCAATGCCTCTTTTGTGAAATTCAAGATTTTTTTCCTTTGTTCTACTACTTTTCATGATTTTATACACTTTTAATAGAATGTGAGTTCCAAGACAACAACTTTTGATCTGTTAAGGTATAAAGCATTCATTTGAAAATTTAAAATGGTCAGTCACAATAAATAATGATCGTTACGAACAGTTTGTATCTTTCATCTAATTAGTTTCGTCTTACAAATGCTACTTCATCTTTCATAGTCTGAAACAATGACTTTTACAATGCATTTTCTTACTAAAAACTGTAGTGTTTGTTATCCTTAAAACTTATAAAAATGAGAGATATAAGATTATCTTTTGACTTAACAATCTCCCCATTTTTTATGGTGACAAACACATTTTTTTGAATAAAGCTTATTTTACCGTTTTGTAAGAAAACTTTCGATCTTGGTTAGATTAAGACAGTTTTTTGCATGATTTTTGAGAAAAATAATTTTTTTAGCTTAGAAATATTTTGTGTTTAAGCACAAGCTCTTTGCTTCTTTAGACAGGTAAACCTTACTACCAAAGATGTAACATTTTAAACATAAGTAGTTTGTTGTAGGGAGTAAGTCTTTGAAATCTATAATCAAACGAACTTAGCATGATATATAGACTTACGAGACTATGCATGGTTATTCGCATACATATATACTTGCGTTTACGAATGTTCCTAAATCTTGCATTCAATATAGATAAGTCATATAGACGATACTTCAAATGAATGCAACAAATTAGGTAGGGAAACTCCACCTGAAAACATGCATGTTCTAGTGCATATTCAAGCAATTGTGAAAGCATGTTATTGTGTCAATCATGTGTGAAATATGTGTAGTTTTTGGCATACATACAGATTGTGAATGTAAAATAATGCAAGGCATAATAGTGTAGATTGCAGATAAAATCAGAAACTGCAAAATAAGTCAGAGTAATCCCAAAATTCAAAAATATACTAAAACTCATAAAATAAAAATAATATAAACTAAAATTTAAAAATTCAAAAAAAAATATACTCTCATAAACTAGGCGTGTCCCTAGTGGAAGCCTAAGTGACACTTGGAGCCCTTTAAGACACTTCCACAAGTACTAATGAATACTAAGTTTCACCAATAATACCTAGGAGAGGTGGGAAAACACTAAAGGCTTCCCAAAATACTCATAAAGGTCAAGTACAAGCTTAAGAAAAATATGAAATGTCAAAGAAGTTAACCCACAATGAAACTAAATGAAATATAACGAATTTTGTAATGGATTGGCTTGCAATGGAAAAATTACGTCTCTAATTTTGTTACTATTTCCTGTTTTGAAATTTTCCCTACAAAATGAACACACAAGTTAGCCTCACTAACATGTTTCACTCGGGCTTTTAGGTGCCTTTATCTCCAAAAAGTTGTAGCCCCCTTTGATGTAGTTCCAATATGTCTCAATTATCAACTTCTTTCCAAGTGTGAGAACTAGAAAATGAACCTATCACCACCAAGAGTTAACAATCAACAAGAAAGAATGGAAGCCAATAAAATTAAGACTAAAAAGAACAATTAGAAGAGGCTAAACTCAAATAGGAATAAATGTGACAAATTTAAAGAATATTAAAAGACACAGCAAGAAAATAAAGGACAATTTCAACACTAGCTTTCAAAGGAATAGTCCTAGAAATGGCACTAGAGTTGATTACAAAATGAAACAAAAATTAATTTTTGCTAAAATTTTGAATGATTTTAATGTGTTTACAGCCATCAAACAAAAAGTACATAAAAGGAAAAAAAATACACAAAAATTCACAACACCAAGTGCTTTAAACTTTCTTTGTTTTATACTTTTGTTTTTCTAGCTTTTGCTTTTGTTTTTTCTTTTTTACTTTTGTTGCCTTCTTGGCTCTTTCTTTCTCTCTTTTTTTTACACTGAATATGAGAACTAAATAGAGGCCTAACAATGAATTAAAAAGGTTTACAAGTAGTGGAAAAGAGGTATACAAAGTGTCAGTCTACTAGATAAGTTTATATGTTACTAGTAACTAGTTTTGCTTCTAGTTTGTTCTCTTTTTTGTACAATTTCGTTAATTTTTGTTTCACACTTCCTAATTTGATTGTATATCTTAAACAAAGCACAAAAGACTCAAGGAATTTCTGGCCTTAAATTGCTAAGTATGAGTTAGCAAGTGAAGTTCACAAAATATGACACTAAAACATGCTAGATCTAGTAACATGCATAGGAATCATTCAATGAGCACTTTTAAGAATATTAATATGTGCAGCCAGCAATATAACCAAACCAAAACAGAGACTAATTTTTATAGACTTCAAAAGAAAAAGGCACCTAAGAGAAGCGATGAGAAGTAAAGCAAGTACACAAGACTTCTAAGACAAAACTAGGAGATCAAGAAAGGAAAAATTCATACAACTACTTGTTTTTCTTTGGAGTTTTCTTTTGATTGAATATTTTGGAGTCTCAAACACGATATAAGAAATCCTAAAATATTAAAATTCAGGAACAAGATTGTAGACCCCTAAAATTGTCCGGGTCGGAAATAAAGCTTGAAGACTCTCGAAGACCAAAGGAAAGTCAGCCGGAAGGACTCCTGGAAGACCCTAGGATGACAATCTGTAGGTTTAGAGGTCTTAGAGTAGCAAAAAATAAGAAAGTGGAGGGAATGAAGCCCAATACGGCCTCCCAAAAGTTCAGTACGGCCGTATTGAACATTTTAAACTACAATACGGCCGCACTGAACTCAATACGGCCGTATTGAAGTTTCTGAACTTCAATACGGCTGCACTGAACTCAATACGGCCGCACTGAACTTCAATACGGCTGCACTGAACTCAATACGGCCGTATTGAGGTTTTTTGAACTTCAATACGGCCGTACTGAATTCAATACGGCCGTATTGTAGTTCAAAACTTCAATACGGACCGTATTGACCCCCAGAGGCCGTATTGCGCCTCATCCCTATAAATATGACGTCAATTGGACGTCATTCCAGACTTTCACACTGAGTTTTAACCCTCTTCTTGAGTATTCTGGGTTTTTTTGAGCAGTGCTCTGCCTAGAAATCACTTGGAGAGTTGATCCGACGAAGTTCTTGAGTCACGAGCCATTTGCTTGAGTCTCGAACCTAGTCGAAGGGAAATCCTCCGGATTTCCATAGTTAAAATTTTATAGGAGGGAGCGAGCGGTCTTGTAGAGGGAGGGAACGCCAAAACGCTTCCCAATTTCTGTCAAGATATATAAGAAAGCACGCTTCAAAGGTTTATCTCTTTAAAGTCCCTTCTTTTACCGCTTTCTGTGTGTACATATTTAAACTGTCATCATGTAGATAGTTAATTTATAATTGCTTAGAATAAATAGGGGTAATTTAGTAATTTCGCACTATTATTTTTAGAAATAATCTGTCATAGGGAACCCGAAAGGGGCGCTGTGGGGTGCTAACACCTTCCCCACGCGTAACCGACTCCCTTACCCGACTCTGGTTGTAATGGCCGAAGTCGATTTTTGAATCGATTGCCTTAAACTTCTTTTTCCAATGTTTTGAGTAAAACATTGGTGGCGACTCCATGAACCCTTCCTTTTTTATGAAAACCGCTAATCCATGGAGGGTCCCGCTTAGGATTAACATGGATTGGTGAGCCTTTTAATAAAATTGCTCGTTTGACAAGGTCTCAGTTTGAGAATAAGTCATTCTAGCAATCCATAATTTTAAACAAATAAAAGAGTCCAACCATCCTTCGCGAATGCCGAAAGCCCGTTTCGGGCCGGTGGCGACAGATGGCGACTCCACTGGGGAAGCCTTGAGAGTCAGTCCTATTTAGTGACAGATTATTTTTAACAAATAATAGTTAAAATTACTTTATTACCCCTTACTTGTATGATAACATGCTTTATCTATTTGGCTTTAAATAACTGTTGTATGTTTAAATTTTCGCAAATGTTTGAAATAAAAACTGCACACAAACCTTTGCACACAACAGTTCCCTCTATACCCGGGGGCATGAGTGGTAAGCCATAGGGAGTGGATGTTAGTACGGCCGGTTGTCGAATGGGTCTATAGGTGCCCGTAGACCGTTGTCGGAAAGCATCACTCAAGGTGATAACCATGAACTCGAGTCCGACAGTGCGTTGGAGCTTTCCATCGGCTTACGATGAGAGGAATTGGGTCCCTATAATGGGGGCACCTTGGGGGCCTCAGACCGGCGAGAACAGTTAGAACCACCTTGACTATGCACCTTTCTGCAGGAAACCCCTACCTCGTGATTCGCTCGTGACTGTTCGTGGATGAGTGAATTGTTTGTGTAAATGCTTATGTGCAATTGTTTGTGCATTAATAAATAACCTCGTGATAAGGTCTAAGAATAAATCCCCATGCATGAAAATGCCATGACATGAGAGAAAAGACCATGTGTGAAAATATAATAAAAAGCGAGGAGCATGTACATCATTGCCAATAAGACCTCATGCATCCTCATCAATTATTCATTTTAGGATCACCAATACCCTCTCGATGTGAGTAAAAGGGACCCATGACTATTGAGATTCTCCGTTGGGGAGAGATCATAGGCTAGGGAGGGTGATAAACCTTCATCTTAAAAAGGCAGCGCCTTAAAGATGGAGTCTTATCAAGCTCACATCGAGAGTGTATTCATACCATGAATAAACTAATTAGATTAAAACATTTTAGAAAGTGGCTGGTCATCTCTCTGTCCTCACACGCGCGCAGAAAATCAAGAAGATGGACGCGTTGGAGGAACAATATAAGAAGCTTACAGCCGAGCTCTCACAGCTCAAGGAGCAAATGGCGCAAATGATGGAACTCATGCGTCACCACAACATACACGGGGCTGAGCACAGTGACCATGAGTCCCATCATGTTGGAGGAAAAGTGGAACAAGAGCTGAAAAGTGGGAAACTAGCTAAACCTTCCCAATTATTTAAAGCTAAGAAGACCTTTGGGAAGAAGAAGGAGAGAGGAGTCAGCGCCATAACCATTTCCTCGTCTTCCTCCACTTCGAAGTCAGGAAAGTCGCAATACAACTCTGTGAAGAAGTTTGATAAACTTCCGACCACATATAGCGACCTCCTGCCGAAGCTAGTGAAAGCACGTCTCCTAGCTTACGTTCCACTAAAGAAGATTGATCCACCTCATCCCTATTGGTACAAACCGCAAGACAAATGTCTGTACCATTCGGGGGCATCGGGGCATTCAACGGAGAACTGTAGAGCTCTCAAATATAAGGTCCAAAACCTTATCGATGCTGGGTGGATCACTTTTGATTCAACAGCGCCCGACGTGAGCAAGAATCCTCGGCCAAAGCAGGATTAGAGAGAAGAACAAGCCACGATAGGGCCCCTTCATATTTCTCTTTTAGGGACTCATGATCAGTACCCGAGATCATGAGAACCTTTTCATGTAAATAAGGGTTTTTGTACAGTTTTAATACATATCAATAAAGAGGCATTTTTCACATTACTCTCTCTTTTGTTCTTTTCTCTCTTTCCCTATTAACATTAATAATTCTAAACCTAAACAGAACCAATAAAATAATTATGTCTGTAACTGTTCGCTCTGACCGGGATCCGAAAGTTGAGGATAAATGGGTTGAGTTGGACAGTGATGAGGAGACCATTTCTCCGGATCTGCAAAGATTGCTAGATCAAGAAGCTCGTCAAGAGAAATTGGAGACTGTGAATTTGGGGCAGGGCCGAGAGATAAAAGAGGTCAACATTGGGACCCATATCAGTGATGAAATAAGGACACATGTTTCCGCTATGATTATAATAAAATCATTCTTTCTCATTGCTTCTTTTCTTGCTTATAATAAAATTCTAAACCACATTATTTTTAACCCTGTTTGAATAAACATGAATGAGGTTAAAATCATCTTAATAATAATAAACCCGCATCATTTTTATGTGGAAGTGTGTGTGACAACTTGGAGCACCTTCCCTTGGCCTTGACAAGTGCCATCATGGGTAAAAAGAAATCTTTCAAAATAAAAGAAGCTCGGCAGGAAACTCAAAAAGGGGACTGCGCAAAAATAAGAGCAAAAGACCCGCTAGGAATCCCACAAAAGGGTGACCTAGGCAAAAGTTAGGGTTGCAAAAATGAATAAAAACAAAAGTCCGCTAAAACGCCACAAAAGGGTGTTTTAGGCAAAAATAAGGACAATCAAAAAAATAAATCCATGATGGTACCATGAACCGAATTCAAAAAGAAAGGTTCAACGGAAGCTATCCAAGTTGTCGAATCACAACACGACTTTTTAACTTCATAAGTGTTTAATCAAACAAGCCTAAACACATAAGCCTACCTTGGCCATCCATTCTTACAAAAACCATTTTTGAAAAATAAATCCCCTCTAAAACACAAACTTCAGAACAAAAATATCTTTCCTTTCTTTTCTCTCTTGTCCCGAAAGATTTTAGAATAATCTAGTGGAAGCATGGAGAAATAAATCATCACTGAAAATGGATCTAATCTGAATAATAAAATGGGGGAAGAACTGTGCCAAGAATTCAAGATCCAACATCATAACTCTTCCCCATATCGGCCGAAGATGAATGGGGCAGTCGAGGCAACCAATAAGAACATCAAGAAAATAGTGCAAAAGATGGTTGTCTCATTTAAAGACTGGCACGAGATGTTACCCTTCGCTCTTCATGGCTATAGGACTTCAGTACGCACATCTACAGGAGCTACTCCATTCTCCCTCGTCTATGGGATGGAGGCAGTTCTACCCGTCGAAGTCGAAATACCTTCTCTAAGGGTAATCATGGAAGCAAAACTTTCCGAGGCAGAATGGGTTCAAAGCCGATACGACCAGTTGAACCTTATCGAAGAGAAACGGCTGAACGCCATATGCCATGGTCAAGCCTATCAGAGGAAGATCAAAAAGGCTTTTGACAAGAAAGTCCACCCTCGAGTCTACCATGAGGGAAAGCTGGTAATGAAGAAATTACTACCAGCTCAAAAGGACAAAATCGGAAAGTAGGCCCCAAATTACTAAGGACCATACGTGGTGAAGCGAGCCTTCTCAGGAGGAGCATTAATCCTCACAGACGTGGATGGAGAAGAGCTTCGATACCCAGTCAACGCTGACGTGGTAAAGAAGTATTATGCTTGAAGACGTTGCTTGCATAAGCCCGCTAGGATGAAAACCCGAAAAGGGCATCCTAGGCAAAAGTTAGGGCAAAATAAAAAGCCCGCCAGTACAAGGGTACTAGGCAAAACAAAGGTGAATTTATCCCCGCTAGGATACGTCCTAGGCAAAAATTAGGGGCAAAAGAATAAGATGCAAAAACAAAGCAAGCAACGATCACTTGAATCGAAAACCGAAAGGCGGTTCAAGTGATTATCTTCTAGAAGCAAGCGTCTTGCAGCATCTACACTCCTGGCTCAGCAACTAGGGGAATGTAAAGAGCAACAATTACAGATATAATTGTTAAGCCCAATGTATATAGCCTACCCTGGCTAGCCATTCTTCAGAAATTTCCTTCTGTATATCTTTCTGTAAAAACACTTGTGAATATTAATAAAATATCTATTCATTTCTTTTCTCTCTTGACCATGTGATTATGCCTCTAAATTGGTATTTCTAAAAATTGTATGAAATTCCTTAATAATCGGTCAATAAAGAAAATTGGAGGGGTTCCTATAAAATCCATAATCTCCTGCATAAAAGGCTCACAAAAATATTCCCTCACGTCGATGACAGAAATTCCTCCAAGAAAAGGAGGATAGGGAGAGCCATTCATTTTTCTAAAAAAAAACATTAAATAATAAAACTTGCATTTGTGCATCACACACATTAGTTGCACATTCAAAGACCTTATCATGAGGCAATTGCATAAAATAGAAAATAGGAAAAATTGCTTGTGTATGGCAGCGGTCAACAGAAAAAGCCGCAAATCAACAGAAAAGGCAAAAATACAGAAAAAACCAAAAAAACGACAAAAAAGGCAAAAAATACAGAAAAAGCCAAAAACGACAAAAAAGGCAAAAGATTTAGAAAATCAATCGCCTCGTACAGAATAACTGAGCCTGGAGAGGCTTGCCGAAATAATACTCTCTCAGAATAATTGAGCCTGGAGAGGCTTGCCGAAACAATACTCATGCAGAATAACTGAGCCTGGAGAGGCTTGCCGAAACAATACTCCCACAGAATAACTGAGCCTGGAGAGGCTTGCCGAAATAATACTCCCATAGAATAATTGAGCCTGGAGAGGCTTGCTGAAAAAATACTCCCACAAAATAATTAAGCCTGGAGAGGCTTGCCGAAATAATACTCTCCAAAAGACGTCTCAGCTCGCATTCTCGGGCTGAACAAAAAACAATACTCTCAGAATAATTGAGCCTGGAGAGGCTTGCCGAAATAATACTCTCGCAGAATAACTGAGCCTGGAGAGGCTTGCCGAAATAATACTCTCATCAGAATAATTGAGCCTGGAGAGGCTCGCTGAAATAATACTCCCCAGAGAAACCCCAACTCAAGCTCACGGAACAAATCCCCAGCGAGAGCTATCAAAGCAAGATCGACAAAATTCCCAATGGAAGCACGATCACCCAAGCAGTATACCTAGTCAAAGGACTTAAAACTTCCTCAGTGGAAGATAGCTCTCCAACTCAGGCGTTGAGTGAGTCTAAGCCTGTAGAGGCTTCCTAAATAATACTCTGGGATACATAAGATCCCCAAATCCCCACTCGCCTACTCAGAGGCACCCCCTCAAGAAAAATCACAAAAGACAAATAATCATTCCCCAAGCGGAATCCGGCACTCAGCCGAACACCAAACATCAAGATAATTAGCCTACTCAGAGGCACTCTTTCAAAAAAGAAAAAAATCCAAAAGATCAATAACAATTCCCCAAGCGGAATTTGGCTTTTCAGCCATATCATTGAACATCAAGATGATATGCCTAACAGAAGAGGCTAATCAAAATCAACGACAGAATCCCCCAGCGGATAACAGCCTACACAGAGGCGACAAAACCAGAAAAACAAAAAGAGTCACCCGAATAAGGATAACCGGGATACTCCACCATCGTCGAAAGGACGTCAGCCAATCATAAGGCACCACTCATCTCAGAAAGAGCATCTTCGTGTCTACACCCCAGGGAAACAGAAATTCCTCAATGGGCACCAACTATGCAAAGGAAAGTTAGGACACAAGAACCTATGAGTAACTGCACATCCCCTAGACGGATCCCTGCGTTATCCAGCCCTCAGTGGCACAAAAATCAAAAACAATCGTCAAAGCAGCATCGTGGACTGTGGAGACAAAATCAAAATCAACATCCAGAACCCCCAGTGGATAATAGCCTACACAGAGGCTACAAAATCAGAAACTCAAAGAAAGTCTGGAGAGACGGTACTCAAACAAAGTCTGGAGAGACGGTACTCAAAGAAAGTCTGGAGAGACGGTACTCAAAGAAAGTCTGGAGAGACGGTACTCAAAGAAAGTCTGGAGAGACGGTACTCAAACAAAGTCTGGAGAGACGGTACTCAAAGTCTGGAGAGACGGTACTCAAACAAAGTCTGGAGAGACGGTACTCAAAGTCTGGAGAGACGGTACTCAAAGAAAGTCTGGAGAGACGGTACTCAAAGAAAGTCTGGAGAGACGGTACTCAAAGAAAGTCTGGAGAGACGGTACTCAAACAAAGTCTGGAGAGACGGTACTCAAACAAAGTCTGGAGAGACGGTACTCAAACAAAGTCTGGAGAGACGGTACTCAAACAAAGTCTGGAGAGACGGTACTCAAACAAAGTCTGGAGAGACGGTACTCAAACAAAGTCTGGAGAGACGGTACTCAAAGAAAGTCTGGAGAGACGGTACTCAAGGTCTGGAGAGACAGTACTCAAAGTCTGGAGAGACGGTACTCAAGGTCTGGAGAGACAGTACTCAACCATCAGCGTCGTCAGAGGCACGTTGGTGTTCAACTTCCAGCTCGGGCGTCGAGTGAAGTTGACCCTGGAGAGGGTAAACTTAGCTACCGAGGTTGTCAGAAGCGCCGAGGTATGCAACAACCTGGAGAGGCTACTCAACAATTTTCCACCGGAAGACGCTACAAGTCAGAAGGTTGGCACATCACCCGGACAATTGGGTCAACTCCTTTACTTGTCAGCCGGTACACCAAAAGGCCGTCCGACTAAGTAAAGGGGGGGCAGCTGTAGACCCCTAAAATTGTCCGGGTCGGAAATAAAGCTTGAAGACTCTCGAAGACCAAAGGAAAGTCAGCCGGAAGGACTCCTGGAAGACCCTGGAAGACCCTAGGATGACAATCTGTAGGTTTAGAGGTCTTAGAGTAGCAAAAAATAAGAAAGTGGAGGGAATGAAGCCCAATACGGCCTCCCAAAAGTTCAGTACGGCCGTATTGAACATTTTAAACTACAATACGGCCGCACTGAACTCAATACGGCCGTATTGAAGTTTCTGAACTTCAATACGGCTGCACTGAACTCAATACGGCCGCACTGAACTTCAATACGGCTGCACTGAACTCAATACGGCCGTATTGAGGTTTTTTGAACTTCAATACGGCCGTACTGAATTCAATACGGCCGTATTGTAGTTCAAAACTTCAATACGGACCGTATTGACCCCCAGAGGCCGTATTGCGCCTCATCCATATAAATATGACGTCAATTGGACGTCATTCCAGACTTTCACACTGAGTTTTAACCCTCTTCTTGAGTATTCTAGGTTTTTTTGAGCAGTGCTCTGCCTAGAAATCACTCGGAGAGTTGATCCGACGAAGTTCTTGAGTCACGAGCCATTTGCTTGAGTCTCGAACCTAGTCGAAGGGAAATCCTCCGGATTTCCATAGTTAAAATTTTATAGGAGGGAGCGAGCGGTCTTGTAGAGGGAGGGAACGCCAAAACGCTTCCCAATTTCTGTCAAGATATATAAGAAAGCACGCTTCAAAGGTTTATCTCTTTAAAGTCCCTTCTTTTACCGCTTTCTGTGTGTACATATTTAAACTGTCATCATGTAGATAGTTAATTTATAATTGCTTAGAATAAATAGGGGTAATTTAGTAATTTCGCACTATTATTTTTAGAAATAATCTGTCATAGGGAACCCGAAAGGGGCGCTGTGGGGTGCTAACACCTTCCCCACGCGTAACCGACTCCCTTACCCGACTCTGGTTGTAATGGCCGAAGTCGATTTTTGAATCGATTGCCTTAAACTTCTTTTTCCAATGTTTTGAGTAAAACATTGGTGGCGACTCCATGAACCCTTCCTTTTTATGAAAACCGCTAATCCATGGAGGGTCCCGCTTAGGATTAACATGGATTGGTGAGCCTTTTAATAAAATTGCTCGTTTGACAAGGTCTCAGTTTGAGAATAAGTCATTCTAGCAATCCATAATTTTAAACAAATAAAAGAGTCCAACCATCCTTCGCGAATGCCGAAAGCCCGTTTCGGGCCGGTGGCGACAAAGATTAACCTAAAGGCACATAACAAGATTGATCCATAAAGACTAATGTATGAATAAAAAACAATTTCAAGACAAAGTGAATTGTTCTATAGATTTATGGTTGTGACACAAGAACAATTCTAATCCATGCAAATCAATATAAAATCAAGAGCAACACATTAGAAATGAACAAAAACATTAAACAACATGATTTGACTGAACGAAATTGAAAGGAAGCTAAAGTAAAGTGTTTACCAAAAAGACCTTGCTCTTGATACCAATGGAAACCTCAAGAAGAGACTGAATTGATGAAGCTTGTCAGAACCTAAAAAATTCTGATCTTGCCCACAGATAGTATGGACTTCCATTTTGAAAATCTCATCAGTTAAGGAATACCCAGACATTAGACTAATTCCTAACCAATGATTTTTGAAAAGGTTTGAAGGAGTCGCCACCAATGTTCTACTTAAAACATTGGAAAAAGAAAAGATTTTTAAAATTACAATAATGGCCTTCATAGCTAGAATTGGGTTTGGTGGTCGATTACGTGTAAGGAAGGTGTTAGGTACCCTACGATGCCCTAATTCGGTACCCTATGATGATTTTAGCATAATAATAAACAATAATTTAAATGTTTACCCCTTTTATTAAGAAACTATTTACATTTGAATTTGAAATTACACGATCTCCCCTAAGATGTGTACATGGTTGTTTTTATTGATTAACAATGTTGTATGGCATAAATAATAGATTGAAGGAAGGATTTTTGTGAAATACCTCTTGATCGAGCTTTATTGGATCTTCAAGGGCAGAATCTAGGTGTTTTTTGGCAGCCTTTCGCATTATAATTACCTCACAAATCTCAAGAAATACAAAAAAAGGGAGAAGATAAGTGTCTAAACTCTAGAGGGACTTTTAGATACTAAATTTTCTAGCCCCGAGCACTGTGTCCAAGTCTGCTATTTATAGGCAAGAAAATCTACTAGAACGGGCCATTCTGATTTCGAAATGGGCCGTTTTAGACTTTTCTATTATGTGTAAAATTTGAATCTAGAATGGCTCGTTCCCAAAGCAGAATAGTCCGTTTCGGATTTGAATTTTACACATAACAGAGTCGGTTAGAATAGGGCATTCTGACCTAGTGTTGACGTCCTTGGTGAAGGTGGATGTCAGAACCTTCAGCGGATACTCGGCAGTGATCCTAGTTTTGACTCAAGGTACTTGGCGGTGCCCTCGATGTCACTCATTGATTTGAAGAACTCGATGGTGTCTTCAAATCAAGATGAGTGTTCACGCCCTTTATTAAGGTGGACGTCAGAATCTTTGGCAGATACTCAACAATGACCCTTAGTTTTGACTTGAGGTACTCAGCGGTGCCCTCGATGTCGCTCACTGATTTGAGGAACTCGACGGTGTCTTCAAATCGAGATGAGTAGATGTTGGCGTCTTTTGTGAAGGTCGGCGTCGTATCCTTTGGTGAATACTTGACGGTGATCCTTGAACTGATGTTTGTAGGCCCTGAGGTTGACGGGAAAAAGATGCCTGAAATGCCCCTATATTAGTCTAAGATTAGCAAGATTTTGCTGATGCCCTGCTAAGTGAGTTCTGTAATGCCTCTCTAGGCGTCTCTGGTTGGGGAATGAGATATGCGATAGAGATTTTGGTGTTGTTCCTACCGTATGAGTATTATGATGCATGTCCAAGCGTCTTCTGAGGATTGGTTTCTCTGATTTGGTCGCCTTTTTTCTTAGGCGAGAATGTCTAACAAAGATAGTTTGTAGATAATGTCCTTGTGCTAGTGGGTGAAAGATCATCCTTTTTGTGGGATGATCAATTTTTTTTCTACACGCAAGATGTTGAATGTTTGCTTATTCCTCCTGGGCAGGTTCTACTCTGTCTTGTTGTTGTTGTACTTTTCTTTGCTTAGTGGCTATGAAACCAATTTTAGAGAGTTCCCTTACTTCTTCCGTCCCTTTGTCGATATGGTTTTGGCCCCTGTGGCCTTTCTCGACTGTTGAGTCTTTCTAACATTTGTCGATGCTTTTGGCTTGAGAACTCCCCGTGACTCATGGCAAGTAAACACAAGCGAAGAATGCAAGAATGCAAGATGCAAAGAGAATGCAAAGAAAAATGGATTGGAATTCTTCTCTCTTTCTCATTCTTTTTTAAAGTTGAGTTTATAGCCTTTTGTGCATCCTTGTTCCATATGCATGTAATGCATTAATGCTTATATGCTAAGCTTAAAGTGCAAATTAATTTTTACCTTCAAGAAGTTAATCTATGCACATTAATTATTGGTATGGAATGTTAACCTTCAACCACGTCGAATTCATTCCAAGTGTTGCCTTTTGAACCCGAGGTTTGTGCAGTTCGACCCTCTTGCTTGTATCGGATATGTTGTATCAGCCCTTAGATTAGGTGTACATACACTTTGTTCCAGGACACCTCCAATTTCTCCCTATGAGGGTTCACTGTGCATACTCTGTGTATCTCTCAATATTACCTTAATGCCATATAGGTCAAGAGAAAGAAAAAGGATGTACATATTTTTTTGTAAAAGGTTTGATAAAAGGGATTTTTCAAAAATGATTTTTAGAAGCATGGCTGACCGAGGTAGGCTAGTGTTTTAGGTTGATAAACAAACATATCCGTTACCAGGAATTCGTTTTTGTACTTAGCCTTTTCTTTTTTAGGAGTCAAGCAATGACTTGGGATCATACTTTCATTGAATGATCCTCCCCTGAGCCCCTTTTTAGTTTTCAACTCAGGTTGCTGCTTTAGTATCCTAACTTTTGCCTAGGTCACTTGAGATGTGTTCCCTAGTGGACATTTTTCTTTTAATCCTTACTTTTGCCTATGTTTCCCTTTTTGCTTGTGGGTCTCCTAGCGAATTTTACCCTAATTTTTGCACAGCCCCCTTAGCGGGTTTCTTGTCGGGCTTCTGTCTTTGCAGCTTTTGTTTGAGATGTGGGATTCCTTCTTTGTTTAATTTTATTAAACCCTAGTCATGTTTGAATTAGGTGGTTATTCCTTTGCTTTACTTTTCAAATTTAGTGCATGTTAGGCTATCGTCTAAGTGACGTCCATATTCTAGATACGGATTGTTTATTGTGGGTTAATGGGTGAGGCTTAGAGTAAGTGTTTAGAGAGAGAAAAGAAATGAGGTAGAGAAAGTATATGGCATTTAAAATAATATTTTGATTTACAAGTGCCTTTTTAATGTAGCTCGAGGGCCCAGACATGCCCCAAGTTCGTGATTCGTACACAGAGAAAAGAAGGAAGAATGTCCCTTAGAGAGGTTCGGTACAATTCTTTCAACAATATTGTTCATCTGTCAGCATATTCGCTGACTTCTATCCCATCTGGTAGGTAAATCCACGATATAGATCTCACTAGGGGTACGAACCCATGAGATCGCATCGATGTTTTTGGATCTACTCTTCATCCATCACGAATCTCCAAGAGTT
This sequence comes from Cajanus cajan, assembly GCF_000230855.2. Classification (NCBI taxonomy): domain Eukaryota; kingdom Viridiplantae; phylum Streptophyta; class Magnoliopsida; order Fabales; family Fabaceae; genus Cajanus; species Cajanus cajan. The sequence continues at coordinate 39,318,294 of NC_138517.1, read as the reverse complement.
CTGTCTCAATCGCTATGATTCTTTCAACGATATTGTTCATCTGTCAGCATATTCACCAACTTTTATTCCATCTGCTGGGTAAATCCACAGTATAAATCTCACCAGGGGTACGAACCCACGAGATCGCATCGATGTTTTCGGATCTACCCTTCATCCATCACGAATCTCCCAGAGTTTTGTCTTGATCACTATGATTCTTTCAATGATACTATTTATTTGCCAACATATTCATCGACTTTTATCCCATTCGCAGGGTAAATCCACGGTAAAGATCTCACCGGGGGTATGAGTCCACGAGATCGCATTGATGTTTTCGGATCTACTCTTCATCCGTCACGAATCTCCAAGACTTCTGTCTCGATCACTACAATTCTTTCAACGATACTGTTCATTTGTCAGCATATTCGCCGACTTCTATCTCATCTGCTAGGTAAATCCACGGTATAGATCTCACTAAGGCTACGAACCCACGAGATCGCATCGATGTTTTTGGATCTACTCTTCATCTGTCACGAATCTCCAAGACTTCTGTCTTAATCGTTATGATTCTTTCAATGATACTGATCATCTGCCAACATATTTATCGACTTCTATCCCATTTGTCGGGAAAATCTATGGTACAAATCTCAGTGAGGCTACAAACCCACGAGATCGCATCGATGTTTTCGGATCTACTCTCCATCCATCACGAATCTCCAAGAGTTCTGTCTAGAACGCTATGATTCTTTCAATGATATTGTTCATTTGTCAGAATATTCGCTGACTTCTATCCCATCCGCCAAGTAAATCCACGGTACATATCTCATCGGGGGTACGAACCCACGAGATCGCATCAATGTTTTTGGATCTACTCTTCATCCATCACAAATCTCCAAGAGTTCTGTCTCCATCGCTAAAATTCATTCAACGATACTGTTCATCTGTCAACATATTCGCTGACTTCTATCCCATCTGTTGGGTAAATCCGCGGCATAGATGTCACCGGGGGTACAAACCCACGAGATCGCGTCGATGTTTTCAGATCTACTCTTCATCCGTCACGAATCTCCAAGAGTTCTGTCTCGATCGCTATGATTCTTTTAATGATACAATTCATCTGTTAGCATACTCATCGACTTCTATCCCATCCACGGTACAGATCTCACCGGGGGTATGAACCCATGAGATCGCATCGATGTTTTCGGATCTACTCTTCATCCGTCACGAATCTCCAAGAGTTTTGTCTCGATCGCTACGATTCTTTCAACGATGTTAAGTCAGACGAAGAAATTCCCAACAAGGTTTTGAACATGAAAAATATAATGCATATTGTTATTTCTCACATGTATGTTAATGTTTCAGATAAATATAAGAACAAATTGAAAAATGGAGTACGCGTTATTGCACATACCATGCATGGTTGAGCTGCACAAAACATCAAACGATGGTTAATCAGACATCAAGACTAAAACCTGATCAAAAGCCAGATACAAGACGAAGGGCACTGGTGTAGACACCCAATTTCGTTCGGGGGCATACAAACAAGGGAATGGACCCCCTGTTATGAAAGGAAGGAGCTCTCGAAGCATGTAAACAACAAGATAGGACTTTAGAAGGCCCAAAAGCCCAAAAAGCTAATTTTAGAAGACCGAAATGGCTATTCTAAAACCAGAACGGGTTGTTTCCAATTTGGAACGGGCCATTCCAAGTTCCTAAAAGGGCCAATAACCCTAATCTGGAACGGGCCGTTCCTAAATTGGAACGGGCCGTTCCAAGATTGGAACGGGCCGTTCCAAACTCTTCAAAAAAGGGCTAAAGCTTTAACTGGAACGGGTCGTTCCTAAACTGGAACGGGCCGTTCCAAGTTATAAAAAGAGCCTAAAGATCCTTGTTTGGAACGCCCGTTCCAGTATACCAAATGACGTGTTAATCTTATCTCTGGAACGGGCCGTTCCAATTTCAGAACGGGCCGTTCCAGTTACAAAATTTACACGTAATGGCCATATCCAGAACGGGCCGTTCCGATTTTGGAATGAGTCATTCTAGACCCTTTCTGAAGTCTATAAATAGATAGCTTGGGCTCATTTCTCAAGACTCCAAAAAAATTTAGTCTAGGACTCCTTAGAGCTTGAAATTTCTCTTTCTCTCTCTCTTATTGTATTTCTTGAGTATTGTGAGGCAATTGTAGTGCGAAAGGTTGCCACAAAACACCTAAAATCTTCCTATTTTGAAGATTCAATAGAGCTCATTCAAAGAGGTATTTCAGTCAATCTTTTTCTCGCTCTTTTATTTCTTATCTTTGATCAATATTGTTATAATAAAAGCAATTATGTAGACATTTAGAGTCAATTGTATAATTTAAATTTCAAGCATGTAAATAAATATTAATAAAGGGATCTAATTGTCGCCACCCGCCGAAACGGACATTGGCATTCGCGACGATGGTCGGACTCTTTTTAAAGTTTTGAAAAAATGATGGATTGTTAGAACGACTTATTCTCAAATTGAGACCTCATCGAGCTAACAATTTTGTTTAAATGACTCTCACCAATCCATGTTAATCCCAAGCGGGACCCTCCATGGATTAGTGGTTTTCGTAAAAAGAAGGGTTCTTGGAGTCGCCACCAATATTTTACTCAAAACATTGGAAAAAGATATAAGGCAATTGATTTTCATAAATCAACTTTGGCCATTACAACCAGAGTCGGGTAAGGGAGTCGGTTACGTGCGAGGAAGGTGTTAGCACCCCACAACGCCCCTTTCGGGTTCCCTATGACGGATTATTTCATAAATAACAATGTAAAATTACTAGATTACCCCTATTTATTAGAAACGATTATAGATAAAATATTTACATGATGAAAGCTCTAAACATGCAATGCAATAATCAAAAAGCAATAAATAAAAGCAGTAAAGGAAAGGATTTAGAAAGAAACCTTCGAAGCGGGCTTTTATATATTCAAAATGAAGTTTATGAGGCTTTTTGGCGCTCCTTCCCACTACACGTCCGCTCGCTCCTTTCCCCTAAAGATAATTTTTACTATGGAAATCAGAGAGATTTCCCTTCGACTTGTTCGAATCTCAAGCTAATGGCTCGTGACTCAAGAACTTCGTCGGATCGGCTCCCGGAGAGATTTCTAGGGCAGAGAATAGCTCAAAACCCAAGAATACTCAGTAGGAGGGTTGAGGAATGTGTAAAAAGTGTGGGAGGACGTGCCAATGACGTCCTATTTATAGGATTGAGGCGCAATACAGCCTGGGAGGTCAATACGGCCCGTACTGGGTTTTTGAACTACAGTACGGCCGTATTGAATTTGGTACGGCCGTACTGAAGTTCAAAAACTTCAGTACGGCCGTATTGATTTCACTACGGCCCGTACTGAAGTTTTTTGAACTACAGTACGGCCGTATTGAATTTGGTACGGCCGTACTGAAGTTCAAAAACTTCAGTACGGCCGTATTGAGTTCACTGCGGCCGTATTCCAGTTCAAATGGCTCAGTACGGCCGTACTGAACCTCTGGGAGGGTGTATTGAGCTCCAATCCTCGCACACCCTTATTCTAAGCTACTCTAAGACTTCTAGACCTACAAAGAATCATCCTAGGGTCTTCCAGGAGTCCTTCGGTCTTCAAGAGTCTTTGAGCTTTATTTCCGACCCGGACAATTTTAGGGGTCTACAGCTGCCCCCCCTTTACTTAGTCGAACGGCTTTTTGGTGTACTGGTTGACAAGTAAAGGAGTTGACCCAATTGTCCGGGGAGTAAGCCATCCTTCCGACTTGTAGTGTCTTCCGGTGGGAAAATTGTTGAGTGGCCTCTCCAGGTTGAGTATTAGTCGTCGCCTCTCCAGGCTCGTTGCATACCTCGGTGTTTCTGACAACCTCGGTAGCGTGAGTTTGCCCTCTCCAGGGTCTGCATGCCTCCATGTTTCTGACGATGTTGGCAGCTGCATACCTCCGTGTTTCTGACGACGGGGTAGCTGAGTATTAGTCGTCGCCTCTCCAGGCTCGTGCATACCTTGGTGTTTCTGACAACCTCGGTAGCGTGAGTTTGCCCTCTCCAGGGTGTGCATGCCTCCATGTTTCTGACGATGTTGGCAGCTGCGTACCTCCGTGTTTCTGACGACGGGGTAGCTGAGTATTAGTCGTCGCCTCTCCAGGCTCGTGCATACCTTGGTGTTTCTGACAACCTCGGCAGCTGCATACCTCCGTGTTTCTGACGACGGGGTAGCTGAGTATTAGTCGTCGCCTCTCCAGGCTCCTTGCATACCTCAGTGTTTCTGATCACTTTGGCAGCTTGAGTTTGCCCTCTCCAGGGTCTGCGGTTTGCCCTCCCCAAGGTTGCATACCTCCGTGCTTCTGGTCACTTTGGTAGCGTGAGTTTGCCCTCTCCAGGGATTTGAGATGATTTTGTCTCCACAGTCCACGATGCTGTTTCGATGGTTGTTTTCGATTTGGGTGCTGCTGAGGGCTGGATAACGCAGGGATCCGTCTAGGGGATGTGCAGTTACTCATGGGTTCTTGTGTCCCAACTTTCCATTGCGTAGTTGGTGCCCACTGGGGAAATTCTGATTCCTTGGGGATGTAGACACAAAGATGCTCTTTCTGATGTGAGCGATGTCTTATGATTGGCTGACGTCCTTTCGACGTTTGTGGAGTATCCCGGTTATCCTTATTCGGGTGACTCTTTTTTTTGATTTTCTGGTTTTGTTGCCTCTGCGTAGGCTGTTATCCGCTGGGGGATTCTGTCATTTTGATCTTTTCTGATTTTCCCTTTTTTTTTTTTTTTTTTTTTGAAGGAGTGCCTCTGAGTAGGCGAATGGGGATTGAGGATCTTGTGTATCCCAGAGTATTATTTAGAAAGCCTCTGCAGGCTTAGCTTCACTCGTCGCTTGAGTTGGAAAGCTATCTTCCACTGAGGAAGTCTGAGTCTTTTGACTCGGATGCTCTGTTTGGATGATCATGCTTCCGTTGAGGAATCTTGCTGATCTTGCTCTGATAGCTTTCACTGGGAATTCGACCCAAGAGTGCAAGCTGAGATGTCTCTGGGGAGTATTATTTCGGCAAGCCTCTCCAGGCTCAGTTATTCTGTACGATTTGTTGGATTTTCTGAATTTTTTGCCTTTTTTGTCGAGTTTTGGCTTTTTCTGTACGGAGGGATCTCAAACACACTCACAGACAAAGTATGCAGAGGAATGAAGATGTTGTTGATGTACAAAAGAATGGGCCAATACGGGCCGTATTGAATTCAATACGCCCGTATTGGTGTGGACGTTATGGCCAATGCTGCCGTATTCATTTCAGTACGCCCGTATTGAGTTGAAAATTTGTTCATAACCCTAATTTTAGTACGGGCGTACTGAACATGGTACGGGCGCATTGTTTTTTTCTGAAGTTTATTTTTATTTTTTATTTTTTATTTTTTTATTTTTATTTTTTATTATTTTTTTTTTTTGGAATAAACAGAGAATAAGTGATCTTCCAGAACACCTATCATCTATATGCATGTATGCGGTATGATGCACCTATTTCTATTTGATTTATTTTTCAAAAGAATTAATCGATGCGTGTCTTCGTTTGGATTTTGCCATTCCTCTAGACGGGCTGTGCGCTGCCGATTTCTGTAACCGAGGAATGATGCGTGTTATATCGGGATTGGTGTCATCGACCCAGTGATCATTCCCTTCCTTTAGAAGATGTATTAACCTTCCTATTGACCATTATATCTCCATGTTTCCACTAGATTATTCTAAAATCGTTTGGGACAAGAGAAAAGAAGGGAAAGATATTTTTGTTCAAAAGTTTGTGTTTTAGAGGGGATTATTATTGTTTTGAAAATGGTTTTTGTAAGAATGGCTGGCCGAGGTAGGCTCATGTGTTTAGGCTTGTTTGATTAAACACTTATGAAGTTAAGAAAGTCTTGTTATTGACGTTGTGATTCGACAACTTAGATAGTTTCCCTTGAACCTTTCTTTTTGGATTCAGCTCATGGTACCATCATGGATTTCTTTTGTTTTTTTGATAGTCCTTATTTTTGCCTAAAACACCCCTTTGTGGCGTCTCAGCGGACCTTTGTTTTTGTTCATTTTTGCAACCCTAATTTTGCCTAGGTCACCCTTTCGTGGGATTCCTAGCGGGTTCTTTGCTCTTATTTTTGCGCAGCCCCCTTTTTGGGTTTCCTGCCGAGCTTTTTTTGTTTTTATGATTTTTGTTTTTAAAGGATTTCTTTTTTATCCATGATGGCACTTGTCGAGGCCAAGGAATGGTGCTCCAAGTTGTCACACACACTTCCACATAAAAATGATGCGGGTTTATTGTTATTAAGACGATTTTAACCTCATTCATGCTTATTCAAACAGGGTTAAAAATAATGTGGTCTAGAAATTTATTGCAAGCAAGAAAAGAAACAATAAGAAATAATAAAGAATGATTTTATTATAATTCTAGCGGAAACATGTGCCCTATCGAGGCTCGGGGGTCGGGCTGTCCCCGAGGATTAATCTCTAACAGTCATCAGGTCTATACATCCCTATCGGAAGGAGAAGAGCACTTGATGACGACGACCGGCCTTGACGCTTGTGAACCGGCCTTCCTAAAGATCTGGCTTAAAGAACGTCGAGAAGGATCTTGGTTCCTCTTCGTCCTTTGATCTTTATTAGGGTTGTATCCTAACCCTTGTTTCCCTGGATTATCCTTAATAATGGGTAGCTCGGGAATTCCTTGGGAATCCTTGCCAAGTCCTTGTCCAGGCAAGTATCCATTCTTGGTGAGCATGTAGGCTACCTTCTTCATTTCTCGGGGAAACGTTTCGACATTGGCGATCTCCAATGCTTGGAAGGCGGTCTCTAGAGCTTCCTCTGCTGCATCCTCGTAAGGTATGGCAGATGGCTTGCTGATGAGTTATGTCATCTTCAGCTTGTACGGTCACCAGCTTGTCACCCACTATGAATTTGACTTTCTGGTGGAGCGTAGAGGGAACAGCTTTCGCATCATGAATCCAAGGTCGGCCGAGGAGACAGCTGTATGCAGGAGTAATGTCCATCACTTGAAATTCGACATTAAAGATGGTGGGTCCAATTTGGATTGGAAGATTAATTTCTCCCACCACCTCTCTTTTAGAACCGTCGAAAGCTCGGACGATCATGTTGCTCGGGCGCATTTGGATTCCCTTGATTGCCACTTGATCAAATGTTCTTTTTGGCATCACATTCAAGGAAGATCCATTATCCACCAAGACTCTAGCGATGTGATATTCCTTGCACTTTACAGAGATGTGCAAGGGCTTGTTGTGGTTCGGTCCCTCAGCGGGGATTTCTTCATCGGTGAAAGTGAGGTGATCATTAGCCGTGATGTGACTAACAATCCCCTCAAATTTGTCTTGGGAGATAATGTGCGACACGTATGCCTCGTTCAAGACCTTCAACAGAGCTTGCCGATGCAGTTCGGAGCTTAGGATCAACGACAACAGAGTAATCTTTGCTGGCGTCCTATGAAGTTGATCCATGATGGAGTACTCGCTCTGTCGGATATATTTTAACAGCTCGTGAGTCTCCTCCTCGGATTCTTTATTTTCCTCGTTTTTTTCTTTTTCTTTATTCTTTCCTTTATTCTTGGGAGCTTTATAATGAAGATCTTCGGGAGTGTAGATCCTGCCACTCCTAGTCATGCCCCCAAGTCCAGCGATGTTAGAGATATCGCTGTCGGCAAAAGAATGGATGCCGTATATCCATGGCACAGCCTTATTCGATTCGTAGGGAAAAGGTCTTGGAGCAGTGATCCTTAACGGTGTTGGACCTTCCCCTTTATTCGTCTTGATTACCAACAACGGAGTTGATGTGTGTTCGCTTGGCGCGGTTGTTGGTTTGCATTTAATAACAAACGGCGTGCGATCCATTCTGAACATACGCATCGATTAATTCTTTCTTTTTATTAATGTTTATTAATGAATTACTAGAAGGGATGTATGAAATGCAAACCTAGATCCCTCCATGATCTTTGATAAGAATGCATGATATGAGATGATGACGTTGAATATGCATGCATTGTGTTTATTCAACTAAGCATTATCATGTTTTCGGGATGCCCCTAAGATGATGCATGATATTGCTTGGTTTGGATAAATATCTTCTTTTGGATATTTTGTTTTTTGTATTTTTTGGGTGAAAAGGGAAACTACCTATATGAATGTGATGAAGGTAGATGTTAACACCATGTAATGGAAGATTCTTATTCCTATTTATTCTTATTTTAAAAGGGAATGTTGTATGTTTAAAGAATGCAATGTATGCTCAAACAATGTCACATAAACAATGCACAAACAATTCACTCGTCCACGAACAGTCACGAGCGAATCACGAGGTAGGGGTATCCTGCAGAAAAGTGCATATTCAAGGAGGTTCTAACTGTTCTCACCGGTCCAAGGCCCCCAAGGTGCCCCCATTATAGGGACCCAATTCCTCTCGTCGTAAGTCGATGGAAAGCTCCAACGCACTGTCGGACTCGAGTTCATGGTTTTCACCTTGAGTGATGTTTTCCGACAACGGTCTACGGGCACCTATAGACCCATTCGACAACCGGCCGTACTAACATCCACTCCCTATGGCTTTCCACTCATGCCCCCGGGTATAGAGGGAACTGTTGTGTGCAAAGGTTCGTGTGCATTTTATATTTCAAACGATTGCGGAAATTTAAACATCCAACAGTTATTAAAGCCAACTAGGTAAAACATGTTATCATACAAGCGAGGGGTAACGAAGTAATTTTAAACTATTATTTTAGAAATAATCCATCACTAAATGGGACTGACTCTCGAGGCTTCCCCAGTGGAGTCGCCATCTGTCGCCACCCGCCGAAATGGACATTGGCATTCGCGACGATGGTCGGACTCTTTTTAAAGTTTTGAAAAAATGATGGATTGTTAGAACGACTTATTCTCAAACTGAGACTTCATCGAGCTAACAATTTTGTTTAAATGACTCTCACCAATCCATGTTAATCCCAAGCGGGACCCTCCATGGATTAGTGGTTTTCGTAAAAAGAAGGGTTCTTGGAGTCGCCACCAATATTTTACTCAAAACATTGGAAAAATATATAAGGCAATTGATTTTCATAAATCAACTTTGGCCATTACAACCAGAGTCGGGTAAGGGAGTCGGTTACGTGCGAGGAAGGTGTTAGCACCCCACAACGCCCCTTTCGGGTTCCCTATGACGGATTATTTCATAAATAACAATGTAAAATTACTAGATTACCCCTATTTATTAGAAACGATTATAGATAAAATATTTACATGATGAAAGCTCTAACATGCAATGCAATAATCAAAAAGCAATAAATAAAAGCAGTAAAGGAAAGGATTTAGAAAGAAACCTTCGAAGCGGGCTTTTATATATTCAAAATGAAGTTTAGGAGGCTTTTTGGCACTCCTTCCCACTACACGTCCGCTCGCTCCTTTCCCCTAAAGATAATTTTTACTATGGAAATCAGAGAGATTTCCCTTCGACTTGTTCGAATCTCAAGCTAATGGCTCGTGACTCAAGAACTTCGTCGGATCGGCTCCCGGAGAGATTTCTAGGGCAGAGAATAGCTCAAAAACCCAAGAATACTCAGCAGGAGGGTTGAGGAATGTGTAAAGAGTGTGGGAGGACGTGCCAATGACGTCCTATTTATAGGATTGAGGCGCAATACGGCCTGGGAGGTCAATGCGGCCCGTACTGGGTTTTTGAACTACAGTACGGCCGTATTAAATTTGGTACGGCCGTACTGAAGTTCAAAAACTTCAGTACGGCCGTATTGATTTCACTACGGCCCGTACTGAAGTTTTTTGAACTACAGTACGGCCGTATTGAATTTGGTACGGCCGTACTGAAGTTCAAAAACTTCAGTACGGCCGTATTGAGTTCACTACGGCCGTATTGCAGTTCAAATGGCTCAGTACGGCCGTACTGAACCTCTGGGAGGGTGTATTGAGCTCCAATCCTCGCACACCCTTATTCTAAGCTACTCTAAGACTTCTAGACCTACAAAGAATCATCCTAGGGTCTTCCAGGAGTCCTTCCGACTGACTTTCCTTCGGTCTTCGAGAGTCTTTGAGCTTTATTTCCGACCCAGACAATTTTAGGGGTCTACACTAATATTTAATTTATTAGTTTTTATCACATTAACTTCATCATAGGGTACCGATTGAGGGCACTGTAGGGGTGCTTAATACCTTCCCTACACGTAACCGACTCCCGAACCCAATTCTGGTTATCAAGACCATTATTGAATTTTTTAAAAACTTTTTCTTTTTCCAATGTTTTGTGTAAAACATTAGTAGCGACTCCATGAACTCATTTTTCAAAACCATTAATTAAGGATTAGTTTGGTGTCCGGACATTCCTTAATTGATGAGATTTTTAAAAGGATGTCTAAACCATAGGTCGCAAGATCGGAAATTTTCGGGTTATGACAGATAGTGACTCCACTGGGGACGTTTAAAAAGGGTCAGGCCCATTTAATTGATGAAGTTAATAAAATAAAAATATTAATTTAAATATTTTTCCCCTTTACTTTGTTTGCTTTATTTGTTTGGCTTTAATATCTATTTGCCTGTTTAAATTTCGCATATGTTTGAAATAAATTGCACACAAACCTTTGCACACAACAGTTCCCCCTACACCCTAGGGCATGAGGGTATTAAACATAGGGAGTGGTTGTCGTACGACCAACCCAAGTTTGGCCTTGGAGCCTACGAGCCTTGTCGGAAATCACACTCAAGGTGATAATCGGTTACTCTAGCCCGAAATACTGTGACAGACCTTAGAGTTTGCCAGGTGACGGCGACAGAGATACTGGGTCCCTATAATGGGGGCACCTTGGGGGCCTTAAGACCAAAGTGAGTATAATTAGAACTGCCATATACAATGCACTTTTCTTGTAGGGACCACCAAACCAAGGATTTAAACGTGACTGTTCGTGGGAGTACATTTGTTTGAGCATATGTGTGTTGCATTTGTTTGTGTTTATTTATTTCAAATAGATAAGAATTATAAACAAATAGATATTAATAAAAAAAATATGATAAAAAATTTAACTCTCTTCTATATACCTAAATCTCAAAGCATCATATAGGATAGTTTATTTCCAAAAAAAAATAACAAAAACAAATAAATATATAGCAAAAATCGTGCATCATTCCCCTTTAGTAAAAAAAAATTATAAAATTTAGGCAGAAAACAAATATCATGCATCTTTTGGTTTAGCATATACATTCATTAGAAAATGGAAGGCACATAGTATGTAAATATTTTTGAGAAAGGAGAACATTCTAAAGTAGAAGAATCGTGTGCCCTTATACTAAGGAGGCCTACTAGACTTTGGACTCTCGTCATCCTTTCAACAGAAGACAAAGTCTACATCTTCTCAGACTTCTTCCAATTTAGAAATATTTCATTCCTCAACTCAAATAGGAGATTATTTGAAATTTTGAAAAGGAGGCACGCAAAAAAGGAAATTGAAGCAAAAAAAAAATTGCTTCAAAAGAACATAGTTTAGGAAGCTAAAGAAAACTCCACTGATGAACGAGAAATCATGAACCTAGGAAGTTTAAAAAAAAAAAAATTTTTGATGATAAGCTCCCTTACACCTCCAATTCGTTATCAAATCACTCCAAACTACATCTTTCTTCTTTGACTCATCAACCTCGTCAATAAAGATGAAAATTTTGGCAATCACCAAAATAGTGGTGAACCCGAAGATCCTATTGACGGTTACTTCTGATGGGAATAGCAAGAAGAGAATCTAAGAAGAAATAAGAACTAATTGCAAATCAAAGAATGAGCAAGCATGTCTATAGGGACATCATTCAAGCATTAGCTTCTGTAGCCTCAACAACATCATCAAAGTGCACCGAAAGATCTTGTATAAAGAATGTTCTCTAAACAAACAAATAAATGAGAATGATATTTGTTGAATTTCTCAATCACCTTTGCATCCTATTTTGCATTTCGTATAGATAATATGTCTTCCTTGTAAATAATAAATAAGAATAAAAAGGGAAACCTAACTTGTGCGTGTTAATCAAATAATGAGATCACTGGTAATCAAGTGCAAACTCGATACATCAAATTGGAAGCACTTAAAAACCAGTAATTGTGCAAGAAGACTGGGGGGCATAACACGCCCAAATTGATGATTCAAACACCGAGAGTTCCCCATGCAGAAATGACAACTGTTGGGATAGGAGGAATGATTAAGAATGAATGAATCCTTGCTTCTAGGGAATTACAACAAAACCCAATTGAAGAATAAAGGCATTGCATGACAAAAACCCGCTAGGACGAAAACCCATAAAGGGCATCCTAGGCAAAAATTAGGGCAAAGAAAAAAAGAATCAAAATCCCGATAGGATACATCCTATGCAAAAATTAGGGATACATAAAAATAAAAAAAACAACACCTTCTCGAGTTGACAACCGAAAGGTAGCTTGAGTATTCCCTTTAGAAAGCAAGAATTCATAAAGGTTTAACTCCGAAGTCGAAACACCCACATTCCAGCAAGTGGGAATGCGTTTCTAACGTAGTTCAACCAATTGTCAACCATGCCTCTCTAGGGGGCAACCTCAGCTAATCTCTCTGTGTACGAATCACGAACTCGGGGCATGCCCGGGCCTCCGTGCTTTGCTAAAGGGGCACGTGTAAATTGGAAGTACTGTTTTAAATGCCATAACATTCTTTCATTTATCTTCTTCCTTTAAATATTCACTCTAGGCCTCATCCATCAACCCTTAATAAAAAAAATGTATTTGCGACAAAGATGTTACTCGATAATAGCATGGAAAGGATAACAAAGGAACAATCAGGAATCTAAACATGACTAGGGTTTAATAAAAATAAGGGCGTCCCACACAAATGCTGTGAAAAAGAAGGCCCGACAGGAAACCCACTAAGGGGGCTGCGCAAAAGTTAGGGTAAGATCTGCTAGGCAACCCACAAGTAAAAATGGGTAACCTAGGCAAAAAAAAAAGATCAAAAGAAAAATGTCTGCTAGGAAACACATCTAAAGTGGCCTACGCAAAAGTTAGGACGTTAAAGCAGCGACCTAAGTTGAAAACTGAAAGGCGGCTCAAGAGGGATCATTTAATCAGAGCACGACCCCAAGTCATCACTCCACTTTCCAAAAAGGCTAAAACACAATGATAGCTTCTTTGTAGAAAATATGCTTTGTTTAATAACCCTAAACACCAAAGCCCACCTTGGCCAGCCATTCTTCTAAAAAACCCTTTTGGAAAAAGCATCCATTCTAACAACTCTTCTAAAAAAAATAAAAAATAAATAAATAATACAAACATCCATTCTTCTAAAAAAACCCTTTTGAGAAAAATATCCATTCTAACAACCCTTCTAAAAAAATACAAACATCCCTTCTTTCTTTTCTCTTGACCCTTATGGCATTAAAATGGTACCGAAAATATACACGGAGAATGCACAGTGAATACTCACAGAGGAAAGATCGTGATGTCCCCGAACGGAGTTGGGAGACGCTTGACTACACATCGACTAGATAATCAAGGAGCCGCTGAAACCTTGAGTTCAAAAGAACATATCTCGGTAATAATCACAAACGGCATGGATCAACAGGAATCGTCAACATTAACCTTAACGCGCACAAGTTAATTTCCCAACAAAAAAAATTGAATTGCATGTTTAGGAACAAATACATGAGCATAAACTGCATCGCATGCATATGAGCTAGGGGCATATGGAAGGGCGTTACACAAAAAAAAGAATAAATAAAATAATAATAATAATAAAATCAATCTTGTCTTGCATTTTCATTGCATCCATGCATCCATGCATTCTGCTTGCTATGGGTCAGAAGGAGTCATTAGGACGAAGCACAAGCTAAATAGCCAACCATGAACCAAGCAGCGGCAAACAGCAACCCCAAGTGATTCTATGTGCCCACTAAACAAAGACATATCAACAGTGGAATAGAATAGAATCGACCAAACAAGTAAGTCTGTAAGCATGAAGAGGCCATCGCGCCTTATTCCTCAATTGAATGAAGGATGATCCAAGAGAATGCCAAGACTAGGAATGATTTCCTAACCAAAGCCAAGAGTGGCTTCCAAAATAATACTCATCAATAGAGATTCAGCAAATAACATCATCATGGGATGTGATCCCGCCACCAATGATGACAACAAAATATAAAAGCAAAAAAGGCAAGCTTCGTACATTTTAAAAAAGCCGAAGCATTTAGAAAAAATAAAACAGAAAAAAAAAGGCAAGCTTCGTACATGGTGAAAAAGCCGAAGCATTTAGAAAAAAAATAGAAAAAAGGCAAGCTTCGTACATGTTGAAAAAGCCGAAGCTAAGAAAAACAAAAGTTAGAAAAAACCCTATTATAAGCAGACGCCTGGAGAGGCATCACAATACTCACCTTGACAAGAACAACACCAAACTCTTAGCAACCATCCCACAATGAAGGCGCTTGGAGAGGCATCACAATACTCACGTGACAGGGGCAACACTGGAATCCCTGCCAACCATCCACTTCTCTGCCCATCCACCTAGGGGCAGTCTTTCATCGCACAACACCATTGAGAAGACATCAAGTACAAGTACAAAGTGGGTTACCTGACCTTAGTGAAAGGGTTACTAGATCCCCAAAACTAGTACAAAGTGGGTTACCTGACCTCAGTGAAAGAGTTGCTAGATCCCCAAAACTAGAACAAAGTGGGTTACCTGACCTTAGAGGAGGCCGGCTGAAGCCTTAAAATATCAGTCCAGCTTGGAGAGGCTGAGCTACGAAACTACTTCAACAACAAAGTGGGTTACCTAACCTTAGAGGAGGCCAGCTGAAGCCTTAAAATATCAGTCCAACTTGGAGAGGCTGAGCTACGAAACTACTTCAACAACAAAGTGGGTTACCTGACCTTAGAGGAGGCCGGCTGAAGCCTTAAAATATCAATCTAGCTTGGAGAGGCTGAGCTACGAAACTACTTCAACAACAAAGTGGGTTACCTGACCTTAGAGGAGGCCGGCTGAAGCCTTAAAATATCAGTCCAACTTGGAGAGGCTGAGCTATGAAACTACTTCAACAACAAAGTGGGTTACCTAACCTTAGAGGAGGCCGACTGAAGCCTTAAAATATCAGTCCAGCTTGGAGAGGCTGAGCTACAAAACTACTTCAACGACAAAGTGGGTTACCTGACCTTAGAGGAGGCCGGCTGAAGCCTTAAAATATCAGTCCAGCTTGGAGAGGCTGAGCTACGAAACTACCTCAACGACAAAGTGGGTTACCTGACCTTAGTGAAAGGGTTGCTAGATCCCTAAAACTAGTACAAAGTGGGTTACCTGACCTTAGTGAAAGGGTTGCTAGATCCCCAAAATTAGTACAAGATTGAAGAGGGTTACCTAACCTCAGAGTGAATGAAGCTACAAATAAAGGAACACATTATCACAAGGGAAACAACGCAGAAGCACCAAAGAGACAAAGAGAAGACCCGGATGAAATGTCTACGTCTTTTCTTGCCTTTGGAAAAGCAACACATTATTATTCCAAAGGACAAGTAAAGAGGGGCAGCTGTAGACACCCAATTTCGTCCGGGGGCATACAAACAAGGGAATGGACCCCTGTTATGAAGGGAAGGAGCTCTCGAAGTATGCAAACAACAAGATAGGACTTTAGAAGGCCCAAAAGCCCAAAAAGAGAATTTTAGAAGACCGGAACGGGCTGTTCCCAATTTGGAACGCGCCATTCCAAGTTCCTAAAAGGGCCAATAACCCTAATCTGGAACGGGCCGTTCCTAAATTGGAACGGGCCATTCCAAGATTGGAACAGGCCGTTCCAAACTCTTCAAAAGAGGGCTAAAGCTTTAACTGGAACGGGCCGTTCCTAAACTGGAACGGGCCGTTCCAAGTTATAAAAAAAGCCTAAAGATCCTTGTTTGGAACGCCCGTTCCAGTATACCAAATGACGTGTTAATCTTATCTCTGGAACGGGCTGTTCCAATTACAAAATTTACACGTAACAGCCATATCCAGAACGGGCCGTTCCGATTTTGGAACGGCCCATTCTGGACCCTTTTTGAAGTCTATAAATAGACAGCTTGGGCACATTTCTCAGGACCCCAAAAAAATTTCTTCCAAGACTCCTTAAAGCTCGAAATTTCTCTTTCTCTCTCTTATTCTATTTCTTGAGTATTGTGAGGCAATTTTAGTGCGAAAGGTTGCCACAAAGCACCTAAAATCTTCCTATTTTGAAGATTCAATAGAGCTCATTCAAAGAGGTATTTTAGTCAATCTTTTTCTCGCTCTTTTATTTCTTATCTTTGATCAATATTGTTATAATAAAAGCAATTATGTAGACATTTAGAGTCAATTGTATAATTTAAATTTCAAGCATGTAAATAAATATTAATAAAGGGGATATAATATTTAATATATTAATTTTTATCACATTAACTTCATCATAGGGTACCGATTAAGGGCGCTGTAGGGGTGCTTAATACCTTCCCTACACGTAACCGACTCCCGAACCCAATTCTGGTTATCAAGACCATTATTGAATTTTTTAAAAACTTTTTCTTTTTCCAATGTTTTGTATAAAACATTGGTGGCGACTCCATGAACTCATTTTTCAAAACCATTAATTAAGGATTAGTCTGGTGTCCGGGAATTCCTTAATTGATGAGATTTTTAAAAGGATGTCTAAACCATAGGTCACAAGATCGGAAATTTTTGGGTTGCGAAAACTGGTAGTCGAAGTCTTGAAGTATCAAACGAAAGGCCAAACCAAGTATCAAACAAGGCTAAGTCAAGAACAAGATAAAAACTAGTCAAGCACCAGATGAAGTTCGTACAGACGTCAAATGAACCTTAACGCATTACCAGTCAAAGGTCAACAAAAGTATTAGACGATGGATAACACAAGATGGAGAAATGTTCTAGACGGAATTAAAGTATTCCATCCTCACAACTGACCAGACGAAAGGAAGAGTCCAAACAGACGAAAGGAAAAGTCAAAGTGTACCTCTCAGACGAAGACTTAAATTCTAGACGCAGATGAAGGATATTGAAAAGCGTCTGAAGTCCACTATTCACAATGAGAGATATCATATATTGTCTACACTCATAAGAAGAGCACACAAGGTCATCAATATTGCGAAAAGAAAGAAGAAAAATAGGCAAGCGCGAATCCACAAGTCAAAGCTGCGTGTGTTAGAGCAAGTACACGTACTTTTCTAAAAAAGACAACATCTCTGTAGCTACAATGATAGAAAGAGAACAGATATACCTAGGTTATGATTGAAGTCAGACATAAAAGTGAACAAATTATGCAAAAGACTTCACGTAACACAGATCCGGCAAGCAAACATTTAATGCAAAATCAAATGCATTAAATGAAAGATCTACATAGCCATGAATGAACTGCTATCTACACCAACGGGAAGCTCCGCTCCTATGAACACTTTCAATTTTAAACAACGGGAAGATTTATCACGAGGCTATAAATATCAAGACAAAACAAGAGAAGAGTAGAGAAGAGAAGCAACGAGTAATAAGTAAAAACAAACGTCAAAGTAAACTTACATCTCTTCTTGTATAGTCTTGTATATCTATGTAGATCTAAGATAGCTTATCTTAGTGAGTGTTGAAACTATTGTATCCTCTCTGTGAGAGTAATATACACACTCAAAAACACATCTCTGTAAAACTAAGGTTGGATACCATAACGGGTGTAGAAACCATCTTATCCTCACTGTGAGAGTTATACACACACTCAAACCATTCATCCTTTGTAAAGCCTGAAGAGGCTATTTGAAAGAATACTTGGAGAACCAGGAGTGGTTGAGAATACTCGATGAATCGGAAGTGGTTTAAGAATACTAGCGTTAACGAGTGAAGTTGACGAACCAAGAGTGGTTGATAATACTTGGGGAACCAGAAGTGGTTTAAGAATACTAGCGTCGACGAGTGAAGTTGACGAACCAGAAGTGGTTGATAATACTTGTAATCTGTTGTGATTAGTGGAACCCTTCAGTTGAAGGAGACTAGACGTAGCTCAGGTCGAGCGAACCAGTATAAAACTTGTTGCACTCTTTATCTATTTTCAGACACAATTTTATTTAGTTGTTATATCATATTGAAAACTTCATCCACTATTTTTTTTTATTATCTTCAGACAAAAAATATACTTGCGTAACTTATTATCTTAAATAACATTTTCCTTTTAAGAAACATTTTTCTTGTGCAGACGATAAACTTTCAGACCGAAAATCTTTTGTTAAGCCAACCTTGCACAGTTTTAGAGTGTTCAAGATAATATTGTTTTTAGATAGAAAAGAGTCCCTCTACGAAAACATTTTTTTAAATAAATTCCTTCGTTGTCGCACACACACATTCAATCCCCCCTTCTGTGTGTTTTTCCGCTAACTTCAAACGATATTGTTCATCTTTCAACATAGTCGTTGACTTCTATCCCATCCGCCGGGTAAATCCACGGTACAGATCTCACCGGGGGTACGAACCCACGAGATTGCATCGATGTTTTCAGTTCTAATCTTCATCCGTCACAAATCTCCAAGAGTTCTATCTCAATCGCTATAATTCTTTTAATGATATTGTTCATCTGTCAGCATATTCACCAACTTCTATCCCATCCTTCAGGTAAATCCACGGTACAGATGTCACTGGGGGTACGAACCCACAAGATCGCATCGATGTTTTTGGATCTACTATTCATCCATCACGAATCTCCAATAGTTCTATCTCGATCGATACGATTCTTTCAACAATACTGTTCATCTGTTAGCATGTTCATCGACTTTTATCCCTTCACCGGGTAAATCCACGATACAAATCTCACCAGGGATGTGAACCCACGAGATCGCATCAATGTTTTCGAATCTACTCTTCATCCGTCATGAAACTTCAAGAGTTTTGTCTCGATCGCTACGATTATTTCAACGATATTTGTCAGCATATTCACCGACTTCGATCCCATCCACCTGAAAAAGGCTCTTTAAAATTCTTTAATTTCTCTATGAAAGAATCATTTGATCCTTTGTGGGTAATTTCAAGAAAGGGTTGAAGAATCATCATCATCCAACTAAGAGAGAAAGGCTAAGTTGATTTGAATCTAATTCACCTCTTTAAATTGACTTTGTTTCAAGGTGAATTCGTTCTATAACTCTCTTTATCATTGTTCTTAAGTAGGTTTCTCTCTTTGAATCTAATTCTTGAGGTTTTATTGCATGTGGTGTGATTGTAATACTTTAAATTTAAAGATAGTGAAAAATCTTAATCAGGTTGATTGGAGACTAGATGTAGGTCATAGTAATGGTGACTAAACCATTATGAATCCTTGTGTCATTTCTTTATCCTTATACTTTTTATTTGAGTTATTGTCAACATTGATTGCATGTGTTAAATCTATTACATTTGAATATTGCATATCATTTAAGATTCAGCACGCATTTTGTTCTTAGATTTAGAAATCAATCTCAACACTACATCCTATACTATCTAAGTCAATAGATTTCTTTGGAAAGATTTTAAAAAGGCTTTTGAAAACAAAAGATCCTAAAAATAAATTTTTAAATATCTTATTCACCCCCTCTTGGCTAAAATCATATATTCTAACATTATAGGACTAGATCGATCTAAAGATCTTCTAGCCATATTAAAGGTGGAGAAGGATGAAATAGGAGTTTTAAAAGACCTAGATCTCGTTACTGGAGTAAATGCTACTTCCATCATTCCTGAATTATATTGAATTATATCTTCTAATACTACAAGCTCTGGTGGTTCAGGAGTTAAAAGATCTTCAAGTCTTCATTTTAAACAACTAGTTATTTCATTATGTTTTAAAATTTTTAGAACCATTGCATTTACTTTTTTTGGATTTACTAGGAGTTAAGTAGTTTCATCTTTTGGGGACATTAATAATGCTCTAGGGGGTAATTGAGTTTCATTACTTTATAGGATGTCAATTATATGGCCAGTTTTATTCCTAAGGTTAGAATAATTTGTAAACCTCTTTTCAATGGGCCCCGTAAGAATCCAAAACCTTTAACTAATGAATTAACTCAAACAATAATAAAAATAAAAGGCTAGTTAAAACCTTGCCTTGTTTAGGAATTCCTCATCCTTAGGCTTTTATGATTGTTGAGATAGATGCCTCAAATATAGGTTTTGGAGGAATACTAAAACAAAAAATAAAAGATTTGCTTGAACAGATAATTAAATTCCACTCAAGAGTCCACTACTAGAAAAATTAAAATTAGAGAGAGAACAAATCCGTCACTAATTTTGATAAAATCCGTCACAAATCAATTAGTGACGGAATTTGTGACGGAAATGATTCCGTCACAAAATTTGGCGTCACAAAATATTTAGTGACGGATTATTTTCTCTGTCACAATTAGTGACGGAATTAAGGCATCACAAACAGTATAATTTCCGTCACTAATTTCTAATAATAAATGTTTAGAAATTAATAAAAATCCGTCGCAATTTGTGAGGGATTAAATCTGTCACAAACTGTGATGACTTTAATTAAGTAGAATCCGTCACAATTTGCGAGGGATTTAATCCTTCGCAATTTGTGAGGGATTAAATCCGTCACAAACTGTGATGACTTTAATTAAGTAGAATCCGTCACAATTTGCGACGCCAGAATGCCGTCACAATTTGCGACGGATTTTATCCGTCACTAACTGGGATGAATCCCTCACTAACTATTGATGACTAAATTTGAGAAAACCATTGTTTTTAAGAGTCTGGTAATCGATTACCTACACATGTAATCGATTACTAGACAATGAAAATCATATGTTCGAAATTTACTTATTAAAAGGTTCTCTGGTAATCGATTACCCATTTCTTTGTAATTGATTACCAGAAGATGAAAATTCCAAATTTGAATTTAAACTTTACAACTTGAAAATAAACCGTTGTAATCGATTACCAAGTCTTGTAATCGATTACCAGAGCCTATTATTCTAGGCTAAACACTACAAGAAAAATCAGCATTATCTACGGAAAAAATCCGTAGATAATGATGAAAATCCGTAGACCCTAAACCCTAAACCCTTCAAACAATACACATGAAGCAACCTAATTTTACTAAGCTGGATTGCTTAATGACCTTATACCTATCTACCAAACATACAATTAATAGAGGCAACATGTTGAAAATTCCAAATCAAATCATACAAAAATTCAAATACAGGGGAAAAAATTCTTAAAATTGATTACCTTTTTTCCCGGCCTAACAAAAATTCAAATATAGGGGGAAAATTCTTAAAATTAATAAAATCCAAGACAGAGCATAGGTAATAAACCTGCTTCTTTTTCTTCTTGGGTCTTCTCTTCCTCCGAGGTTTGTGAGCATCAGAGTTGGAACTTAGACTACTACCATGACTTGTCCCTGATCTTAAGGATCCCCTTACTTTGAAGTCTGAGCTGCTTTTGCTATTTGATGTGTTGTTCGATGTAGAAACCTCAGATCTCTGCATAGATGAATTTTGACCAGAAGATGACCCAAACCTTGACAACTTCATGTTTGAAGGACGAGGTGGAGGCATCAAAGCTCTAGCAGAAATCAGCCTCTATAAAAAGGTTGAAGATATTCAAAATTTGCAAAATAGTTTGTGACTATATATTTCATAGCATAGAATATTGGGAATTAAAACACAGTTGCTACTCTTACTGTCAGACCTGATTTTTTTCATCACTGGACATGCCAGACACGCCTTTACCAGAAGCACTGGAAGCCTGCTCCCTGCAACCAATAGAAAATTTTATATAGCAAATTCCGTCAAAATAAAATATGTTTGCTGCATCTTAATCATTAATGCAAATTTCCAAAAACAAATGCATTTGGAATATTTTCCTAGCATAGTGCTGGACAAACGCCAGAAGTTTCATAAATAAATGTGGCTTCGACTTCATTAATACCAACATCACAAGTGAGGGTTGATTCCGCTACTCTTCTTTTAACATTCTAATTCTCCTTTACCTTAATGCACGCAGGGTATTATGAAATTCTCATTGTTAGAATTGCTAAAGGATTAAAACATCCCCACTGACCTTGTGCTTTTGTCTGTCCATTCATCATCTGCATCTGCTTCATCACTAGAACTCCCAGCAAGGAAAAAATCATCATCACTCAGATCCAAAAGACCGTCATCCTCACTGCCAGTCTCTGCCATTCTGTGAATCTTGAGCAGATGGATCAGCTCCAGCTGCAAGCAATATCTGCACCAGTTCTCTCCCCTCTATATATTTGGCATGAACAAACAAAATCAGATAATTCATCTATTTCTCAAAAGAGAATAAATAGCATAAATGATATTAAAATAACCATGTATTAACTCTCAAATTTGAAATATGAATGCAAATTTATTCTAGTATGCATAGGAGCTGAATCAAATTTAAAAGATCCAATGAAGAATATAAAAGCACATTTCAAATATACATTAAAATTTAAAATAATTAACTGAATAAAATAGGAACTGAATATGCATAGGAACTGAATAAAATAAAAACAAAAATAATCATTTTTCCTTAAGATCATAAATTTTTCCACAATTGAAGATCCAATGAAGAATATAAAAGAGTTGTAAAGACAGAACATCTTTTATAAAATAAAATTAGATATTCATATTCTGACATAAGTCCAAGTGATCATAGCTAGCACTATAGTAACAAATCAGAAACACGTTAATTTCAAACATCATGCACAACCTACAATTGCAAAACTTACACCAACAATTGGATGAGCTGGCTTCACACGTAAAGCTGGCGAGGTTAGTATAATTCCTTCCACCATTACTTCAATATGAGGATGAGAAGCCGCCTACACAGAATTTGTAGAAATTAAACTTCAAAATTCATCAAAGGCAAATTTAATCGCAAAAGGTATAATACATAAGATTTAAGCCCTTACTTTCAAGACCACAGCCCCACCAGTGGAGTGACCAAAGAGAAAGCATGGAATCCCAGGATTATCTGATCTAATCTTTTCCAGGAAAGCACCCTATCCATGGCATTACAATCAGTATGTAAATTACACAGCAAAAATCACTGACTGACATTTGAAATGCAATAATATAATATATCTCCCAAGGAAAACAAGCAAAGAATAGCACAGAATATTTGAACGATGGATACATACTTACTATACTATTGAGACAACGTCAAAATAAATATAACTAGCAAGAAAAAAAAATAGCAAGTTAACTGAGACACCTTCACTACCTTATACTCTTAAGAATTAAAGATTAACATGCATTTGAACTTTACGCAATAGCTTATTTCACTTCTTACGTCTCAATGTTTGAAATGGTAGGAAAACTATCGACGCCTAAAACATTTTTCCATTCTAAGAACTACCATCACCAACAAAAACATATGCCACGAACGAGTCTATATTCATACAAATTGAAGAAAGTATATATATTACTTACTGTGTCTGCAACCACATGATCAAGAGAAGGAACATAACCATGTAATCCATCACTACCACCATGACCTGTAACAAACAGACAAATCACCCCAAATTCATCACAAAATGATAAGGGCAGGAATGCATTAGATTCAAAAGTATTGTGTACCAATGAGGATCACAGTGGGAGTAAATGGAAAAAGAAATCTCAAATTACCAATCCAGTCCATCGCATAGACACCAAAGTTGCATGAGGTTAATTGCCTTGCAAATTCTGCATATCTGCCACTGAAAAATGAGTACCAAGTCAGAAGTTGTGGGATAAATCCTATTATCTTACATTAGAAATAACAAAAGGAAAAAGATTTTAATGTTTTGACAATGACCTGAAAAATCAAACTTGGAAAACAAAAAGCAGACTACACTAGTCCCACAATGAAAAACAACTATTAAGCCCAGAAAGAATGTAGTTTCACAAAAAAAGTAGACCAAGCAAGATTACCTGTGTTCATTAAGCCCGTGAATGATGATCAGAATACCCCTGTAAGAACAAAAGGGAAAATAACTTGAGCCAAGTGTTAAACAAAGCAACACGACTGCAGGGAACAAAGAGCTAGCTATCCATGCTAACAAGAAAACAAAGCACGGGCAATGAACAAGAGCTTTCTCGAATTCAAATCCTCGCCATTTCTTGTACATTTCTTGTATATTTTACCTATGATTATGTAAAATTTTAGTCGAATCTTGGAGATCAGCAGCGTCCCCATGCCGGAGCCAATCCCTCCCCCAAGCGAATGACACACCTGAAACCCTACATCAACAACAACAATAACAATCATCGATTAACAACCGAATGAAGAAGGAGCGAATGAATGGATCATGAATCAGTACCTTGCAAGCAATCGCAATTCTCAGCTTCTTTGCGGACGACGTCGAGGACGGAGTCGATGAGTTCAGCGCCTTCGGTGTAGTGGCCCTTGGCCCAGTTTTTGTCGGCACCGGACTGGCCGAAGACGAAGTTGTCGGGGCAGAAGATCTGGCCGCAGGGGCCGGATCTGACGGAGTCCATGGTGCCGGGCTCCAGATCCATGAGGACGGTGCGTGGGACGTACCTTCCGCCGCTGGTCGAGTTAGAGGTCGGAGTCGCCGTTGTACCTGCCGGTGTGGTCGATGCTGTGCTCGTTGCATATCATCTCCCAGAACTTGGCGCCGATCTGGTTCCCGCACCTAATGTTGTTCACGGAGAAGGAGAAGGGGCTGCAACGCGGGTAAGCATATGGGTCTATGTGCTATTGCAGTGATGGAGATTCTTCAATATTCGCGAACCTCTCTGCATACCCGAACGGAGAGCTGTCTCTTTGCTAACCTGAACTAAGAAGACCAGTAGAAACCCTAAGCACGAATGAAGGAACGAAGAAGACCAGTAGGAACGAATGAAGCAAGAAGCCTAAACCCTAATAAAAGTCTATTATATATTAATGATATTAATAAATTTAACTTTTTAAAAAAATTAACAAATTTATTTTCAAATATATTACTACGAGTATTTTTTAATTTACATGAAAAAAAAAATGTTTTTTCTCGTTATCATTAAACAGGTTTCCGTAAACATGATCAAAACACTCTTATTTTGTCTCTTTCTCATAAATAGGTTTCCCGTAGGAACCCATAGAGCACTTTAATACATATCAAAACATGATCATTCTCAAAATCAACCACATATCTACAAAATATTATCCAAAAAGTATTATAATAAATAATGAAATTAAATAAATTAAATCTTATAATAGTTATTTTTTTCATAATTCTAAATTAAATATTCTAATTATTTTATAATAAATAAAAATGAAAATATAATAAAATATGTTAACTGATATTTTAAATAAAATATATTAAAATATTATAATAAAAAGAAATTTAATATTAAATCAAAATATTATATAAATCATAACTAAAATTATAATAAATATTCTGATATTAAATTTATTATATATTAAAATTAATTACATATTTGTATCAAAGAAATTGCTCTAGATTTTAGATTTTATTTATTATGTTTTATAATAAATAAAATCCAATATTAAATCAAAAGATTATAACAATCATAACTCAAATCCAGGTAAATATCTTTCATAATCAAAAGAAATCCAATATTAAATCAAAAGATAATAAAAATGATAACTAAAATATTTATAAATTTTTTAATATTAAATTTAGTATATATTAAAATTAATTAATTAAATATTTGTATTTAAGAAATTGTTACAGATTTTAGATATATATTTTATTAAATTAATTAAAAATTAATTATATTTTATCACTTTTTAATCAAGTGAGTGAATGATAATGAATTAACTAAAATTCTAAAATATATTTTAATTAAAAATAATTTTTTGGTAAATACGGTAACTAAAAAGTATTATAATCAATAACTTACAAATCTTAATTATATATTATCTTTAATATAAATTTTACTCAATTCATTAAATCTCTAAAAATTATTATTTAAGATCTTAAAGAAGTTATTTCTTAAAACATATCATTATTCGAGTTCATTGAATGTTTAATGTTAATTATAATTAAGATCTTATTATATAAAAACTTATTATATAATATATCTTAAATAAGTTATTTCTTAATCATATATATATATATATATATATATATATATATATATATATATATATATATATATATATATATATATATATAAGTGATTTGTAATGTACGAATTTTTATTATTTATATATACTTTATTTTAGTTATATCATTATTCAATATAAAATTTTTAATACATTTCCTCACATTTTGAGTGTAACATTTATAAAACTCTAAATATATAAATGCACTTAATACCAGAAAAATTTGATAAAGGGTAATACAATAAATTCAACAATAAAATATTAATATAAACTTTAATATAAATCTTAATTAAGAATACTTAAGTGTCACTCTCCTTCTTTGTATGATACTCTATATATAGTTAACTTGGCCGGTTCCCTCTAGCATTTAATATTGGATTTAAGTTTTATCTAAAAATAAATATATTATCCATTATCTTGTCAACACATTTCTAAAAAGTGAAGAAGACGAAAGGGAGGATTTATTTTATTATTTATTTTCAAAAAATTTTAAACAAATTTTACATTAAATTATTAATTATAGTCATTTTTTAACTAAGTTATTTAATTTTAGTTTTTATAATCATTTTTTTATTATTTTTATACTGAATTTAAATTTATTCCGTAACAGTAGACGGAACGGGCCGTTTTAAAAGTGAAACGGGTCGTGCCGGAATAACAAAAATGCCCTATATTGGAGAAGCAGAACGGCCCGTTCTGCTGGTTATGAGAACGGGCCGTTCTGTTTATCCAATTTTGGGCATTTTTCTTATTCCGGAACGGCCCGTTTCACTTTTGAAACGGCCCGTTTCGGCCACCAGCAATTTTGAGTTATTACATATTCAACTTATTAAAAATCTAAATTTAAGATATTTCTATTTATCAAATTCATTTTTTTATATAAAATAACATAAATATAAATTATCGTTTCAATAATTTCTAAATTCATTTTTAAAATTTAAATATATAATCATATTTTATTATAAATTCAATTTTAAAATTAGCCTAATTTTGAATTTTGAAATTTATATAATTCTTATGGTTTTTTAATTACAAAAATTCAAATAACTAAATTTATGTTATTTTGAATATTTTATTTAGAAATTTGATTTCATTTGAGTTTTTTCCAAAAAAAAAAATTATAAATAAAATCTACAATAAATTATTACGTTTAGTCATTTTTTATATAATCTAAATCATGTTTACTCATTTTTAAAAAAAATCAATTTAAACTTATTTATAACTTAACTAAAGATAAAAGAAATACAAAGGTTTTGGTCTCCACTTTATTAAAAAATAACCTCCATGTAGTAGTTTTGTTGGTTATCCAATTTTACAGTTTTTTTGGTTTTTATAATAAAAATAAGACATAATTTAAAATAGATAAATTATTGACGGTTGAAAGAGGATGGAGCAAAGCAATTCTTGCATTTCAAAATCAAAGTGTTTAGGGTTTATCGAATAATCATTCCAATTCATCACAGTAGTAGTACTTTCTATTTTCATTCGAATTAAATCTTCGATATAAGGTTCCCAACCTCTCCATATTCTTGTTAATCGAATTCATAACGACCATGTGTTACTGTCAAACCCATGGTTGAGTCAAGTACTATGGTATTGATAAAAATTTATTCACTAGAGTGTGGGATTGTTTCTCATAATTTGTTAGATATGACTCAATGAAGGGTTTCAAGATATCTTGTTTTCTTACTTTTTTTCCTTCATTTAGAAGCAATTAAAGTTAAAAAAAATAATTAAAAACTTGTAAATTATCCTTGTCACTTTTAAATCTAAATTACATTAATTTATAGTTTGTTTTTAAACATAAAAATAAAGAAATTAAAAGATATTATTTTATTAACATAAAATAAGAAACTTTTAATTTTTTAACTAAAAATTTACACTTTAAAATTATAAAATTATGACATTAGAAAGACATTTTTCAATAAACAACTAAACTAAAAAACAACGTGTATTATAATTTTCATTAATACTATATTATACTCTCATTAAAAATTTCATAATTTTACTATATATACATACATATATATATATATATATGTATGTATATATATACAATATTTTAAAATTATATTATTTGTCTATTCAAATCAACGTGTATTATAATTTTCATTAATATATCAAATTGTAACATCCCGAATTTTCTATTAGTATAATTGTTTATTATTACTAAATAAATAAAATTTATATATTATTATTTTTATAATATTATTGATGAATTAATATCAATAATATTATTAGTGTATTTATAGATAAACTCATAATTTGATAAATATAACTTATTATATATTAATATACTTTTACAAAATTATAAGTATATTAATTATAAATATACATATCTTATCTAGTATATTTATATTTTTGTAAAATTATATTAACATATACTAAGTTATATTTATCAAATTATGAGTTTATCTATAAATATACTAAAAATATTATTGATATTAATTTATTAGCAATATTAAATTATTAATAATATATACATTTTATTTATTTAGTAATATTAAATATATATCATTTGTTACATTAATAAAAATTATAGTATATGCTAACTTAAATAAGCAAATAATTATATAATTTTAAATTATTATATATATATATATTAAAATTTTAAAATTATTAAATTTTTAATGGGAGACATTCAAATTGTACAATTATGATATTTGAGGGACTAAAATTGTTCAATTAAAAATTAAAGAACTAAAATTGCACAATTACAATTATTTAGGGATTAAAATTATCCAATTAAAACCTTAGGGATCAAAATTGCACAATTACAATACTTGAGGGAACAAAAATGTAATTAAGCCAAAATTAAATTAATACTCTTTTTTTTTTAATTTCACAAGTTTTTTTTATAAATATTTTTAATGAATGTCTTAATTTCTTATGCTCAAAATTGACAATTTTTTATTTAATTAAATAAATTTCATAATTTTTTCAGTCTTTTAATGAAATAAAATATTTTTATTTTTATTATTATTTTTTAAAAATATTTAACATATTTTCTTTAATTATGCATAATTCTTAAATATAAAAGTTTCATAAATAAAATTTAATATTTTGAGAGGGAATAATTCGTCACAAATTTTTTCACAAAATATTTTAACCTATTTGTGACGGAATTTTGAGAGGGAAAAATCCGTCACTAAATTTTTTTTTATTTAGTGACGAAATTTGTGACGGATTTTTTAGAGACGAACTTTATTCCGTCACAAACATTTTTTTTGTTTAGTGATGAAATTTGTGACGGATTTTTAGAGACGAAAATTTTTCCGTCACAAAATTTTTATTTTTTATTTAGTGACGAAATTTGTGACGGATTTTTAGAGACGAAATATATTCCGTCACAAAATCCGTCATAAAAGTCAATAAATGTTAATCCGTCACAAAACTTAAAATTCCCTCACAAAATGCGTCACTATTAGCGACGCTATTTTTTCCGTCACAAAATTCGTCACAAATATTAATTTTTCTAGTAGTGGTCTAGGTAGAATCCCAACTTAAATATAGTACTATTAAAAAGGAAATTTGAAGTATTATTCTTTGTGTTCAAAAATTTCAAAAAGTAATCTAATAAATAAAAAAATTCCCTTTAAGAATCAATTGTAAATTTGTAAAATAAGTTTTAGAAGAGGATGTTAAAAATGTTGTTTCAGAAAAAAAATTTGCTATATAGCAAAGTCTTCTTTCTTGTTTTGATTTTGAAATAGAATTTATAAAAGGAAAAAATAAATTTTTACCTAATTTTTTAACTCGTGAGTTCTTATAAGGAACTCCCTTAAAAAAATGAAGCCCCCATGAGGCTCATAGTTCTCACACCCTCTAAAAGCTTATCTTTAGGTGACTTTACTCCTTCATATGTAAAGTCCACTACAAAGACTAGAAAATTACCAACTATCCTAAATACTCCTATAACCACCGCTAATTCTTTTTTAGTATTAAAACCCTAATAATCATCTAAAATTTCTGAAAAAAAATCACAGAATTACCATCACCATTAATTTTCCATATAAAAACCACCTATCAAAAACTAGTTACTTTAGAACCTGAATTAGAAAATTTTGAATCACTAGAAATCAGTAAAAGGTTATTCCCTTCTAATTGGAGTTGGATATCTAAAAATCAAAGCCTGGAGAAAAAAGGTTTTACTAGTTTATTTTAATTGACATTGGACCTGTAGAGATCACCCTAGAAACGGATAAAAGGGATCCCTTCATTGTCAATTATTTTAAACTTAAAATGACAAAAAGTGTTGATATTTTCATGTTGAAATTAGCACCCTTTTACTGAAAAGGGTTTTTCAAGATCCTTTACCCTTTCCTCTTAAAATTACTTTGGTTACAAAGAAGCTTAGTATAAGATTCTTTTTGAAAAGAACCATAGACATTCATGGTATATAAGTTTTAAAAATGAATTACTTGTTGAATTATCTTTTTTATTTCTAGATGGGTTCCAGTTTGTAAGACCAATAAGAGTCATTTTACCATTTAAAATTGTAAAATATTTTGATAATTTCAAGGCATTAACTTTGAATATACCTACCCACTTGAAACTTCTCAAATTTTGCTCAACCATGGAGTAAGTTGGTTGTTTCAACACTTGTATGAGTTTCACAAATACTTGGAGGTTCCATATCCACAAAGTCTCTGCCTAAAAGTAAAAGTTTTTTTGGTGGAAAAAAGTTAGTATAGAATTTATTGAATCCAAATTCAAGTCTTAAAAGACTAGATTGGCTTCTTTTTTTTTCTTATGTATCATCTAAAAAAATTACAGGGATAAAAAAGAAGGCCCCTTTGGAATTTTCTTTGAAAGCCAATTCTAAAGAAGAATTTAAGAAAAAATTATTAGATACCCTTTCTTTGTTAGATTCTGATGATGAATAGGAAATAGAGGAAGTAAGCAGTAGTCCAAAAGATGACTGCTACCAATTACAAATGGCATAAAATCCTGCTCTTGGCCTTGAAGATTTGTGACTAGAACACTTCTTTAAGACTCCTAAAATCAATTTGTTTGATGTCAGCTTTCAAAGAATTGCTCAAGTTATAGAGAAACTCAAGTTGGTATAGAACATCACAAAATATTTTAAGAATTTTGCGCTAGAAAGCTATTTGGCCCCAACTGTAATTGTGTTAGTGAAAAATCATCCAACTAAGAAGATGTGATTCTTACATCGCCTAAAAGGTGCTTTTTAATTTGTCTCAATGTCGGTAGTCAAAAATAAGACTTGTCAATTGTAAAATAATTTGTAATTATGTGTCGATAGTCAAAAGTAAGACTTATCAATTGTAATTTAATTACTTTTAAATTCCACCTTTAAAATCCATCCGTAAATTCTTTGATTATAAATAAATATCTTATAATTTGAGATGAAGAGGTAGGTCTTATGAGCCCTAAAACTCTCGTTTCCCTTAACCTTTTAGCCTAAAAACAACCAAACTTTCTGATTTTCCTGCTTTGGTTCTTTATAAGTATTTGTATTAAATAAATAAATCGTGTTTGAATTATTTCCACTTTAATTATTGCGCATATAGAGGCTTGGTTCTCTGCTAAGCGATAGTATAGCCCGTGTTCCTGAACAGTATCATTTCAATTATTCTACATTTTGAAAGGTGAAGCAGCTGACATGGGAATGATTTTTCATCATTTGGGTTCTACCAGCTACTCTTTCGTTACTTGATGCTTGAATCCAATATTGTATAATAGTTGCTCAAAGATTATGAAGCGGTGTTATTTATGTCATACTTCCCATTCAGTCTCCATAGTAAGAAATAAATAGGAATTTTTTTAATTATAAAAACTAAGACTTATATTGAAATATTTTAATTGCTCATTTTGTATATATATAATTATGCATAATATTATTAAATGTAATTACTATTTAATTAAACGATTTAATTTTAAAAGTATTCTGAATAAAATTTATTATTAATAAAATTATATTTTTAATTATTTTTATTGATTTTAATGAATTAATTATTTTTTTCTTATATAAAGTAAATGTGGAATATTATGAATTAGAATATCCTTAATTATACTCTAGTAATAAGATCTTGATCTCTTTGTTGTCGATAAGACAATAAATGTCATTCCATCGGTCCATTCTTTATGGAAAACCTAGTACATGGAACCGTATAATACACAGAGTAATATAATTAATTATAATATTTTTAAAAAATAAAATATAAAAGTTATAAAAAAAAAAGTAAAAATATAATTATTAAATTAAAAGGTTGAAGAACAAAATATATTATATATTTCTTAATATATAATATTCTCAAAGTCATAAAGCTCTCTTCAATAATCCATGGATGATTTCGAGAAACACGTGATGCACATCTTAGTTTTGTTATTTCTTAATTGCAGTATTTTCTTAAAGTTCAAAGTAATCACCAAGTATAATTTCAGTCATCGACAAAATTTAAGAAAGACATTTAGAATTCATCATATTAAAAATTAAAGAAATACATCCCTTTATATTATGCATGCTAATATAAAAGTACAAAAACTTTACTAGCTAGTTAGCAATTAAAGGAATCTATTCCAAAAGCTAACTAGCAACATGAAACTCACACATACTAATTTTGTTTTATTTATCATCATTATCTATGCTTATTTTCACTGCAAACATAACATAACACACATAAACATATACCATACAACTTTATGTATGTGCATGGTAGAAGCAAACCCTATAACATAACATGCAAACTTGATTACAACACCAAAATATAACATAACATGCAAACTTGATTACAACATATAAGTAAGTTGGATAATGTTAACACTCTCTAATAAACATTTTTTTAAATATTTTCTTTATTATTAATCAAAATTTATTAAAACTTACAAATTTTTTGTAGATCTTGTATTCCATTTAACGAGTTTCTCTCGATTTAATGGTAACATCTACTTAAATTTGTAACTTTCAACTAATAATAAAGAAAATATTAACAAAAGTGTTAAAAAGAGTGCACTAACATTTTTTGGACAACTTAGGCAGGTGGAGGTGTAAGAAGGCTAGGAACACCAGGGATGGCCACAGGAGGGAATGGAAATGAAGGAATGCCAGGAATGCCAATTGGGGGAGGTTGAATTGGCCATGGAAGCCCTGGAACGTATGGTGGAAGTGGAAAAGGTCGTCGTGGAAATGGAAAAACGGGAGGAAACTGGTTCTTGTCAAAATTTTGTTCTTTACTTTCCATGTTGTTGTTCTTGTTTATTGGATCCACTTGATCGTGTCCTCTATTTTCAGTGCTGCTCATGGCTTCTTTCTCATCCAGTGAAGCCTTGAGTTGCCTTGTTGCACTACTTGGAACAACAGTGTTGTTGATCACTGCAACCAAGCAGAACAAAAACATGATATTAGAGGTCATTGTGAAAGAGTATTGAAAAACCATTTAGAGAGTGAAAAAGCTAGAGGTGACGGAAAAGAGACTCTTGTGAGTTGTATTGTTAGTGAGCGTGGTAGAGTCATATATATATATATATAGACATGAAAGTTTAGATATGTACAATATTGTAAGAAGAAGTTTGAAAGAAAAAAAAAAAAGAAAAGTGTGAGATGGTAGTACATAATTTATTTTTTTAATTATGTTTTTGTGGTTAAATCTTTGGTTCATATATGTGAAAAGCTTTTGTTGAGAAAGATTACTTAAATGAAATCTAGTACTTTTATCTCAAGAGATTAATAATTAGCTTTTAGAGGATACTTTAGTTTTAAAAAATAATATATTTGTATAATTTTTTTTATAAACACTTCTAAGAAAAATAAAATGAAAAATAAAAAAGTTTTATTTTCTATTAAAGTCTATATATGTATAAATTAAAAATAAACATTTAGAAAAATTAATAAGACAATTTACATATAAATTAATTTTAAAATTCATTATATTTTTTTTTCTATTTTCTTTCTTAAAAATATAGAAAAATTTATTCAAACATGACTCAATTCAGCTGTAATAACTTATAAGATTATTTTTCTTAATAAGTAATTTATATAAAATAAAATACATATCATCAGAAGATAAAAAAGTCTATTTTGTTTAAAAATAAATGAAAGGTGCATTTTTTAGAGAGATATTTATAATAAGCTTTACTTTTAATTTTCTACTCATCAACTAATAACTAGTTTATTTTTTAATTATATTTAATAAAAATGTTAACCTTCAACAACAATTTTTATTTAGTATAAAGACTTTATCAATTTTTTGACTATATATATCATAAACAATTTGAGGCATGAGAACAAAATAGGCTAAAAGTATGCTTTAGTCATCCAAATATTTAATATATTGTGAAATGGAAAGTTTGGTGAAACTGCATGTTGATAATGACTATATATACAGATTTTTCAGAGTATTAATTGAAAGGATAAAACTATCAAAGGTGGCCGAATATCGAATTATCGATTTTTTCAGAGAGTATTAATTGAAAGGATAAAACTATCGAAGGTGGCCGAATATCGAATTAAGATGGTTGAAAAGAGTGCCACCGCAATAATGAAAATATTTCAGATTTTAAATGAGATTCTATCATTTTTTTTTTAAATTTGATTTGATCGAGCATTTTTAAAGTTTTGACTTGATGTAATCTATTTAATAAAAAAAATAAGTTTAAGCTTTTTTAAAAATAATTCATTTAAAAGGAGGAAGATTAAGTTTATAAAATAATTTATTA
Source organism: Cajanus cajan (assembly GCF_000230855.2). NCBI lineage: Eukaryota > Viridiplantae > Streptophyta > Magnoliopsida > Fabales > Fabaceae > Cajanus > Cajanus cajan. The sequence continues at coordinate 39,283,557 of NC_138517.1, read as the reverse complement.
TCCTTAATAAGTCATCATATTTATTTATATTAGTAGAATCGAGATATTTTATATTTCTGTATTTTATTTAATAAAAGTTTTTTAAAATTATTAATATTAATAAATTAATTGGTATTGTATTTGATATTCAAATTTAAAAGTTTTGAGTTTTGAATCTTATTTTTATAAAAATGATTAATTTTTAATATTATTTTTATTATTTAAAAATTTAAAAATAAAATCGTTTAAAAATTTGTATATCAAATAGATTAATCTCCTATGTTATAGATAATATAATAAAAAATAATATATATATATATATATTATTAATAATATAAATAAATAAATTTATAAAAAAAATTATCAATAGTTTTCATTATTTCACTTAAACATTTTACATACAAAATTAATAAATCATAAATAGAAATCTTGGAGTCACATTTATTGTACAATATTATACACTTGTGTATAATATGTATGTCATTATATATGAGTATAAATGAATCGTCTCTATAATAAAAAATAATTTCTTTTATTTTTTTCTTTGTGACATTATATATGTATCCTTGAAATAATCTCATGTGCAATATATATTTTTAATTTATTACTATAATTATTTTAGTTTATTAAAATAGTAGTCAAGTATTTAGAATATATTAAATGAGATATAAAAAATATTTTTTAAAAATTGATAAGAATAAAATTACCCTTTTTCATTACATGCTTATAATTTGTGCATTAGTGTATGCACAAATTGTTTCTTTAACAAAAATGATTCATTTTTTCTCTTTGTAACATTGTATATATTTTTTTTAAAATTTAGATTTTAATAATATTAAATAAATTATTTTTTTATCACACAAATTAAAAAAATAACTCACAACATTATATTCAAAAATAAATTTGTTAATTTTTAAAATTATATTTATTAGTATTATTAACATCGTTATAATAAAATAGATTTTTAAATAGATTAATAAGTGAAATCAAACTTTTTAAAAAAATCAAATTAGACTTATACAAAATTTATAATAAATAATAATTTTAATTTTAATTTTATAAAATAAACTCGTCTTATATATTCAAAGTCTTATATGTTTTTGTCATATTCTCACCCTTGTGTACAAGTAAATTTTAGATATCTTTAAAGATATTTGAGTACTAAATCATTAAACGAAAATTATTTACTAATGTATATATTGATTAATAATATAAAATAGATTATATTAAAAAGATAATATTTATTTATATTTATTTATTTATAATTTTTTATAAAAATTAATCACTATTTTTAACATTTTTAATAGATATATCAATGTCATGATTTAAAAAAAGTAATATAAAAAAGTAATATAAAAAAGTAATTTTAGTAAAAATATAAATTAAAGGATAAAATAATGAAGAACTAATAAATGATGTCATATTATAATAATAATTAAGAATTTTATTATTATTATTAAAGGTTAAAAACGCTGTAATTCAAATGATTGAAAGAAGGTAGTTTAGAGTTTTTGTTTCTGTATACTTAATTATTGTTTTGCAGACATTATCTTCTCTATTTTCACTCGAATGCGCAATTCATGAATATGATTGGTCTGATTTCAATTATATTATATAATATTCTGATAATTAAATATTTAAAAGTAAAGATGGATGAATCTGAAATTTATTAATACTATATTAATTAATTGATTGGTGAGTTAGATTAATGGGATGATTTTAAATCAACACTGATGTTTATATTGCAACTGTAATTTTATTTTTGTTGATTAATTTAAATTAATTAATTACCTTACTTAATCATTAAGTTTTAATAAATCATATTACAGGGATTGTAAAAAATAATAATAAATCATATTACATGAATTCAATGTGTTATTATAATGATACCTGATTTATTTGCATTTCCTAAAAATACATTCAATTTTTATTAGTTTGATTGATCAACACAAAATTATTATTTATTAAAAAGATGAAGCATTTTGTGTCTCTTACAATTACATAATGAATTATATTTTATATATATATATATTTTTTTTTTTTCTATTTTATCCTTTTTTTCATAAAAAGTTATTATATAATCAAATAAATAAAACAGTTAAAAAAATGGAGATCAAAATAATTATTTAAAAATGTATTTATTTTATTAATAGTTATAAATTATCTTTTATTGAATTTCTTTAGAAGATAATAATTTTTAAAAAAAAAATTAAAATAGACAAATTTTGAAAGAATCTTCAACATAAATAAGTCGTATTAAAAATTATATTTCACATGATTTTTATTTTATAAAGATTGTGTTTATTTCTTTATATTATAAAAATGTCAAAGTTGTATTTTACATTCAAGGCCTGCTTTACATAATAAAATAAAATGGCCATCTCTGAAAAATACAATTTCAGTTTTTAAAAGAAAAAAGAAAGTTGTATTTGTAAAATAAGATTTATGTTTCACAAACACCACGTGCCTTAATAATTTTTAAAAAAATATATTAAACCTTAAATAAAAGATTGTGCTCTCATTTTATTTATTTAATAAAAATATCAAGATTAAACTTAAAAAAAAAAAACTCATTTAAAAAGATTAAGTTTAAGAAAAAAAAATTGTTAGATTTGATTGGTAAATCTATTTATTTATTATATAATAAAAAATAATATATATTATTATAAATAATATAATTAAATAAATAAAATTGTAATGCAAATATTTAAATTATCAATATTTTTTTTATATTTTTACTACACTTAATCATTTTACATTTTTTGTTTATACGAAATCAAGATATTAAAAATAAAATTTTTTCTAATAATTACATTTTTACTTATATTTTTTCATTTTTATTGTTGATTATTTACAATACTTCAAATATGATATAAATAAAAGGTTTAGTAAGATATATGAGTATAGATGAGTTGTTTTTTGATTAACTTTTTATTTTTATTATAAATTCTAAATTTTAAATAATAATAGAGTAAAATATTTTTTACCATACAATTTAAAAAATCATTATCATACAAATTAAATAAAGACTTAGACGTGTATTTAAAAATATAATTATTGACTTAAAGCTTTAAATTTATTGATCTATTTAACATTGTCAGTATAAAATAGACTTTTAAGTAGACTAATTATAAAATAAGTTAATATTTCATGTTGAAGTTTAAAAAGACTAAGTTAAACTTATAAAAATAAGCTATAATAAATAATAATTCAAATTAATTTTATAAAATAAATATGATCTATATATTCAAAGTCTAATTTAACCTATTCTATTATCACATTTAATATTCGTACTTATTAATAAATATGAATGCAAATAAATATTAAATTATTCATCCTATATCTATTAATATATGCTATAATAAATTTATTTAAATTTTTTTAAATATATAATGTGTTAAGTAAATATTTATTACTTAAATTTATTTTATTACTTAAAATATTTTTTTTAAGTTTATGAGATTGAATTAATTTAATAGTTAAATTTATTTTTAAATTAAATATTCATCTGCTTATAATATTTTAGTAATTTAAATTTTGACAGTTAAATTATTATTTATAAAAAATTAAATAAATTTTATTACTAAATTTTATAAAAATATTTATATCTTTTTAATAAATATCAAATGATGCCCTTAAATACATGTAGATAATAAAAAAAATTACAAATGTTCACTCTATAAACATATAGAACGAGTTCAAAAACAAATATTTATTCTGTAGAATAAATAGTAACCGACTACTACCCATATTCTAACATGGATACTTGATCTAAATAAGAGTGTATCCTTTTTAAATTTCAGCAATTTCCTAATTACTTGACAAAAATATAATTAAAAATTTAATAAAACTAGATGTTTAAAAATGTTTAATATTTTGTATTTTCTTTTATTAGTAATACTTAATATTTTATGTGTTAACTAATTAAAGATTATTAAATTTTTTTACAGAAAAAAATTATCAAATTTTTAATAATCATATTATTAATACAAAATATTTAACAATAAAATTGATAATCAATTTTTACTTTAAAAAAACTTATCTAATCATTTATAGTAAAATCTTTAATCTTAATTATATATTTTTCAATAATGAAGTTGTTCTTTAATAATTAATATTTATTTACTAAATAATATATTTATTTATTTTTAATGTTTTTATTTTTTTAATCACATTATTCAGTAAACATATATTAATTATAAAAATAAAAATAAAAATTTAATTAATTATTAATTTTAAGAAAATAATAATGAAAAAATAAAAATAAATAAAATAGCACCAAAACAACATTAAAAAAAAAAAAGAGGGAGTATCTTAATCGAAATCAATTAAATGTTATGGAGTAAAATAAAACCGACATTGATAGGCAGATAAACAGTATGAAAAGTTAAGACATTAAATGTGCATTAAGTAGACATTTAAAATAGAATGATGCTTTGTAGCAGCTAAATGATGGAATGACTGATACCCAAGACAGCGTAAAATTTTGCATGTAAGACATGTGTCAGGTCTTGCTTTTGTGGAACTAAGAGAATAATTTTAATTTAACTATTTATCATCTTTTTATAATTTTATTTAATAGAAATTCAATGTATTTCAATTTTATTTAGAGGCAGAATTGAGAATTTATGTTTAAGAAGGCTAAGACCAAATTCCCTCACTTTTCCTTTCTTTTAGGGTGCCAAAAATATTTTAATACTAAAAATTGAAATGAACTTAAAAATTTTGGGGTGACCAACATGATATCCCCAAGTCGGTAATAAGATGCAAAAATCAGTTGTGAAAAACAAAAATAATTGTGGAAAACAAAAATGGTTTTATCCATCCATGATAATAGAATGTTTTTTTCCCTAAATATAAACATTTATTTTTAGATTAATTTATCAATCAACTCTTATATATTAAACAAAAAAAATTTATATTACATGAACGTGTTGGTTAGAATTTTCTTTAATAACAAGATTTGTAAAGAAAATTTAATTTTTTATTTAATTTAATTTTCATTTATCATAATTATTTATAAATTAAATATTAATATTTTAAATTAAATTATTAATAAATAAAATATTTTTTTGTTACAATACAAATTATTTATTATAAATTTAAAATATTATTTATATATTTAAAAATATTTATATATATTAAATTTAAATATAATTTATATATTTAAATATAGTATATATGTAATTTATTATAAATTTTAATCAATTATTATATATTAAGTATAAATCTTTAGAATGTTTTGAAGGACTTTTCTTTATTGAAACAGCTTTTAGAACTTTTTTAACTTTTTATCTAATTTAACTTTTATTATTCTAATTATTTATGAATTAAATTTTAATATTTTTAAAATAAATTATTAATAAATAAAAAATAATATTGTACTATAAATTATTTATCATAAATATTAAATATTTTTTGGCATATTTTTATTTATAGTACATATAAATCTTAAATATAATTTATATATTTAAAATTATTTATTTATATAAATTTTAAATATAATTTATATATTCAAATATAATATTTATTTATATATTTTATTTATTATAAAATTTATTACATATGATAAATATTTAATATGTATATTGCACAAACTAAAATACTAGTTAATTTAATTAGTATTGCTCGTTTTAATGTTATTTTTAACATTATTGAGATCCATTATTTCTATAACGACCATTGTGGTAGTCACACTTTGTGAAATCACTACAACTAGCAGCGAAAACTAAATTACTAGAATGTACAGGATTAAGGGAAGGAACATAACATACATATATATAACATGAGTATATAAGTAAAACAATCAGACTAATATAAACAGGATATATGCATGTGTACAGTAATTTCAAATAATCTGAGATCTTAATGTCGGTCGAGCACACCTATACAAAGTACATCAGTAGTACCATTGTCAAAAGGGTCACAACATCTACTTGCATCAACTTCGCAAGCCTAGTCCTGATCTGCTCTCACACAACGTATGATCATCATAGTCCAAATCACCATGGAAACAAAAATGGTAAGTTAGAGTTCGAAAACATGTACATATAGAAAACAAGTCTATATTATACAACATCACGCCATATATCATACATGAAAGCTAATACACCCAAGGTAAACATGTACCTCATCCAATGATGTCCCACAAAACATTAACAATGCATATGAACACACCTCAACATACATCATATACAAATATATCAACCAATGCGTCGTCTCGCATTCATCTATGGAAATCTCATAACAACATAAGCCCAAACCAACCCAATCGTTTTCATGTCCAAAGTGTTAGCTCAATCACAGTAAAATGGGATATCAATTCCTCTTCTAATTTCTCGGGTCTCGTCACTTACACTAGGAAAGACCAATTCCACCGTTAGGAGTAGTACAATTGGGTATAGGCTTACCACGAGCTTGACATGCATTACCAAGTCACATATTGAATTCGCCCACTGATTATCCTCAAGGAATCACACAACCTTTCTAGGTACTTGATTAAGGGTTGTAGCCCTCGACCTCCTATCTTACTCAACCACTAACTATGGACTTGGAAGAGACTCAACACACCTCAAAACCTACTCCAAGAGACACACCTACTCAAGAAGGATTTTCTAAATTGTGGCCTACTCGAACACCACTCCAAGATACCCTATGTGGGATCTTCAATTTTCAAAATAATTTCCTCTCCTCAAGTCCTAAGTTAGCCATCATGCTTTAATGCCAAACCGCATTCTCAGCATCCACACCTCACCATACATCTACTATATACTTCACATCAAGTTAATGCATATAGAGATCAATAATATCAATCATATAACGTCTAAAATATACGTATTAATCCTAATTTTATACGTTTATAGATAATTATATCGAAAGTTTGAAGAGATTAATTTCTGATAATAAAAGAGAATTTTCAAACTCACATACACATAAATAACTTACAAAGATCTTAAAATATTTAAAAATATATACATAATATCTTACATTATTATTTTTAATATTTACATACATATTATTCTACTATTATTGAGAGTACACGCATTACCTATTCTATATATATATTTTGTTATTTTACACTGCTACTACGATAGTAGCTACATTGGTGGTGGAAAGAAGTTCACAATAGGATTTATATGATTTGCCGGTGGTAAAAAGAAAGTCACTATAATAGGTCCATCTATGATGGTAGGATTTTCTTGCTCGGGAAAAAAAATGAATGAAGACAGTCCAATGCCTTGGAACGTGACAGAGTTGGAAATAGCATCTATTCCCCAATTACCCCCGAAAAAGACGGCAGTGATCACTACTGTGAAAGGACCTGGGATGGCCGGTAGATCCATCTATTTATAATATATTAAATTTTTCACAACAAGAAATAAGGAGTGAGAACACTTATTAAATAAATATAATTAAATAAATAACAAGATTATCTATAAAAAAAATTAAATAATAAAATTTGAATCATTTTAATAGTGACTAGTCAGGATAAATGAGCATTATTGTAATATCAATCAAATATCACCAGAATATTTTACCATAAATGCTTACTCATTTAAATTCCCAAGGTCAAACCTTCAGCTATAAATAATTCAAACTTTATCTTCTATGGCCATAGAATAATATTTATTTTCATAAATCCATGAAAAATAACAACAAGACGAGTCCAAGATATCACAATTATATCATAGTTGATTATAAATATATTTATAATAAATATATTTACGTAACAAGAATATATCAAGAATATCAATGATATAAATAAATATAACAATCATTATAAAATAATTAAACAATATAAAATATGAACACATTAACAATTATTATAGATAAAAATAAACATAGGTTAAGCAAATAAATGAGGTTAGGGGCACCTCACTATATAAATGTACCAAGAAAATAACATAAATAAATAACATAGTAGTAAATAAAATTTTAAAGAAACAAAGTTCTCCTCCCCCTTACCTTGGAATGTAAAATTATCACAAGTTAACCGCAAAGAAAATTTTACTACGCTTCTCACCCTTTTTTTTTTTTTTTTAATTTCACTCTAGTGCTCTCTTTCCACTATTTCTTTTCTTTACTTCGTGCTTCGTGGTGAAAATGAGGCCTATTTTACCCTGAAGATTTATTGTTATCCCTTATCCAGATTGCATTTATGAACTGCCCAGGTGTATATACATGCTGACGTGGACGTGGCCATTATACGTGACCCAGTGTACTATGGAAAAGTTATATATATATATATATATATATATATATTTTTTTTTTTTTTTCCCTCAAAAAGTATATGGAAAAGTTATATATATATATATTTTTTTTTTTCCTCAAAAAGTATATAAGGCCCTGGTAGGAGTTGAACCCAGGACCCAGTACACGAAATCCTTAAGTACAACTAGTTAAACCACTGAACCATTTTATTTTATATGTCTATAACATCATGCAAATTTATAATAAGTTATTTTTCATAGGCGATATTTATAATATAATTAGTTAGTACACACACACATATATATATTTATACTAATTATTTTAATTACTTATTAAAATATATAAGTTATAATAGATGGTTTTATATATAATCATAATATGATAAATATTTATAATATTGTTGGATGTCATCTATATATATATATATATGATAAAAAAATGTGAAATATAACTATCTAAAATTATAATAATAATACAACCAATTTTATCTATTTTAAATAAGGTAACTAAAATTTAAAAAGAGATATTACTTTTAAATATATATATATATATATATATATATATATATATATATATAAGATAATATTGTATCATAAATTTAGAATATTACAAATCATGTATAGCATACCAATGCTTAACACGTCAACCAAGAATAACATATCAATGCTTAAAAATTCATACAATAATAACATATCAATGCTCCACAATTCATTCAACAATAGCATATCACTCATACATAGCATATCAATGTTCATCCCCATTTCAACTACACAAAGATAGCATTCCAATGCTTATTATCATCATCCTACATCATACAACATGCAATAGACACAAGTACTCTATTCATGTTGACCAAATTAACCCATCATACAAAATGTATTAACATACAACTTATCAAAATCACTTATCCTATACTAAAAACCTTCACATAAAATGATGCATAGAAATTTTTACTACTCTTATCATTCTCATCCTTATCTCATATAAAAGACAATTTTCATGAAGAAATCGGGTTCTAATTCCCTCATCTACCATGTTAAAAATTGTAAGAACCGCAATAATTTACCTAAGTGTTGACAGCTTAACCTTTTCTCACTAAAAAGGTCATAACTGGAGTTGTAGACCTCTTATTTAGGTGATTTCAAAGCGATTGGAAAGCTAAGATCCAAGGCTACAACTTTCATGAGGACTATAAGACCAAATTCGGTAATTTACCACCACCTTTACAACACTCATTCAACGTTCCAACGCTAACTCTCAATCAGCCCAACTTTTCCCATGGCTACAGTGCCCAACCACAACTACAATGCTGAGTCTCGACCATCCCAATTTTCCCACAACTAGAGCGTTGAGCCACATTTGAAACACTGAGTATCGACCATCCCATTTTCTCCCACAGTTGCAGCGCTAAGTCACGACCAGAGCACTAAGTGCATAATTTTCTACATTCCCATGGCTTCCACCTTTGTGAAGTTAGCGAAAATACACACAAAAGGGGGGTTGAATGTGTGTTTCTATTCGAAGGAAGATTTTTCAAAATTGTTTTGTAAAGATATTCCTTTTTCTTTTAATAAAAAGAATATTCAAGCACTGTTGAAAACTTGTTCAGGCTTGTTTGACTAGAAAACCTTTTGCGTCCAATAAAACTGATCGTCTGCTTCATGAAACAAGTTGAGTAAATATGTTTTCCGTCTGAAAGGATTTATCATCCAAAAATTGTTTCTTCAAAAATAGTGGACAAGTGTGTTTTCATCTAACAGTTTGTTGAAATGAAAGTAGATGAAAGACGAAGTTTTTTTTAAACAAGTAGTGTTTGAGAAATAGAAAAAGGTATGCACATATTTTTATACTAGTTCACTCAATCTGAGCTACGTCTAGTCTCTTTCAACTGAAGGGTTCCAATAATCACAAAGGATTACAAGTATTCTCAACCACTTCTGGCTCGTCAACCTCACTTGTCGACGCTAGTATTCTTAACCACTCTAGTTCTTCAAGTATTCTTGACCACTTCTGGCCCGCTAGCTTCACTCACTAGCACTAGTATTCTCAAACCACTTTTGGTTCACAAGTATTCTTTCAACCAGCCTCTTCATGCTTTACAACAAATAAAGGTGTTGAGTGTGTTTGCAACTCTCATAGAGAGGATAAGATAGTTTCCACACTCACTAAGGTGCGTAACCTTAGTTTTACAGGAATAAGTGTTTGAGTGTTTTGTTTACTCTCGTAGAGAGGATAGAATATTAGCAACATTGTGGTGCTGTCTTTCTCTGAAAAGTAGGTGTCATTTTTCTGACACGCGCCTCTTTTACTTGTGAATCCACGCTTGCCTATTTTTCTTCTTTCTATATTCAGGTTTGATGTCCTTTTGTGTTTCTTGTATGATTTCACTCAATGTGATTAGAGGACTTCAGACACGGTTCATTATTTTTCGACTGCGTCTGGATACACATTTTAGTTTTGATTCTTTGTCTGGTCTTGACTACCCTTTACGTCTGATCATGAGAGTGATGACTTTGTCTGCTTGTTCGTTAGGCTCTATCTGATGATTTTGCAAATCCATGTTGATGTTTAGCCAACTTTCGTCCCGTTCTTGACTTAGTCTCATATGATGTCTGTTTTGGTCTTACATTTGATCCCTCAGGTTTCAGTTGATAGATTTGTCTTATCTTGTATTTGAATTAGGCTTGGATCAACCTTAGTCTTGATACTAGCTTTGTTATCGTTTAATGTCTTGTTCAATTCGATTATGCTTGATCATACTTTGTCCTTCATTTTTGCCTGAACTTATTGTTATCCATCTGAAACAATAATACACATGTTAGAATAACAATATGTATTATATTTTTCATATTCAAAACCTCAGTGGGAATTACGAATGCGTTTCGTCTGACTTAACAATCTCCCCCTTTTTGATGATGACAAATATAATCTATCAAGTCATTTTTGGATGTATTCTTCATAGATGTTTATACATATCAAGCATCTTGTATTAGACACAGAGCAAACAAATATCATGTGACATGTAATGTAAGGGTTTCTATGTTTGTTCTCTAAAGTTCTAAGGTTCCTCCCCCTTAGACTATGCTCTCCACCTTATATAGTGACCTTTTCAGTTTTCAGTTGATAGATATTTGTGTTCTTTCTCCCCCTTTGTAATCATCAAAAAGAAATAGAGGGTGAGTTCAATATACTATTGATCATCTATCAATTCCATTCCTAGCCTATCTCACAGCCAGACATATCTATCTTCTTGAAGGGGTTTGGTGAAGATATCGGCTAGTTGTTCTTCAGTCTTAACATAAATAAGTTCAAACGTTCCTTTTTTCACATGATCTCTAATGAAATGATGTTTAATTTCTATATGCTTAGTCCTAGAATGCAAAACAGGATTTTTAGAAATGTTAATTGTGAAGTTAGTGGAAAAACACATAGAAGGGGGGGTTGAATATGTGTGTGTGTGTACAAAGGAATTTTTTCATTATTTTTGCAAGAGTAATATACTTCATCCAATGCACTTTCGAATATCATACGGTTAGCCATAATTTGATTAACATAAGGTCATTGCATCTGACAAGTTTATCAACTGCTGAGGAGAATGATTTCTAATAATAATTATTGAAGTTGTTACACTTTCCTTTTCAAGATAGTTTTGTTTAGAGACAAGCAATAGATAAGGCTTTTTAGTGTAATATTTTTGTTAAACGAAATTGCATTTTCTTCTAAAAATGGTTTTTAACAAAATGTAAATATTGGACGAAGTCTTTCACAAAGACTTACAAAAAAAAATTGTTCCTTGTTAAATAGGAAAAGCAATGCAATCATTTCATACTGGTTCGCTCAACTGAGCTACGTCCAGTCTCCTTCAATTGAAGGGTTCCACTAGATATGCAATTTTATACACAAGTATTGTCGACCACTTCTGGCCCTGAGTATTCTCGACCACTCCTGGCCTTGAGTATTCTCGACCACTCCTACCCCATCGGCTTCACTTACCAACGCTAGTATTCTTAAATCACTTTTAGTTCTCCAAGTATTCTCAACCACTCCTGGCCCGCTAGCTTCACTCACCAGCGCTAGTATTCTTAAACCACTTCTGGTTCTCCAAGTATTCTTGACCACTCTTGGGCCGTCAACTTCACTCACCAACGCTAGTATTTTCTTATCAGCCACTTCTGGCTAGTAGTGAGTATTCTTTGACAAGCCCCTCCAGGCTTTACAAGTATTCTTTTCCTAGCCTCTTCAGGCTTTACAATGTATTGGCTAGAAAAGTTTGGTTTGAGTGTTTTGGTTACTCTCACAGAGAGGATACATATATATAATCTACACTCACTAAGGTTTTTCTTCTAAGATGTACATATTTAGAATTTCTTAGTTTACAGAAAGAATTACACTAAGGTACATTTGATTCTACATGCTCTATCTCTACTTTTGTTACTTCATGGGCTGAATATAACTCTTCTTCATGCTTGCACCATTTGGGCCAAACAGCCAACCTCTTAAGGTTTGATGTTAAGACCTATATATAGTCTTGTGAAATTTGCCCGTTGCAAGTGTCTGTTGAAGTAGACATAGTCATTCACGACCTTTTTGATCTTGTCATTTAATGCTCAGATTCTTGCATTAAATGTTGTTTCTTGTGATGGACCTTGCGTAAGGTCTTCTTTGTCTTGTTAGCAGTTGTGTCTGGATATAGCAGAGACCTAGGAACCTTTTTGTCCTTTCCTGGTCACATAGTAGTAGAATGTTGTCCTTGACTGAGAACGTGATGTACTTTTTCTGACACAAACATGCTTTTACTTTTGTGCTTGATTTTCTTGTTCCTCTCTTCTGTTTTCCCGTATTCAACTTTGTCCTTGACCTTATGTATTTGTAGGCGATGCCTTGATTTTTCCTTTGAGACTTGATTCCTCAGGTGGTTGTGTGACAATTTCGTCTGCGTCTGGTAGTCTTATATGTAGCTCAAACTTTGACCTTTGCCTGAGCATTTGTTTTTAAACATATTGGTTTTTCCTTTCATCTTGGTCAACTTATATATGGTCAGACTTTCAATTTCTTCTAGTATTTCTTCTTGGTCGTTGACCATCTTCCGTCTGAGTCTTTATGTTTTGCTTTAGATTGTTCTTGATGCGCTATCTTCTTGCTCTTGTTGGATGCTTGTGCTGGCTTTTCTGAAGTTAGCGGAATAACACATAGAAGGGGGGTTGAATATGTGTGTGTGCTAAGGAAGGAAATTTTAAACCATTTTCGCAAGAATAATGTCCTTCGTCCAATGCAATTTTGAACACCAGACGGTTATGTAGATTTTGTAATACAAGGTTACTGCGTCTGAAAGATTTATCGTCTGCTGAAGGAAAGTGATTTACAATGATAATTAAAGTTCTTGCATTTTCTTTTCAAGATGAGATAAACAATAGATAAGGTCTTTCAGTATAATATATTTGTCAAACTGAGTTTGCGTCTCCATTTGGAAGTGATTTAAACAGTATGTAAATACTAGACAAAGTCTTTCGCAAGTATTTTATCAGTAAGAAGAATTTGTGCCAAGTTAAACTAGAAAAGCAATGCACTCATTTTATACTGGTTTGCTCAACTGAGCTACGTCCAATCTCCTTCAACTGAAGGGTTCCACTAAATATGCAATGAAGCACATAAGTATTGTTGACCACTTCTGGTGATGGCTTCCTCCTTCCATGATTGACGTTGAGTATGAAGGGGAAGGCTTTGCCCTTGATCTAGGCTCACCAAAAGGGTAGACAAAGGTAGGTTTATGGTGAAAAAAAGGAGGATAGGCGTGAAAAGGAGATGTTGGGCGGAAGTGTTTATGGAATGGTGTTTGGTGTTCACAAGGTTGGCTCACTCCAAAAGTGAATGGAGGCCACTCTAGGGTTCTCACTCTCCAATGGGGGAGATAGGAGAAGGTTAGCCAAAGGAACCTAGTGACTAAGGAGAAGATGTTGAGGCATGAAATGCTCACTCAAAATCTATATAATCCAAAGTATTTACAAGTGGTGGGGTGTGGGGTATTTATAGGAGGGGAGGCATCTAGGGTTTCATTTGGGATGTGCTTGGCCGAAATTCATATGGCTAATGCACTCCAAATGAAATGCAGATAAACCCTAGATGCAACTTGGTGCCCAAGGATGGAATCTATGGGTTTAGATTGGCTATCTCTAGGTGCATGATAAGACCATGCAACCTTTGCCCTCCACTTGGGCCTAAGCCTTTCTAACACCAAAATTAGATCCAATGACACCAAAAAAATATGCGTCACCCTCTAATGAAATACCCTAGCCCAAATTAAAAACCTAATCATCTAAAGCACCCCATAATACAAGGGTAAAATGGGAAATACAAAGAAAATAAATCCTATGACTAAAATACCCCAAAATACAAGGGTAAAATTGGAAAATAAAATAATCCTATACTAATGAGGCTTAGGAGAGAAACTAATACTCTATGATCATGAGGAGAGTGTCCCTTGGTGTGTGAACTCCCTCCTCTTCTTCAACTCTCCTAGCCATGGACCTAGTGATGGGGCCCACACGTGTCTTCAAGGATGGTCCTCCATCATCCCCTCCTTCTTGAGAAGCATCTGTCCTCAGATTAGATTCCTCATCCATATCCTCAACTCCTAAAAATGGTGTGAGATCACAAACATTAAAAGATGAGCTAGTGCCATAATCAGAAGGAAGGTCTAATTTATATGCATTGTCATTTATTTTATGAAGGACTTGGAATGGTCCATCTCCCCTAGGTTTAGTTTTGACATCCTTTGAGTGGGAAATCTATCCTTCCTCAAATGAAGCCAAACCCAATCCCCAACTTCAAAAGTGATTTTCTTTCTTCCTTTGTTGTTGTATTTGGCATATTTTTGAGTTTGTTGTTCAATTTGACTCTTGATCTTTTCATGATATTTCTTAATGAAATCCGCCCTAGATACTCCTTCTTTGTGAAACAAAGAAGGGGTATTAGGGAGGGGTAAAAGATCAAGAGGAGTGATTGGATTAAAGCCATAGACAACTTCAAAGGGGGAAAGATTAGTAGTCTTATGGACTACTCTATTGTATGCAAATTCTAAGTGGGGGAGACAATCATCCCAAGTTTTCTTATTTCCTTTTAGGAGTATCCTTAACAAGGTGGATAGGGATCTATTTACTACTTCGGTTTGTCCATCGGTTTGAGGATGACAAGTAGTAGAATAGAGGAGCTTAGTTCCTAGTTTTTCCCATAAAACTTTCCAAAAGTGACTAAGGAACTTAGCATCTCTATCGGACACAATTGTCTTGGGTAGACCATGCAAACGGACCACTTCCCTAAAGAAAAGTTTAGCTATATAGCTAGCATCATCCACTTTGTGGCATGGTATAAAATGAGCCATTTTGCTAAAACGGTCCACTACCACAAAGATGGAGTCAAATCCCCTTTGAGTCCTTGGAAGACCAAGCACAAAGTCCATGCTAATATCTACCCAAGGGGAGCTAGCTATAGGAAGGGGGGTATAGAGTCCATGAGGCATTACTCTTGATTTAGCTTTCAAACAAGTAATGCACTTGGAGCAATGCCTTTGGACATCTATTCTCATGTGTGGCTAATAAAATTGAGTTTTTAAGAAACTTAGGGTTTTATCAACCCCAAAATGGCCCATGAGACCTCCTTCATGACTCTCTTTGACCAAAAGTTTTCTAATGGATCCTTGGGGTATGCAAAGTTTGCCCATTCTAAAAAGATACCCCTCAAGAAGATAGAATCCATCAAAAGGCTTTTGGAGACATTTGGCATAAGTGGCTTGGAAGTCTAAATCAAGCTCATACAATTCCTTTACATCATCAAAGCCAAGTATTTGTGTTCCTAAGGTGGAGAGCAAGGTGTGCCTCCTTGAAAGAGCATCGGCTACCACATTGCTCTTTCCCTTCTTATATTTGATGATGTAGGGGAAATGTTCAAGATATTCCACCCACTTTGCATGCCGTTTATTCAACTTCCCTTGCCCTCTAAGATACTTGAGTGACTCATGGTTGGTGTGAATAACAAATTCCTTAGTCACCAAGTAGTGCTCCCAAACTTGGAGAGCTCTTATGAGGGCATAGAGTTCCTTGTCATAGGTGGGATAATTCAAGGTGGCCCCATGAAGTTTTTCACTAAAGTAAGCAATGGGGTGACCTCCTTGAAGTAACACAGCACCTATGCCCAAACCGGATGCATCACATTCTAGCTCAAAGGTTTGATCAAAATTTGGTAGAGCTAGAATGGGTGCATTGGTGAGTTTCTCTTTTACAGTTTTGAATGCTTTTTCTTGGGCTTCACCCCAAAGGAATGGTACATCCTTCTTAACAAGCTTGTTAAGAGGGGATGCGAGTGTGGAGAAGTCCTTTACAACCTTCTATAGAAGCTAGCTAAGCCATGAAAACTTCTAACTTCTCCAACACTCTTTGGGGTGGGCCATTCTTGGATAGCCTTTATTTTCTCGGAGTCAACTTGTACTCCCTCTTTGCCAACAATGAAGCCCAAAAATTTTACTTGCTCTTGACAAAAAGTACATTTTTCAAGGTTGGCATAAAGGTGATTGACTCTAAGAATTATTAGGACTTGCCTTAGATGTCCAAGATGTTCATCTAAGGTCTTACTATACACAAGGATATCATCAAAGTAGACAACCACAAATTTTCCTATGCAATCCCTAAGAATATGATTCATTAGGCGCATGAAAGTACTAGGGGCATTAGTGAGGCCAAAAGGCATCACTAACCACTCATATAAACCAAATTTGGTCTTAAAAGCGGTTTTCCACTCATCACCTTCTTTGATTCGAATTTGGTGATAACCACTTTTAAGGTCAATTTTGGAAAAGATGATGGCCCCATGTAATTCATCTAACATATCATCTAGCCTAGGGATTGGGTGCCTATATTTTATTGTTATGTTATTGATGGCTCTACAATCAGTGCACATCCTTCATTTGCCATCTTTCTTAGGCACCAAGAGAACGGGGACGGCACAAGGGCTAAGGCTCTTTTGAACCCAACCCTTCTTCAACAAGTCATCAACTTGAGCTTCTATCTCTTTGGTTTCTTGAGGGTTAGTCCTATAGGAAGGCCTATTAGGAAGACTAGAACCCGGTATGAGGTCTATTTGATGCTCTATTCCTCTTAAAGGTGGAAGCCCACTTGGGACTTCTTGAGGAAATAGGTCATCAAACTCCCTTAAAAGTTTTTGAACCTCATGAGGTAGAGACTCAAGCTCATGACTAGTGGCAGCAAGTGTCTCTTTGAAGTAGAGAAGGTATAAAGGTTGTTCACACAAAAGAGTTTTCTTGATATCATTTTTGAGGGACAAATGACTTTTGTGTACAACTTCCTTAGAGGAGACACTAGCCTCTAAGCTTGATACCTTCTCTTCCCTTTCTTCATTCAAGGGAGGATTTTTCTTTTGTTTTTGTTTTTGTCTTTTTTTTTTTTTGTTTTCTCTTCTTCTTCTTCTCTCTTGGCTTTCATTTTTATTTGGTCCTCATTCACTTGAGAAGGTGATAGAGGACACAAAACAATTTTCTTACCTAGGTGATGAAAACTTATCTTATTAGTGAGGCCATCATGCATAATTTTTTTATCAAATTGCCAAGGCCTCCCAAGTAAGATATGACTAGCATCCAATGGCACTATATCACATAAAATTTCATCTTTATATTTGCCAATGGAGATAGGAATATTTACTTGTTGGTCAACTACAATCCCTCCTTCCTCATTGATCCATTGCAACTTGTAAGGTTTAGGATGAGGTAGAGTAGTCAAGGCTAGCTTGTTAACCAATCTAGTACTACAACAATTACAGCTAGATCCACTATCCACAATGAGAGAACAAGTGTTATCTAAAACTTTGCATCTTGTGTGAAACAAGTTCTCTCTTTGGGATTGATCTAACTCACTAGATTGGTTACCAAGGAGCCTTCTTACCATTAATAAGTCTCCTTCACATGGGTAAGTCTCTTCCTCGGATGCTAAAACTTCTTCTTCATCACTTGAAGATGAGGAAGTAGCTTCATCAAGGCTACTATAATGATCTTGGCCCCTTAAAATCATGGTTTTCTTGGTGGGACATTGTGAAGCAATGTGCCCACGACCAAGACACTTGAAACACTTGATGTCACTTGTTTTAGTGTCCTTAGAAGGTGCCTTAAGAGAAGATCTTTCTTTTTCTTTGTTGTTGTCATTAGGGAAAGGTGTGGAAGAGGGGCCCTCCTTTTTGAAATTCTTGGAATAAGAGAGAGTGGGATCTTTTCTAAAAGGTTTCCTTTTAAGTTGGTGTTCCACTCTAGAACAAAGTTGAACAAGCTCATTTAAGTCTCTATAGGGTAAGAGTTCAACTTTGTCTCTTATTTCAAGGTTTAGGCCACTTTGAAATCTTGAAATGGTGGTCCTCTCTTCTTCCCTTATCCCAGCCCTCATCATGAGTAACTCCATAGTTTGCCTATATTCTTCCACACTAGATGACCCTTGTTTCAATCTTTGTAGCTTATCCATAAGCTCTCGGTCATAGTATGGAGGAATATGCCTCCTTTTCAAGGCACTACGGAGTTCGTTCCAATATTGAATTGGAGGTTCATGGTTTATTCTTCTTTCTTTTTCTAAGGAGGTCCACCAATACTTGGCATACCCTTGGAAGCTAAGGGTTGCCAAAGAAACCTTTCTCTCTTCACTCACTCCATGGAAAGAAAATAGTTGTTCTACTTTCATTTCCCAATCCAAATAAGTTTCCACATTGTCTTTGCCATGGAATGGGGGAAGAGTGATGTTGGGTTCTCTATTGGAAGACTCCCTATGTCTATGATGCCTTGGGGGTCTTTGATAGTAACCATCATTGTGATGGCTACTAATGAAGGTATCACTTAGAGGTTGGGTGTGATGCCCTTCCTCCTCATGAACACTTGCATACATATGCCCCTTTCCTCTTGAGGGTTGAGGAGAAGTGACTCTTGGTTTTGAACCACTAGGCTCTCCTCCCACAACTAGTCTTTCAAGCAATCTTTTTATTTCTTCATTATTTCTTTCAAACTCTTTTTCTTTTCTTTTCAATTCTTCCTCTCTTTTTATATTTTCCTCTTCTTTTTTCCTTAGGTACTCCTTGAGTTGCCTAAGTTCATCCCTAACACTAGAACTAGTACTATGAGAATTATGACCATGAACACTAGAATGATCACTCATCTTTGATCAAGAAAAAGGTTTTCACAAATTGTTTTCAAAGAGGTTGGAAAAAAGTTTTCACAAAGAGTGAGTGATAAAATGGTTTTCACAAAAAGGTTTTCAAGGTGTAAGATAGGTAGGAAAGGCCTAAGTGTACAAAGTGAACTTTCAAGGGGAGGTGGACTACAAAGAATCACTTAATAACCAAGCCCTATCAAGTAAGAATCACTAAGCCTTTTCTACTTTTCTTACAAACAATTTGGCACAACAATAGAGTGTGTGTGTGCACGGACCCTTAGTAGGCATAAGAGGCCTTCTAAAACAAAAATAACTAGTTAAAAGAAACCTAAACAATTATACTACCAAAAGCCTTAAAACATGCAAAAAGGAAAGCACTTAAAACATGTACTAGTCGAGGTCCTAGGTGAAGGTTTTCAAATCACCTTCAACTACACGAACTAAAACCAAATTGAAGAGGTTTAAAAATGGCCAAATTACAAACCAAAAGAATGAAACAAGGCCCAAAAACACAATAGGCCGAAAAGAAGAAAAAAAACAAGCAAAATTATGAAAAACACAAGTCTAAGTCTTCAAACTCCTCCACTTGGGTTCCTTCACAAAAAACAAACTTGTTAGTCCTCTCCAAGTGTTTAGACACTCCTTTTGTTTTGGTGTATCTTCCTCCAAAGGCTAGGTTTGGATTCGGTTCACTCCTCCACTCAAATCCACCAAAGGTGTGAAAATTTGCTAGAGTGGATCTTCACCTACAAACAAAATGAAACCAACCCAAGAGCAAGAGTCCAAGAAAAAAAAACTGAAAAAGCACAATTAGGAAGGCTAAACTCAGAGGGAATTAATGAAGACAAAACAAAAGAGGCCAAAGAAAAGACAAACTAAAAATTAAGACTCAATCAAAAGAAGGAAGCACACAAAAGATTAAACCTAGAAAGGCACTAGAATAGATTAGTGTTTAAGCTCACTTGATTAAGTCTTTTAGTGATTCGGTCCAGCCACTTCTATGGTCTCACAATTGGTTCAAAAATGTCACAAGTCCAACTCCAATAGCAAAGGTAATGGTCCAAGTCCACAAGTCTAGCAACAAGTCCTTTTTGGTCAATTTTTTTTTATACTATATTTTTTTTTTGTTCTATTTTCACGTCCAAATTTTGATGTTCCTTGGGTCCAAGTTCTTTTCTTTAATATTCAGCCCATTGTTGCTTAGGTTTTGCACTTGTGGGTGGTGAAAATTAGGTCAAATTTTAGGAGAAAGAGAGGAGGACAAGTGGCGTGATTTTAGAGGTGATTAGGGTATCTTTTGAGTGGAAAATGACTTGTACTATCTAGTACAAGTTGTTTGCACAAAATTTTTCAGCACACCTCTTAGATTCTTTTAGGGTTTCTTTAGGCATAGAAAATTGACTAAATCAAGTGAGAATGCAAGGGAAAGTGGGCGGTTATGCATGTGAAAGGAAATGTTTACACATGGAAATCAAAAATCACATAGAACATGCTAGGACTAGGTAGCATGCATGAATGACTCCTAGAATGAAAGCTATATGTCACGCCCACTATATCATGCAATATGGCATATTTTTTTTTTGTTCATGTAATCATGCAAAGTGTTTGGCACATACATGGAATTTTTGTAGACAAAATATAGGAAACATAAGATGACAAAACTTAGGTAGATTTAAAAATCAAAAGCATGTTCATAGCATGTTCTTCATGTTCATGTGAGACTCAAGAAAATGAAAAGCATGGCAACACCTAATAATGGAAACCTAAAATGGCAAGGAAGGCTCACAAGGAACAAGGTGTGAACCCAAAACTATTCGGCCACACAAGAGAAGACAAGGAGAAGAGAAATGACCAAATAGAAAAAGACACACAAGAAGACAATAAGGACTAGATTTTACCCTTGATGAACCTTGGCTCTGATACCACTTGATGGCTTCCTCTTTCCATGATTGACGTAGAGTATGAAGGGGAAGGCTTTGCCCTTGATCTAGGCTCACCAAAAGGGTAGACAAAGGTAGGTTTATGGTGAAAAAAAGGAGGATAGGCGTGAAAAGGAGATGTTGGGCGGAAGTGTTTATGGAATGGTGTTTGGTGCTCACAAGGTTGGCTCACTCCAAAAGTGAATGGAGGCCACTCTAGGGTTCTCACTTTCCAATGGGGGAGATAGGAGAAGGTTAGCCAAAGGAACCTAGTGACTAAGGAGAAGATGTTGAGGCATGAAATGCTCACTCAAAATCTATATAATCCAAAGTATTTACAAGTGGTGGGGTGTGGGGTATTTATAGGAGGGGAGGCATCTAGGGTTTCATTTGGGATGTGCTTGGCTGAAATTCATATGGCTAATGCACTCCAAATGAAATGCAGATAAACCCTAGATGCAACTTGGTGCCCAAGGATGGAATCTATGGGTTTAGATTGGCTATCTCTAGGTGCATGATAAGACCATGCAACCTTTGCCCTCCACTTGGGCCTAAGCCTTTCTAACACCAAAAATAGATCCAATGACACCAAAAAAATATGCGTCACCCTCTAATGAAATACCCTAGCCCAAATTAAAAACCTAATCATCTAAAGCACCCCATAATACAAGGGTAAAATGGGAAATACAAAGAAAATAAATCCTATGACTAAAATACCCCAAAATACAAGGGTAAAATTGGAAAATAAAATAATCCTATACTAATGAGGCTTAGGAGAGAAACTAATACTCTATGATCATGAGGAGAGTGTCCCTTGGTTTGTGAACTCCCTCCTCTTCTTCAACTCTCCTAGCCATGGACCTAGTGATGGGGCCCACATGTGTCTTCAAGGATGGTCCTCCATCATCTGGCCCGAGTATTCTCGACCACTCCTGGCCCGCCAACTTCACTCACCAGCGGTAGTATTCTTACACCACTTCTAGTTCAAGTATTCTCGACCACTTCTGGCCCGAGTATTCTCGACCACTCTTGGCCCGCCAGCTTCACTCACCAGCGCTAGTATTCTTAAACCACTTCTGGTTCTCCAAGTATTCTCAACCACTGCTGGCCCGTTAGCTTCACTCACCAATACTAGTATTCTTAAACCACTTCTAGTTCTCCAAGTATTCTCGACCACTCCTAGCCCATTGGCTTCACTCACCAATGCTAATATTCTTAAACCACTTCTGGTTCTCCAAGTATTCTCGACCACTCCTGGCCCGTTGGCTTTACTCACCAATGCTAGTATTTTCTTCTCAGCCACTTCTGGCTAGTAGTGAGTATTCTTTGACAAGCCCATCTGGGCTTTACAAGTATTCTTTCCCTAGCCTCTTCAGGCTTTACAACTGATAGATGTGTAATTAGGTTTGAGTGTTTTGGATTACTCTCATAGAGAGGATACATATATGATCTACACTCACTAAGGTTTTGCTTTCTAAGATGTACACATTTAGAATTCCTTAGTTTATAGATAAAATTACACTAAGCTACATTTGACTCTATTTGTTCTGTCTTTGATTTTTGGTACTTTATGGGCTGAGTATAGCTCTTCTTCATGCTTGCACTATTTCGGACCAAACAGCCAATCTCTTAAGGTTTAATGTTGAGGCTTATATATAATCTTGTGAAATCTGCCCGTTGGAATTGTTCGTTGAAGCAAATATAGTCGTTCACGACCAATTTGATCTTCTCATTTAATGCTCAGATTCTTGCATTAAATTTTGCTTCCTGTTCATAGAAAATGGGTGAAGTTTCCTTGCTTTGTTAGTAGCTGTGTCTAAATATAACAGAGTTCTAGGAAACTTTTTATCCTTTTCTGATCCTATAGCTGTGGAACTTTTGTCCTTGCCTGAAAAAGTGATGTACTTTTTCTGACATATGCATGATTTAGTGTTTGAGCATGCTTTTCTTCTTTCTTCTTCTCTTATAATAATTCAAATGATTTCGTGTGTTCTTTTGTGAGTGTAGAAAATATTCAAATTCTCCTTTGAGGCTTGATTCCTCAGATGATTGCGTGACATTCTTCGTCTGCGTCTGGTAGTCGACATTTAGTTTAGTACTTCGACCTTTTTCTGATCATCAACGTTTTGACTTTTCCTTTCGTCTTGGTCAAACTTGTATATGGTCAGACTTTCCATTTCTTTTGGAGTTTCTTCTTGGTCGTTTGACCATCTTCTGTTTGAGTCTTTATGTGCTGCCTTAGATTGTGCTTAGCATGGTCTTGTTCTTGATTTGGCTTGTTGAGTGCTCATGTTGGCCTTTTGTTTTGTATTGTCTGATGATTATGCCTCCTCGTCATTTTACCTGTTCTCATGTCTTTCTGAAACACTAACTCACTTGTTAGAGATAAAAACATATTATATTTGTCTCACTCAAAACCTTTTTGGGAATTTCTTCATCTGACTTAACATTTTTGTTTGTCGTCTTGTACCATTTGATGCATGTTTGTCCTTCATTTTTCCTGTACTCGTGTTCTTCTGAAACACTAACACGCTTGTTAGAGATAACCACATGCATTATATTTGTCATACTCAAAACCTTCCTAGAAATTGCTTCTTCTATCTTAACAATCTCCCCCTTTTTGATGATGACAAATATAATTGATCAAATTGTTTCAGATAATATTAATTCGTCTAAATTAAAGTTGAATATTGTCAATGTATTTCAACCAACTCTCCCCCTTACTTGATTACCCCTTAGGGATATTTTTTATTTTTTTTATTAATTAATTTCTCTTATATTTCTCCCCATTTGTAATCATCAAAAAGAAATAGGAAGCAGATGAAAATACCAATTTAAAAGTATAAACAGTAGGATACTAAAAAAAATGAGGTGCGAAAGTGGAATGTGTATTGAATAACAATAAGTGCGTACAAAAGGAATGTTCAAAAAGAAAATACACACTATTTTTCTCTTCCTAACATGACTAATCTTGCACGAGTTGTCCTATCTTCCTCAATATAGTCATCCAAACAAAGGTGGATCCTTGGAAAGCTTGGATGCAATCCGATTAAACAAGCTGTCAAACTTGTCAGCAAGGTCTGTTCTGAACCTGTTGAACTCCTCAACCGAGACATATTGTTGTGCCAGTTCAGTGACAGATGGAAGTACTGCCAGAGGGGCAGACACAGATAGTGGTTCAGTAGGAATAGGCTTAAACGTGTGTGATTCAGATCGTGCATCTTCGGAAGGGGCATCCCAAGGCATAGGCATACCTGGTTTCCATGGTGGAATATCCTTGCACCAGTCATAGATTGGAGCCTTATACCATGTGTCTGTTACAGCCTTCCATTCATTCTTGTATAAATCAAGATTGAATAGCGCATAATGAATGAAATATCTTTTGTTGAGTGCGTCAAGGTCAGGTCCTCGTCGTCTATGAAGAAAGGCAGCAGATGTGTCGCTGAAGTGCATCACTTTACATGGAGTCATCCAGCGATATCCACGCATCATTAGAGTCTTGCATTTTTCATCATCTGGAGACCAGATGAACTAGCTTCCTGTTCACACTTATGCATAAATTTTTGATAGAACTTTTCAGCAATGTCTTCAGTATATATTAGTGCCCTGGCAGGATCTTGTTGCCAATTCAAGCTTACTCCTTTGTAGTGGGAAATCTCAACATTTTGATGGTCTGGGCATCTGTCCCAGATGTAGGGCAGGATCTTTCATCTTGTTTTGATCAATCGGAGAAAGTCGAGGACAGATTCGATTAGGATAGACATAAATTTGTGCTTCTGCTAAAATGTATAGAGAGGGAGGTATGTACAGTTGTAAGGGTATATCTATACATTGACGCAAATGACCTCTTGTTGCTCGGTCCGATGTTGAGGGTGAACGGTAGTGATTCATATGTACAGGAACGAATTTTGTTGGTGGATTGAAGAACTCTACCTTTGGTAAAGGAGATGAAGACTTCTTTGAACAGCCAGAGGATGACACTTTCTTTTTGGGTGATGATGATGATGATTGTTGTTGATGTAGGGGTCAGATGAGTTAAGAAGTTCCATGTGGTGGAGTCCAGGCAAACTTGGACTTGATTACTCCTCCTGGATAGATTTTCCTCATGAATGTTGGTGGAGGAAGAGCAGTTATGGAACTGGGCGGTAGAGCTAGATAGTCCTCAGACAGAGAGAAAAATTCGTCTAGGCAGTATGGTGTGCACTTGTATACCCCTTCCTCATATACGCACACGGGCATAGGTAGATCATGGTTGCCTACTGGAATGAAATCCTCAACTGTTTGACTGTTTGGGTCAGTGACAACAAGTGCGGGAAAATGCTTTAACAAAAAATACATGGATGGAGAATGTTTGGGCAGCTCTTCTATCGGTTGAGAAGAGGATGAAGAAGATGGAGGAGATGCTTGTTTAAGTCCAAAAGCAGGTGGACGAACAAGAATAGAAAATGGAGCTAGAGGAGGAGGTTGCTCGAGATAGTAATACTTTGGCCCATATGTAGGCTTGTTAGGTCGAATGGCTTCATACTTGTGAGTGTTCCCTTGTGAGTCACACAGAGGGTTCCCTGAAGCATCTAGTATGGTTGAGCCTTCCTCGAGCCACGAGTACATAGGTCTATAGTACCCCAGAGCGTGTGTGGTGGGCTTTTGCAAGACATAACGCCCAAGCCAGTTGATGGGATAGCGTTCACAAAGCACATTAATCGTCCTGTAAAAAATGTAAGGGCGTGGCTTTGATCTCAGATCAATCCTATTTCTTTTACTAATGCTCTTATTATTGGTGAGATGGTCGAGTTTGAACAGTTCTGCTTTTCCATCAGAATCGGCTGCTCTAGGGAAGATAATGGAGTACATGTCTATTCCTGGATCCATTCCTTCTGGTATCCGCGAGGCTAGTGGTTCCTTGAGGGAAAATGTTGGAAAGAAAGAAGGCCTTGGAGGTAAGATCATAAGATTAGCTTTGATTGCCAACTTTCTATTTCTTAATGTAGTAGTATCTACAGTGACAACCTATAGGGAGATTCATGATTAGATAAAGGTTATAAATGGTTTGATAAAGGAAGAGAGAGGTATGAGAATGTCACTTATGAATGGTGAATGTTCAATGACAGGAAGGGGAGGAACATTTGCAGGTATCTGAGTTGAAGTGGTGAGATCTTCAGACGGAGGTTTAGCCACCATCTTTGACCTAAGCCTTATGATCCTTTTCTTTGTAGACTGAGGTGGTGCAGGTGGTGGTAACATGACTTTTCTTTTTAAAATAGTCCTGATGGGTTGGTTGTCCTCATCATCAAATGTGAATTCTTTGTCCACTTGAAGAATCATTCTTCGTCTGGCCATTGGTGCTGCAGTAGCTAGAGGTTTAGTGTTCATGGAAGATGTAGATGACTTACTCTTCTTTGTTGAACGTGTCGCACGTTGCTCTTCTCCAATCTCCTCCTTTATTTAATTGTTTCAGTGAGATCAAGAATGGTGTAGTTTACAGGCATTTTCCCTAGATTAGCCTTTCCGAAAACAATAGGTTGAAGCCATTTGTTTGTTCCCATATCCATGATCTTCTACTTCTCTTCTCTGTCTTCAAGATTGTGAAACTTGTGATAGACGCCTTGATCCTAGAGGATTTTATTTAGAAGCATAGTGTAAACTATGAAATTTTTTCAATCTTTTAGACATCCCTTCCAATGTTGAAATAGTGTTTGAGGTAGGTCAAAGGCAATTCCTGTCATCATATGGAATAGACAGAATTTGTGCATATATGATATGCTATCTTTGCCACCTATTTTGTGGAGGATTGATTTGTTTAGAATTTGTTGACAAATTTTGGCCTTGTCATCAAGCTTGTTGTAGACTATTAGCCCTTTCTCACCTTCTTTGTGAAGAGCTTTGATAAATTTTGTCAGCCCATCGGCGTCAAAAATCCACTCTTCCCCGTAAGTGTTCCCAGCTCTTTCACATCCAATGGCTTGAGCGATGAAGGAGGGGGATATCCTAACCTTTACTCCGAGGACCTTTCCTTCAAAAGCTCCTTGATGGATTCTTAGAGATTCGTAGAATAATTTTATTAGACCAGGGTAGACTACTTCCTTAATGTTGAAGTACCCAAGGATTCCGTATTTGGCGAAATCTTCCTAGATATGTATTCCCCAATCCTGCATTTTGTTAATGTCGAAGCGATGCTCTAAGTACATAAATGGCTTTTCCTCTATAAAGAAGGTGTGAGCATACTCAGTAGCTTTGCGCATTTCTGCTAGAATGTTCACATCTGTGGCATTTCCAGTTTGTGCGGCCATTGCAATGGAGAAGAGGAGTTACAGAGATGAGAGATTAGGGTTTAGAGACTTGAGGTGGAGGTGAAGAGTTTTGAGTTTCAAAGTTGTAAAGCGTAGGGAGTACGTTTTCTAATAGGAGGGAAGATATAAGGTTTTTTTTTTAAACAGAAGGATATTTTCTGTTTTTTTATTTGTTTCCCTTATGATTCGTACGACGTGGTGTCCTTTGGTCTACTCCATGTAAGCTTCTCATATGGCGCGCTTTAATATTATGAAGGAGATTTGCCTTTTCAAGAGAGGATTCCAAACGATGGTTTTGTCGTTTGTCTACTCAGTTGTCTCATTCTTTTAAATATGGAGAATGTCTATCTTTGACTACACTACATTTATTAATGACAATTTTGACGAACTAAATTTTTTAGACGCAAGAGAAGTGGTTTGCACACTTCATCTGACGAGGAATCTTGGACGCTGTAATTTCTTGCAGTGTCCTTAGGTGTATAAAGACGCAATAATTCACTATGTCTCTGTCTGCATGGACAATAGACGTATACGAATATTCTAGCATATCAAACGATATCTATCCTAATATAATGTAGATTATGCTTTATTTGAGTAAGTAAAATGATACCTATTTTACCTATATCAATCATTCGTCTTGCTTGCATTTTAGCTTCCTTTGTCCTTCGTTCTTCTATGAATAGTCATATTCCCCTACATTGTTAGATGCTCAACCCAAGGGGTGAAGCTCTGATACCAATTGAAGTTAGTGAAAAAACACATAGAAAGGGGGTTGAATATATGTGTGAGTGTACGAAGGAATTTTTTCATTATTTTCACAAGAGTAATATACTTCATCCAATGCACTTTCGAATATCAGACGGTTAGCCAGAATTTGATTAACATAAGGTTATTGCGTCTGACAAGTTTATCAACTGTTGAGGAGAATGATTTCTAATAATAATTATTGAAGTTGTTACACTTTCCTTTTCAAGATAGTTTCGTTTAGAGACAAGCAGGAGATAAGGCTTTTTAGTGTAATATATTTGTTAAACAAAATTGCGTCTTCGTCTAAAAAATGATTTTTAACAAAATGCAAATATTGGTCGAAGTCTTTCACAAAGACTTAACAAAAAAAAATTGTTCCTCGTTAAATAGGAAAAGCAATGC
This sequence comes from Cajanus cajan, assembly GCF_000230855.2. Lineage (NCBI taxonomy): Eukaryota > Viridiplantae > Streptophyta > Magnoliopsida > Fabales > Fabaceae > Cajanus > Cajanus cajan. The sequence continues at coordinate 39,254,820 of NC_138517.1, read as the reverse complement.
AATCATTTTATACTAGTTCGCTCCATTGAGCTACGTCTAGTCTCCTTCAACTGAATGGTTCCACTAGATATGCAATTTAATACACAAGTATTGTCGACCACTTCTGGCCCTAAGTATTCTCGACCACTCCTGGCCCATCGGCTTCACTTACTAGCGCTAGTATTCTAAAACCACTTCTAATTCTCCAAGTATTCTCGATCACTCCTAGCCCCCAGCTTCACTCACCAGCGCTAGTATTCTTAAACTACTTATGGTTCTCCAAGTATTCTCGACCACTCCCGGCCCGTCGACTTCACTTACCAACGCTAGTATTTTCTTATCAGCCACTTCTGGCTGGTAGTGAGTATTCTTTGACAAGCCCCTCCAGGCTTTACAAGTATTCTTTTCCTAGCCTCTTCAGGCTCCACAATGTATTGGCTAGAAAAGTTTGGTTTGAGTGTTTTGGTTACTCTCAAAGAGAGGATACATATATATAATCTACACTCACTAAGGTTTTTCTTCTAAGATGTACATATTTAGAATTCCTTAGTTTACAGAGAGAATTACACTAAGGTACATTTGACTCTACATGATCTATCTCTACTTTTGTTACTTCATGGGTTGAATATAACTCTTCTTCATACTTGCAGCATTTAGGCCAAATAGCCAACCTCTGAAGGTTTGATGTTAAGACTTATATATAGTCTTGTGAAACTTTCCCGTTGCAAGTGTCTGTTGAAGCATACGTAGTCGTTCACGACCCTTTTGATCTTGTCATTTAGTGCTTAGATTCTTGCATTAAATTTTGCTTCTTGTGATGGACCCTGTGTAAGGTCTTCTTTGTCTTGTTAGCAGTTGTGTCTAGATATAGTAGAGACCTAGGAACCTTTTTGTCCTTTCCTGGTCACATAACTAGTAGAATGTTGTCTTTGACTGAGAACGTGATGTACTTTTTCTGACACAAGCATGCTTTTACTTCTGCGCTTGATTTTCTCGTTCCTCTCTTCTGTTTTCCCGTATTCAACTTTGTCCTTGAACTTATGTATTTGTAGACGATGCCTTGATTTGTCCTTTGAGGCTTGATTCCTCAGGTGGTTTTGTGACAATTTCGTCTATGTCTAGTAGTCTTATATGTATCTCAAACTTTGACCTTTGTCTGAGCATTTGTTTTTAAACATATTGATTTTTCCTTTCGTCTTGGTCAACTTATATATGGTCAGACTTTCAATTTCTTCTGGTATTTCTTCTTGGTCATTGACCATCTTCCGTCTGAGTCTTTATGTTTCGCCTTAGATTGTGCTTGATGCGCTATCACCTTTTTCTTGTTGAATGCTTGTGTTGGCTTTTTGTTTGTCGTCTTGTATCATTTGATGCATATGTTTGTCCTTCATTTTTCCTGTACTCATTATCTTCTAAAACACTAACTCGCTTGTTAGAGATAACCACATGCATTATATTTGTCATACTGAAAACCTTCCTGGAAATTGCTTCTTCTGTCTTAACAAATTGCAGCAGTGTTATCACAGAGTACTAGAATACTACTTTCATAAATGTCGTAGTCTTCCAACTGATGTTTGATCCAAAGCAGTTGCGTAAGACACTGTCCTACGGAAACATACTTAGCTTCAAAAGTTGATAAGGCAATCGTGCTTTGCCTCTTACTAGTCCATGAAACCAGGCAGCGACCAAGGAAATGACATCCTCCGCTAGTGCTTTTTCTCTCCCACTTGTCTCCTGCATAATCTGCATCACAATATCCTAGAAGGGAAAAATTCTGGATTCTATAGAAGCTAATGCTTAGGTTAGTTGTTCCTTTAAGGTATCTTAAGATTCTTTTAACATCTTGTAAGTGTGCCTCCTTAGGTCGTACATGAAACCTAGCTCAGACGTAAACGCTAAACATGATGTTTGGTCTTGACGTTGTTAGGTACAAGAGAGAACCAACCATTCCTCGGTACATCGTGTTATCAACGTCTGGTGATTCTTCGTCCATACCAAGAGTAGTTGAAGGATGCATCGGTGTCTTCATTGGTTTTGCATTTTCCATCTTAAACTTCTGTAGTAATTCTTTTGTATATTTCGTCTGATGAATTTTGATTCCTTCGTCTGACTAGATGATTTGAAGTCCTAGAAAAAACTTCAGTTCTCCCATCATGCTCATTTCAAATTCATCATGCATAAGCTTGGAAAACTCTTGGCAAAGATTTTCATTAGTAGCACCAAATATTATGTCGTCTACGTAGATTTGAACTATTATGAAATCATACTTTATTTCTTTTCTAAACAAGGTGCTGTTAATTTTTCCCCTTATAAAATTATTATTTGTTAGAAAAGAGCTTAATGTGGTGCCTGTTTTAATCCATACAAAGCTTTGTTTAGTTTGAAAACATGAGATGATAGTAGGTCATTTTCAAAACTAGGAAGTTGACTCATGTAAACCTCTTCTGAGATTGTTCCATTTAAAAATGCACTTTTAACATCTATCTGGTATAAATTCATGCCAGTACATGCGGTAAAAGCAAGTAAAATTCTAATGGCCTTTATTTTGGCAACAGGTGAAAAGGTTTCAGTAAAGTCTATACCTTCCTACTGAGAGTACCCTTTTGCAACTAACCTTACTTTGTTTCTTACCACGTTTCCTGATTCGTCTAATTTATTCTTGTATACCCATTTTGTACCTATGATTGATCGGTCTTCTGGCATTGGAACAAGCTTCCATACATCATTTTTATGGAATTGGCTTAGTTCTTCCTGCATGGCCTGAACCCAGCTTTCATCTGACAAGGCTTCATCTGTGGTTCTTGGTTCAACTTGAAATAGTAGTGCAATTTGTGCTTGTGTTTTGAATGAACTTCTATTTCTTACTGCATCCTTTGCTTCTCCAATGATTTGTTCTTGTGGGTGATGAGCTTTCATCTGCTAGTTGTGATTGACTGGTTCTTTTTCCTCTCTTTCATCCTGTTGAGTTGTTGTTTCTTTAGACTCAGGCTTCTTCATCTGATCATTGTTCACCTGCATGTTCTCGAAGAAATTGCCAAGCTCTGATATTTCTTTATCAGGCTTATTTTCATCAAATTTAACATGAATAGCTTCTTTAACAGTTTTGGTTCTATTTCTGAACACCCTATAGGCTCTTAACCTTTCAGAGTATCCGAGTAGAATACCCTCGTTGGTTTTTGAGTCAAATTTGCCTAAGCTTTCTTTGGTGTTTAGAATAAAGCATTTGCAACCAAATGGATGAAAGTATGATATGTTGGGTGCTTGTCCCTCCCACAATTCATAAGGAGTCTTTTTTAGCAAAGGCCTAATATATATTATGTTTTGAATATAGCAGGAAGTATTAACTACTTCTGCCTATAAATGTTTGGGGGTGGAGAAATCTTTTAGTAAAGTTCTTGCCATTTCTTGTAAAGAACGATTCTTTCTTTCTACAACCCCATTTTTCTGTGGAGTTCTAGGTGTTGAGAAATTGTTTAATTCCGTTTTCTTCACAAAATTCTTGAAATTGTTCATTTTCAAATTCTCCCCCATGATCACTTCTGATAGAAAGAATTTTTATTCCCTTTTCATTTTGAACTCTTTTATAGAATACATGAAATACCTTAAAAGACTCATCCTTGTGAGTTATGAACAACACCCATGTCCATCTAGTGTAGTCATCCACAATGACTAGTCCATATCGTTTACCATTGACAGATGTTGTCCTAGTGGGTTCGAATAAGTCTATGTGAAGCAGTTCAAGAGGTCTAGAGGTGGAAACATGATTTTTACTTTGAAATGAGCTTTTGATTTGTTTCCCCTTTTGACATGCTTCACATAAGCTATTCGTCTGGTGTACAAGACTTGGTAGACCTCTTACGAGGTTATGCTTTTTCATTTTAAAAATTAATCTTAAACTTGCATGACCAAGCTTCTTGTGCCAGAGCCATTGGTGTTCATATGAAACTAGACAATCAACATTTTGATTTTCTAGTTTGTTAAGAATTATTTTATACAAGTTGTTGCATCTGTTAGCTGTAAATAATATGGATGAATCAAATTGACTAATAGTACATTTATTTTTGTTGAAGGATACCTCATAACCACTATCACACAATTGACTTATGTTGAGTAGATTATGTGTTAATCCTTTAACATACAGAACATTATCAATGGTGATAGAGGAGTTGATAGCTATGTTACCTATCCCCATGATATGTCCTTTTTGTCCTCCTCCAAATGTGACTTGCCCTCCTTTCTTGGTCTTGAGGCCTAGGAACATAGACTTTTCGCCCATCATGTGTTGCGAGCAGCCACTGTCCAAGTACCATGACTGGACATTTCTTGTTCCTTGTTAAACAAATCTGCAATAGGCACTATTTTAGTCTTTGATACCCAAATGGATTTGGGTCCATGAGTGTTAGATCTTAAGGTTTTGGAATACCTCTTTTCGTGCATGTGACTACGTGTGGACGTAGAATGTCCATGATTCCTATGAGAAGAATATACATGTGTTCTTGTTTTAATCTATGATTCAGATTCAACATATCCTAGTCCAAACCTATTATTTCCACTCCTAGAATATTTTAAAAGATGTTCGAGATTTTTAGCTCCTAGAGTGAATTTTGACAAATATGATTTTAATAGGTCAATTTCTTTGTTAAGTTTGTTCACTTCTTCTGAAGTTGAAAAGTATTTTTCGGATTCTTTTGATAGCTTTGCATTCTCATTTTTTAGAAGCAGATTTTCTTTAAGTAACTCAGAAATCTTTTTCTTTTGTTCCTTATAGGCTGTAGAGATTTTAGCAAAATCAGAAAAAAGTTGATTATATGCATGCTCAAGAGTTTTAAAGTTAGATTTAGTTACATCTTCATCATCAGATTCTGATGATGAGTCTTTGTCTGCCATAAGACAGATGTTTGCTTCTACATCATCCTCAGATGACGTGGTATCAAGGTCCTCCCAGGTGGCCATCATTGCCTTTTTTTTCTTGTAGGAGATCAACTTCTTTTTCTCTTTTTCTTTTTCTTTTTCTAGTTCTGGACATTCTATTTTGTAATGTCCAGGTTTCTTGCACTCAAAGCATAGTGGTTGTGCCTTCTCTCTAAGAGTTCTGCTGTATTTTCTCCATCGTATTCCTCCCTTCTTTTTCATCATTGAGTGGATCTTCCTTGATAAGAAGGATATCTCATCGTCTATATCGCAAGTACCTTCAGTGCAGCTTTCGTCAAACGTCTCTTCTGCCTTTAAGGCTCTTGAGGATGCTGGAGTGGACTTGTCTTTTGTACATTTAGTGCAATGGATTTCTATTTCCTCCCAGCATCATCTTGTTGTAGCTCCAGCTCGTGGACTTTGAGTAGTCCAATGAGTTCCTCCAGTGAGAGCTTTTCTAAGTTTTTGGACGCTCTCAAGGCTGTGACCTGTGGTCTCCACTTCCTAGGTAAATTTCGAAGTAATTTGTCAATATGATCAAAATTGTCATAAGTTCTTCCTAAAAATGAGAGTTCATTTACAATCATTTGAAATCTTCCAAACATGGGTTGGATAGATTCACTTTCTTCCATCTCGAAGAGTTCATACGTACGCGCCAACAAGCTTAGCTTGTTGCGTTTTACCTCCACGGATCCCTCGTAGGTCAGGACTAGTGTATCCCACATCTGTTTTGCACTTCTGAAGCTATGAACTTTAGTGTATTCTTCCTCAGATAGGGCACACATGAGCGTATTGCGTGCTTTTGAGTTTAGTACGAATCTTTGCTTCTACTCTTCATTCCATTGTGCCTTGGGTATCTCATTACTAGCTTCATTTCGAGGGATGTAGTTTCCTTGTTCCACAACGTCCCACATGTCTATATGACATGCATCAAAGAATGCAATCATTCTTTGTTTCCAATAGTCATATTTTGTCCCTCTGAAGAGAGGTGGACGATTTACGGCTTGTCCTTCATTTTCCATGATCGTTTCTCCTGCAGTGTTAGATGCTCAACCCAAGGAGTCAAGCTCTGATACCAATTGAAGTTAGCAGAAATACACACAGAAGGGGGGGGTTGAATGTGTGTGTGTTCGAAGGAAGATTTTACAAAATTGTTTTGTAAAGATATTCCTTTATCTTTTAATAGAAAGAATATTCAAGCACTGTTGAAAACTTGTGCAGGCTTGTCTGACTAGAAAACTTTTTACGTCCAATAAAACTGATCGTCTACTTCAAGAAACAAGTTGAGTAAATATGTTTTCCGTCTGAAAGGATTTATTGTCCAAAAATTGTTTCTTCAAAAATAGTGGACAAGTGTGTTTTCATCTAACAATTTGTTGAAATGAAAGTAGATGAAAGACAAAATTTTTTTTTAAACAAGTAGTGTTTAAGAAATAGAAAAAGTTATGCACATATTTTTATACTGGTTCACTCAATTTGAGCTACGTCTAGTCTCCTTCAACTGAAAGGTTCCACTAATCACAAAGGATTACAAGTATTCTCTACCACTTCTGGCTCGTCAACCTCACTTGTCGACGCTAGCATTCTTAACCACTTCTGGTTCTCCAAGTATTCTTGACCAATTCTGGCCCGCTAGCTTCACTCACTAGCGCTAGTATTCTCAAACCACTTCTGGTTCACAATTATTCTTTCAACCAGCCTCTTCAGGCTTTACAACAAATAAAGGTGTTGAGTATGTTTGCAACTCTCACAAAGAGGATAGGATAGTTTTTACACTCACTAAGGTGTGTAACCTTAGTTTTATAGGAATAAGTGTCTGACTGTTTTGTTTACTCTCGTAGAGAGGATATAATATTAGCAACACTCACTAAGATAAGCTATCTTAGTTTTTACACAGATATATAGGAAATGCTTTGAGAAGAAATGTAGCTTATGCTTTTTCGCTTTCTTTTTCTTATTGCACATTTTTCTCTACTTCTCAGTTCTCTTCTTCTTCTTCTTTGCCTTGATACTTATAGCCTGTTGATAAATCTGCCCATTGTTTGAATTCAAATTTTCCCGTTGGAGGGAGCTTCATGTCGTTGCAGATGGAGGTTTTTTCATGGCTATGTAAATCTTTTCATTTAATGCATTTGATCTTGCATTAAATGTTTGCTTGTATATGTGAAGTCCTTCTGTGTAGTTGATTATTTCAATGTCTGACTTAAATCATGATCTAGGCATATTTGTACTTTTCTCATCAGTTTAGCTGCTGAGGTGCTATCTTTCTCTAAAAAGTAGGTGCCCTTTTTCTGACACACGCAGCTTTGACTTGTGAATCCATGCTTGCCTATTTTTCTTCTTTTTGTATTCAGGTTTGATGTCCTTTTGTGTTTCTTGTATGATTTCACTCAATGTGATTAGTGGACTTCAGATGCACTTCATTATTTTCTGACTGTGTCTGGAAACACATTTTAGTTTTGATTCTTCCTCTGGTCTTGACTACCCTTTACGTCTGGTCATGAGAGTGATGACTTCGTCTACTTGTTCATTAGGCTCTATCTGATGATTTGGCAAATCCATGTTGATGTTTAGCCAACTTTCGTCCCGTTCTTGACTTAGTCTCATATGATGCCTGTTTTGGTCTTACATCTGATCCCTCAGGCTTCAGCTGATAGATTCGTCTTATCTTGTATTTGATTTAGGCTTGGATCAACCTTAGTCTTGATACTAGCTTTGCTATCGTCTGATGTCTTGTTCAATTTGATTATGCTTGATCATACTTTGTCTTTCATTTTTGCCTGAACTTATTGTTATCCATCTGAAACACTAATACACATGTTAGGAATAACAATATGTATAATATTTGTCATATTCAAAACCTCGGTGGGAATTGCGAATGCGCTTCGTCTGACTTAACACTTTGTTCCAAGCCTACCCTTCACCAATTTTTCTCCTAAACATAATCTACATTTATTATCTCAAGTAGATTATTTGGTGCAACCCAAAAACCTCAAGAAAGACAACATGCAAGCACCAAAACTCAGAAATCATCAACATTTTTAACCTTTCATCAAGAACATCAAAAACCTCAATTTTCAACATGCAACCCCTCTGAATCTAGCTTCCCTTACTCGAAACAGAGTAAAATCGAAGAACTCCGAGGTAGAAGAAGAATGACCAGCTCCACAACAAATTCAATGACTTGATTTGAGGTTTCCACTACCTGAATCACAACAACACCACTTAGAAGAGAGTTAAATAGAAGAAGATTTAGAGAAAAAGAGTTCACGGACCAAAGACCTTCTCTCTAAAATCCTCTCTATAAAAAGCTGAGGGAAATAATTTATGAGGTTCTACTCAAAACAAAAACCTTATATACTTTGTCCTCCAAGGTCAAACTGAGTATTTGCCTAGAGAACCCCCTTAAGTTAGATCTCACAATTTCACTCCTTTAACCTAATTACTTTTCATCTAATTAATTAATTTGTATAGATCATGTTTTCTAATACATAAATGAGAGAATGAAATTATATTATTAATGTATAATATTTATATAAAAAATAGTTAAATTTTTTAATAAGAAATAATTACTTAAATAATTTTTTAATCTCTATAAAATAAGTGAGTTTGTTTTTTTTATCTTTATGACCTTTTTTCTATAATTTGCATCCTTGAAATATGAAATAACTATTTTTTCCCTTATTATGTGATACTAATTAATTGCTTATGTGTTCAATTGAAGTTAAATAATAATCTCAAATGGCACACAATAGTGTCAATGATACCGTTATCTAAGGTTCGAACCTTAGTCTTGAATATAGAATAGATTATTTGAGAGAGAATATTTATCTTGTGTGTGATCATGATCCTTAAAAAAGATTAATAACTACTTTTATCGGTGGATACTTCGTACGAATGTTATGATTACCCAATAAAATAAAGAGCCAATGGTACCATATTAACATGCGACACCTTTAAAATCTTGTATAGATCCCTAAAATATAATACTAACCTTGTCCTTACTATAAAAAAATGCTAAATGATTATTAGAGACAAAAAGTAGTTATTTTAAATATTATAAGCATGAAAATCAAAGAAAATGTTGTATAAGGCCAAACTCCACTCAATTTATAGAAACCAAAAATAGTAATTTCAAATGATTAAAAATAAAGTATTTTTTGTAGTGACCAAAATCAAAACTTACTCATTTTATAAAGAATAAAAATATATGAAATGAAAAAAATAATTAAAGCAAAGTGTAGCATATAAAATCCTCATTCATATGATTGCAAGGAAGTTCTTTGAAGAGAACATAACAAAATTCCACATGAGGGAGAAAGAGAGAATAAAGAGTGACACGTAAAATGATCAACAACAGCTCATTTATTATTGCTGAGAAAAGGTAGTATTTATACAATGAGTGAAGCAAAAAGTAAGAAAGAGAAAGAGGTACAAAGAGAATCCAAAAATAATAGAATGAAATAACAGAATTAGAAAATGGCAAAACAAAAAACGTGTAAAGTTGTTAAGAGCCCCCCTCAAGCTGGGAATAGATATTGGACATTCCCAACATGGAACACAACACTTTAAAATGAAAAGGAGATAAACTTTTCATAAAAATGTCGACCAATTGAAAGGAGAATGATACAAGTCTTATTTTGAGTAAACCATTGGTCACTTTTTCTTGAACGAGATGACAATTTATTTCAATGTGTTTAATTCATTCATGAAACACTTGGTTGGATGCTATTTTTAAAGCAGATTGGTTATCACAATAGAGGAGAGCAATTCGAGTGAAAGAGATGTGCAATTCTTCTAAAAGATATGTGGGCCATTGAAGTTCACAAGCGATGGAGGCAAGAGCTCGATATTCCACTTCTAAGGAATTGCATGTCACAATGGGTTGTTTCTTTGATCTCCATGAAACGAGTGAATGTCCAAGATAAACTGAAATACCTGTGATAGAACGTCGAGTATCCATGCAACCCGCCCATTCAGAATCACTGAAAGCTTTTAGTTGAAGGGAGCTATCTGCAACAAGAAAGATACCATGTCCAAGTGCTTGTTTTAAATAGGGGAGTATACGAAAAAATAGCTTGCTAATGAGAAGCGATGGGATGAGAAACATATTGACTAAGATGCTAGATAGGGTGAGTAATATCGGGACAAGTGTTAGTGAGATAAATCAAGCGCCTAATCAACCTTTGATATGTAGAAGGATCAGTCAAAGGGGTATCAATATCAGCAAATAAACCAATTTTATAATCCATTGGGGTGGATGATGGGTAACATGCTAACATGCCAGTGTCAAAAAAGAATGTCAAGTGTATATTTATGTTGACATAAATGAATACCAATGTTGTTTCTAGCAACCTCGAGACCAAGAAAATAGGTTAAATATCCAAAATCTTTGATTCTAAAAGTTTGCTCAAGAAGAGTAGTGATATGTTGTATTTCAATGAGGTCGTTTCCAGCAAGAACGATGCCATCAATATACAATAGGAGTGTTGTACTAGAAAAATCTGTAAACTTCAGAAATAAATAGTGATATACAGAAGAATGTGTATATCCATGTGTCAAAAGAAATGTTGAGAGATGAGCATACCACTGATAGTTGGCCTACTTGAGCTCGTACAAGGAATGGTTTAGCTTGCAAACTTGTCCCGATTTAGTGGAGGTTAAACCAGGGGGAAGTTGTATGTATACTTCCTCGTTAAGATCACCATGCAAAAATGCATTATTTATGTCCAACTGTTTAAGAAACCAGTTGTGAATTGAAACCAAAGAGAGAAGAAGACGAATTGTAGTTATCTTAGCAACTAGTGAAAATGTGTCTTTGAAGTCAAAGTCCTCAATTTGTGTGTATCCTTTGGCTACAAGGCGAGATTTATATCATTCAACTAATCCATCTGCATTATGGTTTATCTTGTAAATCCATCTGCAACGAATAGTTGTTTTATTGGGTTGTAATGAGGTAATGGTCCAGGTATTATTTACTTCTAGGGTAGTGATCTCATCTATCATACCTTTAATCCAACAGTCATGCTTAGAAGCTTCAGCATAAGAGTTAGGCTTGGTGGTAGCAGAAATAGACATAATGAAATGACGAAAAGATGATGATAAGAGAGCATATGAAATGTAAAACTCTAAGGGATAGCGAATACCTGGAGAAGATGGTGATCCAGTTGATGTAATGTCACATGAAAATCTCAAAGATAAGAAGGTGGATGATGTGAATGATTAGATTGACAAGGAACAGGGGTTGAATGAGCAGATTCTAGTAAAGAAATAGAATAAGGAAGTGGAGAAGTGGAAAGGGCAGGGTCTGACACCCTTACTACCCCAACACATATATTATAATAATGAAAACTTAACAAAAACAATTTTCAATTTCGGTAAAAGGGTTCACATGAGAATCTTCAAAATTATTCTTCAATAACCACAACGATAAAAATGAAACGTGAGAGTTTACAAATGATTTTCAAAAATAATATTTACAATTCTAATTCCATATAACAATCTATGTCCTAAAGAAAATCCTCTGCCCCGATGTCAAAATATCAGAGCATAACCACAACTCAACCGTTAGCATTCTAGATGTCACTCGTAGTCGGATCTTCCTCACCTAAAATATCCACAAATCACACGGTGAGAAAAGAAAACATCTATATATATAGCACATAAGAAAACACAACATATTATCTCATTATAACTTAATATTCATAAATATTTCAACATATCGTATTTCAATCAATCATACATCGTCATCACGTCATAATTCTCAATCACACCAATCATCACAAATCTTGCACTTCACACTATGCCAAGGTCACGCTACCCATTGAACAATCTCAGGCCGTGCTCACCCCTGATATAACATTGTGCCAAGGTCACGTTATCCCTATCCCAGGGCCGTGCTCACCCTTGACATGTTAACCAAGGTCACGATACCCACGTAACAATCTAGAGCCGTACTCACCCCTGACATAACACTGTGCCAAGGTCACGTTATCCCTATTCCAGGGCCGTGCTCACCCCTGACATGTTAACCAAGGTCACGATACTCATGTAACAATCCAGAGCCGTGCTCACCCCTGATATAACACTGTGCTAAGGTCACGTTATCCCTAACCTAGGGTCGTGCTCACCCCTGACATGTTAACCAAGGTCACGATACTCATGTAACAATCTCGGGCCGTGCTCACCCCTGGTCATAGGTGTGAAGAACCACAATCACATCTCATTCACATCCACATTCACATTGACATCCACATCCACATCCACATCCACATCCACATCTCAATTCCACAATACATACACAATCCACACAAAATGGTGATTCACATACCCCTCAAGTAATTCATCATCTAGATCATCAAATAATATAACAATAACATTCATAAACTAATATAACAAACAACAGAATTATCAATTTAATATAATTTTAACATAAACAGTAAAATCCCCAATTGTTCCAAAACCTAACTCACAGACACTTTTCTACAATTTCGTTCTCCCTCTCAGATCATCATTCTTACAAATTATTAGCATATCTATAATCCTCAACACATTCAGAATCTAATGTGATCCTCAATTTCTCAAACAGAAATCATCCAATTTTTCACAACCTAACTTACAGGCACTTTTCTATAATTTTGTTCTCTCTCCCAGAGCATCATTTTTTACAAGTTAAACATATATTCGTAATCCTAAATATATATAGAATCACATAAGATAATTAATCCTCCAAACAGAAATAATTATAAAATTATTCATAACTCTAAGGGCTCTTCTTCTACCCAATTCCCTCATGTAACTCTACATATAAATAATCTCCTTTTCCCCCGTACCTGGATAAATAGGAACTCGGGCAGAACCTCCTCCTCCTTTTCCTTAAATAAGGATCGGAACTAAAACTGGAGCAGAACCTCATCCTCTGAGTTCCCCTTGGTCTTTAGAGAGAAGAAGAGGAACGAAAGAGAGAACAAAAGAGAAGAGAGAGTGAGAATGAGAGGTGTGTAGAAATGAGAGGATTTGAGGCCTATTTATAGGATTTTTCGCCCACCTACCACTACGACCCGTTCCAAAATCGGAACGGCCCGTTCTGGGCCCTTCAAACCTACGTAAATTTTTCAACTGGAACGGCCCGTTCCCAAACCAGAACGGCCCGTTCTCAAACCTAGCAGAACGGCCCGTTCTCCAAACCAGAACGGCCCGTTCTCCAAACCAGAACGGCCCGTTCTCCCATCAGAATGGCCCGTTCTGCTTCTACCATTTTGGCCATACTCACTATTCCAGAACGGCCCGTTTCAAAATTGAAACAGCCCGTTCTGGGCCACGAATTGGGCCTTTGGCCCACGAAAAATGGGCTGTTACAATACTCCCCTCCTTTAAGAAATTTCGTCCCTGAAATTTTTTGTAATGGTAGACTTCTCTCTTCTTACTTTCTATTCCTTATGCAACCTCACTACGTTACTGATATACAACTCTATCAATTTTATCAAAGGATTTCTAAGGGTAAGACATATAAACTTGGCGAGTCTATCCACTGAAACACAAATAAAATCAATCTCTTAAGCGTCTTAGACAAACCTACCACTAAGGTCTATCCACTCACCATCTCACTTCCAAAATAGAGCGTCTAAGTGCTACAAAATTCTTAAAGATTTCTAGTATGCTAACCACAAGTATACAATTGCTTTACTCCTCTCTTCATCTTAGGTCACTACACTTCCGCTGCGCTACTCTGATACATCGTAGTAGCTCTTAAATGAATGCTAAGAGTACTCTTACGTTCTTTTTCTAAGATCATCCATTAATTCACTAGTCACTTTCAACATAATCAATTCAATGCTCCTAAGGATAATCTCACACACCAAGCATAAGTCTTTAAATTCTTCAATCAAATCTAATCCTTAAATCATCAAGAATGATATATCAGAGGTTATCAAAATCAAGGCATCTGCCACAATATTAGTTTTACTTCTATGATCATTTCTAAAGATCAAGCACCTAAGCGTAAGTTCACTAGGTATACATATCAGATCTCTAATTTCACCACTCCATCTACACCCAAGTCAAATTCTTATCCATCACCTTATCCTATAGCGTCATATCTTGTCCACAAAGTTATGCCTCTCCAATTTCCTTCAACAATCCATTCATTACTCAAGTCATACTTAGTCTCACACTACTAAGGGTAACCTTATAAGCCAAACTTAAATCTCTAATTTGAGCCAAAAGGATTCATCTCTCTAATCATAAGGAAAGATAAATATAAAGGTTTCCTACACAAAACATCGGTCACCACAATGACTTTACTCAAATAACAACTAAGTTTGAAATATTAGTCCTCCAAAAAGTTAAACTATCTCTTTTATCTAATAATTAACTCCTTCAGTCAACCAATAATTAAGGCTCTAATTATCAATAAATACCTCAAGCTTAGATTCATATAGGCAGTATCTCTAAATATTACAACTGCTAACTTAAAAAATCATAGGTAAGGTAATTCCTCTAATGAGTTTTCAATTGCCTAGAATCACAAGCTACTACCTTTCCTTCTTGCATCAACACTCCACCCAAACCTATCTTAGAAACATCAACCCATACCACTAAAGGCTTACTAAGATTGGCCAATGCTCACACTAGTGCACTAGTCAATCTTTCCTTAAGAATTTGGAAACTACTCTCACACTTACTATCTCACACAAAAATAACACTCTTCTTACTCAATCTGCTCAAAGGTAGTGCTATCTTAGAAAGTTACTCAATCAATATCCAACAACAATGAGCTAATCCAAGACACTCATAACCTCGCTAATAGACTCAAGTATCTCTCGCTTAAGCACAACTTCTATCTTAGATAGATCTACGTTTTACCTCCACAAGAAATTACATGGCTTAGAAAAATCTTCTTATACAACCAAAATTCATACTTAGATAACTTAGCCTAAAGCTATCTTGGATAAATCCTCACTCTTAATTCCAATTTGATGATAGCACACCTTAAGGTCAACCTTACTGAACACCCGCTAATTGATCCATAAGGTCATCTATCCTCATATCAACATACATGCATATCAAATCATATTAGAATACCTATTTAAACCTTTATATATATCATTCCCAATCATATATATGAATCTATCACTATTTTACACCATATAACATGTGCATGAACTTAACTTTACCACATAGCATCATACAACCTTTAACAACCTTACAATCCACATGACAACACCTAAGAACATCATAACAAAATCATTTTTATCCTTGCATTGCCTAGTAACTCAAAAACATCATGATAACATATACCTCCCTAAGCATGTATGAATTGATCATCTTTTACACCATGAACCAATCATATCATTTTAATCAACCTTTCAATGACCAAACCTCAAAACATCACCAAATCCATTTTTAACCTTGTTATGCCTAAAATCTCAAAAACATTCATAACAACATATATCTACCTGACACATAGAGTTATATTCATCCAAATGATTTCAAACCTATCTCAAAAGAAAGCTAAAAAAAATAAGCTACAACTTTTATGAAAACATAAGATTCCCAAAAGATCATTTTCTTAGCTAAAAGTTCAAAAAAAATCACCACAAATGTATTCCGCTCTTACAACTAAACTTCTGATCACCAAAGCATTTATAACTAAAGTTCTAGACCTCTGTTTTATGTTATTCCAGTTTCATTGGAAAGATAATATCCAAAGCCACAACTTTCATGAAGACCACAACATCTAATTCTGTCAATACGATACTCATACTGGCACAACAAAACTGTAGTGAAAATATCTTCTACACCAAACAACAATAGTGTATGCCACAAACTACCTCGACTCTTTCCAAACTCACACCTCAATTTCTCATTCAAGTCTCTCACTACTATCCTCAATGAAAACAACTCACATGCTACCTAAACCATAAATAGTTAACATGTCAGTACTAACACTCAAGGGAATTACTGTCATTTCAATCTCTCACCAAGGAGACAATCACCTTAGATTCAACCGCTACAACTATAGATGTCAGAAACTCCACCAATCGCAAATTCTTAGTACACTCGACAAATCAATGTATCACTTACATCTAAAGTTCTAGTTGGCTAGCACAAGGCTTCGTTCACTATTAATGGCACATGTGTTCGCAACACGAGCGATACTATTTAACCATTACTTCTTACATAAGTAAGAAGTATCAAAACCAATGAGTAATCATCAACTAAGCTATATCATGTCTTCCAAATAAATACTAAGAACACAATGCACACAAATAAACAAACAAAATCAATCATCACATTAGCACATCAATAAGTTACAATCAAATCATCACATTACTCATCTACCAAACAAGCATAGTAGACTCATAACTCACGGCCGATTGGATCGACCTGCTCTGATACCACTAAATGTGACACCCTTACTACCCCAACACATATATTGTAATAATGAAAACTTAACAAAAACAATTTTCAATTTCGGTAAAAGGGTTCACATGAGAATCTTCAAAATTATTCTTCAATAACCACAACGATAAAAATGAAACGTGAGAGTTTACAAATGATTTTCAAAAATAATATTTACAATTCTAATTCCATATAACAATCTATGTCCTAAAGAAAATCCTCTGCCCCGATGTCACAATATCATAGCATAACCACAACTCAACCGTTAGCATTCTAGATGTCACTCGTAGTCGGATCTTCCTCACCTAAAATATCCACAAATCGCACGGTGAGAAAAGAAAACATCTATATATATAGCACATAAGAAAACACAACATATTATCTCATTATAACTTAATATTCATAAATATTTCAACATATCGTATTTCAATCAATCATACATCGTCATCACGTCATAATTCTCAACCACACCAATCATCACAAATCTTGCACTTCACACTATGCCAAGGTCACGCTACCCATTTAACAATCTCAGACCGTGCTCACCCCTAATATAACACTGTGCCAAGGTCACGTTATCCCTATCCCAGGGCCGTGCTCACCCTTGACATGTTAACCAAGGTCACGATACCCACGTAACAATCCAGAGCCGTGCTCACTCCTGATATAACACTATGTCAAGGTCACGTTATCCCTATTCCAGGGCCGTGCTCACCCCTGACATGTTAACCAAGGTCACGATACTCATGTAACAATCCAGAGCCGTGCTCACCCCTAATATAACACTATGCCAAGGTCACGTTATCCCTAACCTAGGGTCGTGCTCACCCCTGACATGTTAACCAAGGTCACGATACTCATGTAACAATCTCGGGCCGTGCTCACCCCTGGTCATAGGTGTGAAGAACCACAATCACATCTCATTCACATCCACATTCACATCCACATCCACATCCACATCCACATCCACATCCACATCCACATCTCAATTCCACAATACATACACAATCCACACAAAATGGTGATTCACATACCCCTCAAGTAATTCATCATCTAGATCATCAAATAATACAACAACAACATTCATAAACTAATATAACAAACAACAGAATTATCAATTTAATATAATTTTAACGTAAACAGTAAAATCCCCAATTGTTCCAAAACCTAACTCACAGGCACTTTTCTACAATTTCGTTCTCCCTCTCAGATCATCATTCTTACAAATTATTAGCATATTTATAATCCTCAACACATACAGAATCTAATGGGATCCTCAATTTCTCAAACAAAAATCATCCAATTTTTCACAACCTAACTTACAGGCACTTTTCTATAATTTTGTTCTCTCTCCCAGAGCATCATTTTTTACAAGTTAAACATATATTCGTAATCCTAAATATATATAGAATCACATAAGATAATTAATCCTCCAAACAGAAATAATTATAAAATTATTCATAAATCTAAGGGCTCTTCCTCTACCCAATTCCCTCATGTAACTCTACATATAAATAATCTCCTTTTCCCCCGTACCTGGATAAATAGGAACTCGGGCAGAACCTCCTCCTCTTTTTCCTTAAATAAGGATCGGAACTAAAACTGGAGCAGAACCTCATCCTTTGAGTTCCCCTTGGTCTTTAGAGAGAAGAAGAGGAACGAAAGAGAGAACAGAAGAGAAGAGAGAGTGAGAATGAGAGGTGTGTAGAAATGAGAGGATTTGAGGCCTATTTATAGGATTTTTCGCCCACCTACCATTACGGCCCGTTCCAAAATCGGAACGGCCCGTTCTGGGCCCTTCAAACCTACGTAAATTTTTTAACTGGAACGGCCCGTTCCCAAACCAGAACGGCCCGTTCTCAAACCTAGCAAAACGGCCCGTTCTAATTCCAGAACGGCCCGTTCTCCAAACCAGAATGGCCCGTTCTCCCATCAGAACGGCCCGTTCTGCTTCTACAATTTTGGCCATACTCACTATTCCAGAACGGCCCGTTTCAAAATTGAAACGGCCCGTTCTGGGCCACGAATTGGGCCTTTGGCCCACGAAAAATGGGCTGTTACACAGGGTTATGAAGGTTAAAGTCAAAAAGCATGTGGTCATTTGTGAAAGGTGGAGGGAGAGATGGAGTAAGTGATATAGGTTGAGCAATATGATCATCGTAAGGAAAATGGTCTTCATAAAATATAACATTTCGAGAAACCTCAATGCTATGAATGTGAAGATTCAATGTAAGATATCCTTTGGTGTGGGGTTTGAAACCAAGAAAAACACAAGGGTTGGCCTTGGGATCCAACTTCTTACGATGGGCTTTAAGAGTACTAACATAACAAAGGCATCCAAACGCACGAAGAGTGGTAATGTCACATGGTTTGACATATAGTTTTTCAAAAAGTGATATATGTTGTAAGAAAGGTGTGGGAATGCACTTGATGATGTATGTAGCATGCATGAGAGCAAAACACCAAAAGGAAGGGGGAATAGTGGATTAAAAAAGGAGTGCACGGGTAACATTTAAAAGGTGTTGATGTTTACATTCAATAATCCCATTTTGCTCAGGAGTTTCAATGTATGTGGTTTGGTGAATAATTCCTTTGGATTCAAAATATTTATTCAAGGAAAATTCAACCCCATTATTTGTACTTATAACTTTGACTCGAGTTTCAAATTGGTTTTCAACATAAGTAATGAAATTGATTATAGAGTTATGCACCTTTGTTTTAGTTGTCATGGGAAAAACCCATGTGAATTGTGTATGGTCATCAACTATGGTAAGAAAATAACAATGTCCGTGCAAAAATATTTTTTAACAAGGTCCCCAGATATCAATGTGAAGTAAGTCAAAAGAATGAGATGCATGAGAATGACTCAAAGGCAATGAGAGTTTCTTTTGCTTAGCATAATGACAAGTGTTACATGTAAAGTGTTTGTTACTGTATAAACATGGGTAAAATTGTTTCATAGAATGTAATTTGTCATATGGCAAGTGGCCCATGCCAAAATGCCATAAATATATGGATTAAATGCTACATTCAGGATTGCAAATAGCAGAACATATTGAAGGTTGAACAACAACAATGGTCATGGTGTAGAGTCCAACATTCTCATCAATTGTACCAATCTTCTCTTTGGTTCTCTCATCCTGAATAATACAAGACGTGGAGCAAAAAATGAGTTGCACATTTAGAGAAGAAACCAGCTTAGAAATAGAAATTAAATTGAATTTGAAATTTGGTATAAACAAGACACGGGATAATTAAGTAGAAAGTATCAATGAACTTTACTACACTAGAATGAGTGGCGAGAACTTGGTGGCCTGTGGGTAGCTTTCCAACAATAGGATTAATAGAATGATACGTAAAGAAATGTGAAAGGGAAGAAGATACATGATCAATGGCCCCAAAGTCAATGACCCAAGAGGTGAGATTGTGTGTGCTGACAAGATAGAAAAAGAAGCACCTAAGGATAGTGAAGGTTGTGCGGAACATGATGAAACAAAACCAACATGATTTATATGTGAAGAAACAGAAATTGAGCTGACATTGGTGGACTTTTGTAGTAAACCCATTAAGATTTGATACAATTAAGGAGTGAAATGATAATCCTGGTTTGCAATAGCTTGCTATTGGTCAAGATCACTGACTTTGCATTCACTAGTCATTGTGTTGTTCACAATGGAAGTCTTGCTAGTAGGAGATTTGTAACCTGGAGGAAACATGTGTTTATAGTAGCACACATTTATAGTATGTGCATTTCTCCCACAATGAGTACAAATTTTGTCAGGTCAATTAAATGTACCACAATTGCTTTTGTTGTCATGGTTGGAAGAAAAACCATGTTTACGGTAGCATAGATTCTCCATCGAAGTTAGATGAAAAACACTTAGAAAGAGGGTTGAATATGTATGTGTGTGTGAACAAAGGAATTTAAAAAAAAAACATTTTCGCAAGGAACTCTTTCTTCGTCCAATAAAAATATTACTTTGAATGCTTAGCTAAAACTGTGTAGAATTGGTTCAATAAATAGATTTTTGCGTCTGGATTTTATCGTCTGCACACAAGAAATGTTTCTTAGATGAGAACTTATTTCTTAAGGGAAACATTGTTTCTTCAGATAAGGGTGTTTCTCGTTTAGGGGTAGTTTCATTAAAGAATAAATAATGGACGAATTTTTCAATATGATTTAGCAAGTAGGTAAAATTTTGTCTGAAATGTAAATAGATAGTGCAAGGATTTTATACTGGTTTACTCAGACTGAGCTACGTCCAATCTCCTTCAAAAGAAGGGTTTCACTAGATATTTAATGAAGTATAAGTATTATGACCACTTCTGGTTTGCCAAGTATTTTCGACCACTTATGACCCGTCAACTTCACTCATTGATGCTAGTATTTTTTAATCAGCCTCTTCAGGCTCGCATTGAGTATTCTCGACCACTCCTAGTCCTGAGTATTCTCAACCACTCCTGGTTGGCTAATAGCACTAGTATTCTCTGTTCAGCCTCTTCAGGCTCTTAGTGAGTATTCTCGACCACTCTTGGTCCCAAGTATTATCAACCACTCCTGGTCCCAAGTATTATCAACCACTCCTGGTTGGCTAACTTCACTCATTAGCTCTAGTATTCTTTGTTCAGCCTCTTCAGGCTCTTAGTGAGGATTCTCGACCACTCCTGGTCCCGAGTATTATCAACCACTCCTGGTTGGCTATTAGTACTAATATTCTTTGTTCAGCCACTTCTAGCTCTTAGTGAGTATTGTCGACCAACTCCTAGCCTACTAACTTCACCATTAGCGTTAGTATTCTTTAATTAGCCACTTTTGGCTCGTAGTGAGTATTCTTTGACAAACCTCTCCAAGCTTTACAAGTATTCTTTCCTCATCTTTTTCAGGCTTTACAAATGATAAATAGATAATAGAGGTTGAGTGTTTGTTTAACTCTCAAAGAGATGATACATATATTTTCTACACTCACTAAGGTATATAATCCTAAGTTATACATAGAGCAACTTAGACTACAGAGATAATTACATCAATGTACATTTGACTCTAGAAGCTCTATCTCTGGTTTCCTTACTTTATGGGCTTGATATCACTCTTCTTCTATCTTTTTCAAAAGCCAAACTTTTCAGGTTCAAAGTTATGACATATATATAGTCTTGTAAAATTTTCCTGTTACAAGTGTCTGTTGAAGCGGATATAGTTGTTCATGACTAGTTTGATCTTTCATTTAATGCTCAGGATCTTGCATTAAATGTTGCTTCCTGTTTATTGACATTGCGTGAAGTCTTCTTCGTTTTGCATGTAGCAGTGTCTGAATTTAGCAGAGACCTAGAAAACTTTTTTTCCTTTTCTGATCGCGTAGCTGTAGAGCATTGTCCTTATCTGAAAAAGTAATGTATTTTTTTGACACATGCATGCTTTTACTTCTGTGCTTGATTTTCTTTTTCTCCTCTTCTTCTATTGCTCCCGCAATCATTTTGAGCTTTTATTATCGTAGACGATGCCTAAGTTGTCCTAGGAGACTTGATTTCTCAATAGCTTGTATGGCAATTTTTGTCTGCGTCTGTTGATCTTGTGCATCTTAAGTCTTGTCCTTCATCTGAATTTTTGACATTGATGCTTTGACTTTCTCTATGGGTTAGTCAACATTGTGGATGGATAGACTTTGTATCCATATGGAATACCTTTTAGATTGTGTCGTCCTTAGTTTGATACATAGTTGACTTTCTTTTAACCAATGCTTCGTTTGATTTGCGCTCTAGTTTGTCCTTGACACACCTTCGTCTGATATCTGATTCATTATTGTCTGGCGCATATTTCATATTCCATCTATCATTCATCTTTGTTTACTCTTCGTGTGATCCATATGCTGAGATTTGTCTTGACTCATCTTCATCTGATACTTGAAGCTTTCGTCTATGGTCTGTATCGTCTAAAGCTTGACCACTTTCCTTTTTGTGTTAGGCTTAGCTTCCTTTGACCTTTCTATCTGATGCTTTTTACTCTTTATCTTGGTTCTGGAGTAGGAAGTAGCACATGCACATGCTCTATTCTTCAACTTACCTGTACCTATATTTTTCTGAAACACTAACACACTTGTTAGAAATAAAAACATGTATTATATTTGTCTCATTCAAAATCTTACTAAAAATTGTTTCGTCTGACTTAACATCCGTCTATCCCAATCTACCACACTGGGTACATGTGAAAGATGAAGTGGTTGCATTGGTTGTAGTAGTTTTCATAACAGTATTTGCAACAAAATTAGACCCCAAGAGCTGGCATTCCTATTGTGCAACATAGGAGCAAATCTTAAAAATTGGAGGAATAAGGTCCATGAGAAGAACGTGGATCTGACATTGCTATATTGTTCATTTAGTCCGCATAAGAATTGCATGGTTTGATCTTCTTGTTTCCCTTGAGGAATGGTGGGTAAGACTTTTCAAGAACATTTGTGGGTACATGAACATGCAGGATCTGGTCTAAAATTTTCCAATTCGTCCCAAATAATCCTAAGCTTTGTCAATAACTTAGTGATGAAAAGGTCACCTTGTTGAAGGGAAAAAGCTTCGTATTGCAAATCTAAAATACAAAGGATATCACCTTGAGAGTACCTTGATTTAAGATCATTCCAAATTTCATTAGTTTTGTCCATCCAAAGTATACCCTGACGAATAGAGGGAGAAACTGAATGTACAAGCCAAGAGACAACCATATTGTTACATCGACACCATGCGAAATAAGTAACATCAGACTTAGGCGGTTGTGGAGCATTTTCGTCAAAAAATTCAATCTTGTTTTTGGCACTAGGAGTAGTAAGCATGGATCTGCTCCATGAATGATAATTGCCTGAATCAAAGACAAGTGATACAAGTGTTGTGGTAGGATTATAACCAGGATGAAGATAGAGGAAACTATAAAAAGGAGGTGTTAAATGAGAGTTGTCCTCCATAGCAACAAGAAGGAAAGAAATGAGATGAAAGTGTAGCAGAGCTCTTCAATGGAAGAGCTTTGATACCAAAATAAAATTCCACCTAAGGGAGAAAGAAAGAATAAAGAGTGACACGTAAAATGATCAATAATAGTTCATCCATTATTGTTGAGAGAAGGTAATATTTATACAATGAGTGAAGCAAAAAGTAAGAAAGAGAAATAGGTACGAAGAGAATCAAAAAATAACATAATGAAATAATAGAATGAGTAAATGGCATAATGAGAAAATGGCAGAACGAAAAATGTGTAAAGCTATTATGACAAGTAACCTAATTAATGTAAGATTTTTTCAATATCCTTTTTACTCAAGTCATTCACTTGTTGGGCATCAACTATTGGTGCGACAACTATTCAACAACTAATCTTTCACAAGCATTTGAACAAGGTCAATTGAACAACTAACCTTGCGTAGAAATTCAACAGTATCAACAATGACTAACAAATAACATTAATGGGGGCTAAAGGCATTTCATTTCCTAGAAAATCACAATATTACAGACAATTAAGGTCTAAGGTAAAACATTTATGTTCTCCCATTGGATGTCTTGCAAAGTATAAAAAGTAGTCTTAAAATTATCACCTAGTTTTAAATGCATTTAGGGTGCTTTAGTCTTCTCTAAGAATTTGAATGCACTTTTTGAACCCATGACTATCACTAAATTCACACCAACTCAAATCACCTAGTTTAGATAAGTCAGAAGATCAAACACATTTTTTCAAATACAAAAAGATGAATCTTTGTATTTAGACAAGAATACCTAAAATAACCTTTTCGTTAGCCTTCATTTTACAAAATACAAACTTTGTTACTTCTTTAAATCTTGAATTGCAACCTTTTTCTTAATCCTTCTCCGAAACTAACTTATGCATTGGTAAAACATTGGCAACACACTAATCAGGATCTATATATGTGATCAACATTGGTTCTTCAATCTACACAAATTTTCAAGTCAAAGAGAGATCGAAGCAAAGTGTGGAATAAAGAAAAATAGAAAAATCTCAACATTTTCATGCAAATAGCAAAATAAACAAAATAACTAAATTGAACATACAAAGTAAAACAAAGAGCATAAAACAATTTTCTATTGGTTTGTCTTAATTTTTGAGATTATGCCTAGTTATTGATCAACTGATCAAGTTTCACTATCTTTTATAAAGATACAAATATTGTTTACACAAGTCACTATTGGCTCAACTTAAGTGTTTTTTGATTTTTTTCTTCAAGAAAACTACTAAAGTGTTCTTTGAACAAAAAAGCCCTTCTAAGCTTCTACATCAAGCATTCTTTAAAAAACAGTCTCTTCAAGCATAAAGCTAAAATATAGTTTAAATTGGGTTAAGCTAACACAAAATCATCTTACACATAAGACGTGATAAACAATTTAATTACAACAAAAACTTTATATGTTCGTGCTAGTTCTGTTCTTTTCTTTGACTTGTCCAAGCTTCTTATATATGTAGCATTGGAAGATGACTGTTGCAAATCCTTTATTTTTCCTTGTAGGTTGGATTTGTCTCGCTTCCTTGTGTGAAGATTTGTCTGTTGGTGCATTTAATACGTTTCACCAAATAGTCACTTATTATTTGATCAAATATGTTGTTGTTTTCAATTTTTGGGTACAAAAGGTAATGAATTGTAGTATGTATGTCAGTCTAAAATGACTTTTAGTTGACTTCACATACTTTGTGGGATATTCTTGTCCTTTTCTAATGAAAAACAAACCTCATCCTTTTTTAGTAGTTCCAAGTACCAAATAAGCTTTTATATTCCTTTTATATGTTAAGGTATTCGTTGAAAATAAATGATAGAAACAACATACATAATAAATATGATAATAAAAGCATTTGTCTAAGACAAGCAATATGTTTAGTCTAATATGTGGACATGCATAATGTAACACTGCATGCTTTATATGCTTTATTAATTAATTATGTGATATGTGTTGTTTTTAATGTTGTTACGTTGTAATTATTATTGTTTTAAGACTTTAAGGGTCAATGGTCCCTTGAAAGTTAAGTTCTTTTGAGGTTGTTTCCAATTGAGGTTAAGTTGACAAAGTTTGGGAGAAGGTATTTAAGGTTTTTCTTAATACTTGAACTTAATAAGTTCATATCCTAAGAAAACTAGAGAGAAGTTAGAGAGATGATCTTTGGAATTAAAAAGGGTCATTTTCTTCTTTTGACTTCGTACAAATATCTAAACCCTTCCCCATAGTTGACTAGTGGTGTTAGATTGGAGATTCAAAGCTGTAAGCTAAGAATCAAGGTCAAGGTTGTCATATGACAAACCCTTGGGGAGCCTTCATTCTTTATCGTTCTTCATTTCCTTTCTCTTGTTTTTTAGCAATACAAGGTAATGAAAACTTGTTATTTGATCTTTTATGTTGTATATGTTGATTTTACTCTGTTGATTCATGCTTTGGTAAGCATTTGAGTTGAAAATGAAGAATAGAAATTTTGGGTGTTCTTTGTTCTTGGGATTTCTTGGTAAAGAGATATATAAAACTTATGGAGGAATGATATTTTTTTTTGTTACTCTAAGGATACTTTCCAACAAATAGTTGTAGACCGATTCCTTTTGAGGCATTGTTGAAATAAAATTTCCTTTTTCTAATTAAGTCTTTTCCACACATGATCGAACCTTTAATAATATGTTTAATAATTAAAAAAATGAGAGTATATTTTACATTATCATGTTTTTTCTTTTATGAAAAAGAATCAAATGTAGTATTTAATTAAGAAGACAAAAATTAAAATTATTACAAAATTATTATTCTAATATTGGCAGGAAAAAATGACATGTAAAAATATAATAGGTTGCACAGCACTAAGTTTGACTAGCTTAACTCTTTTTAAATGTTTGGTCTTACAAATGTAATAGGTTGACTTTATCTAAAAATATGTCTAGTGAACCTTTGTTGAAGTAAAAATAGATATATTAGATTTTATAAAAGTTGACTCTAAGTTGTTTATATGGTATAATTATATTTTTAAAGTCTAATATAATATTTATGTAAAGTATAAACTTACTCCATATATTGATCCCTAAAATATTATATTATACGATATGCTATATTATATTATTTTAGTTTTTTGTATAAAACATAAATCAATAGTGCTATTTTATGGGTTAAACATGTTTTATCCTTTAAATTTAGGATAATTTTATTTTTGTCCCTCAAATTTAAAATTGATCATTTTAGTCTTTATAATTTTTAAAAAAATTATTTTAATTTTTATAATTAAATTTTGTTAGAAAATTTATTAAATACTATTGCATAAAATATACATACTGGTATTCCTAATTGTACGTTCCAGGTCGGATTCTGACCTGCCTACTACGTATGTCAGGCTGACTGTAGCTCTCGCCGATATGTCAGGCCGACTGTAGCTCTCGCCGATATGCTAGGCCGACTGTAGCTCTCGCTGATATGTCAGGCCGACTATAGCTCTCACCGATATGCCAGGCCGACTGTAGCTCTCGCCGATATGTCAGGCCGACTGTAGCTCTCACCGATCACCCCTCTAAGAATGGTTTGGTTATTATTCGACTTGGTTTCTCTACTTAACCTGGTCGGTATATTTCTGATTCCTTCCGCTTACAAGAACCAACTCGGCCAATACCTGACTGTACCCTTAGTACGGGTATGGTCGGTCTGGGGCCGACACAACTCTCGCATACAGGGACTACCCGATAACAAGGGCAAGGTCCCACTGTCCCTCACCAAATATTAACCAGATCAAAACGGTTAAGGAAAACCCTACATTCTCGGGGCCCATAAAGCCCGTAAACAAGAAACTATAAAAGAAAAAACCCTAGAGTTGAGAAGGAAGATTACACTTTTGAATGCTCTGGCTCTAAGGCACGATCTAGGAAAAAACCCTAGTCCACCCTTTGGTCGGAACATTTTGGCGCCCACCGTGGGGCTACGGTGAAACATTTCCTACGCCCCAAGTAACACAGGAGAACCCGTACTTTACCATGGCGAGAGGCGGCACATCCAACAACGACTCACAACACCCTACCATGGAGGAGATGATGGCATTGATCAACGGATTGAGGGAGGAGAATGCGCGATCCAGGGAGAGAGAGGAGGCTATTCAACGAGAAAACGAGGAGATTAGGAGGCGGACGGACGAGATGCAAGCTATGATAACGGCTAACGCCAGGACGGTGGAGGAAGATGTCATGATGGAAGTCCCCAGGGATTTTCGACCTTTTTCGGAGGCCATAGAGGCCGAGACCATCCCGAGGGATCATCAGATTCCCCAAGTCGAACCTTTTGATGGAACTCAGGATCCCAGTCAGCACTTGACAAATTTCCGCGCTCAAATGTTGATTTGTGGAGAAAGTATGGAAGTCCGCTGCAAACTATTCATGGGTACACTCAAAAAAGCAGCACTGGATTGGTTTAGTGGTCTCCCTGACCGATCAATCATCGACTTTGATGTCTTTAGTCGGCTCTTCATGACACAGTTCGCCGCTATCAAGAAGAAACCACTGATCATGTCGGACTTGTTCGATCTCAAACAGCAGCAGGAGGAGTCGTTGAAGGACTTTCTGCAAAGGTTCAATGAGGTCGCCTTGAGGATAGCGTCCTTGGATGAAAGGATGGCAGTCATCGCGTTCCAGAAGGGCTTAAGGTCTGGAGCTTTCGACATCGCGCTAGAGAAAGCGAGTTGTCAAACGATGTCGGAGGTGAGAGCTTTCGCCTTGAGTCACATCATGACGGAGGAGGGACAAATCAACAAAAGGGCAGCTGAAAGCTGAGAAGCTGGGGTCGTCCCAAGAGATTTTTATTCCATATAAAAATGTGAAAAGGTTTTTTGCTGAGAAAGTTTTTAATGAGGCACCGCAAACCAATAATTCCTGAATCCTAATAAACATCATCCCTTATTTATCTTAAATGATTTCTAACATGTGTTATTTTGAAGGCACCACAAACTCGTGATTGATCGGTAAAAATCCGACTGGGCGAGTATAAATAACTCGAAGACCAAACTCGTGATTGATCGGTAAAAATCCGACTGGGCGAGTATAAATAACTCGAAGACCAAACTCGTGATTGATCGGTAAAAATCTGACTGGGCGAATATAAATAACTCGAAGACCAAACTTGTGATTGATCGGTAAAAATCTGACTAGGCGAGTATAAATAACTCGAAGACCAAACTCATGATTGATCGGTAAAAATCCGACTGGGCGAGTATAAATAACTCGAAGACCAAACTCGTGATTGATCGGTAAAAATCCGACTGGGCGAGTATAAATAACTCTAAGACAAACTCGTAATTGATCGGTAAAAATCCGACTGGGCGAATATAAATAACTCGAAGACCAAACTCGTGATTGATCGGTAAAAATCCGACTGGGCGAGTATAAATAACTCGAAGACCAAACTCGTGATTGATCGGTAAAAATCTGACTGGGCGAATATAAATAACTCGAAGACCAAACTTGTGATTGATCGGTAAAAATCTGACTAGGCGAGTATAAATAACTCGAAGACCAAACTCATGATTGATCGGTAAAAATCCGACTGGGCGAGTATAAATAACTCGAAGACCAAACTCGTGATTGATCGGTAAAAATCCGACTGGGCGAGTATAAATAACTCGAAGACAAACTCGTAATTGATCGGTAAAAATCCGACTGGGCGAGTATAAATAACTCGAAGACCAAACTCGTGATTGATCGGTAAAAATTTGACTGGGCGAGTATAAATAACTCGAAGACCAAACTCGTGATTGATCGGTAAAAATCTGACTGGGCGAGTATAAATAACTCGAAGACCAAACTCGTGATTGATCGGTAAAAATCCGACTGGGCGAGTATAAATAACTCGAAGACAAACTCGTAATTGATCGGTAAAAATCCGACTGGGCGAGTATAAATAACTCGAAGACCAAACTCGTGATTGATCGGTAAAAATTTGACTGGGCGAGTATAAATAACTCGAAGACCAAACTCGTGATTGATCGGTAAAAATCTGACTGGGCGAGTATAAATAACTCGAAGACCAAACTCGTGATTGATCGGTAAAAATCCGACTGGGCGAGTATAAATAACTCGAAGACCAAACTCGTGATTGATCGGTAAAAATCCGACTAGGCGAGTATAAATAACTCGAAGACCAAACTCGTGATTGATCGGTAAAAATCTGACTGGGCGAGTGTAAATAACTCGAAGACCAAACTCGTGATTGATCGGTAAAAATCTGACTGGGAGAGTATAAATAACTCGAAGACCAAACTCGTGATTGATCGGTAAAAATCCGACTAGGCGAGTATAAATAACTGAAGACAAACTCGTGATTGATCGGTAAAAATCCGACTGGACGAGTATAAATAACTCGAGGACCAAACTCGTGATTGATCAGTAAAAATCCGACTGGGCGAGTATACATAACTCGAAGACAAACTCGTGATTGATCGGTAAAAATCCGACTGGGCGAGTATAAATAACTCGAAGACCAAACTCGTGATTGATCGGTAAAAATCCGACTGGGCGAGTATAAATAACTCGAAGACCAAACTCGTGATTGATCTAAATAACTCGAAGACCAAACTCGTGATTGATCGGTAAAAATCAAACTAGGGAGTATAAATAACTCGAAGACCAAACTCGTGATTGATCGGTTAAATTCCGACTGGGCGAGTATAAATAACTCGAAAACCAAACTCGTGATCGATCGGTTAAATTCCGACTGGGCGAGTATAAAATAACTCGAAGACACAAATTCATGATCGCTCGGTAAAAATCCGAACTAGGGGGAAGCAAAACTCATCAGAGAACACCCAAAATACTAAATCATTCTAGGAAGATCGGCATTTGTCTGACCCGCAGGCTTATCATGTCCCACACCTCGGCCAAAAACGCCACATCTTAGCTAGAAGAACATCTTTTTATTTCACTCTCGGAATGGTGGGCATGGGGGCTATTAGTTGGATTCATTTTAACTCGAAAATTTTTTCACTTATTTTGTGAGTTAGTATTTTGCCGATCTGATTGTCAAATTTCATTGTAAAAAAAAAAAAAATTCTCATCATTTATAGTCAGAAATTAGGCGACTTGATTTTGGTGAATTTCGACTCGGTATTTCGGTGACCCAAGGTGACTGAGTCAAATAGTTAACCGACTACTCCATTTGAAGCTTTTTAACTGGGTGAATTTTCTCACATCCCCTACCAGAGCCCGAGTAGCCACGAATTGAGATAACGAGTCTGTGAATCTTCTTGGTCTGTCCCTTGCCTTAGCCATAAAAGTGTGCTCAACAAGAATCTGACTGTATGTATCAGCTGAGGATAAGCCTTCTCGCCTTGCACGCTCAAGGTTGGAGGGCTAATGTACGGTCCAGGACGAAATCCGACTAGAGGCCTCCACGAGGGACATGTCGGCCATGGCTAAGCCGACCCCCTGTCTAGCAAAGCCCTTCCGCCTTATAGGCTCAGCGCTGGAGGGCTAGTGTACGGTCTAGGTCAGATTCCGACCTGCCTACTACGTATGTCAGGCCGACTGTAGCTCTCGCCGATATGTCAGGCCGACTGTAGCTCTCGCCGATATGTCAGGCCGACTGTAGCTCTCACCGATATGCCAGGCCGACTGTAGCTCTCGCCGATATGGCAGGCCGACTGTAGCTCTCACCGATCACCCCTCTAAGAGTGGTTCAGTTATTATTCGACTTGGTTTCTCTACTTAACCTGGTCGGTATATTTCCGATTCCTTCTGCTTACAAGAACCAACTCGGTCAATACCCGACTGCACCCTCAGTACGGGTATGGTCGGTTGGGGGCCGACACAACTCTCGCATACAGGGACTACCCGATAGCAAGGGCAAGGTCCCACTGTCCCTCACCAAATATTAACCAGATCAAAATGGTTAAGGAAATCCCTACATTCTCGGGGCCCATAAAGCCCGTAAACAAGAAACTATAAAAGAAAAAACCCTAGAGTTGAGAAGGCAGATTACACTTTTGAATGCTCTGACTCTAAGGCACGATCTAGGAAAAAACCCTAATCCACCCTTTGGCCGAACACTAATAATGAAAATATCACATTAACTCAAGAGATACTACATAACTCTCTCAATCTATCACTTTTATATATGTTATTGATGATATAAGAGACTAAAATAATATTTTTAAAAATTACAAGAACTAAAAATAATAATTTTAAATTCGAAGGATCAATAATAAATTTATCTTAAATTTGAAGAATTAAAAATATATTTAAGTCTTATTTAATTTATTTTAATTAAATATATTTATAATGTTCTTATATTATTTTTAAAAATACATTTAATTAAATTTATTATTACTAACTGTAACAATTTCACTGATAACGTAAACTTGATCATGAACTTATACATTAACCTCATTTGATAATGTAAGCTCGGTTATATATTTTATGTCATTGTCACGTCGATAACATAAAACTAATCAAACATTCATATCACCAAAGTGATATGTCGAGTTCATGTGTCAACATATGAACTTAACGTCCATGGTAACCGTGTTACGGTTACAAAATTAAAAAAAAAATGAATTGATGTAGTTAATATAAAAAAAAATATATATATATATATATATTATATAAATAAATAAATATTATACAAAAGCACTTAATTGTCCGAGTGTTTTTTCAAATATAATATTGTTTGAAAGACAACCCTACGAGATAAACATTTTATCTTGAGTTTATTTTAATAAGAATGCTAACTAAATTAATGATTTTTTAATCTTAATTAATTAAATAATAAGTTCTTATAAGAGAGAGAGAGAGAAATATTATAATATTATGATTTTTAGGTAGACTCACAAGCAACAGCTAAATAAAGTACCATTACCAAAACCAGCTCCCTAGCTCAACTCATCATTGCAACATGACTAGATTCCAACTGGCTTTCATCGCTACCCCAGCCCTCGGCAACCTCGTCCCACTCCTCGAGTTCGCCCTCCTCCTAACCAAACACGACCCTAGATTCTCTGCAACCGTTCTCACCATCTCCCTCCCACAACGACCCCTCGTCAACACCTACCTCCAATCCCGCGCCACCTCAGCCACTAACCTACGCCTCCTCCACCTCCCTCCCGTCGACCCTCCCGCACCCGATCACTACCAATCTTCCGTCGCCTTCCTCTCCCTCCACATACACAACCACAAGCACCACGTCAGAAACGCACTCCTCAGCCTCCTCCCCTCCGAGTCCAACAACTCGGTCCCACTCGCCGCCGTCTTCGTCGACATGTTCTGCACCTCCTTCGTCGACGTCGCCGCCGAGCTCTCCGTCCCGTGCTACCTCTTCTTCGCCTCGCCGGCGAGCTTCCTCGGCTTCACGCTCCACCTTCCCCGAGTCGGCTCGGAATCCGAGTTCGAGATTCCGAGTTTCGAAAACCCCGTGCCCCGCGCCGTTTTGCCCAACCTCGTGTTGGACGCGAACGACGGGCTTTCGTGGATGTTACGCCATGCGGGAAGGTACATGGAAACGAAAGGCATCGTGGTGAATACATTGCATGAGCTTGAACCCCACGCGGTTCAGTCACTCTACAATGATTCACGATTACCACGCGTTTATCCAATTGGGCCGGTTCTTGATCTTGTTGGCTCGGCCCAATGGGATCCCAACCCTGCCCAGTACAAGAGAATCATGGAGTGGCTTGATCAGCAGCCTGCGGGTTCAGTCGTTTTTCTCTGCTTCGGTAGCCTGGGAAGCATGAAGGCGAACCAGGTGGGGGAGATCGCGATTGGGCTTGAACGGGCCGGGGTTAGATTTCTATGGGCCTTGCGGGAGCCACCGAAGGCCCAATTAGAAGACCCAAGAGATTACGCAAACGAAGATGCACTACCGGTACCAGAGGGATTTTTGGAACGGACGAGTGGGAAGGGTTTGGTGTGTGGGTGGGTCCCACAAGCGAAGGTGCTGGGTCATGGTTCCGTTGGGGGGTTCGTGTCGCATTGTGGTTGGAACTCGATTCTGGAGAGTTTGTGGCACGGGGTGCCGATTGCCACGTGGCCGGTGTACGCGGAGCAGCAGATGAACGCGTTTCAGATGGTGAGGGAACTGGGATTGGCGGTGGAGATTAGCGTGGATTATAGAGTGGGTGGGGATCTGGTGCGGGCGGAACAAGTGGAGCGTGGCGTGAGGACCCTGATGGAGGGTGGTGATGAGATCAGGAGAAAGGTGAAGGAGATGAGTGGCAAGTGTAGAGAGGCGTTGATGGAGAACGGGTCGTCGTATAATAATCTAGTGTCGCTGATTCAAGAGTTGACAGGTTGACCAATAAAGTTTCATTCCTGTATTTGAGTTGACTACGATTGCTTTTCGTCAGTTTTTTTATTTATTTTGTTTCTTGCCATATTAGAGATTTGTCTTCCCTAACCACAAAGGGTTAATATAAAGATTATGTTAAGATAAAGTTATTTAAAATTATAAAATACTTTAAGTAAAATTAACGATATACAAACACATGATTTGATTATTATATTTTATAGAAACAATCGGAATGTAAATTAATTTTTCATTATATTAAAAAAATATGTTTAAAATTAAATTGACTTAAACTTGGAACAATGCCTTCCTGGGGGTATGAATAAATTTATGCAAATGATGTTTGTTTTTACCTGAGATCGGTGTGGAGATGATCTTCGGGTAAAATTGGCGAGCCTCCTCTACTTGGTACGTCGGCTGCTCCGAGATGGGATTGGTACTTACAAAAAGAGATTTCAATGCTTAAGTTAGTTTTTATGGGTGTGTAAGTCTCATATATATAATGCACGTACCTTGATGTAGATTAGAGTTTTTCTCATGACTGATAGTGGGATTGGTTACGATTTGATAAGATTGAGATCTTATTAGTTTATCTTATCAGTTGGAGATTGGTCCGACTTGATAAGTCGATGTGGCCCGACCTCTTAGGTGCTGAGTAGGCCCTGATACCGATGTGGGTAGTACACTAGTCCCCTGAACTACGAGTGCTATTAGCCGAGGAGTTAATGCCGAGGTTGGTGGAGGGTCCTGACTCTTCATTTCTGGCCTTGGGTTTAGGGTCACATGTTATTCAAGTGTCGCCTCGTTTCATGAACAGAGGCGAGTGTAATAATGAAGGGTGATGGCTCATAATGACGAGAGGCACCCTATCATTATGACATTGTATTTAATGCCCTTGTTTCGTTGTCATTTTTTGCTTTAAACATTGGTTTCCCTCCTTATTTTCTCACAGCTTCTGCTTTGTCTTTACCGTTCCTCACTCCTTAGTTTCTCCGTCTCCTTCGTTGCCCCCATTATCCCCTTGTGGTAGTGTTCACTTCGCTCGTCATCGACGTTCGCGAGTTTTGATTCTAGGAGTATCAGGTATTTCCCCTCACTCTCCCCCCTTTTGTTAGTCGAGGTTCAAACAATGGTTGGTGAGGGTTCTGCTCCCCCCAAGGTCGCACCGGGCAAGGACAAAGGGAAGGCCAAAGCGCGCGGGGATGTAGTGATGGCGGCCGAGGAAGTGGCCGCCGCCAGTGAGGAGAAGAAGAAGAGGGGTGGAAACAACCCCAAAGATTCACATCCCACCATCTCCGTTCCGGGCTACGAGTGGGTTAGGGGGGATGTTAGGGAGTTCGAGAGTGGGTTTAGAACCTTCCTCGAGGTCAATGCTCTATGGAAATTGTTCTTACCGGAGATCGGTCGTAGGGGACGATCTGCTGGGTAAGATCGGCGAGCCCCCTTCACTGGTACGTTTTATGCTCCAAGATGGGGGTGATACCTGCAAAAGAGACTCCGATGCTAAAGTTAGTCTTTGTGGATGTATGAGTCTCGTATAAGTAATGCATGTACCTGAGTATGAATTAGGGTTTTGTTGGGCATTGGGCCTAAGATCAGTTATGACCTATTTGAATGCCGAGATAACATCATCTAGCGCGTGTCCGAGGTCACTTTGCGCTGAGATGTCGAGTTCGAGCTCGACATGGCTGTACGGATAGTACACTAGCCTCCCGAGCTCCAAAGACCGTGGGTCGAGGAGTTAAGACCGAGCTCATCAAGGAGCACTGACCCTTCGCGTACGCCTGCCTGTCAAGACGCCATGTGTCATAACTGTTACTTCGTGTTCCGAAACGCATGGGCGGCGTGTTGATGGGGTGACGGTTATGCAATGATGGTTTCGCCTCATCATAATGAGCTTCATTAAATG
This sequence comes from Cajanus cajan, assembly GCF_000230855.2. Taxonomy (NCBI): domain Eukaryota; kingdom Viridiplantae; phylum Streptophyta; class Magnoliopsida; order Fabales; family Fabaceae; genus Cajanus; species Cajanus cajan. The sequence continues at coordinate 39,219,362 of NC_138517.1, read as the reverse complement.
TGTCATCAGGTGCTCTCTCTCTCTCCGACACGTGTCGTGGCCGTTTGAATTTCGGGAAGCCATTTTCTCTCTCTCGCGCCTCTTCCCCTTTTCACTTTACTCTTTTTCTGTGGCTTCTTGCGCACACTGTTTTCCTCGTTTCTGTTCATTTCCTATCTTCGTCCTCTCTGTTTCCGTCGCCGTTTCCGGCAACTGGGTTCTCCTCCTTCCTTATTGCTCTTTCATTTGTCAAGGGGGTACCCAGTATTTTGATTTCCCTGTTCTCTCTTTCTTCTCCAATCTTTCTCTCTTCGATTCTTTTTGTTTTCTTGATGGTTGGAGAGAGTGGTGCCGCATCTTCTGCGCCTGCCAAGGGCAAGGGTAAGGCGCGCGACAAGGCGGTGGCTACCGGAATGGCCGCCGCCGAAAAGAAAAAGGCAGAGAATTTGCATAAGGATCTCGTCCCCGGCGTTCCTGGCTACGACTGGGTCAGGTGTGACGTGGGGGAGTGTCAGAGTGTGTTCAGGTCGTTCATGGAGATCAATGCGATTCGAAAGTCGCATAGGATCTGTGATTCTTCCATCTCCAGTTCATCCGGCTCGAGCCTTGTCGGCCTGATGAGCGTGTCTATATGGGGGGGTCCTTCTGACCCTCATTTCTTTTATGTATACCAGTGTTTCTTTAGGGATTTAGGTGTGTGTCTTCCCTTCACACAATTTGAGTGTGACTTTTTGAATTTTATCAACTCGGCTCCTTGCTAGTTGCACCCCAATAGCTGTGGTTTTTTGAGGGCTTTCCAAGTCCTGTGTTCGGCCTTGGGGATAGAGGTTTCTTTGTCCGTTCTCCTCCATTTTTACCAGTTGGAAATGGGTGTTCCTCCTTATGGCCTGATGTCCCTGAGTGGGAGTAAGGCTGGGGGTCTTTTTTCCCTTTACTCCTAGTCGTATAAGAATTTTAAACAAGAGTTTTTCTGGGTGGCGCTTGTGGATGTCAACCCGTTAGAGGATGGGGCATTCTATTTCGGTGGGTTGCCGAAGTTCCCCTTCTACTGGCGGCCGGTCCCGGCTAGGTTTCACGGAGTGGGGCAGTTGTGATTGTCAGCTTCTGAAACCGCTGCCATTGCAAACCTTGAAGCGCTTCCTCGTCCGTTGGATTGCAAGCTCGTCTTGTCGCTTGCCAACTCGGCGTACAAGGAGCGGGGTCTAGAGAGTGAGTATCTCGTCTTTATTGCTCGTTAGGGTTCTCAAATTTCTTTTACTGATGTATGTGTTCTCTGTACTTGCAGGCATAATGGGCAGGAACAAGTGGCGTGAGTTGAAGCACCGCTACAACATTGCCGAAATTGATGTCCCCGAGCCTCAAGAGGAGGAGGTGGCCCCCCTGGAGACCCGAAGAAAAAGAAAGAGGGGAGAAAAAGAGGTCGAGGGGACCTCTGCCCCTCGAGATGCTGAGGAGGTTACTTAAGGCCGCTGACGCTGACGCGGTCGACCTCACAGGGAGTCCGCCGCTGGAGGGGGCTCCCCAAGTGGCCGCCGAGGAGGTTGCTCCAGCTGCTAAACAGGTCATCCAGGCCACCGAGGTTGGTGCCATGCTTTGTGGTTTTTCTTTTATATTTGCACTTCTTGGTTTTCTGACTTAAGAATGTCTTTTGCAGGCTAGGGATGCTGCCGAGGTCCCGGTGGCTTCGAGCTCGGAGGTACCAAGGGTGGGTATCCCCGTTGCTGAGCAAGGGGCGCCTGCCTCTGCCTTCGCCAATAACCGTGGAAAGGGGCCGAGCTCCGAGGTCCCGACTCCCACTCCCGCAAGCTCGGCATCGCCGTCTGGCTCGTCGAAGGAGCGCCCTAGAAGCCAGTATCTCGCCCAGCACTTTGTAAAGGGTTCCTCCCAGGTGCGGTTGGACCATGTAAGCGCTTCGGAGGACATACACTCTTTATGGAGTGCGGGGGTAACCGCGGAGAAGTTCTTCTCCAGTAGTTTGCTGAGCACGACTGATCAAGCCATGATCGAGTCGGCCGGGCCAGTGGGAGGTCTTGATTCTGCTGAAGTCTTCCTACAGAGGACGATGGCCATCGTGGATCATTGGAAACATAAGTGGGCCAAGCAGCAGGAGGACTTGGCAAAGCTGAAAGGGCGAGTCCAGCCCTTGAAGGAAGAAAACAAGGCATTGGCTCAACGACGCCAAGATGCAGAATGAGGCCGAGCTACAAGCTACCCAGAAGGAGCTAGAGAGGGTCCAGAAGTCCTTGGAGATTGCTCTGAGGTCTAATGAGACTTACGCTGCCCAGGTCCGTGAGTTGCAGGATCTTGCCAAGTCTTCCCGAGCTCGGGTGCGCTCTCTGGAGGATGAGGTCACCGCGCAGAAGGCCGAGTTGGTGGCGGAGGCCGAGAAGCATCTTTGTGACGAGGTGCTTCTCGGTGGCCAAGTAGAGGAGAATGTCGCTTTGAGGGTGTACCTTGCGAAGCTGGAGGAGGCGAAGGCGGGGTTAGAGAAGATGCTCGAGGAAACTGAGCGGGCTGTCGTGTTTGAGCACAAGAGGGGATTCCTCAAGGGAGCTCGCCAGGTGAGGTTTCTCGCGCCGGGGGTTGATCTCTCTTCCATGCATGTGGAGAAAGAAGTTCGCTTCGGGAAGCTGGTGAAGGAGGATGACCTTGCGGACAGCTCTAGCGACAACACCTCTTTCTAGGCCATTTTTTGTAATAGCTTAACTCTTTTGGTCCTTTTTCCCCTTGGATCCCATGTCTTGAACTGGTAGACCTTGTTGTGTATATATATATTTTTTGGTTGTTCACCTTTGCGCTTTTGATGGGTTTGTCTGGACCTCTGATTTCGTGTTTACGCTTTAGGCTTGGTTTTTTCCTGTTTGCGCGATTTGAAAAACACGGTCATAATTTGCTGTGTATTTTTGTACTTTGTGGTGTTCAGACTCGATTTAGAGCAAAGTGATTTGTTCCAAGGTTCAAATCCGACCTTGGGTGAAAGCGAGATATTTCGCAGTGAGGTTCGAACTCGACCTCGAGTTGATTATACTAAGGTTCGAACTCGACCTTGAGTTGATTATACCGAGGTTCGAACTCGACCTTGAGTTGACTATACCAGGGTTCGAACTCGACCTTGAGTTGAATATACCAAGGTTCGGATTCGACCTTGAGTTGAATATACCAAGGTTCAGATTCGACCTTGAGTTGAATATACCGAGGTTCGGATTCGACCTTGAGTTGAATATACCGAGGTTCAGATTCGACCTCGGACTAAAGTAGAACGAATCGTATGATGGTTCGAACTCGACCTTGAATTTAGTGTGACATGAATAATATTAAGGTTCGGACTCGACCTTGGATTTAAGCGAAACGTATTCAGGGTTCGTACTCGACCTTGATTAAGAGCGAGATAAGTCAGACCAAGGTTCGAATTCGACCCCGGCTTAAAGTAAAATAAGTTGTGCAAAGGTTCGAACTCGACATCGGCTTAGCATAAGACATTTTATGGTAAAATGATGTAAAACTAAGAGAACATGAATGGAAAAGAATGAGTTATTTTATTGATTGTGTATGTGTGCCTCGTTAAAAGACCGAGGCGGGAAAAGAGTGCACAGCTCATTCTTACAGGTTTAGCTGAAATAAAATTTAAGGTGCGTGGCGTTCCAAGTCCACGGGATGACTTTGCCACTGAGCTCTTCTAGCCTGTATGCCCCATTTTCTAAGTCTTCTACAACTCGGAATGGGCCACCCCAGCTGGGTGCAAGCTTTCCTTCGGACGTGTCTTTTCGTGCGTCGCCTAATAGTCGCCACACCAAGTCGCCAATTCGGAAAGAGCGAGGTCGCACTCGCGTGTTGTATCTTTTGGAAGCTCAGAGTTTACAAGCTTCTTCGTGAATCCAAGCTTCATCTCTGAGCTCGTCAATCAAGTCGAGGTCAGCTGCTAATTCTTGAGCGTTCTGCTCGCTGTTGAAGATCTGGCATCGGTGAGATGTCTCTCCGATTTCCACTGGGATCATTGTGTCAGCTCCGTAAGTCAGCCTGTAAGGCGTTTCTTGTGTTGTTGACTGGGGGTGCAATGGTATGCCCAAAGGATGCTGGGGAGCTGTTCGGCCCATTATCCTTTGGCGTTCCCTAGCCGCTTCTTAAACTCTCGGAGGATGACCTTGTTGGCGGCCTCGGCCTGGCCATTGGTCTGGGGGTGTTCCACCGAGGTTAGAAGGTGTTTGATACCGAGCTCTCGGAGGAAATCCTCAAAGCTTTGTGCGATGAACTGCTTGCCGTTATCGGTGACGAGGGATTGAGGGATGCCAAATCTGCATATGATGTTTTTCCAAGTGAATTTTTGGACATTTTCGGTGGTGATCTTGGCGAGTGGGCATGCCTCGATCCACTTGGTGAAATAATCCACTGCCACCAGGAGAAATTTGAGTTGACCTTTCGCGGGGGGAAACGGTCCCAGGATGTTCATTCCCCACTGGGCGAACGGCCACGGAGACATCATCAGGTGGAGGGCTTCGGGCGGCTGCCGATGTGTGTTGCCAAACTGTTGGCACTCTTTACATTTTTGCACGTAGGCTTGGCAGTCTGACTTCAAGGTGGGCCAGTAGTATCCAGCTTGGAGTACCCTGGTCGCCATCGAGCGCGCTCCAGAATGCATGCCACATATGCCTCGGTGAATTTCTTCGATGACATAAGCGGCTTGAGGTGTGGTCAAATACTTGAGCAGGGGGGTGGAGATGTCGCGCTTGAACAATTCGTCTCTGACAATTACGAATTTAGCCGCTTTTACCCTCATCTTCCGAGCTTCATCTTTATCCTCGGGCAAGGTTCCTGACTTCAAGTAGTTCCAAATACATGTCATCCACCCTAGTTCTTCGTTGTTGCTAGCGTTGACGATCTTATCGGCCAAGTTGGGCGAATGCAAGGTTTCTTAGATAATGGTCCGATGTTGTCCAGGGCGCTTGGTACTGGCGAGCTTTGATAGGAGGTCGGCTATGGTATTTTGTTCTCGCGGTACATGTTGTATAGTGAACTCGTCAAAGGATGAGATCTGGTGTGATGCGACATGGAAGTACTGCTGTAGAAGAACATCCTTAGCCTGGTACGTCCCACTGAGTTGTTCCACCATGAGTTTTGAGTCGCTGTTGCAACTCACTCTTCGTGCCCCGAGGTCGCAAGCTAGCCTCAGTCCTACGAGAAGCGCCTCATATTCCGCCTGGTTATTGGTCACTTTGAAGCTGAACTTGAGGGATTACTCCAAAGTGACTTGATTTGGTCCTTCCAAGATGATACCTGCACCACCACCTTTAGAGTTGGAAGACCCATCAACATGCAAGGTCCATACCTGTGGTTCATCGGCCGAGGTCGGGGTCAGTTCGGCTACGAAGTCGGCCAAGCATTGAGCTTTCAGAGCTCCGCGACTCTCATACTGGATGCCGAACTTAGACAACTCGACTGACCACGCTATCATCCGCCCGCGAGCTCTGGCTTTCTTAGGATTTACTTGATTGGGTAGTCGGTTTTGACTATTACCTGGTGACTCCGAAAGTAAGGCCGGAGACGCCGAGCTGCGATGATGAGTGCTAGCGCAAGCTTTTTAATCGTCTGGTATCGTTTCTCGGCGTCCTGGAGGACTCGGCTGATGAAGTAGACTGGTGTCTGCATTTTTTGGTGCTCTTGCACGATAATCGCGCTGATCGCGCCGTCTGCTACTGCCAGATATAATAGGAGGTCGGCCTGGTGGTCCGGCCTCTGAAGGATTGGCGGGGTCGTGAGGAAGGTTTTGAAGCTTCGGAAAGCTCCCTCGCACTGTTTCGTCCACTCGAAGAATTTGGGCCTCCATAGCAGGGTGAAGATTGGCCCTGCCTTCTCCGCCAACCTGGGGATAAATCGGGAGAGGGAGACCAACCTTCCTGCGAGACGCTGGACGTCTTTCACAGTCTGGGGGCTTTGCATCTGAATGATGGCTTTGCATTTCTTCAGATTGGCTTCAATTCCCCTACTGGTGATCATGAAGCCAAGGAACTTACCCCCCTGGATGCCGAAGACGCACTTCTCTGGGTTGAGACGCATGTTGGGCTTCCTGATCTGGCTGAACACCTCGGCCAGGTCGGCAGCATGAGCTTCGGCTGAGGTGGTCTTGACCACCATGTCATCGACGTAGACCTCCATGTTTCATCCGATCTACTGGTGGAAAACCTTGTCCATCAGTTGCTGGTAGGTGGCCCCTACATTTTTTAGGCCGAAGGGCATCACTCTGTAGCAGTAATTGGCGTGATCGGTGATGAATGACGTATGCACCTCGTCTGGTGGGTACATCATGATCTGGTTGTACCCGGAGTAAGCATCAAGGAAACTGAGAAGGGCGTGCCCAGATGCTCCGTCAACCAGCCTGCCGATGCTCGGCAAGGGGTACGAGTCCTTGGGGCATGCTTTATTTAGGTCGGTGTAGTCGACGCATATGCGCCACTTCCCCAAGCTCTTCTTTACCAGAACCACATTTGCCAGCCATGTGGTGTACCTGACCTCACGGATGAAGCCAACGTTTAGCAACTTTTGCGTCTCGATGATGATGGCCTCCCGCCTTTCGCCACCGACCTTCCGCTTTCTCTAAGCCACGGGTTTGGCCTCTTTGTAAATTGCTAACCTGTGAAAAATGAGGTTAGCGTCTATACCTGGCATGTCGGCACTGGACCATGCAAAGAGGTTGGCGTTCTTGAGGATTTCAGCTTCAAGTTGTTGCCGTAACTCTGGGCTCAACTGCCTGCTGATTTTTGTGCACTACCCAGGGAGTTTTTCGATCTGGAGGTCATCGAGCTCGTCGATGGGACTCGGTCATTCGTCATGGGAGTCAGACCTCGGATCGAGGTCAGTAATGTCTGCGTAGGTGATGTGAGCCACTGTGGGGGGATCACTCTTGCAACGCTCGTCGAATGAAGAAACCTTCAGGCTCTCGACGTAGCATTGCCGAGCCGTCTTCTAATTTGCCTTGACAGAGATGATCTTGCCGTCATTTCCTGGGAACTTCATGGTGAGATGTGGGGTGGACACCACTGCTCCGAGTTGGTTCAGCATCGGCCTTCCAATAATGATGTTGTAGGACGTGTTGGCTTCTATGAGGAGGTATCGGACCATAATCCTCCTTGTGGCGGGAGAGGTTCTGAAGGTCGTTAGCAGGTCCACATATCCCCGAGTGTGTACTCGCTCTCCTGCAAAACCGACTTGGGGCTCTATGTGAGGTTAGATGAGAGAGTGAGGGATGTCTAACCTGAGGAACGTCGGCCAATATAGGACGTCAACCGAGCTCACTTGGTCAATTAACGTCTTGTGGACCTCCCAATTGGCTAACTCCACGGCGATGACCATTAGGTCATCCTGGTTGGGGCTGACGCCAACGTAGTCTTCGTCAGTGAAGGTGATCGGTGGTGATAGACTATGGCCAAGACCAAGGAATCCAAGAGGTGATATACTAAAAGAACCAAGAGGAATGGGATGATCTTAAAGACCTTTTTCATATATTTTGTACATAGTTCCTTTGTATAGGTCTAATTTTGCCTTTGTATTTATGAGGCACTTTACTTGCTTTTCATTAGTGATTGTATATTGATTTTAGGGTGGGTTACTTGGAGAGTTTAACTCCATTTAACCTCCTTTGTTGATACATTCATTTTATATTTTTTCAGTAGGGAAAAAGGGGTGGCATTTAGCAATGCTTGAGGGTGTGACTAGTAATTGGGCCAGAATTGGGCCTAGGCAAAATTTTGCATATTAGACTCATTTTGCTCCTAATTTTTCATAGATTTGATTTAGCTAGGTCTCATCATCATATGATGAACCTAACTAAACCAAATCAAAGAATTTCAAAATAAATCATGGAGCATTTTGGAGCCTTGACCGCCTAGCTTGTGTCTTAGTTCTTGGCCAAAATTCACTAGTTCTTTCTTCAAGTTTTGAAGCTTGCCTTCCAAGTTTCTAAACCTTGATAGGTTAGGCTGACCTTACCATGGTTCTTAAGTGAACCATGGTCAAGGTTAGCTTCTCCTACAAGTTTTATAAACCATGGAAGGTTAGCTACACCTTACCATGGTTCCTAGTGAACCATGGTTAAGGTTAGCTTCTCCTAGAAGCTACCTCTCCCTATAATTTCGTTTTCTCTTCACTTGTAATCACTTTTGGACATTAATGAGACTTAGAATTCAGAAATTCTCTCTCATTTTCAAGAGTCAAATTCGTGAGAAAAACTTCTCCTAGTTTTCTCTCAAAGTTCCTTCTCCTAGAAGCTTGGTTCTTCAAGCTTCTTCACCTCTCTAAGAGGTAACCGAACCTCCTCAAAGGTGCTTCTCCTCCATTGAAGCTTCTTCAAAGGAGAATTCCAAGGTCAAAACGTGATAACCTCATGGAGCATTTCGGTCCTTGCATGGAAAGCTTGGAAGAATATCAATCCTCTCCAAGTACTTCCATCAGTTTTGGTATCTAGAGCCTAGTGCTCTTGAGGTTATGTGTTTCTAATTTTTTCTTCATTGAATCCGTGTTGTTCCTTCCTTATCTTTGTCTAAATATGTGTTTGCTGCATGGATCTAAATTTTCTAAATTTTTTTGATAGATCCTATATGTCACAAAAGAAGTAAGTTGATTCATGTTCTTGCTTGTTTCCGAATCCGTGAATCACTTGTGTTGTGCTTTAGGTTCTCTTATTCTTGTACGTTTTTGTATTTGGTTGAGTCTTCTCCATTCTATAACATGTGTCCGTGATTGGACAACATTCATTGAGCATAGATTTTATTTTTGAATCACTTGTTTTGTCATAGAAGTCATGTGTAGTCCTTTTCATGTTGAAAATTCCTAGACTAGCTTGTTGACCTAATATTTTTGTGTGTCCGAATTTTTTGTATTTTCTTATTAAATCTGAACCTTACCTATATGTGCTTTTGATTTACATATTTGAGTTCATGATTTGCTATTAGTTCTAGCAAATTTCTTAGAGTTAGGTTTCCTTTATGTCTTGTTAAAAGTTTGTCAAGAAAATGCTTCAAACACTCTCCTATTAGGTTCTCTTCAATTCTTTGGTGTGGCTGAAACTTTTATAATTTTTGTACTCATTAAAACAGAGGCAAAACAGAGGTTTAAGTGTGTGAAAAGCATTAGAAAAGCAAAAGAAAAAGTGCTTAAAAATTTGACATTAAAATAGCACAAAATTGTGAAGCACTAGTTTAATGATGCATGTGAAAACCTCTTGTTTTGTGTGAAAATCTTTTGCAGCAGTTTTAATTCATCAAAACCGAGTTTCATATATGTTAAAAAGGCATTAAAACTCCTGGTTGTTAAATGAAAAAGAAGTGAAAAATATATTACAAAAAGAAAAGAAAGAAAATAGCAAAAGAAGAAGCCAAAAGGAGTGAAAAACTAGTTTACTAGCTCTCGGTCTTTGGTATGTGTAGCTCTCGGTTTTGGTAATATTTTTGCATATAAATTTCTTATCCAGCCACATCATTTGTGTCTTATTTTTGTTTCTAATCTTAGCTTTTGATTTGTAATCCATTCTAGTGCCTTTGATAGGATATCTCTTGTGTGCTAGCTTTCCAAAATTAGCCTTAATTGTTGTTTGTCATTTTTGTGAAACTCCTTCTAGTTTGTCTCATTTCATTCCACCAATTGGTGTAGCTATTCTAAATTGTTCCTTTTCAGTTTTTGCACTAATATTCCAGCAACTTAAGGTGTGTTGAGTGCCTCTTGGAAGGTGTTGAAGGCCAAGCTTAAGGATAGCCAATATTGAAGGATTTTGGTGGTGACCTAGGAGCTTGTTTCTCATTGGATTGGATTCTTGGAAATTCAAACACCTAGGAGTAACCAACATCAAGGTTACTTCTAAAGAGGAGTGAAACACATTGTGAGGCTGCAAGCTAGGTGGCTGAATTGGAGAAAGAAGGAGCAAGAATTTTGAAAATTTTTGTGAAAATTTGGAGACTAATTTTAGTGACGGAATTTTTTAGTTTCTAAAATTTGTTTTTCCTTACAAAATCCGTCTCTAAAATTTGTTTCTAATTAGTGGCTAATTTTTTTTTCTTTGAAATTAAGTGCAGCCACTAATTTCATTTGAATGTGAATTTACATTTCATTTGGAGTGTAAATTTGCATTTCATTTGAAGAAAATTTGAATTTCATTTTTCTTGTAATTTTTGATTTCCAAATTTTTGTACAAGGCCTTTATTAAGGAGTGTCTTGGAGTGCCTTTGGTGTATCTCCATCTCTCCTTAAGTGTTCTCATAGTAAATTCGTTTAGTACTTGTGAGAGGGTCCTTGATGGTCTTTGGTGCCTTTCAAGCTCTCACCTAGGTTTAATTGCTTAATCGCCTAGTTTATGTTTTCTTGTCTTTAAGATTTTAAGCAATTTATGTTTTCATGCAATTTATGTTTTAAGCAATTTATGTTTTCAAGTTTTAATTGCATTGCTTAATTGTACACAGTAGGCACTTGCTTGTTATTTTTCTTTTGAAAAGAACTTTGTGAAAATATTTTGTGCAAGGCAAAGTACAAAGGGGTTTAGAGATTTTTACTTGAAGAGGCTTGGTTATTAAGTGGCTCGATAGTAGCTCACCTCCCTCCAAAGTTCAATTTGTACTCTTAGACCTCCAAGTGCCAAGTCTAGCACTTCCAAAAATATTATTTTCTTAAAATCTATTTTTGTGTGAAGAGAAAAATCTTGTTGTTTAAAATGTCTCAACAATCCAACTATAGTGGAAGTGATAGCTCTCCTAAAAATATTTCTTACTTAACAAAAGAGCTAAAATCACTTAAACTATGGAAGAAGCAAGAGGCCTTTCAAAAAGAGAAGGAGAAAATTGAAAGAGAGGCCAAACTTGCTATCCTAGATGAGAAGTTGAGAATTCTTAAACAAGAAGAAGAAAAATTGAAAGAAGACATGAGAAAACACAAAAGAAGAAGAAAAATGAAAATCAAAAGAAAAGAAGAAATAGAAAAAAATAAAGAACTTTGTGCAGGGAAGAGTAAAGAGGAAGAAATATCTTCTAAAGGATTTGTGACTAAAGAGAATTGTTTTAGTATTAAAACTCCTATGAAAAAAATTATCTTTATTCATAAAGATCTTAACTCTTGCCCTCATTCTACCACTAGTCTTGAAGAGGAGATTCATAAATCCATTATTTTTAAAGAAAAAGAGTCTCAACTTCAAGATTTGGTGAAAGAGAAGTGGACTTCATTTAGTTCTACTTCTCATGCTACTTCCTTGGTGGTGTCCAAGGTAAATAGCCTTCCTTTGTGTAGGACTTTTCCTACCTTAGTTGTGTCAATAATGCACCCAATTTATGGAATATATTATTTGTTGGATATAACATCTGAACCTTCAAGGTTCTTTGTGACAAATTCTTTACATAACTATCCAACAAATAATATAATCCAAAATTGTTTAGGAAATTTCTTACTAGTATTTTCCTTATTTTATAGGAAATGCCTAGGTTACCATATAGCACTACTACAAAAATACTATTTTACATCACCATTTTTACATCAGTTAAGCAAGAAACGATGTAAAAAGAAAGCACGGTGGCATTATTGTAATTAAGGGTATAATATTAAGCATATTTACATCGGTTTTTAGTAGGACCGATGTAAATATTACATATTCTACATCGGGTTTAAGACGAACCGATGTAATATTAAAATCACGGTGGCATTTTTATGAATAAGAGGCTCAATCATAAAGAGATCTACATCGGTTTACATAGTGACCGATGTAATATTGAGAACTCTTTCCTACCCCGCGCGTGCCCAAGAGTAGGCATTCTCCCTGAAGCCCTTGCTAGCTACTGAATATTGAGAAGGTTTCCCTGTGCGCGCGCATGAGCCTTTGCCCCCCATTGCACCACCGTCGCCCCGCCGTTGCCGCGCCCTTTCCGCGCCCTTTCCCCTGAATAACCCTCTGTAAGCATCATCGATTCATTTCTCTCCTTTTCTCAGTTTAGGGTTTATTTCCTTTTTTTTTTGTTTCTATCAAATTGGGCCGCGAAGGTTAAGTGAAGGGAGGGAGAGGCCCACTACTCTACCGTTTGGGGAGCATTCGACGCCGCGCCATGCGGCGGAGCAGGCGTCGGCGGTGGTCCAGTTGGTGAGGAGGTTGCCGTGGGTGTCGCTTTGGAGGCGGAATTGGGTGAGGGCGTGTGTATCATTCTGGTATGCTCCCTCTGCGATGCAGAGGATGGACAGGGCCAAGGTTAAGGCCAGTTCGGGGTTTATGGGAGAGAGAGAAAGCCTTTTCATGTTAATGTTATGGTGTGTGGGAAGGGAGGGAAGGCGGGTGCACCAAGGTAGCAGGTAGGGCCGCACCCAAGTGGGACGCATAGTGCTTGGTGGCGTTGTGAGGGTTTTGGGGAATGTCATCTGTAAGTGACAGAATGTGAGTTATTAGTGTGTGTGTGTGTCTCAAATGCCTATGTGTATGTATGTGTGGGAGACAGAGACAGTAATGCAAATCTTTGACCGTTGACTTTTCACATTACATACTTATAAATTTGTATAAAGATGGAAACTATCCTATCTTTATTATGATCCATTTAACATCTCGAGAAAAATGCTGACATCTAACATATAGATTGGGATTAAATTATAAGGTGTGTGGTGTTTTTATAATGCCCCTAATTGCCACTGTGTGTGTTTGTGTCTCCCATTACCCAATTTGCCACTATTACTTTCCTTGTTATCTATATTGTATACACAACCATTGCATAATTGGATGTTTCATCTGCAAAAGGGGAGAAAAACCATTACTTTATTTCCCTTTTTTTCTGCTGGTCAAAATATCAGTTTTATATCTCAATCTTTGGACCCCTACCCTCACCGGAATTTCATTACTAGGCACTAGCTAGGCTGGGAGTAGAAGTCAAAAACAATATGAGATTGAGTGAGGGAAAAGGATTTGTTGTGAGATGAAATAAAGTGACTTAATTTGGCATTAGAAACATAGGTTAATCCGATTAAAATACATGGTTAGAAAATCAATTTCCAAAAGCTTGTGTATAAAAAAAACATTTGTCATAATATGTCAATGCCCTAATTAAGAAGGAAAAAAGTTGTGAATTTGTAATATGAAACAGTTTTACATCTCATTTAATTACAATCCGTCATATATTTTATTAAGAAATTAACATATTAATTAACTTTTCAGGAGATATGTTTAATGCTAATAACTTAGTTTAAAGAAAGAAAGTGTTGATAAAGTATTATGGGTAAAAAAATGTCATCATTTTCTCATTGAAAGTCATAAGAAAATTTATTTCTGTCATGACCTGCAAATCCTGGACCTCAGCAAAAGTTTCAAGCTTACTGATCGTTCATTGTATGCTGTAGGCCTTGGTTGCCGTGATCTTACAAAACTGAACATCAGTGGTTATTCAGCCTTCAGTGACAGTGCCCTGGCTTACCTTGCCAGCTTCTGCCGAAAGCTGAAAGTTTTGAATCTCTGTGGATGTGTTAAAGCTGCATCTGATACTGCTTTACAGGTATGATTGAGACTTGTTGGTTTGTCATCTTCATAGAAGAACTAAGATGGTTGAGTATTAATCCAATAAATAAATGAAATGCAGGCTATTGTCGTAGCATTCTGGGATTCCTCCTAATTAAAAAGGCCAAAGGTTCGTAAAAAGAAGTTTATTTACCCTCTGCATTTGACATTTCTTTAAATTTGATCTTGTTTTAGTGTAACTCTGTTTTATTTGTTTTAGTGTAAATCTGTGATTTGGGTTTTTTGATTGTTTTTCGTTTGTGGGGGTCTTGAATTCTCTCTAAGTTTTGAACCAAAATTCAGAATTTAGAATTGAATATAAGCCTATTATAATAGGAATTTTGTGCAGTACTGAATCTACCTATTGCTTATTTTGAAAGTTCAAAAATTAGTAATGAGAATTTTCAGTTTAGTGCTATAACCACTAATACTATATCAAGTTCATAAACTTGATTTTATTTAGAAATATAATAATCAACTCCTATCTACTTAAAAAACCACTTTTGTTTTATAAGTACATTTTTTAATTTTAAACAAACTGGTCCATTGTGGTAGCATACTATAGTGGAGTAGCATAGCAGTGGTCCTGGGTCGCTATGAGATTCAAATAGTGAATCAGTTTTCAACAGCAGCCATTGTTGCTACAAAATAATATTAACAAATTCATAATCAAAAAAGGATCCAAGTAAAGTTACTGCAATGGCTGGAACGGATGATAATTGTGCAGCCGGGAATGAGTCTGCTGGTCCTAAAAAGGATGCAGTTGCTGCTGCTGGACATGATCAGGATAATACACAAGCAGGTGCTGGCCCTGGCGGTGCTGCCACACCTGCAGTTGGTGCCTTGGTGGTCACGGCTGATACACTAACGCAAGGTGATGCAGCAACTGTTGCTGAAGGTGACTCAGCTGCTGCACCAAAAGTTACGGACGGAGGAACACTAAATGCTTCTGTTTCGGGTCCAACATTGGAACTGACTTGCGTTGATAACCACACTAAGGCTGCTCCTGCAGTAGGAGCTGTCCAATATGCAGCTGATCCAGCACCGTTTGGGAAGCAGCTAGTTAGCACCGCAAGTAGAAACACGCAGCAGCTAAACCAGCTTCACCAACTTGCCGTGGACAACAGTAAGAGAGATAATTCACTTGAAGGAATGCCATCCTTGGAAGATATATCTACTGAGCAAAGACAGTCTGGCTCGGATGATAATGAAGATGCCATCAGAGCTTGCTAGTGATGTTTAAGTACATTTTAAAATGCCTGTTCTGTTGATTTATCTTTTATTGATCACTGTCACGAGTACCAAATTGTTCCTCTTTTTTTTTTTTTTTTTTTTTGACATCACTGGGTTGAATAAGACATGATTTCCTTCTATCACTGGCACTTGCTGATATTATTTTAACTGTACTGGCAGGTTTGAACTTGATATGTTGTTAGAGTCTGTAAATGTGACAACCAAACGAGTTGAAGAGCTGTTAGATAAGATCAATAATAATACAATTAAAGGAGACAGCCCAATTCGTATTGAGGAACACTTAACAGGTAATTCTTTTCAATTAAACAGTGGAATTGGTCGGTTTTATTTGTCCTGAATGTGGTTTGGTCTTTGCTACTTTTTTGTCCCAGATGCAAAGTGCCCCCAATTTTTGTCTCAGATGTGCTCTAACACTGTTTTCATTGTATGCAGCCTTTTTTATTTTCTCTTTTTCCTCTCCTCTATACCTAAATTCCTATAATTTCTGCCTACAAAAAACTGGGTGACTGAAATCTCAATATCTGCTACATAAATTTAATAGAATTTTATGTAATTAGTCTTCAAAAGTTATGCCATACACAATGCAATAGAAATTTATGCTTATACTATTCAACACAAGTTTTTAATTTATGGGCACAAGGGTTAGCTATGGTTTCTAATAGAATGATGCTAAAGCTAAACTGATCTTAATAATCTTCATGTAGTTTATAAATCATCTACTGCTTGAATCTATATTCACTTTGCCTAGTGTGCTAGAACTTACAATTCTTGTTCTGTTTTAGAAAAATCTTCAGTAACATGTTATTTCAATGAATGACCAATATAATTAATATAACATGTATTTAATTTTGGCCATATTATTTATTTAAATTTCCAGTTTAATTATGATAATGTTATGTACAGATTGCAATTCAAGTAGTGAAGGTGAACACCAAGACACATGATGGTACTAGTTACTTGTAAATAGTTGGTTACTTGATTTGGATTTTTTATGTTCCTTTCAAGACATGAAAACAAAATCAATCTTTTTAAACTTAGCCAAAGAATCAGTTTATTATAAAATAGAACCTGCTCACTATTCTGTTGTAACTGGTCTCACTATTCAGTTGTAACTGGTAAACTAATTACCTTTTATAACAGATTGGCACTCATAGGGCAAAGACTGTTGAAATGATTTGTATTGTCTTATTATTATGTGATTAGTTATTAATTTATCTTTGATAGCAGAAATACAGGATCAGTAAAAATATGCATGGACAAACCAATTATACTGGCAACAATAAAATTGGTGAGGGAACATTTTCTTTTTTAATTTTCTTTACATGTATTTCATAAGCAAAATATGAACTAAGCAGGACCTATCTTTTACCAAGCATTAATTTTTTGAAAATGAATTTCTCTTACCAGCATCAACCATAGAAGCAACAGGCAGAATGCCAGAAGCAAGTGGAATTCAAATGAAACATTTAAACATAGGCCTCCAGACAAGGGTGAAATCATCAAAGAACACATAGTCACTCAATTAGATTTAGAAATTGTACTATGAATGACTTTTGAGAGTCTTTTCAGAGACATTGTTTTTGTTTTGGCTCTTGGTTCAATGTTTTCATTTTGGCTCTTGGTTTCAATGTTTTCATTATTTTGTAATGATTTTATTCTGGGAAATGCTTCTATATAGCAGCTGGCATAGCACTTAGAAATGGTTCAACAAACATGGATGTCCTCCTTGCTTTAGGAACTACAACATCTAATATTTATTCTGTTTGTGCTCTTCTGGATGGTGCCTTTACTGGATTTTGGTCTCCAATATACTTTGAAACAAGTGTTGTATTGTTGGGCAAGTATTTGGTGTGCCTTGTTTTTTTCACAGAAAATGAAAGTGAAACTACTTTTGTTTTGTTTATTTTATACTTAAGGATCAAAACTTGTCAATCAGGCGTGTTTTATATTTCATGAAATCTGCTTGATTAACAAACTTGATTACTAAATTTTCAAGTATTTTAACATATACTTTTGTTTGTAGGTTATCATGATTATATGTCATTCTTGTGTGTTTGATATATATATATATATATATATATATATCTGTTTATTACAGGTAACCAGAAAAAATAAAAAATAAATAATTTTTTTTTTAAAACTACAATCTACATCGGTTGTAAATAAAACCGATGTAGATTTGTGCACAAATCTACATCGATTTTATTTACAACCGATGTAGATTGGTGTACAAAATCTACATCGGTTTTTTTAGAACCGATGTAGATTTACAAATCTACATCGGTTTTTCTGACAACCGATGTAGATTTTGCACAAATCTACATCGGTTTTAAAACCGATGTAAAATAAAATGTGTTTCTACATCTCCCAATTCTACATCGGTTTTCAAACCGATGTAGATTACCTATTTGAACCGATGTAGATGATAGATCTTGTAGTAGTGTAGGGTACTTTAGGCAAGATGTTTTAGTTTTTAGGATTAAGTCTTTAGTGTGCTATAGTTTTAGTTTTAGCACATTTTTAGGATTTAGAAATATACCTAGTCTATGTTTAGGAGAGGATCCTATTCATTATATTAGTAGGTCTAGTGTCATAGATTTCTTTAGGTTCCATGAAAGGATTCCTTCTAGGATATTCCTTTCACATTTATTTTTTGAAAATATTACCTCTGATGAATTTTATTATATATTTGTAGGTATGGCCAATAATCATGAGGACCCTCGAGATTTGAGGTCAAATCCTTTTCAAGAGGGAGGGGATGATAGACTATGGCCAAGGCCAAGGAATCCAAGAGGTGATATACTAAAAGAACCAAGAGGAATGAGATGATCTTAAAGACCTTTTTCATATATTTTGTACATAGTTCCTTTGTATAGGTCTAATTTTGCCTTTGTATTTGTGAGGCACTTTACTTGCTTTTCATTAGTGATTGTATATTGATTTTAGGGTGGGTTACTTGGAGAGTTTAACTCCATTTAACCTCTTTTGTTGATACATTCATTTTATATTTTTTCAGTAGGGAAAAAGGGATGGCATTTAGCAATGCTTGAGGGTATGACTAGTAATTGGGCCAGAATTGGGCCTAGGCAAAATTTTGCATATTAGACTCATTTTGCTCTTAATTTTTCATAGATTTGATTTAGCTAGGTCTCATCATCATATGATGAACCTAACTAAACCAAATCAAAGAATTTCAAAATAAATCATGGAGCATTTTGGAGCCTTGACCGCCTAGCTTGTGTCTTAGTTCTTGGCTAAAATTCACTAGTTCTTTCTTCAAGTTTTGAAGCTTGCCTTCCAAGTTTCTAAACCTTGGTAGGTTAGGCTGACCTTACCATGGTTCTTAAGTGAACCATGGTCAAGGTTAGATTCTCCTACAAGTTTTATAAACCATGGAAGGTTAGCTACACCTTACCATGGTTCCTAGTGAACCATGGTTAAGGTTAGCTTCTCCTAGAAGCTACCTCTCCCTATAATTTCGTTTTCTCTTCACTTGTAATCACTTTTGGACATTAATGAGACTTAGAATTCAGAAATTCTCTCTCATTTTCAAGAGTCAAATTCGTGAGAAAAACTTATCCTAGTTTTCTCTCAAAGTTCCTTCTCCTAGAAGCTTGGTTCTTCAAGCTTCTTCACCTCTCTAAGAGGTAACCGAACCTCCTCAAAGGTTCTTCTCCTCCATTGAAGCTTCTTCAAAGGATAATTCCAAGGTCAAAACATGATAACCTCATGGAGCATTTCGGTCCTTGCATGGAAAGCTTGGAAGAATATCAATCCTCTCCAAGTACTTCCATCAGGTGGTGAGCTTTGGTGCGAGGCCGAGGTAGTGGAGTGGATGTTGTTGATACTGCGCAGGTGTCTTTTCCGGGCTGAGCTGCTAGAGCCTCCCCCTGCAAAGCCACCTGCAATTGTGTTGATTACTCCCCGTAGGGGAGCTGACCCTGTTTCTTGGCTTACCTCGGCTTGTATTGCTCCACCGGCATTTTGCTGAGAGCTAGAGGGTTGGTCCGTGCGAGCTCCCGAACCACGACCTCTGCCTCGTCCTCCTCCACCGTAGCCTCCTCTGTGACCCTGTTGTCGTTGAACATATTGGCCGAGGTGACCTGCCTAGATGAGTTCTTCGATACGGTCTTGGAGTGTGCGACACTTTTCAGTGGTGTGATCGTGGTTTCTGTGGTATCGGCAGTGCTTGGACTTGTCTGCACTGTTGGGAGTGTGATCTGGTGGTGGCAGGTTGAGTAGGTTGAGCAGGTTGAGCAGGTTGCTATTACTGGCCTCCTCTAGGATCTGTACTCGGGGCGTATTCAGGGGAGTGTAGAAGTCGTATCTCCCCGCCTTACTTGCCTTGGCAGTTCTCTTGAACTGGATGTCATTGGTGACCTTTATCTTGTCTCTATGACCGTTGTCAAGCTTTGCTTGTGATTTTCTGCGAACCTGGTCACGGAAGGCGGAGTGTTCTTCCATTTGGATGTATCCAGCAGCACGGGCGCGGAGCTCATCCATGTCGCGAGGAGCTTCACGACATAGGCTGTCGATGAACAGTCCGGGCTTGAGTGCCATGAGCATGGCGTGCAGGGCAACGTCGGGATTTAGGTTCCGAATCTTGGCCGAGATGTTGGCAAAGCGTTCCATGAACGCCCTCAGCGGTTCATCGTCGCCCTGCCTGAGACTGGCCAAGGCGGCGGAGGTGACGTGGTGAGGTCGACTCGTGGCATACTACGCCGTTAATCGTCTAACCAGGGTGTCGAAGCTGTCGATTGATTCAGCAGGTAACTGGGTGTACCAGTTTAATGCAACCCCCTTGGGTGAGGTCGAGAAAAGCCTACACAAAACAGCATGTCGTTAGTGTAAAGGTTTACATGTGTGACATATAGGTCGACGTGCTCGTCCGGGTCCATCGTGCCGTCGTAGCGGTCGATGTGGAAGGGCTTCCAGCCAAAGGGAAGAGGTGTCTCCATGATACCGTCCACAAAGAGGTGACGGTGGATGCTTGCCCGATTACCTAGAGCCTGGGCTGGAGCAATGCCGACTTCATGGACCGACCTGTTTGTCAGTGCGTGTGATCGGTGTCTAGCAGGTCGAGGGGTCGATGCCCTAGGTGCTATTGGTGGCCGAGAAATCGAGTGCCCCTCTTCCTCGTGTTGGTTACTTGGTTGAGGGGGTTGATCAAAGGAGCGCCGAGGGAGTTGAGCGCGAATACGCCCATTCTATGCGTGCAGCGCTGCTAGGTCAGCTTCATTAGCGGTACGCATTGCTGCTATGTCAGTTTCGTGCTTGGCACGCATGCTTTGCAGATCGGCGGTGTGCTGCTGTCGCATCTGCTCGACCTGTTCGATCAATCTTCTCAATGCTGCTTCGTTGTCCATGTTAGTTGTGTGATCTAGGTCGTCCGTTGCGTGTCTGCTATGGCTTCTGGTGAAAACCATAAGCGTGGCTGATAAGAGCTATCTTGATCGGCGCTAAATGTTCTTACCGGAGATCGGTCGTAGGGGACGGTTTGCTGGGTAAGATCGGCGAGCCCCTTCACTGGTACGTTTTATGCTCCAAGATGAGGGTGGTACCTGCAAAAGAGACTCCGATGCTAAAGTTAGTCTTTGTGGATGTATGAGTCTCGTATAAGTAATGCACGTACCTGAGTATGAATTAGGGTTTTGTTAGGCCTTGGGCCTGAGATCAGTTATGACCTATTTGAATGCCGAGTTGACGTCATCTAGCGCGTGTCCGAGGTCACTTTGCACTGAGATGCCGAGTTCGAGCTCAGCATGGCTGTACGGATAGTACAGAAATCGTTGACGATTTGTAAGTCGTCCATTTCTAAGCTCATCTAGGTTGAGCCTTGTCAGCTTGGTAAGCGTGTTTTCATGGCGGGTACTGCGAACACCCCCTTTTTCTACATGTACCGCTATTTTTTTAAGGATCTTGGTGTTTGTTTTCCATTCACCGAGTTTGAGTGTGGTTTTCTCTCATTCATCAATGTGGCCCCTTGTCAACTGTACCCCAATAGATGGGGTTTTTGCGGACCTTTCAAGTGTTGTGCTCGGCCTTAGGGATGAGGGCGTCGTTGTCCGTCTTCCTTCATTTCTATCAACTCAAGTTGGGCGAACCTCCCTTGGGTTAGGTATCACTCAGTGGGAGTAAAGTTGGGGGGTTGTTCCAACTATACTCCCAATCTTATAAAACTTTTAAGAAGCAATTTGTTCGGATCCGACCCGAGGACCGACGAAGTCTTCCATCGCGAGGGGGAGTTGAGGTTCCCCTTCTTTTGGCAGAGGAGCCTAGTGAAGTTCAATGGGTCGAGCTTCCTTCGTCTGTCAGATTCTGACAAAGATGACATCTCTAATCTGGTGGAGTTGTCGCGCCTGTTGGACTGCAAGTTTGTCTTGGCTCTCGCCGATTTGACGAACAAGGAGAAGGGTTTAGAGAGTGAGTATTTTGGTTGTTTTTCTAGGCGTGCCCGTTGTGTGTTTGCTTATTGTCTTGATTACTTCATTGCTTTGCAGAACTGATGGGGAAGACTAAGTGGTGCGACTTAAAGGCGAGGTTCAACACCGAGGAGCTCGAGTTGCCGAAGCCCAGTGAGGAGGAGGTTGCCCCCTTTGGATACTCGTCGTAAAAGAAAGAGGGTTCGGTAAGGCTTCTCATGCCCCGATTTTGGAGTTTTGGAGGAGGTGATGTCGAGAGTCGCCGACCCCCTGACACGATTGACTTAACTGTGAGTCCTCGGGTCGAGACGCTGCCAAGGGAGCTTGTGTTGGAGGCTACTTTAGAGAGACAGGTTTTTACTTCACCTTTTTCTTCATAGTTATTTTTTTTGTCTGTTGGTGTAGTTTTGGGGGAAATTGTTGGGTTTTTGGACCTTTACTGTAGGTGGTTTCGACGTCTACCACAGCTGAAGTTTGTGGGAAAACTCCGAGTTTGGAGGTACCGACATCGGTTCCGTTGACTACAATTCTCCCCGGTCCTAGTTCCTCCATTGTTCCGAGGTCAAGGTGCCTTCATCAGTGTTTTGATTTAACTCGGCTGTTGGTGACGCTTGACCATGTTAGTATGTCGCCCGACGTCGCGTCGTTGTGGAACCCTTACTTCACTGCCGAGAAGTTTTACAAGCCGGATCCAACTCATGCGACCCATAAGGCCATCATAGAGAAGGTGGGGCCGGTTGAGGGGTTGGACTTGGTAGAGGTTTTCATGCAAAGGTCCATTTCCATAGTGGACCACTAGAGGCGTCGGTGGTAGAAGCATCAAGCCGAGGTGGAGAAGGCATAGAAAGGTGAGGCCGAGTTGCAAGCTTTAAGGAGAGATTTCGCAAAGACTCAAAAGTCTTTGGAGATTTCTATTAAGGCCAACGAGGCGTATGCCGCCAAGGTTGGCGAGATGCTAGAAGTTGCCAAGTTTGCTAAGGGCGAGGCAGAGGCTGCCCAAGGTCGAGCTCGGACGTTGGAGGAGGCTAATGTCGCCCTGAGGGCCAAGCTGTAGGCAGCCGAGGAGAAGCACTGGTGGAAATATGTTAAGGTCAAGGAATCCAAGAGGTGATACTTTAAAAGAACCAAGAGGAATAGGATGATTTTGAAGACCTTTTCATATGTTGTATATAAAATTGTACATAGTTTCCTTGTATAGGCTTAGTTTTGCCTTTGTATTTGTGAGACACTTTATTTCATTTTATACATCATTGTATATTGTTTCTAGGGTAGGTTACTTGGAGAATTTGACTCCATTTAACCTAATTTTGAAGTACACTTTTTATAATTTTTTAGTAGTAGAAGTGGGGTGGCATTTAGCAATGCTTGAGGGTGTGACTAACAATTGGGCTAGAATTGGGCCTAGGCAAAATTTTACATATTGGACTCATTTTGCTCCTAATTTTTCATAGGTTTGATCTAGCTAGGTCTCATCATTTTTGGATGGACCTAACTAGACCAAACCAAACATTTTTGAAATTAATTCAAGGAGCCAAAATGAGCCAAATCTGCCTAGCTTGCCTTGCTTCTCTTTGGTCGTGAATTGCTTCTCTTTCTTCAAGCTTGGGAAGCTTGTGCTACAAGCTTCCCCTTAGCTTGCTTCCCAAGCAAGCTAAGTGAGAAGCTTGCTCCACAAGCCTCCTAACTAGCTTGGATGGTCAAGCCAACCAAACCATGGTTCACTTGAACCATGGTTAAGGTTAGCTTGCTCGCTAAGCTACCTCCTTCTATATATTTGTAACTCCAACCTTTTCCTTCACTTTGGATGAATAATAATCAGAATTTCTCTCAAATTCTCTCTTTCAAAGCCTTAGAATTTCGTGGAGAACTTTCTCCCCTAGGTTCCTTCACAAAGGGTTCCAACCTTTATGCCTTGGTGCCTCAATCTTCTAGCTTCTTGAAGAAGCTACCGAACCTCCTTGTTGCTTCTCCACCATTGAAGCTTCTTCAAGGTGTTTCTCTCTTCATTGTGTCAACCTCAAGAGAAGAAAGGGATTGAAGGTGGAGAGTGAAGAAGAACATCAATCACTTCTACTCACTTCCATCAAGCACCTTTGTGATGAAGTGCTTCTTGTTGGCCGGAGCAAGGAGATTAGTGCATTGAAGAGGGACCTCGAGGTGCTGACCTCTTTGAAGAAAGATGTTGAGAAAAGGCTTCTTGGGACTGAGCATGCTGTGGTGATTGAGCATAAGAGGGGCTTTGCCAAGGCTGCTCACCAGGCCCGAGCAATTGCTCCTGGAGTGGAATTTTCTGCGATGCATGTGGACAAAGATGTGCAGGATGGGCAACTGGTGAATAAGGATGATCTGTCCGAGAGCTCAAGTGAGAACACCGCTGCCTAAGCTTGCATAGTTTTCTTATGTTTTGTAATAGTCTTGTAATAGACTTAGTTTATTTTGTCGTACTTATGGCCTTGTTGCCTTATATTATATTGGACTTATTTTGTGTTGAATGTCTTTTGCGCATTTGGCTATATATTGCCTTTAATTTTTTGTTAGGCTCAAACTCGTTCTCTTGTTGCGAAGACATGGATTGTGAAATTCTAAGTTTCAAGTTCGACCTTTGGTAAAGCAAACTTGACCTCCCCAAGGTTCAAATTCGACCTAGGATTTTAGATTGAGGTTCAAACTTGACCTCTTTTTGTTTTCAAGGTTCGGATTCGACGTTGGATTTTAAATTGAGGTTCAAACTTGACCCCTTTTTTTTGTTTCCGAGGTTCGAATTCGACATTGGATTTTAAGGTTCAGACTTGACCTCTTTTTGTTTCCAAGGTTCGAATTCGACCTTGGATTTTAAGGTTCAGACTTGACCTCCTTTTTTTTTGTTTCCAAGGTTCGAATTTGACCATAGATTTTAAACTTGACCTCTTTTTGTTTCCAAGGTTCGAATTCGACCTTGGATTTTGAATTAAGGTTCAAACTTGACCTCTTTTTGTTTCCAAGGTTCGAATCCAACCTTGAATTTTGAATTGAGGTTCAAACTTGATCCCCCTTTTTTTTAGGTTTGAATTCGACCTTTGCGTTTAAGATCCGACCTTTCACGTTTGGGTAATGTAAAAGAGAGATATGTGGAAATGAGTTTATTTTATTGAAATTTAGAGGTGCCTCATTAAAACCTTCTCGGGCAAAAACCCTTATTTTTTCTTTTAGGGACGAAAAACGCCGAGGAGGAAAAAGAGTACATCGTCTCGGTCTATAATTTAGCTGAAGTAAAACTTAAGGTGGGAGGCATTCCAAGTTCTAGAGATTGGTTTACTACCGAGTTCCTCTAGTCAGTATGTGCCATTTTTGAGGTCTTCATTGATTCGGAAAGGGCCCTCCCAAGTCGGAGCTAACTTTCCTTTGTAGGGGTCCTTTCTGGCGTCGCTCTGGAGTTGCCATACGAGGTCTCCGGGTTTGAACTTCCTCGGTTTAATCTTGGTGTTGTATCTTCTTGCGGCTCGTAGTTTGCAGGCTTACTCTTTGACCCAAGCTTCATCTCGGAGCTCGTCGATCATGTCAAGGTTGACTGCCAGTTCTTGGTCATTCTAGTCATTGTTGAAGGTCAGCCTTCGGTGTGATGCTTCCCTGACCTCTACCGGAATCATGGCATCAGAACCGTAGGATAGCCTATATGGTGTTTCTTGGGTTGTCGACTACGGGGTGCAATTATAGGCCAAGAGGATGCTAGGGAGCTCATTTACCCATAGCCGTTTGGCCGATCCTAGTCTTTTTTTGAGCTCGTGAAGTATTACTTTGTTTTCTGCCTCGGCCTGGCCGTTCATCTGAGGGTGTTCAATCGAGGTTACATGATGTCAGATGCCAAGCTCTTGAAGGAAGTTTTTGAACTTTTGATCGATGAACTGTCTTCCATTGTCAGTGACGAGTGAATGTGGCAAGCCGTACCTGTATATCAGATTTTTCCATGTGAATCGTTGTACATTCTCGGCAGTGATTTTGGCGAGGGGGCTGCTTCGATCCACTTGGTGAAGTAGTTGATAGCCACTAGCAAGAATTTGACTTGGCCTTTGGCAAAGGGGAAAGGTCCGAGGATATCCATTTCCCATTGCGCGAAAGGCCAAGGTGACTGCATTAAGTGCAAGGCCTCGGGAGATTGGTGAGGTACGTGGCCGAATTCTTGGTAGGGCTTGCATCTTTAGACATAGGCTTTGCAGTCTGATCTCAACGTAGGCCAATAATATCCTGTGCAGATAACCTAAGCAGCTATAGAGCGAGCTCCCAAGTGTAGTCCACATATTCCCCTGTGTATTTCTTCGAGTACGTACTCAGCTTGGGACTTGTCAAGGAATTTGAGCAGCGGCATTGAGACACTTCATTTGCATAGCTCGCCTGACTCGATAATGAACCGAGGTGATTGACTTTTAATTCGTTGGGCTTTGATCTTGTCATTGGGTAGGATTCCCTCGTTTAGGTAGTGCTATATATCAGTCATCCATCCTTTTTCAACCGGTTTAGTTGAGCATATTACCTCACTTTCCAAGCTCGAAGAGGATAGGGTTTCCTGGATAATGGTTTTGTGTTGTCCCGGGCGTTTGGTGTTGGCAAGCTTTGAGAGGAGGTGATGAAACTACTTGGAGAAGATTGATGAATCTTCAAGTGCTCCATTCCAAGACCTTTAAACTCTTGAGGTTGACCACGAATTTAGATGAGGAACTCCTTTGAAGAAGCCTCAATGGAGAAGAATCACCAAGGAGGTTCGGTTACTCCATGAAAGAGTGATGAAGCTTGTTGAACAAGCTTAGAGGTTGGAAACCTTTGAGAGAAACTTAGAGAGAAAGTTTCTCCACGAAATTTAGGACTTTAAGAGGAGAGAATTTGAGTCAAATTCTAATTTCGTATCTCAAAAAGTGAAGTAAAATGAACAATTTAGAAATATATAGGGAGAGGTAGCTTGTAGAGGAAGCTAACCTTAACCATGGTTTACTAGGAACCATGGTAAGGTGTAGCTAACCTTCCATGGTTTCTAAAACTTGTAGGAGAAGCTAACCTTGACCATGGTTCACTTAAGAACCATGGTAAGGTCAACCAAACCTACTAAGGTTTAGAAGCTTGGATGGCAAGCTTCAAAGCTTGTAAGAGAAGCTAGAAATTTCGGCCAAGAATAAAAGGAATGAGCTAGGCGGCCAAGGCTCAAAAATGCTCCATGATTTATTTCAAAAATATTTGATTTGGTTTAGTTAGGTTCATCATATGATGATGAGACCTAGCTAAATCAAATCTATGAAAAATTAGGAGCAAAATGAGTCTAATATGCAAAATTTTGCCTAGGCCCAATTCTGGCCCAATTACTAGTCACACCCTCAAGCATTGCTAAATGCCACCCCTTTTTCCCTACTGAAAAAATATAAAATGAATGTATCAACAAAGGAGGTTAAATGGAGTTAAACTCTCCAAGTAACCCACCCTAAAAACAATATACAATCACTAATAAAAGCAAGTAAAGTGTCTTACAAATACAAAGGCAAAAATAAGCCTATACAAAGAAACTACTATATGTACAAACATATGAAAAGTCTTTAATATCATCCCATTCCTCTTGGTTCTTTTAAGATATCACCTCTTGGATTCCTTAGCCTTGGCCATAGTCTATCAGGAGGTCAGCCCTAGCATTTCTCTCTCGGGGTACATGGTGGAAGGTGAACTTCTGGAAGCACGAGGTCCAGGCCGAGGTTGTGAGAAGATATCGTTGCAAGAGGGGATCTTTAATTTGGTTGGTACCTGCAAGTTGTTCTACCATGAGTTTGGAGTCTCTATTGCAGCGAACGTTCCTAGCACCGATGTCATGTGCCAACCTCAATCCGGCTAAGAGCGCTTCATATTCGGATTGGTTGTTGGTGGCTTAGAAATCGAGCTTTAGCGATTGATCGACAAGGATTCTATTAGGTCCTTCTAGAATGATGTTGGCGCCTCCCCCTCTTAGGTTGGAGGATCCATCTACATGTAGGGTCCAAGTTTCTTAATCCTTCGATGTGACAGGGGTCAGCTCGGCAACAAAATCTGCCAAACAATGGGACTTAACTGTTCCCCTGCTTTCATACCGAATTCTGAATTTGAACAATTCGACTGACCATGTGATCATTCGCCCGGCGAGCTCGGGTTTCTGGAGTATCTGTCAGATGGGGTAGTCAGTCTTGACGATGATTTGGTGACTCTAGAAGTATGGTCAGAGTCGTCGAGCGGCGGTGACGAGTGCTAGGGCCAACTTCTCGATGGTTTGGTACCTTGTCTCCGTGTCTTGGAAGACACGGCTGATGAAGTATATTAGGTCCCGATTCGTGCCATCCTCCTATACAAAGGCTGCACTGATCGCGTTGTCGGTAGCTACGAGGTACAAGAGTAAGTCGCCTTGGTTCTTTGGTCGGGTTAAGATTGGTGGAGTGGCGAGGAATTGCTTGAAGTTTGAGAATGTGGCTTCACAATGCTCGGTCTAGGCGAATTCTTTGGGCTTTAGTAATAGGTTGAAGATCGACTTTGCTGTCTTTGCTAGCTTTGGTATAAAGCGTGAGAGGGAGGATAACCGACTTGCCAATCTTTGCACTTCTTTTAATGTTTGGGGAGACTTCAAGCTAATGATGGCTCCGCATTTCTCGGGGTTTGCTTCAATTCCCCTGTTGGTGATCATGAAACCCAAGAACTTTTCTCCCTGTACCCCAAAGGCACACTTTTCAGGGTTTAGTCTCATGTTATTCTTCCTTATCTCTCCGAATACTTCAGCCAAGTCGGTTATGTGTGATCCGGTCGAAGTGGTTTTTATGACCATGTCATCAACATACACTTCCATGTTTTTGCATATCTACTGGTGGAAAACCTTGTCCATTAGCCTTTGATAGGTGTTAAGTCTCAATTATACTTCTTTTTGGACAAGACTTATTGAACAATTCCACTCATCCTTTGCACCATTGCAAGATAATTGTTCTCTTTTTGATTCATTTTTTGTGCAGATATAGCTAACCCAGAATTTAGCTAACAATGCCCTAATACACCTCATTTTTATGCAGGTATTGAGCTAGAGAATTGAGGATAGAAGATCCATAGGATTGGAAAATTAAGGAGCTAAGGAGCAGGGAAGAGTGACTACGCCGGGCGCGAGCAAAACAGAGTGCCACACCTCTGCAAGTCATACCTGCGCCGGGCGCGAGACTACCCGCGCCGGGCGTGATCGAGACAGAGAGTACCTCAAACTCTCTGGAAAACATTGCGCCCGGCTTAAAAGGAATTGCGCCAGGCGTGTCCTAAGGCAGAGAGTAACTAAGCTATCTGGAAGGCCCTGCGCCGGGCGCAAAGACTTATGTGTCGGGCGTGTAACCCTAATCTGACTCTCCAAGCTCTTATTTGAAGAAATCTTCGAGAGTTTTCTCCTCATTCGCAGATTAGACACGTTTTAGGAGCTGAGGAAGGGATTCCTGGAGCTTGGGACCGTTCGTGTGTGGGTCTTTCCTTTGGTTCTTCATTCTCTCTTCCATCTCTATTTTTGTTTTCCCCTCATTGTTTTGAGTGGTTCTACCCATTGTTTTGTGGGGTTAGATGTAACCAACGAACTCTATTGTAATCCTTACGTTTTAATGATATATATACATGTTGTTTTCTTCATTGTTGTGTATGTTTCTATTCTTAATGCTTGCTTTGGATTGATTCTCCTTGCATGATATAGGTTCCATTGGGTATTGGAAAATAACCTTTGAAACTAGCTCTGAAACAAATGCCTAGTGGGAAATGTATCTAGGAATGGAGTTTGGCCCATTAGTAGTCTTAAACCCTAACCCGTAATGCGGGTGTAGGTATTAGATACTCAAGGAATTGATATTCATTATCCGCACCTAGGCTCTTGCTCTAAGGGATTAGGTTTGAGTAAACTTATGGGTTGACTAAGCAATGAATATAACAAGAGATTAAGGATTCATTAGTGTGACGTTCGGTAATATCTGACCCCACAATTTCACAAAATCATAATACCATTTCTACCCTTTTCCACACACAACCAAATATTTTTATAGTTTAACATTCCAGTAGTCATACTCTTCAATTCACAGTTACATGACAAACTACAAAATTGGAATTATTCTTTAGTCATGAATAGTCAATAAATGTTTATTTTACCTACTAATCCCTATGGATACGATAATTTTACTACTTGAATGGCCGGTATACTTGCCTTGTTTGAGTCCGTTGATATAATTAAAATGATTTACAATAATAACAAAAGTAATTTCAACGGAAATCTCAACAAGTTTTTTGCGCCGTTGCCGGGGATTAGCAAGGCAATTTAGTATTTATAGCTATTTGTGACTTGTTCCTTTATTGTTATTGTTATTTTTATGTTAGCAATTAATTCTTGGAGCTAACCTATGTACTCTAGTCTTCCGCTTTCTCTTGTATGCAAGGTACTATTTGAATTAGATTGACCAATCCTTCTGAGTCGTTGTTGAGCAATCCTGAGATTGAGCACACGACAAGGAGGAACAATAGCAACAGGAGGAGAATGAGAATTAGAGCAATTCAAGTTGGGCACAGTCAGGCTCGGGACAGTAAACAAGCGCTTCTTGGGAGGCAACCCAGAGATCTGAACTTTGTTTATGTGTTTCTCATCTCATTCATGTTTTAGATTCTAGTACCAATTTTAGATTCTTGTTTTATGTGTTTCTGAACTTTGTTTATGATGCTTAGTTGTTTTGTGTTATATGTTGTTCTGTGCTATATGTGTTGTATTGTGCTATATGTGTTTTGTGTTATATGTTAATTGTGTGAATCATGCTTGAGTGGGTTGATATAGATTAGATCCTGTTAGGAGTGTGAGGAGTGAAAAATTCAAGTGAAATCTTCATAGAGTTGACCACGCCGGGCGCGACATAACCACGCCTGGTGCAACTAGAGCCATTTGGTCTCTACCAAGACCCACGCAGGGCGCAATTTCTATTGCGCCCAGCCAGGTCTTCAATACAGCCCCTGGAACGACCATGCCTGGTGCATTTATTGGCACATCGGGCTCATTAAAAGCTAGAGGCTCTAGGGGGTAGCACACCCGACGCACTTATGAATACGCCCAACGCATTAATCACTGGAAGGTCTTTGCCTTAAATACGTCGGGCGCCTATCTGCCAAGCCCGGTGCATTGAATGCTTGCACGTTTCTACCCTAAACACGCCCTGCGCGACGCGGCAGCGCCCGGAGCGATACCAGATAAGGGCAACCCCTTGGGCTTCTTCTGATATAAAGCCTAGCGCAGGAATTGCACGCCCAGCGCGACCCCTCAGATGCCTTTACCCACTCTCCCACGTTTCCCACTCTCATTTTACCCTTCTCAACTCCTCATCTCCCACACACTCTCAACTCTCCCACTTCTCCCACACTCTCCGCAAATCCCTCAACTCCCTCTCACTCTCACGTTTCTCTCTCACTTTCCCAACCTCCCATCACTCTCCGTTTTCTCCCTCACCTCTCTTCCCTTTCTCACGCTCACTTTACACTCTCACTCTCTCAACCTCACTCTCCGCCCATGTTCTCCTTCTGAAGGTCAAGCTCTCGCGTTGTCTTCCTCCCCTCCAACAGCTCCACACTCAAGTAGGTTCTCCTACTCATTATTTGCTTTTCTTTTGTACCCTGTTTTCGTTTTCCCTTGTTTTTGGGTTGCCATGGGGGTTCAACTAACCCACATTGGGGTTTTGGGGCCAAAACGTAGACATATTTCTACCCCTGCGTCCACTCACGCCGGGCGCTACGACTGCGCCGACCCCAACGAGATTTTAAGAAGCTAGAAGGTTGAACCTAAGTCGGGCGCGAAGAACTGCGCCCAGCGTGCTTATTGTATAAAACCCTTCAGTCGTTCACGCCCGGCGCAATTCTGTTTTGTGCCTAGCACAATGCGTTCCAGAAAGCTTATTCTTTATTTTACGCCTGGCGCAATTGTGTTTTGCGCCAGGCACAATTGACTCCAGAGAGTTTTCTGTTCTCTGTGCGCCCGCTGCATGAGCTTCACGCCCGACGCATAACACCTCTGGCCCCTTTGTGTTCTGTGTTTTAATTTTCCTTTTTATGTTTTGGTGCTTTCTGTGGCTAAATTGTTATAGTTTAATTTGATCTTTCATATTTTGTTTGAATTTTGGTCTAAGGATAGTCTTTATTCTACTTTGGTCATCATTGCATGCCTTATGATGCTCATTTGTCTACCTGGGATTTCTTGTGTTATTTTCTACAGATGGCCTCCTCAAGCAAACGTCCTCGCTCTGACCAACCGGGCCAGCCTCCACGCAAGCCTAGCCGACCTTACTCCCGCCAGTTCCTCACGAAACGTAACGAGACACATTTTGAGTCTATTAGTGGGTGGAATTTTATCCTAGAAAGGCGGGTCGAGTTGGATGACGACGAGGCACAGGCCTTCCAGACTGAGTTGCACAGGCGCCGGTGGGACAAGCTCGGCTCCTATCCCCTTCCGGCCAACATTGCTGTCGTCAAGGATTTTTATGCTAATGCTCTACGGCCGGAGGAGGGTATTGCTCATTATAGCAGCTATGTCAGGGGTGTGCGAGTCCCCTTTGATGCCCAGACGATTAATGACTTTTTGGGGACTGCACTGACGCCTGAGGAGCAATGCGAGTATAGGAACTACTCGGCCGCGATGATGGACCCTGCGGTGGTAGAGGCTGCCATATGCATGCCTGGATTCGGCTTCCACAGGAACCGCTCTCAGCAGCCTCTCCACGTGAAGCACCGGGATCTACTTCCAGTGGTCAAGATTTGGTCTGCATTGGTGCATGCCAACATCTTCCCGTGCTCACATGTCTCCGACCTGCACTGGACCAGGGCCATGCTGATGTACTGCATCATGACAGGGAGGATCGTGGACCTAGGCAGGATCATCTGTGTGGAGATCTCGGGATGCGCCAACTCTCATACCTCCGTCGCCCTTGGACATCCTTCTCTCATCACATAGTTATGCCAACTGGCTGGTGTGGATGTCCACTCACCACCTTTTGAGGGTCCTGGTCGAGCGATTGATAGTAGATACATATCTGCATATTGCCAGGACCGCCCACCACCGACCGTTCCTGCACCAGAGCCCATTCATGCTGTTGGGCCTCAAGAGGACGTGCCCATGGATGATGCTCCTGCCCCAAGCCCTCCACTCACTATCCATCAGCGTTTTGATGCTATGGAGGGCTGCATGGAGAGCTTCATGCAGCGTCAGGAGGGCCGGATGGACGCTTTCATGCAGCAGCAGGAGTCCCTCCACCGCGGCCAGATGTTCATTTTGGATGCCTTCAAAAGTTTTTCCTTGAACTCCGCTCCCAGCTACCAGTTCCCTTCCACTGCCGACTATCATGCTTACACTGGTTGGCCTGGGGACCAGGCTCCTTTCTTTGGGGGGGTGGAGCTACTGTTGATGCTACTGAGGAGGATGGAGCAGCTGCTGATGATGATGACCAG
Source organism: Cajanus cajan (assembly GCF_000230855.2). Lineage (NCBI taxonomy): Eukaryota > Viridiplantae > Streptophyta > Magnoliopsida > Fabales > Fabaceae > Cajanus > Cajanus cajan. The sequence continues at coordinate 39,186,755 of NC_138517.1, read as the reverse complement.
CTACCTTAGCCTACTTTTATTGTTTCTTCCCATTTATTTTTCTCTTTTATTTTTAGTTGTTTAACTGTTCTTGTTTTAGAACTCTGTTATTATATTTAGTTTCTACTTGGTGATTACTCTGTTGGTTCATTTTTTTGTGAATATTCTGCTATAACATGGTTTTTAATCTGGTTGATACTTGTTATGTTTGTGGTTGATTCTGGATTGTGGTTTGCTTGATGTTTGTGGTGCGTGTACTTTAGAAACTTTCAAGTCACGTTAGATTTTTAGTTCATGATTAGTTACATACGGGTTTCAATGTTGATCATAGAACTGAGCCAAGTTTGATAATCTATGGATGTATAGCCAGGTGAGGTTTAAGCCTAAATATTGATGAGTGAACTACGCTTAAGTTGCATGATAGACTTTGCTTGAGTTTCCCTGGTGGCTTGTTATTGTTGTGCACTTATATGATCAAGGCATTCATATTTCCTTATTTTGTTAACTGTCTAAGCCAAAAAGTCATCTCCACTTTTCACTTGACCCATAGCTTCCTAAGCCTAAACACCACACCTTCCACTTATCCCAAATTGTGAAAAAAATTTAACCATAACCTTTGCTTTGGTTAAGAGAGTAAATTGATGACATCAAACAAGTTTGGGGGAGTTGAAGAATGAGGATTTGGGAAGAAGAAAGTATGTGGTCAACCATTCACTAAAAAAAAAACAAAAAAAAAAAAAAAAAAAAAAAAAACAAAAACAAAAACAAAAATATTAAGATGCAAAAGTGTAAATATGCATCACATAAAGCCTAATGGCTTGGATCCGGTTAAGGGCATGTGCTAAAATGTTATATTGGGGTATGGAGAGGGACATCATTGTAGAAATCTCAATTGCTCTCTTAAGCCATAGCACCTTCAATCCTTGAAAAACCATAAGATTGTTATTGCTTAACCCAGATTGCCCTAATAAAGACCTTGTGATAAGTGCCTGCATTTGTTTTACCATTGGTTCCATTTGGAAACGAAGAGCAAAGTTGAATCATGTGGCGTGAGTAGTAGACTAGAGAGAAACACTCACCCTGATACACTAGTGTGCATAGAGAGAAACACTTTCCTAGTGAGGATGCATTCATAGATGGTCATTAACTTTCCTCAGCTCTTTGATCTCTTTTTAAACCTTTGTTTGCACCCTGTCATGTTCCATTGCAATAATCGTGACTGAAAGTTCATCTAAGGTTCATGCTTGCGAAGAGAAAATACAAGTGAACTAGGATTTAAGAATTTGACATACATGCATTGCTTGTTATCTGCTAGATTAATTACCTGTTGCTTGAGGGCAAGCAAGGTTCTAAGTTTGGGGGAGTTGTTAAGTCTCAATTATACTTCTTTTTGGACAAGACTTATTGAACAATTCCACTCATCCTTTGCACCATTGCAAGATAATTGTTCTCTTTTTGATTCATTTTTTGTGCAGATATAGCTAACCCAGAATTTAGCTAACAATACCCTAATACACCTCATTTTTGTGCAGGTATTGAGCTAGAGAATTGAGGATAGAAGATCCATAGGATTGGAAAATTAAGGAGCTAAGGAGCAGGGAAGAGTGACTGCGCCGGGCGCAAGACTACCCGCGCCGGGCATGATCAAGACAGAGAGTACCTCAAACTCTCTGGAAGACATTGCACCCGGCTTAAAAGGAATTGCACCGGGCGTGTCCTGAGGCAGAGAGTAACTAAGCTATCTGGAAGGCCCTGCGCCGGGTGCAAAGACTTATGCGTCGGGCGTGTAACCCTAATCTGACTCCCCAAGCTCATATTTGAAGAAATCTTCGAGAGTTTTCTCCTCATTCGCACATTGGACACGTTTTAGGAGCTGAGGAAGGGATTCCTGGTGCTTGGGACCGTTCGTGTGTGGGTCTTTCCTTCGGTTCTTCATTCTCTCTTCCATCTCTATTTTTGTTTTCCCCTCATTGTTTTGAGTGGTTCTACCCATTGTTTTGTGGGATTAGATGTAACCAACGAACTCTATTGTAATCCTTACGTTTTAATGATATATACATGTTGTTTTATTCATTGTTGTGTATGTTTCTATTCTTAATGCTTGCTTTGGATTGATTCTCCTTGCATGATATAGGTTCCATTGGGTATTGGAAAATAACCTTTGAAACTAGCTTTGAAACAAATGCCTAGTGGGAAATGTATCTAGGAATGGAGCTTGGCCCATTAGTAGTCTTAAACCCTAACCCGTAATGCAGGTGTAGGTATTGGATACTCAAGGAATTGATATTCATTATCCACACCTAGGCTCTTACTCTAAGGGATTAGGTTTGAGTAAACTTATGGGTTGACTAAGCAATGGATATAACAAGAGATTAAGGATTAATTAGTGTGACGTTCGGTAATATTTGACCCCACAATTTCACAAAATCATAATACCATTTCTACCCTTTTCCACACACAACCAAATATTTTTATAGTTTAACATTCCAGTAGTCATACTCTTCAATTCACAATTACATGACAAACTACAAAATTGGAATTATTCTTTAGTCACGAATAGTCAATAAATGCTTATTTTACCTACTAATCCCTGTGGATACGATAATTTTACTACTTGAACGGTCGGTATACTTGTTGTGTTTGAGTCTGTTGATATAATTAAAATGATTTACAATAGTAAGAAAAGTAATTTCAACAAAAATATCAACAATAGGTGGCGCCAGTGTTTTTGAGGCCGAATGACATTACTCGATAACAGAAGTTGGTGCGTTCGGTGATGAATGTTGTTTTATCCTCGTCCGAAGGGTACATCGGGATCTGGTTGTATATTGAGTACGCATCTAGGAAGCTGAGGAGAGCATGGCCGGACACGCCATCTACCAACCTGTCTATGCTTGATAGTGGGTAAGCATCCTTTGGGCACGCCTTGTTGAGGTCAGTGTAATCGACACATATTCTCCACTTACCAGAGTTCTTCTTTACTAGCACCACATTGGCGAGCTAGGTAGTGTAGATGATTTCCTGGATGAATCATGCGGTTAGTAGCTTCTAAGTTTCCTTGGCTACAATGTCATGCCTCTCGCCTCTGACCTTACATTGGCGCTGTGCTACGGGTTTTGCTTCTTTATGAATGGCTAGCCTGTGGCATATAAGGTTGGTACTAATTCCTGGCATGTCAGCACTTGACCAAGCAAATAGGTCAGCATTTTTACGTACCTTGACAATTATTTGCTGGCATAGCTCTGGGCTTATGTTTTGGCTTACCCTAGTGCACTGGTCTGGGTTTTGGCCGATTTGGAATTCTATGAGCTCGTCGACAGGGCTTGGCCTTTGATCGGTGCAGTCGGATCGGGGGTCCAGGTCGAACAGTGTTGGCTAGCGATGTGGGCTACTATTGTTTAGGGTGATTGGTCAACGTGTGGGGTGGAGACCTTAAGACTCTTCGCATAGCATTGATGTGGGCTATTACTGGCGTCGCCCCCTGCAAATCCTCCGGTGATGGTTGTAGACCCCTAAAATTGTCCGGGTCGGAAATAAAGCTCAAAGACTCTCAAAGACCGAAGGAAAGTCAGCCGGAAGGACTCCTGGAAGACCCTAGGATGATTCTTTGTAGGTCTAGAAGTCTTAGAGTAGCTTAGAATAAGGGTGTGCGAGGATTGGAGCTCAATACACCCTCCCAGAGGTTCAGTACGGCCGTACAGAGCCATTTGAACTGCAATACGGCCGTAGTGAACTCAATACAGCCGTACTGAAGTTTTTGAACTTTAGTACGGCCGTACCAAACTCAATACGGCCGTACTGTAGTTCAAAAACCCAGTACGGGCCGTATTGACCTCCCAGGCCGTATTGCGCCTCAATCCTATAAATAGGACGTCATTGGCACGTCCTCCCACACTTTTTCCACATTTCCGGACACTCGTGCTGAGTATTCTTGGGTTTTTGAGCTATTCTCTGCCCTAGAAGTCTCTCCGAGAGCCGATCCGACGAAGTTCTTGAGTCATGAGCCATTAGCTTGAGACTCGAACAAGTCGAAGGGAAATCTCTTTGATTTCCGTAGTAAAAATTATCTTTAGGGGAAAGGAGCGAGCGGACGTGTAGTGAGAAGGAGCGCCAAAAAGCCTCCCAAAACTTCGTTCTGAATATATAAAAGCACGCTTCAAAGGTTTATTCCCAAAATCCTTTCTTTTACCGCTTTTTGATTGTTGCATTACACGTTTAAAGCTTTCATCATGTAAATATTATACTTATAATCGTTTCTAATAAATAGGGGTAATTTAGTAACTTTACACTATTATTTATGAAATAATCTGTCATAGGGAACCCGAAAGGGGCGTTGTGGGGTGCTAACACCTTCCTCACACGTAACCGACTCCCTTACCCAACTCTGGTTGTAATGGCCGAAGTTGATTTACGAAAATCAATTGCCTTATATCTTTTTCCAATGTTTTGAGTAAAACATTGGTGGCGACTCCAAGAACCCCTTCTTTTTGCGAAAACCACTAATCCATGGAGGGTCCCGCTTGGGATTAACATGGATTGGTGAGAGTCAGATAAACAAAATTGTTAGCTCGATGAGGTCTCAGTTTGAGAATAAGTCGTTCTAACAATCCACCATTTTTTCAAAACTTAAAAAGAGTCCGACCATCGTCGCGAATGCCAATGTCCGTTTCGGCGAGTGGCGACAGATGGCGACTCCACTGGGGAAGCCTCGAGAGTCAGTCCCATTTAGTGATGGATTATTTCTAAAATGATAGTTCAAAATTACTTCATTACCCCTCGCTTGTATGATAATATGTTTTATCTAATTGGCTTTAATAACTGTTGAATGTTTAAATTTTCGCAATTGTTTGAAATACAAACTGCACACGAACCTTTGCACACAACAGTTCCCTCTATACCCGGGGGCATGAGTGGAAAGCCATAGGGAGTGGATGTTAGTACGGCCGGTTGTCGAATGGGTCTATAGGTGCCCGTAGACCGTTGTCGGAAAACATCACTCAAGGTGAAAACCATGAACTCGAGTCCGACAGTGCGTTGGAGCTTTCCATCGACTTACGACGAAAGGAATTGGGTCCCTATAATGGGGGCACCTTGGGGGCCTTGGACCGGTGAGAACAGTTAGAACCTCCTTGAATATGCACTTTTCTGCAGGATACCCCTACCTCGTGATTCGCTCGTGACTGTTCATGGATGAGTGAATTGTTTGTGCATTGTTTATGTGACATTGTTTGAGCATACTTTGCATTCTTTAAACATACAACATTCCCTTTTAAAATAAGAATAAATAGGAATAAGAATCTTCCATTACATGGTGTTAACATCTACCTTCATCACATTCATATAGGTAGTTTCCCTTTTCACCCAAAAAATACAAAAAACAAAATACCCAAAAAAAAGATATTTATCCAAACCAAGCAATATCATGCATCATCTTAGGAGCATCCCGAAAACATGATAATGCTTAGTTGAATAAACACAATGCATGCATATTCAACGCCATCATCTCATATCATGCATTCTTATCAAAGATCATGGAGGGATCTAGGGGAGTACATTTCATACATCCCTCCTAGTAATTCATTAATAAACATTAATAAAAAGAAAGGATTAATCGATGCGTATGTTCAGAATGGATCGCACACCGTTTGTTATTAAGTGTAAACCAACAACCGCGCCAAGCGAACGCACATCAACTCCGTTGTTGGTAATCAAGACGAATAAAGGGGAAGGTCCGACACCGTTAAGGATCACTGCTCCAAGACCTTTTCCCTACGAATCGAATAAGGCTGTGCCATGGATATACGACATCCATTCTTCTGCCGACAGCGATATCTCTAACATCGCTGGACTTGGGGGCATGACTAGGAGTGGCAGGATCTACACTCCCGAAGATCTTCATGATAAAGCTCCCAAGAATAAAGGAAAGGAAAAAGAAAAAGAGAAAACCGAGGAAAATAAAGAATCTGAGGAGGAGACTGACGAGCTGTTAAAATATATCCGACAGAGCGAGTACTCCATCGTGGATCAACTTCATAAGACGCCAGCAAAGATTACTCTGTTGTCGTTGATCCTAAGCTCCGAACCGCATCGACAAGCTCTGTTGAAAGTCTTGAACGAGGCATACGTGTCGCACACTATCTCCCAAGACAAATTTGAAGGGATTGTTAGTCACATCACGGCTAATGATCACCTCACTTTCACCGATGAAGAAATCCCCGCTGAGGGACCGAACCACAACAAGCCCTTGCACATCTCTGTAAAGTGCAAGGAATATCACATCGCTAAAGTCTTGGTGGATAATGGATCTTCCTTGAATGTGATGCCAAAAAGAACATTTGATCAAGTGGCAATCAAGGGAATCCAAATGCGCCCGAGCAACATGATTGTCCGAGCTTTCGACGGTTCTAAAAGAGAAGTGGTGGGAGAAATTAATCTTCCAATCCAAATTGGACCCACCATCTTTAATGTCGAATTTCAAGTGATGGACATTACTCCCGCGTACAGCTGTCTCCTCGGCCGACCTTGGATTCATGATGCGAAAGCTGTTCCCACTACGCTCCACCAGAAAGTCAAATTCATAGTGGGTGACAAGCTGGTGACCGTACAAGCTGAAGATGACATACTCATCAGCAAGTCATCTGCCATACCTTACGTGGATGCGGCAGAGGAAGCTCTAGAGACCGCCTTCCAAGCATTGGAGATCGCCAATGTCGAAACGTTTCCCCGAGAAATGAAGAAGGTAGCCTACATGCTCACCAAGAACGGATACTTGCCTGGACAAGGACTTGGCAAGGATTCCCAAGGAATTCCCGAGCTACCCATTATTAAGGATAATCCGGGGAAACAAGGGTTAGGATACAACCCTAATAAAGATCAAAGGACGAAGAGGAACCAAGATCCTTCTCGACGTTCTTTAAGCCAGATCTTTAGGAAGGCCGGTTCACAAGCGTCAAGGCCGGTCGTCGTCATCAAGTGCTCTTCTCCTTCCGATAGGGATGTATAGACCTGATGACTGTTAGAGATTACTCCTCGGGGACAGCCCGACCCCCGAGCCTCGATAGGGCACATGTTTCCGCTATAATTATAATAAAATCGTTCTTTATTATTTCTTATTGCTTCTTTTCTTGCTCGCAATAAATTTCTAGACCACATTATTTTAACCCTGTTTGAATAAGCATGAATGAGGTTAAAATTGTCTTAATAACAATAAACCCGCATCATTTTTATGTGGAAGTGTGTATGACAACTTGGAGCACCATTCCTTGGCCTCGACAAGTGCCATCATGGATAAAAAAGAAATCCTTTAAAAACAAAAATCATAAAAATAAAAAAAAAAAGCTCGGCAGGAAACCCAAAAAGGGGGCTGCGCAAAAATAAGAGCAAAAGAACCCGCTAGGAATCCCACGAAAGGGTGACCTAGGCAAAAATTAGGGTTGCAAAAATAAACAAAAACAAAGGTCCGCTGAGACGCCACAAAGGGGTGTTTTAGGCAAAAATAAGGACAATCAAAAAGCAAAAGAAATCCATGATGGTACCATGAGCTGAATTCAAAAAGAAAGGTTCAAGGGAAACTATCTAAGTTGTCGAATCACAACGTCAATAACAAGACTTTATTAACTTCATAAGTGTTTAATCAAACAAGCCTAAACACATGAGCCTACCTTGGCCAGCCATTCTTACAAAAACCGTTTTCAAAACAATAAATAATCCCCTCTAAAACACAAACTTTTGAACAAAAATATCTTTCCCTTCTTTTCTCTTGTCCCAAACGATTTTAGAATAATCTAGTGGAAACATGGAGATATAGTGGTCAATAGGAGGGTTGATACATCTTCTAAAGGAAGGGAATGATCACTGGGTTGATGACACCAATCCCAATATAACACGCATCATTCCTCGGTTACAGAAATCGGCAGCGCACAGCCCGTCTAGAGGAATGGCAATAAATCCAAGCAAAGAAACGCATCGGTTAATTCTTTTGAAAAATAAATCAAATAGAATTAGGTGCATCATACCGCATACATGCATACAGATGATAGGTGTACTGGAAGATCACTTATTCTCTGTTTATTGAAAAAAAAAAAAAAAAAAAAAAAAAAAAAAAAAACGCCCGTACCAGGTTCAATACGCCCGTATTGAAACTAGGGTTATGGGCAACTCTTCAGTTCAATACGGGCGTATTGAATTGAATACGCCCGTATTGGCTGTAACGGTCACACCAATACGGGCGTATTGAATCCAATACGGCCCGTATTGGCCCCCCATTTTGTACAATAACGGTAAGGTCAGTACGGCCGTACTGAATTCAATACGGGCCGAACTGACCTACTTTTTTCTATAAATACGCCCCTTCCCCCTCTCATTATGCACAGCATTCTCATCCCTCTGCATACCTTGTCTGTGAGTGAGTCTGAGATCCCCCTAATTCTGAGAAATGGCCGAGTCATCAAGAAAGAGACAGAGGGTCCCCGCGCAACTCGAAATGACCGCGCGGCATCAAGAGAGGTTGGAGTTCCTTGAGTCGTTCATCTTCCAGTCGTCGAGGGTGCTCGACTTCACCATCCTCCGGGCAATGGAATGGGAGGATGAGGTCAGAGGCTACATCAACGCCATAGGATGGGGATTCCTCCTTGATCCCCACCCTCAGATCTTCCCGACTGCGACGAAGGAATTTCTGGCTACCGTCGGTGTCACAGAGTCGACGAACAGCTTTGGCGCGACAGTCTACTCAGTGGATTTCTGGATGAGGGGAGGATACCGCTCCCTGACACTGGACGAATTCAACGTCCAGGCTGGCTTCTTTCAGCGAGCTGATCAGCTGGAATATCGGGACGCCATCTGTGAGTGCCCCGATAATCTGACCCCGAACGAGATGTGGAGAGAGCTCACGGGTCAGATGGACTACCACACTGGAGTAAAGGGTACTCGGCTCCCGACGGCGCTCCGGATTTGCCACAAGCTGATCACCGGCTCCATCCATGCCAGACCGAAGAGCCTAGAGTCAGTGACGCGGCAGGATCTACTGGCTCTTTACTGCATGGCCACCGGACAGAGGGCCAACCCCGGATTCTTTTTCCTCGAGCATATAAAGAATCTGGGGGCAAGAGAGGGTAGCGACGCTCGGCGAGGATACATTATGGTCTCCACGCTCCTTTCACGACTCGCCGAGACTTGGGGGTGCCCCGATGGCGTAGATGCGGGGGAGTTGGCGCCCAAGCCCATCAATGCTGCCACCCTGCTCAACATGAAGATCATTGCCAGGGCAGGGAGGCAATATGTACGAGCGACCACCCACGACACCTTCAGCGAGCTCTTCGAGAACATCGAGCTCCCGGGTGATGTGGACCCGCAGCTAGAGGCCGACACCTCGCAGCAGGACAGGGCCTACTTTGATGCTCGTTTCGACGCATTGCAACAGAGCATCGACGCTCGATTCGACACTGCTCAGCACAGCATAGACGCCCTGAGACAGGATTTTGACAGCCTGTCAGTCTGGCTGCATCGTCGCTTCCCAGACCCTCCACAGGATCCGCCGGCAGAGGAGTGAAGACCGGCTATTTTTCTTGCTTTTTGTTTATTTGATTGATCGGGCTGTGCCCCACTCTTTTCATTACCATTGTACAAATTTCATTCCATTTAATAAATGAAAATTTCCACTCTTGAATCCAAAATTCTTTAGCACTTTAATTTCTGTACAGAAAAAGCCGAAAATCGACAAAAAAGGCAAAAATTCAGAAAATCCAAATCGTACAGAATAACTGAGCCTGGAGAGGCTTGCCGAAATAATACTCCCCAGAGACATCTCAGCTTGCACTCTTGGGCCGAATTCCCAGTGAAAGATATCAGAGCAAGATCAGCAAGATTCCTGATGTATTGAAAAACCGCAAGTGTACGGTTGTCGTCAAGTAATAAATATCGAATCACAGGGACTACGTGTTTGACCTAGAATTACTAGTATTTTAATTTGAATTTTAAAACAGATGGAATTTCTGTTTTGATATGATAAGATCAGATTTCATGGTAAAAGAGATAGTAATGCAATTAATGAATAAGATAAAACTTTAAGATAAGATAAGGAGATTTCCGGGAATCTAGGGTTCGCACAAAGAGTTCCAACATTATTGAATTATTATTTTCATTAATTAATTCTATTCCATCTTGAAGGTAGTCTTAACCTAATTTAATCCTTGCACCTTCTCAGGCTACGAGGACGTGTTTAATTAAAATTAATCCCTACTCTCGTGGTAATTACGTTCAATTAAACCCGTTAAGATCTTTGTTAATCTATTGCTCCTCGAAAGCTTAAATCTACTCTCGTGATTTAACACTCAAGTCTATTCCTTTAGGTTCCGATAATTAGGTTCTCCTCTCAGTTCATCCCTAATTATCTATGATTATGAAAATTAAGATTAATTGTTTATCATAATTATAATCAAGTTCTCCTCTCAGTTCATCCTTAATTAATGTTATTATGAAAACAATAATATTAAAGTTCATATATAAAATATAAAAGAACAGATCAAGAATTGGAATAAAATTAAGAAACTGAATAATGCATTAATAAAGAGGTTCTCAGAGGCTAGCCCTGATCCCAGAAAAAGGGAAACTACTCACAGGAGTTCATAGTAGTTCTCCAAGAAGAAAAGAATAAAAGAAAAGTAAACCTTAGAGTCGATGGCACAGGCGCCCAACCTTCTCCAAGTGTCAAAAACTAGAAAACTGTCTCCCGAACCAAAAGTGCTGTTCTAGGCTAACCTCATCTAATTTATAACCTAAAAGGGTAAAAAGGTAAAACTACCAAGATAAAAATTACAAAAATAAAAATAAAACATAAAACTTAAAAAGCTGGGACGCGAAGTGAATCACGGCCGTGACTGAGAATCACGACCGTGATCTTCTCTGGAGCACATCTATGAAGGGTCAGTGGCGTTCACGGGTGTGATTGGGAGTCACGGCCGTGATTTTCTCTGGTGAATCACGGGCGTGATTTAGAATCACGGCCGTGATTTTCCTTGTAGCTCAGCATTTCCTCTTTAATTCTTAAATCTTGATCCTGCTCAGAGAAAACACAACACATACCAAGAAAAGCATAAAATAGGAAAATGATATAAAAGTTTATTAAAAACATGAAAGATATGCATGATTATGCTATGAATTCTTGTGAATTAAAGTGCTAAAATACGAGTAAAATACACAACATCAAATAACCCCAAACTTGAACTTTTGTTTGTCCTCAAACAATAATTAGCACTTTGAAAAAAAAAATTCATCAAGAATTAACTGAGCATTTAAAATCTTCACTCTTAGTCTCACAAGGTCCAATTAGAATCTTAATCTTTCATTACTAGCACCAACTCTTAGTTTCTAAGGGTTTCATGATGTCAAATCTTGTAAAGCTCATTAGTCAAATGAAGATAATTTAACAGAAATAATTTTTCGATGCTTGTGACACAAATGGGGGTAATATTTTTATTTTTGTTTTTGTCTCACCTAAAACATTTCCCCAGTAGCCAATCAGTGTAGAGAGGATGATAATTTCAAGAACATGTAGCCTCAAAGGGGGTTAGCTATTTTACTAAACAATTCCCCAGTAGCTAATTAGTTCCCTTAGTTTTCTAAGGTTAAGAATATTCTCCCTCTAACCTATGACCTCAAAGGGGTGCTAGGTGATATATATATATATATTTTTTTTATTATATATTTTTTTTTATTTACCCCCCAAAAGCTTTTAAGCACGAATTAAAAAGAATTTATCTTCAAGAGACTATTTTTATAATTCTCGATCATTTCAAGCCTTAATACTAAGAGCCAAGTGCTACCCACAAAACCAGCTAATTTTTCAACCTTTTGTTCTGAGACTTCAAGATTCAATTCATCACATTCAGTGTTTTCAAAGACGAACAATTTCGTTAAAAATATTTACTTTTCAAACACAAATTCAAGCTGGGATTAACTGAATATGTATATATGCATGATATTTTATTTTTTTTTTATTTTTTTTTATTTTTTTTTTTTGCATGAATGAATGAAATGTGTACATCCTCCTAACCCCAAACTTAAAGATTTGCTTGTCCCGAAGCAAAGAGCTAATGAATGCATGATAGATTATTTTGACAAAATTATAAAATGCATGAATATGCAACCAACCCACAACAGAAAGGAATGCTTGTCCCTAAGCATCAGAGTAAAATAAGGAATAAGAAAGATCTCACTGTGGTGGAAAATCATCTGGATACCGTTGAATGTGCCATTTATACATTTGATCAACCATGTAATTATAATGCTGCTGGCGTTCATCCATTTGTTGCAGCCGGTTATCCATTGATTGGATAGCTGCTAGGATAGCAGCATTGTCCACCTCAGGTTCAGGATGTAGAGGGGGTTGTTCAGGAGCTGCTTCCTCCTCTGCAGGAGCCGCTTCCTCAGCTGCTGGAGGTCGGTCCTCTAATGGCTCCAGTGGAAACTGCCAGGTAGCCCGGTTCTTCACGGTGTATGTTGGATTTGGTAACTGGTGGTGCACTCCCGACTGGGTTACTACAAAGTAGTATTTATCATCTTCATCTTTCGCAATGCAGTTCATAGAAGAGCAGGTAGCAAAATTAATAGTACGGCTTCCAGGGAGTGGTTCTAACTGGTCCAGCCAAGCGTGATAGCCAAGGTGTTTGGCTATAGTGGTAATGAGGCCGCCGTTCACAATCGCACCGTGGCTGGTATTAGAAATACTCTGGAACTGTCGTGCCAAATGACTGCCAGAATCAATAGGCTCCTCTCTGTTTTCCATCATAGCCCATAAAAGTAAAAGGTCGCTCAAACGAACCTTTCCTTCAGAATCACCTCGGGCCAAAACAGTAGAGGCAATAAAGCGGTGCATAATACGGATGGCGGGATGGCGGAAAGCAGAGGAATTACATTTTCCAGCGACCCAATTACTTGTACCTGTCAAACTATACCAAAAAGAACCAGGGTTGAAAGAACTTGGGGTTCTCGTGCTCCCTCTAGTGGGAAATCCAAAAATATTATTGAACTGAGCCAGGGTTAATTCGTGTTCTTGGTTAAACATACGGAAAGAAATCAAACCTTCAGAACAATTTGGCCCAGATAATATTTCCGTGTGGAGAGAGCTCAAGAACTCAAGAACTAGTCGAGGATAAACAACATCATTATGCACGGTAGCAAAGGTTGTCCACCCAATGTTAGTTAACATGAAATTGATATCAGCACGTAAACCCAACTTACGAATAAATGGGAAGTCGAGATACCTGGTAGGATGGATAGTGCGGAAGCGTAATACCTCGTTCCGCTCACGCTGTTCATCGTTCCGATAGAACCTCGGAGGAAGGTGCGGAATTTCACTTGCTTCTTCCTCGTAACTGTGGGTATCGGAAGCGGTGGAGGACGAACCAACGGTACGGGTGCGCTTGGGAGCCATGGATGAACGGAAGGAGTGAATGTGGGAGGAAGAGGGAAGAAGAGGAAGAAGAAGTGAGAAGCTAGGGTTTGGGAGAGAAGAAAAGAGAGAATGGGCAGAGTTCGTAAGTTTGAGAGAAGTGAGAATGTAAAAGGAGGGGGAAAAATATATAAGGGAAAGGGGAATTTCAAAAATCACGGGTTGTATCGGTTGAGCCTCAGCAGGGAATCACGGGCGTGATTGGAAATCACGGCCGTGATTCTCTTTGTGAGTTTTCAAAAATTCAAACAGAGGAGATCACGCCCGTGATTTATAATCACGGTCGTGATTCTCTCTGGAGTTTTCCAAAAAATTTTCCAGAGAAGATCACGCCCGTGATTTAGAGTCACGGTCGTGATTCTCTCTGGAACTCTGAAATTTTTTATTTTTTTTATTTTTTATTTTTTTTATTTTTTTTTTATTTTTATTTTTTTTTTGGAATAAAATTAATGAAATGCGTACATCCTCCTAACCCCAATCTGTTGAAGGCTCAAGAAGACTTTCTACTAGAGGATCTTTTTCTTTACACGGGGGACTTGAATCGATCAAGCAAGCATAATTAGGTTGAATCCCCTCAAGATCTATGTGCTTTCCTCCAACTAGAAAATTCTCCAAGGGATCCCTCAAAATAGATCTCATGACTTCTTCCTCCATGTCTTTAGGCAATATATCAACCCTGCAGCAAATATTTTCAAGAGAAGGTTGTCTAACAGATTTAGCAATATTAAATTCCATTGTTTCATCATTAATGGATAAGGACAATTTTCCATGTTTGACATCTACTATCACGCCTGCTGTAGCCAAAAATGGTCTACCTAGTATGATTGGTATTTGTTTGTCCTCTTCCATTTCTAAAACAACAAAATCTCCCGGAATTAAAAATTTACCTATCTTAACTGGAACATCTTCTAAAATTCCTATGGGATATTTTATAGATCTATCTGCTAACTGGATTGACATTGCTGTAGGCTTTAATTCTCCCATATCTAATTTCTTGCAAATTGATAAAGGCATTAAACTGATACTTGCCCCAAGGTCACATAAGGCTTTTTCAAACCTTAGATTTCCAATGAGACAAGGTATAGAGAAACTACCAGGATCCTTAAGTTTTTTGGGCAAATTATGATGGATCAATGTAACAGTCTCTCTATCATCCAATTTCCTTCGGTTAGCTAAAAGATCCTTAAGAAATTTAGCATATGTAGGCATCTGTTGTAGAGCTTCTACAAATGGAATGTTTACATACACTTGTTTGATCATATTTAAAAATTTTTCAAATTGTCTATCAAGTTTAGTCCTTGCTAACCTTTGAGGAAAAGGAATTGGAGGGTGATAAACAGTTTCAGGCTTTGATGAAGATACTTTTTCTTTTTCTAATCTCTCTTTTTCAGGTTTTTCAACCATAGGAGAAGCGTCTTCATCAATCTCAATATTATCATTTTGATTAGACACAGGTCCGTCTAATTTCTTCCCACTCCTTAAAGTAACAGCATTAACATTTTCAGCTGGGTTTGCAACTGTTTTACCTGGGAACTTACCTGGAGAATTGTTTGAACTAGGCATCAACTGTGCAATTTGATTTTCCAGCATCTTGTTGTGGAGAGTAATATTCTCAACCTTGACAGCAAGGTTTTGAATAGAATTTTCCATTGAATCATTGGTCTGTTTTTGATTAGTGACAAAATTCTCCATAAGGTTTTCTAATCTTGAAACACTTTGTTGAATTGAGGGTGTCTGTACTGGATTTCCTTCCCCATTAATGAAGTGATTGGACGGACGGAAATTAGGTTGCTGATTGCTAGTTCCTTGAACTGGGTTATTCTTCCAAGAAAAGTTAGGATGATTCTTCCAACCAGGGTTGTATGTGTTGGAATATGGATTACTCTTCTCTCTTCGAGGAGTGTCATAGAAATTATGAGAAGCTGCCACTTGTTCAGTAGTATCTTCTTTTTCTCCAGTAAAAATTGAGGTACAATCTACTGCAGTGTGCCCTTGTTCCCTACAAAGGTCACATACTTGATTTGTAGCCACTGAATTAACCTTAGCTTTTTCCATCTTGTCTAATCTTTGATTAAGAGTATCAAATTTTGCTAAGAGTAACTCAATATTGTTCACTTCATATCGCCCCGGAGTTCCTTTCCTTGCTGTGACTTCTCTTTCACTGTATTGGCTGTGATTTGAGGCTACATTTTCCAAAATAATCATGCAGTCATTAATAGGTTTCCCCATGAAAGATCCTCCAGCTGCTGAGTCTAATATCATGGTGCTTTGTTGGTCCAATCCTTCAAAGAAAAATTGGATGGTAAGCCAACGGTTGAAGCCATGTTGTGGGCATGCTTGAAGATATCCTTTGAACCGCTCCCATGCTTCATAAATAGTCTCTCCAGTGCCTTGTTGGAAATTAGTGATTTTCTTCCTCAATTCTTTAGTTTTAGAAGGAGGAAAGAATTTCTCTAGAAAAGCTCTTTCACATAATTCCCAAGTTGCTATCTTTTCTCTAGGCACTGTTCTTAGCCACACCTTTGCCTTTCTCAAGGTGAGTGAGAATAAGCGGAGTCGCATTCCATCAGAAACTTCATCATCAAATTGCTGGGTCTCACAGATTTCCAAGAACCCCTCTAAGTGGTCATTAGGATCTTCTGATGGTAGTCCTCCAAAGGTGTTCTGTTTGAGCATATTCACCAGAGAAGCTGGTACAGTAGCTCCAGTTTGCATCTCCCCTCCAGGTATCCCACGAGCTACGGGTGCAGAGTAATCCCGAAGCGGTAAATTATCTCGTTGTGCAGCCATGTCAAATTCTCTAAAAAGGTTTCTTTTCCTTCTCAGGAGAGTTCTTTCAATCTCAGGATCAAGTGGTGTTGGTTTCCCAAGACGTAGAGATCTCTTTTGCATTAATCCTAAGGCACTGCAAAAAAAAAAGAAAGTGACCCGTGAAATCTGAATTGGAGAAGTAAACACTAAAAAAAAAAAAAATAAAAAATTATTTATTTATTTAATTTTTTTTTTTTTTTTAAATTCGAATTAAAATAATTGTAATTTAAATCAAGAGACGTAGTCCCCGGCAACGGCGCCAAAAACTTGATGTATTGAAAAACCGCAAGTGTACGGTTGTCGTCAAGTAATAAATATCGAATCACAGGGACTACGTGTTTGACCTAGAATTACTAGTATTTTAATTTGAATTTTAAAACAGATGGAATTTCTGTTTTGATATGATAAGATCAGATTTCATGGTAAAAGAGATAGTAATGCAATTAATGAATAAGATAAAACTTTAAGATAAGATAAGGAGATTTCCGGGAATCTAGGGTTCGCACAAAGAGTTCCAACATTATTGAATTATTATTTTCATTAATTAATTCTATTCCATCTTGAAGGTAGTCTTAACCTAATTTAATCCTTGCACCTTCTCAGGCTACGAGGACGTGTTTAATTAAAATTAATCCCTACTCTCGTGGTAATTACGTTCAATTAAACCCGTTAAGATCTTTGTTAATCTATTGCTCCTCGAAAGCTTAAATCTACTCTCGTGATTTAACACTCAAGTCTATTCCTTTAGGTTCCGATAATTAGGTTCTCCTCTCAGTTCATCCCTAATTATCTATGATTATGAAAATTAAGATTAATTGTTTATCATAATTATAATCAAGTTCTCCTCTCAGTTCATCCTTAATTAATGTTATTATGAAAACAATAATATTAAAGTTCATATATAAAATATAAAAGAACAGATCAAGAATTGGAATAAAATTAAGAAACTGAATAATGCATTAATAAAGAGGTTCTCAGAGGCTAGCCCTGATCCCAGAAAAAGGGAAACTACTCACAGGAGTTCATAGTAGTTCTCCAAGAAGAAAAGAATAAAAGAAAAGTAAACCTTAGAGTCGATGGCACAGGCGCCCAACCTTCTCCAAGTGTCAAAAACTAGAAAACTGTCTCCCGAACCAAAAGTGCTGTTCTAGGCTAACCTCATCTAATTTATAACCTAAAAGGGTAAAAAGGTAAAACTACCAAGATAAAAATTACAAAAATAAAAATAAAACATAAAACTTAAAAAGCTGGGACGCGAAGTGAATCACGGCCGTGACTGAGAATCACGACCGTGATCTTCTCTGGAGCACATCTATGAAGGGTCAGTGGCGTTCACGGGTGTGATTGGGAGTCACGGCCGTGATTTTCTCTGGTGAATCACGGGCGTGATTTAGAATCACGGCCGTGATTTTCCTTGTAGCTCAGCATTTCCTCTTTAATTCTTAAATCTTGATCCTGCTCAGAGAAAACACAACACATACCAAGAAAAGCATAAAATAGGAAAATGATATAAAAGTTTATTAAAAACATGAAAGATATGCATGATTATGCTATGAATTCTTGTGAATTAAAGTGCTAAAATACGAGTAAAATACACAACATCAATTCCCCAATGGAAGCATGATCATCCAAACAAAATATCCGAGTCAAAGGACTCAGACTTCCTCAGTGGAAGATAGGTTTCCAACTCGAGCGACGAGTGAAGCTAAGCCTGAAGAGGCTTTCTAAATAATACTCTGGGATACACAAGATCCTCAATCCCCATTCGCCTACTCAGAGGCACTCCTCCAAAAAAAAGGAAAATCCAAAAAGATCAATACACATTCCCCAAGCGGAATTCGGTATTCAACCAAAAAACCGAACGTCAAGATAATCCGCCTAACAGAAGAGGCCAATCAAAACCAATACGACAGAATCCCCCAGCGGATAACAGCCTATACAGAGGCAACAAAACCAGAAAATCAAAAAAGTCACCCGAATAAGGATAACCGGGATACTCCACCAACGTCGAAAGGACGTCAGCCAATCATAAGGCATCGCTCACCTCAGAAAGAGCATCTTTGTGTCTGCATCCCCAAGGAATCAGAATTTCCCCAGTGGGCACCAACTACGCAATGGAAAGTTGGGACACAAGAACCTATGAGTAACTGCACATCCCCTAGATGGATCCCTGTGTTATCCAGCCCTCAGCGGCACCAAAATCAAAAAACAACCGTCGAAGTAGCATCGTGGACTGTGGAGACAAAATCATCACAACAGAATCCCCCAGCGGATAACAGCCTACGCAGAGGCAACAAAACCAGAAAATCAAAAGAGTCACTCGAATAAGGATAACCGGGATACTCCACCAACGTCGAAAGGACGTCAGCCAATCATAAGGCACCGCTCACATCAGAAAGAGCATCTTTGTGTCTACATCCCCAAGGAATCAGAATTTCCCCAGTGGGCACCAACTACGCAATGGAAAGTTGGGACACAAGAACCTATGAGTAACTGCACATCCCCTAGACGGATCCCTGCGTTATCCAGCCCTCAGCGGCACCAAAATCAAAAACAACCGTCGAAGCAACATCGTGGACTGTGGAGACAAAATCATCACAAATCCCTGGAGAGGGCAAACTCACGCTACCAAAGTGACCAGAAGCACGGAGGTATGCAACCCTGGAGAGGGCAAACTCACGCTACCAAAGTGACCAGAAGCACGGAGGTATGCAACCCTGGGGAGGGCAAACCGCAGACCCTGGAGAGGGCAAACTCACGCTACCAAAGTGACCAGAAGCACGGAGGTATGCAACCCTGGGGAGGGCAAACCGCAGACCCTGGAGAGGGCAAACTCACGCTACCGAGGTTGTCAGAAACACCAAGGTATGCACGAGCCTGGAGAGGCGACGACTAATACTCAGCTACCCCGTCGTCAGAAACACGGAGGTATGCAGCTACCGAGGTTGTCAGAAACACCGAGGTATGCACGAGCCTGGAGAGGCGACGACTAATACTCAGCTACCCCGTCGTCAGAAACACGGAGGTATGCAGCTACCGAGGTTGTCAGAAACACCGAGGTATGCACGAGCCTGGAGAGGCGACGACTAATACTCAGCTACCCCGTCGTCAGAAACACGGAGGTATGCAGCTACCGAGGTTGTCAGAAACACCGAGGTATGCACGAGCCTGGAGAGGCGACGACTAATACTCAGCTACCCCGTCGTCAGAAACACGGAGGTATGCAGCTACCGAGGTTGTCAGAAACACCGAGGTATGCACGAGCCTGGAGAGGCGACGACCAATACTCAGCTACCGACGTCGTCAGAAACACGGAGGTATGCAGCTGCCAACGTCGTCAGAAACACGGAGGCATGCAGACCCTGGAGAGGGCAAACTCACGCTACCGAGGTTGTCAGAAACACCGAGGTATGCACGAGCCTGGAGAGGCGACGACTAATACTCAACCTGGAGAGGCCACTCAACAATTTTCCCACCGGAAGACACTACAAGTCGGAAGGATGGCTTACTCCCCGGACAATTGGGTCAACTCCTTTACTTGTCAACCGGTACACCAAAAAAGCCGTTCGACTAAGTAAAGGGGGGGCAGTTGTAGACCCCTAAAATTGTCCGGGTCGGAAATAAAGCTCAAAGACTCTCAAAGACCGAAGGAAAGTCAGCCGGAAGGACTCTTGGAAGACCCTAGGATGATTCTTTGTAGGTCTAGAAGTCTTAGAGTAGCTTAGAATAAGGGTGTGCGAGGATTGGAGCTCAATACACCCTCCCAGAGGTTTAGTACGGCCGTACTGAGCCATTTGAACTGCAATACGGCCGTAGTGAACTCAATACGGCCGTACTGAAGTTTTTGAACTTCAGTACGGCCGTACCAAATTCAATACGGCCGTACTGTAGTTCAAAAACCCAGTACGGGCCGTATTGACCTCCCAGGCCGTATTGCGCCTCAATCCTATAAATAGAACGTCATTGGCACGTCCTCCCACACTTTTTCCACATTTTCGGACCCTCGTGCTGAGTATTCTTGGGTTTTTGAGCTATTCTCTGCCCTAGAAGTCTCTCCGAGAGCCGATCCGACGAAGTTCTTGAGTCATGAGCCATTAGCTTGAGACTCGAACAAGTCGAAGGGAAATCTCTTTGATTTCCGTAGTAAAAATTATCTTTAGGGGAAAGGAGCGAGCGGACGTGTAGTGAGAAGGAGCGCCAAAAAGCCTCTCAAAACTTCGTTCTGAATATATAAAAGCACGCTTCAAAGGTTTATTCCCAAAATCCTTTCTTTTACCGCTTTTTGATTGTTGCATTACAAGTTTAAAGCTTTCATCATGTAAATATTATACTTATAATCGTTTCTAATAAATAGGGGTCATTTAGTAACTTTACACTATTATTTATGAAATAATCTGTCATAGGGAACCCGAAAGGGGCGTTGTAGGGTGCTAACACCTTCCTCACACGTAACCGACTCCCTTACCCAACTCTGGTTGTAATGGCCGAAGTTGATTTACGAAAATCAATTGCCTTATATCTTTTTCCAATGTTTTGAGTAAAACATTGGTGGCGACTCCAAGAACCCCTTCTTTTTGCGAAAACCACTAATCCATGGAGGGTCCCGCTTGGGATTAACATGGATTGGTGAGAGTCAGTTAAACAAAATTGTTAGCTCGATGAGGTCTCAGTTTGAGAATAAGTCGTTCTAACAATCCACCATTTTTTCAAAACTTAAAAAGAGTCCGACCATCGTCGCGAATGCCAATGTCCGTTTCGACGGGTGGCGACAATGGTGTTGATTACTCCACGGAGGGGGGCCTGGTTGGGTTCCGAGTTAGGCTCTGGTTGATCGCCATGCTCGATGTTAGGTCTGGACCCAGAAGCTTGGTCGTTGCGGGAGTGATATCCTTGTCCTCTTCCGCATCCTCGCCCGGTGTGTCCTCCTCTATGGGCTTGGGACCTCTGGGCATATTATCTGAGGTGGCCTACCTATATCAGCTCTTCGATCTTGTCCCAGAGTGTCCAGCATTCTTCGGTCGTGTGGCCGAAGTTATGGTTGTATCAGCAATGCTTGGATTTGTCGACGTTCACTAGGGTGTGCCCCGGAGGTGGTAAGGAGATGAGATCGCTATTTGCCACCTCATCAAGGATGTGGACGCGAGGTGTGTTCACTAGAGTGTAGAAATCATACCTCGAGCCTCTTCCTTGGTGTGATCGCTTGAAGTGTGTCTCGTTGAAAACTTTGAGCTTCTCCTTGTGGCTTGTGCTATTGCCATTGGTTGATTTTGCAGGCATGTTCTCTCGAAATTCGGCATGCTCTTCCATTTATATGTACCCGGAGGCTCATGCTCACAAGTCGTCCATGTCGTTGGGCGGTTTCCTGCAGAGGTTGTCGACAAAAAGGCCTAGCTTGAGTGCCATGAGCATGGAGTGCAGTGCGACTTCGAGGTTGAGGTTCCAAATTTTTACGGACACGCTGGCGAAGCATTCCATAAATTTCCTAAGGGACTCTGTGTCACCTTGGTGGAGGTTGGCTAGGGCGGTCGAGGTGATATGGTGTGGACGGTTGGTGGCATACTGAGCGACGAATCGCCTCGACAGTTCATTGAAGGTGCTTATCGACCTCGTAGGCAGCTGGGTATTCCAAATCAAGGCAGGACCCTTCAAGGAGGTGGGGAAAACGTGACACATGATGGCGTCGTCATCAGTATAAAGGTTCATCTGGGATGCTCTTCTAGGACCGAGATGCCTTCATACTGATCGATGTTTAGTGGCTTCCATCTGAGTGGGAGCAGCTTTTCCATAATGTCGTCGGCGAAAGAATGCCGCCTTGCGCCGACCCTAGGTCCTAGGGATTGAAACAGTCCTTGGCTACCAACGGCCGTCCCGCAATGCGGTGGGGCGTTTGACCGGTTTGTCCGAGGTGGGGAAAGCGATTGATGTTCGTCCTCAACTTGATGGTTTGGTGGTGTCGGCTGTTGTGGAATTTTCGCACGAATTCGCTCGTCTCTTCGTCCATGTCGGACACGTTGTTTGGGGCCCTACTAGGTGGTCTTTTGTTGCTGGGGGTAGAAACCATTGTTGTGGCCGAAGGGAATTTTTTCTTCGGCCCCACGGTGTGCGCCAAACTATTCTTACATGAGATCAGTGTGGAGACGATCTTTGAGCAAGATCGGCGAGCCTCCTCTGCTTGGTATGTCGGCTGCTCCAAGATGGGGTTGGTACCTGCAAAAGAGACTTCAATGCTTAAGTTAGTCTTTGTGGGTGTGTAAGTCTCATATATATAATGCACGTACCTTGATGTAGATTAGTGTTTTTCTCTTGACTGATAGTGGGATCGATTATGATATGATAAGATTAAGATCTTATCAGTTTATCTTATCAGTTGGAGATTGCTCCAACTTGATAAGCCGATGTGGCCCAACCTCTTGGGTGCTGAGGTAGGCCCTGATACCAATGTGGGTAGTACAATGTCCATGATAATTGCCTTTATCTTAAGTCACACCAAATTGATGTTAGAATGTGATGTTTGCGGAATGATCATAAGATTCTTTTACATTTTCATCTCTTCTCCTCAATGATTTTATGGTGACCAAAAAGTTCTATCCCTTGTTGTTGCCCAAGGCATGTTTCCATCCTAGGGTACATATGTGGGCCTATTTTTTTTAATTATATAATTGTATTACAATCTCTTAATTTATTTGTTTTATTTTTGTATTTCTAATTTAGAGATGCATTACTTTTGTTCTTAAAGTTATTTATAGGTTAAATTACAATTTTATCATTTATTTTGTTTTTAAAATTTTTTGTCCTTTAATTATTAAAAACTTCATTTTGTTCCTTTATTTTTTATATTTAGATCATTTTGATCCTTTTAAAATAATGGTCATTTTTAATTTTGCAGCATGATTTTGAATCATTTGTTTTACTAATTTAAAACATGAAATTTGTAACATTAAGTTCATTCATCTGAAAATCATGAAATGCAATTGATGTTCAAATTCAAAAAAACTATAAACATACAGAAAATTGTGTGAAAAGTATATCCCATAACAATTAGAAAATAGTATGAAATTAGATTTTTAAAAGAAAAATATTTTCACTATGTATATATCACTTTTGGTTTGAACTTTAACTACATTTAATAGTTTTCATATAGATGAATATAATAAAATGAGTTTTAAGTCTTGTATCAATCAAAAATGATTCAAAAAGACTAAATTGACCTAAATTTGGGAAATAAAAAACCAAAATGAATATTTCAAAAGATAAAATACCAAAATAAATCTAAAAAATAAAATAAAGAACTAAAAATATAATTTTGCCTTATTTATATAAGGCTTTACACTAAATGATAAACCTAGTCCACTCTTCATAGTTCCTTTTAGACTTGGTCCATAGTCATGATGTCATCATCAACACATTTTTTAAAAGATAGTTGATGAGAGATCTAATGAGTTCAATTTTCGAAAGTGAGTTTCTGAAAGAGAAAAGCAAGAGTTTTCAAGAAAGAAAATATAGAAATAACATGTGAGCAAATACTTTGTGAAATTGGGAGAATTCTTCAAGAACCTTTTTCTAGGCTTTCTCAATCAAGAAGATAAACAATAATTGTTCAAGATTTTGGGACAAAGCTTGTGCTCAAAAGTTTTATTCATTCCAAACTTTATTTTTTTGTTTTAGTGATCTTTCCAATAGGGAATTCAATCTCAAGGTAGTGTTTCTTGAGTGTATAAGCTAGACTATTGAAAACAAAGAATCACATCCTACGAATCTATTGTCCAAAAATTAATCTGATCCAACATAAAAGAATCTCTAGTTACAATTCAAAAATTGTGGCTTAGTGGATATGCGAACAAGATAATAAATTTTCTCTTTTCACTTCTCTCTGGATTTGTTGTTGTTCTCTCTTGTTTTAGTACACAAAAGTGTGAAATTTAACATGTGGCATGCGTGAGGCAACCCTAACTTACTACTCCTTATATAGGAAACTCTAAAAACCCTTACTCACATTTAACTTGTTAGTAAAATCGAAGTAACCACCGTTACTCTCTATATCCTTTAATTATTTAAAACTTAAAGAAAAATAAGACAATTATAACTATTATTTAAAATATTTTCAAAATCTTTTTTTTTTATCTAAAACAATCTTATCTATAAAATCTTCAAATTAATTAATTTAAAAATAATTTCATTTTAATTAACAGCACTAAATAATTACAATATAATCTCAACTAAATATTTAAATTCTTTATTAAATTATTCTTAAAAAAATTAGGATGTTATATAGTCGATTATATGATGTCTATAATTGATTACATGAGCAACGATAATATAACTTAAACAAAGTTTTGTTTTAATTAGTTACATGGTGATGTAACTTATTACATCAATTAAAGTTTGTTTCTAGGTAGCAACATGATCAATGTAATTGATCATGTGATCAAAGTAACCGATTACATCATCACCAAAAATTTTCTATATAAAATCAAAAGAACTCATTTTTTAAAAGAGAGTTGAAGAGAGATCCTAAGATTTAAATTTTCAAAAGTAGGTTTCTGAAAGAGAAAAATAAGAGTTTTCAAAAAAAAAAATACTGAAATCACATGTGAGCAAATACTTTGTGAAAAGAAACAATTCTTCAAGAACCATTTTCTAATCTTTCTCAATCAAGAAGATAATCAAGAAGTTTTCAAGATAATGAAACAAAGTCTATGCTCAAAATGTTTTATTCATTCCAAACCTTATTTTGTTGTTTTAGTGATCTTTCCATTTGGGAATTATGTCTCAAGATTGTGTTTTTTGAGTGTACAAGTTAGACCATTGAAAACGAAGAGTCATGTCTTACGAACCTATTGTCCAAAAATCAGCCTAATCCAATAGTGAACGAATCTTTGATTGCAATTCGAAAATCATTACATGGTGGATAAATGAGCTAGACAATGAATTTTTTCTCTTCACTTCTATCTACATTTTGTTATTGTTCTATCTCCTATTTAAAGCACAAAAGTGTGCAATTTAATATATGAGATGCGTGGGCCAATCCTAACTTACTATTTTTTATATAGGAAATTCTAAAATCCTAACTTGCATTTAACCCGTTGTTAAGAATCAAGTACCCACCATTATTCTCTTTATTTTTTAATTATTTAAAATTTAAAGATAAATAAGACAAACATGTATTTTTTAAAAATATTTTCAAAATTTTATTTTTCTTATCTGAAATATTCTAATCTATAAAATCTGTAACGACCCGCCGTGGCCGTCACACTACGAAACAACACTACACACTACTGGAATATATATACTAAAATAGTATAATAAAATACTTACAACACAAGTTTCTAATCAAGCAACCAACAACAATCAATTATATACAACAAAGTATGCTACTATAAGGTAGCCTAAAAAAAATATCCATCTCCAGGCACCTCCTGTGACCTCTAGTAGCTATCTCCCAGCCTATCCTTGCCCTGCTCTCATACAACGTATGATCATCGCAGTCCAAACCAATAGGAAACATGCAAGGGTAAGTTAGAGACAATAAACAACTCATAAATATCAAATATGCAACATAACAACTATATAATCATCTTCACATCCGACACAGAAGACAATAACACATATATTACATATCTTTCAACAACACATGCTTAAAATAGCTTACAACATAACAACACTATCGTCATCCTCAACAGGATCAACATAAAACACAATCATAGCTTAACAACATAACAACATAGATACAACTTTTATCAACAACAAATCAACTCATCAACAACTTATGCGTCGTCACGCATTTCAACTCGGAGATCTCCAACAACTGAGGTTGAGCAGTCTAGGTGGCATAAACCCTACCGAATCCAGCGTTTGACCTATCTCAACCAGGTCAGGTATAGAACAGCGTTAGAAACTCTAAAGAGAACCAGGTATAGACAACAAAAGGTGATTTCTCAAGTGTGCCACTTAGACTCGGAGGTCTAGTACTACTGTCAGGACAGAAGGGTTTGGGTATGAGCCTACCACGACCTTGGCTAGCATCACCAATCCACATATGGAGTTAGCCCACTCACTGTCCTCCAAGTACCACGCATCCTCCAGTACTTAGTCAAAGACTACATCTCTAACTAGATACCTTACTCAAATTGGTCATTCAACCATGACATGGATCGACTACTTCCAAGTCGCCCACACAGTACTAAGGGATTCAACTTTAAAACAACTTTCAACTTATCTCCTTAATACTATGTATCTTAACATAGGACATATATTTTCACCATATGTCCCCAACTTTTCAACTTTACAACACTAGACACCATAACAACTTTACAACAATAAACATCTGGCCGCTTGTAATCGGTATAGCTCGGCCTGGCCCCTATACCGTGGTCGCTTTGTACACGTGTGCCTCGATCTTGCTCACACACGAGATCAACTAAGTCCTAGAGGAGAACAACACAACGTCCACTCCAAGGGACAACTTCCCAAGGAGGGTTTTTCAACAAATTGGGCTCTCAGAGCACCACAACTATCTCAATCCACACAATGGGATGAGCAACTTCGAAAACATCTCCCCTAGTCCTAGTGATCAACAAATCATCATCACAGCTTAATCAGCTTAACAACTTAAACAACATACAACTTTTCAACTCATCATCTCAATCAACATTCAACTTGAACAACATAGTTTATCAGCACAACAACTCATCAACATTGTTTAACAACACATCTAAACAAATCAACAACTCATTTCAACTTTAAACAACACAATATTAATTCAACTCATAATTTACAGCTCAATCATCATAAGGTAATATCTTTTCAACACATGGCACAACATACAACTTTATAGCAACATACAACTTTATACTCAACATACATCTCTTCATTTCACTTTCTACTCATCATACATCTCAATGTAATTATACAACTTCTTATTCAATTATAAAACTATGCAAATCTAATAATTTTAACAACATGCAAACAACTTAATTAAACAATTATAGTCATTACAATATCAACTTAATGCAACTTAACAACTTTATAAACAACTTCAGCAATATACAACATATTTAAAATTCATCTATCATGTCAACTTACACAATATAAACAGCATAAATCAACTTAAGCACCCAACAACTCAACTATTTCAACAAAATAACACCATGCATAAAGATTCCCTAACTCTCCTGAAATTAAACAACCTACATTCTAGCTTCTCTCACCTGAAGGTTGGCTCAAAATAGCCAAGAACTGAGAAGAAGCGGAATTCCCTTTCCGAAGCTCAACTCGGGACTTCAATCCACCCAAAGCAAGCTTCCTAATCCAGAGTCCTTCTCTCTAAAAATTCTCTCTAAAAACCTCCATTTTCCTCAATTGCCCACAACCTCTATTTATAGAAGTCTGAACTGGCCAGAACGGCCCGTTCCAAATCCAGAACAGCCCGTTCTGGGCTCCTTCATCATGTGTAAAATTCACATGCAGAATGGCCCGTTCTGAAACCAGAACGGCCCGTTCTGGCACGTCTAGAATGGCCGTTCTAAAATCGGAACGGCCCGTTCTGGAGTTGAATTTAACTCACAATGACCATTTTGGAACGGCCCGTTCCAGTCCAAGATTCATAGACCTATTTAGTAGCTTGGAACGGCCTGTTCCAGTTTGGGAACGACCCGTTCAGGGCTACTAAATCACCCTTGTTTTAGTAGTTTGGAACGGCCCGTTCCAATCTAGGAACGCCCTGTTCCAATCTAGGAACGCCCCGTTCCATTCTACTAACTACGTTACAAAATCTCTAAACTAATTGATTTCAAAATATTTTCTTTTTAATTAATAACACTCATAATTAGAAGATAAATCCAATTAATTATTTAAATTGAAAATTTTGGGCTGTTACATAACCAATTATAAGATGTTCCCAATTGATTACATGAGCAACAAAAGTATAACTTGGAAACAAAGTGTTGTTTTAATCAATTACATGATGATGTAACCGCTTAAATCAATTAAAGTTTGTTTCTAGGTAGTAAAAATATTAATATAATCTATCACGTGATCAAAGTAACCGAGTACATCATGAAAAAAAATTCTATATAAAGTCTATACTCCTCATTTTTTAAAATAGAGTTGAAGACAGAAGAGTTAAATTTTCTAAAGTTAGTTTCTAAAAGAGAAAAACAAAAGCTTTCAAGAAAGAAAATAGTGAAATCATGTGTGAGCAAATACTTTGTGAAAAATACAATTTTTCAAGAACCATTTTCTAAGTTTTCTTAATCAAGAAGATAATTAAGAAGTTTTTAAGATAATGAAACAAAGCTTGTGCTCAAAAGGTTTAATCATTCAAAACCTTATTTGGTTGTTTTAGTGATCTTTCCAATAGGGAATTGTGTCTCAAGATAGTGTTTCATAAGTGTACAGTCTAGACTGCTGAAAATGAAAAATCACATCCTACGAAGCTACTATCCAAAAATCAATCTGATCTAGCAGTGAATGAATCTTTGATTGTAATTCGAAAATCATTGCTCGGTGGATATGTGAACTAGACAAAGAAATTTTTTCTCTTCATTTTTTTCTATGTTTTGATGTTGTTCTCTCTTCTTTTTGGAACACAAAAGCATGGATTTTAAAATGAGATGTGTGAGACAATCTTAGCTTACTATTCTTTATATAGAAAATTCTAAAATCTTAACAGCCAGTAAAAACCAATTAACCACTAAAACTCTCTCTATCTTTTAATTATTTAAAACTTAAAGATAAATAACATAAACATATAATTTATTAAAAAAAATTTGAAATCTTTTTTTTCTTATCTAAAACATTCTTATCAATAAAACCTCTATTTAATTAATTTAAAATATTTTGTAATTAATAACACTCATAATTACAAGATAACCCCAACTAAATATTTAAAATTCTTTATTAATTTATTCTAAAAATTTTAGGATGTTATATAGCCGATTACATGATGTATGTAACCGATTACATGAGCAATAAGAGTATAACTTGGAGACAAAGTTTTATTTTAACTTATTTCAAAATATTTTATTTTTATTTAATAACACTCATAATCACAAGATAACCCCGATTAGTTATTACAATTTCATTATTAAATTATTTTGAAAATTTTGGGATGTTACATAACCAATATCAAGATGTCCATAATCAATTACATGAGCAACAATAGTATAACTTGGAAACAAAGTTTTTTTTTAATTGATTACATGACAATCTTATCGATTACATCAATTAAAGTATGTTTCTAGGTAGCAACAAGATTAATGTAATCAATCACGTAATCAACAAAATTAGATCATCACAAAAGTTTTACAATTTAAAGTCAACTCACTTCATTTTTTTAAAAGAGAGTTGAAGAGAGATCAAAAGAGTTTAATTTTCAAAAGTGAGTTTTTGAAAGAGAAAAGTAAAGTTTTAAGGAAGAAAATAGAGAAATCGCATGTGAGCAATTACTTTATGGAAAAGATTGAATTCTCAAGAACCATTTTCTAAGTTTTCTCAATCAAGAAGATAACCAAGAGGTGTTCAAGATTGTGGGACAAAGTCTGTGCTTAAAAGGTTTATTTGTTCCAAACCACATATTTGTTCTTTTAGTGATCTTTCCTATAGAGAATTGTGTCTCAAGGTAGTGTTTCTTTAGTGTACAAGCTAGATTGTTGAAAATAAAGAACCACGTCTTATGAACCTATTATTCAAAAATTAGTTTGATCTAATTGTAAACAAATCTCTAATTGCAATTCAAAAAACGCTACCTAGTAGATATGCAATCTGGATAATGAATTTTATCTCTTCACTACTCTTTGTGTTTTGTTGTTGTTCTCTCCCTTCTTTAAAACATAAAAGCGTTAAATTTAAAATATGATACGCGTGAGGCAACCCTAACTTACAATTCTTTATATAAGAAACTCTAAAATCCCTAACCATGTTTAACCCGTTGGTAAAAACTTATTAACCATTATTATTCTCTCTATCCTTTGATTATTTAAAACTTAAAGATAAATAAGATGAACATGTCTTTTTTAAATAATTTCAAAATCTTATTTTTTTTTTATCTAAAACATTTTTACCTATAAAACTTATAAATTAATTAATTTCAAAATATTTTCTTTTTAATTAATAACACTCATAATTACAAGATAACTCCAATTAGTTATTTAAATTTTATTTATAAATGTATTCTAAAAATTTTGGGATGTTACATAATCAATTACAAGATGTCTGTAATCAATTACATGAACAATTGGAGTATAACTTCAAAACAAAATTTTTGTTTTAATCAAATACATGATGGTGTAACAGATTACATCAATTAAAGTTTGTTTTTGGATAACAACAAGATTAATGTAATCAATCATGTGATCAAAATAACTAATTACATCATCACAAAAAAATTTCTATATGAAGTCAACTCACCTCATTTTTTAAAAGAGAGTTGAATAGAGATTAGATAAGTTCAATTTTCAAAAGTGAGTTTTTGAAAGAGAAAATCAAGAGTTTTCAAGAAAGAAAATAGAGAAATCAAATGTGAGCAAATACTTTGAGAAAAAGAGAGAATTCTTCAATAACCATTTTTTAAGTTTTCTTAATTAAGAAGATAATCAATAAGCATTCAAGATTTTTGGACAAAGCCTATGCTTAAAAGTTTATTCATTCCAAACATTATTTCTTTATTTTAGTGATCTTTCCAATGGGGATTGTCTCAAGTAGTGATTCTTGGGTGTACAAGCTAGAAAAGGGGTTCTATAGTTAAGAGATATTAGTAAAGGATTTTTATAGGGGTTATGAGAGTGCCTTAGGATCTAAGTTTGATCAACTATTCTCATTGTGATCATTTTTTTTGCCTATAGTTGAAATTTTATGACCTAAGGTTGATCATAGAAGACTGGATATAACTTTCAATAAAAAAAGTAATCCAACATAAATCTTTGAGCAAATCTTTCTCTCTCTTTGTTCATTGTATCGTTTGAGTATTAATTTTTGTTTGTTTTCATGGACACTTGGATTTTTGGATTAATATTTGTTTATGAATGTTAGTTTATGTAGTTTATAACAATTTATTTCAAATTCCTACATTACATTTATTATATACTAGAATATGTTATTTACACTCTATTAATAATATGTTTATATATATATATATATATATATATATATATAAATAAATTGGACAAAATCATGTACCCTTTTGTTTTAAAAAAATAAATATGTACATCATTTTTCAAGAAATCCAATTAATTTTGTTGAAGTAAAATTGGTAAGTCAAATTCAAATTAAATCAATTAAAATTGATTGGTTGAGACTATTTTATCCTAAATCCAAACAAAACTTCATGCAAAATATTAATTAAACGTTTCTATTATAAGGAATAAAATAAAAGTAAAAATAATAACAAGTTCTCTTATATTGTTCCAATTCGAAACTTTGGGCTACTCTTACACATTGGGCTGGGCTATACTGTTATGTTGTAAATTTTGGTATTTGATCATTTGTTTTGTATGTGCTATAACCTACAATGGATCTGGTTCGCTAAAAACAAAATAACAGAAGCACGTCACGTTTTAACCATAATCTAAGCCTTAGTACGTCATACATGCAATATTGTCATTTTAAGTTTGAGGTGACTTTTTATTTTTATTTTTATTCCTATTCGTGCTTTGGAAAAACTTTATGAAGAGTTATTGTTACAAAATTTTGATGCTCTGGATTGTTCAGCTAACTTTATGATATCATGTCTTAAATCGAGTTCTGCATCATGGGGTCAACATCATAATCACGTACTGAACAACTTTATGGTATTAGAAATGCATCACACATTTTTCACTCTACTCATAATGGACTGTCACTAAAGTTTCATTCACGGTATTTTTGATATTTTCTTTGCATGCCACGTACTGGGATATATATTATTGCTGTCATGTGTCAATGTGTTAGTGCATTTTCTTTATTGCTGATACTGAGTTATGAACTTATGATTGCTCGTAAAATACTCAGAAATTTTTTTCTTCAATTTTGATATTATTGCTTGCCCCATTTTGTAATAGAGATATTCCCAGGCGTGTAAATTAAAAATAAATATATGTGTTAATGTAAAAGTTTGTCAACATTAAAAAAATAATTAAAATTAACTTCTCTGTTAATGAAATACAATAACTAGTGTTTTTTTTGTAATTAACTAGTATTTTGTTGTTATTATCATAATAATTTCTACCGATAAATGTAACACTTCATAGTTGATGAATGTTCTTAATTAAAATGACTTGGAACTTGGAATGAGATCTTTCTGCCTGAAGAAAGGCCATAATGATTTTTTCCTGTAGAACTTTTAGAAGCAAGGGGACAATTTTTTACCGGATTCAAATCAAAGAAATATTAAAATATATATATATATATATATATATATATATATATATATATATTACTTTTATCATTAATTTTACTCACTTTAAGGAAATTACTTTCTTTATTTTGGATATCTGTTACCGAGTGTGATGTTTTTCATTTTCTGAGCTATGAATAAATTTCTGCAAAGAAAGTTGCCAGTTGTAGTATGGTCCATGGGAATTGCCTTTATCTTAAACCACACCAAATTGATGTCACACTGTCATGTTTGCAGAATGATCATAGTAAAAACAAAATTCATTTTCTTTCTCTTCAATGGTTTTAGGATAGTAGAAAATGAAATGTGCATTGGATCTGTATGACGACTCGCTTAATGGTTGTTGAGTTCCAATTCCACGAGAAAATCGAGTCCAGCGTCATGGGTCAGCATCAAAATCACATATTAGAAATGAATCCTGATTCATTCATTTCTCTTTCGAGGCCTCATGTCATAATGCATTTTCCTTCTCTATACGTTATACATGTAAAATATGTATCTACTTATTTATAAATAAATAAAAAACATGTATCTAATTTTGTTGTTTGTTGTAACAGTCCGTCATGCTTTTTCCAGTTAACATAATCATCTACTAGTAACGAAAAAAAAAAATACAACTATCTAAAATTCACTTAGTTATAGATCTTGGAAAAACTTCATAATAAACTATATGCATATATATAATAAAATTTTGTAAAATTGATTAAAAAAGATAAACAAGTACATATGTATATATAGTAATCGATAAACTATGCTATATGATCCTATGTGTCGATCAAGTATAGTTACAACAAAATAAATAAAAGTAGTCAAGAGCTACAATGCCAACAACATGGTTCACTAAAGTTCTTGGCCGCTTCTAGCTAACATGTAAACATGATTATCGAAGTCTAACAACTAAAAAATATGTAAAGTTAAGCTAAATTTCAAAATAATCAACGTAAAACAAATATAGATGAAATACAACTATACTACTAACAACAAAATGTAAGCCACCCAACATGCATCTCGTGGTTCACATCATATAACACTCGACACGACATCAACAAGTTTGAAAGGCAAACAACTCTAGCAATTCAAACTTATACCATAACCATGTAATTCAACAATATAATCACCAAAACATATGAGCAACAAGCACGTCACACCATCATATGCACACACCTCAACTAATACGTTGTTATGTATACACCTCAACTAATACGTTGTTATGCATTCACTTATGAAGATCTCCTATAACAAGATAAGTAGTTTAAGTAGTTTGACCCTGCCAAATCAACATATCCTTTTTACACATGTTAGGTCAACAGCCAAATTGGAATACTAATCCCTAACAATATGATTTCTTGGATGTCGTCCCTTAAATTAGGAAGTCTAGTATTCCTATCAGAAACTTTTGGGTAAGAGTCTACCATGACATTAGTTTACAACACGAAGCCCCTTATGGAATTAACTCACCGAATATCCTCCAAATACTACACCCCTCCAATACTTAGTTAGAGACAAAGTCTATGACTTCGTACTTTACTCAATTTATCACTCTATACATGTATGCATCGACCATGTCCACATACAAATCAACATTGGTCACTTGTAATCAGTATAGCTCGATTTAACCCTTATACTATGGTCACTTATATTCAGTATGCCTTAACCTAGCTCATATATCACATCAATTATGGTCCTAAAAGAAAGTCAACAATCCACTCCAAGAAATAACACCTACTTAAGGGAGGGTTTCTCAACAACTGAGCTCATAGAGCACCACATTAATATGCACTCAATAGGATATCCATCTTTTGAAAACAACCTCTCTTCTAGTCCTAAGTCAATCAACATACCTAAATGTTTAAAGCATTCTCAGCATCAATACCTCAACAACATACATCTATATATATTCATTACTCCAAGTCAATGGACATAGACCTAACAACATTAGTCAATTCACAACACAAATGCACCTCAATATTTTTCAACATATAATCATCTATATATATTATCCCAGATCAGTATACATAGAACAAATATCATTAATCAAATACAAAAGGTGATAATTAATCTAATCTATTCATATTCACTATATAATCATGAAAGCAACAAGTTAATACAAGGCAACTCACGCCTAATGCTATCCAACTTGCATCTAATGCCATTGATGTAGGCAGTTTTTTGCCTCACCCACACATGACGCCATACAACCCATACCCGACATAGATTAGTTAAATACCCATAGGCCCTCATGCCAAGCATGGCAAAGTCCCACACCCGACTCCAAACCAGATAGAGATGAGTTTCTCTCTCCTCGCGCCTAGTGCTACCAATCCTACGCCCGGTGTAAGTGAGGCAAAAAGCCTCTAACACGCCCGGTGCGACTGTGATTTCTACACTTGTAGATAACAAATTTGGCTCAAAGCCACCTGAAAACCAAAGGATACCAACATGTAGTGTAACACAATATACATATGCTCATCCATAACTCATTTCAGTCAATAAACAACACATGCAACAAAAGATCCACCAACTTCACCAAATTTTTTTCTTGAAAAACCAAGAATTCCAAAGTTCCATTATCAATTTCAAATCATGTTATTCAACAGCACAACTACATCCATCTCAACCAATTAGCAACCATTGCAAACATACAACTCAAACAAATCAACAACAAATAAGTTCTAGCTTCCATTACCTCAAATCTATAGAGAACTACGGAAGAAGAAGCAGAAGTTGAGCTTTGAACAATAAAAAGCTCCGCACCACACCTTTACAGTGATAATCTTCAGCTAAGAGCCTTTGATCACCACTCAAGCACCAAATGAAAATCCTTTACACCTTAGGAGGGGAGCCTAGAAAGAAGAAAGGGAAGATTATAACTCTAGAGTTTCTCTCTCAATTTTATCTTTCTAGGTTCTCTGAGAAATGAATTAAAAGGTTCAAATCTCAAAAGAAACCGTATATACTCCTTCCCTTAGAGTCAAATTAGACCTCTGCCTAGAAACATCCTCTAAAACACCTAAAGACTTCTCAAGAGTTCCTTAACTCGCAGAGTCCCTCAACACCTCACCTTAAAACACCACAACATACAATTATTGCTAAAAGACAATACTTAATCAAAAACTTACAGTGTTACATTTATGATTTTTTTTTATCGAGAAATGTGATTACTTTGCACATTTTTTCAAATCATTTTTTATTTAAAAAAACTTAAATTGTAATGTTAAGAAATCCGAACACAATTTTTTATTTAATAAAAAAATACAATTTACTCTCAGCTAATCGATTCATAAAAAAATAAAGTAATTCCTTAGATCCTGACTCTATGCTCATCCAAAGATCTAATTAGTTTATAACATATAATGTCTCAACGCATGAAGACTCTAGGAATAATGTGTAATGTCTCAACTCGTTCTCAACTTATCAGTCCATACAAAAATAAAACAATACCTCTGATCATAATTCTATGCTTTGCCAAAAACCTAACTAGTGTATAACATGCAATGTCTCAATGCATGATGACTCTAGGAATAACTAATTAGTGTAAGGTACTTGTTCTTACCGGAGATCGGCTGTAGGGGACGATCTGCTAGGTAAGATCGACGAGCCTCCTTCACTTGTACGCTTGTTGCTCCAAGATGGGGGTGATACCTGCAAAAGAGACTCCGATGCTAAAGTTAGTTTTTGTGCGTGTATGAGTCTCGTATAAGTAATGCACGTACCTTTGTGTGAATTAGGGTTTTGTTGGGCCTTGGGCCTGAGATCAGTTATGATTTATTTAGGTAACGGACCTCGTCTTAGCGGAGGTCTCCCAGCGCGTGTCCGAGGTGCGTATCCGAGGTCATCCTGCGCTGTGATGCCGAGCTGGAGCTCGGCTTCGCGGTACGGATAGTACACTAGCCCCCCGAGCTCTAAAGACCTTGGGTCGAGGAGTTAATGTCGAGCTTGGAGGGGA
The DNA here is from genome assembly GCF_000230855.2 of Cajanus cajan. Classification (NCBI taxonomy): domain Eukaryota; kingdom Viridiplantae; phylum Streptophyta; class Magnoliopsida; order Fabales; family Fabaceae; genus Cajanus; species Cajanus cajan. The sequence continues at coordinate 39,150,203 of NC_138517.1, read as the reverse complement.
GCCGCGACTCTTCACGTACGCTTCCTTGCCCTACTGCCATGTGTCGAAATTGTCACCTCATTCCCATACCGCATGGGCGGCGCATTAATGGGGAGTGATGGTTACGCAATGATGACTTGTGCTCGTCATAATAGGGCTCATTAAATGTGTCGTCAATTGTGTTCCCTAGCCGACACGTGTCGCGACCATTTTGAATTTTGGAGGTTTTCTCTTTCTTGCGCCTCTTCCCCTTCACTTTACTCTTTTCCTTTGTCTTGTTCCTGACGCCTCTTCGTTTCTCAGCTTCGCTCCCCGCCTTCGCCTTTCTTGGTTCCGTTACTCTCCGTCGCCATTTCCGGCAACCGAGTTCTTTTGCTTCCTTATTGTTCTTTCCTTTGTCAAAGGAGTACCAGGTACTTCGACTTCCCTATTTTCTCCTTCTTTTCAAATCTTTTGATTTTCTTGATGGCTGGTAACAAGGATGTCGCCCCCCTCTGTGCCTGTCAAAGGCAAGGGCAAGGCGCGTGGCAAGGCGGTGGCTACCAGGTTGGTCACTGCCGAAAAGAAGAGAGGGGAGAGCCAGCCCAAGGAACCCATCCCCGGCATTCCTGGCTACGATTGGGTTAGGAGTGACGTGGGGGAATTTTAGAGCATCTTCAGGTCGTTTATGGAGATCAATGCGATGTGGAAATCGCATAGGATCTGTGAATCCTCCCTTTCCAAGCTTATCCGGCTGGAACCGTGCCAGCCCGGTGAGCGCGTCTATATGGGGGTTCCCTCTGACCCTCCTTTCTTCTATATGTACCAGTGCTTTTTCAGGGATTTAGGCGTATGCCTTCCCTTTACCCAACTTGAATGTGATTTTTTAAATTTTGTCAACACGGCTCCTTACCAGCTACACCCCAATAGTTGGGGTTTTTTGAGGGCCTTTCAGGTTCTATGTTCGACCCTAGGGATAGAGGTATCTCTCCCTGTCTTTCTTCATTTTTACTAACTGAAGCTGGGTGTGCCCCCTTATGGTAGGGTTTCTTTGAATGGCAGTAAGGCTGGGGGATTATTTTCTCTTTACTCCTAGTCTTACAAAAATTTCAAACAAGAGTTTTTCCGAGTTCGGCTCGTGGATGTCAACCCGCTGGAAGATGGGGTATTTTAGTTCGGCGGGCTGCCGAGGTTCCCTCTTTATTGGCGGCAAGCTCCGGCCAGGTTTCAAGGGTCGGCCAACCTTCAGTTGACGTCCTCGGAGGCTGCTGCCATTGTCGACCTAGAGGCGCTCCCTCGTCCCTTGGACTGCAAGCTCATTTTGTCGCTTGCTAACTCAGTGTACAAGGAGAGGGGCCTAGAGAGTGAGTATCTCGTCTTTTTGGTTGTTAAGGGCATGTAAAATCTTCTTCTACTGACGTCTCTAATTTTTTTCTTTGCAAGCATAATGGGCAAAAGCAAGTGGCGCGAGTTGAAATCGCGCTACAACGTTGCCGAGATTGAGGTTCCTAAACCTCAGGAGGAGGACGTGGCCCCACTTGATACCCGAAGAAAAAGAAAGAGGGGAGAGAAAGAGGTCGGGGGGACCTCTGCCCCTCAAGATGTCGAGGAGGTGACCTTAAAAGCTGTTGATGCCGATGCGGTTGACCTCACTGGGAGTCCCCTGCCCGAGGGAGCTCCCCAAGTGGCCACCGAGGAAGCTGCCCAAGTCACCAAGCAGGTTGCTCAGGCCACCGAGGTTGGTGCCTTTCTTTGTGGTTTTTCTTTTATACTGCTCTTTTCTTGCTTGCTAACTTAGGGGGAAATTTGTATTTTTTGTAGGTGAGGCATGCTGCCGAGGTCCCGGTGGTTCCGAGTTCGGAGGTACCAGGGGCGGGTGCCCCCGTGGTTGAGCAAGAGGCGCTTGCCTCTGCTTCTGCCGAGGCCCGCGAAAAGGGGCCGAGCTCCGAGGTCTCGAAACCTACTCCCGCGACCTTGGCGCCACCGTCTGGCTCATCGAAGGGGCCCCCTAGAAGCCAATACCTCACCCATCGCTTCGGGAAGGATCATTCTCGGGTGCGGCTGGATCATGTGAGCACTTCGGAGGACATAAATTCTCTGTGGAGCACGGGGGTGACCTCGAAGAAGTTCTTCTCCAAGGAGTTGCTGAGTACGGCTGATCAAGCCATGATCGAGACGACCGGGCCAGTGGAAGGCCTTGATTCTGCTGAGGTCTCCTTGTAGAGGACGATGGCAATCGTGGACCACTGGAAGCATAAGTGGTCCAAGCAGCAAGAGGACCTGGCGAAGCTGAGGGGCTGAGTCCAGCCTTTGAAGGAAGAGAACAAGGCCTTGAGGGAAGAGAATAGGGCCTTGGCGGCTGCTCTCGGTGATGCCAAGCTGTAGAATAAGGCCGAGCTCCAAGCCACCAGCAGGGAGCTGGAAAGATTTCAGAAGTCCTTAGAGATTACTCTGAGGTCTAATGAGACTCATGGTACCCAAGTGAGTGAGTTGCAGGAACTCGCCAATTCTTCCCGGGGTCGGGTGAGTTCCTTGGAAGACGAGGTGACCTCCTTGAAGGCTGATCTGGTGGTGGAGGTCGAGAAACGGCTTTGTGACGAGGTGCTTCTCGGTGGTAAAGAAGAGGAGGTCGCCGCTTTGAGGGTGGACCTCGCGAAGACGGCTGCGACGAAGGCGGAGCTGGAGAAGAAGCTGGTGGAAACTGAGCGAGTTGTCCTGTTCGAGCACGAGAAGGGATTTCTCAAGGCAGCTCGCCAGGCGAGGTTGCTCGCGCCCGGGGTCGACCTCTCGGCAATGCATGTAGAGAAAGAGGTGCGCTTCGGGAAGCTGGTGAAGGAAGACGACCTACAAGACAGCTCGAGCTAAAATGCCTCCGCCTAGGCCATCCTTTGTAATAGCCTAGTTCATTTAGCTTTCCTCATTTCTTTTTCCCTTTGGATTCGTGTTTCGAACTCATAGTTATTGTTGTATATATTATTTTTCGAGATTTTATCCTCGTGATTTTGATGGTTGTTTTTGACTTGTGAATTTTGCACTTGTGGTTTTTGGGGCTCAAACTTGGCCTGGTGTAAATAATTCGTATTAAGGTTCGAACCCGACCCTTGGTGAGATAGAATGATTTAGACTGATAGAACGATTTGGGTCAATTTTCGAACTCGACCTCTGTATAAGATAGAATAATGTGTGCTGAGATTCGTACTCGACCTCGGGTCGGGCTTCCTTTTTAAGGTTCGGATTGGACCTCGACGGAAAGTAACATAATACGTAATAAGGTTCGAACTCGACCTCGACTTAGAGTGAAATGAATTGTACCAAGGTTCGAATTCGACCTCGGTGTAAAGTAAAATAAATCGTACCAAGGTTCGAATTCGACCTCGGTTTAGAGTGAAATGAATTGTACCAAGGTTCGAATTCGACCTCGATGTAAAGTAAAATAAATCGTACCAAGGTTCGAATTCGACCTCGGTTTAGAGTGAAATGAATTGTACCAAGGTTTGAATTTGACCTCGATGTAAAGTAAAATAAATCGTACCAAGGTTCGAATTCGACCTCAGTTTAGAGTGAAATGAATTGTACCAAGGTTCGAACTCGACCTCGGTGTAAAGTAAAATAAATCGTACCAAGATTCGAACTCGACCTCAGTTTAAAGTGAAATGAATTGTACCAAGGTTCAAACTCGACCTCGGTGTAAAATAAGTCGTACCAAGGTTCGAACTCGACCTCGGCTTAGAGTGAAATGAATTGTACCAAGGTTTGTAGACCCCTAAAATTGTCCGGGTCGGAAATAAAACTTGAAGACTCTCGAAGACTAAAGGAAAGTCAGCCGGAAGGACTCCTGGAAGACCCTGGAAGACCCTAGGATGATTATCTGTAGGTTTAGAGGTCTTAGAGTAGCAAAAAATAAGAAAGTGGAGGGAATGAAGCCCAATACGGCCTCCCAAGAGTTCAGTACGGCCGTATTGAACATTTTAAACTACAATACGGCCGCACTGAACTCAATACGGCCGTATTGAAGTTCAATACGGCTGCATTGAACTCAATACGGCCGTATTGAATTCAATACGGCCGTATTGTAGTTCAAAACTTCAATACGGACCGTATTGACCCCCAGAAACCGTATTGAGCCTCTTCCCTATAAATATGACGTCAATGGGACGTCATTTGACACTTTCACACTAAGTTTTAACCCTCTTCTTGAGTATTCTGGGTTTTTTTGAGCAGTGCTCTGCCTAGAAATCACTCGGAGAGTTGATCCGACGAAGTTCTTGAGTCACGAGCCATTTGCTTGAGTCTCGAACCTAGTCGAAGGGAAATCCTCCGGATTTCCATAGTTAAAATTTTATAGGAGGGAGCGAGCGGTCTTGTAGAGGGAGGGAACGCCAAAACGCTTCCCAATTTCTGTCAAGATATATAAGAAAGCACGCTTCAAAGGTTTATATCTTTAAAGTCCCTTCTTTTACCGCTTTCTGTGTGTACATATTTAAACTGTCATCATGTAGATAGTTAATTTATAATTGCTTAGAATAAATAGGGGTAATTTAGTAATTTTGCACTATTATTTTTAAATAATCTGTCATAGGGAACCCGAAAGGGGCGCTGTGGGGTGCTAACACCTTCCCCACGCGTAACCGACTCCCTTACCCGACTCTGGTTGTCATGGCCGAAGTCGATTTTTGAATCGATTGCCTTAAACTTCTTTTTCCAATGTTTTGAGTAAAACATTGGTGGCGACTCCACGAACCCTTCCTTTTTATGAAAACCGCTAATCCATGGAGGGTCCCGCTTGGGATTAACATGGATTGGTGAGCCTTTTAATAAAATTGCTCGTTTGACAAGGTCTCAGTTTGAGAATAAGTCATTCTAGCAATCCATATTTTTAAACAAATAAAAGAGTCCAACCATCCTTCGCGAATGCCGAAAGCCCGTTTCGGGCCGGTGGCGACAGATGGCGACTCCACTGGTGAAGCCTCGAGAGTCAGTCCCATTTAGTGACAGATTATTTTTAACAAATAATAGTTAAAATTACTTCATTACCCCTTGTTTGTATGATAACATGCTTTATTTATATGGCTTTAATAACTGTTGTTTGTTTAATTTTCCGCAATTGTTTGAAATACAAACTGTACACAAACCTTTGCACACAACAGTTCCCTCTATACCCGGGGGCATGAGTGGTAAGCCATAGGGAGTGGATGTTAGTACGGCCGGTTGTCGAATGGGTCTATAGGTGCCCGTAGACCGTTGTCGGAAAGCATCACTCAAGGTGATAACCATGAACTCGAGTCCGACAGTGCGTTGGAGCTTTCCATCGGCTTACGACGAGAGGAATTGGGTCCCTATAATGGGGGCACCTTGGGGGCCTCAGACCGGTGAGAACAGTTAGAACCACCTTGAATATGCACTTTTCTGCAGGATACCCCTACCTCGTGATTCGCTCGTGACTGTTCGTGGATGAGTGAATTGTTTGTGCATTGATTATGTGAAATTGTTTGAGCATACATTGCATTTCTTTAAACATACAACATTCCTTTTTAAATAAGAATAAATAGGAATAAGAATCTTCCATTGCATGGTGTTAACATCTACCTTCATCACATTCATGTAGGTAGTTTCCCTTTTCACCCAAAAAAATACAAAAAAACAAAATACCCAAAAAAAGGAAAAAAGGGCTATTTATCCAAACCAAGCAATATCATGCATCATCTTAGGGACATCCTAAAAACATGATAATGCTTAGTTGAATAAACACAATGCATGCATATTCATCGCCATCATCTCATATCATGCATTCTTATCAAAGATCATGGAGGGATCTAGGTTTACATTTCATACATCCCTCCTAGTAAATCATTAATAAACATTAATAAAAAGAAAGAATTAATCGATGCGTATGTTCAAAGAATGGATCGCACGCCGTTCGTTATCAAGTGTAAGCCAACAACCGTGCCAAGCGAACACACGTCAACTCCGTTGTTGGTAATCAAGACGAACAAAGGGGAAGGTCCAACACCGTTAAGGATCACTACTCCAAGACCTTTTCCCTACAAATCAAATAAGGCTGTGCCATGGATATACGACATCCACTCTTCTGCCGACAGCGATATCTCCAACATCGCTGGACTTGGGGGCATGACTAGGAGTGGCAGGATCTACACTCCCGAAGATCTGCACGACAAAGCTCCCAAGAATAAAGGAAAAGAAAAGGAGAAAACCGAGGAAGATAGAGAATCCGAGGAGGAGACTGATGAGCTGTTAAAAATCATCAAACAAAGCGAGTATTCCATTGTGGATCAACTTCATAGGACGCCAGCAAAGATTACGCTGTTGTCGTTGATCCTAAGCTCCGAACCGCATCGGCAAGCTCTGTTGAAAGTTTTGAACGAGGCATATGTGTCGCACACTATCTCCCAAGACAAGTTTGAGGGGATTGTTAGTCACATCACGGCTAATGATCACCTCACTTTCACCGATGAAGAAATCCCCGCTGGGGGACCGAATCATAACAAGCCCTTGCACATCTCTGTAAAGTGCAAGGAGTATCACATCGCTAAAGTCTTGGTAGATAATGGATCTTCCTTGAATGTGATGCCAAAAAGAACGCTCAAGCAATTGGCAATCAAGGGAGTCCAAATGCGCCCGAGCAACATGATCGTTCGAGCCTTCGATGGTTCTAAAAGAGAAGTGGTGGGAGAGATCAATCTTCCAATCTAAATTGGACCCACCATCTTTAAATGTCGAATTCCAAGTGATGGACATTACTCCGGCATATAGCTGTCTCCTTGGCCGACCTTAGATTCATGATGCGAAAGCTGTACCCTCTACGCTCCACCAGAAAGTCAAGTTCATAGTGGGTGACAAACTGGTGACTGTACAAGCTGAAGATGACATACTCATCAGCAAGCCATCCAACATACCTTATGTGGATGCAGCAGAGGAAGCTTTAGAAACCGCCTTCCAAGCATTGGAAATCACCAATGTTGAAACGTTTCCCCAAGAAATGAAGAAGGTAGCCTCCATGCTCACCAAGAATGGATACTTGCCGGGACAAGGACTTGGCAAGGACTCCCAAGGAATTCCGGAGCTACCCATCATCAAGGATAATCCGGGGAAACAAGGGTTAGGATACAACCCTGTTAAAGATCAAAGAACGTAGAGGAATCAAGATCCTTCTCGACGTTCTTTAAGCCAGATCTTTAGGAAGGCCGGTTCACAAGCATCAAGGCCGGTCGTCGTCATCAAGTGCTTTTCTCCTTCCGATAGGGATATATAGACCTGATGACTATTAGAGATTACTCCTCGGGGACAGCCCGACCCCCGAGCCTCGATAGGGCACATGTTTCCACTATGATTATAATAAAATCATTCATCATTATTTCTTATTGCTTCTTTTCTTGCTTGCAATAAAATTCTAAACCACATTATTTAACCCTGTTTGAATGAACATAAGTGAGGTTAAAATCGTCTTAATAATCAATAAACCCACATCATTTTGTGTGGAAGTGTGCACGACAACTTGGAGCACCTTTCCTTGGCCTCGACAAGTGCCATCATGGATAAAAATAAATCCTTTAAAATAAAAGAAGCTCGGCAGGAAACCCAAAAAGGGGGCTGCGCAAAAATAAGAGCAAAAGACCCGCTAGGAATCCCACAAAAGGGTGACCTAGGCAAAAATTAGGGTTACAAAATAATGAACAAAAACAAAAGCCCGCTAAAACTCCACAAATGGGTGTTTTAGGCAAAAGTTAGGGCAATCGAAAAACAGAATAAATCCATGATGGTACCACCAACTGAATTCAACAAAGGGGCTCAAGAAAAGCTATCCAAGTTGTCAAATCACAAACGTTAATAACCAAGACGTGCTTAACTTCATAAGTGTTTAATCAAACAAGCCTAAACACTTAAGCCTACCATTGGCCAAGCCATTCTTACAAAATCCATTTTTCAAAAAATAAATAATCCCCTCTAAAACACAAACTTTCGAGAAAAAAAATCCTTTCCTTCTTTTCTCTCTTGTCCCAAACGATTTTTGAATAATCTAGTGGAAACATGGAGATATAGTAGTCAATAGGAGGGTTGACACATCTTCTAAAGGAAAGGAAAATCATTCGGTTGATGACACCAAATCTCAATATAACATGCATCATTCCTCGGTTACAGAAATCGGCAGCACACAGCCCGTCTAGAGGAATGGCAAAAATCCAAACAGAGAAACGCATCGGTTAATTCTTTTGAAAAGTGAATCAAATAGAATTAGGTGCATCATACTGCATACATGCATACAGATGATAGGTGTAATGGAAGATCACTTATTCTCTGTTTATTGAAAAAAAAACAAAAAAATATAAACTTCAGAAAAACAATACGCCCGTATCATGTTCAGTACGCCCGTACCAAAATTAGGGTTATGAACAAATTTTCAATTCAATACGGGCATACTGAAATGAATAACGGCCGTATTGGCAATAACAGAAATCCTCCCTCACGTCGATGACAAAAATTCCTCCAAGAAGAAGAGGATAGGGGGAGCCATTCATTTCTAAAAAAAAAACACATTAATAAAATAATTAAACTTGCATTTTGTGCATCACGCACATTAATTGCACATTCAAAGACCTCATCATGAGGCAGTCGCGTAAAATAGAAAAAATAGAAAAATTGCTTGTGTATGACAGCAATCAACAAAAGCCGAAAACGAAAAAAAAGGCAAGGATACAAACAATACTCCTCAGTTTGTACAGAATAACTGAGCCTGGAGAGGCTTGCCGAAATAATACTCCCACAGAATAATTGAGCCTGGAGAGGCTTGCCGAAATAATACTCCCACAGAATAATTGAGCCTGGAGAGGCTTGCCGAAATAATACTCTCTCAGAATAATTGAGCCTGGAGAGGCTTGCCGAAATAATACTCTCTCAGAATAATTGAGCCTGGAGAGGCTTGCCGAAATAATACTCTCTCAGAATAATTGAGCCTGGAGAGGCTTGTCGAAATAATACTCTCTCAGAATAATTGAGCCTGGAGAGGCTCGCCGAAATAATACTCTCTCAGAATAACTGAGCCTGGAGAGGCTCGCCGAAATAATACTCTCTCAGAATAATTGAGCCTGGAGAGGCTCGCCGAAATAATACTCTCTCAGAATAACTGAGCCTGAAGAGGCTTGCCAAAATAATACTCCTCAGAGACATTTCTGTACAGAAAAAGCCAAAACCAACAAAAAAGGAAAAAATACAGAAAAAGCCAAAATCAACAAAAAATACAGAAAAAGCCGAAATCAACAAAAAAGGCAAAAACACAGAAAAAGCCAAAATCAACAAAAAAGGCAAAAACACAGAAAAAGCCAAAATCAACAAAAAGGCAAAATACAGAAAATCCAACAAATTATACAGAATAACTGAGCCTGGAGAGGCTTGCCAAAATAATACTCTCCAAAAGACATCTCAGCTTGCATTCTTGGGCTGAACAAAAAACCAATTCATCATACAGAATAATTGAGCCTGGAGAGGCTTGCCGAAACAATACTCTCTCAGAATAATTGAGCCTGGAGAGGCTTGCCGAAATAATACTCTCGCAGAATAACTGAGCCTGGAGAGGCTTGCCGAAATAATACTCGTATAAGAATAATTGAGCCTGGAGAGGCTCGCCGAAATAATACTCCCCAGAGATATCTCAGCTTCCACTCACGGGCCAAATTCCCCAGTGAAAGCTATCAAACCAAGATCAGCAAAATTCCCCAAGGGAGGCTTGATCATCTAAACAGAATATCCAAGTCGAAAGGACTTAAACTTCCTCAGTGGAAGGTAGCTTTCCAACTCAAGCGATGAGTGAAGCTAAGCCTGAAGAGGCTTTCTAAATAATACTCTGGGATATATAAACTTTAAATCCCCACTCGCCTACTCAGAGGCACCCCCTCAAGAAAAATCACAAAAGACAAATAATCATTCCCCAAGCGGAATCCGGCACTCAGCCGAACACCAAACATCAAGATAATTCGCCTACTCAGAGGCACTCTTTCAAAAAAGAAAAAAAAATCCAAAAGATCAATAACAATTCCCCAAGCGGAATTTGGCTTTTCAGCCAATCATTGAACATCAAGATGATCTGCCTAACAGAAGAGGCTAATCACAATCAACGACAAAATCCCCCAGCGGATAACAGCCTACACAGAGGCGACAAAACCAGAAAAACAAAAAGAGTCACCCGAATAAGGATAACCGGGATACTCCACCATCGTCGAAAGGACGTCAGCCAATCATAAGGCACCGCTCATCTCAGAAAGAGCATCTTCGTGTCTACACCCCAGGGAAACAGAAATTCCTCAATGGGCACCAACTATGCAAAGGAAAGTTGGGACACAAGAACCTATGAGTAACTGCACATCCCCTAGACGGATCCCTGCGTTATCCAGCCCTCAGTGGCACAAAAATCAAAAAAACAATCGTCAAAGCAGCATCGTGGACTGTGGAGACAAAATCAAAATCAACATCCAGAACCCCCAGTGGATAATAGCCTACACAGAGGCTACAAAATCAGAAAATCAAAGAGAGACACCCGAATAAGGATAACCGGGATACTCCACTTACGTCAAAAGGACGTCAGCCAAACATAAGGCATCGCTCAATTCAAGAAGAGCATCTGTGTCTACACCCCAAGGAGTCAGAAATTCCCCATGGGTACCAACTATGCAAATGCAAGTTGGGGCACAAGAACCTATGAATGACTGCACATCCCCTAGACGGATCCCTGCGTTATCCAGCCCTCAGTGGAACAAAATCAGAAAAACGTCGAAGCAGCATAGTGGACTGTGGAGACAAAAAATCATCTCAGATCCCTGGAGAGGGTAAACTCGCATTGCCGAAGTGATCAGAAGACACGGACGCAGACCCTGGAGAGGGCAAACTCAGTTGCCTAGGTCGTCAGAGACCAAACAAAGTCTGGAGAGACGGTACTCAAACAAAGTCTGGAGAGACGGTACTCAAACAAAGTCTGGAGAGACGGTACTCAAACAAAGTCTGGAGAGACGGTACTCAAACAAGGTCTGGAGAGACGGTACTCAAACAAGGTCTGGAGAGACGATACTCAAACAAAGTCTGGAGAGACGGTACTCAAACAAGGTCTGGAGAGACGGTACTCAAACAAGGTCTGGAGAGACGGTACTCAAACAAGGTCTGGAGAGACGGTACTCAAACAAAGTCTGGAGAGACGGTACTCAAACAAGGTCTGGAGAGACGGTACTCAAACAAGGTCTGGAGAGACGATACTCAAACAAAGTCTGGAGAGACGGTACTCAAACAAGGTCTGGAGAGACGGTACTCAAACAAGGTCTGGAGAGACGGTACTCAAACAAGGTCTGGAGAGACGGTACTCAAACAAAGTCTGGAGAGACGGTACTCAAAGAAAGTCTGGAGAGACGGTACTCAATCAAAGTCTGGAGAGACGGTACTCAAAGTCTGGAGAGACGATACTCAAAGTCTGGAGAGACAGTACTCAAGGTCTGGAGAGACAGTACTCAACCATCAGCGTCGTCAGAGGCACGTTGGTGTTCAACTTCCGGCTCGGGCGTCGAGTGAAGTTGACCCTGGAGAGGGTAAACTTAGTTACCGAGGTTGTCAGAAGCGCCGAGGTATGCAACAACCTGGAGAGGCTAATCAACAATTTTCCACCGGAAGACGCTACAAGTCAGAAGGTTGGCACATCACCCGGACAATTGGGTCAACTCCTTTACTTGTCAGCCGATACACCAAAAGGCCGTCCGACTAAGTAAAGGGGGGGCAGCTGTAGACCCCTGAAATTGTCCGGGTCGGAAATAAAACTTGAAGACTCTCGAAGACTAAAGGAAAGTCAGCCGGAAGGACTCCTGGAAGACCCTGGAAGACCCTAGGATGATTATCTGTAGGTTTAGAGGTCTTAGAGTAGCAAAAAATAAGAAAGTGGAGGGAATGAAGCCCAATACGGCCTCCCAAGAGTTCAGTACGGCCGTATTGAACATTTTAAACTACAATACGGCCGCACTGAACTCAATACGGCCGTATTGAAGTTCAATACGGCTGCATTGAACTCAATACGGCTGCACTGAACTTCAATACGGCCGTATTGAGGTTTTTGAACTTCAATACGGCCGTATTGAATTCAATACGGCCGTATTGTAGTTCAAAACTTCAATACGGACCGTATTGACCCCCAGAAACCGTATTGAGCCTCTTCCCTATAAATATGACGTCAATGGGACGTCATTTGACACTTTCACACTGAGTTTTAACCCTCTTCTTGAGTATTCTGGGTTTTTTTGAGCAGTGCTCTGCCTAGAAATCACTCGGAGAGTTGATCCGACGAAGTTCTTGAGTCACGAGCCATTTGCTTGAGTCTCGAACCTAGTCGAAGGGAAATCCTCCGGATTTCCATAGTTAAAATTTTATAGGAGGGAGCGAGCGGTCTTGTAGAGGGAGGGAACGCCAAAACGCTTCCCAATTTCTGTCAAGATATATAAGAAAGCACGCTTCAAAGGTTTATATCTTTAAAGTCCCTTCTTTTACCGCTTTCTGTGTGTACATATTTAAACTGTCATCATGTAGATAGTTAATTTATAATTGCTTAGAATAAATAGGGGTAATTTAGTAATTTTGCACTATTATTTTTAAATAATCTGTCATAGGGAACCCGAAAGGGGCGCTGTGGGGTGCTAACACCTTCCCCACGCGTAACCGACTCCCTTACCCGACTCTGGTTGTCATGGCCGAAGTCGATTTTTGAATCGATTGCCTTAAACTTCTTTTTCCAATGTTTTGAGTAAAACATTGGTGGCGACTCCACGAACCCTTCCTTTTTATGAAAACCGCTAATCCATGGAGGGTCCCGCTTGGGATTAACATGGATTGGTGAGCCTTTTAATAAAATTGCTCGTTTGATAAGGTCTCAGTTTGAGAATAAGTCATTCTAGCAATCCATATTTTTAAACAAATAAAAGAGTCCAACCATCCTTCGCGAATGCCGAAAGCCCGTTTCGGGCCGGTGGCGACAAGGTTCGAATTCGACCTCGGTGTAAAGTAAAATAAATCGTACCAAGGTTCGAATTCGACCTCGATTTAGAGCGAAATGAATTGTAACAAGGTTTGAATTTGACCCCGGCGTAAAGTAAAATAAATCGTACCAAGGTTCGAATTCGACCTCGGTTTAGAGTGAAATGAATTGTACCAAGGTTTGAACTCGACCTCGGCTTAGCATAAAGCATCTTATGGTAAAATGATGCAGAATTAAAAGCATATGAATGGAAAAGAATGAGTTATTTTATTGATGTTATGTGTGCCTCGTTAAAAACTCTCTCAGCCAAAACATATTTTTCTATTTTTTGGGACAAAAGACTGAGGCGGGAAAAGAGTGCACAGCTCATTCGTACAAATTTAGCTGAAATAAATCTTGAGATGCGTGGCATTCCAAGTCCGTGGGATAGCTTTGCCGCTGAGTTCTTCCAGCCTGTATGCCCCATTTTCTAAGTCTTCTACAACTCGGAATGGGCCACCCCAGTTGGGTGCAAGCTTTCCTTCTAACGTGTCTCTTCGTGCGTCGCCCAACAATCGCCACATTAAGTCACCAACTCGGAAAGAGCAAGGTCGCAGTCTCGTATTATATCTTCTGGAAGCTCGGAGTTTACAAGCTTCTTCATGAATCCGAGCTTCATCTTTGAGCTCGTCAATCAGATCGAGATCGGCTGCTATCTCTTGAGCGTTTTGCTCGCTGTTAAAGACCTGGCATCGATGAGATGTCTCCCTGACTTCCATTAGGATCATTGCGTCAATTCTGTAAGTCAGCCTGTAAGGTGTCTCCTGCGTTGTTGATTGAGGGGTGTAATGGTACGCCCAGATGATGCTGGGAAGTTCGTCAGCCCATTGTCCCTTAGCATTCCCTAGCCACTTCTTGAGCTCTCGGAGTATCACCTTGTTTGCAGCTTCTGCTTAGCCATTAGTCTGCGGGTGTTCTACCGAGGTTGGGAGGTGCTTAATTCCAAGTTCCCAAAGGAAATCTTCGAAGCTCTGCGCAATGAATTGTCGGCCGTTGTCGGTAACAAGGAAATGCGGAATTTCTAACCTGCATATGATGCTCTTCTAGGTGAACTTCCGTATATTCTCAGTGGTGATCTTGGCGAGTGGGCACGCTTCGATCCACTTGGTGAAGTAGTCGATTGCCACCAAGAGGAATTTGAGTTGACCTTTCGCGGGGGGAACGGTCCTAGGATGTCCATTCCCCACTAGGCGAAAGGCCACGGAGACATCATCTGGTGGAGAGCTTCGGGTGGCTGTCGATGCGTGTTGCCGAACTGCTGGCACTCTTTACAGTTTTTGCACGTAGGCTTGGTAGTCCGACTTCAAGGTGGGCCAGTAGTATCCAGCTCGGAGTACCCTGGTCGCCATCGAGCGCGCTCCGGAATGCATGTCACATATACCTCGATAGATCTCCTTGATGACATAAGCGGCTTGAGGTGTAGTCAAGCATTTGAGCAAAGGGGTGGAGATGTCGCGCTTGAACAGTTCGTCTCCGACAATTACGAACTTAGCCGACCTTACCCTCATCTTCCGAGCTTCATCTTTATCTTCGGGTAACACTCCTGCCTTCAAGTAGTTCCAAATACCTGTCATCCACCCTTGCTCTTCGCTATCGCCGGTGTTGACGACCTTGTCGTCTAAGCTAGGTGAATGCAAGGTCTCCTGGATGATGGTCCGATGTTGTCCAGGACGTTTGGTGCTGGCGAGCTTTGAAAGAAAGTCAGCTCTGGTGTTTTGCTCTCGCGGTACATGATGTATAGTGAACTCGTCGAAGGACGAGATCTGTCGTGATGCTACGTGGAAATACCGTTGCAGAAGAGCGTCTTTGGCCTGGTATGTCCCGCTGAGCTGCTCGACCATGAGTTTTGAGTCACTGCTACAACTCACTCTTCGTGCTCCGAGTTCGCAAGCTAACCTTAGCCCTGCGAGAAGTGCTTCGTACTCTGCTTGGTTATTTGTCACTTTGAAGCCAAATTTGAGAGATTGTTCCAAGGTGACTTGATTTGGACCTTCCAAGATGATACCTGCACCACCACCCTTAGAGTTGGAGGACCCGTCAACATGTAAAGTCCATACCTGTGGTTCAGCGACCGAGGTTGGCATCAGTTCGGCCACGAAGTCGGCTAGGCATTGAGCTTTCAGAGCGCCGCGACTTTCGTACTGAATGTCGAACTCAGACAATTCTACCGACCATGCTATCATCCGCCCGGCGAGCTCCGATTTTCTCAGGATTTGCTTGATTGGGTAGTCAATCTTGACAATCACTTGGTGGCTTTGGAAGTACGGTCGGAGATGCTGAGCTGCAGTGACAAGCGCCAGTGCGAGCTTTTCCATTATCTGGTACCATTTTTCCGTGTCTTGGAGGACTCGACTGATAAAATAGACTAACATCTGCATTTTTTGGTGCTCTTGCACTATGACTGCACTGATTGCGCCTTCTGCCACGGCCAAGTAGAAGAGGAGGTCGGCTGTGTGATCTGGCCTCTAGAGAATTGGCGGAGTCGTGAGGAAGGCTTTGAAGCTCTTGAAAGCCTCTTCGCTCTGGTCTGTCCCCTCGAAAATTTTTGGCTTTCTTAGCAGAGTGAAGATGGGTCCTGCTTTCTCCACGAGCCTAGGAATGAAACGGGACAGGGAAACCAACCTTCCTGTCAGGCGTTGGACTTCCTTCACCGTTTGAGGACTCTACATCTGAATGATGGCTTTGCACTTCTCCGGGTTGGCCTCAATCCCCCTGCTAGTGATCATGAAGCCAAGGAATTTACCTCCCTGGACGCCGAAGATGCATTTCTCTGGGTTGAGATGCATGTTGTGTCTCCTGATCTAGCTGAACACCTCGGCTAGGTCGGCAGCATGATCCTCGGCCGATGTGGTTTTGACCACCATGTCGTCAACGTAGACTTCTATGTTCCGCTCGATTTGTTGGTGGAAAACCTTATTCATCAGTCGCTGGTAAGTGGCCCCTGCATTTTTTAGACCGAATGGCATCACCCGGTAGCAGAAGTTGGCGTGGTCGGTGATGAACGACGTGTGCACCTCGTCTGGTGGGTACATCATGATCTGGTTGTACCCGGAATAAGCATCGAGAAAGCTGAGGAGGTAGTGCCCGGATGCTCCATCGACCAATCTGTCGATACTCGGTAGGGGATACGAGTCCTTGGGGCATGCTTTGTTCAGATCAGTGTAGTTGACGCACATACACCACTTCCCTGAGCTCTTCTTCACCGGGACCACGTTTTCCAGCTACGTGGTGTACCTGACCTCACGGATGAAGCCTGCGTTCAGTAGCTTTTGCGTCTCGGTGATGATGGCCTCCTGCCTTTCACCACCGACCTTCCTCTTCCTCTGGGCGACTGGCTTCGCCTCCTTGTGAATTGCCAACCTGTGACAGATGAAGTTAGCATCTATACCTGGCATGTCAGCACTGGACCATGCAAAGAGGTCGTTGTTCTTGGAGATTTCAGCTTCAAGTTGTCGTCGTAACTCCGGGTTCAACTGCCTGCTAATTTTCGTGCATTGCCCCAGAAGCTTGCCGATCTGGAGGTCATCGAGCTCGTCGATAGGACTCGGCCGTTCATCCTGGGAGTCCGACCTCGGATCTAGGTCAGTGATATCCACGTGGGTGATGTGAGCCACTGTGGGGGGATCACTTCGGCAACGCTCGTCGGATGAAGAGACTTTCAGACTTTCGGCATAGCACTGCCGAGCTGTCTTCTGGTTTGCCTTGATGGAGATAATCTTGCCATCACTCCCTAGGAATTTCATGGTGAGGTGCGGGGTAGACACCACTGCTCCGAGTTGATTTAACGTCGGCTTTCCAATGATTATGTTGTAGGAGGTATTGGCTTCCACGAGGAGGTATCGGACCATAATCCTCCTTGTGTCGGGAGAGGTTCCAAAGGTTGTCAGTAGGTCCACGTATCCTTGAGTGTGTACTCGCTCTCCTGCAAATCCAACTAGTGGTTCTGTGTGAGGTTGGATAAGGGAGTGAGGGATAAGTAACCTGAGGAATGTCGGCCAATATAGGACGTCAGCCGAGCTTCCTTGGTCAATCAACGTCTTGTGGACCTCCCAATTGGTGACCTCCACGGCGATGACCATTGGATCGTCCTGGTTGGGGCAGACGCTAGTGTAGTCGTTGTCGGTGAAGGTGATCGATGGTGAGCTTTGGTGCGAGGCCGAGGTAGCGGAGTGGACGTTGTTGATACTGCGCAGGTGTCTTTTTCAGGCCGAGCTGCTGGATCCTCCCCCTGCAAAGCCTCTTGCAATTGTGTTGATTACCCACCGTAGGGGAGCTGACCCTATTTCCTGGCTTACCTCGGCCTGTACTGCGCCACCGGCATTTTATTGAGAGCTAGAGGGTTGGTCCACGCGAGCTCCCGAACCATGACCTCTACCCCGTCCTCTTCCATTGTAACCTCCTCAGTGGCCTTGCTGCCGTTGTACGTATTGCCCGAGGTGCCCTGCCTGGACGAGCTCCTCTATGCGATCCCGAAGAGTACGACATTCCTCGGTGGTGTGACCGTGGTTCCTGTGGTACCGACAGTACTTTATCCTGTCTACGTTGTTGGGACTGTGCCCGGGTGGTGGCAGAGTGAGCAGGTTGTTGTTGCTGGCTTCCTCCAGAACGTGTACTCGGGTTGCACTCAAAGGGGTGTAAAAGTCGTATCTCCCCCCCTTATTTGCCCTAGCAGATTTCTTGAACTGGCAGTCATTGTTGACCTTCATCTTGTCTTTGTGACCATGGTCAGTCTTTGCTTGTGATTTTCCGCGAACCTGGTCACGAAAAGCGGAGTGCTCTTCCATCTATATGTATCCTACAGCTCGGGCATGGAGTTCGTCCATGTTGGCGGGAGCTCGGCGACACAGGCTGTCCACAAAAGGGCCTGACTTGAGCGCCATGAGCATGGCGTGTAGGGCGACCTCGGGGTTCAGGTTCCAAATCTTCACCGAGATGCTGGCAAAGGGCTCCATCAACGCCCTCAGTGATTCGTCGTCGCCCTGTCGGAGACTAGCCAAGGCGGCGAAGGTGACATGGTGAGGGCGACTCGTGGCATACTATACCGTGAATCGCCTTACCAAGGTGTCGAAGTTTTCAATCGACTCAACAGGTAACTAGGTATACCAGTTGAGTGCAGCCCCCTTGAGCGAGTTTGGAAAAACCCTACACAGAATAGCATCATCATTATTGTAAAGGTTTACCTGCGTAATATACAGGTTGATGTGCTCGTCCGGATCCGTTGTGTCGTCGTAGCAGTCGATGTGGAGGGGTTTCTAGCCGAAAGGTAGAGGGGTCTCCATAATGTCATCCACAAAAGGATGGCGGTGGATGCTCGCCCGATTGCTAGGGGCCTGGGCAAGAGCAATGTTGACTTCATGGGCCGACCTGTTCGTCAGTGCGTGTGACCGATGTGTGGCAGGCTTGGGAGTCGATGCCCTAGGTGTTGTCTGTGGTTGAGAAACCGAATGCCCCTCTTCCTCGTGTTGGTTACTCAATTGAGGAGGTTGATCAGAAGGGCGTCGAGGAAGTTGGGCGCGAATACACTCATTCTCGATGCGCAGCGCCGCTAGGTCAGCTTCGTTAGCGGTACGCAGCGCCGCTAGGTCATTTTCGTGCTTGGCACGCATGCTTTGCAGATCGGCGGTGTGCTGCTGCTGCATTTGTTCGACCTGCTCGATCAGCCTTCTCAATGCTGCTTCGTTGTCCATGTTTGTCGTGTGATCTACGTCGTCTGTTGCTCGTCTACTATGGCTTCGGGTGAAAACCATAAGTGTGGCCGATAAGAGCTGTCTTGATCGGTCCCACGGTGGGCGCCAAATGTTCTTACCGAAGATCGGTCGTAGGGGACGATCTGCTGGGTAAGATCGGCGAGCCTCCTTCACTGGTACGCTTGTTGCTCCAAGATGGGGGTGATACCTGCAAAAGAGACTCCGATGCTAAAGTTAGTTTTTGTGCGTGTATGAGTCTCGTATAAGTAATGCACGTACCTTTGTGTGAATTAGGGTTTCGTTATGCCTTGGGCCTGAGATCAGTTATGATCTATTTAGGTAACGGACCTCGTCTTAGCCAAGGTCTCCTAGCTCGTGTCCGAGGTGCATATCCGAGGTCGTCCTGCGCTGTGATGCCAAGTTGGAGCTCAGTTTCGCGGTACGGATAGTACAATACTAATGAATGAAGACTCTAGGAATGCACGTTGATCGAATAGATTTTTGGAATTTTTTATTACTAAGGTAGAAAATAAAAAAAAATCCTAAATCAGAGAAAAATATTAATACATTTTTTTTAAAGCTAGAGAATGAATATGTATTTTGAGATATCTACATCAATTTTTATTAATGAAAAAACTTAAATATATTTTTTATTTTTTAAATATGAGATAAATTTACTTATATTTTTCGAATTTAAAATTAATTTTTAGTCTAAGTAATTTGAAAAAAAAAACATTCTATATATCCAATTATTATTATTCAATCTGTCATTCAAAACACACATTTTGCTTTTTTTTTTAACTATGAAACTAGTACAAATTATATCTATCATTGAAAGTAATGATTAATCTTCGTTAAAAATCGTAACTATATACAATATAAGTATTTTTCTTCCAACATAGACAAAACACATATCTACTATTAAATTTGTTACGTCAAACTCATCTTTTAGTATCTTTTTAACGAAAACATCACACTTCTTAACTCATTAATTTGCCAAGTGATGTTGCATGTGATTCTAAGAGATTGAAACATTTATTTTTAAAAATTACATGAATTTGAAAAATTAATTTTAAATTTAAAATATAAAAAAAATATATATATTTAAACCAATAAAAATATTGGCTACGAACTGTACAAGTACATTTGCTACCTTCGATAGTCGGATTATGGGTTAACAAGAGATAAAGAAAACCTTGCAACATCAATTTGCTACCTTCTAATGCATCTTGCTCATACTTTACCATGTTGTCGAAGTAAAAAAATATGGTCATTGACCAGCTTCATGCTTCCTTGCCTTTTCTTCTTTTTAATTTTTATTGGGACACATGCACAAGCTCATCAATTGCAACCATAGGGAAAGCGATGCTAATGATTGTAGAATCAGGTTCTTTTGCGACAACAAAGGCATACGAAGAAACCCTTTAACGACTATTTCATAAGATTGGTCCTCTAATAGATGACGGTGGCACCTACCACTTTGACAAAATATATGATATTATTACTATGGCAAAACAACACCACCAAAAAAAGGGGGAATGGTAACTCCATGCACGTTAAATTTATAAGTTTGCTACCGTTGATATATTTTGATGAGTTTATGTATATTATTAGCTAGCTTAGATGTATTCAAATTAGTTTATTAGTGGCAATTCTTGCTCAAAAATTTCACTTGGGTAATAGTAAGTTTTTAGTTGACCTAATAATTCTATATAATAGTCTAATTAGAAGAAACTCATTTCAGCATAGTAAAAGGGCGACATAATAATAACTAATCTAGAAAGCAAAAGATTCCGAACATGATATTTAACAATGTTATGATAGAACACTTTATTTTCTTCAGTGGTAAAGCACTATGTATGACATGTGCGCAAAGGCAACAACACTCATGTGGCACCGTCCCATAATGTGACCCTTGTCTTTGAGGAAGAAAAGAAAGGAAAGTGAGATTCACGGGTAAATTAAAGCGATCGATGGCTCAAAATAAAATATTTGGAACGTTGGTGGACAACACAAACCGCAAGAGAAGGGACAAAAAAAGCCACCGCAACGGGTAAAGCTTCATTCATCAAACCTTCCATCATTTTCTTACTAGGCCCACCATGCCCTAGAGTAGCTACCTCAGCTTCTAATACCCTAAAATGTTGCTTTTCCAAAGACAAAAAAAATAAAATTATTCTAGTTTTGTTTCATGGTGAAAGAAGGAAATGTTTTAGCTCTAGCTTTCCATTCTACATTGTGTATTTTATTTTTGTAGTTTCTTAGTTTATCGAATTTTATCATTGTCCAAGTGTTCCACACTCCTTGAGTGTGCATGTTTAGAATTTTGAAGTTAATCGTTTTGACTTTTTATGTTTTTTACATGTTTAAATTAAAATTCTTGAAATAACAAAAGTCGCTTAATTTAAACTATATATCTTATTATTTCAATCGTAACTTGATATATTATTGTTATATATACTATTTCTTGTAATAAAATTAATATTAAGTGTAATACAACAAATCCTACCACCCATATATCGTGACTAAGATCTTGCCTCAATTAATAGAAGAAAAGTCAAAATTGAAATTTTACATATTATGTCATTACCAAGTGCTGAAAACTTAGATTGGAACAATATGTTTAAGACATTCTTTAACCTTTTAATTACCTCTAATCAACCATATATAAAAAAAGATTTGATGAAATAAAAGAAAGGAGAAGAATTTTTTTTACCAACAAATAGAATTATATATATATATATATATATATATATATATATATATATATAAAGGATACAATGAATATCCAAACCTTTTTACGAAAAAAAAAAACAAAAAAGACACAACACCTTTGAACACAATGATTATCATTACAAGAAAATTGTCATATAGTAACACACATCTTATAGTAATACTATACATGTTACTAAAAGTTACTTTTACTCATACAATAAATATAATATATGTTGATAAATTGTTAAAAAGTGTGTGTATAGACTATAGTGACACACAAAATATATTGTTAAATCTCATTTAAAATCAATACTAAAATTCTGTGTAACTATATGTCAAATAGATATATATTTATATATATTGTACTTATGGTAACACATTTTACATGTCATTATATATAACATTTCTTATATAGT
Organism: Cajanus cajan; assembly: GCF_000230855.2. NCBI lineage: Eukaryota > Viridiplantae > Streptophyta > Magnoliopsida > Fabales > Fabaceae > Cajanus > Cajanus cajan. The sequence goes on along the minus strand of NC_138517.1, from coordinate 39,128,376 downwards.
GTATATATTATTTATCTAAGTCAAATGGGAGAATAAATAAAGGATAACCAAATAAGAAGGGTAAATACTCTTGTCTGCATAGATGACTTAAGCCAACAATTTTAACTTAAGAAAAAAAAGGGGGAGAAAAAAAAAAAAAAAAAAAAAAGGGAGCTGCTAGCCGCTAGAAATTTGGCCTAAGCCCCCAAATTTTAGCTTAAGCGAAATATTGAGAAGAATAAGAAGTTGGAGAAGTGTAACCATTAAACCTCCTTGGCAACATCTTATACCCTTACTGTAGAATAGTAGTGCACCATAACCCAAACGAGATTGTTGAATATATGTTAATTCTTGAGTATGGTTAAAATTCCATTTTCAAAGAATTTATATGGTGTATATTAACCCTTCTAAGTAGAAAATTTTAGACTCTAGTTTGATTGATATCGTATTACTTAATCAATTTTCATCTTAAAATTTAGAGACGATGTTAGATTTAATATTCATTGTGTAAATGAATATGTATATTCTTTTAAATAATTTTTTAACAAAATTTAAATTGTAAGTTTATATCTTACTTAATAACTTATTGTTCAAAAATTGTTTCATAAAAAACACTGTACCGGGAGGACCCTATCGGTCACGTGGACCAACACGTGCCGTCCCATCAGACATCCATGCGAAGTGAATTATGCCCAAAAGTCTTGACATCAGCGTCGGCTCGGGCTATAACCGAAGGCCGAAGTGAGCCTGATAGCACGATCGGCTCGGCTTGAGGCCGATGCGAATAGAACCATAGACATCTTTGCAGGCCACGGACCGGCTCGGACAAGCCCCGAACAAGCAGTTCAGCGCAGCAAACGCGTAACGGCACGGTCTAAGGCCGAGCCGAATGAGGAGACAATAATTAGAGCCTTCATCGTGGTTAATAAGGATAAGTGCGTGATTAAGGCATAATTAGCCTATTAGCATCGTATTACCTAATTTGGTAAACTTCAGGAGAGGCCCACTACTGACAAGGCCCATCAGTGGTAGTATAAATAAGTCACTTTTGTCAAGGTATGTCATTGTTCATTAATTATCCTAGAATATCGCGCTTGTCCTGACTTGAGCGTCAGAGTGCCTTTTGCAGGTACCTCCCCCTCGCGCAGAAGAGTCCACCTGAAGACCCTCGTTCGGCCCTTTCCCACTGAAGAGTACGAGTGTGCCCTCAGACAGGTACATTTTGGCGCCCACCGTGGGGCCGAACCGAGAGTGTTGTAAGAAGAAGACTGCGAGTTGAAGAGAAACATGGTAAAGACGAGGAAAAATAACATGGAAAATCATCAGTCCGAAGAGGAACTCCAATCCGGGGCGGACAATGCCGAGACTATAGAAGAGACAAACTTGACTGAAATGATGCACCAACTGAAAGTAGAGATGGCCGCCATGAAGTAGCAACGGGAGAAAGATGCTGCCGAGATGGCCACGTTACGAGCAGAAAATGCTACCCTGAAAAATCAGTACCAAGACCCTACCTAGAAACCCTCTGAGACGACTCCTACTCAGGGGTCATTCCACTCACACGGTCATCACACCTCTATCCCTCATACCTCTGTCGCGCCCCCAGGCATCCATGCTTCGATCGGAAGACCGGCACAGCCAATGCCGGCCGGGGCACACCGACATCCATTTACGCCGAACATCATGCAATCGGCACTTCTTGACCACTGGAAGTCCCTGCCCCTTGACAAATACGATGGTACAACCGACCCAGATGAGCACGTGGATGTGTTTTTGACACAGGTTACCTTAAGCACCACCGATGATGTCGCGCTATGCCGAATCTTTCCGACATCCTTGAAGGGGCGAGCGCTGAGTTGGTTCACCTGACTCCCAGCCAATTCTGTTGACTCATTCGGCACGCTGGCCTCCCAGTTCACAATCCAGTTCGCCACCAGCCGCCCTCATCAGCTAACCTCGTTGGCATTAGTTAGCATTCGTCAAGAAAGAAAAGAGTCTCTTCAGACGTTCATGAGCCGATTCAACAAAGCGGCTCTCGAAATCCGAGACCTAAACCCTGATGTGGCTCTACATCATCTCACAACCGCTCTAAAACCGGGTCCCTTTGCCAACAGCATCTGCAAAAAACCGCCGACCGATATGGATGACTTGCGGCGACGAGCCGATAAATACATGCAAATGGAAGAATTAGCAGAGTTCCGCAATCAAGCCAGAACGGAGACAGCCGCTAAGCCGGAAAAGCCGACTAAAAATAATTTTCAGAGTCGTCCGAAAGAATTAGCATCCCGCGAGAGGCCCCCTCGTGGCCCAAGGTATTCACAATACACACCGCTCAATACCAGTCGGTCGGCAGTGCTAGAGCAAGCGTTGACCTCGGAGGTCCTGGCCGTCCCGAAACGAGCTTCGACCCCTCCTAGGGCCGATACAACGAAGTCTTGCAGGTATCACCGCAATCGAGGGCATTCAACAGAAGAATGTGCGGCCTTGAAGGATAAGATTGAAGATCTGATCAAACATGGATATTTGCAAGGTTTCGTCGACCGCTCGAACTCATCCCGAAGCACCCACTGGTCGCGACGGGACGATCGGGCTGAACAAAGAACAGAAAGTCGTTCGTATCGAGAACGCAGTCGGTCTAGAGAAAGGCGAGAAGAGCCTTCAACGCAGCCTCGCCGGGTCATCAACACCATTGTCGGCGGCTTCGCCGGCGGTGGTTCGTCTTCGTCGGGGACACCTACAGGCCGTTCGACATGTGCATGCCGTCGAAACTGTTCGTCGCCGCCTACCCACCATAACTTTCACCGAGGCCGACTTCAAAGGTATCGACCCATACCAGGATGATCCTATGGTAATTAGTGTTGAAATTCACAACTGCATTGTGCGCAAGACATTGGTAGATCAGGGGAGCCCAGCCGATATCCTTTATTGGAACACGTTCAAACAATTGGGTATCCCAGAAGCCGAATTGATTCCCTACGATGAACCTTTGGTAGGATTTTCAGGGGAAAGAGTCAAAACAAAGGGTTATATCAAGTTGTCAACCCGGTTTGGGTTTGAAGGAACCGAATACAAAGACGTTTCGGTCAAATATGTGGTGGTTCATGCCAACACGTCCTATAAAATTTTGCTCGGTCGGCCGTCCTTAAATCGGCTCGGTGCAATCGTCTCCACTCCGCACCTGGCTATGAAGTTCCTAGCCGACTCAGGGCGAGTAATCACGGTTCACGCTGATCAAAAAACCGCGCGAGAGTGCTACTTTGCTAGTTTGCGATTACCGGAAATGAAGCCCGAAGCAACAAAACCAGCAGGGGTACATTCGGTATCACAGCAGTCGGCCTTAGACCTCGACCCCCGGATTGATCAAGATGAGAGGGTCGAGCCTATTGAAGACAAGCAACCCATCCAGGTGGGGGTGTCCGGAGCTCAAGTCACCTACCTCGGGACCAATTTATCCGAACAAGAGCGCTTGACCCTTAAGCAAGTGGTCCTTGAAAACAGTGACTTATTCGCCTGGTACCCGTCTGATATGCCCGGCATTGACCCCAACTTTCTTTGCCACAAGCTATCAGTGAGCAAGCAGGCAAGGCCAATCGCTCAACGGCGCTGGAAGGCTGGAGAGGAAAGGAAAGCGGCGATCGAAGCTGAGGTGGGTAAGCTATTAGATGCTCGGTTCATCCGAGAAGTACATTATACAACATGGTTGGCCAACGTAGTCATGGTCAAGAAACCGAACGGGAAGTGGCGCATGTGCACCGACTACACCAACTTGAACAAGGCATGCCCTAAGGACGCATATCCCTTGCCCAACATTGACCGACTTGTTGACGGGGCATCCGGCCACAGATTTTTATCCTTCCTTGATGCATACTCAGGATATAATCAGATCCGTATGCACCCTCAAGACGAAGAAAAGACATCGTTCATTACTGAAACGGCCAACTACTGCTACCAAGTAATGCCGTTCGGCTTAAAAAACGTCGGAGCCACATATCAGCAGTTAATGAATAAAATTTTTCATGATCAAATTGGTCGAAGCATGGAGGTATACGTTGATGACATGGTGGTGAAGTCAAGTACAGTGTCGGCACATGCACAAGATTTGACCGAGGTGTTTCAGGCGCTTCGGCACCACCAAATGAGACTCAACCCCGAGAAGTGTGTGTTCGGAGTCTCAGGCAATAAATTTAGGATTCATGCTGTCCAGCCGAGGCATTGAGGCAAATCCCGACAAGTGTCAGGCCATCCTAGACATGAAAAGTCCAAGTATTCTAAAGGAGGTTCAAAAGTTAGCAGGCCGACTCACCTCCCTCTCTCGGTTCCTTCCTTGCATGGCCGAGATAGCTAGACCTATCCTTCTTTTACTGAAGAAAGTTGAACGGTTCAAATGGACCCCGGAGTGTGAGGCATCGTTCCAACAGTTCAAGGAACGCCTGGGCGCACCTCCAATCCTTTCCAAACCAGTTGCCGACCTCGACATGATTGTGTATTTAGTCGTTTCTAGCACATCAATCAGTGCCGTCCTGATTCAGGAAAAACAAGACGAACAACAGCTGGTGTACTTCATCAGTCGGACATTGCAGGATGCCGAACGATGCTACTAGTTGATAGAAAAATTAGCCTTAGGGCTCATCTACACCGCCCGCCGGCTCAGGCAGTACTTCCAAAGCCACAAGATAATTGTCCGAACCGATTGTCCAATTGCCAAAGTCCTGAGGAAACCTGAGATTGCCGGCCGGATGATGGCATGGTCAGTTGAGCTCTCAGAGTTCGATGTAACTTTTGAGCCGAGAGGCCCCATCAAGTCACAACATTTGGCCGACTTCATCAACGAGCTCACTCCTCCGGGCCGTTTCAAAGACGAGTCGTGGACCATGCATGTTGATGGGTCCTCTAATGCTCAAGGAAGTGGGGCAGGTATAATTCTGGCTAGTCCCTCGGGCATCACTGTAGAGCAATCTCTGTGTTTCGGCTTCCGAGCCTCTAATAATCAAGCGGAGTATGAAGCCTTGCTAGTGGGAATGCGATTGGCAACAGAGATGGGTGTGAAAAAAGTCATATGTTGGACTGACTCGAAGATTGTGACCGAACAGGTCAATGACAACTTCCAGGTCAAGGATCCCAACTTGTTGCAATACTACCACCTCTTCCAAAAGCACAGGGACGATTTCATTGAGGTTCAGGTGCGACACGTCCCACGATGCAACAATGAACGAGCTGATCAGTTAGCCCGGCTCGCCAGCAGCCAGAAGCCCGGACAGTTGCGCACAACCATTCACCTAGAGATTCCCTCCCCGAGTGTGACGGCCGAGTGCATGTCAACCGAAGTTGAAGCGCCGACCTGGATGACCGCCATTCGAAACTTTATTGTTCGAGACGAATTACCAACTGATCCGATGGAAGCCAAGAAATTACGAACTCAAGCGGCTCGGTACTCCATGGTAGCTGAAGTGCTCTATCGGCGGGGATTCTCCACCCCACTGCTCAAGTGCATTGACAACCTACAAGCCGATTATGTGATGCGGGAAATTCACGAAGGCATTTGCGGATCTCACTCGGGGGGGCGAACCCTGGCGGCTAAAGTCTTGCGAGCCGATTATTATTGGCCAACTCTGAAGGGAGACTGCGCCGAGTTCGTCAAAAAGTGCGTTCAATGTCAAAGACATGGGAATCTCATCCATGCCTCGGTTGCCGAATTGCATAGCATCAGCTCTCCATGGCCGTTCACTTTATGGGGTATCGATGTGCTTGGACCATTCCCTATGGCAAAAGGGCAAGTTAAGTTTCTCCTGGTTGCAATAGATTATTTTACAAAATGGATAGAAGCCGAACCACTCGCTTGCATTTCCGCAGCGAGTGTCCAGAAGTTTGTTTGGAAAAATCTAGTTACCCACTTCGGCATTCCCTATGCCATTGTCTCAGACAACGGCCTTCAATTTACTAATAAGAAGTTCAACACCTTCCTTGAAAATCTCGGCATTCGTCACCGGTTCACATCAGTCGAGCATCCCCAATCAAACGGCCAGGCCGAAGCAGCGAACAAAGTTATCCTCACAGAGCTCAAGAAACGACTTGGTTCGGCTAAAGGTGCATGGGCTGAAGAATTACCGAAAGTCCTTTGGGCATACCGGTGTACACCACAATCAACAACCAAGGAGACACCCTTTCGCCTAACATACGGCGCAGATGCAATGATTCCGGTTGAAGTAGGAGAACCTTCGTTTCGACGACAACACTTCCATGAAGAATCTAACGATGATTCACACCGAGCCGAACTCGATGTCCTTGATGAAGTGCGAGAAAGGGCACAAATTGTAGCCGAGGCCTGCAAGCAACGCATGAGTAGGCGCTTTAATTCCAACTTAAAGCCAAGGACGTTTCATGAAGGAGATCTTGTTTGGCGAGCGACTGGGTCGACCAGGCGCAACTCATCCGAAGGGAAGCTCTCAGCCAATTGGGACGGACCGTTCCGGATACGGCACGCACTCCACAATGGAGCATACAAGCTGGAAGAATTGTCCGGCAAGATCATTCCGAGAACGTGGAACTCCACTCATCTGAAGACATGCTATAGCTAAACCTGTATTTACATTTCAACTGCGTGTAAAATGGTGCACTCTTTTCCTTGAACCGATCTTTTTTCCTCTTATAAAATTGTGAAAAGGGGTTTTTGGTTGGCAAGGTTTTTAACGAGGCACCAGTTCATTAATGAAAAAGCATTCTCAGTATTCAAGCTTGTCAATTGTTTCGTCTTCGTGTTAAATTATACAAGTCTTCCCTCCCGAGATGTCTCTCGGCCAAGGATGTGGCTTTAATTATTTTTACAAGTCTTCCCTCCCGAGATGTCTCTCGACCAAGGATGTGGCTTTAATTATTTTTACAAGTCTTCCCTCCCGAGATGTCTCTCGGCCAAGGATGCGGCTTTAATTTTTACAAGTCTTCCCTCCCGAGATGTCTCTCGGCCAAGGATGCGGCTTTCACTAATTCAAGTCTTCCCTCCCGAGATGTCTCTCGGCTAAGGATGTGGCTTCAAATATTTTATCAAGTTTTCCCTCCTGAGACGCCTCTCGGCCAAGGATGTGGCTTATGATTAAAATTTTTTAAGTCTTCCCCCCCAAGACGCCTCTCGGTCAAGGATGCGGCTCACGGTTAAAATTTTTTACAAATCAATTTTCAGTATTACACAAGCAGGGTAAGTTGAACAGCTAAGGAGTAATGACAACACAAGTTCATTAAGGCGCTATCGGCCTGGAGAAGTACAATGATAAAAGGGCACTATCGGCCTATTCATACAAAAAGCGATGAAAATTCAAAGAGCACTACCGGCTCATTAACACAAAAAGCACACAAGAAACAATTCAAGACTGCACCTCCGCCTCCCCCTGCACTGGGCCATCTTCCAGAACGCCTTCCTCATAGGCCGTCTCCTCGTTCGGCCCGGCTGCACGAACCGGAGCCTCCTCGTCCGGCTGCTGATCCGGCGGGATAGAAGTTAGATCCACTAACTTCCCCTGGAATAAGTCCTTGGTCATGTCCAGCTAGAAGTCAGAGGGGAAGTCACCAAAGCAACGCGCCTGCCGAGCCGCCTGGTTGAACCCAGCTTGATGCTGAGACAGAACCTTGCTACGAGCTTTTTCTTGATAAGCCCCGAAGGCTATTTTCTCGGATTCCAGCTCTTTGCTCAGCAGCTCAACCTTCCCCGTTTCATTCTTCAAGGCAACCTCTAGACGCTGGACTTTCAGCGCCAAGTCATCAGTCGTACGCCCCCGGCAGTCCAACTCGGCCTGAAACTTACTGTTGGTCGTTTGGGCGTCGGTCAGCGCTGCCAAAGTCTCTTATAAAGACTTCTCCTGCTCCGCCAGCTGATGACGGAGGCCGTCCGCCTCTCCGTTCGGGTCCATCACAATACTCTGAGCCAAGGCGACAGCCCGAACCTGGAACTCGCAGAAAAAGTTCCACTTTGAGCCGAGCTCATGCGACTCAGCACCCCTTGCCCAGCCTCGGAGGTCAGGTCCTGGCTCAAGAAATCTTGAGCGTTGACATTGCCGGCCAAGAAACTAGGCCCAATCAACCCCTCAGGAGCGTTCGGGTTGGCTAGCCGTTGCTGCTTCGCCCGCCGGCTTTCATCCACGGCCCTTACTCTTTCGGGCCCTCTCTTTTCACCATGAGGCTGGGTCGGACCTTTGCCCCCTTTCTTCACCCGGGCAGTTTGCCCTGACCCACCACCTTGTGGAGTGGAGGTATTCCCAGCCACGGGAACGTTGGTTGGCACCCTGTTCCCCGTCGTCGCCGCCAGTTGGTTCCTAATCAGCGTACGGATGTCCAAGTCGTCATCAGCATGGTTCGCCATTATACCTGCACATCATTAGTCAAAATCAATGATAACGTAAGAATTCAAACAACTAGGAAAGTTACTATACCAAGTAGTTCCTCGGTCGGGTCAGCTGTTTCAAACAGCCGAACTAGCGGTCGACAAGGCAGTGGTCGAGGCAGCTTCAATAAGAAGTTTAAGCTAGTTCACTCCTCGGGAGACAGTCGGGACTTAGACACGGTATCGTACTTGCGTGGCTTTCGGGTCCAGTAAAATGGAAACAAGGGTCGTCCGTTGTCATCAAAAAAGTATTTCTTCCCTGTTGACGGCCTAATCATCACTTTAAGAAATCCTCCCTTGAAATTCTTGTAGGAGGTCGTAAACGGCTGCAGCAAACAATCGACATGCCGAACCAATGACAACCACTTAACCTTCTTCGCTGGCCGAGACGAATAAAAATACAGAAATAAGAGAGGAGTGGGCTCGAGGCCGAGAGCTAGGCACAGCCGCCTAAACCCTTGCATGGCGGCCCAAGTATTGGGATGAAGTTGAGTGGGGGCGACGTTCAGCAAACGCAATATCCCCGAAAAATACTCGTCAAACGGTAACGCGACCTTCAAGTTGCGAAACATGTAATCATATACGTAGAAAAAGTGATATTTACTATTTCCTTGGTCTAAAAAGACGAAGTCTGGGTTTGGACCGCCGTCACCTCGGCACGGCTGAAAGAAGATCGGAGAGGGATCCTCTTCGGCTGGGAAAGTTACACAATTCGTAGCCGAAAGAAAAAGCGCGAGAGAATTCTTGTCGGCATACCGAGAGTAGACACTACCCACTTCCCCGTGCACCCATGAATAACCAGGCGTCACGATAGGAGGAAACTGCCTCGAAGCCGTGGAGGGCCGATCCTCTGAACCTATTACAGATGCGGAATCACCTTCACTCGTCGTGTGCCTTGACCCTGAAGCAGATCCCGCGTGGCCCGACCCATTCGAGGCCGAAGCCGATACATCGTGTCGGTCCGACGCTGCCCCCGACACGACATTAGCAGAACCACTCGTATCCCCAGAGGAGTCAACATGAACGATATTTAAATCCGCCATTACGTACCTGATTGTTGAGCTTGACCTATCGTGTGGTCCGAATAATCCAGCACTTGAATGATTTCAGCTCGGAGCAAGTTATCACTGTGTACCTTTGAGGTCCCCCCCCCACACGCCTTTTTATAGGCGTTCCCCGTGAACACCCCAAAGGCCACACCCTTCTGCGCACCGTTGGATCACTGGAATCCAATGGTTCACAACGCGCGGCCTTTCGCATGCGTCATTAATACCCAACGGTTACAACCTTTGGTATTCCCCCAACGGGCACAACCCTTAGTCTTCCACCAGCGACCATAACTCCTCGCGTAATTAATACTCAACCGTTGCAACTCTTCGTTTCCCGCCAACGCTTGACCTCATCTTCAAGGCCACCACCAAGACACTTTTACCCTTTGCGTCGTTCCACTCCTCAAGGGTGGGGGGCTTGTGTACCGGGAGGACCCTATCGGTCACGTGGACCAACACGTGTCGTCCCATCAGACACCCACACGAAGTGAATTATGCCCAAAAGTCTTGACATCAGCGTCGGCTCGGGCTATAACCGAAGGCCGAAGTGAGCCTGATAGCACGATCGGCTCGGCTTGAGGCCGATGCGAATAGAACCATAGACATCTTTGCAGGCCACGGACCGGCTCGGACAAGCCCCGAACAAGCAGTTCAGCGCAGCAAACGCGTAACGACATGGTCTAAGGCAGAGCCGAATGAGGAGACAATAATTAGAGCCTTCATCGTGGTTAATAAGGATAAGTGCGTGATTAAGGCATAATTAGCCTATTAGCATCGTATTACCTAATTTGATAAACTTCAGGAGAGGCCCACTACTGACAAGGTCCATCAGTGGTAGTATAAATAGGTCACTTTTGTCAAGGTATGTCACTGTTCATTAATTATCCTAGAATATCGCGCTTGTCCTGACTTGAGTGTCGGAGTGCCTTTTGCAGGTACCTCCCCCTCGCGCAGAAGAGTCCACCTGAAGACCCTCGTTCGGCCATTTCCCACTGAAGAGTACGAGTGTGCCCTCAGACAGGTACAAACACACTTATTAATTTCATCAAAACTATGATTGACAATGAAAGGAAAAGAATTGTGAATGACCCAAATTTTATATTATATTATAACAATGGAGAAAATGAATCAAAATAATTATTTCAAACTAGTTCAATAATTACATACATCATCATCTTGTTGACGTCTTGCAGTTCTCTAGTCGATCCAGAGAGCACATTCCTCTTATAAGCTTTTTAAATTAAATGTTATAGTTTTTTATGTTTCCTAAGGACACATTTGGTAAGGTAGTTTTTTTTATAGTTAAAAATTATTATTTTTAAGAATTACCAATTTTACACATAGTTAAAATCTATTTAATTATTTATAAAAAAATTTGAAAATATTTATACAAATTTTCTATAAATTAAAGATTTGCATATTTAATTATAATAGAACTTTTCCAGATATATAAATATTTTTATTAATAAAAAATATCCTATATTAAAATAACTTAATTGAATATATTTATTTAGACAAGTCTTATTATAAATATGATCAATATTTAACTAAATTTTTTATGATCTAATTATTTTAAAAAAAATAATCATAAATATAAATAAGTTTTATGTATAGCGTCATTTGCATTATTTGCATTTGATAAAATTTCAAATCATGTTTAAAAGTTGATACATTAAAATTATATTATTTCATTTCATTGATCAAAAAGAATAAAAAGTGGTATCCAATACTACTCCAGAATGAAGAACAATCCTAGAAAATAACTACTATTATAGTCCAAAACATTTAGTGAGTATTGTCTATCTTCTTTCAAGTCTTTGACACTTCTATATATATATATATATATATATATGTTGATCTTGTATTTGAGGTGTGAATTCATTATTTCTAGCCATGATGCCATAATTTGTGTTATCTTTAATATCCTATACTGGACTCATAAATTGCATTTATGATCATTATCATGTCTATTTACAAGACTCATTGTGTTGTCAACTGCTAATTGTCAAGCTAGGTTAATTGACAACTGACTAGTCACTATGTGCTCGACCTACTTGGTTAGAAGTAGAGGCATACAGTACATAGTCCTCTAAGCTCAAACTTTGAAGTGCAAGGAACCTATGCACTTGGCTTGCTTTGTCAAGAGAGTTATACGGTACACAATCCTCTAAGCTTAAGTGTTGAAGTGCGAAAAGGTTATACACAACCTGCTCGTTCAAAGGAAGAATTGTATAATACACACTTCTCCAAACTTTAGCACCAAAGTGCGAAGAGACTATACACTCAACTTAAACCCTAAACACTAATGGTGAAAGCACTCTGTTGGACCAACAATGACATTGAGAGACAAAAGCTAGGGAGTGAATAGGATTAGATACCCTAGTAGTCCTAGCCGTAAACAATGGATACTAGGTGTTGTGCGTATCGACCCGTGCAATGTTGTAGCTAACGCGTTAAGTATCCCACCTGGGGAGTACATTTGCTAGAATGAAACTCAAAGGAATTAATGGGGCCCGCACAAATGGTGGAGCATGTGGTTTAATTCGATGCAAAGCTCGATCAAGAGTAGAGCCATATGACATATAACCTCCATGCTCAAGCTTTGAAGTGCAAAAAGCTTATGCGTGTGATGCACCAATATGCAAAATTTCCTCACATTTCAATACTTTGGTGATACATATCCAAATCGTATCAACAAAATCTATTTTAAAAAAGCTATCTAATATGTCTGTGGCAGTTACAATACTCCAAAATGTAAGATAATACGGTGTTCATAACACATACATGCGAAATAATATGACCTATTTTGCATCTAAATTATATTAAATTTGTAATGAAAACTTTTAAACATACTTTCTAGTGAGTTGTTGAATCATAAAATTTCTCTTTATCAATGAGAGAGTACTCCAAGTGTGTACTATCAGACTTTTAACATCTCTTCAATAATGTGAAGATCTTACATGCATCTAGCTCGAGATTAACCTCTGTTTTTAAACTCTTTGAAAAAGTGAAATCAAAATAAAATGCTTAAGAATTATATGTGAAAAAAAAAGGAGATAGAAGAGATTGTTGTAAGATTCATACTTTTTCTGTGTAACAGAAAGTCATACTTATAGCACAATAAAGATATTTTTTTCCTAAAATTAGGAAACCAATAACATATTTTATTCTGTTTTTCAAGTAAAAATAATATCAAATATGTATCTTTAAGGGATTGCATCCTTTTTATCTTGTCACAAATATATTTAAAGATTCATATTTTATTTTATTTTTTAACTAAAAACAACAATGTCAAATATGTATCTTTAAAGGTTTTCATCCCCTCTTATTTATTAGTATAAACAACACTGGCCAAGTCTAATACTCTAATCATATATTCTTTATCAATTACTTTCTCCAATTTGAAATTCAAAAAACATTTCAAAAAAAATTATATTATATATATTCTATGTGTTAGCAAAGAATATAATAATATTTCACTTTAAATTATTTAATTTGAATAAATTAAATACTCTTATTTAATCATCAAATGTTAAAATAATTCTTTTAATAAAGATAAGAACACTCGTTCGTGTGTGACCCTGTAAGTTCAATACTAAGTTGGTAATAAATTAATCAAATTAACATATTAATCAAGGTAGGCATCTAACAATACTCCTAAATGTCTTGATAGTATGAAGTAATATTTTACTTTCAAGAACTTAGAAGAACATATAATATTTTTCTTCCATCATTACAGTTCTTAGTTAACTCTAGAGTATGTTATTATCGTCAAACTCCATTAAGTTAACCTATCATGATTGACTTAAGAAATTCATTTCTTCTTTCAATCTATTTTCCTGGTCAGGATATTATTTTATTAATATAGCTCAAACTCATTACCAAGAGTTGATGGATTCCTTCTTGATTTATCATTAATTCTACAAGCATTTGATCATGTCCAATATTCATTCAACTAGTGCTCTGAGGCATTAGGTATCCGAAATTAAAATATAATAAATTACTTGTTAATCACTAGGATAATCTCAGGTCAAAGAAAAATATTTAGTTTCTTCTTGAAAAATTTTTATTGACGAATTAAGGTAATGTAAATCATTACAAATTCTCAATTGAGTTGGATCAAATGATCATACTCACATATGCATCATCTATATATGTAATTAATAAATGAAATCTACTAATCTTTATCCTATAGAGACATTCACATATATATTGGTCTATCTAGATTTATTGTTGTCCCATATACAATAATCCTACAATCAAGAACAATTTAGATTAAAATAATAACAAACTTTTACTTCTCATTATCATAATCTCAATTATGAAAACAAGTCTATAATTTTAATCAAGGACTTTATCTATTTAACAAAATAAAAATAAGAACATTTTATCAATTTAGATATGATTACACAATGAATTGAGTCTTGAACATATTTAATTATTCTCCAACATGAGATGCCTAAATTTTTTATATATCCATATTTTTAGATACGCCCAAGACCAGAAGATGAAATCGGATTTCCCAATAAGATTCATTGTCTCTTGAACTTATTTATACAAATCAAACCAACATAAAGAGAGTAAGAGATGAAAAAAAAAAAAGAACTTTGAGAATGTCAAAGTTTTAGATATTGCTAGCTATTGGCGATGGGATGCATCACCAGAAAAAAAAATTGATGTCATGTTGGTTATCTATGCTCCAACACATACTAATTTCTCATTTCTGATTCTTATTATCTTTAATCTTTGATATGATAACACAGTATGTTACTTGTGTCTTCCTTTGGTTTAACAAGTATTGTCTTATATCCTTTCTTCAAAAAAAAAAAAAAACAAAAAAGTCTGTATCTTATATTCACCACTCCACGTCTTTTTACCCGACATAATACAACTGTTACAATTTTTTCTATTATTTTTGTATAGTATTTTTTTGTTCTAATATATTTTAACGTATAATTCAAATATTTTAATAAGTAATATGTATTTTATATTCTAATACATTTTAATATGTGTATTCTAATGGAGAGATTCTTGAAATGGAAACAAAAAGTTAAAGAGGTGCGTCACTTGACGTGCACTTCTTCCTCTTTCCAACAACTATTCATCATTCATGCACCTTTTTTGGACATATATGATAAAATCATGTTTAGTGACCAAGTCCAAAAGGAACTAAGACGAGTGAATTAAGCTTGAAAGAACAAGGTCAAGCTCTTATTGAATTTTAGGTCACTTTTAGTAATCTATTTTCTCCTATTTGTATATATTTTTTCTTGTGAATATATATATTTTTTAATTTTGACCTTATATTTTTGGGTCAAATAGTGTAGAAATTTATTTTCTTGTAATTTTTCTTTTAAAGGCCTATTTAGTAATTTAGGAGGGTGTAATTGATATTTGGATATGTTTACTAGGGTTGTTTGGACCATAAGAAAGAAGGGTACTGTAGTGGCCCATATATAAGACGTCCAACTTCACCTACATGTCTTTTCCATTAGTTCAAACAAACCCTCCAACTCACATGTTTTACACACTAGTCACACTTTTAGCACATCGTCATGTAACATGTTTTCATTGATTCTTCTAGATCTAGTGTTAACATCTAGTCTCACCATATGCATTGTGCCAAGTGGCATGCTTTTTTTGGTTCTTTTAGATCTAGGATAGTGACATTTTTAGGAGAAAAATTCAAATTCAAATTATAATTAGAGTTAGTTGGCTTAAGTACAAGTTAAATTAACTTTGGTTATACTTAATCATGGTTAGCTTAACTTACACCACAAATTAGCGAACTTTATATGTGCACCCCTCCTCTATGTATCTCGCCACTTTTGAGTTGAATGAGAATTTAGACTTAATAAATTTTCACTTCAAAAGCTTAGTTTTCTCTTTGGAGAATTTTCTCCTTAAGAATTTCTATCAAGGACTTCCTCTTTGTGGCAAGTTTATGTTTCTTACTTATCCTTCCCTTGAAGGTGGCACACCAAATCATCTTCTTCCTCTCCACCTTTGTTTGATTTTCTTTGAAGTTTGAAGCCATAGATGAAGATTTTAGGAGCAATGAAGTTAGTTGAGAGGAACCGAATTCCATCTTCTCCACTAGAGTCATCACTATAAATATGTTGAGATTATGCACAAGTGTCTTACTTGTAGACATTGTATTGCTTGTGTTTTACCTCTACTTGGGACTTCACTTGAATGACACTCCCAATCATTGTTTTTGGCCATTCCGTGTGATGAACTCCACTATTTTAATAGCTTGAAAAAATATCGCCACTACTCCAAGTATACCACTATTCCTCACCTTAATAGTGCTTTTATGTTAGCACCCTTCAGAAGTAACATCTCTTAAGCTTTAATCTACAGATAATTACAAAGTCCCTAGATTATGGTCAACTGTATCCTTGGGCAAAATTTGATGTTTTGAAAGCCTAGTCCAAATATTGCACATGGGATTATATGAACAATTTAAGAAAGGAACACACTTTTACCTATATTGGGAACGAAGATGATATAATTTATGAACCTTACATAGATAAAGAGATCATATTTAATAGGTATTCGTGATGTATTCACCTTTTAATATGAGACCTTAATCTCAAATATTAGGGTTAAGTGGCCATTGGAAAAAGTGGTTTGTTGAACTTAGACACCATATACTCTGCTAGCCAAGATATATAATTAATCATAAAGTACTAAAAATCTTTTTGAATAAAACTCTATTCGTAAGCGTTACAAAAGGTTCGTAAGAGTATCTCCAAGGGTAGAGGACTCACATTGTTTTGAAAACTTAAACAAGTTCTAGAAGAGGTAACTAATATGGAAACCAAAACAAAATAAAGTCAAGTGACTACCCAAAATACATAACAAAATTCCAAAAGATTAATAAGTTTTCTAAAAAAAACAGACAAGACATAAAAAAAATACAAAATATAACTTTAAATCCTCAATGTCTAATTATATCAGAGTTCAACCCATAAGTATATCACAAGGCCTAAGCCTCGTCACCAACATCATCATCATCATGATCCTTATATGTAAACCACACATATAAACACAACAAGAAACAAAGGAGAGTGAAAAACGTCTCACTTTGACTACTAATGTAAGATAGAGCTAGATAGTCACACACAACAATATAAGAACACACATATAGAAATTTAAAATAATAATCATAACAATTATAATATAAAAAGCAATTCAACAAACATCAAAAAGATTACAAAGTTCATGATTCAGACATGTAATGGACACGAACTTCACTAAGTTATTTGCATTTGGTGCTAGTAGCATTGCCCAAAGTCCAACTACCCAAAGAACTATTGCCTAAAGGCAAATACTTAGGATCCAAAGGCAAAATCTTGTGTACGATTGTATAATATTTCATGCACATGATGCATGTCTCACATATAAAACTTTATGCCTAATTCTCATCCTATCATCATCACAAGTACACATCACATAACTTTATCACAGATTCAAGTTATTCACATATCATATCATCATTGTTTCATTTTCATATCACACATTATCATCATTTCACATTTCATTGATCATTCACCAACGTCTTAAACATTACACACAACATTCTCAAGTCAAACATCAACATTTCGTATCACATCATGCATAATCATCTCATATCACATAAAGTTCTCATGTTACGCATAAACATTTTATATCATGCACATCACATAGAAACATCTCATATCTCATACATGTAAAAAGACTCAAGCACAAAGTCTTACAAATATAATTTTATACCTTCATCATGACTCACTCATAAATTACTCACAAATATCCCCTCTCATACTCTTTCTTTCTTAAATATTTATATGAGTATCTCAAACAATTTCCAACATTAAACAATTAAGGGATAAAACAACTCATCATTACAACTCACAAACTATTTCTTCTTATCTTAAGCTTCTATAACATGTGGGGTCTAAACACAATATCTAGAGTTATAATAATTATGTCAAGTTGATCTAAATTTTATTGTAAAGATAAGACAATTAACTACAACTTTTATATTAACCTAAAGAGTTGATTTCACCATCTACTATTTTTAAAATTACAAAACTACAATATTTAAGCCTAAATTTGACAACTTGACCTCCATCCACTAATTTGATCCTAACTTGAGTTCTATATATTATTTTTGGGTTAATTTAATGTCATTGTAAACATAACATCCAATTCACTAATTCTTGTGAAAAAATTAAAAGCTAATTTGATCATTTAAGTCACCTCACAAGGCTTACAATGTATGAAGGTTACATTTCACACATAGAATGTGAGGTTCATTTTCTAATTCACATAATTCGGTCATATCTTAATATTTTATGTGATTATTGAGTCTAAACTATAATCCTAAATGTTTAATTTTCAACCCAAAAGATGGAACTCTATTTGGTTAATCATACAACGAGAAATCACATAAACATTGATGTATGTTCATACGAAAATTTTCAAGACAAAGCACAACTCACACCCAAACTCGCTTCTCTCAATCCAATTGATTAAAAAATAATTAACACCTAAACTACACTTTTATACCATCAATTAATCAAATACATACATCAATTTCACTAAAACCTCTCTGTTTCATCAATTTTCATCATATGTTTCTTACAAGAACTACAGGATTTCATAGATTCACAATTAACCCAAATAATTTGTAACTCATAACATATATAAGTCAAAGATTAACCACAGTGGACAAACCAATCATACAACATGCATTAGTCATCTACAAGCACAAGTTTTGGATTTCCCTTATAGAGCACATAAGACAAATAACGGGATTATGGGTCAATCATACTACCCAATAGATACGCTACACCTTAGAGATAGAACTCTCACTTTCCTCTAACCTCTATAGACACTTGATGATGAACGGGGTCTCCGAGATGTACTCCTTGCGTTCTCCTCTTTGAGCTCTTGGAGTTTCAAAGAAAAAAGCATAGATAAAATGAAGAAGTGTAAAGTGACAGTGAATTTCAATACTCCCTTTTTAAAACAAAAACTCTTTTTTCTTTATTTAAAATAAATAAATATAAGTAAAACCAAATACACATAAACAATTATAATAAAAACACATTTTCTCCAATTAAATCATATAACAAAATAATTTCAGAAACTTTTAATAATTAAATAAAGCACTCATAATCATCATTTTAAAAGCCTCTAATTATATTTATAAAAACCATTAATTAATTACAAACCATTTTTTAATAATTTTAGAATTAAAACTTAGAGTGCTACTGTTCTGCCCCCTTAAGAAATTTCATCCTCAATTTTATTTGTAAAGGAAAAGATGGATAGAAGAAGGCACATCAACACATTTTTTTAGTAAGGTGACATGGAACAACACTAAGAATTTTTAGTAGAGAAAAAAACAAGGTTATTTGATAGGCAACTTTGATGACTCTTTGTAAGCATAGGTATGAATCAATGAAATATGGAGTAACGTTAACCAATTCCAATTCAAGTAGTTGCCTTAAAGAATGCATGATCTCCCTTAACAGACAATAACTCTTTTATCCTCATGTTATTGTATATTTATTGCCTTCTAAGGGTAGTCTCTAGTCCTTTTTTAGTTAAATTAACCTTTTTAGCAGTTTGTTGCACCATTTCAAGTCCTTATACAAGGTTTTATCTAGGTTTTAATTAGCTCAAGGGTATTCTATGTTTTCATTGTGCACTTTGGTTATCTTGGAGTCTTATAATGTCACCTATATGCCACCTCAATACCATTATTCTACCTTGATTCAACTCTAAATTGAAGCTAACAACAAGTCTCTAACCTTTTGCCTTTACTAATCTCATCTATAAAACTTTTAGCCTTTTTTTAGCATATCCCACTTAGGATGCTTTAAGGGTTACTTACATGTCAACTAAGGTTCCTAAACTCATCCTAAATGTTCAACTCTATAGTCGTCAAGGTAGACACATTAAGCATTTTCCTATTCAAGGTTCAAAATCATAACTCTTAATAAGAAACTTTAATTATCTGATGTGTATCATGCTTGACTATCTTTTATCAAAAGGTATCTAATATTCATGCACTCACCAAAACTTTCAACTTATAATTCTAAAAACATTCCTTCCAACTAGTCGATTCATCCTACCTTAACAGAAGGTACTTACTTGTCATGTTCACTAGCCTACCCAATAGTAATCCATACTTTAGTTTCATACTTTTCTACCTTCCTTCAATATCAACTTCAACACTTCTAAAGGTGACACACAAAGTCTAACAACTACTTTTTTATTAAAAAAAAAAAAAGTAACTAGACACATTGTAATATTCCTAAACTCTAATATAATATTATGAATTTTCTTGTTATTATTTTATTCTTAGAATTATGATTTTAAATTTTTATTTTATCACATTTAAAATAGATAAAGATGGATATTTTATTTTGATACTTTATAAATTTCTTTTCTTCACCAATAAAAATAGAAATATTAGCTATCCAATTTTAATTTTTAAAATAATATATATATATATATATATATATGTATGTATAATTGTTAAAATTTCAAATGTTTAATATAAGTGATTATATTAATTTATATATATATATATATATATATATATATATATATATATAAATATATTATGAATGGATTAAAAAAAATAAAAAAAAAATAATATATATATTATAAAAAACTGTAGTAAATAAGAATCTACTACAACCATGTACGAACCTTACGAAAAATTCTTATCACATTAATGATGACCCTTATCTCTAAGTAATGGAATTCCAAAATTCATCAACCATATAGTTACATGAATATATATATATATATATATATATATATATATATATATATATATATATATATATAATTGAAAAATTTGCCTATAAATAGGTCCAAGGAGGAACCAAGACGGGGAGGGGAGTGAGCAAAAAAAAATAGAAGAAAGAGAGAACGAGAGTAAGATTGAAAAAGAAGAAAGAAAGGATTAGAGAAGCATAGTAAATTTTTTTTTCGTAGTTAATTTGTGATAATTCTACATTCTAAGGTAAGAGGAGGAGAACTTTATTTTTTTTAAAAAAAAATTATATGCTATTATGTTTATATATTTATGTTATATTTTATGTGTATTTACTTAGTAAGGTTTCCCTAACCTCACTTATTTGCTTAATCTATAAATATAAATATATATATATATATATATATATTTATTTATATATATAAACGTATAATATTGGAGTTAATTTTTTATACTATTAGACGCTACATTTTAATGGTATCAGAGCAACATTCCATGTGTAACTTGGGGAACTGTGCTAACCATGTTTCTAGTATGATTAACTAATCTATAAAAATTTCAGATGGCAGGAAGAAGAAACACAGAACTGATAGAGGCTGTGAAAGCTATTAAAGACATGGCTGCAACCTTGTTGAGAAATCAAAGACATGAAAGGAATAGGGGAGTCACAAGGATTGGTTGAATTTAAGAGAAATAAACCTTCCCATTTTGATGGAGGATATAACCTTGAAAAAACTGAATTATGGATTAAAGAAATAGAAAAGATATTCCGAGCTATGAACTATCCTGATAACCAAAAAGTGAACTATGCAGTATTTATGTTAGTAAGAGAAACGGAATATTGGTGGGATAGTACTAGAAGGTTATTAGAAGGAGGAGGAATAATTATTACATGGGAAGTGTTTAGAGATAAATTTTTTGAAAATTATTTTCCTAATGATGTTAAGAGGGTTAAAGAAATAAAATTTATGCAATTAAAACAAGGGAACATGAAGTGGGAGAGTATGCTTCTAAGTTTGAGGAATTGGGAAAATATTCTGCTTTCTTTTATCATCCTAATGAGAGAATGAAGTGTATAAAATTTGAAGATGGTCTTAGACCAGAATTAAGAAAGGCAGTAGGGATATTAGAAATCTCTGATTTTCCCACATTAATACAGAAGTTTCAATTTTTGGAAGGTTTTGATCATAATAAGAATAATAGACCAAAATCTTTTGGTCCTCAGTTTAACAAGAAAATGAATAATGAAGGAAAACCTTATGATAGACCTCAATGGAAACCCCAATCTTCTCAATTTGCAGGAAATTCCAGTAGACCCATGAATAATCAAGTTAAGTGTCTTAAGTGTGGACAAGGTCATTATACTAAGGACTTTCATCTCAAAAGACCTGTTTGTTTCAAATGTGGAAAGCCTAGTCATGTATTTTCTGAGTGTGGACAACCAAAGGCACACGCGAATACTTCTGGACCCAAATCGAGACCTCCTACAACTGGGAGAGTTTATTCCATGACCAAATTAAAGCTGCTCAAAACAATGATCTAATACAAGGTAAATGTTTCATTAAAGAAAAAACTTTGAATGTACTGTATGATTCAGGCGCAACTCATTCTTTTATCTCCAATGATTGCGTTCAACACTTTCAATTGTCAGTTTCTTCTTTAGAGACTAATCTAATTGTTTTAACCCCTACAAACAAATCTGTTGTTGCCAATAAAGTTTGTTTGGATTGTCCTCTTTTCATTAATGATAGAAAATTTCTTGTAAATTTGATTTGTCTACCTTTATCACAATTAGACGTGATTTTAGGTATGGACTGGTTATCTTCCAATCATGTTCTTCTCAATTATGCAGAAAAGTCTGTAATGTTTTCTAATTCTAAGGACCTATCGATTTCATTATCCAAACCAATAAGCAAGTTTTCATGGGGTAAAGTTCAAGGATATTTAATCTTATCTTCTATGGAAGCTAAAGAGGATTCGACTTGAAAAACATAGCTGTTGTTCAAAATTTTCCTGAATTTTTTCCTAATGATATTCCTGGTTTGCCACCTGACAGAGAGATTGAATTTTCAATTGATTTAATGCCTGGAACTGGACCAATTTCAATGGCACCTTATAGGATGTCACCTTCTGAATTAGCTGAGTTGAAGAAACAATTAGAAAAGTTACTTGAAAAACAATTTATATGTCGTAGTGTATCACCTTTGGGGGCTCTTGTTTTGTTAGTTAAAAAGAAAGAAGGAAGCTTTAGGTTGTGTGTAGACTATCGACAATTAAACAAGTACATCATAAAGAACAAATACCATTTTCCTAGGATATATGATTTGATGGATCAATTGAGAGGAGCAACTCTGTTTTCTAAGATAGATTTAAGATCAGGATACCATCAAATCAAAGTGAAAGCAGAAGACATATAGAAAATTGCATTTAGAACAAGGTATGGTCATTATAAATATCAAGTGATGCCTTTTGGAGTAACCAATGCACCTACAATGTTCATGGATTATATGAATAGGAGTTTTCATCTGTATTTAGACCATTTCGTGGTGGTCTTTATAGATGATAGCCTCATATATTCTCGAACTCATGAGGATCATGAAGAACACCTTCAAATTGTCCTCAAACCCTGAAAGATAAACAATTGTATGCCAAACTTTCTAAGTGTAAATTTTGATTAGAAGAGGTTAAGTTTTTAGGACATGTGATTTCCAAAGACGGAGTGTTTGTGGATCCATCTAAAGTGGAAGAAGTTCTGCTATGAAAACCTCCAAAGAAGGTGACAGAAATCTGTAGTTTTTTTGGGTTTGGCAGGATATTATAGGAGATTCATTGAGGAACTTTCTGAAATAGTCATGTCTTTAACTCAACTCACTAAGAAACGACAATCCTTTGAGTGGACAGAAAAATGTGAGAATAGTTTTCAAGAGCTTAAGAAAAGATTAACCACTACACCAGTCTTAGCTTTACCTAATCCTAATGGACAATTTGTCATATTTTGTGATGCCTGAAAAATGGGATTAGGGTGTGTTCTTATGCAAGATAGAAGGGTAGTAGCATATGCTTCTAGACAACTGAGAGCTCATGAAAAGAATTACTCAACCCATGATCTAGAACTAACTGCCATTATTTTTGCACTCAAGATATGGAGACATTATGTGTATGGTGGTAAGTTTGATGTTTTTAGTGATCATAAGAGTTTAAGATATTTGTTTGATCAAAAGGAACTAAATATGAGACAAAGAAGGTGGATGAAATTTTTGAAAGATTGATTTTGAATTACATTATCATCCAGGAAAAGCCAATGTTGTGGCTGACGCATTGAGTAGAAAATCTTTACATATTTCTTCATTAATGATTCATGAGATGAATTTGATGGAAAAATTTAGAGATATGAGTTTGTCAACTGTAGTAAGTCAAGATAGAATACAATTGCATGTAGTGTAGATTACTAGTGACTTACATGGACAAATTTGTGAGGTTCAAGTAGTTGATGAATTCATTCAAAAGAAAAAGAGATTGTTAGGACAAAAGGGTGGTGAAAAGTTTAATATAGATCAAAAGGGAGTTTTGAGATTTAATGATAGGATATGTGTGCCTAATGATTCCGAAATTAAGAAAATAATTTTAAGTGAGGCACATAAAAGCAAGTTGAGCATACACCCTAGGGCAACAAAAATGTATCAGGATCTTAAGAGAATGTTTTGATGGCCTAAAATGAAAAAGGAGGTAGCACAATATATAGCTACATGTTTGATTTGTCAGAAGGCCAAGATAGAACACCAAAAGCCAGTAGGAATGTTACAACCCTTAGATATACCTAAATGGAAATGGGACAGTATAGCAATGGATTTTGTAGTTGGTTTACCACGAACAACACATAAGTTTGATTCCATATGGGTTCTTGTGGATAGACTAACAAAATCTGCTCATTTTTTATCCATCAACATTAGGTATTCACTAGAAAAATTGACTGAACTGTACATGACAGAGATTGTACGGTTGCATGGTGTACCATCTAGCATAATATCTGATAGAGATCCTAGGTATACTTCTAAATTTTGGGGAAGTTTACATCAAACATTGGGAACTAAGCTTTGCCTTAGCTCTGCATATCATCCTCAAACAGATGGACAATCAAAAAGGACCATACAATCCTTAGAATACTTATTGAGAGCTTGTTTGCTAGAGGATTCTGGTAGTTGGGATCAATATTTGCCTCTGATTGAATTCACTTATAACAATAATTTCCATTCTAGCATAGGTATGACACCCTACGAAGCTCTATATGGAAGAAAATGTAAAACTCCTTTGTGTTGGTTTGAAACAAGAGAAAATTTAATCTTGAGTCCTGAAATGGTACAACAAACCATGGAGAAAATTAAAATGATTCAGGAAAAATTGAGAACGACTCAAAGTAGATAGAAAAGTTATGCTGATAAGAGAATATGACCTCTTGAATTTCAGGAAGGTGATCATCTATTTTTGAAAGTTACACCAACAACTAGAATAGGTAGGGTAATGAAATCAAAGAAACTCACACCTCGATTTATTGGTCCTTACCAAATTCAAGAAAAATAGGTCCTGTAGCTTACCAGATTTCTCTACCTCCTTTTCTTTCTAATCTTCACAATGTCTTTCATGTGTCTCAATTAAGAAAATATGTTTCTCATTCTTCTCATGTAATAATGTTTGATACAGTACAGTTAAAGGATAATCTTACATTTGAAACAATGCCTGTGTAGATTGCAAACAGGAGAATTAAGTAGTTGAAGGACAAACAAATTTAACTGGTAAAGGTCATCTGGAGTGATGTTACTGGAGATGCTACATGGGAATTGGAAGAAAAAATGAAAGAAAATTATCCTTACTTATTTTAAGCAATAAAAATTTCGAGGACGAAATTTTTGTAAGTGGAGGAGAATTGTAATATTCCTAAATTCTAATATAATATTATGAATTTTCTTGTTATTATTTTATTCTTAGAATAATGATTTTAAATTTTTATTTTATCACATTTAAAATAGATAAAGATGGATATTTTATTTTGATACTTTATAATTTTTTTTTCTTCAGCAATAAAAATAGAAATATTTGCTATCCAATTTTAATTTTTAAAATAATATTTGTATATATATATATATATAATTGTTAAAATTTCAAATGTTTAATATAAGTGATTATAATAATTTATATATATATATATATATAAATATATTATGAATGGATTAAAAAATATTTTTTAAAAAAAAATAAAATATATATATATATATATATATATATATATATATTAAAAAAAATTGCAGTAGATAAAAATCTACTATAGCCATGTACGAACCTTACGGAAAATTTTTATCACATTAATGATGACCCTTATCTCTAAGTAATGGAATTCCAAAATTCATCAACCATATAGTTACGTGAATAAATATATATATATATATATATATATATATATATAAATATAATAAAAATATGCCTATAAATAGGCCTAAGGAGGGACTAAGACGGGGAGCGGAGTGACGGGAGCGGAGTGAGCAAAAAAAAATAGAAGAAAGAGAGCACGAGAGTAAGATTGAAAACGGAGAAAGAAATGATTAGAGAAGCATAGTAAAAATTTTCTTCGTATTTAACTTGTGATAATTCTACATTCTAAGGTAAGGGGGAGGAGAACTTTATTATTTTTTTTTAAATTATATGCTATTATGTTTATTTATTTATGTTATATTTTATGTGTATTTACTTAGTGAGGTTTCCTTAACCTCACTTACTTGCTTAATCTATTAATATAAATATATATTTATTTATATATATAAACGTATAATATTGGGGTTAATTTTTTATACTATACGCTACACACATCCTCAAGAAAAACACTATCTAACTATGGAATGTCACTCTACTCACTATATTTTCCAATTTTCAAGGAGAAGGGATCATACATACTTGAACATATCTTTAAAGAAGTTTAACTCCCTTTTCTAGTGCCTCTCATTAAGTCAAATATTGGGAGGGGTCTTGATCCTTGTCGATGCCTTTTTGGATATTGGGAGGACTCTTGACCCTTTCCAATGCCTCTTGTAAAGTTAGACATTGGGAAAACTCTTGATCCTTTCTAGTTCCTCTTGTAGAGTTGAACATTAGGAGAACTCTTGATCCTTTCTAGTGTGTCTTTGGACAATGGAAAAACTCTTGATCCTTTCTAGTGTCTTTTGTTGAGTTGGACACTAAGAAAACTCTTGATCCTTTCTAATGTCTCTTTGGACATTGGAAGGATTCTCAACTCTTTCTAATGCCTCTTGTAGAATCAGATATTAGGAGGGCTTTTTGATCCTTTTAGTGCCTTTGGATAATGGGAGGATTGTCGATCTTTTTCAGTGCCTCTTATTGAGTTACACTTTTTCATGTGAGCCTGTTATATTAATCAGCATACACAATAAAAAAAGTGATTTTAAAAATATTAGAAAATGTTGTCAAATTATGAGTAAATATTTTTAATATACTTTTGCGACATTTTATCGAATGTAAGATAAAACCTATGTTACTTAAGACTTTTAGCAACATTTTTACATATCAATAGCAACATTTTAAGAATGTTACCAAAGTGGTATTTTGTGATTAACATTTTAATAATGTTGGTAAGTTTTTGTAAACTTTATAAAATTATAATTAGTTTTAATATAGATAGTGTAGTCACTTATACTTTATAGCTCTTGTCAACAAGTCCTTTAAGGTTGAAGATATTCTAAATTAGTCACCATCAAATGTAGATCAAATATCAAACTTCATTTATATTAAGTTTCACTCTTTGATTATATATATATATATATATATATATATATATATATATATATATATATATATATATATATATATTCTTTATATGTAATTCTTTTACTCGATGTAAAATTTTTTAATTTGAGAAAACAATTAGAGATTAGAGAAATATACTCTTTATGTATCATCCTTTTATTCGATGTAGACTTTAATTTGGAAAACAACTAGAAAGAACAATATTGAGATAATAAAATGTTACTTGATCTACAATAATATTTTCTAGGGAAAAAATGTTGCAATAACTTATTAACTTAATTTATAATAACATTTTAATAAATGTAAGTAAACAAATGTTACTAAAGAAGTTAAATGTAGTACTAGTGCAAAAATTGAATTTAAAATCAGAGTTTTAAGATCGGTTACAAGGTAACCGATCTTAAAAGTGACGCGGTGGCAATTTTGTAAATAATATGAACACTTTTAAGATCAGTTAAAATTTAACCGATCTTAAAAGTACTTTTAAGATTGATTATTTTATGACCAATTTTAAAAGTGCTATTTTTAAAATCGATTATTTCATAACCGATTTTGTATGTAGTATACAAAATCGGTTCTTAAATTACTAATTTTAAAAGTATTGTTAGAAACCTTTTATATTTCTCTCCATTCTCATTCTCTTTCATCTTTCCCTCCATTCCTTTTTTTACTCTCTCGCGCTCTCATTTTCTAAAGTCTCTAATAAGGTAAATTTCGTTGTCGTTTTCGTTTTCGTCTTCTCATGCTCTTCTTGTGTCTCTTTTCGTTTTCTCATGCTCTTCTCTTGTCTCTATTTTCGTTATAGGTTCATTTTGGGTAAATTTTGAATCTGGAACGGCTTGTTCTTCAAGGAAAACGGCACGTTCTCCTTGTAGAACGACCCGTACTGCAAGGAGAACTGGCCGTTCTGATGTCCGTTCTTCAAGTAGTCTTTTAAATAATCTGGAACGGCCCGTTCCAATTTTGGAACGGCCCGTTCCAGTTTAATTTTTTTTTCAGAGCCAGCACTTTTAAGATCGGTTATAAAACAACCGATCTTAAAAGTTAACTTTTAAAATCGGCTCTTTTAAAATCGATTACGGAATCGATTTTAAAAGTTAAAAATAACCGATTTTAAAAGCCTTTTTTTCCATGTAATATATATTTGATGAGAAAATATATATAGTGATAAGAAGATAATCAACAAATATTTTCATGTATCTCTCTTTTTACCATATATACAAAAAGGCATATTAATTAAAACAAAGTATTAATTAAAAATAAATTAAAGGCAAATATAGAACACTAATTTTTCTAAAATGAGAATTTGAAGAGGAGTAATTAATTAACCAATCAATTTAACAAAATTATATGATTTTATCTTTCTAATAGTTAAAATAAAATAATAACACATAATTATTAATTGAATTTTGAAAGCTAATCCAATTAATGAAGGTATGGTTCTCATTTATTAGATATGTAGAAAAAGTTAATTCTGAAAAGAACTAGGGACACAAATTACAAGAATGTAGTTCAAACATTATTAGCGAGTGTGAAATTTTATGAAAGTACATATTCAAAATAAATTTATTCTTATAGTTATAGTTGTCTTAAACAGGAGAGCGTCTCAAGGAATTTATTTTAACGAGAATAATTTTAGACATTTTTCTTTAATTACCTATATATTATTAGAGTTTTTTTATATTAATAATTAATCATTAAATAAGCAACTGACATGACACTATTAAAAGATATGATTAGTTGTCAGTGTAAAAAATTTTACACTAATAATGTATAGATGATTAACTCTTTTTCTTATGACAATGTTCTTAAGAATTTTTTTAATTATTTGTCTATTTAAATTTTAATTTATTTTAAAAATAAATTTAATATTTTAAAATAATTATTATAATTAAAATAACATAATATTATAATATAAATTATTTATCACAAATATAAAATATAATTGACTTCAAAGTATAATTTTAATATATAATAAAATTCCGTATGTACATTCATATTCTAAATAGTTGAAATTCTTATTCAAGACAATATGTCGTTGACTATTAGATGACCGTTGCATTAATGCATATGTTTAGTGGTTGTTCTTAAAAGAATATGCTACGTGTTACCTAGCAGCCGCCACAAATTACTTGACATGTGGTGGGTGCCACAAGTTGCATTTAGTCAAACGTGATAATTTCCTCTCTTGAAAGTAAGAATAATAATAGCTATGCATTATTTTCTTTATTAGTTTCTCATAAGATATTGTATTTGAAGAGAATCTTGTTCCAAATATAATTAGACACTAGAGTTTTTCTTTTTTTGAGTTAAAATTGAGTATTAAATGAGAAAACTCTTTCAATCAAGATTCAAATTGTGATTTATTACGTTACAATAAGACATTTTAGTCTGTGGTCACCTTGCATTTATTGTAATTAACTAATCTAATAAAAATGCACACTAATTATTCTATTTATTTTGAAAAAAAAAGCTTTAAAGAACAAAGTTAACTTCTTTTATGTAGTTTGATAATTACATTTAAATTGAGTTATATATGACTCATTGTCTGCAATTCTATAAACTAGTCTATTTGTTCATATAAAAATGATAATTACTTCAATTATACCAATCCAGTGAGAAAATAATTAAGTTCTTTAAACATTTTGGTGGAAATACAATTTCTTAACTATGTATATGAAGAAAACTTTACGAAAAAAAGATAAAATTTACTTTAATAATTTCTATGTTTTAAGATAAATTAATATTTCACTAATGGTTTGACAATATTTAGTTGAAATAAATTTTTTTTTACATCAATTATGAATCTTCACTGATTTTTCTTTTAAAATTAATTAAACACTAAGAATATGTGATTTTTTTATTAACTGTGTTTCATTATTATTTATTACATAATTATTTATATGATACCATATATTTAAATTATTGCTCTAAATATCAAATTTGATCCCAATAGATAAAATAATTATTGCACTTGATGAACCCAAAATGAATAGGTTTATCTCTAGGTTGTATATTTCAGATTAAAAAAAAAGAGTTTTCTTGCAGCTTCTTCCTGCAAAAGAAAAATAACATTTAATAGTTCTAAGGCAATGCATTGAAGAAAATAAACCTGCTTATATTTATGAACTATGATTCGTCTTGTTAGCATGGTATATTTTTATTTATATTGTTCTAGCTTGAATTAGCGTTGAAAATCGGGATAGAAGAATGAAGTTATGTCATGCAAAGTAATTTTTTCTTTTTTGGTAAGTTAAGAATTAGGTAAAGAGGTGATGCCCTAATTCAATGGATGGAAAAATTTGAAATTCAAATAGCATTTACAAAAATACTTATATTTATCATATCCTAAAAATATGAGTGGAAGCACGAAACTGTACAAAAATCACTGTTATATTTAGTTAAATGCAAAGAAAATAATTTTAAAAAAATGATAGACAGAAAATATAAAATTTTTATGATTAGTTGGATGAAAACACAAATGACGATAATTTTTTTTTTTTTTTTATGTTTGAGTAAGGGATAGAAAGAAATAGAAGAGAAAAATTGACTTTTTATCTAACATGGTGTATTTTATGCTTTTATTTCATGATGATATGTGTTATGTTGATTTATGATGGAATATGTTTCTTTGTTGTGTTTTGTGTTGTTGTTGCTATGAGTAAATGAAATTTTGAGATTTAAATTATTTAGAAATCATTACATTGAGGTTAAAGTTGACCAACAAACAATAAAATATATATAAGATTTTCATAAAATATGAACTTTGTAAGTTGAGTAAATTTTAGATAGAAATTTTAGAGAGATAAACTCTAGAGTTAAGGAAGATTGTTTCTTCTTCTGACTTCACCAAAATCATCTAGATGATCTCCTGAAATTGATATCAAGTTGAATAAGTTGAAATTCTAGCCAATGAACTTAAATTTGTAGAGAGAAGTTGACCTTGAGAGTTTTGGGAGTTGTTTTATTCTTCTTCTTCTTGCTTTGAGGAAGCAGTTGAGAAAAAGAAAGTCTATTAATTGATTTCTTAAGTTGTTTTATATTGTGATATGTTGTTGTTTTGCCCATTAGTGGCTTAAATGTTGAGATATAATGTTTGTTGTTCATGTTGAGAAATTGGATTTTGGAGGAGTTGAATCCAAAATCCAAATATATGTTAATTTTCTTGTTGTTTTTTGATGATTTGAATGTGTTGGAAGAATCTTGTATGATGTTGGGAGTCTGAAAGTGTCATGTAGCTTGGTGGTGTATAGCATTCTCGCTCAATGAGATAAGTCTTGTTGAGTAAGTCTTCAAAGTATGAAGGCCAAAAATCTTAGTTGTTGTATTCTCCCTAAGCGATGCATAAATCTCTCAATGAGAATGCATGCGTGTGTTGAAGATGATGAAGACTTGTTGAGCGAGAGTGACTCATAAAGAGATAGGGACGCTGAGCGAGATGAACTCACTCAATGGATGGAGCCACAATTTGTTGCGGTCGTTGAGCGAGGGACATTCACCTAGCGAGAAGACCCCATAAGTTATGGGTTGCTCAACCAACTAGGACTCATTGAGTGAAAACTTTGTTTTCTTAATATATTGTTCTTGATGATGTAAGATGAAACCATATGTCCTAGGTGGGCTAGGAAATGTTTATAATAATGATATTATATGTTGTTGTACAATGATGAATCATGATGATATTAAGAATGACAAAAAAAAAAAAAACTCGTACATGTGGATAAAACCCTATCATGGATAGCAAATAGATAATTAAATGGGTATCTGTTTAATAATAGGTGGGAATGGGTAGTAAGGTACCCAAACTCACACTTTAAAAATATTAAAAATATTTTTTTATGATATAAAATAATTTTATTTAATTGGTTTTTACTATAAATATATACTAGTATTTTAACTTGTGTAATACACATGCTAACTATTTATTATATATAATGAAAATTATAATAAATGAGGAGGGTTATAATAACACCGATGTAACTTTTACTAAGTATTATACCCCTCAATAACTTTATATTAAATGTGAATTTTGTAAATATAACAGTTAGATTGAAAGTTTTTTACTCTTAGATCATATATACAAAATTTTATATTAATCCAAGATGATTTAATAATTCATTCTTATAAAATAAAATTGACGTAATATATACATTTCACAATATACTAAAATATGAATATTTTAATTACCTTCAAGTTGTTGTTCAATTTTAACAAAACTTGATATAAACATATAAAGTGATATGAACTTTCAATCTAACGGTTGGATTTACAAAATTTACATTTAATATAAAATTATTGAACGGTATAATACTTAGTAAAAGTTATACCGGTGTTATTATAACATTCCTCATATATATATATATATATATATATATATAAGTATACCATTTTAATTTTCCTTGCTAATAATCTTTTGTAACATGGTGTATACAAATTTGTTTAAACAAATTTCTTTATAAACGCTACTAGGAGAAAAGAAACAACAAAGAAAAATGAAGAAGAAAATACGAAAGAGGGATGAAGAAAAAAATAAAATATTTTTAAAAAAATTAAATTTAACTTATACACAAGTTAATTTATATATTTTTAAATTTATCAATAAATTAATTCCATTTTTCTTCTAATTATCTTCTTTAATAAATGTTTATAAAAATATTATCCAAACAAGATGACGCAAAAGACTTGAAAGATTCAGCTTTTGTTTAATACTAACAAATTTCTCGTGTATTGATGAAATATGTTTAGATTTAAGTAACAATCATTAATTCAAATAAATTAAAGATAATTAGTAAAAATATATAATTAATTAATTTATATAATAATATATTATAGAGGAGTACTAACAATACATTATTTGATATGCTATTTTTAACACTTTCTTTATTAATGGTTTAAAACTATAAAAAAATTAAATTACAAAATTATGAGTTAAATTAATCAAATAAAAAAATGAAATCTAGAAAATTTTATGATTTTCATAAATTTTATCGCATAATAATATGTTCAAAAGATATATTGTTTACATTTCTCACAAGGAAGTGTTGGTAACACTTTTTGACACACTTTTGATTTTTGTAACATTCTATTATTCGTATTAGGGGTTGACACACTTTATACATTTATATTTTATTTAAAAATTTTAAATTAAAATAAAATTAAGATTATGTAATAAATTAAGAATTTGAGTAGTTAGGTGTAATTAACTTATTTGAGTGATTAATTTTTAATATTATCTTTATTATTTAAAGATTTAAAGGTAAAACTATTTAAAAAGGTGTAGAGACAAAAAAGAAAGTTATCAACCCATTTATCAATTTTATATATACGTATAAAAGATTATTAGTTAAAATATATTAAAAATTATAATTTATAAAAAATTATTAAATAATAAATATGACTTACAAAATTATATAATTTTTAATTAATTTTAACAAAAAGTTGAACATTGAATACATTCCAAAAACATTGATCATTATTAATCCTAACATGCATTTATTTAGTTTCAATTATAACTATTTGATAATTTCTAAATAAGTTACTATTATGTTAAAAGATGAAATTATGTTTTTTTAGAGACAAATTTTCTTAAGACGAACAAATCATAAGACAAATAATTATCTATAAATGAATTTTTCACAAACGAAATACTTTATCCGTAAAATATACGCTTTGATTTTCTATCATTTATGAAGTTTGATAACTAAATCGATCTTTTTGATGTGATTCCTTAACAAATTGAATAGAAAAAGCTTCTTCAATGCTCATAAATAATGAAAGGAACAAAAGATATCTTTGTGTAAAAAAAGAATAAGCAAATCCCATAAATAGTAGAATGTCTTAGAAAAAGTCGCTTTGGTGCGATGTATGCATGCCTCCACTCGTTTGGTACTAAAAGGTGATGATGAGTAGCTTCCTTGATCAGATAAGAAATGACAATTTGGTAAAATACATTTAACACATCAACGAACACTTTTTTCCATAAGGAACATAGATGCGGACAAACGAAACAAACTTGTGAGAGATACTTAAGGATTTGTAATAGTCATCTTCAAGAAACATCTATAAAAAGAAGTCTTATATTTTAAAAAGAAGATTAAAAATAATTATAGAGAACACATTGTAAATTTTATTTTCTGTCAATAAGCTTTGTATTTACTTGGTTGTAACACATCTTGATAGCAATACGAAACAACATTGTTATCTTACCTAATTTTAACTTAGTGTTATTGCTTTAAGCCTGGAGAGACTTGACTGTAAGAAATACTTAGTTGATTGGAGTTTGAAAAGGCTTCATGCTCAAAGTATATACTTGGTTGTTTGAACTTGAAGAGACTTGACTGTAAAAAAATAATTGGTTAATTGAAGCCTGAAGAGGCTTTGTATTCAAAGAATACTTGGTTAATTGAAGCCTAAGGAGACATTGTGTTCAAAAAATACTTGGTTGTTTGAAGTTTGAAGGGACTTTGTGTTCAAAAGAATATTCGGATAGTTGCTTGAAGAGAAGTCAAAGAATACTTAAAATTAAGCCAAAAGTGACTTGTGTAAGAATATTTGTATATCTTTGTAAAAAATAATGAAGCTTGATCGGATTGATAAAAAAATTGGATGTAATCTTTGTGATTGAGACGAATCAAAATAAAAAACACTTTATATTATTCTTTTTTATTTTTTTGTGTACACTCCTAACATTAATATATTATTTTGTTGTTTAAGAAAAAGTATGAGATTTTTATTGATATTATTAAATCTCACTTCTAGGGACTATCTTTTCTTTACTATTATTAAAATATATATTTTTAATTTGGTCCTTGATTATATATGTATATATTATTCTAAATTAAATTATTATTTTATGACAGTTTTTAAATTTCAATTTGTCAAAACTTTCTGACTTTTTTAGCTTAACGACTCAATTAAAAATAGCATATAATTTATGAGTTTATTTAAAATTTGTAAATAATTTAGAGACATAGTAATTTAATGAATTATAAGTAGAGTTAATCACCTATATATTGTTAGTGTAAATTTTTTTTACACTGACAACCAATCATATCTTTTAATAGTATCATGTCAGTTGCTTATTTAATAAAATAATAATAAAATAAGCAACTTTAAAAAATATGATTGGTTACCAGTATAAAAAACTTTACACTGATAATGTATGGAACATTAACTCTTAAAAGTATGGGAAGTTAACAATATAAACCACATGGATACCATGAATGTAGCAATCAAAAGACATAGAGGGACAAATAATTAGAATTTTTTTTTGGTATAGACAAATAATGAGATAGTACATTAGTATTATAAGAAAGAGAAATGTACAATATATATATATATATATATATATATATATATATATATATAATATTATAACTACAAATATCTCGTGATTTACCCTAGTATGATTAATAAATCTTATATGATCAATAGTTGTTACTTTGGAATCATTATTTTCTTTTTGAAGTTCATGTTCTATTGTAAGTTGATCATATATAGAAAATGAATTATTCATGGAAAAGAAATTTATGACCACGTTTTAAATTTAATTCTCCATCCTAAAATGGCTCCTCCTATTCAATTTCATCACACGCGTACCGTTTATTGTAATTTAATTTGGAACCGACAATTCTGATCAACCCAACTGTGCAACTCAATTAGTGGAATCATGTTTGCTCAAAGCTCTTTCAAATGATAAATTATCGATCGAATTTGAAGTAAAAAGTTCCCCATATGTAGGATCAGAAAGTAAGAACGTTTTTTTACCTCGTAAACATTTATTTTATGTTTGGTTTGGGGTAGAAAATGAATATTTGATATAAACGAAAATGAGAGAAAAAATGTATATTTTAATAAATAAATTCGTAAAAATTAAATACATTTAATTATTTTTTAATTAGTTTGAAATTATATATATATATATATATATATATATATATATATATATAAGTCTTACATAAGTTGTATTACATATATTTGTGATTCTTTTATAATAAATACTGCTGCACTTTTATTTAATGTTTTTATTTACTTAACTCCTTTTTGTTTTTTTTAATGTAACGAGCTGAAAGTAGACTCTTATAGAAAAATGGTTGATGAATTAGATTTTTAAGAAGAAAAATATTATGTAGGCAATATTCACACAACCCACTAGGATAAATGAGGGATTTGAATAGTTACCATGAAATTCTATGTTTAAATCATATTATTATTATCATTATCGTAAAAATTTACAAAATTTGAATTACAAAATGTTTTTTTTATATTATTATTTATTCATTTTTACATATAGATGGATATGGTTTTATTATCTATGACTTTATACAGTATCAGAAACTTCTTTTTAGCACAAATTCACGTACATATTTATCTTCTCTTACTCATTTTTTAATGTTGACATTCTATCATCTTGTTTATGAAGGATACATTTGCTTCTTTCCTGCATCATTTGAATATACAGTACACACAATCTTAATAAATATTAAACGACTCATGATGGTATCCATAATTTTGTTGGGACCATATTTTTTCATGTTACAGATGGCATTGTATAGCAGCTTCAGAAATATTTGTCAAATTGTTTCCTTGGCATAAGTGAAATTTGATAAATCTCCCTACAATATTCCCTCTTTTGCATAATAAAATAAAATAAAATAAAAGTAAGATGTGGTTGGTTAGATACAAGTTAGATGTATAAAGCAAAAGAGTACAAGAGTACTTGCTACTTACCAAAAACAAAAACAAAACAGATTATTTATTTATTTTTGTATATTCTTTCTGTGGTAATTATTAATAAAATTAATTTTCCATTAAATTACGACAGTAAATTATTCTTGAATTTTCTCAAACGAAACTTTACTTTGCCAAAATAAAAAATATTTAAATTTATCAAAAGTGTATTTAAAATCTTTAAAAAAGAAGAAGAAGAAGACAGCAAAATAAAAAATTAAAGTAAAAAGAAGAAAAAAGTACAAGGTTGTTGTCATTACACATGTCACAGGAAACTCCAATGTACATACATATTGACAGCCATCGACCTAAAGAAAATGTCCAAAACCGAATAAAACCAAATAAAACGTTCATTTTCTCATTCTATTCCCACACAGCATTTTCTATTGGTTTTTTTTTCTTTGAATAAACAAAACGTTCAAATTCACACACCCCAAGAAGAAAAGGCTTTGCTTGCAGTTGCAGATTCTCTTACTCGTTCAGTCTCCAGCTATTAATACTGAAACACTCTCTCTCTCACAGAAAAGGTCCTTGCTTTATCACTGTCTCTCACTTGGGGTGTTTCATTTCCTTCACCCAGCTGAAACTACTGAAAGGGAAAGTCTTGGACTTGAGAATGGAGCATGTGGGTTGGTGAAGAATTGCTGTTGTTCATTCTTGAAGGGGTGGCTTTGGATCCAACTGGGTCTTCAGGTTTTGTGCTTTTGTGTCCCTAGAAACCATGATGGGGAACATAAATGTGGTACATTTGGTGGTGTTTTCGTTGGGGGTGTTGCTACCTTGCTTGTGTCAAGGTGATTCAGATGATGCAACTACTGCTGTGTATGTTGTTACTCTGAGACATGCTCCTGTTTCTCATTACTATGGTGAGTTGAGAAGAGAGGTCAATGGCTTCAAAGATGATGCTGCTCCTACTCCTGGCAGAACTCAATTTCACAAACCAAAAGGGTATCCCCTCACACTCACGCAAACACAAGCTTGGTTTGAACTTTGAAGGTTTTCTTTGGGGCTGGGGGTGCTGTTTGGTGTCTTGCTTTTCATTGTTGTTTTATAGAAATACTTTGCTTATTTTTCTTAGTGTTGTTCTTTATAGCTTTGTATGGTGTGCTGTGTGCTTTTTTAAGTTATAGATGTTTAACTTTACAATATTATTTTGGCCCCAAATCATTGAGGCTTCTTGTGGAAGCTGTGTTTTTGGTAAGATGAAAAGTATTGGTTAAATGATTGCTTATCATCTATAGATGATAGGTTTTTTGTTTGAAACTATCATTATATTTGATAATCATGTTCTCAATTCTCAGTACTACCGCCCCCCAATTTTGAGGATTTTTGTGAAATCGGGTTCATTAATTTGACAGATGTGGTCCTATTTATTTAATTTTACCTTTTGTTTTGAAGGTATGACAACACTACAAAGACAGATAAGAGATATGGCTCTTACATTTCCCGAGTTCACGATTCTTTGTTGAAGAAAGTGTTAAAAGGAGAGAAATATCTGAAGCTCTATAGCTACCATTACCTGATAAACGGATTTGCAGTGCTGGTTACCCAACAACAGGTATGATAATAGTTTTCATCTTCATGGTTATGCTCTTATTTAAGAAAAATTTGATGCATTATGTATGTGTGTTGTTGTTCCTTTCTGTTAATGATTTGACTTGACCTGTGTTCTTCATGTTTAAGCACTACTTTTTTTTTTGTTTAATTTGCTGCAAGTAAACGCATTCTTAGCTTTTGAAATTGCTGAATCATGAAGGCAGAGAAGCTATCAAGGAGCGGTGAAGTGTCCAATGTGGTTTTGGATTTTTCTGTCAGGACTGCGACTACACATACGCCACAGTTTTTGGGTCTGCCACAGGGAGCATGGTTTCAAGATGGCGGGTTTGAAACCGCTGGAGAAGGTGTTGTTATTGGATTTATTGATACTGGCATAGATCCAACACATCCTAGTTTTGGTGATAATAATTCTGAACATCCATATCCTGTTCCTCCTCATTTTTCTGGCATCTGTGAGGTTACTCGCGACTTTCCATCTGGTTCTTGCAATAGGAAGCTTGTCGGGGCTCGTCATTTTGCAGCTTCTGCCATAACCAGAGGAATATTTAACTCAACTCAGGACTATGCTTCTCCCTTTGATGGTGATGGCCATGGCACGTGAGTTTTTGGATTTTCCTTATGGTGCTATGTTTGGTTGTAGTAGCTACATGGTCGTGCACTCCATTTCATCCAACTACTAATTGGTTGCTTTATGGGGATATATGCTTTGTTTGATAGTCTCTACTTTACTATGGCCACTCCATGATGACAGTCTAAGCTGTCAGCCTTTTTCTACAACTACTGGTCTACTACTACTACTACAGCAAATTTATCAATCAATTTATTTTACTGTACCTTCATTTTGTTTTTTTTTTTTATGTTTTCTCTCTCTTTCAACAATGACAAATTAAGTATTGTCTTGAGCTCATTAGTCATTAATGTGTTTTCCTGAGAATGTTCTGAAGATTGGAATTGCAATAGCCCATAGTGATTATAGATATCACTTGAAAATGAACTCAAGTTTTCATATTAGACTGTCGTCAAATTGCTTTTAATCTCAACATTGTTAGTTACTTTGCTTATCTCTTAAGTTTTAACTTCTAACTAAATGTCTGTTCTGATGTAACTAAAATACACAGGCATACAGCGTCTGTTGCAGCAGGAAACCATGGGATTCCAGTTATTGTTGCTGGGCATCACTTTGGGAATGCTAGTGGGATGGCTCCTCGTTCACAGTAAATAATCTGGAACTATGTTTTATTTTTACACTTGTAGTAATCTGTTGGATCTATAGATATGCATGACATCATGGAGTTATGCATTTTTCTGCTTCATCCCATATTTTTTTTAAACTTACCATGATGATATGTAAATTACTGGCTGCTGGAGTGTCATGATTATGGGACAGATCATGCAAAAGTACTAAATTGTGCATATTACTTTTTGCACTGCAGTGCTTAACTGGGCATGTTGGTAGCTTGTAGGTATTGTCCCATAGATGTTATACTATTTTTTTTTATATAAATGAAATGTTTTTTTTTTTTCATTGACATGGTTTGTGTCGTTCTGGTCCAAAATTGTTATAACTCAAAAGTGGGGAATAGAGTGAAATCTAGAATTAGTCCCCATATGATCCTCTGATTTTTTTTCACACTCTTGTTCTTGAAATCACTACTAAACAATTTTAAAGATATAGAAAAGGCCATAGAGCAGTCCATTAGGCATATCTCAGCAATTAAGATAGCTAAAGGATGAAGGATTGCAAAACCATATAAGGAATACTTTGGTCATATTCCAAGCTAATGCAGGACATCTTAACATGTCATTTTAACTATTTTAAAAGCTTATGCTATTAAGTGAAAACACGATAATGATTTTCTGTTACATCTTTAATGTTGGCCTATCATGCAACAGCTCTTTGGGCACAAAGTGTGAATAAATGCACAGGTCCGTTTATCTTGTCTTGTGCTGAAAACAGAACCAAAGCTCCTTCAATTATAGAGCCAAGCTTCTGAACCTAAATAGATATCTGTTGAAGGATGTGGCCTTCTCCCATTTCTCTTCACCCCTCTACATTAACTCATAGTCCATCGATTGTCAATTTGACATACAATGCGTCACATTCCCCTATCCTACAGAATGTGTTGTCTCCATAGTATTAAGTATTCAACTCCACATAACTTGGTTTTCTAACAACAGACAGGTAGGCCTTTTTAGTAGGTTATTTTTGAATGTTTATAGAAAACTAAAGAAATCGTGTGTCTGATCTAGTTTTGTTTTTTAATTATTTCATGTAACCTTGATTAGTTTTCTTT
Source organism: Cajanus cajan (assembly GCF_000230855.2). NCBI lineage: Eukaryota > Viridiplantae > Streptophyta > Magnoliopsida > Fabales > Fabaceae > Cajanus > Cajanus cajan. Next base: position 39,087,810 of record NC_138517.1, on the reverse strand, counting down.
TGTTTTTTTTTTTAAATTTTATGCCTTTCAATCTTTTACAGCATTGCTGTTTACAAGGCATTATACAAGAGCTTTGGAGGATTTGCCGCAGATGTTGTTGCAGCTATTGACCAGGTACATTTGTAATTTATTTAGACAAGTGATACATTGTTGTGCAAATAATTTAAATGCCAGTTATACTGTAATTTAAATTGAGCAGATCATTTTTTCCCCTTAACTGTCTTTGATTTTAGGTTTTCCTTCCTCTAGCATATGTTAGTGAAGGATAGTGTGATTCCTTGATCAAGTATATGACTGTTATCATTTTTCAAGGGCTTGTTTATTGGCCTCAAATTCCAATTGAACCCTACATGAGTAGTAGTGAAGAACACTTTTCACTGTCTCAGATTCTTAATTCACCTCTTAGGATCCATGTCATTTGGTTTTCAATTTTATTTTTTCTTCTGTTTATGCATGGCTTGCCTCATATTTTTTTGTGTCAAGTTATTGTAAGTAATAAGATTTCCTATTTTCCTTGCATGTTGCCTTTACAATCTATTTATCTAAATTTGCATCCAATTTTGCTTTTCCTGTAATGGTAGTATGATTATTGCAGGCAGCTCAGGATGGGGTTGACATAATAAGCTTGTCAATTACTCCTAATAGACGTCCTCCCGGTGTTGCAACGTTCTTCAATCCAATAGACATGGCATTGCTGTCAGCTGTGAAGGCTGGTATTTTTGTAGTGCAAGCAGCAGGAAATACTGGACCATCACCAACAAGCATGTTCTCCTTCAGTCCATGGATCTATACTGTTGGTGCTGCTTCTCATGACCGAGTTTATAGCAACTCCATATTTCTTGGAAATAATGTGACCATACCCGGGGCAGGTCTTGCACGTAAGTTTCTGCTTATCTATTCCTGGTTAACAATATAAGAATTTATTTTTGACTAACTTGCCTGAGGGGGTGATGTTAAGGACTTTGATGATTTGATTTTCTCTCTGGTTCAATGAGGGTGTGGTGTCAATTTTTATTTAACTTATAAAATGCAGTGGAAAAACATAAAGTTAATCTTTTGGAGTATTTTTTGTTTTTGTGTGTGCTTCGTCACTAGTTTGGAGATTATTGCTAGATACACTGATAGTGTAAATCAAGGTTGGTTAGGACCAAGGAGGTTGGCTATTCAATGTGTTATTGGGATTTTATGGGGCTTGAATTACGGTCAAACTGCTTACACTGCATGACTACTAGTTTAGCTCTAAAATAGTTTTTTTTTTTTTTTTTCTTTTGTAATGTCAATTAGAAAGTACTTTTAATTTATTATCTTTCGCTAGACATGAGCCACAAGCAAGAAAAAAAATCTAAGATCTGTTGTCACTCACTATATGGTGGACAATCAGTTCTTGTTGCTTTCTAGTTTCTAGATTTCTGCTTAATAAAGTTGGATTGAAGATCCTCCATTAGTTATAAAATTAATCAATTTTTAATGATGAAATTATTATTTCTTCTGGGGTTGATTTATGACATGTTTTTTCATTTTTTTATTATTATTTTCCTCAGCTGGCACAGATGAAAGCAAACTTTATAAACTGATTCATGCACATCATGCTTTGAGCAATGACACAACGGTTGCTGATGATATGTATGTTGGTGAGTGCCAAGATGCAAGTAAGTTCAATAAGGATTTGATCAAGGGGAACCTCTTGATGTGTAGCTATTCAATTCGATTTGTGCTGGGACTCTCCACCATCAAACGGGCCTCAGAAACAGCCAGAAACCTTAGTGCAGCTGGTGTTGTCTTCTATATGGATCCCTTTGTGATTGGTTATCAGCTTAGCCCCGTTCCAATGAAAATGCCTAGCATAATAATTGCTTCCACAAATGATTCCAAGGTGCTTTGCGTTATCCATTTCCCCCCTCATATACATGTGACTAACTAGAGAGCATAGGAAATGGAGATGACATAACAAGAATATGGAAATACAATAAATTTTAAAACTTATTGTTGGACACAATATGGCTATGATACAGCAAATAAATTAGTATAAAATGAACACGAAACAAAAACCTTAAAAGTGAGTGAGCATGAGTCATTGTAGACATAGAGTTTGTTTGGATACAAGTTAGAAGTACACTTGAGAGTTTTTCTATTGGAAAATACCCTTTTCTACTGAAAACAAAGGGTATTTTCCAGTTGAGTAGTTCTCAAAAATTGCGTCTAAGCTTGTATCCAAACAAATTCATAATTAAATGCTATAATTTATCTAGTGACATTCTCATTTGTATTGGCATAAAAGTTTAATTAATAAAATAAATAATGATGATTTACTGCTTGAAGTGTTCAAATAGTCTGGTATGAATGTGTCTGACATGGATATGACACACACAGGACTACTATTTTGAAGTGTTTGTGGCTTTGTGCTTCCTTGATGTCATGCTCATGTGTATTGGCCTTTTTTTCTTTGGCTTGCATTTCACCATAAAGGACATCTGTTGTCTTTGCAAACACGATGTTATGGATTTGGCCAATATGTTAGTCAACTTATGTGTTATGTCTCTATCTTGCATGTGCATGAGGAATAATACCCTGACAGTTTCCCTTTTATTCTGAACTGGTCAGGTTTTAATGCAATACTACAATTCTTCGTTGGAAATAGATGCAGTTTCAAAGAAAATTGTTAAATTTGGGGCTGTAGCCGGAATCTGTGGTGGACTAAAAGCGAACTACAGCAGTGTTGCCCCAAAGGTTATGTATTACTCTGCCAGAGGACCAGATCCTGAGGACAGTCTTCCTCACCAAGCTGACATTTTGAAACCCAACTTGTTAGCTCCTGGAAATTTAATATGGGCTGCTTGGAGTTCTGCTGGCACCGATTCTGTTGAATTCCTAGGTTTGTGAATACATTAAAGGTTTTACTAGGAAACAAAACATAGTCAAGTTTAAGGAGTTCTTTTGCTATATGTATTAATGTATCATATTTAAACAGAACACTCTTTCAAGTAATGATCTATGTTATGTTGTTTTGTCTGTAATGCGTGTTGATAATGAATGTCAAATGGAATTATCTTATCTTCGCTGCCAACAGGTGAGAATTTTGCATTGATGTCTGGCACAAGCATGGCTGCACCACATGTTGCTGGTCTTGCTGCACTAATTAGGCAAAAGTTTCCCAATTTCAGTCCTGCAGCCATTGGATCTGCACTTTCTACTACAGCTTCTCTGTATGACAAGAGTGGTGGGCCAATAATGGCTCAGCGATCATATGCCTCTCCAGAGCTAAACCAGTCTCCCGCGACCCCTTTTGACATGGGAAGTGGTTTCGTGAATGCAAGTGGAGCACTGAATCCTGGTTTGATTTTTGATTCTGGTAAGTCATTTAAGCATTTCAATCATTATGCTTAAATAAAAACTCCCATGTTTCAATATATATACAAAATGGTATAAAAAGTCAGCAATGATTGTGGTTTAAGTTAGATAGGTATTATGTTTATGAAACTCCATGATCATGGCAGAGTCAGGACAATGTAGTTATTATTTTGAACATTTTTTATTAATTATTTATGTAACACAATGTATATTTTTATCTTGTTGGTGAAAATCTAAAACTAATAAATAATCTCACGTTAGTCATTATTATTGGAAAAAAACAACTTATTTGAAAAGTTATTATAATCTGTTAATCAAAATACAACATACCTTGGTAAGTAGACAAGATTTTAATAGCATGAACTAGTCACATAAATTTATTTACTTTTTCCAGCATGTATCCAGTATGATCTACAAAGTTCATACGTTTCCCAACAACCTCAGAAGATTATATTGATAATTGGATAAAACATACTACATTATCTATGGCTATTATCTCTGTTGGTTCTATTTCTAGTCCTATAAAATTAACAAGACTTTAACATTTGGAATATTTTATTCCAAGTTCCTTTTCCATTTGAAGTTGTTGAATTTATTTCGGTTGTCAAATTGTGCAATAATTGCATGAATGAGATTTGTTAGTAACACACTTTGATACACTCTTTTAAACACACTATCTCTATTTAGTTGAAATTTGTTGGAAAATATTGAATTTTGTAGGTCTCATATCCTTTTTAATGACACTCACGTGATTTTGTAATTTTTAATAAATTCTAACAAATCAAAGTGAGTGTATTAAAGAGGAATGTGTTAGAGAGTGTGTTGCTAGCGGTTCTCTTGAATGAGTAAGTGGAGTTGATACCTGTTCACATGTATTTACTCAATTTTTATGTAAACTAGTTGATTAGTGACTAATGATTAATGATGCTGGTTTCTTAATATGGAAATGTTTCTTTGTAGGTTATGATGATTACATGTCATTTCTATGTGGTATCAATGGTTCAGCTCCTGTGGTGCTAAACTACACGGGTCAAAATTGCGGACTTTATAACTCTACAGTCTACGGTCCTGATCTGAACTTGCCCTCTATCACCATATCAAAGCTAAACCAATCTAGAACAGTGCTGAGGACAGTCCGAAACATTGCCCAAAATGAATCTTACAGTGTTGGTTGGACTGCTCCTTCTGGGGTTTCAGTGAAAGTGTCTCCAACTCACTTCTGCATTGCCAATGGTGAGAGACAGGTCTTGTCTGTGCTCTTGAATGCAACCCTTAACAGCTCTGTTCCCAGCTTTGGGAGAATTGGGCTGTTTGGGAATCAAGGTCATGTTGTCAACATTCCTCTTTCAGTCATGGTTACAATCTCATCTAACACCACTACCAGCTAACAAGGATGCCTTTTGTTCTAGTTAAAGTAAATTCATTTTGGGACAAAACTTTGATGCAGTGTTTTAGGTGCTTTTAGTGGTGTTCTCGGATCAGAGTTTTACCTTAGTAATCTGCTAAATAAGAATTTGCATTCAATGTCAACATAGATTACTGAGGAGAAACTCAAATGTCAACATACTAAAGTTACCTAATAAATTGTATCTTAGTTTTGTTCTTCATTTTGATTTTGATGTGTTTTTAAGTTTTTTTCTTTTGTAATTTTTTTGGCTTTTCTTGGGTCCCAAGATGTATTGGCTATTTTTTCATTCATTATATGTAAAGAAGTCAAGATTCTCTTTGTATAGATAGTTATAGATGTGATCAGTCCTTGATTATTGTCAACTTTTTCTTGCACCATGATTGTTGAATACTTGATGCGCTGTTCTCTTGTGGGTAGTAAACGAATGAGATATCAACAATTTAGCTTTTTCCTACCACAAAACATGAGTGTTTATATTGACGAGGAGGGTTATCAATACATTCTCTAATCTTCATTTAAAAAAAATAAAAAATTATTGTTTCTTAATTCTTGAAATTTATGTGGGTCTTATGGTGCAGATTGTGACATATCCATTGGACGATGAGATCTCCATGTTTAGTGGAAATTACATGAAATTTCTTGGTGTGTTTAACTATTTTAAAATATTTACAAGCTTGAATAGAATAATTAAGCTTTAAGATATGACTCCATTTGCATCGTGAGCTTTTACGTGGGTCCAGTGATTTCTATCTTATTGGTCGTAGAACAATGTGGTCGGAATCATGCCGTTAGAGCTAAAGCACGACTTAGTCCAAATTATGCCGTTGGATCATGTCGTTGATTTTTATTTATTTATTATTTTCTCTAAATCCGTCCTCTCAAAATGTTTTTTGTTTTGTTACAAGAGCTAAAACGAAAGGAAAAGACGAGAAAAATTACAATTAAAGGAAAAAAAAACATAACGGAAAAAGAAAAATTAATAAAAGATCAAAGTTTGTAATTTCTCTTGGATGTTTTTTTTAACATCATATTTTCTTAATTATGTATATTAGTGATAAACACATTTAAGAATTATGTTTTACATTGTTTAATTGTTTTTAACTTTATGTGAGATAAAAGTTTGAGTTAAGATAATTCTAAACTTAAGTTATAAAAGATATATATGGCTTAAGTGTGTGAAAATTGGTCAAAGAAGGACTGATGTATATAAGACAATTTCAGATAAATGAGTTTCATAAGTCTATATCTCTAGAATTTTAAAGAGAAACTAGAGAGAAGTGCTATGTAGCTAATGGAGTTTGATCTTCGATATGATTCCACCAGAAGACCCTTTTTCTTCCCTGATCAATAGTTGGCGTGGTAAAAACCAAGATTAAAGTTGGGGAATTGAGAATCTTGAAGAGAAGTCATCATATAGAGAGTCATAAGATTTGTCTTCTCTTCCTTTCCTTTCCTTGATTCGGGATCGATTTGGGATAAAGAAAACTTGTTGTTTGATTCTTTGAAGTTGTTGCATGTTGTAATTGTTGTTAATTTGTCCATTGGTGGCTTAATTTAATTTTTTGAAGTAGTTGCTGAAGATGGTGAAGTTGGAGTTTTGGGGTTGATGAACCAAAATAAAAAAATTGATGATTTCTTTATGTAATTATGTTGCATGTTGAATCTAAGGTTAGATTTGTGTTATCTAAGTTGTTTAGAATCATTTCTATGATTTGGATTTTAATTTTTGAACTTGTAGATGAGTTGATGAGGTAAGAGTTTCCAAAAATGGTGTTTTTGCATGTAGGGTCAACACAATTTCATTGAGCCAAATTTTTATGGCCAAACAAAATTGGGGTTGAGACTATTATGAAATTAATTTGGCTGAGCCAAATTTCCTTGACTAGGTGAAATTTGGACAAATTTACTTGAAAAGTATTTCAAGTCAAGTTGGTTGGGCCAAAGAGTATTTTGAAGGGAAATTGACTAGGCTAAATTTTTATTGTTGGACGAAAATAAGGTAGAGGCCATTTTGAAGTCAAATTGGCTGAACCAAATTACGTTGGCTAGACGATTCTTGGGACATTCAATATATTTATGCTTTTACCTATCATGTTGTTGCAAATTGAATAATTATGGAACAATGTTATATTATGTTGCTTATGATTGATAAATCATGTTGTAGGAGGTTGACATGAAGCATGTTGAATTGTTTAAGTTGAATTGAATAATATTCCAAGTGTTGTATAAATTGAGTTGACTTATTTCATGGTGTTTAAGTTGTGGATGTAAGTTGCTCTTGATGTTTTAAAATACTTGAAAGATGATAATTGAATCTAATTCGTAACATATGTTGATGTATGATGGTGATCTAAGTTATTTTGATGTTGATAGTAAGTTGTATATAGGTTGAAGATGATTAAGTTGATAAGTTGTAAGTTGATTTTGATTAGAATCGATTAAGTAGTCTATACATGTGGTGTTAAGATACATAAAGATTAGAGGAGAGGAAATATTTTTTTCAAAAGTTTTATATCCCATTGTGTACATATTAGTTGTGGTGCTTAGAGAAATTGGTTTTCAAAAGTTTTTATATCCCGTGGTGTGGATATCAGTTGTGGTGCTTAGAGATGCCAAATTTGAAAACTCTTCGATGAGTGAGTTGGCTCTTGAATGAGAAGGTGTTTTTAAGGTGTCTCTTCTAAGATTTATGTGGAATAATATGAAAGTTTGGTTGATCCATATTGTAATTGAAGTGACTTATTGAGTAAAGTATGAAATTGAGGGTTAAAATCTTTAATCGATTACTGAAAGGGTGCATAGTACTAGGAGGGTAGTCGATAAACTAATCCCATAGCAGACTTAGTTTATGCATGTTAAGACCGTGATAGGCTCACACTCAATTTGTTCTATCCTAACATTTGTACTAGACTTTCCTAATTAAGTGGCAAAATTTGAGAAACCAATCTAGCTTATGTTAGTCATTGTTTCTAGTTTTATACTAGCCATTGTTTTTAGCCACTATGTCATCTATTGTTTATTATTTATACTAGTCGTTGTAATTAAGTAGAGTCAAGTCACTTATATTTCCCATCATTGTTATAGGAGATCTCCATTAGATGCTATGTGTGATGACACATTCGTTGTTAAGTTGTTTAGCAATTATATTGGTGGTTTAATAATTGCTCCATCATTAGTTATTGCTCCATCGTGTTTGAAGTTGTGAAGGTATTAAGATATGTTTGAAAGTTGTTTATCATCTATACTTAATTGTTTATATGATGATTCATTGTTAAGTTGTTTAACAATTATTATTGGTTGTTTAATAATTACTTAGTTGTTAGTTATTGCTTTGGAGAGTTAGGAGTTGTGAAAATTGTTTATCTATATTGAGGTGTTTATACGATGATCCATTGTTAGTTGATTTTATTTAGTTGTTGTTTTAAATCATCAGTGAATGATTTATGTTGAACCTTTACTAGAGCTAAGTATTTTGTTGAACCGTTTATGTTATAGTTGTTTAGTTGATAACTTTTTGGTTGATTTTCAGTTGTTCCTATTGTTAAGTTATAACTGATTGTTGATGTCGTTGTTATGCTTTCAATTTGGAAGGCTAACATGTTGTTTTAGTTGCTATACTCGTGACTTCTTATTTGTTGATACATTGTTTTCTTTCACAATTTTATTCTTTCTTTTCTTTGTGGTTGGAACTACAATGACCACACTTAATATACAAGCAGGAAAATATTAACATGTTTGCTTGGTTGGCTAGTGGAGAGTCATGATAGTGATGATTCATTTTTGATGATGTTACTCCGATGTAGCATGATCGTTGTATAAATGCTTGACCAACAATTATGGATTATTTTGTATACAATGGTGTAGTTATGTGTAGTGTATATATGTAACCCCATTGAGGGGATTTATGTTTTCCAGTTGATGAACAAGAATTATTTTTAAGTTTTTTACCCTATACATATATCTATTGCATGAATGATCAAGTGACTATTGCATGATAACCTTAAGATAGTTGAATATTGTCTAGTATTTTTGGAGAAAAGAAAAATATTAGAAGGGAGTTGAATAACATCAATTAAAAACTCACTTTTTTTCGAAACAGTGAAGTAATAGCTGTGAGACCCCCTTTCTCCCATTTTTCCTCCTTCACTTTCCCTCACTCATTCTCTTCACTCTCCCATTTTCTCAACTCCCTATTTTTCTCCATTGCTGAAGTTGTGGACTCCTAGAGACGGAGATTCTTGAACGCAAGCCGTGTGGAGCTAGCTGGAAGCCGAATTCCTTCTCCATTTCTTCTCCTTCTCCATTGTCTTCTTCCCGAAGCTTGGATTCTTCACCGAGGTAAGGGAAGTTAGTTTTCATGATTGATTTTTGGTTGTGAATGAGTGTTGAAAGCTCTTTAACTGTTGAAATTGGTGGATGTTTGATGATTGTTGTTGAATCGTTGAGATTGGAAAAAATTGGGGTTGTAGTGGGTTTTGAGAAATCTTGGGTCTCTTGGTTGTTTTATGGTTGCATGTTGAGAAAGAATTGATTTTTGGGTTGTTGGATGAAAATGGGGTGTTGTGGGTGGATTGCATGTGCTTGAATTTCTTGTTTTTGCAGGATTTGTTGTTCAAAAATGGTGGAGGGTTTGTGGTTGCTGTCACTAACGGCTGAGCCGTTTTGAACGGCTGAGCCCCTTGGGAGTTTTGTGACAGGGGAGGGTTTCTGGAACCAAACCGCTGAGCGGTTTTAAAGCGCTGAGCGCATTGGGGGCAGAGAGCTAGAGGAGAATTTCTGGAGGCAAAGCGCTGAGCGCTTTGGAGGCGCTGAGCGCTTTGGAGGCGCTGAGCGCTTTGGAGGCGCTGAGCGCTTTGGAGGCGCTGAGCGCTTTGGAGGCGCTGAGCGCCTTTGTACATTCATAATTAGAACTTGTAGTCTTCATGAAAGTTGTAGCCCTGGATGTTAGATTTCCAATGGCGCTGGAATCACTCAAAGAGGAGTTTTAGAACTCCAGATATGGCTGTTTTAGTGATGAGGGGTCAAGCCGCTAGCATTTGTTGTAGCTGTTGCTGTTTTTAGACTTTTTAACAAGGTAGATGAAAGAATTTGGACTTAGTGTCTTCATGAGAGTTGTGGGAAACCTTCTTATCTTTCATATGAGATAAGGATGAGTGTGGTAGGAGTAGTATAACTCCTAATGTGATGTTTTCTGTGAAGGTTGTCATTTCACATTTAGTGATTTGGTTAGGTTGAAAGTTGTTCTAAGTACTTAGGTTGATTGGTGTTGTTTGGGTGGGTAATTTGACAAGATAGATGAGTTATAAACAAGGTGGATGAGTTGTATTATGTGTAGAATATGTTGTATGTCATGTATGTTATTAATGAGGCAATACTACGATGTAATAGATATATGTTGTCGTGCTGAGTTGAGCTGACATGGATGATTTTCATGTTGAAATAAAATATTGTTGTACTATAGACTGCTGAGCTGAGCTGTAGTTGTTAAATATTGTTGTTGTACTGACTAGTTGATAATGTGAGATTATGAGGTTGAGCTGAAATTGATGAATATGTCGTATTGTTATATGTTATTGCTGATTAAGGATGTTTAGACTGTGCTGTGAGCTGTGTTTAGATGTTTAGCTGAGCTATAAGCTGCTAGTTGTTGTATGCTAGTATTGCTGTGTTGTAAGATGTTTAGCCATGCTGGATGCCAATACTGTTGAGCTGTAAGCTATTTAGCCGCGCTGTAAGCTGATATTGTTGTAAGTTGCTATGTTGAGCTGCATCAGTTGTATACTGTTGTGAGATTGATATGTTGTGTTGTACTATGTGTTGATATTGGATGTGTAGGCCGAATGGCTGTGTGGGCCAAAAGGCTAAGGTGTGTAGGCCGAATGGCTGTGTGGGCCAAAAGGCTGAGGTGTGTAGGCCGAATGGCTGTGTGGGCCAAAAGGCTGAGGTGTGTAGGCCGAAAGGCTGAGGTGTGGAAGGAGATCTCCTAGTTGATATGCGTGACGACGCATTGTGTGCTTATTTCTGATTATGCTGTAAATTCGATGAATGATATACTGATGATGTGAGATGTGGGCTGTTATTGCTGAGTGTTGTGGTATATGGAGTTGATATTGTTAAGCTGGTTGATGTGCGGATAACTATAGCTATATTTTTCTTATTATTTAATTACATATTTATCTATGTATGTTATTTCCTTTCACTAGCTTACCCTTTGTGTTTCCATGTGGTTCGGACTGCGATGATCATACTATGTATGGGAGCAGAGCAGGGATAGGTTGGTGGCTACTGGTGAGTCTACAGCCGGCAGGCGGAGCTAATCCTTGTTGATGCTTGTTTGTTTCAGCTACTCGGTGTAGTAGTTCTGGATGAATTCTTGTACATTTTGAATCTAGTCAGATCTGGACATGTATATATGTATATTCTAGACACTATATGTATACACTTGTTCTTTTCTGTCCGGTTTCAGGTGTACGGTGTAGTGTGTAGTTTTGTTGTGTTGTTTGCTGTGTTGAACTCTGAGTTGTGATGTTTTGTTGTGTTGTTTGCTGTGTTGATTGTTGTGGAGTCTTGTTGTGTTGTTGATTGTTGTGTTGTTGATGGTTGCTTGGTTTAGTTATTGTATACTGAAGATGTTGTTACTTCTGTAGACAATGACTATAATCAATGAGTTGATAGCCCGTGCCATAGAAATGATGGCTATGGCTATGCAGTAGAAAAATGCGTATTTTTCTAGGGTGGACGCTGATAGAGCTGCAGCTGGTGCAGCAAGACCCATGGGGCCGCAGGAGAGCCGAGATCTAGCTGAGTTCCAGAAATGCCGTCCTCCACAGTTCAAGGGAGATGCAGACCTAAAGGTAGCTAACCACTGGATCTGTGAGCTGGAGAAGACCTTCGCTGTGTTGGGATGTTCTTAGGGGAGGAGGCTGGCATATGCTATCTATATGCTGGTTGGGGAGGCTGAGCACTGGTGGAGAGACACTCACCATATTCTTACTGTCATAGGAGGAGTTGTTGATTCAGCTGGTCAAGCTGAATCGTTGTTGAGGGATGGAGCAGAGTGCTATCTTTTCCTTGCTGCTATGAGTGTGGCGACCGAGAAGGTCATTGTTGAGATTGATGTGGCGAGGGATTTTGCTGAGGTGTTCCCTGATGAGGTGCTTGAGTTGCCTCCTACTAGGGAGATGGAGTTTAGCATTGATGGGTTCCAGGTGTGGGGCCAGTGTCAGTGGCTCCCTATAGGATGGCTCCAGCTGAGTTGGTTGGATTGAAAGGTCAGTTGGAGGACCTGTTGGAGAAGCAGTTGGTGCGACCGAGTGTATCGCTGTGGAGTGCTCCTGTGTTGATGGTGAAGAAGAAAGAAGGGGGTAGTCGACTGTGTGTTGATTTCCAGCAGTTGAATAAGTTGACCATTAAGAACAAATATCCACTTTCTCGGATAGATGACTTGATGGATCAACTGAGGGGAGCATTCGTTTTCTCGAAGATTGACTTGAGGTCAGGCTATCACCAAATTAGGGTGAAGGAGGGTGACATACCGAAGACTGCTTTCAGGACTAGGTATGGTCACTATGAATATGTTGTGATGCCGTTTGATGTGACCAATGCCCATGCAGTGTTCATGAATTGCATGAACAGGATCTTCCGGCCGTTCTTGGATAAATTCGTTGTGATGTTCGTTGATGATATCTTGATTTATTCAAGGACCCCGGAGGAGCATGGAGAGCACTTGAGGTTAGTGCTGGAGATTTTGAAAGCGAAGCAGCTGTACGCTAAGCTTTCAAAATGTGAGTTCTGGTTGAGTGAGGTGAAGTTCTTGGGCCATGTGATCTCAGCTGAGGGAATTGCTGTCAATCTGGCTAAGGTGGAGTCGGTGTTGCAATGGGAGCGCCCGAGAACTGTCACTGATATACAAAATTTTGTGGGTCTGGCGGGTTACTATCGGCGGTTCGATCGTTGAGGGATTCTCCAGGATAGTAGCGCCTCTGACCCAATTGACGAGGAAGGAGCAGTCGTTCATTTGGACAGATGCCTGTGAGTAGAGTTTTGAGGAGTTGAAGAGAAGGTTGACTACTCCTCCTGTGTTGGTGTTGCCGGATTCTGGTGAACCCTTTGAGGTGTACTGTGATGCCTCTCACCAGGGTCTTGGGTGCGTGCTGATGCAAAACAGGGAGTAGTGGCATATGCTTCAAGGAAACTGAAGAATCATGAGAGGAATTATCCCACTCATGATTTGGAGTTAGCAGCTGTGGTGTTTGCCTTGAAGATATGAAAACATTATCTTTATGGTGCTCAGTTCAGTGTCTTCAGTAATCACAAGAATCTGAAGTACTCGTTTGATCAGAAGAAACTGAACATGAGGTAGAGGCGGTGGATGGAGTTTCTGAAGGATTATGACTTCTAGTTGATGTATCATTCTGGTAAGGCCAATGTTGTGGCGGATGCGCTGAGTAGGAAATCCATCCACAAGTTTGGTATGATGGTGAGAGAGTTGGAGCTGGTTGAAGAATTCAGAGATCTGAATCTTAGTGTGGAGTTAGCTCAGGATCACATTAGTTGTGGGATGATTACCATAACTAATGAGTTATTGAGGCAGGTTGGACTCAAGAAGTTGCAAGACGTTGAGCTGGTGAAGCTTCTTGGTTTGTTGGGTACCGAGAAGGCTGTGGGTTTTGAGTTGGGAGAAGATGGAATCTTGAGGTTCAAGGGCAGAATTTGCCTACCTCATGATGCTGAACTGAAGAAAGTTGTGTTGGAAGATTTGTTGAGGGCTTGTATGTTAGACCACTTGGGAAGCTGAGAGGAGGTCCTGCCGCTGGTTGAGTTCACGTACACTAATAGCTTTCATGCTAGTATTGAGATGGCGCCGTTTGAAGCCTTGTATGGCAGAAGATGTAGGACTCCTCTATGCTGGTATCAGGATGGTGAATCAGTGGCTGTGGGACCGGAGCTGATCCCACAAACTACTGAGAAGGTGAAGATGATTTAGGAGAAGATGAAGGTGGCTTAGTATAGGCAGAAATCTTATGCTGACAAAAGGTGAAAGCCTTTGGAGTTTGCTGAAGGGAAACATGTGTCTCTGAAGGTGACCCCGACTTCTGGTGTGGGTAGAGCGCTGAAGGTAAGGAAGTTGACACCGAGGTTTGTTGGTCCCCATCAGATCATACTGCGTGTGGGTCCGGTTGCTTATCGGTTGGCTTTGCCCCGTCTTTTTCAAACCTACACGATGTATTTCATGTTGAAGAAGTATGTCCATGACCCTGGTCATGTGGTTGAACTAGATGATGTGCATGTGAAAGAGAATCTGACATTTGAGAAGTTTCCAGTAGCTGTAGTTGATCATAAGCTGAAAGAGCTGAGGGGCAAGTCCATTGCTCTGGTGAAGGTGTTGTGGGATGTAGCTACTGGTGAGGTTACTTGGGAGGTTGAGCAGTAGTGCAGGGAGCGATATCCTTTTTCATTTCCCAAGTAAGTCTGTTTTCGGAGACGAAAACTCTTGTTGTTGGGGAGGTTGTGAGACCCCCTTTCTCCCATTTTTCCTCCTTCACTTTCCCTCACTCATTCTCTTCACTCTCCCATTTTCTCAACTCCCTCTTTTTCTCCATTGTTGAAGTTGTGGACTCCTAGAGACGGAGATTCTCGAACGCAAGCCGTGTGGAGCTAGCTGGAAGCCGAATTCCTTCTCCATTTCTTCTCCTTCTCCATTGTCTTCTTCCCGGAGCTTGGATTCTTCACCGAGGTAAGGGAAGTTAGTTTTCATGATTGATTTTTGGTTGTGAATGAGTGTTGAAAGCTCTTTAACTGTTGAAATTGGTGGATGTTTGATTATTGTTGTTGAATCGTTGAGATTGGAAAAAATTGGGGTTGTAGTGGGTTTTGAGAAATCTTGGGTCTCTTGGTTGTTTTATGGTTGCATGTTGAGAAAGAATTGATTTTTGGGTTGTTGGATGAAAATGGGGTGTTGTGGGTGGATTGCATGTGCTTGGATTTCTTGTTTTTGCAGGATTTGTTGTTCAAAAATGGTGGAGGGTTTGTGGTTGCTGTCACTAACGGCTGAGCCGTTTTGAACGGCTGAGCCCCTTGGGAGTTTCGTGACAGGGGAGGGTTTCTGGAACCAAACCGCTAAGCGCATTGGGGGCAGAGAGCTAGAGGAGAATTTCTGGAGGCAAAGCGCTGAGCGCTTTGGAGGCGCTGAGCGCCTTTGTACTTTCAGAATTAGACCTTGTAGTCTTCATGAAAGTTGTAGCCCTGGATGTTAGATTTCCAATGGCGCTGGAATCACTCAAAGAGGAGTTTTAGAACTCCAGATATGGCTGTTTCAGTGAGGAGGGGTCAAGCCGCCAGCATTTGTTGTAGCTGTTGCGGTTTTTAGACTTTTTAACAAGGTAGATGAAAGAATTTGGACTTAGTGTCTTCATGAGAGTTGTGGGAAACCTTCTTATCTTTCATATGAGATAAGGATGAGTGTGGTAGGAGTAGTATAACTCCTAATGTGATGTTTTCTGTGAAGGTTGTCATTTCACATTTAGTGATTTGGTTAGGTTGAAAGTTGTTCTAAGTACTTAGGTTGATTGGTGTTGTTTGGGTGGGTAATTTGAAAAGATAGATGAGTTATAAACAAGGTGGATGAGTTGTATTATGTGTATAATATGTTGTATGTCATGTATGTTATTAATGAGGCAATACTACGATGTAATAGATATATGTTGTCGTGCTGAGTTGGGCTGACATGGATGATTTTCATGTTGAATTAAAATATTGTTGTACTATAGACTGCTGAGCTGAGCTGTAGTTGTTAAATATTGTTGTTGTACTGACTAGTTGATAATGTGAGATTATGAGGTTGAGCTGAAATTGATGAATATGTCGTATTGTTATATGTTATTGCTGATTAAGGATGTTTAGACTGTGCTGTGAGCTGTGTTTAGATGTTTAGCTGAGCTATAAGCTGCTAGTTGTTGTATGCTAGTATTGCTGTGTTGTAAGATGTTTAGCCGCGCTGTAAGCTGATATTGTTGTAAGGTGCTATGTTGAGCTGCATCAATTGTATACTGATGTGAGATTGATATGTTGTGTTGTACTGTGTGTTGATATTGGATGTGTAGGCCGAATGGCTGTGTGGGCCAAAAGGTTGAGGTGTGTAGGCCGAATGGCTGTGTGGGCCAAAAGGCTGAGGTGTGTAGGCCGAAAGGCTGAGGTGTGGAAGGAGATCTCCTAGTTGATATGTGTGACGACGCATTGTGTGCTTATTTCTGATTATGCTGTAAATTCGATGAATGGTATACTGATGATGTGAGATGTGGGCTGTTATTGCTGAGTGTTGTGGTATATGGAGTTGATATTGTTAAGCTGGTTGATGTGCGGATAACTATAACTATATTTTTCTTATTATTTAATTACATATTTATCTATATATGTTATTTCCTTTCACTAGCTTACCCTTTGTGTTTCCATGTGGTTCGGACTGCGATGATCATACTATGTATGGGAGCAGAGCAGGGATAGGTTGGTGGCTAGTGGTGAGTCTACAGCCGGCAGGCGGAGCTAATCCTTGTTGATGCTTGTTTGTTTCAGCTACTCGGTGTAGTAGTTCTGGATGAATTCTTGTACATTTTGAATCTAGTCAGATCTGGACATGTATATATGTATATTCTAGACACTATATGTATACACTTGTTCTTTTCTGTCCGGTTTCAGGTGTACGGTGTAGTGTGTAGTGACCAGCCGGGTCGTTACAATAGCACAACTGTAGGAATGCAAATGAAAAAGTAAGTCAGAAGAACACAAAGTATTTTTATATTGGTTCTTCTGAACCACCAACACTATGTCTACTATCTTTTATAAAGATACAAGTATTCCTTTACAAGTCAGTTTTGTCTTAACTTAAGAAGTATTTTTTGACTTGCCTTTTCAAGAAACTGTCAAAGTATTCTTTAACACAAAGCCTCTCCAAGTTTCAAACACTCAAATATTCTTTTATAGACAAGTCTCTTTACAGACAAGCCTCTCCAAGCTCATACAAGTATTCTTTTATAGACAAGTCTCTCCAAACTCAAAGTAATAACACAAAGTTAAAGTTGGATAAGACAACTATTTTGCTCATTTTAGTTTTAAGACGTGATACAATAGTATTAAGTACAAAGTTGATGCACAGAAAGAATAAATGTATATTTACAATGAATATCTATTATTCTTCATCACTTCTTTTTTAATCTTCAAGCTTCTTTATATAGATGCTTCACAAAGATGACTGTTACAAATCCTTGAGCTTCTCTCACAGACTTGCTTCGTTTGTTTTCAATTTTTTTTCTTACAAAGAGAAGTGTATGTTGGTATATTAATTGCTTGTAATAAATTTGTTTCACCAAATTGTCACTTGTTGTCTGATTAAAGAAGTTACTTATCACATTTTAGGTACAAAACAGGTGGAGCCATGTGTGTGTCAGTTTAAAACAACTTTTTTTAGGATTTCCATAATTCAAGGGATTTACTTGTCTTTTTCTGATAAAAAACATGTCTTCCTTCTCTTTTGTTATTGTGAGTACTGAGGAAGCTCTTTTACTTTGATGTGTTAAGAATTCATATACACAAAGATTGATTTAGTTATCAAATATCTTAAATGATATGAATTCAAAATAAATGTCTTACAAATGAAGTGTTTCGTCTGTTAGACTTTTTATTTTAAGATAATGATCATTTTAGTGCATTCATTTTGTACTCATTCATCTTATTGAATTATCTGAATCTAAAAAAAAGTTTACTTTTGTTATCAACAAAACTTATAACTTCAAAGATTTAAAATCATTTTTTGACCTACCATTTTTGTTGCATAGTAATTGAACTATATAAATGTATTAACTTGTGAGGTCGGTACATTTTTTCAATTGAATTTTTGACCATATAAGGACAAAGTTTCAATTGTAACTTCATGAATTTTTTTTATAGAATTAATAAATAATAAAAAGTATATAATAATGAGTGCTATTAAAAATATAAATAGTTATCGAGTAAAATTTACATAAAAAATAAAAAAAAATTATAATTTATAAAACGATAATTATAAAGATAAAATTATCTACAAATATAAACACCAAATAATACAACTTCATTTATTAATCTTTCCTCCATTACGCCAGTAATTTTTTACTAGACAGATCCACACGCGTGTATAAACTTATTGAAGATGCAATTTTCAAAAATTCAAAAAAGTTATGTATTAGTAACATTTTATTAAAATATGAATATACAGAAAATATAGAAAATAAAATTATCATCTAATTTATTATAAAAATAATATTTTAAAATATACAATGCTCATACTAAATGTTTGTTATATATAAATAAAGTTTTTAAAAAATTATGTAATTAAAATTTATAATAAATTGTACATTATATAAATAAATGTTATATTTTAAAATATAAATTATATTAATTTAAAATTTATATAAATAAATATTTTAAATATATAAATTATATTTTCTATAAATAAAATAATTTACATTATACTATTAAATTATTGATATTTTTTTTATTAAATTTAAATTTTAAAAATGATAATAAATATGAATTGAAAATTGAAATAAATAAAAGGTTTAAAAGTGATTTTAATAGATATTTGTACTAATATATATATATATATATATATATATAAAATTTTAAACTATATCGAATTAATTTAATTTTCAAATTATTACTTAATTTTTTTTTTTAAATTACTTGACTAATATATATTTTTTTAATTTAGTACCCGACATTAATTTTCTTAGTTAAATAATGACGTGACAAACGAATTGTCACCTCATCACTCAACAACATATGTCAAGTCAGCACACATTCATTCTTCACGTAATTTTAAAAATTAATTTTCCAAACCCCCATCATTCTCCTTCGCAGCCGCGCAGCGCCTCCTCCAGTCGCGGCAGCGCCATGCTCAAAGTCCCGCTGCGCTTGTCGACCTCTTCAAGAGCAACGCTGAAGCCACCGCACAGGACCTCCTTCGCCGCAGCCAGCGTCTCCTGATTTTCCTCTTCGTAAAGCTCCGCAGCCAGCGCCCACCCCCGACGAGTAAAGATCTCGCTGCAAGAGGGGAGGCGCATGCGGATGCATCACGTGGTGATGATGATGATGCTGCTGCTGGTTCCATAGCTCAAGCCCTCAGTAGGATGATGCGTCGTCGTTTTTGCTGTACCAGAATAGGGTCTCCGCTTGTGGAATCTCGCTGCCTTGGTTTTTGTCTGGTTGGTTGCTGCTACCTCGTCCTCCGCCTAATGGGAACAACCTCGCCATCGCTTTGGACCTGGCCCGGGCTTCAATTGTGGCCCAAAATCCATATCAGAAAACTCGATCGCTGTGGATAGTAGGATATTGAGAAAAATAAAAAGAGAAGAAGAAACAACCAAGCATATAAAAATAATAATAATAACCAAAGAGAGAAAATTACTGTAACTAACGGTTGCATAAAAACTTGATCCCCGTGGAATCTCGCTGCTTTGGTTGTTGTCTTGTTGGTCGCTGCCTGTGGAGCTTCACAAAGAGGAAAATCAGGAGGCCCTGCGAGGTGGCTTTGGCGTTGCTCTCGAGGAGGTCGGCAACTGCCCGTGGCTGCGGAGGAGAATAAGGGGAGTTTGGGAAAACTAATTTTTAACTTTTTTAAATATGACATGGCAATTTACGTGGAGAATGAGGTGGCCATGTGTGCTAACTTGGCATATACTGTTGGGTGATGATGTGGCAATCCGTTTCTCATATTATCATTTAACAGAGAAAATTAACGTCAGATACTAATTTGAAAAAAAAAAATCAAGTAATTTAAATAAAAAAATATTCAAAAAGTAGTAATTTGAAAATCGAGCTAATTCAAGGTAGTTTCTATATATATATAGGATAGATTATTTGAGTAAGTGTACCATTTTTAACTATATTTTCTTTTAAAAAAATCAATCGGCACGTTATATTAACTAACTAGAAATTAGATCATTAGGATTAGCCTACTAATTGGGTGGGGAGGGGTTGAGGTAGTTAAAAGACCTATGTTCAATTCTCATTACGACCATTTTTATAATCTTTCCTATCTTTACAAAAAAAAAAAAAACCAGAAATTAACTTCAAAAGTTCAAATAAAAAAAAAGAAAGTAATTTCAAGATAAATATAAATTAGTAATGTAAAATTAGTTATCTATTTCAAGATTAACTAAATTAGTAAGTTTTTAAATTCAAAATTACAAAGATTTAATTTTTTCAAAGTTAGAGAGTACGTTTTAAAGAATAAAATACAATCATAATTATTAATTATAAAATTAATGATTAAAACTTGTAATAAAATTAATGTTTTATAAAATAAAATTTAAAGTTAGATATAATATCAATTATTAATTTTTTAATTAATAATTATTATTGCACTTTATTCTAAGGAGATATATTGGATTGAAATTTGAAAGAATATTTTAACATGAAAAAATCTTGTAAATTTTAATAGATTTTAAAAGATTTTGAAGGAATGTGATGACTTTTAATTTTTTTTAAAGGACTTTTAAAACATGAATTTTAATCAAGACTTCATAGTTCAAATTTTAATGGATTTATATCATAAAATTTTAAAGGATTTTACAAATTTTACATGAAAACATGAATTTGTAAAATACAATTAATACTACAAAAATTAATAAAAAAAATATAACATAAATAATAAAAAAATAAAATCAATACAATTTTTTCTATCTTTTGACAAATAATAGACTTTATTGCCTTTCTAGCTATCATTTATTCACATATTTAAAGTTATACTAGCCGACTCTACATTGACATATTTCTTCTCGTGCTCAAGTATAATACGTTCAAAATTATGGTCTTCATTAACTGTTAATATTAAAGACGAAGAAAGTTATGTAACGCTACATATGTTAATACAAGTTCAATTTGTGTCTTAAATAAAATTTGAAGCATTGACTTAAAAATTGTGAATCATAATTTAAAAATATTAATTATTCTCTCAATCACATTTCTTAAAGACGTATATCGTAAATTGAACATTTTATTTTTATTTTGAGGATCATTAACATGACGTGTAAAATCGTGGAGATGATAAATGAGAGAGGTGAATAAAAAAAGAAATAGGAAATGAGATGGAGAATTAAAGGAGAGAAAGAAGAAATTAAGATAGGAAGAGAAGAGGAGAGAGACAAGAAAAGTGTGAGAGAAAAAAAAAAAAGAATACAAGATAAGAAAGCAAGAGATGATAAAGAGAGAGAAACAAGAAAGGTGAAATAGAACATTCAAAGAAATAGTAAAAATAAAAGGAAAATAAAATATACAAAATATCATGTTTTGATGAGATTGTTATATGAGTGAAATATAAATTATACTAAAAAATCTCACAAAATCTATTATTAAAATAATCCATTGAAATTTCAATTTTTTTTAATATCAATAGACTTTTTTTAACTAAAAAAAACTTAATTGAATACCACTAAATTTTGACTAAATATTAAAATAATCATGATTGTCTTGATTGGATACTACAAATTTTTGATGTGTTTATAAAAAAATCATGATTGTCTTAATTTGATATCACAAAATATTTTTATATTAAAAAAAGTCACGATTAAATATCATAAAACTTTTTTATAATAAAAAAATCTCTTAAAATTCATTAAAATTATAATCTAATAAATATTTTTAAAAAATTAATATTAAATTTGAGAGACTAAAAATATATTTATATTTTAAATGATAATATAACTTTAAAAACTAAAATGTTTTTAACTTCTAAAATTTAAAGTAAATTTATTTTTAGTCTCTCAAATTTAAGTTTAATTTTTTTAATCTTTTAAATTTAAATTTTTTTAATTATAATCCTTAAATTCAAATTTTGTTGAAAAATGCCTAATATTATATAAATACTATTATACAAAATTTATCTACTAATATCTCAATAAAAATATCACATTAAATCTAAATAATAATACATAATTGTTTGAATGTATCACTTTTTCAAATATATCATCAAATAATGCAAGAAATTAAAATAAAATTTTAAAAATTACGTAAACTAAAAATAATAATCATAAATTTGATCAACTAAAAACAAAATCACTTTAAATTAAATTTAATTAAAATAAAAATTATGAAGCAAATGGAGAAGCAGACCATATGAAATCAATAAATCCAACCTGGTATGGTAGAACACAACTGGGTTAGGGCACAACGCAGAAAACCCTAACAATCGAATTCGTTTGCAGAAAAACCATGGCGGGTGAGGGGGACACAGCGAAGAAGAGGGTGGTGACGGAATCCCTGGGATGGCTAACGGAATCCTCGATAATGCCCAAGAAGCACCGCGCCATCGCCGGCGTCGGAGCATCCTCACTCCTCGAATTGAAGGCCGAACTCTACAAGTCTCAGGAAGATTCCAAAAAATCAAGAGAATTATCAGGCCCCGACGTCGAGTACCAACGCGCCAAGAACAAAATCGCCACCAAAGACACCTTCTCCGCCAAAAACCGCGGCGTCGATGCACGCGCTCACAAGTATAGTATCATTATTACCCTCTCTTCATGTTTTTATTATCTCTGTTAACTCGTGTTTGGATAAACTTTTTCATTTCTACAATTGGAAGGAGGAATGAAATAATTTCTTTTTATTAGCGGGTTGTTGATTATTTGAATGATTTTTGGTGTCAGGGACAAGCTTGAGTTGAAAGCGGTGAGTGATGGATCGGCCAGCTATGCGGCGCTGGAGAGGAAGGCTGAGTTGTATGATAAGTTGGTGAAGGGAGAGTTGTCGGATGAAGAGGATCAAGAGAAGTATTGTGTGGACTTTTTCCGCAAGGGAATTGAGCATGATGAGTTGCCGCCTCCACCGCCACTGCCGCCGCCGTCGATGAGGGATGTGTTGAGGGAAAATGAAGATGGTGGTGGTGGTAATGATGATGGTGATGATTCTTTGATGTTTAGCTTGAAGCCTGTTGGGCCTGGGAGAGTGGCTGGAGCGGTTGACAGTGCTGAGCATAAGCGCAATATTAGGTATGGGGTTTATGTTTTGGTGTTGCACATTTGTTATGTGATGAAAAGGCAATGTTTTTATGCTAGATAGTTTGGATGACTTCAATGTGAAGTTCCTAAGTCCTAAGATAATAGTGGGAGTTAGAATTTGGGGTGTGGAAGTTAAATCATTGCTAGCAGTTCTTAATAATCTCTGATGTTCGTATGGGTTTGGTTATATGGTACGTCACTTGGACAACAGAACAGGACAAGTATTCTGTACGGTTTACGTGAGGGATATTATTTAGTTGGTAGGCTATGGGTTTGGCTCATGGGTTTCTGTTTCTTGGATTCTCGCATCCATCAAAGCTAGATCAAGTAAACTACAACAGTGCTATTAAGAAATTGAATATTTATCATTACTGTCGAGGTTTTAAATTGCGTTTCTTGATATTGTGGGAAATTGCTGACTAATGCAGTCACGAACAACTGAAAAATCTTAATGTTATGACCAAAATTGTGATTACGAAAACTTGGTTACCATTCACAATCATCATTGTCAACATTTGCATAGTGCAAATGGGTGTTCCTAGTAGGCATCCATTCCTTGCTCTTTCCCTTCCTCCAAAATCCAGATAGTTCTACACACTCATTCTCTGTCTCTTATGCTGTCTTTGTTGAATCCAAGATTCATCAACTACCCATGTCATTGCTAACTTTGATGCACCGCCATGATATAATAGTGTGTGTTTTAGTAGCAGCCATTGTTTGCAGGCTATAGTGTTGCTACCATGGTATAGCCTTCAAAAACCCGTTTTTTACCCCCTGGAACACTGTTGGTTGGGGATTTTTGGTAAAATATTCAACTAAAAGTCACCTATGTCTTGACCCTTTTTTCTATGCACTTTATAAGAGTTCTCTTTTCCTATGTTCTGTTCGTTCTTCTTCCTTTAGACTTCCCAGATCACATTATGCTAATTTTATCTAATTTCTTGTGTTATTTTTCTGGTAATTTCACCATCATTCATTTTTTGACTTCATTACTATGTTCTTATTGGTCCTAGATTGATGGTGATGTGTAAACTGTGTCTGTGACCTATTGTTTATCATGAATTTCTTGAACTTGGGTATTTTGTTTTGCTCTTTGAGTATTATAACATTTCAAATAGTGGTCATCTTGCATTCTACTATTGTGTTTTCAAAGTTGGTCGTTACATGTGGCTAACTGAGATTGATAACTATACTCATTAACCAAATCATGGTTCTCTGGGTAAACCAACAAATTATGTTTCTGTGTGAAACTAAGTTATTTTATGCTAGCTGGTTGAGTATTTATGGTAAAATTTCTCTGCAGGCTTGTTGATTGTGTGTTTGGATCAGATTCAATTTTCCCAGAATCAATTACAACTACATGTTGAAAGCCAAACAACAAATAATTACTTTCACTTTTTAAATTTTTTTACCATGATTTTGGGATATACAATTGATTCAGATAGCTACCGAAATCAGTTTGCCATTCAACAATTATATAATCATCTCAAGCAGAAATTGTACTGTTTGAGATTTTTTTTTTTTTTTTTTCTGGCTTGGGAGTTGTCGACTGTCTGATGGTTCAGGTTTAATTATTGGATTAACTATATTAAAGTGACAATATTATAATTATAATTTAGTGTTATAGTATGTTAGTACATTACTAGAAGTGTAAGTATCATCAATTCCTGATAGGTTTACCTTCTGAATAGAGTAGGAAATGGCCCATTTGTCTTTTTCAGATAGACAGAGGAGCTACTAAGGATGTCTACATTTTATTGTTTTGTGGGCAAGGGAGATGTTGACTTTTGCTGTGTTTTAATATTTACATGATTTTTCTGGGTTAATTATCTCATTATTATTGAGAGTCTTTGGCTGATCTAAACCTCATTGGTTTTGATTTTTAGGGAAGTTCATGAAGAAGCTAATCGAGCAAGAGATAAGGCTTCTGAAATTAAACTTCGAAGGCAGGAGCAGTTGGCTGCTCATCGTGAGAAGCTTAAACAAGCATATCTTAGAAAGAAGCTGGAACAAGCATATCGTCAGAAAGACGCTGGAGCAACTGATCACATCTGATGAATCTGGATCTGAGGATAAACAATCATGACCACAGCACCAATTGGTATGCATAACTTACGAAGGTTAGTGTTGGTGAAAAACCAATACTTCATTAAAGAAAGGCATTAGGAGTTGAAACCTGGCCAAAAAATTGTGTCATTATTCACTAAAGCTGCAGCATTGCATTGGTATATTGGACTGCTTATAATGCAAAACAACGGCCTCAAAATATGACGCAAAAAGAAAATAAAAGACGGAGACAAAAGAAACAACATTGTTTTTCTGTTGTAAATATGTAATTTGACATTGCTGATTACATCAGATATTGACCTGGGCTTTAGAAAAAACACTGTTGGCCAAAAAATATGATATTGACAAAGTATGGGCAACAACTGAGCATAAAAACAATTACTCTGACTTGTTTTCACCCCTTCATTGGGACACTGTACTCCTTTTCTCTTCGATCTTTCCTTAGCCGTGAGATTCAGCTACAACAGCCACAGAAAAATAATTATTTGTTCTCCATGTAATATTATAATAAGGGTTTCTTAAACCAAACCCAATGATGTCATGTGATATATGTAGCTGATTTCATTTAGTAGGATGGTATTTTTGTTCTTCATATGACATCAATTTTCAAGCGGAAGTTCTTAATGTATCAATTAAAAACTGACTATTTCAAGAAATATAGCCATAATGACCTAAATATAGAAGTTGTAATTGCTTTAAAGATTTGATCACATTGTCTTCATGGAGTTGTGTTCGAGGTTCATAGAGATGATAAGATTTTACAATATTTGTTTAAGCAAAAGGAATTAAACACGATGCAGCTGTTGGATTGAATTTTTAAATTGTTTTGATATTACAATTGAATGCCATCCTAGGAAGGGAAATAAGATAGTAGATGTTTCAAGTAATAAATCACTTCACATGTCTTCTATGATGGAGAAAAATTCATTTTTGATTAAGCAGTTTAGGGATTTAATATTTGCAAGTTAACTTGAATGATTGATATGTGGGGAGTTATTTTACAGAGCTAACAATAGAAATACATGCGAGAGGATTTTTCCACCATTTTGAAAAGGACAAGGAGTATCTACCAGTGAAAGCAAAGTTATCTAAGACCAAGATTGCACCTTCATAAAATCCAATCCATTGTCTCGGTACAAACAAAAGGGTCTTGAGACAAAATAATTGTTATGCAACAACCACCTGGACCATGTCCATTGCATGCCAAATTAAAGACCAAACCTTTCTTCCTTTTTTGCCTCCAATCATCTCGCTATGTTGAGTAAAGTGTTCCATGCTAGTATGTGTTAGAACAACATCAAAACCAACCCATCCATATACATATTTGTAGACCCACATAGATACTGGACAATTGAAAAACAAATGATTGATGTCTTCTTGTTGTTCTTCACAATGTGAGACTTGCATCATTATTCAACAAAGTTTTCTATGTTGACAATCTATTCAACTACAGCCTTCAAGAAAAAGCCTTCACTTTATTTGGCATTGGACATCTCTACTACTTTTTGAATTGTGGTGGATTATCGGTGTAAATTTGTAGAGATTGCACCTGATTAACAATAAGATTTCTCGGGTAGTTGCCATATGCATTTACCATTAATTACTAGAATTTACTTATAACAGTATTTTTATTCCAATATAGACATGGCCCCTTATAACAATACTTTGTTTGTAAATTTGATGGAATTCATGGAATTTTATTTTGCTTCACCTAATAAGAAGCAATTTGAGTCACGAAAAAAGAAAAATTGCTTTGGTAATGGGGTATGGATGGGGAAGTTAAGCACATAATTATTGAAAGTTGTTTGTTTCAAGTTATCTAATTTCATTTCCGAAATACCTTTAAAACGTGTTTAATTCACAATACCTTTATTATTGTATACAATATTTTTTTTTATTATAATACATAAAAATAAAAATAAAAATAAACTATTATTATAACTACATTGTAAATAATTATTAAATTACCCGAATTGGACACTTCATTGTGTAAGCCGGAAATCAGCCATATGTATCAATTGAAAGTTGATCTAAAATTGAAACTTGATATGATGTTGTTCCTGACAGAGCCTTTGGGCCATTGTTTTCTGTTTACGTACCTTGAAGACCCTTTGAAGTTTGAAGCATATGCATGCAAACAAAAAACACATGCGAGTGTTTTCTAAGTTATAACAGATACAGAGAGACAGAGCAAGGGTAGTCGTGTAGTGGCCTAGTGGGTGGTAACTAATACGGGTATTTTTGAATTTTTTACTCAATGTAGTGGATTCCCACCACATGGAAATCATCTTTCCCACCCTATTCTCCCATGAATAAAATTTGGTTTTTTTATAAAAAAAAAGGAAGAAAAAAAAAAAGAAGAGTTGCAACTTGCAACATCATGACTTTTCAAGAGATCATTCATTCTAGTGCTACTTTCCTCTAAATACTTTTAATTACGGAGTTCTAATAGATTTCTATGCATTAGAAGTGATATGATTGCACATATATGAGAATATTGTTTCCTAGGAGTGGAACAATTATTATTATTTCCCAGGTACGAGAATAAAATTTGGTTGAACGTTAAAATATTGTTTCTCAGAGATGAAATATGCCTTGGAATTATTATTTTATTCCTTATACTTCCTTCGACTCTTATTATAAGACATGTCTTTTATAAGGTATTTTATAATTTTTAAAAATATTAAATTATTTTTTCTTTGCTTGTCCTTATTAAAAGACTGTGAAAGTGTATTTTTTTCTCAATTCTCAAACTCTCTTTAATTAATATTTATCATTTTTGTTAGTATTAATGTATAAGTTTTAATATGAAGATAATATCTTCGACTCATAAAAATTTAATGATAAAAAGGGGATGAAATTGATAAATCATAGTTTTATTTTTTAAATTCAATAAATTCAACAAATTCAACTAATACAATTAGTCATATTGGTTGATTAATTCAATCAAAAGTGCCTTGTAATAAAAATATGAGAAAATAATAAACATGAAATTATTTTTTTCCAATCTCTTTTTTCCAAGAAAAATTTTATCCCAAAAATATATAAAGATAACTTGAAAAAAAAAACCGCCTGCTCTTGCTAACAAATGTCATTTCATGTTTATAAGGAAAATGAGATCATTTGATTGACTTGAGGTGGCTGCAGCCGTAGGACATGCCAGCATTTTTATTTTCTTGACATTCTAGTTTTGTGTCCTATTTTCAATATTGTTTCCATTTTCCATGTTTATAATACCAAAAATGATACTTCTTCTAAAATTAACCAACCGAGAATTTCTCTGAACGTTTAAAAATTTAAATTATTAAAATTAAAAAATATTTATCTAAAATTATTGACATGTGTAAATTGTTGAATGGTTCAAAAGATGGGTCGGATTTTTCTTTCAAAACATATATAGCATTTCTCTTGTAATTCAGGAAATGGACCTTGCTCCTACTTGGTGATTTTCCCTCTAATTTTCACTATGAAATTCACAACCTATCACATATTCACATTCGAAAACTTATTGGTGCTTTAACAGAATCTGGTCATCATGGTTTAATAAGGTATGATGGCACCATTAAGTTGTGCTGCTTTAACAAAATTCATTTTTCAAATCTTCATAACATTTATAAATGATGATCTGCATTTCAATTTTACTACAGCTTGAAATGGATGTCTCTCACGAATGATATAGCAAAGGGGTATAAAAAGTAAATTATTTCATTAATTAAATATTAAATAATTAATATCATATTTGATATGATATATAATTAATTTTGTCTTCATCTCATTTTATACTTTTTATACAAATGGGTTTTGAATATCTCAAATTAAAGAAGAAAATAAACATAGTTCCTCTTACAAAATACTTTCTTCAAACAAAATGCTTTGAGGAGAATCATAATTCTCAGCACCCAATTTTTTTTAAAAAATAAATGTCATATAGTAATAAATTAAATTTTAACTCTTCAAGAGTAAACTCTGATTAATGTTTACAGATATTTCTTTTCCAAATTTAAGAGATTGGTGATGGATCTAACTAAGAACAAAAGAGGCATTGAATTGTTCCTGAACTTGTTTTTTCATAATTAGTTCCACTAGTCACCTCAGTCAAGAAATCAACGGCGAAATGCTGATGAATGGATATGTGGATAAAATGAATAATAAATAAATAATTTAAATAGATACTTATATATATTAAATAAATATTTTTATCTATTTATAAATATAATGGTAATGGATATGATAATATTCATATTTCTATATATTGATTAAGTAAAATTATTTAAATATTTATCTTGAATTTTTTTATATTATTTTTAATATTTTAAAAATTAACATTAAATGCATATTTAAAAATTAGTGTAAATTTTTTTATCGTCAATATTTTAATATAATTAATGTCAAATACATGCATCAATTTATTTATAATACTTTTTAATTTTTTTTAAAACTTACACATATTCATAAATATCTATAAATATATTCACAAATATTTATAAAAATTTTAAATAATCATTTAACATATACTCACACAAATATAAGACAATTTTTTATCCTACAAAACAAAGACGAGTAAGTAATGGTCATCAAGACCCCATTGGCCATCCTACTTATAAGCAGTAAGTAATAGTGATCCACCTTTTCACTTCCATTGGCTGGTGAAGTGATAAAGGTTTGGAAATGCTGTACTCTCACTCACATGCTGTGTCTCATCTCAATTATCTCTCAAGAAGCTTCAAGGAAATGGAACCTTTTAGTGAACAAGTCTAATACATTCACAGTGAATGTCAAATTACATTAACACCCTTTAATATCCAATCTAATTACTCATGCTATTTTCCTTTATTTATCCTATTATTAGACAAATTTCACTCGATTTATATAATAAGATATTCCTTGTTTAATCTCACAAACATCCTCTGATTTCTTATATGGTTTAATTACTCATTCTTGTAGTATACAAATTTTATCTTTCAGTTTCCATTTTTAAAATATTATTTATTTTAATTCTTATACAAACACTTTCGATATTTTTTTTCGGCCTTTGCCGTTAAAATAAATAAAAAATTAATAATTTCTTTCTTAAAACTTAACTTTTCTTTAATCTAAATAGTTAAAATAATTAATTCAAATTATATTTCCCTTTTCTCAAATAATAATGATAAAAAACAATTATATATATATATATATATATAATAAAATTTATTATAACCAACTCAATAATTATAAAATAAATAATAAATACATAATATTATTAATGAAAGAATTTAGGGTGCTACAATTTTCTTCTTCTTTTTGGAATTTTGTCACCGAAACTACCTCAAACAAATAAACAAGGATATACTTCTTGTTCTCGCATCTAACTCTTCAACTCCCAAGTAACACTTTTTTCAGTATTTCCTACCCAAGCTACTTTAACTGAAGGAATTTTCTTACCTATTAGTTGTTTCACTCTCTTGTCTTCAATCTTCAAAGGAACACTTTCATTGATGAAGTTATCTTTCAACTGAATGTTGTCAAAAAGTAAGATCATACATATATTTTCTAAGTTGGGAAACATGGACGACATTACGCAAGTTTGAAAGAGACGATAGAAAAGTTATTTGATAGGCTATGTCACCAATTTTCTTAAGGATTTGGTAAGGATTAGTGAAATGTGGAGTAAGTTTGCGAGACTTAAATGCTCTACCAACTTAAATCCAAGGAGTTACCTTTATGAATACATGATGTCCCTCTTTAAACTCCAGGTCTTTTCTCCTCTTTTCATGGCTACTTACTTTAGGTTGTCCTCATTCTATCTTGGATTAGTCCTACTTTCTCAATGGTTTTCTAAACTACCTCAGGTCCCAACATGGAACTCTCCCCCGATTCTTCCTAATATAAGGGTGTTTTATATCTCCTATCATAGAGTGTTTCGTAGGATGTCATCCTAATACTGAAATGGTAACTATTATTATAGGTGAATTCTATCAAGGGTATAAAGCTATCCCAACTACCCTCATGCTTAAGGACACATGTTCTCAACAAAATTCCTAAAGATTGAATGGTCTACTTGAACAAACTCCTTTTTGGTTCTTGTCGATTAAAAAAAGAAAAAGAAAAACTAACATGTTAGTCCACATTATCCAATGTTAATAACGTTTACTTATTTTAATGATAAGGGCCAAAAGAGAACTGAAAATGTTTACTTATTTTAATGATAAGGGCCAAAAGAGAACTGAAAGTGTTTATATATGGACTAAAATGGATAATTTTTAAGCATAGGAACAAAAAGGTAAAGTTTTGTACAACTATAAAGAACCAACAATTAAATATTAAACCTTAAAAATAATAGACAATTGATATTAAAATTTAATGATATGTAAGACCTCTTATGCGTCTCTTGCTACTACTGTTGTGACCTGTAACAGCCCATTTTTTCGCTGGGCCTTAGGCCCAATTCGTGCCCGGAACGGGCCGTTTCAAAAGTGAAACGGGCCGTTCCGAAATAAAGAAAGTGGCTAAATTTTAAGTTTCGGAACGGGTCTGGAACGGGCTGTTCTCCAAAGGAGAACGGGCCGTTCTGCTTGAAGAACGGGGCGTTCTCCTTGCAGAACGGGCCGTTCCGGAAGGAGAACGGGTCGCTTTGCTGGGTTTTGGAACAGGCCGTTCTGGTTTTAGAACGGGCCGTTCCAGTTCAAAAATTTGCACAGATTCGAAGGTTCCGGAACGGGCCGTTCTGAATTCAGTACGGGCCGTTCCGGGTGCATCAGAATGCCTATAAATAGGGCCCTAGGGTATTTGGAAATTCATAACTTGGAGAAGAGGTCCTAGAGAGAGAAAGAAGAGAGAGAAAGGGAGAAAGAGAGAGAGGAGGGGAAGGAAAAGGGGAGAGAGAAGAAGAAGAATCCAGTAGAGGAGGTTCTGCCTAAGGAGAGAAAGGAGGAGGAAGATAGAGGAGGTTCTACTCTAGTTCCGGTCCGGTTTAAGAAAAAGAGGAGGAGGTTCTGCCTGAGTTCCTATTTATCCAGGTACGGGGGAAAAGGGGATTATTTATATGTATAGTACATGAGGGAATTGGGTAGAGGAAGAATTCCTTAGGATTATGATTGATTTTACAATTATTTGATTTGGAGAATTATTGGTTCTATTAAAATTATCTGTGTTGAGGTTTATAAATATGCCTAAGTGTAGGAATGATGATCTGTGAAGAAGAATGAATTGTAAGGAAAATGCGGTGAGCTAGATTTTGGAATAATGAGGGGTTTTACTGTTTATATTAATTATTCTATTGATTATTATATTAATGAAAGTTATTGTTATATTACTTGTTAAGAATTAATGATATTGATGTGAATTGCTTGAGGGGTATGTAAACCCTATTTTATTGAGCTTATCTGTTATCTATGTGATATGGAATTGCGTACGTGATATGAATTTGAGTTATAAGATGAAAGGATGTATGAATGTGATTTTGATTGTGATTGTGGTGCCTCACATCGATGACTAGGGACGGCACGGCCCCTGGGTAAGTGGTGCTACAGGGAGGGCGTGACCCTAGCATGGTGTGGGATGAGTAAGACAGTTAACACCACCATTTATGTCGCTTATGGCAGCCCTGGCATAGGGTTAATTGCAAGAGATTGTATTGATTGTAATGTGATTGTGTTTCCTCACACCAAATGATTAGGGATGGCATGGCCCCTGGGTAAGTGATGCTACAGGGAGGGCATGACCCTGGTCTGGTGTGGGTTGAGTGAGGCAATTAACCCGTATCACTTGTGTCAGATGTGGCGAGGTCTTGGCATAGTGTTAATTGTTGAGATTGGCATGAATTATTGATGTGGAAATGATGTTGAGATTGACATGAGTTATGAATGGTGAAATAATTGTTTTAATGATGTGAATGAGAAAAGGTATAAATGATTTTGTTAATTATAAAATCTAAGTGGATTATGATGAATTGATAAACTATGATACATGATCGTAAATACATTTAAATAAAGAAATATGATGAGATTTTAATATGGTGTGTTTGGATGTACTTTGCATAAAGATATTTTCTTTTCTCACCGTACGAATTGTGGTTATTTTTAGGTGGAGAAGATCCGGCTACAAGTGGCATCTAGAATGCCAACTGTTTTATTTTGGGAAATGCTCTGATATTGTGACATCGGGGCAAAGGATTTTTAGGACGAAATATTCGTGTGAATTTGGTACTGTAATATTATTTTGAAAACAATTTGTAAAAAACTCTTGTGTGTTATGTTTTATATTTCTGCTAATGTGGTTGTTCGAAGTTTCTCATGTGAACCCTTTTACTGTAATTGAAAGATTTATTACAATATACATGGTGGGGTAGTAAGGGTGTCACATTTAGTGGTATCAGAGCAGATCGATTCTATCAGCCATGAGTTATGAGTCTACTATGCTTGTTTGGTAGATGAGTTATGTGATGATTTGAATGTAACTTATTGATGTGCTGATGTGATGATTGATTTTGTTTATTTACTTGTGTGCATTGTGTTCTTAGGATTTATCTTATAGATGTGATATAAATTGATGATGCTATTTTTGATTACTCTTGTTATTCTCAGGATTGCTTAATTGTTTTGGTACTTCTTGCTTATATAAGAAGTAGTGGTTGGGTGGAATTGCTCGTGTTG
Organism: Cajanus cajan; assembly: GCF_000230855.2. Taxonomy (NCBI): domain Eukaryota; kingdom Viridiplantae; phylum Streptophyta; class Magnoliopsida; order Fabales; family Fabaceae; genus Cajanus; species Cajanus cajan. Next base: position 39,054,328 of record NC_138517.1, on the reverse strand, counting down.
TGAGCATAGGTACTAGTAGTGGTAAAAGATAAGGTATTTTGCTAACCAACTAGAACTATTATAACCTTGGGTGATACATTATTTTGTCGAGTGTACTAAGAGATTACGATTAATGGAATTTCTAGAATCTATAGAGGTAGCGATTGATTCCAAGGAGGTTGTACCTGAGAATAGGAGTTTTGATATTTTGATGAGAGATTGGAACGTTGGTAATTTCCTTGAGTGTTGGTACTTGCCTGTTAACCTTTTAATGGTTTCGGGTAGAATGTGAATCTTACTCTCTAAAGTCTTTAGTACTGAATATGTGAGCTGTTTTGATTTAGGAAAGCTTGAATATGATTTTAAAGTGGAAAGGAGAAAGTTTGGAATGGTTGAGGTATTTTGTGGTATGTTAGTACACTATTATTGTAGGGTATAGGGGATATTTTCGTTGCAGTTGTTGTGCCAGTATGAGTATCGTATTAACAGAATTAAATTATGTGGTCTTCATGAAAGTTGTGGCTTGGGAGATTATCTTTCCAATAGAACTGGAATAAGATGAAACACTTCAGTTATGACTGCCTTGGTGATTAAAAATTTAGTTGTAAGCGCTGAATTTATTTGTGGTGATTTTTGAATCTTTAGCTAAGGAGATGATTTTTTTTGGAAATCTTATGTCTTCATAAGAGTTGTAGCTTATTCATTTAGCTTTCTTTTGAGATAGGTTTGAGATCATTTGGATGAGTATAATTCTATGTGTCATTTACTTTGACAGTTGTTGAAGGTAGATATATGTTATCATGATGTTTATGAGATTTTAGGCATTACAAGGATAAAAATGGATTTGGTAATGTTTTGAGGTTTGGTCATTGAAAGGTTGATTAAAATGAAATGATTGGTTCATGGTGATCAATTCATACATGCTTAGGGATGATATATGTGAAGGAAGTACTCTAATATGATTTGATATGCATGTATGTGGGTATGAGAATAAATGACCTTATGAATCGATTAGTGGATGTTTGTGTTAATAAGAGGTTTTGACCTTAGGATGTGAGATCATCATATTAGAATTAAGTGTAAAGATATATTCAATATAGATTTAGACTAGATTGTCTAAATATGAATTTGGATTGTATGAGGTGAGAAATTTTAGGCCATGTAATTTCTTGCGAAGGTATAATATAGAGCTACCTAAGGTAGAAGTTGTGCTTAAGAGAGTGTTTAGGCTGCTCTCATTTCACTCGCCTCTACTACAGGAATCGATTTTGCTTTCTTTTCCTCTAGCTACTAAGATGTTTCATTTCACTAAGTTATCTTTTGCCTACCCATGAATTCAATAGTAGTTTGAAACGTTAACCTATATCAGAAATTCCTGGACCTATGTTTATTTTAACTACCCAAATCATTTCGTCGCTTACTTCCCTGTGTGACTTACTATTACATTGATTGGATTGACTAGGAAAGAGTTACCTTTGTATGGGATAACAAATGAGAAGGTGGTTTTCAAACTCTTAAGGAAAAATTAATTAGTTTTAATACTAATAAATTTTAGTAAGACTTTTGAGGTATATAATTATGCTTCTATAGATAGGTTCGGGAAAAGTGTTGTGGCCAGAAGGAAAGATAATAGGGTATAATTTTAGGCAATTGAAAATTCATGAGAGAAATTTTCTTATCCATAACCTTGAGTTAGCAGCTTTAATATTTATACTAAGATTTTGGAGACACTATTCAAAGCTTGAGGTATTTATTGATCGTTAGAGCCTTAATTATTTGTTGACTGAAGGAGTTAGTTACGTGACTAAGGAGATAGTTTAAATTCTGGAGGATTAATATTTCAAACTTAGTTGTTAATTGAATAAAGCTATTGTGGTGACCGAAGTTTTGTGTAGAAAATCTTTATATTTATCTTCCCTCATGATTAGAAAGATGAATCCTTTTGACTCAAATTAGAGACTTATGATAGGATTATAAAGTTACCTTTAGTAGTGAGATTAAATAGGAATTGAGTAACAAGTGGATCGTTGAAAGAAATTGGAGAAGCATAATTATTTGATTCATTTTGGTAACAAGATATGAGGCTATAGGATAAAGTGATGAATAAGAGTAACTTGGGTGTAAATGGAGCGGTGAAATTAGAGATTTCATATGCATACGAAGTGAACTAACGCTTAGGTGCTTAATCTTTAGAGATGATCATAGAAGTAATATCAATATTGTGACAGATGCTTTGATTATGATGATCACTCATATAATATTTTTTTGATTATTTAAGGATTGGATTTGATTGAAGAATTTAGAGACTTATGCTTGATGTGTGAGATTATCCTTAGGGGCATTGAATTGATTACGTTGAAAGTGACTAGTGAATTAATGGGTGAGATCAGAGAAGCCTAGGAGTCAGATCTTTTATTAGGGAATCTAATGGAGAAGATTGGTAGAAGTATAGATAACCATTTTTTAAATAGAAATCGACATTGTTTTGAAGTGCAAAGAGTAAATTCGGGTGCTTAGTAACCTTGAATTAAGAAAGAAGATCTTAGAAAAAGGACGTAATAGTACTCTTAGCATTCATTTAAGAGCTACTACGATGTATCAGAGTAGCGCAGCGGAAGTGTAGTGACCAAAGATGAAAAGAGGAATAAAGCAATTGTATACTTGTGATTAGCATACTAGAAGTCTTTAAGAATTTTGTAACACTTGGATGCTCCATTTTGGATTTGAGATGTGAGTGGATAGACCTTAGTGGTAGGTTTGTCAGAGACGTTTAAGAGATTGATTTTATAGATTGATTTTATTTGTGTTTTAGTGGATAGACTCGCCAAGTTTACTTGTCTTACCATTAGAAATCCTTTGATGAGATTGATAGAGTTGTATATCAGTAAGGTAGTGAGATTGCATAAGGATTCGAAAGTGAGAAGAGAGAAGTCTACCCTTACAAAAAATTTCGGGGACGAAATTTCTTAAAGGAGGGGAGTATTGTAACAGCCCATTTTTTCGCTGGGCCTTAGGCCCAATTCGTGCCCGGAACGGGCCGTTTCAAAAGTGAAACGGGCCGTTCCGAAATAAAGAAAGTGGCTAAATTTTAAGTTTCGGAACGGGTCTGGAACGGGCTGTTCTCCAAAGGAGAACGGGCCGTTCTGCTTGAAGAACGGGGCGTTCTCCTTGCAGAACGGGCCGTTCCGGAAGGAGAACGGGTCGCTTTGCTGGGTTTTGGAACAGGCCGTTCTGGTTTTAGAACGGGCCGTTCCAGTTCAAAAATTTGCACAGATTCGAAGGTTCCGGAACGGGCCGTTCCGAATTCAGTACGGGCCGTTCCGGGTGCATCAGAATGCCTATAAATAGGGCCCTAGGGTATTTGGAAATTCATAACTTGGAGAAGAGGTCCTAGAGAGAGAAAGAAGAGAGAGAAAGGGAGAAAGAGAGAGAGGAGGGGAAGGAAAAGGGGAGAGAGAAGAAGAAGAATCCAGTAGAGGAGGTTCTGCCTAAGGAGAGAAAGGAGGAGGAAGATAGAGGAGGTTCTACTCTAGTTCCGGTCTGGTTTAAGAAAAAGAGGAGGAGGTTCTGCCTGAGTTCCTATTTATCCAGGTACGGGGGAAAAGGGGATTATTTATATGTATAGTACATGAGGGAATTGGGTAGAGGAAGAATTCCTTAGGATTATGATTGATTTTACAATTATTTGATTTGAAGGATTATTGGTTCTATTAAAATTATCTGTGTTGAGGTTTATAAATATGCCTAAGTGTAGGAATGATGATCTGTGAAGAAGAATGAATTGTAAGGAAAATGCGGTGAGCTAGATTTTGGAATAATGAGGGGTTTTACTGTTTATATTAATTATTCTATTGATTATTATATTAATGAAAGTTATTGTTATATTACTTGTTAAGAATTAATGATATTGATGTGAATTGCTTGAGGGGTATGTAAACCCTATTTTATTGAGCTTATCTGTTATCTATGTGATATGGAATTGCGTACGTGATATGAATTTGAGTTATAAGATGAAAGGATGTATGAATGTGATTTTGATTGTGATTGTGGTGCCTCACATCGATGACTAGGGACGGCACGGCCCTTGGGTAAGTGGTGCTACAGGGAGGGCGTGACCCTAGCATGGTGTGGGATGAGTAAGACAGTTAACACCACCATTTATGTCGCTTATGGCAGCCCTGGCATAGGGTTAATTGCAAGAGATTGTATTGATTGTAATGTGATTGTGTTTCCTCACACCAAATGATTAGGGATGGCATGGCCCCTGGGTAAGTGATGCTACAGGGAGGGCATGACCCTGGTCTGGTGTGGGTTGAGTGAGGCAATTAACCCGTATCACTTGTGTCAGATGTGGCGAGGTCTTGGCATAGTGTTAATTGTTGAGATTGACATGAATTATTGATGTGGAAATGATGTTGAGATTGACATGAGTTATGAATGGTGAAATAATTGTTTTAATGATGTGAATGAGAAAAGGTATAAATGATTTTGTTAATTATAAAATCTAAGTGGATTATGATGAATTGATAAACTATGATACATGATCGTAAATACATTTAAATAAAGAAATATGATGAGATTTTAATATGGTGTGTTTGGATGTACTTTGCATAAAGATACTTTCTTTTCTCACCGTACGAATTGTGGTTATTTTTAGGTGGAGAAGATCCGGCTACAAGTGGCATCTAGAATGCCAACTGTTTTATTTTGGGAAATGCTCTGATATTGTGACATCGGGGCAAAGGATTTTTAGGACGAAATATTCGTGTGAATTTGGTACTGTAATATTATTTTGAAAACAATTTGTAAAAAACTCTTGTGTGTTATGTTTTATATTTCTGCTAATGTGGTTGTTCGAAGTTTCTCATGTGAACCCTTTTACTGTAATGGAAAGATTTATTACAATATACATGTTGGGGTAGTAAGGGTGTCACATGACCCCTCACTCTCCTATTGTCATTATTACCACGTGATGATCAAGGGTAGCAACTATTGTAGTGATAATTATAATTATAATAATAGTGATGACAAATAAAAACAACGATAATAATGATAAAGATGATAACAATGATTATAATAATAATATTAGTAATCTCATAAAAAGTATTATTAGATTTTGATCTCAATAATCTATTATTTTTAATTTAACCTAATGGTTGTTATTGTTTATTTTCATATTCTAACAAACCAAATATTCTCACTTGTGTTTCTCTCCATATACATGTCAGAGTTTTATTCTTTTTATTTTTATAATAATTATTAAAATATAGATTAATAATCTCTATATAAATTAAATATTTATCTTAAACAAGGGTTTCTTTTTAGATATTTCCTAATTTCTTTTTTTCCTTCTCCAATCTATTACTTTCATCTTTATGTTTAATTTGTTAGTGATCATAAAATTTATAACATAATAAGAATTATCTGTTTTAAATATAAAATATAATTTATATTTTCAAAAACATTTATTTATTGTAATTTTTTTATATTATAAAATAACATATATCTTCAAAATGATATAGTTATTATAAAATAAATAAAATTATCGTGTGTATTACATAAACTTAAAATACTAGATATTATAATAATTAAATAATTTAGTTATAATAATAATAATAATAATAATTAAATAATGAATTAAAATTATGCTTTATACTGTAAAATTAATTTAGCTTTTAAAAAAATTTATTTGTTAATATTTATATATTGCATGGACTAAAATGTATGATTTATTTAAAATCCTGTCGAAGATAAAGTTGAGAAAAAGTTTCCCATGGAATATATAGAGTCAAACTGGTCATTACCCACCTTGTTGCCAACTTGCCAAACATATATGTGTGAGATCTGATTGGATATCGAACGGGAGCAAAACCAAATATTATTTTATTGTAGTAATTAAATATATAGATGAATTTATATGTTTACACAAGGTAGAAAAACTGCATTTTACTTTTGGTTTTATTTCGACACTAGGATAAACAATTAACCTAAAACATGATTTGGTCCTAAAATTAAGGTATAAAATATTTATTAACTTTATTATAATTATTTTTTAAAAAAACTTTAGTTGATTATTTTTAATTAAGTTTTCTTCTTAAATCACATTTTTTATTTTATTTATAAAATTCGAACTAAAAAACTTATTTAAGACTTTAAAATAGGAATGTTAATTACTAACAATATATAGCTCTAATTAATTTGAAAATCTTAGATGATTTCAGATTTAGAAAAATTAGCTGCTTAAATTTAATTTCAAATGATTTAGATAATTTGTTTAACACAACGTACACTTTGCGTTTACATTTTCCCCCCTCCTAATATGAAAATTTTAGGTAGATATATATTAATAGCTAACTAGAATTTATATATATGTCATTTTTTATCAAATAGTTTAGTGACAAAATTAGCTTGGAATCTATGCCATACAATTCAAGATCGTTATTTACAGCGCAATATATTCATATATGTTTTTGAGGCTTTACTCGATGTTACTCACATCTCATATATTAATAAAAATTAAGAAACAGAGGTTATACAAAAGTTATACATAAAATAGAACATGGACCACCAAAAGTAAAGTTATCTAAATCTAAAAAGATATACACTAACAATTCACTGGCTAACTCCCCAAAATACAAAACCATGGATCAATACATTAAGATTCAAAAGAAAAACTTGGCCTACAACTATTCCTATACATTCACCAATGCTAGGAAGTAATTTTAATTTGATAAAGAAAATCAAAATGCAACACTGTTTTGTCTCTAAAAGCTATTTTATTTCTATTGGTCCAAATAACCCAAATTATTGCATGCCAAACAATATCCCTCCACTTTCTTTTTGATTTACCTAAAAACACGCGCTTGAGGAGGAAAAACACTTGACCCAAAGAGGATGGAAGCTCCAAATGTAACCCTGACCAAATAAAAACATTATGCCAAACATTTATGAAAAATTCACATTTCAAAAATAAGTGTTGTGATGATTCCAAAGAATTAGAACAAAATGGACACGATTGTTGTGGATCAGAAAAGACCATACCTCTAACAATCAATTGATCTATCGTGGGGATTCTATTTTGAAGCATGCGCCATGATAGGAAAATAATCCTAGGAGGCACAAAGGAAGACCAAAGCTTGATCAAAAGATCTACCACATCATCCAGAATGGGTTGATCCAAAGAAATAAGTAAATTGTAGGCGTCAGATACAGTGAAGAAACTTCTAGGACCTCATTTCCAGGCATCTTCTACCCCCACATTTGAATAGAAATCGGAGATAATCATAAACATATTTTGTAGCAAATCTTCCTCTCATTGAAAGAGAGGCCTACACCATTTCCACACCCATCTCCACCTAGTTTCAGAAAAAACACCCATCTATTCAATACTTGAATTTTTATTTGCAGCAATAGAGAATAATCTAGGGAATAACTTTTTCAAGGAATGGGTACTCGCCCAAGGATGGGACCAAAAGGAAATATTTTTTCCAGTCTCCACCACAACCTTTAAGTGCTGATAGAAGAAACCTTCCCCAATTTTATCCAACAAAATCATATCCCGCCACCAAAGAGAAGAGGATGCTGAAACTGATGTAGGCTAACACTATAACTTACCATATCTATATTCCAGCAGATTATACCATAAAGCATGTTTATCTACCAAAAAAATGTCATTTCCACTTCAAAAGAAGACTAACATTAAAATTAGTTAAACATTTAATCCCCAAATCACCCTTAGATCTAGGCTGACATACCTTGCTCCATTTAATCCAACTAATTTTGTTAGATTCCAATCCCCCATGCCATAGAAAATTCCTCTAGATCTTATTCAACTCCTTCACAACTTTACGAGGAACCTTATAGAAGGAAAACATAATAACTGGTATGTTGTTAAGAACAAATTTAATCATCACAGCTCTTCCAGCAATAGACAACTTTCTAGCTTTCCACCCAACTAATCTCTCTTTACACTTTCTAATAATACTTTCCCAAGCGTTTTTTTTTTCTTGGGTTAATCCCAATCGGAATGCCCAAGAACTTAAAAGGAAGAGGACCAGTTTTACAATGCAAGAAGATTTGAGCCGCTTGCATATAATTAGGATCCATATTAACCCCACACAAAATACTTTTATCAAAATTCACCCTCAAGCCAAAGACTAGTTCGAACCCCCTAAAAATCGCCTTTAAGGTCCATAAATTCTGGAAAGAAATATCATTGACCACCACAACATCATCCACATATTACAATAACGAAAAATTAACATTCTCAGCAACGGTGTCACCCTTAAACAAATTTTGCTCCTCAACTTTCCTCATCAATCTTGCCAAGCCCTTCGCCACTAAAAGGAATGAGAAAGGGGTAAAAGGGTCCCCTTATTTTAGACCCTTCTCCACATAAAATTCTTCTGTTGGAGACCCATTGGTTAACATAGAAAGTGAACTAATTTGAACTAGTGCCTTAACCCATTTTCTCCACAATAATCCAAAACCCAACTTATCTAATATGTAATCTAAAAAAACCTAATTTACAAAATGTAGGCTTCATGAAAATCAACTTTTTAAAAAAACATTTCTTTTTATTTCTCTTCACCCAATCAATTAATTCATTGACCACTAGAACCCCATCCAAGAGGTGTCTCCCAGGAACGAAGGCTATTTGTACCCTTGAGATGACAAACCCTAAACCTTTGAGATAAGCTTATGCACACTAGTAATAAGTGAAATGGGTCTGTATTCGGTTAAAGAAATAGGATGTAACACCTTAGGGATAAGTGCTAAGAAAGAAGCAAAATCTGTCTTAGGCAAAACAACATTTGAATAAAACTCCATAAATACTTGGTATATGTCCTCCTACACTAGCTCCCAATTCTGTTTGAAAAAACCAAACCCAAACCCATCCGGCCCCAGACTTTTCCCTGCTGTGCAACTCCACACAGCCTCTGTAATCTCCTCTATAGTAAAAGGTGAGGAGATGGCCTCTTGATCATTAACCGAGAGAGAAGGAAAAGAAATTCCTTCCAAAAAAGGCCTAATATGTTGTTCCTCTTTAAAGGAGCTTTTAAAATGATCTCTAATTGCCCTCTTAACCTCCTTTACACTATGTAACCATCTGTCGTCATACAACATCGCTGGAATATGATTCCTCCTCATTCTTAATTTATGAAAATTATGAAAAAAGGAAGAATTAAAATAACCCTCTTTGGCCCACTTCACCTTCAATTTCTGGATGATAGAATTTTCATTTCTAGATACCATTTTCCAAAAATATTTAAGAATAGGATTGCGTTCTAGCGCCATCTCTACATTTCCTTCCATAATAAGAGAGTCAATTTCATCCAGTTTAGAGGCCTGATCCTCAATTCTATTTTGTTGGAGAGAAAAAACCTCTCTAGACCAGGTTTTAAGACAACCCTTCAACTTTTTTAATTTCTCCCCAAGCGCACATAACCTCTAGTTAGATGGACATTGAGAATCATTCCAGCACCATTGTATGGTCTGCTTAAAATCCGGATGAGACATCCAGTAATCAAAGAATTGAAATGGCTTGTTGCCCCAATTCAACTCCTCACAATGAATGTAAATAAGTGCATGGTTAGAAATGTCTCTTTGTCCAATCCATTGAGCCGCCACCTTAAAATTATCAATGAAGCTCTCCGACATGATAAACCTGTCAATTCGACTAGTTGAAGCCCTATCCAGGCTTATTCAAGAGAATTTTTTTTCCAAGAACCATAATATCAATTAAACCCATTCTATCCAAGAATTCTACAAATCTATGTCTCTCCAGCCTGTTATGGTAATTTGAGCTTCCCCTAACTTCCTTTACTTAGAGAACAACATTGAAGTCACCACCAGCCAACCATAAATCCCCACTAAAACCCTTCTTAGACATCTCCAAGTCCGCCCACAATTTTAGTTTTTTCTCCCAACAACAAGAAGAATAAATATTAACAATAAAAACAATATTATCAGAGTTTTCTAACTTGAGAGCTACACCTAAGAAACCTCCCCCTTCAAATATAAACAAAAGAGAACCTAGAACACACCTCTATACAATTAATAAACCCCTAGACAGACCCTCAACATTTTTTGTCACCTAATTACAATTCGCACCCCCCAAATTTAAAAAATTTCCCAATGATGCATAATCTCACACTTGGTTTCTTGAATAAGCAAACAATCAAAATTTTTATTATGAAGAATGTTTTTCAACTATTGCCTCTTCAAACGGTTGTGTGCCCCTCGGATGTTCGGACTTGAAATCTTCATGGAGACCTCGCATGACTTCCCCTCTTAACTACTGTGATGGAGGAGGCCCATGGGCTAAGGGCCCCACTACTAGGGCTATGGCAAGGATGATACATGAAGAGTGGGCCCAAGCCCAAGGAAAGCCCACTATTTTATTTTGTTGGGCTTTGTCTCAAGTTCACTAGATTAGGGTTAGTATAGGATTGGAACTTAGTGCTTTGTATTTTGTTTGGGCCTTGTATTTCCGGCCTCATAGTATAGGATTTGCATTTAAATGTCATTAGAATTTAGGGTTAATTAAGGTTGCATGTGAATTGTCATTAGAATGTAATTAGCCTTGCATTTGAAATGCATTTCGGCCATGTGCACACATGCACATGGTGTGACCAAAATGCAATTCAAATGAAAAGCAAATCACATTCCAAATGAGGTGCACATGGGGAGGATCCGGGTTTGGCTCCAAAATTTGAATCTTGAATTCAAATTTTAGGCGCCTAAAGTTAAGTTAACCATACCATGGTTTCACTTAACCTTAGGCTAACCCATGGATCACTTAAACCTAATTTTCCCTATATATTCAATGTGGCCGAGACTTGTAGGTACTTTTGGATTAATTGAATGAGTTTTCTTCATTTGAAATCTCTCCCTCTGAAAGTCTCTCTCAACCTATCTCTACCCTCCTTGAGCTCCTCTCTTTGTAGAGCTAGGTTACTATTCTTCTATTCGGACTTAGCTAGATTCAAGCTAGGTTACATTGGCTCTTCTTGGAGATTCAATTCCTTGCTATTCTTCCAAGGAACCGAGAAGGACTTGAAGGCATTCATTGAGGATTCTTGAAGTAGAACCTCATCATACTGCCTCAGCATCATGTTCGTCCATCTTCACCAGTAACTCAATGTACTTGGTTGCCTTTCTTTCTCTAGTAACCTCCAATTTCTGAACCAGAGACACAGATCGGAGTTATCATATGGCGAAATATAGGTGTCTTTTGGGAATCACCTGTCGAGCGAAAGAAGCTTTTCAAGGAGAAAACCATTTGAATGGGATAACCACTGTCAAGGGATCTAGTAGCCAAAGAACGCCTAAGGTTTTCTTCCCCTTTAACATGTAGGGGTCATTCGTCTTGAGGTTGGAGACCATGACTATCGTTAATTTCTTTAGATCCCGACCGCGGAGGAGAACCAACATCCTCCATCCTTGAGTTATGATGACACTGTTGCGAGACCAAGCCTAGCAATCCAGAATCAACGACATCTTGATGGTTGTGTACCTTTTTGGTTATGGGTTGACAAGAAGGCCCAGGGTCACCCTTCGAAAAATTTTGGCCCAATGATTGTTTCAGGCCACATCCCCATAAATTGATAACGGTAGATGATAAACACACCTCCACCTTCGTATAAGCACACTCCCTTTTTTAAAAAATATATATAAAATGTCTAAATTATCCTTTAAAAAAATTAAATTTCTAAATTTACACCCCTTCCCCGCACCCTTCTTTCCCACATCCCACACCCCACCATAATGCTTTCCCGGAAAGTGGATGCAGAATTTCTAGTCTTAGTTTTCTAAAATACGATCTTTCTTCTCTCTTCCGGGCATTAGCAAGCAATCCAGACATCAGGAGCATTGATATCTGCCGAGCCGGTAATAAAGCTGTCTGGTCCCGAAATCCGGTAACAGAAGGATTCCGCTAGTCTCTGAAGACTGAGCGAGAACGGTAAGGGGCGCAGAATATCGTTGCGCGGGGATGCGATTAGCCAAGCTGGGGCAAACAAAGCCGCCCGGCCCCCTACCGGATTAGGAATGCGAAGGCCTTTCCTTCGAACCCAAACCCATTTCAATTCTCGCACCCCCCATTTTTTTTTAATCGTTGTTGTTATATACATGGTTTCTGATCTGGGATTGATTCAATTTGGGGGTTTCTGGGTTTGTGATTGAAATGGTCTATTTCCATAGCTCAATCTCTCTCTGCAACTCCTCCGTTGACCAACCCATGGCGGCTCGAAATCGAGGCACCGGAAAACCCCCAATTCCCTCCAGGCTCCGCCGTGCCGGCGATCCCGATCAGTGGTGGCCGACGTTGTGATTTTCGTGGCGATCATCACGGCGTTTGGATTCCTATTGTTCCCCTACGTCCAATTTGTGGCCAGTGAGAGTGTCAAAATTGGTGTTGTGGCTGTGAATTTGATCAAGGAAGAGGTTTCTGTGAATTTGGAGTGCGGGGAAGGGGGGTGTGAGGTGCGGGGAAGGGGGGTGCGGGGGTACCGGAGGTGTGGAGAAAGGGAGTATAAATTTAGGAATTTTTTTTTTTTTAAGGGTAATTTAGACATTTTATATATATTTTTTAAAAAAGGAGGTGTGCTTATACGAGAGTGGAGGTGTGTTTATCATCTGCCATTGATAACTTTACCCTTTCCTCTATTGGGCCTATCTACAGCTTTAACTTCATCCAAGTTGAAACCTACTTCTCCTTTTTCAAAATTTGAATGCAAATCACCCATGACGTCATCACTAAAGTTATCGTCCTTGTTAACGGAACAAGACTTCTCCGACAACCTTCTGTGACCAACCTCCATCTCTTCCGTATCACCAAAACTTGATTCACACCCCACCAATGATAAAGGTTTTTAATTTCTACGTGAACTACAATTGATACTCTCTTCCATCCCCCCTCTACAATACATATTTGATATATATCCCCATCTATTTCTACTCTCACTGTGTGGCTTAAGATGTCCTGAATGTTAGTACGAATTGCCATACGAGCTAAATCTAGGCATACCCTGTCCTTGGTTGGGTCATCCACATACAAGAATTTTCTATAGATAGAACCTAGCATTATGAAAAAATCCTCTGACCAACCATGCGCTGGCACCCCATAAATTTTCAACCAAACGAGGCATTCATTGTCTAAAATCCGAGATGACCATTGAAACACTTCCTCAAACCATTCATTTACCCATTCAACTTTATCAGTAATGTACTTTGTGACTAATTTAGGATCTTTTGTTTCGAGTAAAACCAGCAAAGCACCCATCGGAGTTGCTCTAATCCCAAAGATCCCTTTGAGATGAAGTTTCTTTTGTGTTATATATGCATCCCCCTTACGCTTTACATGCCCCACAAAAGAAAGCTCCAAACCCTCCTTCACTTTTGGGCACGCTTTGAAGAAACAACCCACAACAAGACATATATTTTTAATTCTGCCTCCATTTTGTCCTACATTCTTTTTAACGCCTGGATCCCACCTATTCTGCTGAAAAGCAATTAGTTTCCTCTCATTTGCCTTTGTTCTGTGCCTCCTTGATACATCTACTTGTTTTTTGTTCCCATACGCCCTTCTGAAAACGAGGACAATTTACCATAATTTTTCCCCTTGTATAAAAATCTTATCCAAGGTTAGAGCCATAATCCTCGCATCTTTCACTTCCGAAAATAGAGCAAAGTTGAACCTCTCACCGCGTTTGTCCACCTTCGTCGGGATAAACACTTCCTTGATATTTCCATGACGACTGAACTCATGCCACATCTCCTTCGCACCATAAGATCTTGGAAAATTTGTAAAGAAAAAGGAAGTGAGTTGCTCCTAATTCCTTCCCTTATCATTAGACAAGCCATAATGCTCCATCCTCCGAGTCCTTCCGCTGTGCCCTTTTCTATGATTTTGGAGGACGGTCCATCCCTCCTTATCCCTCTTTCTCCTTACTCTCTCTAACTTAAACATCTCTCTAACGGTAATTGTCCGCGATTTTTGAATGGAATAGGCTACTCACTTTGTTTGGTTTTTTTGCATTATGGTAAACCAACTTTGCTTGTCTTCTTAGTCTAAAGATATTTCTAATTTATACATGAAATATCTAATGTTTATATAATCAAAATTGACATTAATAGACATAAAAATTGCCCAAGGTAGTAGTAAAGGGAGATTCATAATTTTCATATAAAATAGATACATAATTTACCATAAATCACATTTGTTTCTTGTTTGAGAGCGGAATAACTTCCCCCTTCCACACACGATCCTCAAATAGAAATCAAAGTCATAAATTTGAGTGTGGCAATTGATGTCTAGGGTTTGAGATTGAAAATTTTGAGACCCCTGACCTCTTATTTGAACTACATCAAACATTGGAGCTTTTAGCATTCAACATTGGACCACAAAATAATCTATAATATATAGAAGTAATTTATTGTTTTCACGTCCATAATTTTTAAGACATTTTTATTCTGTATTTACTGTGGTCATTATACGCTTCACTTCTTTTAGAGTAAGATAACTCATTAATTTTACTTTCTTAACTTAAATAAAAATTATTTGTCAAAAAATAAACTGCATACCCATAAACATTTTATGGCTTCCGCATTTCAGAACATTAACAAAACACAAGGTGTATTTCTAATGAAATTGATATATATTGAGAAAACTCACCAAAACTAATTCACGTAGTGTTTGAGAGTGATGAATGAAACTCTCTTTCATGCAGATTTGATAAATGTGATAAGGAATCATGATTCTGATTTGGTTAACAATGGGAATAATTAATTGATGGAGCTAAGGGAAAACTTTCATGGTGGATCAATTATGATGAGAATGACAGGAATAAAAAATCAAATGTACTATAATAGTAATTCAACCATTACTAGTTAATATGCATATTTCATTTAATATACTATTAATAAGTGTAACAGCTCGATTTTCACAGATTGTTTGAGGGCCCAAAGGCCTAATAGGGTTGATTTAGTAGCCCAGAACGGGCCGTTCCCAAATCGGAACGGGCCGTTTCAAACGACTAAAACGAGAGTGATTTTGTATCCTAGAACGGCCCGTTCCCAAACTGGAACGGGCCGTTCCAAAATACAAAAATTGTCTACAAATTTTAGATGAGAACAGGGCGTTCCTAAATTGGAACGGGGCATTCCCAAATTGAGAACGGGCCGTTCCAGAGTTGAGAACGGGCCATTCTAAAATATGACCGTTGTGAGTATTAAATGCACCCCAGAACGGGCCGTTCCAAATTTGGAACGGGCCATTCCAGCGAAGCCTGATGTTTATAAATAGAGCACTCTGCCACTCCTAAAAAGCACACCTCTAATTTTCTGATTTCTTTTCTTCTGCTCTCTCTTCTTTCCCTCTACTTTATGCTTCAAGACCGAGGGGAACCCAGCGAGGGAGACCAACCAGATCTTGCGTAGGTTCAACTACTATTTATCAAGGTACGAGGGAAAAGAGGATTATTTATATGTAAAGTTACATGAGGAAATTGGGTAGAGGAAGAACTCTTAGGATTATGAGTAATTTTATAATTATTTCTGTTTGGAGAATTATTGATCTTATGTGATTTTGAATGTATTTAGGACTATGAATATATGATTTATTTGTAAAAATGATGCTCTAGGAGAGAGAACGAAATTATAGAAAAGTGTTTGTAAGTTAGGTTTTGGAAAAATTGGATTATTTTTGTTTGAGGAATTAATGATACCATTAGATTCTGTATGTGTTGAGGATTATAAATATATATTTAATTTGTAAGAATGATGATCTAGGAGAGAGAACGAAATTGTAGAAAAGTGCCTGTGAGCTAGGTTTTGGAATAATTGGGGGTTTTACTATTTATGTTAAGATTGTATTAAATTGCTAATTCTATTGATTATTATATTAACTTATGAATGTTATTGTTATATTATTTGATAAAATTGATGATCTAGATAAGGATTCATGGTGAATTATTTGAGGGGTATGTGAACCACCATTTTGTGTGGATTGTGTATGTATTGTGGAATTGATATGTGGATATGGGTGTGGATGTGAATGTGGATGTGGATGTGGATGTGGTTCCTCACACTTGTGACTAGGGGTGGCACGACCTTAGGCAAGAAATGCTACAGGCGTGACCTTGGCATAGTATGGGATGGGTGATTCCTCATGCTTATGTCGGGTGTGGCACGACCTCGAGCAAGAGATGTTGCAGGCGTGACCTTGGCACAGTGTAGGATGTGTGATTTCTCATGCTTATGTCGGGGGTGGCACGACCTTGGGCAATAGATGCTACAAGCGTGACCTTGGCATAGGGTGGGATGTGTGAGACAATTAATGCTTATGTCGGGGGTGGCACGACCTCGAGCAAGAGATGCTACAGGCGTGACCTTGGCATAGGGTTAATTGTAAGATTTGTGATGGATTGGTGTGATTGTGATTGTGATGTGATTGTGGTTCCTCATACTGATGACAAGGGGTGAGCACGGCCCTAGACTGTTAAAAGGGTAGCGTGACCTTGGCATAATGTTATGTCAGGGGTGAGCACGGCCCTAGGCTACTAAAAGGGTAGCGTGACCTTGACACAGTGTGATGTCAGGGGTGAGCACGACCCTAGGCTGAAGGGTAGCGTGACCTTGACATAGTAAGATTTGTGATGATTGTGATTGCAAGATTTGTGAAGATTGGTGTGATTGCGAATTGTGACGTGATGATGATGCATGATTGATAGAGTTATGATATATTGAAATGTTTATGAATATTTTATAATGAGATGATATGTTGCGTTTTTCCTTGTGTGATTTACATATAGATATTTTCTTTTCTCACCGTATAATTTGTAGATGTTTTAGGTGAGGAAGATCCGACGATGAGTGACATCTAGAATGCCAACAGTTGAGTTGTGGACATGCTCTGATATTGTGATATCGGGACAGAGGACTTCTAGGACATGAACTTTATTTGTAAATGGAGTTGTACTTATTATTTTGAAAACATTTTGTAACCTCTTATATTTTATTTTCCAAGTTTCTTTTTCAAAATATTTTGGATATCGAAGAATGTTTCGAAAGGTTTTTATGTGAACCTTTTTACCGACGTTGAAAAATTTATTTTCTTAGTTTATTTATACATTATATGTGTTGGGGTAGTAAGGGTGTCACAATATAGTAAGGGTGTCACAATAAGAAGATATATAACTCATTTTTACACTATCGACACCTACAGTCAAGATAATGATAAAGATTTATATCTTATTAATAAATAAATAATATTAATAACAACAAATATTTATTTATTTTACTTAAAAAGGTTTGAATGAACTATATATATATATATATATATATAAAGAAAATGTACTTGTACAACATATATAATTCCTTTTAATATTTAACTCTCCATTGCCTTATTTATTACATTCATTAATGATGACAAAAAATAAACACAAAAAAAGATGTCCTAAAATTATCCTATGAATTGTTAAAAATATATCCTGAATTTACTAGCGATGTATTATTAGTGTAGAAGTTTTTACATTATTAATCAATAAAAAAAAATTATAGACTTGATTTTTAAGATAATTATTATAAAAATTTAAAAATTTACATAATACCTATTTATTTGTGATTGGATGATTGTGAAAACGTTTTACAATATAAGTGGACGTTTTTCTCATATATTTATACTATTTATATAATTTGTTTATTGAATACTATTTCAAGTGCCAAGTAAGCAAGAATAATCAAACCGAAAATTTGGAGGGTTGAAAATTCACAACCAAGAATGAGCAATTGATTACTTCATTATTAAGTGGTAATAGAACAAAGAAGAGGGTAGGTGTGGGTGGGTTATGTTGCCACGTCCTTTTCTCACCAAACACATTGTGAAAAGGACATTATTATCAACCAGTATAAAAAAGGTACTATCTGTCATATTAATGTTATGAGATATGAGAATTGTAAAACGGTTATAATATAATTTATTTTTAGAAATAATAATTTTTATTTAAATTAATAAAATCAAATTTTAAGTTATATTTTATTAAAAAAATTATGTAAATAATGGATAAAACATCCTTAAAATGATCGAGATATTTTATATTTTTATATTTTATTTAATAAAAATATTTAAAATCTAATAATATTTATTAAATTAATTGGTGTTATATTTAATTTTTAAATATTAAAATCTTAGATTCAAATTTTATATTTGTAAAGATAATTGTTTTTTAATATTTAAAAATTTGAATATTAAATTATTTTAAAAAAAATATTTACATCAAATTATGTTATCATCCACACACACACACACACATATATATATATATATATATATATATATATATATATATATATATATATATATATATATATATATATATATATATATTAGTGTTATCTTTTGCATGACAAATGATCTGACCCCCTCCAACTAAAGTGAAGTGTTCTTTCTTTTTATTGTCGCGTGCGTTTTTGTGTGTGAGAGATAAGGTTATATTCTATAAACGTGCTTGGAATTAAAGTTAGTTAATTGATAAAAAAATTAAGAGAAATGATATTTGTGAAATAACTTTTAATGTTTTATCTATCTATCACATTATTTTTTATATTTATATTTTATGAAGAGATAAAACAAAAAAATATAAATTATTAATTATAGATGTATTATTATTCAAAAATAGTTAGTAGTTAAAATTAATAACAAAATTGAAAGTTATTAGTTGAAAGAGTAATGATATCCATGCAAAAATTTATTAAATAATTTGAACAATTTCATTTTTTATCTGTCTCTATCATATTATTTATTTCATTCATTAATAAAAAAGGTACATAAAGACAAAAAATAATGTTTTGTACCAATATCGTTTTTCAATAAAAGGAAAAAATTGATTGTTGATTGATATGTGTACATTATTCCTATACCTCATGAGATATACGATGAAAATACAATATATATCCATAACTTTGTGTTAAGGGCGTTATTGTTTTTCTTTTCTAAAAACAAATTTCATATGATTTATGATGTTGATGTTTGTGTTAAAAGTGGTAACTAAGGGCGTGGGTGTAGGGTTTATTTTCCGGAATAATGAAGGTGAATGTGTGGAGACAGATCGATTGGTTGAAGAGTGTCGAAATTGCACAAGAATGAGCACACCTTTAAGAGTTGAGTGTCAGCAAACATAGTAGCACACGAATTAGCTCAATTTGTTTTTATTATTTCTGAGAAAGTTAATTTGGAATTTTGGATTCAGGATTATCCTATGAAGATTTCCTCTCATCTTACATATTATCTTATTATGTAAATACTCTTAATTTGCCGCATGGATAAATTTACAGCTTTCTCTTCCTAGAAACAAAAAAATAAAATAAAATCATGCTTGTGATTTATCATAACTCTCTAATTAGTTATTTTTTTTAATAGATTTTTTTAATAATACTCAACATAACATAAGTCTAATTAAAAAAATTTATTAAGCCAACAAGGTTCAAAATAATGATAATTAGTAGATAGTTAAATTCTTTAAGTGTACTAATATAATTTTGATTTCTTGGTCGTGTATATGTAAATCATAATATCAACAATTCATACTTCAACTATAATATCAATAATTCATACTTCAATTCCACTCATAAACATCAACCAATCCATTCACAAGCACATATAAAAAAATGCAATGCGATGTGCACCTACATCTAAATGCATGGGGTACTCGATGGTCATCATCATCAAGAATATATAGTTGGTACCTAAGTTTCAAGTTAACCTTAGGCTACTAGTACAAAAGTGTTCCCACCAAAACACCAATAGGTTCCCACTAGAACCACAAAATCATGCAAATATGATGTATATCACCACCATGCAAATGCTTTCATATCAATACCTCATGAACATCTTATGATTCATTGTATCACCAACATCTATATTCATCCACGTCAAATGTCACCCATCAAGGTAAAAATCATCATTCATCAAGCATATATGTGTGTGTACACACACACACACACACACACACACACACATATATATATATATATATTTATATATATATTTACATTCGTCATCATGTAATCAATCATAAACATCATAATAACATCATTTTAAATATCAAAAAGGGCCTCTTGATAATCTATGTGTCGGGCTTGGAAACCCACGCCCGTCTTTAAGTCACGATAGAGAGCACTTACTCTCTCTCACGGTCAACCTCCCTAAGTCATGCCCGACTTTAAGCCACAATAGAGAGCAACCAAAACCTCTCGCGCCTTGTGTCACATCTCACACCTAACATTAAGCCACAATAGAGAGCACCACAATCCTCTTATGCCCAGCATGGACATTTCCACGCTCGACGCCAACATGTTTGGGCAATACCTTCATGCATACGAAGGCACGCCCAGTGTTGAGCACTTGAGCCCGGCGTCGTATGCGATCCAGCACCCAAACACACCACATTGGAACCAAAAATCTCAAAACAAATATCACTAAATCAATCATACAATTTATAAGCACTCATAATTTGTTTTGCATATAGAAAATTCTCCAATTTTAGTGTCTATAACTTTTACTCTTTTAATTTATCAAATTCTTCTCTTTTAGGGTTCCAACACTTTTCTACACAACACTCAATTAATTATTCTAAAATATTCGATCGTCAAATAAATTACATATTCTGAATCTACTCGACAAATCGCATCAAACACACACAACATTTCATCGAACAGAAAACTTATGGGATTGGGGCCATTCCTTCTACCGTTCATGCTTACACTTAAATCCCATAAATGAGTGTTCTCACTCCCCTTACTTGGAGTAATGCAACGTACGAGCTACTCTTCTTCCTCTTCTCTGGTGATTCCTTCTCCTTGCTCTCTAGATGTGTTCTCTTCAGAGCACCCGAGCGTCAAAGAACGTGAAATGAAACAAATGAATAATAATCTCTCCCTTTCTCCCTTCTCTTCTAATATATAGCTTATTTCTCTAAACCCCCTCTTATCTTAATTATTTCTAATACTCTCCTGATTAATTAAATCCATTAAAATGAATAAAATAAAAACTATTAATCACAAAATGAAATAAAATTATCATCATCTCCTAATTAATAATTACTAATTATTAGAAAAATCTTAGGGTGTTACTACTCTCCCCCTTCAAAGAATTTCGTCCCCGAAATTACTTGCAATGAACAACATCAGGTACACCTTTCGCATCTTGCTTTCGAGTTCCCAAGTCGAGCTCTCTTCAGTGTTACTTCCCTAAATCACCTTCACTAAAGGAACATCCTTCCCTCTCAGTTGTTTCACCCTCCTATCCTCAATCTTCAAAGGGACTATCTCATAGGTAAGGTTCTCCTACTATTAAATATCATCCAACTCAAGAACATGAGACAGATCATGGACATACTTTCAAAGTTGAGACACATGGAATACATTATGCAAATTGGCTAGCTTAGGGGGTAAGGCTATCTGGTAGGCTAATTCACCAATCTTTTTAGAATATGATAAGGATCAATGAATTGATATGTAAGCTTGCGAGCCTTGAGAGCTCTATCAACACCTTTCCAAGGATTTACTTTCAAAAATACGTGATCACCTTCATGAAACTCAAGATTCTTCCTCCTCTTATCTTGGTAACTCTTCTGCCTACTATGAGCTACTCTCATATTTTCCTAGATTAATCTCACCTTCTCAATAGTCTCTTGCACAATCTCAAGTCCTAAGATAAGGTTCTCTCCTAGTTCTACCCAACACAATGGTGTCCTACACCTCCTAACATACAAAGCTTCAAAGGATGCCATCCCAATGCTAGAATGGTAGCATTTATCATAGGTAAATTCTATCAAGGGTAGACAACTATCCCAACTGCCTCCTTGTTCTAATGCATAAACTCTAAGAAGGTCTTCTAAATATTGTATGGTTCTCTTTGTCTGACCATCAATCTATAGGTGGTAAGCCGAATCATCCCAAGCTTCGTACCCAAGGTCTTATGAAGATTCTCCCAAAATCTAGAGGTAAACCTAGGGTCTCTATTTGAAACTATACTAGAGGGAATCCCATGTAATCTCACTACTTCCCTGATATATCACTAGTAGAAAATTGCAAAATAACGACCGAAATTAGCGAACAAAATTTATCAGTCGCTAATTAGTGACTGATTTAGCGACCGATTATGAATAATTAAAATAGCGACCGATTTAGCGACCAAAATAAGTCATCGCTAGAAAATTAGTTGCTATTTCGGTCGCTAAATAAGAAATTTGATTTTTTAGCGATAGAATTAAATTCGGTCGCTATTTCGGTCGCTAAATATTAGTTAAAATTAGCGACGGAATTGAATTCGGTCGCTAAATTATAAATTTTGATTTTTTTAGCGACGAAATTGAATTCGGTCGCTAAATATTAGTTAAATTTAGCGACCAAATTCAATTTGGTCTCTAAATAGTAGTTAAATTTAGCGACGGAATTGAATTCATTCGCTAAATATTAGTTAAATTTAGCGATCGAATTCAATTCCGTCGCTAAATCAGAAATTTTGATTTTTTTAGTGACAGAATTAAATTCGATCACTAAATATTAGTTAAAATTAGCCATGAAATTGAATTCGGTCGCTAAATCAGAAATTTTGATCTTTTTAGCGACGGAATTAAATTCGATCTCTAAATATTAGTTACAGTTAGCGATGAAATTCTATTCAATCGCTAAATATTAGTTAAAATTAGCGACGAAATTATATTCGGCTGCTAAATAAAACTTAACAAAATTTATAAATTGCTTAAAAATGATGATAATATTGTTGTTGAGTATCAATCCCATTTTCTTTTTTTTTTGTAAGCGCAAGACATTAATTTATAATAAAAAATATTTATATGCACTCCTACATAATTAATACCAATAGTTACTTATGTGAAAAAAATATTTAGAGGTTTGTTTTTTACGATTGGATTTTCAGGCATTTTTTTAATTAGAGTATATGAATTTTTTAAAATTTCTTATTTATTTTGATCCATATTTATAATAAATATTTCTAACTTATGATAACTTTATTTTTAAATAAATTTTTATATTTAAATTTTATTGATAGAAGAGATGTGATATCTTAAGGAAAAAAAATTATAACATGCTCTCTTTTTCTAATAGGAAGAATACAAATGTATTTTCTTAACTATTAGTATTTCTTTATTG
The DNA here is from genome assembly GCF_000230855.2 of Cajanus cajan. NCBI lineage: Eukaryota > Viridiplantae > Streptophyta > Magnoliopsida > Fabales > Fabaceae > Cajanus > Cajanus cajan. Next base: position 39,031,174 of record NC_138517.1, on the reverse strand, counting down.
TTGTGTGATAAAATTGATTATTTTAAATTATTTTAAATTATTTAACTAGAATCTTATTAATAATTTACAATATGATTTTAATATTTTTGTATAACTAATATCTGATTTTAAACTTGATATAAAAATATTATGAAATAACTAGATAAGATTTTAAATTAGTATTTTATTATTGGTTGATAATTAGAAAATAAAACAAGGATAAATACATTTTTTGAATTTTATATATTAGATTTAAGATGAATAAATATATTAAGTTAATTAATAATTTATTTAAAATGTTAAAATTTAATTTATAAAAACAATATTTTAAAAGAGAAGGGTTATAATAACATCAGTGTAACTTTTACTAAGTATTACATCGCTCAATAACTTTATGTTAAATGTGAATTTTATAAATTCAACCGTTAGATTTAAAGTTTTTTACTCTTAGATCTCATATACAAAATTTTATATGAATTCAAGATGATTTGATACTTCATTTTTGTAAAACAAAATTGACGTAATATATACATTTCAAATAAAATATGAGCACTTTGATTACTTTTAAGTTGTTGTTCAATTTTAACAAAAATTGATATAAACATATAAAGTGATATGAACTTTCAATCTAACGGTTGGATTTACAAAATTTACATTCAATATAAAGTTATTGAGCGGTGTAATACTTAGTAAAAGTTATACTAGTGTTATTATAACCATTCTCATTTTAAAATATCTAAATTATTACTTAAACTTTTAAATTTATAATAAATAATTTAAATTGTATCATAAAATTAATTTTAAATAGAAATAAGTAGATTGTTAATTATAAAAGTAAGTATATATATAAATAAAGATTAATTAAATATAATATAATTATTAGTAATATAATTATTAGTAATATAATTATTATATTTATAATGGCCCGGATACACCAAAATGATAAGGATCCAAAGATAATATAAGTATGAGATTGAATAGTTGAGGATGACTTAAATGAATTAATTTGTACTACTTATACTAATAACATGCATCTGCTTTTCGGTAGCTTATCTCATCAGAACTTCACAGTTAAGTGTGCTTGACTTGGAGTAATATAGGGATGGGTGACCTTCTGGGAAGTTTCTAAAAATTATGTAATTAAGGGCAAAACATGCTAAAAAGTTAAGTATTGTGAAATAAAATTCTTAAGAAGCCAAATATGAATGGTTCGTAGCGACCAAATTTGCGACATCTATAAAATTTAATAAAATAAAAAATAAATATTTAGTGACTGATTTAGCGACTGATTTATTCGGTTACTAATTTGGTCCCATACACTTCAGCGACCAAATCATTGCAACCATTTTGCGACCAAAAAAATTTTCCCTCGCTAAATAGCTTAACTACCAGGGTTTTAGCGACTGATTAAATTCGGCCGCTAAGGTAAATAGTGACCGATTTTAGCAATTTAGCTACCAATTTTGGTGGTCGCTAAATTGCATATTTTTGTAGTGAAGTTTGCCAACCTCTCCAAGGAATATCTAATGTTAATAGGGATAAAGTGGGCAAACTTTGTGAGTCTATCCACTATAATCCAGATAGAATCAAACTTCCTAAACGTCCTAGGCAAACCTACCACAAAATCCATAGACACTTTATCCCACTTCCAAACAGGGATATCTAAAGGCTGCAAAAGTTCCAAAGGCTTCTGGTGTTCTACCTTAGACTTGTGGCATACTAAACATAACTACACAAACTCTTCTACCTCCCTCTTCATCTTAGGCTATCAGAACATCTTCCTAAGGTCCTGATACATCTTAGTATCTCTTGGGTGAATACTAAGAATACTCATATATCCTTCTTCTAAGATCATCTTCTGAAGTTTAGGATTACCAGGCACACACATTCTATCCTTGAATCTCAAAACACTATTAACTCCTACTTGGAAAAGGTTATCTACACCTATACCAATCTTCTCCACTTGGCTCACTAAGAAAGGATCTAACTTCTGGGCTACTCTAACCCACTTTATCAATCTACTAGTCACCTTCAACATACCCAATCTAATGCTCCTAGGGGTAATCTCACACACCAAGCTTAAGTCTCTAAACTCCTCAATCAATTTCAACTCTCTAATAATCAAAGATGATAGATGAATGGTCTTCCTACTCAAGGGATCCTCTATGACATTAGCTTTACCTGGGTGGTAACTAAGGTTAAAATAATAACCCTTAAGTAATTCTAACCGTCTCCTCTGCCTTATATTAAGCTCCTTCTAGTCAAATAAGTACTTAAGGCTCTTATGATTGCTAAACACTTCAAATCTAGAACCATAAAGGTAATGTCTCCACATCTTAAGTACAAAGACTACAGCCACTAATTCTAAGTCATGAGTAGGATAATTATGTTCATGAATCTTAAGCTATCTAGACGTATAGGCTACTATCTTCCTATCCTGCATCAACACGCCGCCTAATCCCATCTTAGAGGCGTCATAGTATATTGTAAAAGTCTTACTAGGGTTAGGTATCACTAATACAAGTGCACTAATCAATCTCCTCTTAAGCTCTTGAAAATTTTCCTCACATCTAGAGTCCCACATAAGAGGTTGGTTCTTCTTAGTTAGCTTAGTTAAAGGCAGGGATAATCTAGAGAAGTCCTCTATAAACCTCCTATAATACCCTGCTAATCCTAAGAATCTCCTAATTTCAAATACCAACTTAGGTACACTCAACTCAAGCATGACCTTTACCTTAGTGTTGCGGGTTGCATCAATTGTCCCGTGGCGGAGGTTAGGTGGGCCAAGTCACTGTTGAATCATGGCGCTTGGGCTGCTGCGCTCTTAAGTAAAAAGAGTTGCGCCCTGACTATCAGCTATAGCTTTTGGCCTAGTGGTAAGCGCTCGATCTAACAAGTGGTATCAAGAGCAGGTTTCTTGTATAAGGCTTAAAAGCTTCAAGATTTGAAATGGCCTCATCAAATTTGTTATTTCCCGAAGGAAACTCTATTAATAGGCCTCCTATATTCAATGGGGTAGGGTATCATTATTGGAAATCTAGGATGCAAATTTTTATAGAAGCCATAGACTTAAACATATGGGATGCTATTGAAATTGGTCCTTTCATTCCCACTATTGTAGTTGGTCATGAAATAAAAAATTTGCCCAAAGATCAATGGAGTGAAGATGATAGAAGAAAGGTTCAATATAACTTAAAAGTCAAAAATATAATCACTTCTGCTTTAGGAATTGATGAATATTTTAGAATTTCAAATTGTAAGAGTGCTAAAGAAATGTGGGATACACTTGAAGTAACACATGAAGGCACTAATGATGTGAAAAGATCTAGGATAAACACTCTCACTCATGAATATGACTTATTTTGAATGAATCAAAATGAAAGCATACAAGACATGCAAAAGAGATTTACGCATATAATTAATCATCTTGCATCTCTAGGAAAAGTGTTTCCTAATGAAGATCTTGTTAACAAAGTTTTGAGATGTTTGAGTAGGGAATGACAACCGAAAGTGACTGCAATTGCTAAATCAAAAGATCTGACAACCATGCCTCTTGCCTCATTGTTCGGAAAACTCCAAGAACATGAAATGGAATTAATGAGACTGAATCAAAATGAGGAAAGTGATAAAAGAAAGAAAGGGATAGCACTCAAAACATCATCATCCATTCAACAAGAAGATGAGAAAGAAGAAAATATTGTGGAAGATGGTTTAGAGGATGATGAAGATTTCAGTCTCTTTATAAATAGATTCAACAAATTCCTTAGAAACAAAGGAAACCGAAAAAGAATCAACTTCAACAATAAAAGAAAAGGAGAAGACTCTTCTTCAACCCCAAAATGCTATGAATGTAATCAACCAGGACATTTGATATTAGAATGTCCAATCTATAAAAGAAGGATGGAGAAATCTAATAAGAAAAGTTTCAAAGAAAAGAAGGGGAAGAAAGCCTATATCACTTGGGAAGAAAACGACACAGATTCTACAAGTGACTCTGAAAATGAAGTTGTAAATTTGGGACTTATGGCCAATGACTACGAAAGCGAAGAAGAGGTAACATCTTCTAACAATGAAATCTCAATCTCATTTGATGAACTTCAAGATGCATTCAATGATTTACATAAAGAATCATTTAAACTTGCTAAATTAGTATCATCTTATAAGAAAACAATTTCAAAATTAGAAAATGAGATTTCAACATTAAATAATGAATTAGATAATTTCAAAACTGAAATTAAGATGATTAACTCTAAAAATGAAAAACATGAAATTAAAACTAAGTTAGATACTAATAAAGCAAATCATCCATGTTTAACTTGCAATAAATTTAAGGAAGAAATTAGTAATTTAAGAAACACTCTTGCAAAATTTACAAATGGAAGAAATAATTTAGATATAATATTAGGAAAGCAAAAATGTATGGTTGATAAGACAGGATTAGGATATAATCCTCAAAAACAACAAAAGAAGAACAAAAATTTCTTTGTTCCCACACAAGTTACTAGTTTTCCTTTAATAACATGTTTTTATTGTGGGAAGCAAGGTCATAATTCTTCAAATTGCTATATTAGAAAGAATTTTAACAATCTCAAGAATTTGGTGTGGATTCCAAAAGGTTCTTTTGTTAATACTAACATTAAGGACCCAAAGAAAACTTGGGTACCTAAATCAACTCCTTCTTTGTCTTGAAGGATTCTAGCAACCAAACTTGGTACATTGATAGTGGATGTTCCAAGCACATGACAGGAGATGCTTCAAAATTTATTGACTTCACTCCTAAGAGAAGTGGACATGTAACCTATGGAGACAACAACAGAGGAAAAATACTTGGCATTGGAAAAATTGGTACAAATTTCTCAACCTCCATAGAAAATGTTTTACTTGTAGATGGTCTTAAACATAGTCTATTAAGTGTTAGCCAACTTTGTGATAAAGATTTTTCAGTATCCTTTGATTCACAAAAATGTCTAATAGAACACAAAAATGATAAACAAATCAAGATAGTGGGATTTAGAATTAACAATGTATATAAAATTAAAATAGAAAATAATCCTAAACATTCTCAATGCCTTATGAGTAAAAAAGATGAATCTTGGTTATGGCATAAAAGAATTGCTCACATAAATATGGAACACTTAAATAAATTAATCTCTAAAGATTTAGTAATAGGATTACCAAAAATTAAATTTGAGAAAAATAAATTATGTGATGCATGCCAAAAAGGAAAACAAGTGAAAGTATCTTTCAAACCAAAGAATATAGTTACAACCACAAGACCCTTAGAACTCTTGCATATGGACTTGTTTGGACCTTCTAGAACTATGAGCTTTGGAGGAAGTTACTATGGTCTAGTCTTAGTAGATGATTTCTCTAGGTACACTTGGACCTTGTTTCTTGCTAATAAAAGTGATACATTTGGTGTCTTTAGAAAATTTGCTAAACTAATTCAAAATAAGAAAAACCTTAAGATTGTCTCCATTAGAAGTGATCATGGAAAAGAGTTTGAAAATAAAGATTTTGATTTATTTTGTGAAGAAAATGGAATTGAACATAACTTTTCTGCACCTAGAACTCCACAACAAAATGGAGTAGTAGAAAGAAAGAATAGATCATTAGAAGAATTAGCAAGAACAATGCTTAATGATTCAAAACTCCCCAAATATTTTTGGGCAGAAGCTGTCAACACTGCATGCTATACTATGAATAGAGCCTTGATTAGACCTATTCTTAAGAAAACTCCTTATGAGTTATTCAATGGAAGAAAACCTAATATTTCACATCTTCACATTTTTGGATGCAAATGTTTTATACTTAATAATGGAAAAGATAACTTAGGAAAATTTGATGCTAAATCTGATGAGGGGATATTTCTTGGATACTCTCTAAATAGTAAATCATTTAGAATATACAACAAAAGAACTATGACTATTGAGGAATCAGTACATGTTGTATTTGATGAAACTAACCTTGTTTGTCCAAGAAGAGATGTTTTTGATGAAATTGTAGAAAGCTTTGAAGATAATCATCTTAATGAGCAAACTCACAAGGATGACAAAGATAAAGAAAAAGAGGATTCAACAATCCAAGAAGGTCAAACAAACATCAATTCTGAAAGAGAGTGGAGAATCTCAAGAAATCATCCTCTTGAAAATATCATTGGAGATATAACAAAAGGGGTAATTACTAGAAACTCTCTAAAAGAAGCATGCAACAATATGTCTTTTGTTTCTGAAATAGAAGTGAAAAATATTGATGAAGCTTTAAATGATGAACATTGGATTAATGCTATGCAAGAAGAATTAAATCAATTTGAGAGAAATCAAGTATGGGATTTGGTAAATAGACCCACTAATCATCCCATTATAGGAACAAAATGGATTTTTAAAAACAAACTTGATGAACATGGTCTAGTCATAAGAAATAAAGCTAGATTAGTTGCTAAAGGTTATAATCAAGAAGAAGGAATAGATTATGAAGAAACATATGCACCAGTAGCAAGACTAGAAGCCATTAGGATGTTACTTGCCTATGCATCAATAATGGACTTCAAATTATACCAAATGGATATTAAAAGTGCTTTTCTAAATGGTTTTATTCAAGAAGAAGTTTATGTAGAACAACCCCCCGGTTTTGAGAACTCAGAATTTCCAAACCATGTCTTTAAATTGAAAAAGGCTCTTTATGGATTAAAACAAGCTCCTAGAGCATGGTATGAAAGACTTAGTAAATTTCTTTTAGAAAAAGAATTTACAAGGGGAAAAGTTGATACTACACTCTTTATTAAAAGAAAAACTAATGACATCCTTTTAGTGCAAATCTACGTTGATGATATTATTTTTGGAGCTACTAATGACTATTTGTGCAAGGAATTTTCAAATGATATGCAAAGTGAATTTGAAATGTCCATGATGGGAGAACTAAATTTTTTCCTTGGACTTCAAATAAGGAAAACCAAAAATGGAATTTTTATTAATCAAAGCAAATATTGTAAAGAATTGCTCAAAAGGTTTGGAATGGAGAATGCTAAATCAATGGCAACACCAATGAGCACTACTTGCTACCTTGACAAAGATGAAGTGGGAAAATCCATAGATGTCAAGAATTATAGAGGTATGATTGGATCTCTCTTATACTTATCTGCAAGTAGACCTGATATTATGTTCAGTGTTTGTTTATGTGCTAGATACCAATCTAACCCTAAAGAATCTCATTTGAGTGCTGTTAAAAGAATTATGAGATATCTATTAGGAACCCAAAATCTAGGTCTATGGTATCCTAAAAACATGCCTTTCAATCTAGTAGGTTACTCCGATTCTGATTTTGCTGGGTGTAAAACTGATAGAAAGAGTACTAGTGGAACATGCCATTTTATTGGATCAACTTTAGTATCATGGCATAGTAAAAAGCAAAATAGTGTTGCTTTATCTACTGCTGAAGAAGAATATATTGCTGCTGGAAGTTGTTGTGCACAAATACTATGGATGAAACAACAACTATCTGATTATGGTTTATCATTAGATCATATTCCAATTAAGTGTGATAATACTAGTGCTATCAATCTCTCTAAAAATCCAGTTCTTCATTCTAGAACAAAGCATATTGAGATACGCCATCATTTTCTTAGGGATCATGTTCAAAAAGGAGATTGTGTTCTAGAATTTGTTGAAACAAAGAATCAATTAGCTGATATATTCACAAAGCCCTTACCAAAAGAAAACTTCTTTTCAATTAGACAAGAATTGGGGATTCTAGACTTTTCTCACATTATTTTTTGATTCTATAGCAAAAAAGGCACATTTTCCATTTTTGTAATCGATTATAAGTTTAAGTAATCGATTACCAGAGGAAATGATTAAAATTTTAATCAGTGTAATCGATTACCATGGTCATGTAATCGATTACCAGTGCGTGTCTGCTTGTTCTGGTATATGTAATCGATTACAGAGTAGTGTAATCGATTACCAGTGCGAACTTCACTTATCTGGGTAAAAGTGTAATCGATTACCATGGAATGTAATCGATTACCAGTGCCAAAATGCACAGAATCTCAAAAAGGTGTAATCGATTACCATATTCATGTAATCGATTACACGACTCCTCTGCACTTAAAGGAGTGCAGTTCATCTTCTTCCTCACGAAATAACCTCCATAGCCTCCGCGCCCTAACCTCTTCAAATCCCCATATCTTCCTCAATTCTTAACCAAATCGAACCCCGTTTGTTCCATTCTTCTTCATTTTCAATTCTCTTCAATTCTACCGATTCGATTTTACAAAATAATCACTCAAATGGCGGAATCATCAAAATGTCGTAAGGGTTCTTCACGTTCAACCACCGCTGGCCGCCATCAACAGCCTCCCTCCGACAACGCTCCTGCGAATCAAATTCCATATACTGGACGTGCTCTCGCTCTGTTCTCCTCAGACGAACAACGAGATAGGTACTACCAGTTATTTTCTGAGCGAAATATTGTTGATCCCAAGTATATTAGTGTTGATTTTTTTGAGGAAGAATCATTTGAGTGTTATACTATTTTTAAAAATTCTGGGTTGGTGGATTTTATGTCTATGAAGAACCCTGTTTATCCATAATTAGTCAGGGTCTTTTACAGCAATTTGGAAATCAGGAATGGAGTTCTTTACACTGAGGTTAAAAAAATTCCAATAGTGATAAATCAGTCTCTGTTTGGAGATTTATCAAAATTAAAAGATCAGGGTACTCTGTTTGAGGGAACCATTCCGAATACATGGAAACTAGAATATTCCCATCCCAATGCCCGAAGTATGATTTGTGTAGATAACGCTGACATGACTGGAAGATTATTGGCTGGCTCAATGAAATTTGATTATAGAATCATGCATTACATAATTGTTCGGGTACTGCTTCCCCGCACGACTAACCTTGCCCAGGCTTCAGAGGAGGACTTAATTTGACCAACCTTCGTCTGATATTTGATTTATCATCGTCTGGGGCACATTTCATATTCCATCTATCATTCAGCTTTATTTACTCTTCGTGTAATCCTTATCTTGAGATTTGTCTTGACTCATCTTCATCTGATACTTGAAGCTTTCGTTTGTGGTCTGTATTGTCAGAAGGTATCAAATAGGAAATGATACTCTGAATCATAGAACTATAATGAAATACACGATCAACCAACATTTATCAAAAGGCTCTCTTTATATTCAATATCTAAAGTATTTACATGATGCATAACCTAGGGTATTTATAGGAGTGGGAGACATCTAGGGTTGCATTTACGATTGCATTGGCCAAAATTTACAATACCAAATGCACACCAAATGAAACCCAAATTAACCCTAGATGCAACTTGGTGGCCAAGGATGGAATCTTTGAGTTTAGCTAGTTAGGCTACATCTAGGTGCATGATAAGACCATGCAACCTTTGCCCTCCACTTGGGCCTAAGCCTTTCTAAGTCCAAAAATAAGTGCAAACACCACCAAAAATACGTCTAGCTCCCTAATTAAATACCTTAGCCCAAAATTAAAAACCTATGATCTAAAGCACCCCACAATACAAGGGTAAAATGGAAAATACAAAAGATAAGGTCAAAATAGGAATAAATTTTTATGCTAATAAAAACGTAGGAGCTAAGGCCCAAAAGTAGGCCCACTCCTCTTAGGGTTTTCAAAGCTAACCCATTCCTCTTGCCTCTTTCAAAATACCACCTCTTGGTCTTCTTGGCCTTAGTGTGATTCCATCACTTCCTTTTGTTCAATTTGTTGAGGAATAATACATTAAATGAAATTTAATGTTAGTCTTACATAATAGTGTTCATTTGATGTTATCAGATAGGTTGTATGCTTCGTCTTATTTCTTTCATCTTACAAATGATATGTATATATTTTTCACTTTTCTTCTGTTATGCTTTGTCTTTGAAGAATGTTGAATTTTCTTAAAGAAAATCTCTAATTTGTTATCATTAAAACTTAAGGGATCATCTGTTGTCTTAAAACATGATTTTTTATTTAACACACACACACACACACACACACACACACACACATATATATATATATATGTCTAAAAAACTATACCGGTTAGAGACTTGGGTCTTGATCAGATGTTGAACTGATGGGTCAGTAACATCAGACATATGACATCATACCGACCTTGGTTGTCAGGATTCACCTTAGCCCTAAACTGCTTAATCATATCGACCAAAAGATCAAGTCATTCCTCAACTAACAAGATTAAAAGATAAATGTGCAATCTCATTGTATCTTAACCTACAAGATATTCACATATGGGAAAAAACCCCAATCACCATCAAGGTACATGCACTATAAATATGTGACATTCACACCTACAAAAACTAACTTAGGCATTGGAGTCTCTTTTGCAAGTACCACCCCTACCTTGGAGTATCTAACTTGTAGAAGCAGAAGGGACTCACCAATCTCGCCGAGAAGGTTATCATCGGACCAACTTCAGGTGAGAACATCTTGGCGCCCACCACTCGGATGGAAACAACTCAACATTGAGCGATACGATGGTACCACCGATCTTGATGAGCATGTCAACGCATATGTCACGCAAATGAACCTTTTCACTGATGATGACACTATCATGTGCCACATCTTTCCCACCTCATTGAAAGGGCCAGCTCTTAGTTGGTATACCCAACTACCCTTGAGATTGATCGATAGCTTCGACGAGCTAATTAGGCGATTTGCAACCCAATATGCAACCAGCCGACCTCATAACATCACATCACATCAGCTGCGTTGGCCAACCTCAGGTAAGGTGATGCCGAGTCCCTCAGGAAGTTCATGGAGTGATTCGCTAGGGTCTCCATAAAAATTTCAAACCTGAATCTTGAGGTTGCATTCCACTCTATGCTTATGGCATTAAAACCGGGACCCTTTGTTAATAGCCTTTGCAGGAGACCACCTGTAGACATGGAAGAACTCCATGCTTGGGCCGATGGCTACATACAAATGAAGAACACCTTGAGTTCCTAGAAAAAAATGCACCAAAAGCCATCCATAAGCAAAGATCAAGGTCACAAGGACAAATTGAAGATCTCTAATGAACCTTAATTAAAAAAATCTCGACAAGGAAGGGGCCCAAAAGACGACTTCTACACACCATTAAACACACCTCGAGTCCACATGTTGGATGAGGTTAGCAATATTGACCTGATCACGTTGTTGCCCCCAGAACATAACTCCAACAATGCCGATAAGTCCAAGCACTATCGGTATCACAGAAACTTCGACCACACGACTACAGAATGTTGGACTCCTTGAAATAAAATCGACGAGCTAATCCAAGCTGGCCATCTCAGACAATATGTGTAGAGGTCCCAATCCCATAGAGGTAGATATCATGGCTGGGGAAGAGGGAGAGGTCGGGGCTCTCATCCTCGTAGTGATCAAACCAAAGGACCTCGACAAAACACAAACAACACCGAAAAGCCTGATTCAGAGCAAGATAGTGAACAAGCCCCCCTCCGAGGGGTAATCAATACCATCGCGGGGGATTTCACAAGCGACGAGGCAAGTAACTTGACCTGAAAATGGCATCTATAGAATGTCAACTACATTCATACCTGACCAACACCTAAACAACAACAAACACTGCCTATATCACCTTCACCAATGATGACTACACCTATATCAACCCCAACCAAGACGATCCTATTGTCATTGTTGTTGAAGTTGCCAACTAGAAGGTCCATAAAAGACTAATTGACCAAGGTAGCTTGACCAATGTTCTCTATTGGTCGACCTTCCTTAAACTAGTTGTCCCACACACGCTCATCAAACTCCACACCAAACCCTTTGTCAATTTTGCTGGAGAGTGGGTGTACACCAAAGGCTATGTCGAATTGTTGACCACATTCGGGACACCCCCATCCACCAAGAGGGTGATGGTCAGGTACCTACTCCTCGATGCCCATACTTCATGCAACATTATTATTGACCGGTGAACCTTGAATCAACTTGGTGTCGTAGCATCCACCCCACACCTGACCATGAAGTTCCCCAAAAATGATGGACAAATAATCTCTACAAAAGCAAACCAAAAAATCGTTCGCCAATGCTATGTGGAAAGCCTAAAGGTATCAACCTCATTTGTCGACCGACAACGACCCAAGGTCATAGTGGCCCACGTTGCCAGTCTTGGTGTGTTCGATGTCGATATAAGGGCAGATTGCATCGACCATCGACCAAGCCCCATCGATGAGCTCATGGAATTCCAAATAGGTGAGCACCCTAGCCAATGTACCAAGGTAAGTCATAATATAAGCCCAAAGTTACAAGAATAGGTGATAGTTGAGGTGGTCAAGAATGCGGATCTGTTTGCATGGTCAAGTGCTGACATGTAAGGAATTAATCCAAACCTCATATATCACAAGGTGGCCATTCATAAAGAAGAAAACCTATGGCATAGAGGAAGCAAAAGATCGATGATGAGAAATGTGATGTTGCGACCAAGGAAACCTAGAAACTATTGGTTGAAGGGTTCATCAAAGAAGTCAGGTACACAACATGGTTAGCCAATGTGGTATTAGTTAAGTAAAGTAATGGGAAATGGAGGATGTGCGTCGAATATACCGACCTCAACAAGGCATGTCCCAAGGATGCTTACCCAATACGGAGCCCTAAAGCCCTACATTAGATGCAATCACTATAGCCCTTCACATAAGGGGGAATAAACATACTCGGGCTTTTTCCCCCTACAAGGAGACAACTTAAATTTTTTCTCGTAGTTTTCGATTACTTCACGAAGTGGATCGACGTGAGCTCTCTCGCCAAAATCACTGCCAAGAACATGTAGAAATTTACATGAAAAATGTAATATGTAGATATGGTTTGCCACATTTGATAATTAATGAAAATGGAAGACAATTCAGCAACAAGAGGTTTGAATATTTTCTTTAAGTGCTCAGCATTACTCATCATGTCAGCTCGGTTGAGCACCTGCAAACCATTGGCCAAGCCGAAACTGCCAACAAGGTGATACTCCAAGAATCAAATAAGCAACTTGGACAAGCTAAAGGGCTTTGGGTAGATGAGCTTGCTAGCGTCCTTTAGGCATACCATTGCACCTCACAATCGATAACACAAGAAACCCTCTATAGGCTGACTTATGGATCTGACACCATGATCCCTGTGGAAGTGGGGGAAACATCACACCGGTGCCTCAATTTCAACCAAGAACAAAATAATTAACACATGGCACTCAACCTCGACACCATTGAAGAAGACCAAGAAGTAGCTTTGATTAGAGAAGAGGCCTACAAGCTTCGGGCTTGTAGGAGATACAACACCAAGGTCAAGATGTGAACTTTCCGAGCTGGTGACCTCGTTTGGCACCTACGTGGAGAGACTAGAAAAGACTCCTCTAAGGGCAAGCTAGCATCCAATTGGGAAGGACCATTCCGAGTCACCGAAAGCCTTGAAATCAACACATACCTGCTAGAAGATCTCGGAGGGAAGTCTCTCCCAAGGACTTGGAATGCCACCCACCTTAAGTTTTATTATAGTTAGCTTATAAAAATAGAGAAGGGTGTAATAAAGCACATCTGAGTATTATTCAAATTCATTCTCTTTACATTAGTCCTTCTATGATTATCTTTTATCAAGAGAAAAACACCTCACCCAAAATATAACAAAAGGTCAAATTTGAACCTTGTCAAAATATTAAATTATACGAACAAGTTCAAATTCGAACCATAGCATAATATTATACGAATAAGGTCGAATTCAAACCTTGTCACAATATTATACGATCAAGGTCAAATTCAAACCTTGTCACAATATTATATTATATGAACAAGGTCAAATTTGAACCTTGGCACAATAATATACAAACAAGGTCTGATTCGAACCTTGACACAACATTGTAGAATCAAGGTCAAACTCAAGGCCTTACTACAATCTTAGATCGTTAAGGCCGGTTACCAGAAAAAAAGAAAATAAATAAAGTCTCAAAAAGCTAAAGATAAAACGTTAACAAACAAGTATCAACCAAGAACAAAACACGAACATCTCAATAAAAATGGAAAGTGTTCAAGTCAACATATATAAAATATATGATCTGATACAAACTTCAAAAAATACATAGAAAATATATAAATTTAGGCCGCAGTATCTCCACTTGAGCTATCAAAGAGATTATCCTTATTCACCAGCTGCCCACCTCTCACATCTTTGTCAACATCCATCTCAATCCACCCCCGATGTGATCACCTTGGCCTGGCAAGCCGCCTTTGCAAAACCCTTCTTATGCTCGATAAGGACGGCAGGTTGAGTCTCACGAAGCTCTTTTTCTAAGTCCTTCATTAACGATGCTAGAACCTCGATGTCCATCTTTAAAGCACTAATCTCTTCGACCCTGCCAACAAGAAGGACCTCGTCGCATAAATGCTTCTCCTCAACCGCTCGTACCTTGGCCTTTAGTGCTTAGTTCTCCTCTTCCAATGCTCACACTTGAGCATGAGCACCCTCCGCCTCGCTCCTTGTCACCCTGACACCTTCTATGAGCTCGGCAACCTTAGTGGCATATGACTCGTTCGCCTTCATTGCGGTAGAAAAAGACTTTTGAATTTTCCCCAGATCCCTTTTCATCACCTAGAGCTCAGCTTGGTCCTTTTGGGCTTTTTCCAAGTCGGCATAATGTTCCTGCCACTTATGCTTCTAATGATCAACAATAACAATCAAACTTTGAAGGAACATCTCGGTCGAGTCAAGCCCCTCAACTAGTCCTACTTTCTTAATAATGGCCTTGTCAGCCACATACGCGGGATCTTCCTTGTAGAAACCATCAACTGTGAGACTAACGTCAAAGCGTAGGTAGATGCAGTAAGATTGAGTGACATAACTTGACCTAGGGGCCGCAAAACTAGCAAAAGATGGCCCTGACCCAACAATAGCATTAGGGACCACAACGGTAGAAGACGGTGGCACCGATTATGATAAAAGGTCAATGTCAAAAATTAAACAATAAAGAATACATATAAAAGGGGCAAGTCTAAAAATAGTTAAGCTACAAAAGGTAAGAACGATTACCTGATGCACGAGTGAAGTATTGACCGGAATATTCAATGGTGTCATCTTAGTCGGTGAAGTATGAGGCTGAGGACTATTAGTTAAATTGATCAAAGTCTTGGGCTCATGGCACCCGACGTAACCTCATCCGCAAGTACCTCAGATATTTGAACAACCTTTCTCTTCCTCAGATGAAGTTGATTAGCTGTGTCCTCCCTCTTGTCAGGCTCGGGAATCTTCACCTTTTCTGTGTTAAATTTTGCCTTTAGCTCGCGTCACTTACTTTTTCCCATCAACCCTACAAAAGGAAAACAACCAAGTAACCATGAGAACGTTAGTAAACACAAATGCAAATCCACTAGATTGACGGTAGAATACTCACTTTCAAGACCCTTGTCTTCGTCCGTCAGATCGGCAAGAGACAAGACGACCTTGTTATCCAAAGGCCGAGTAAACTCTTGAAGCTTGGCTATATCAACCTTGTCGAAAGCAGACAGAGCAAGACCAATGGAGCCATTAAACTTAATAAGGTTTCATTGCCTAAAGAAAGGAAACCTCGGCTCCCCATCAAGGTGGAAAACGGCTTCAGTGGTCAAGTCGGTGTTGATAGGTCGGACTCTGATTAACTCTTCTTGAAATTTTTATAGGATCGGGAATACAACTAGAATAGCCCCCGACCTTACTGCCACTAAGAGACACCTAACCTAGAGGAGGATCACCCAACTTCAGTTGATAGAAATGAAGAAATTTGGGCAATGTGACATCTATCCCTAAAGCCGAGCATAAAACTTGGAAAGCTCGGAGGAAACCTCAGCTATTAGGGTGAAGTTGACACGGGGCGACATTTATGTGTTTAAGGAATGAATATTCAAAGGGAGTAAAAGGAAGAAAGACACCAAGGTCCCTAAAAAAGCAGTGATATATATATATATATATATATATATATATATATATATATATATATATATATAAAAGAAATGGGTATTCGTAGTACCCGACATAAAAACATGCTCATTGAGCTGACATGGTTCAACCCGAATGAGGTTAGAGACACCTGACAAGTAGATCATCAAGGATTTCCAGAGGGCATTGACTTCGAGAAAAGACCTATACCTACTCTCAAACTCACCAACATCACCCTTGACCCATTCGTACCCAGCAATAAAGATACCAGGGTGCGAGTCTTTCCTATTGTTCCCACCCTTTTTTCTCTTTGGCCATCGTCGTCATTGATAACAACCCCTTTTTTACCCATTACTATCACCTCATCCAAAGCTAGAGGGATAGAATCAGAGGGACGTGAAATGATAGAAATGTCTATGACCAAGAAAAAGAAGCAAAAGGAGGAAAAAGTACCTGAACAGAACGTAAACACGAATTGAAGGAAGAAATTGTGGCCGAAGAAGACGGTGTGGCCGAAGACGATGATGCAAACAAGAAAGAAAGCAGGAGCAGGAGAATTGAAACTCTATGAATAGTAGTGAAGAAGACAAAATGAAGGTGGCGCAAAGGGCTTAAAGGCTAGGAAATGACAAAAATGTCAAATAATGGACCCTATTAAATAGGACTCATAATGATGGGATGCGGCTCCCCATTATGAGTCGTCACCCTTCAATATAGTCGTTGTCATTT
The DNA here is from genome assembly GCF_000230855.2 of Cajanus cajan. Lineage (NCBI taxonomy): Eukaryota > Viridiplantae > Streptophyta > Magnoliopsida > Fabales > Fabaceae > Cajanus > Cajanus cajan. The sequence goes on along the minus strand of NC_138517.1, from coordinate 39,014,543 downwards.
GATATCCCAAGGCACATCGTTTAGAGAAACGAAGTGACCCTTGGATGACACGTGGGATCCAAATTGACAGGCTGGGAAATGAAAAAACATGACACTTTGCCTAGTAGTTTGAGTAAGCTCTTCAGCCTGCTCAAAACACTCAAAGCTTGGGGCGCTAGTGTACCAACCACACCAGGTCGATAACATCAGACATATGACATCGTACCGACCTTGGTCGTCGAGATTCACCTCGGCCCTAAATTGGTCAATCATATCGGGCAAAAGATTAAGTCATTCCTCAACTGGACAAGTTAAAAAGATAAATGCGCAATCTCATTATATCTTAACCTATATGATATTCGCACAAGTGAAAAAAACCTTAATCACCATCAAGATACATAAATATGAGACATTCACACCTACAAAAAATAACATAGGCATTGGAGTCTCTTTTATAGGTACCACCTCCACATTGGAGTATCTAACTTGAAGAAGTAGAAGGGACTCACCAATCTTATTGAGAAGGTTGTCACCGCACCAACTTCAGGTGAAAACACACACACACACATATATATATATATATATATATATATATATATATATATATATTGACTATTTATTTTTTAGGATTTTGAAGAAAAAAATTGATATGCGAATTTAAAAATTTGAAAACACAACTATCAATACAAGAAAATCAAAAGTTCTGTTTGGTTTCATTGTTTTCTATTTTAAATAAAATAGAAAATACACATAAAAATATATTTAGGTAAGAAAACAGTTTAAATAAAACCTAAAATTTGAAAACAGAAAAATGTTTTCGGTGTTTCTGAAAAGGAAAACTCTACGGTACCCATCGGGTACCGGAACAGTCGAATATTTTTTTTAATTTATTGTAATTACTTATTTTATTTTTGTTTTTATTTATTATTTTAAATAATTTATCTTTATAAATTTTTTTATATCTTTAAATTACTTTTATATTTTTTAAATTTCATCTTAATGTAGCATTTATTATAATTAAATAATTTAATATTAATATTTTTTTAATATATTTTAATGTTTTTTAGAGTTAATTTTTTAATTTATAGTATAAATTAGTTTTTCAATTATATTATTTATTATTTTTTTCTTATTTTAATATTTTTATAATATTATTATATTTTTTGTTTTTAACTTTTTAATTCTATCACATATAAATAAAATTTGTTATGAAAATTAACCTTTTAATTATTGTTTTTTGAATTAGTCTTTTTGATTGATTTATCTTCTACAAATTTTTTATCTAAAATTTATGTTATTTTAAATTTATTTTTTAAAATTTATTTGTTCACATAATTTGAGGTACCAAAACTCTTCAATTATCATGACACTAGTACAGAAAGGGTCTTTTACGTTGGAAAATGGTCCGACGTTAATACGGGAGTCGTAAATTTACGTCGCCTCTATAAGGCGACGTAAATTTACGTCGGGGATTTCTCCAAACCGACGTAAAATGGGGCAAAATCATGCCACAATTTTACGTCGGTGATGGCTTTGTCCGACGTAAATTTACGTCGGTCATTGCGAGGACCGACGTAAATTTACGTCGGACAAAGCCATGTCTGACGTAAATTATGGGAGTTTTTTTTTTAAAAACGTTTGTAAATTGATATACCCAACACCTGCATATAAATATAATCCAGAATACCAACTCTAAACCAGGCTGTCCAGAATAGAAATTCAAATTGTATTTCAAAATTGAATGACAAAAAGAAAATAATATATAAATCTTAAAAAACATAAATTATGACAATGTAAATCCTATTATCCTAAAAAAGCTATAAAACATGTTTGTCAATGCTATCTAACTAACTAAACTAACTAACTATCAAACTATAAACATAATATCTAACTAACTATCAAACTATAAACATAATATCTAACTAACTAAACTTAGAAAAAAATTTGCCCATTGTTCTCTTATCTTGAGCAACTCATCTTCGGGCAATGGAGATGGATCTTGAAAGACCTGAAAGGGTAATTTAAGTGTCATTAATATGCAATGTTAATTATTCTAAAGGTAAATATAGTTAAATAAATTTTGATATGAATTACCTGCGCCCAAGAATCAATAATACCCGCAGAAACTATGGCTTTCATCCAATACATGATGTAATAGCCACATTCAAACGAGTCTTGTTGCTTATTACACTAAAATGAGAAACAAATAACTATTAATTCCAAAGTCAATAAATTTAAATATTATTGATTGTATGAATTTATTTGCTAACCTTAGGGTATATGAAATGCAATGACTTTGATGATCTGGCTCTTCCACTTAATATATTAGCTCCAGACACGATTCTAATTAATTGAAATAAAAACAAATGTTAGCCAATATATATAATTAGTTTTAAAACATAATGAAAAAATTTTAGTTACCCATGTAATTGGCTTTTAATTTCATGGCTTGGTTTTCGATGAAGTGAACAAAACCACACCACGGTATATTCCTTAGGAATGATTACCATTAACTGCCAATGGGACCTACATTGTATGACAAATAAATCAGTTAAAAAATTACCATGATTAAAAAACCAATTAAAAAACTAACCCGTCAATGTATGGAGCCATGTATATATGTCTTCTTGAGTCACTCATCCATGTTTGCATATATTGTTGGATCTGGACCTGAGTGTTTCCTGATTTTTGGATGGATTGAGGCTCAATAAATCCATATACTTCTGCTTGTGCTTGCTCCACACTCAATTTGTCCATGTACCTAACACAAATAATTATTATAAGTTAAATATAATTATTGTAAATTTAGACTCATAAAAGAAAATATGAGGAGTACCCTTGTGGAACTTTCACACTGCTTAAGCACTCACAAAAGCTTTTTTTTTCTTTCTTTGATAGAGTATGACAAGCTGGAGGCAAGTAAGTGCGTCTTCCAATAGACTGAGGATGCAACTCAAAACGTATACCCATGTCCACCAAATCTTGTCGTGCTTTCACTCCATATTTAGTCTTTCCTTTGATGTTTAGCAATGTCCCAATTACACTATCACAAACATTTTTCTCCACATGCATCACATCTATGCAGTGTCTAACATCTAACTTGCACCAGTAATGAAGATTAAAGAATATTGATCGTTTCTTCCAGATATTTCTCTCAGTTGACTTCTTTTGCGTCTTTCCGAACACAATGTTAATGTTCTTCACCCGTTGATATACTTCTTCACCATTGCGCGGTGTGGAGGAAATTTCATCCTCTTGACTTCCATTGAATGCTTTCTTCAATCTACGGTATGAATGACTACGAACAAGAAACTTACGATGCCTAGTGTACGCAGTCTTTTGCCCATGTTTCAATTGGGTATAACTTGTGTTTTCTTCACATATAGGACATGCATAATGACCCTTCACACTATACCCACTCAAGTTACCATATGCTGGAAAATCATTTATTGTGCAAAATAACATTGCACGCATAGTAAATTTTTCTTCACGATATGCATCAAACACCTCCACTCCTGTGTCCCATAACATTTTCAAGTCATCAATCAATGGACTAAGATACACATCTATGTCATTTCCTGGTTGTCGAGGACCTGATATCATCATAGACAACATAATATATTTTCTCTTCATGCATAGCCAAGGAGGCAAATTATAAATGACCAACAAAACTGGCCATGAACTGTGTTTACTACTTAAGTTCCCATAAGGATTCATGCCATCTGTAGCTAAACCAATTCTCAAGTTTCTTGACTCTGCACCAAATTCTGGAAATGTTTCATCAATCCTCTTCCATTGCGGAGAATCAGCTGGATGTCGAAGAAAGTTGTCACATTTTCTACCATTTTCATGCCATGTGAGGTTTTTTGCATCCTCTTTAATGGCAAACAATCTTTTAAACCTAGGTATTATTGGCAAATACCATAAGACCTTAGCAGGGGGACCCTCTATTTCTTCCTCACCATTACTTCCATCAGTTTTCTTTTTGAACCGCGACAATCCACATGTGGGACACACTTTCAGTGTAGCAAAATCATTTGTATACAATATGCAATCATTAGGGCACGCGTGTATCTTCTTATACTCCAAACCCATTGGACATAGTATCTTTTTTGCCTCATAGTTGCGATTAGGTAACATGTTATCTTCTGGAAGCATCTCCTTCAATAACTCAAACAATTCTGTGAAACTTTTATCAGTCCAGCCATTTCTTGCTTTTAAACTAAACAATTTTAAAGTTGCTGATAATCTTGTAAACATACTGCATCCTGGGTACAATGGTTGCTCAAAATCAGACTTTAAGGTATCATACACATGTGCTCTTTCAAAATTTTCTTCACCAACATCACGTATCATCTCTTCTAAGTTATCGCCCATCCCTTCAAAATTTTCAGTTGTTGACACTGTTGGAATGTCTAATATTTCTCCGTGCCATGTCCATACTGTATAACTCTTCACAATACCATATATAAACAGGTGATCACGTATTTCTCCAACTTCTTGACGTATCTGATTCAAACATCGAACACATGGACAATAATATGCCCCTTTGATGGGTTTCCCATTTTCTCTTTCAAATTGTAAGAACTCTTCAACTCCATTTCTGTACTCTTGACTAATGCGACTTGCATTCATCCAACTTTGATTCATTATCTATATATTAACACAAATTAACTATTGACTCAGTTATTCATAAATTTTCTAACCTAAACTACAACCCTAAAAAATCGATGGTAAACTAAAGGTCAATGCCTAAAAAAGTCTCTTCTTTAATGCATCTGGAACGGCCCGTACTGAAACTAGAACGGGCCGTTCCAGATCAAAAAATTACAACAACAAATTTCCAGCAGAACGGGCCGTTCTCTTTGCAGAACGGCCCGTACTGCTTGCAGAACAACCCGTTATGAAAGGAGAACGGCCCGTTCTGCAAGGAGAACGGGCCGTTCCAGCAGAACAAATAGCAAAAAAAAAACAAAATAATTACGGGGACAACAAACTAACCTCAAACGACCAACGTGCAGACACTTAGAGACTTGGATACGTTGAATGTAGCAATAAACGCAGTGGGAGACTCAGAAATTTAGAGAAAATGAGAGGGGTTGTTTGTAAATTGTGAGCGCGGGAATGGAAAATACAAAGGTGGGGAATATAGGGCCATTTTTTACGTCGGGTTTCGTTGTTCCGACGTAAATTTACGTCGGACTAGAGAGGTTCTGACGTAAATTTACGTCGGACCCCCTCTAGTCCGACGTAAATTTACGTCGCACTATGAGACTGCGACGTTAATTCCCACATTTACGTCGGACTAGGGGGGTCCGACATAAATTAGTCTCCACTTAATTACGAAACTGCCACCGCGTTTTTACAACGTCGGTGTTTACTGTTTCCGACGTAAATTGGGTGACGTAAATACCCTTTTTTGCACTAGTGTGAGTACCATAGCAGTTCCTTTTTGAAAATGTACCTATGAAACGGCGATGTTTTTTATTCTTCGTGGCATTTCTTCGACCCCTGCATCCTACGTATTTCCATAGAGTTTTTTTTCTTCTCTCTCTTTTGATACAAATTGATCACATATTCATTTCACTGTATTTTTAGGTTGAAGAAGGTTATTTTTGTTGCAGCCGTGTTCTATATATGAATATTAATATTTTGTGATTTATTTGATACAATTATTCTGTAGATTTTTAATTAGATATGATATATATTATTTAATTATTATAATTAAATATTGGTTGTTAAATATGATTAATATTTAATGTGATTGAATATTTTTTTAAGATAAATAGTATCAAAATATTTCACATATATTTTTAATTGTGAGACCTATGATGTTATTCTATTTATATTTATATTATTTATTTATTCTAGATAAATAATATGATGATTTTCGTATTACTAAAGATGTATAATATAAATTAGTATTTAGTCCGTATATGCTAAATGTTTATTATATTTAACAAAATATTATAATAAATTATATATACAAATAAATATTATTTAAATATAAATTATATTTAAAATTTGTATAAATAGATATATTTAAATATGTAAATTATATTTTAGATTTATGATAAATAATTAATATTGTAACACAATTATTTTTAATTATTGATAATTTATTTTAAAAATACTAAAATTTAATTTATAAATAAATATGGTAAATAAAAATAGAATTGAATAAGAAGACGAAAGAATTCTTGAAAATTCTCAAATTGAAAGATAAAACCTAAAATCACATTCATTAAAGATAAATTCTTAAAAGCATCATAGCGCAAGATAATAGTTCTTATTTAATATATAAAGATAATGTTAGATCAAAAGATGATCTTCGATTTGTAATATTCTAATTTTCTAAAATAAATATTATTAAATAATGAGTAGTTTTATAATTAAATATTATTATATTATATTCAGAATTATTATTTGGAATTAAATGTGGAGAATTATTTTATTAAATAAAATAATAAGGAAGTTTTAAAGAATTAAATTAATTTAAAGAAAGAAGGGAAACAGGTCGAGTTAACCTGGTTCAATGGCTTTTAAGAGAGAGGGCTGATACAGGTTACGCTAATCGGCCTCATTTAGCATTCTGAAAAATCTGAGAGAAAGAAAGAAGAAAAGAAAGGAGCTTTGAGGAGAAGTGCTTAGATCATCTCAAAATTACATCAAATTGCTTCAGATCATCACAATAAGGTATGGGGAGGGAAATGAGTTTGTTTATATGTGGGATTACAAGAGAGGATGGGTAGTAGGAGAAATCCCAAAATTGTTAAGGTTTTCCATTTTCTGTGCTGACACTGCAATTGACGACTCAATTGGGTTTTTATATTGCATATGTTTGTTGTATTGTTCGGTAAAAGTGATGATTTGAATGATAATTGAATTCATTGGGATGTCTTCGTGGGGTAAGGTTCTTGAGTAATTTGATTATTGTTAATCGGTAAAAAGATGATTATATGATTACTTATGAATTTTGGTTATGTTTTGTTCATGTTGCGTCTCTAGAAAATGTGTTGGGCATCAGGCTTGAGTTCTTGGCATCGGACTTGCATTCATACTGATGAATGTGAAACCCAGATGAGGTTAAGTCGGGCGTGGGATGTATCACGTCGGGCGTGAAAAATTTGGTGAGTCTCTACCTTGCCTTAACGTCAGGCGTAACTCATCGAGGTTGAGCGTGAGAGAGACAAGGTGCTCTTTATTTGCTCTTAGCGTCGAGTGTGGGTGTATGAAGTTGGGCGTGAAAATATTGTGTACCTTTATTTTGGCTTACAGTCGGGCGTGGCCTGGTGAAGCCCGACGCAAACTAGAAATATGTTATTATATTGATGAATTTTGATGATGGTTGTGAATTGTATGATGCCCATTAATGATTATTGTAAATAAGTATGAATGATGTGTATTTAGATCAGTTGATGTGCAAAATGTGATTTGATTTGGAATGGTTGTTAGATGTGGCTCTATATCTAATTGTGTATTAGCATGTATAGAAATGATGAATGGATGAGGTAGCATGACATGAGCATTTGTGCATGTTGCATTTACCCTAGTCATAAGTGGTGATTGTATTATTATACACTAGCCATAAGTGGTGATTAACAATGTGACACTAGTCACAGGTGATGTAAATGGTGTGGCCATGTGTGGCGGTACCTGAGGAGATTGATGAAGTTTGCCCATTGTGTGACGTTCTGAGTTGATGCTTTTAGGAGGTACATTGCATTTGCAATGATGTGAGCATAAACATGATACATGAACTGTATGATGATGTGATAGTGGTGATATTAATTAATGGGTATGCGATGATGACACTATTGTTATTGGTTGTTACTGGAGTTGTATGTGGGTTGATTATATGTTGGGGTGGGATTCTTTTCTTGTGTCGTATATATGATTAACCATTTTTCTCATCCGTATTCATTGTGGTTTATTTTAGGTAATGGTAAAAGTGATGAGGGCGACACTCTAGGTGCTGAGAGCTGAAGTGACTTGTTTGCTATGATAATGTGACATCGGGACAATAGGATTAGAATAGGATTTTATCTTTTCATATTGATTACCATTTCTTTTTGTATTTAATCACGGTTGAAAACCTTATGTTTTATAATTTTTTTTATTTGCTTGGATGTTCAGAGGTGGATTATATGTGAACCTATTTTACCTGAGTTGTAAATGAATTTCTTCCTTATTTAATTGTTTTATATGTTGGGGTAGAATGGGTGTCACAAGATTCCTCAAAGTATGAATTTTAATGCTAATAAACTTACATATGCTTATCAAAGAAAAGTTTTTCAAATCACACTATAAGATGAAATATAATAGACATTTGGTTGTGATGACATGTAGTCTTTTAGACGAACAACTTCATCTGTATGAGACAAATGCATTTAATATATATATATATTATTTATGATGTCTGATAATTAAATCATAGTTTTCTATGTTATTCCTTAACAGACTAAAAGGAACAAAAACTTCTTTGGTACTTGCACCTCGAAAAGGAACAAAGACTTGTTTTTCATAAAAAAAAAAAAAGACAAGTAAATACCTCAAAGTACGTGAAATCTCATAAAAGTCATTTTTGACTGACACACACAAAAGTTCCTTTTGTTTGGTACTTTAAATGTGATAAGTAGCCCCTCTAATAAAAGAAAAATTGACAATATGGTGAAACGCATTTAATACTCACATTTATTGTACCAACAGACACTTCTCTCCACAAGGAAGGAAGATGGAGATAGATGAAGCAACCCTGTGAGAAATGCTTACGGATTTGCAATGGTCATTTAATACTCAGATTTTACTCATTATTTCTGTAAAATGTAACATTGTATGTGTTTAGGTGGTTTATTTAATTATATATGTTATATGATTAAAATGTTGAATTGTTTGTTATAGCTGAAGTGAATGTTAAACTACAAGAAAGGGGGGTTGAATGTATTGTTCTTTTAAAAATAGTTCTTTATAAAATCTATTTTTTAGAAAATAGGTATTTTGGATATTGAAACTTATATTTTTCTAAAAATTGTTTATGAGCTTACTTTTTTTCAAAATAGATTATGTAGTAATATAATGCTAGATGCAATAAGGTAAATAAACAAGTAAAGATATAAAGAGAGAGAGAGAGAGAAAGAGAAAGAGAAAGAGAGTGTTTACATAGATTTTATACTAGTTCACCCTAACTAGGCTACATCTAGTCCTCACACAAACTTGTGAGATTTTTACTATCACAACCAACTATTGTTCAAGAAATTCAGCCATCTTCTAATACGAAGACACAACTACACAATCACATGATGTTAGTAGCAAACATTCAACCACTTGTTAAGATTTCCCCTTACCTGGATGAGTAGAAGATGAAGTATGTGCGATTCCCTGGTAATCTCCTTCTCCTAGTTCTCTTGAGTATTCAAAGCTCATAGAAAAGAAATGAGAGAGTAGAGTCAAGAGAAATGAGAAGAGTGAAAAGTAACTTCTGACAACTCTTTCTTACTTAATAATAATAATAATAATAAAAATAACAAAATTACCACTACGTCCCCCCTTCTACCTTTATAAAACAATTGAAAACAATCAAAATACATTTTTTCTTTTTAATTAAAATAACATATACTTAACTTTCATAAAATACATTTCATAAAAATCTGTCTCATATCAAATAATCAAATATTAATTAAAAATCATGTTTTATATTAAAATAGAGCTCACATAAAATAGATAAATAATATAAAATATACTTATCCTTTTTAGTAAAAATAACATATGTTTTGTATAAAAATAAAGCTCATATCAAATAGCTAAATAATATTAAAAATCCTTCTAATAAATGCATTAAAACATTAAAGTAAATACTATATATTATTAATATAATTTTATAAAAATTAGGGTGTTACATAACAACTAGTAGGAAACTATTAGATCTAGAAAAGGAAGCAGATTTAACCTGAGAAGACTGTTGAGGCAGATTCAAATGAGCAAATTATTGTTAAAACTAAAGGTTAGGCAAATCAGTCAAATGATGCATCCAAATCTCACAAAGATTGGAAGTTTGTTAACTATCATCCTCATCAAATATTGGGAGATAGGAATAAAGGAATTAGAAAAAGATTTACTTTCAGAGACAACGACTTCTATGCCCTAGTCTCAGAAATTGAGCCAAAGATGATAGACAAAGCTCTCAAAGATAATGACTAGATTCTAACTATATAAGAAAGACTTCATCAATTTGAGAGAAATGATGTTTGAACCCTTGTTCCAAAGCCCTAACATCAAAATATTATTGAAACTAGATGGGTTTCTAGAAGCAAGCTATATGAGCAAGGCAAATTAGTAAGAAATAAAGCTAGATTAGTAGTTCAAGGGTATAATCAGCAAAAAGATATAGATTTCATTGAAACCTTTGTGCTTGTTGCTATATTTGAAGCTACCATGATTATGCTAGCATTTGCAACTCATAAAGATTTTAAACTTTTTCATTATTGAAAAGGAAGTCTATTTTAGACAACCTCTAGGTTTTGAATATCCATCTTTGAAAGATCATGTTTTCAAACTCAAAAAGGCTCTTTATAGTCTGAAGCTCCTAGAGCTTGGTATGATAGATTAAGCAATTTCTTGATCAACAATGGCTTTATAAGAGGCAAGTTTGACACAAATCTTTTTAGAAAAGAATCTGGCACACATTTTATAGTAGTTAAAATTTATGTTGATGACATTATTTTTGGTGCTACTAATGAATCTCTATGTAAGGATTTTTCTAAGCTTATGTAGAAGGAGTTCGAAATGAGTATAATGGGTGAACTCAAATTCTTCTTACAGCTACATATCAAGCAAACAAATGAAGGCACATTCATTCATCAATAGAAATATACAAAAGAGCTTCTAACTAAGCTTAAGATGAATGAGTGCAAACCTATACCTACACCTATCAATTTGTCTATAAGACTATCAAAAGACAAATTAGGTAAACTCAAAGATCAAATGATCTATAAAGGTATAATTGGTTCACTTATATATCTTACTACTAGAAGACTCAACATCGTGTATAGTGTACCACTTTTTGCATGTTTTCAATATGATCTTGGAGAGTCTCATCTTAAAGTAATAAAGTGTATTTTCATATATTTTGTTAACACTACTAACCTAAGTCTATTTTATGAGAAAAATAAATATTATAGGATGGTTGAATACTTTGATGCAAAATATGCTGGTGATAAAGTGGAAAGAAAAAACACAAGTGGAAGATATCATTTTTTAGGCCCTTGTTTCATTTCTTACGTAAGCAAGAAGTAAAACTTTATTGCACTCTTTACTCTAAAAATTGAATATATCTCAATTGCTAGTTGTTCCCAACTACTATGGGTGAAATATCAATGAGAAGATTATTTTAGTCTTGAGCATAATATACCTGTGTACTGTGATAATAGTTTTATCAATTTATCCAAAAAATCCCATACAACATTATAAAGGTAAACACATTGAGATTAGATATCATTTCATTTGAGATTATGTACAAAATGGAATTTTTGACATAAAATTTATTGATATTAATCATCAATGGACTAATATGTTTACCAAAGCCTTGGATGAAGAACGTTTTAGATTCATTAGGAATCATCTCAACTTGAAATGCATATCAAACTAAGCATCATTGTTACATCATCTTAGATATGTTTCATTTTCCATGCATCATCTTAAGCTAATGTGTACTTGCATCATGTATAATTTCATTAATCTATCTTATTTTATTATTATATTCACATCAACGTACCATCTTTCATTTGAAAATATATCTCTTGTATTTAATGTTTCTTAATGATTATAAAATGGGATTTTGAATAAAGCATGTGTGGAACAATGGGATGGTTAGAAACGTCGTTGAATCAAAATTTAATGACCTATCATTTCTCTCACCATCTCCTTTCACCTTACCAACCATATAAACAAAATCATTTTCCTTTTATTCAAAACACTTAACATTTTTCATATCAACTCTATAGTTTCTCTGAAACCTCACCTCTATTCACACCATAATGGCACCCAAACATGATCTTTGCAAAAGTAAGGTTCCAATGAAAGAGTTCCCTAAAAACTATTTCCTCCTTGGAAAGTTTGTCAGTTTGCAGAAACTTTTCGATGACAGATTTCCTATGAAGCAGTACTTGGACAAGGTTCATTGATCCAACTCTATTGAACTTAGGAACGAATGGTTATATGCACCTTATGCTTACTTCTAGGCAACTACATTGGCTAATAACAATGCCATTGTAGGAACTCTTGATGATTAGGAGATCATAATCACTTTGACCCTAATAGACACTATTTCTATCTGCAAGGATGTCAAGCTTACCTACTCTAAAGGTTGGAATGAGGTCATCTTAAAAAAGACCCTAGACGTCGTGCCCTACTTCTCCTTTGAGTGGCCATCTAACAATATAGAGTAGAAGAAGTTCATTTGTGTTGCTTAGATGAAGTCATTGTGTAGGCTAATGCACAACCTACTCTTTAACATGTTTATCCTTCGATCTAGCTCTAGGGATAAAGTTTTTGATATAGATATATTATGTATTTATCATCTCTACTTGGGGGTTCTACTAAACATACCTAATTTAGTGTTCAACCACTTGAAGTCATATCTCAACTAGAGAGACCATGATAGAAGCAAGGGAGCACTCATTCCCTATGGGATGCTCTTTATAAGAGTTATTAAGGTCGCAAACATCAACACCACCAGCTACGAGAAAGGAAAAGGGGTGATAAAGATCAACCTCACCACCCTACAACAAATGGTGATTGTTCACCTTATTCCTAGTTAGAAGAGGAAGATTGGTGAAGTTAAGGTTAAAAAAGGTCTTGAGCCTTAGCTCGAAAGATCCACTATAGGCCAATGTTCTTCATGTGCCCCTTCTACTACACAACATGTCCAAATTTCACTACCACGAAAAAATCTACCACCACCATCAACCCAAACACAAGTCCAAACACTTATCTATCCATCACCATAGAAAATAAAAGCCACTCTTTCTCACTAGACACCACCCTCCATCACCATTCACAACTCATCGTTAGACTCTAATAATAATCCCATTTCCTTCTATCTCACATGACTTCAATCCGCTCCATCTCACCCATTAGAAACCACAATAGAGGCACCCCAACCACCAAAGTCTAAAAGATGACGTCCGATATGTGATCGAAGCCGTATCCGGTCAAATAATTGCAATTAAATGTAATACTAGGAAGTGACTCCTAGGTCGTCTCCCAAGGACCGTCTTTTACTGTTAAAGGCTTAAACACACGAAGTGGGGGGTTTGGTTCAGAATTCAGTTATAACACAATAAAACGCAGATAACACAGCAAGTAAAATAGATTGGCTCCTTGTTCAGATTGCAAAACTCTTTTATCCCTGGTTCTCAAAAGATTACTCTATTAACCACTTAATCCTTGTTCCATCCGAGTTAACCAACTAAGCGAAGATTAACTTAAGATTTCCCTACACGAATTAAGCAAACGTATACAACATTAACCTCTTCACAGATTAAGCAACTGTGGCACAGGCCATTAAGCATGGACACATTGATACAGAGGTTAAATGAAGAAGAACAAAGCAGAACAGAGATAAACACACAGACCCAACCTCAAACAGAGATTACAATCCACAACAAGAAGCCAACCCAGGGGTTTTTAGCCTTCCATTAAAATAGAACAGAAATGAAAATACAAACAAAAAAGGAAAACGAAAATGCAAGGCAGAGAAGGAAAACAAAATGAGATGACCAATCTGTATTAAAGATGAAAATGGAGTCTCACATTACAACCAGTAAAACTAAAGAAAACGTGAAGAAAAATGGAGAGCAGCCAAAGAAAAATGGAAGCAAAACGTAAAGGAAACAGAACAGGGAAGCCCAAAAACGTCCAGAACCTAAAGAGACCAAAACGTGAACTCTCTAGCTCCAGCAGCAAAGAAAAACGTGAATGCAATACAAAGAGAGGCTACTGTTCACGTAGTCACATCAGACCCCTCATCTAGTGGCTGCCAAGTCAGCCCTACCCTAGGGTCCTATGAGCAAAAAACGAATTGGGCCCAATAAAATACAAGTCTGACCCAAGTTCAATAAAATAGCCTAAAATCTAAAAATGAATGGTGAGGTGGAAAATGGTGCAGCAGTGACATGGTAGATGACGTGGCAGCTCCACTTGAAGTCCAGAATTTAATTCCAAGCCCAGATAATTATTAAACTGTCCTGAAAATAAAAATTGGAATAATTAGATTTAGAAAATTCAAATTAGTTAAAATATGAATCACTGGTCCAATTAAAGCCCAATTAGAAAACAATGCAGAATATCAACAATTAAGCACAAACCGGAGATTAAAATAAGTACAGAAATGTAATAAAATAAGGGAAAATAATGACTCATCAATATGCATGGGCTACCAGAGCCCAAGACAAATCTTTAGGAGGAGAAAGGTCTGAATAAAGCTTAAATTTTTTCTCTCAAGGGAGGGAACAAGAAGAATAAGCATAAAGAGGTTGAGTTGGTCATTTAGGAGGAAAGAATGCTGCAAGAAACATTTCAAGAATCTTCTATTAAGTTGCAAAAAAGCAACATGAATTGGAGTTGGAGTAGACATTGGGAGATTCGCTAGTGGAAGGATACAAGACTATTTCTATATCCAAGGCATTCAATCATGTGATGTACAACATGAAACACCCTAGAATAGTGGGGCAAGCTTAGCATCCTTTTACCCATATGACTTTTATAGCCAAGTATCCATACTCCTCTCTTCCTACGATTCTTCATCCAACATAGACAAGAGTGTTTGATGTTATAGATGAAGTTGTTGAAGACCCCTAAACACCCCCTCAAGTCCAAAGTGTTCCACTAACACCTCCTGCTATATCCATTGAACTTACTGTTCCATATAAGAAACCATCTATTGTAGTTATTGGAGAAGTCTCACCGCCTATTGAAGAGACTATTGGAATAGCCAATGATATTGCATAACCTTCTATTGACTCTAATGTAATTGAGGCTATACCATTGAATGTGGCTACCTCACCAATGGAGTCTACGTCTAGGGGACCATGCCTAGATTGTCCCATCAACTAAAGCCATTGAAGCAACCATTTTTTCTTTTAAGGATTTGGAGCAGTTGGTTGAGGAGCTAACAGATGAGGAGGATAGCCTTGAATTTACCCTTGTGAGCAATAAAAATCGGCTAGGAGGGTACATCTAACAAGCTTTCTTTTATGATTGGCACACACCTAGAACACCATGTCAAATTCAACCATGGACTACATTCTTTTAAGTTGAATCCAGAGTCAAGGCTATGCAACACTCTATCTATAAATGGAAGGAATGCCCTGTTGGATATGTAAAGGGCATACGATATCTACATTACACCAAAGCAAATAAGTCTAGAGCCTCTTAAGTTAACAAAGACTACCTTATAGTAGGCATGGGCCACAAAGTTCTACAATTTCTCATTCCTCCAACCACCAAGCCATCTACTCGCAATGCTCTCTACCAACCATGCCACCATTTTTTCTATGATCCCCTTTATTGTTTTCATTTTACAGTTAATTTACCTATAAATATTTAACTTATGTTCATATATATTTCCCCCACCTCTACTTTTTCTACCCTTCATTTGCTAATTAGGAAGCACTAGTGTTGCCATCTTCGTCTACAACAGACCCTAAAGTCTCTAGCTAGTCTCAAAATTAAAGACTATGGTCAACACACTAGTGTTTGCTCTTCAACAATCGATTCATCAACAATGTCACTCTAATCACAAATACCATAATTTACTCTGTAAACTCCATATGGAAGTTAGCTTTAACGAAGAATCGTCCCTTGACTAGTGTTGTTCTATTCAACTTTTGATTTGGTCTGAATTTTTACTGGTGTCAAAAGGAGGAGTAATTTTGGTTTTATATTAGCTTTAGTTTTTGAAACATTTCTTGCTCCATCTTAGGGGAAAGTCTATAGAAAATTCAAATTTTGTTTCTAAAAGTTTCATTATATTCTTTGATATCTATACTATGGTGTATTTACTTTACGTATGCTTTGATAGTATTTCTATTCTTAAAATAAAAATACATGCTTTAATATACACACATGATCTGATAACCAAACATGTTTTGATATGTATATATTTGCTCTAAATGACTCTATTGAAATGATGAATAGTCTATCTGAACATGTCATGAATTCTTGCTCTGAATGTATATATATATGTTCTGATAGAAATATCTTGAATGTTGATTATTTATCTAATAATTGAAATTGACTATATCTAATGCGTGTAAAAATTATCTCTTTTCAAAACTGTGTTTATCACCATCAAAAAGAGGAAGATTCTTAGATCAAAAAAAGATCTTGGATCCCTCAAGGTATCAATTTTAATGCTAGAAATCTTAGACTTTTTTTATTAGAGAAAAGTTTTTAAATCATACTAAAAGATGAAATAGAATAGACGTTTGGTTATGATGATGTGTAGTTTTTCAGACGAACCACTTTGTCTGTGTAAGACAAATGCATTTAAATATATCATTTATGATGTTTGATAACCAAATTCTTTTTGTCTATGTCATTCCTTAATAAATCAAAAGGAATAAAAACTTCTTTGGTATTTGTACTTCAAAAAGGAATGAAGACATGTTTTTCATCAAATAAAGGATAAGTAAATCTTTAAAAGTATTTGAATTCTATAAAAAAAAAGTCATTTCTAATTGATATACGCAATAGTTTCTTTTGTTTCGTACCTTAAAAGTGATAAGTAGCCTCCATGATCCAATAAAAAATGACAATTTGGTGAAATACATTTAGTGCTCACATTTAATGCATTAATAGACACTTCTCTTTGTAAGGAAAGAAGAATGGAAGATGAAGATATACAAAGCAACCCTGTGAGAGATGCTCAGGGTTTTTCATTTTCATGAAGCACCTATGTAAAAAGCTTGAAAATTTAGAAAGAAGATAGAGAACAACCATTGTGAGAAATTATACTCATTCTTTTTGTAAAAAAAACTATGTACTTAATTTGGTTGTATTACGTCTTGAAAGTAAGACAAAACATCAAGTGATTTCCATCTTTAACTTTATATTATCACTTGAAGCTAGGAGAGGCTTTATTGTTCAAAGAATTCTTGGGTAGTTGGTTGAAGAGACAAGTAAAAGAATACATTGGTTGAGCTAGAAGTGGCTTGTGCAAGAATTCTTGTTTCTTTGTAAAAGATAATGGAACTTGATCAAGCTGATTAAGCATTGAACTTAGTCTCGGTGGTTGAAACGAACTAGTATAAAAACATTGTATTCTTTGTTCTTAACTCTTCATCTGCACTTTTAAATTTTTTATGCTACTTCACTGTTTTGAAAAAAATGTTGAGTTCTTGATTGATACTATTCAACTTCCGTTTTGTGTGTGTTTTTCTTTTCTCAACAAATAGATTTATTATTCAAATTTTGATTGTAAAGTTTATATCAAAATCATTTTATGAACTTTTATTGAAAATAGTTAAATCAAACACATTTTCTAAATTTCAAAATTGGAAAATAAAAATTATTTTCTTAGAATGAAAATAGAAAATATTTTTTTAAACCAAACATACCCTAACCTTTGCATGTATTTAGAAGAGTCAAGGGTTCTAGAGTTGTCAATCGAATTGAATCAATTTTGACAAACTAGACAATCCAAATTGAACCAATTAAATTTGTTCAGATTTTTTATTTTGTTCAGGTCCAACATGAACCAAACCAATTAAACTTGATTTGATTGGTTTGGGTATGGAATTTACACATTTAAAATTCGAATAAACCCGAACCAAACCAACTAATTTATATATTTATTTTTTATTTTTATTTGGTCAACAATTAATATTTATGTACTATTTTGGTCATTTTGAAGACGTTTTGTGTTATAATATGTAGATTTTTTTCATTCTTTTAGTCAAATACTTAAAGAAACCAAGAGAAGTTATATTGCAATATATTGAGGGTCATCTTTACACATTATAGTGCATTTAAAATCCTTAAGTAGATTAGGAAAAAAAAAACCAAGATGAACTATATTAGAAATTTGTCAATTTAGTTAATTTTTTTTTTTTAATATATCAATTTATTTAATGTTGAAAGTTTAATTACTTTGAGAAAAACATTATATTTAAAAAAAAAATCATTGGATATCCAATGATCCAAACTGAACCAACTCGATCAACATCGTATTTGTTAGATTTGGGTTAAGCAAAAAAAATTATGAAATCCAAACTAATCCAAGTCAATTAAATTTAATTGGTTTGAATTTGATTTTCATTCAAACCCGAACCAAGTTGGCCCATGAACACCCCTAGAGGGTTCCATCTTCATATGGTTTTAACATATTACTGGAAAGAAGAAAATCATTGTAAATGTAGTGATTGTTTGTGATCTACTAAGTATTTCAATAACTATTATGGTGTTATAGTTCACTTTTAACATTAGCTCCTGAATTTTAAACAAGTATAAAAGCTCTGATACCAATTCAAGTTAGATCAAAACACATGGAAGGGGCTTGAATATGTGTTTGTGTGTGAACAGAGGATTATTGAAATAGTTTTCGTAGAGAGACTCTTTTTCGTCCAATAAAAATATTATTTTGAATGCCTAACAAAAAATTGTGCAGGATTGGTTCAACAAAAAAATTTTGCGTCTGAGAGTTTATCGTCTGCATAGGGAAAATGCTTCTTAAACGAAAATTTTTCTTTAAGATAATAAATTAAATAAGTGTGGTTTTCGTATGAGATAGTTGTAATGAAGAGTAAGTAATGGACGAAATTTTCAATATGATGTAACAGTTAAGCTAAATTGCGTCTGAAACATAAATAAACGTTGCAAGGATTTTTATATTGGTTCGCTCAGGCTATGCTACATCCAGTCTCCTTCAATTGAAGGGTTCCACTAGATATTCAATCAAGTACAAGTATTATCACCACTTCTGGTTTGTCGAGTATTATCGACCACTTCTGGCCTGCCAACTTCACTCGTCAGCGCTAGTATTCTTTAATCAACCTATTTAGGCTCGTAGTGAGTATTCTCGACCACTCCTGATCCTGAGTATTCTCAGCGACTCCTGGTTGGCTAACTTCACTCATTAGCTCTAGTATTCTTTATTTAGCCTCTTCAGGCTCATAGTGAGTATTCTTGACCACTCCTGGTCCCAAGTATTCTCAACCACTCTTGGTTGGATAATAACACTAGTATTTTTTGTTCAGCCTCTTCAGGCTCTTAGTGAGTATTCTCGACCACTCTTGGTCCCGAGTATTATCAACCACTCCTAGTTGGCTAACTTCACTCATTAGCTCTAGTATTCTTTGTTCAGCCTCTTCAGGCTCTTAGTGAGTATTCTCGACCACTCCTGGTCCCAAGTATTCTCAACAACTCCTGGTTGGCTATTAGTACTAGTATTCTTTGTTCAGCCTCTTCAGGCTCTCAGTGAGGATTGTCGATCACTCCTGGCCCGCTAACTTCACTCATTAGCACTAGGATTCTTTGTTCAGCCTCTTCAAGCTCGTAGTGAGGATTCTTTGACAAGCCTCTCCAGGCTTTTACAAGTATTCTTTCCCTAGCCTGTTCAGGCTTTACAAGTGATAGATAAATGATTTGGTTTGAGTGTTTGGTTTACTCTCACAAAGAGGATACAAATATTCGCTACACTCACTAAGGTGCATGTTCCTAAGTTACACTTAGAACTCCTTAGTCTACAAAGATAAATACACTATGGTACATTTGACTCTATAGGCTCTGTCTTTGGTTTCATTGCTTCATGGGCTTCATATCATTCTTTGCCAACGCCAACCTTTCCATGTTTGAAGTTATGACATATATATAGTCTTGTAAAATTTGTCCATTGCAAGTGTCCGTTGAAGCAGGATGTAGTCGTTCATGGCTAGTTTGATCTTTCATTTAATGCACAAGATCTTGCATTAAATGTTGCTTCCTATTTATAGACATTGTGTGAAGTCTTTTTCATTTTGTTAGCAGTAGTCTCTGAACTTTAGTTGAGACCTAAGAACTTTTTGTCCTTTTTCGATCATCGTAGTTGTAGAAGCGTTGTCCTTATCTGAAAAAGTAATATACTTTTTTTGACACATGCATGCTTTTACTTTTGCACCTGTATTTCTTATTTTTATTTTCTTCCTTTCAACGTGCTCATGTTGAGAGCTTTCTTATGATCGTAGATGATGCTTGATTTGTCCCTTGAGACTTGATTCTTCAAATACTTGCATGTCAGTCTTCGTTTGCGTCTATTAGTCCATGTGCATCTCAAGTCTAGATCTTCGTCTAAGCATTTGTCCTTAATGCTTTGACTTTCTTTGGTCTGGTCAACATTGTAGATGGACAAACTTTGTTTCTTTCTGGAATACTTTTCAGTCTGTGCTGTCCTTCGTATGATATTTAGTTGACTTTCTTCTAATCTTTGACCAGCCTTCGTCTGAGTCTTTATTTTGTGCTTTAGGTTGTCCTTGACACACCTTCGTCTAATATTTGATTCATCATCGTCTGGCGCAAATTTCGTATTCCAACTATCATTCAACTTTGTTTACTCTTCGTGTGATCCTTATGTTGAGATTTGCCTTTACTCATCTTCGTCTGATATTTGATTCATTATCGTCTGGTGCACATTTCATATTCCATCTATCATTTGATTTTGTTTCTTCTGATCTTCATGTTATGCTTTGCCTTGACTCATCTTCGTCTGATATTTGATTTATCTTCGTCTAGTGCTTATGTCTTACTCTATCTATCATTTGACTTGCTTTGTCTGATTTTCGTGGTATGCTTTGCCTTAACTTATCTTCATCTAGTTGACCATTAGGCTTCATCTGATGCTTGTATGGACTTCATCCAGTGCTTAACCCACTTTTTCCTTGTTCTTGATTTGGCCTTGTTTGATACTTGCGTTGGCCTTTCGTCTGACTTGGGATCATTTTCCTTCTTGTGCTTGACTTGGTTTCATTGAGTTTTCCATTTGATGCTTGAAGTTTTTGTCTATGGTCTGTATCGTCTAAAGCTTGATCATTTTTCTTCTTGTGCTTGTCTTGATTTCTTTCGACCTTTCCATCTGATGCTTGAAGCTTTTACCCTTTATCTTGGTTCTGGCATAGGAAGTGGCACATACTCTATTCTTCATCTTGCTTGTACTTATATTTTTCTGAAACACTAACACACTTGTTAGAAATAACAATATGTATTATATTTTTCTTATTTAAAACTTTGCTAGGAATTATTTCGTCTGACTTAACTTCTTTGTTAGATAAAACAATTCAAGTTCTCTTGTGCGCACATAGTTGATTACATGATCTTATAAAATAGTGAATGCAATTGTTTTATACTATATAGGATTCATTTGTTTAAACTTAAAATTAAGTATTTTTATTCAAATGTTTTAAAAAACAATTCTTTAAGATAATAGTTGCTTATTTAAAAAAAAAAAAAGTTTAAATAATCACATCAAAAAGTTAAAAAAAAATACTTATTTTATTTAAAACAAATTTTGTTACGGAAAAAAATTTAAAGAAACCTACCCATAATCATTTCTTACAATAAAAATGTGCTAATAAAAATTATCATAATAGTTGTCAATTTTAAATTCTGGAGGCAAATAATAAAATTAAAAAAAAAAAAAACAATGTTCGTAAGCCACATAAGACTAAACTTGATCATTAATTTAGAAGACCAAATTCAATCCGAATTTTTTTGGTATAATCAGTGGTCGGCTTTGGGGTAGCTTGCAATGTGTCGGATAATTCATTTTATCAACTTTAATTGTAATTATGATAGATAAAAAATACAATTTATTAGTCATATCAAATTATACATTCAGAAAAGTTAAATATAATAATTAGATTTAATTATCATTAAAATACTCATTGATTACACATTAATTGTGTTTAATTAAACTAATTAGTCTGTTAAATACATTTTTGTCCTTCAAATATTACTACTTAAAATTTTAATTGAATAATTTTAGTCCTTCATTATATTAGTTGTATAATTTTAATGATCCAAATTTTAAACGAGTAATTTTAGTCTCTAAAATACCTCAATTTTATGATTTTTAGACACTCAACTATTGCAATTAAGTTACATATATTATTAATTTTAGTAATAAAAACATATCATCTAATACACAAATAAAAATTATAATATATATAACTTAAATAAATATAACAAAAATTATATAATTATGACATTTAAAAACTAAAATCATATAAATACGATTTTTTTTCTCAATTAAATTTTAAGATCATAATTTCACAATTGCTTCGCAGATAAAAACGTAATTAATCCAAGTAATTAGTTACACTGAATTATCTTATGAAAATTGCACTTAATTTTCTTATGCAAATTGCAATCAGATTTATTGGTCATTCAATAACCCATTAAGTCTTTTTATAATCAAACTTTTTATTTACAACAACTCATCTATTATGCTTAACTAAGTTAGACTCATCCAATTAGTTTAGTAAAACATTATTATGTATTTAGGGCATCTCCAATGGAAGCAACTCATTTGAGTTGCTTTATGCATTGAAAAATGAAAAAAGTGGTCCCGAGTGTGTCATGTCAGTATTAAGCAACTCAAACACAAATTTACTCCGATGGTAAGAAACTTTAAGAAATTCAACTTTTAGAATTTTTTTTCTAGTCATTTATGAACCAATTTTAAATTTTTATTAAAAAGGGTAATTGTACTACAATGAAAGAAAATAAATTACGAGAAAAAAATACACAATAAGTAGATATTAAAAATAAAATAAAATAATAATAAATACATAGACATTATACAAAATTAATTTTCATCATTATTATTTCCGAAACGTTCCCAAATATGTTCAATAATATTTGCTTGAAATCTGGCAAAGAACGGCAACTCTCTCTCTTCTTCAAGCAACTCATGTTGCCACATCAGAGTCCTCCAATGATAAGAAACCGAGGCTTGAGTTGCTTCATAGGACAAGCAACTCCCATTGGAGTTGCTCTTAGACACTTATAATTTTCTTTTAATATATTATTTTTATCTTTGAAGACAAAATCATTGTTTATTATATAAAAAATATATTACAATTAATCAGTAAAAATTATTGAATTGAAATGTAAAAATAACAATGAAAGTAACACAATAAATGAACCTTATAATTGTTTAAGAAAATTATATATTTTAAGAAACGACGATATTGAAAGAAATTAATGAGATGAAAAGTAAAAATAATATTATAACTAATAAAAATCCCGTTAATAATGTGACACTCTCTACCCTAACATACATATAAAAACATACTCTTGGTTTAAATAAAATCTTTATAATTAAAACAAGGAATCCATTAACATGAGAGTAGAGAATTCACATTCATCAACTTAAAATATGATCAAATGCGGAAAAATGAAACATGAGTTCTTCAAAAACAAAATACAATAATGAAATCCTAATTACGCCTAGCTATGCTCCGATGTCACATATTCTATCAGAACATGTCCAACTAAGCTTAAGACTCATCACCAACATCCTCATGCTGATGATCACCTGTAACACAATTTTAAACATACAAAGGACAACAAGGGAGTGAGAAAAATCTTACTCGGTTCCAAGTGTAGAAAATACAGTTAGGTAACACACACACAATCATATAAGCACAGTCATAGCTACACATTATTTAAGTACAAATTCCCATTATACATACAACAATAACACATGCACAATCATTCATCATGCAATGATCTCATGGACTCGACTTATAAATTCATATGGTCTCATATAAGAAACTTCTGGTAATCATATACATCAAAATAGTATATAAATCATACCAAGAACTTATCCAAAACATGAAGACATCATCAACTTTACATATAATGCCTCAAATCATCCATAAATCACATTCCTAATTTTACTTCATATGGTTTCCCAAAAGAACCCACAGAGTACTCTAATTCATATCAAAACTTATCTATTTTCAAAATTAATCCCAAATTCATACATCTCATTCAGCAAAGAGTACAATAGAGCAATCAGAAAGCAAAACAGAAATCATATTATGCCTGTTTCTCATAGGGCTTCCCGTAGGAACCCATAGAGCACTCTAATTCATATTAAAACATATTCATTTTCAAAATCAATCACATATCTACACATCACATCCAACAAGAAACCCAACAGAACAATCAGATGGCAAAACAGAAAACGTTCATATTTTGCCTGTTCCTAGAAGCATGCATCAGGCAAGGGATTGGGGCCAATCCAGCTACCCAATAATTATTCCCACACCCCCGAGCGAGGTTTCTCACTCCTCCCTTACCCGGATAAGCAGAAGATAACGCTAAAGCTGGATCTTGCTAGTTTCTTCCTCTGAGCTACCCTTGCTCTTCAGAGAGTGTAGAAGAAAAATAGGTCAAAAATGAAAAGTGTGCTTTTAGGAGTGCCAAAGTGTGCTATTTATAGACTTCAGAAGTAGCCAGAACGGCCCGTTTCAAATCCGGAACGGCCCGTTCAGGACTCATGCATCATACTCAAAATTCACATCTAGAATGGCCCGTTCTTAAACCAGAACGGTCCGTTCTGGGATTGCATTCTAACCCACAACTACCATATTTGGAACGGGCCGTTTTTTAAACCAGAACGGCCCATTCCCAACTAGGGTTGTAGGGCATTTTAGTAGCTTGAAACGACCCGTTCCAATTCCAGAATGGCCCGTTCTGGACTACTAAAATTCAAAATATTAAAAAATAATTTTCGTAAATATTTATTATTAAAAACCTCTAAAATATTTTATACAACCCATTTAATTAATTAAAATAATTATAAAAAAATAATCTCCATAAATATAAAAATAAATAATAATTAACTGATGTATTAGTAGAAAATTTGGGATGTTACAAATAATATATTTTAAAATCACAATAAATAATAAAAGTAAATTGTATTAATTAACTTATTTATATAAAGTAAAAAATATATTACTTAATTAAATTATGCACCTAAAAATAATGTAGTTATCTTATTTGAAAATATTTTTTTGTTATCTTACTTATTTTTATTAATATTCTTCATTTTTAATTAGTCATATCAGTACTGAATTAACTAAAATTAATAATAAAAACACTAAAATAATGTCACCGATCTAAAACAATTTTTTTTTTTTGCAAAAGACTAAAATAATACAACCTATATTTGCAAGGATTTAAAATATTTTTAATTTATCTTATAATTAATGTTATACATACTTACAAATCATATATATATATATATATATATATATATATATATATATATATTCAAATCATATTTAATTCTTTCACTATTTGAAATTAATTTTTACAATTTTGTTAAATAAAAGTTTTGAATGACCGCGTATTTCATATAACTAATATTTATGTCATTGATAAACTAAAATTTTGAATACTTTTTCTCATATTATATATATATATATATATATATATATATATATATATGCTTACAAAATATTCGCCCAGTCAGAATTTAACCGATCAATCACGAGTTTGTCTTCAAGTTATTTATAATCGCTCAGTCAAAATTTAACCGATCAATCATGAGTTTGTCTTCGAGTTGTTTATACTCGTCCAATCAAAATTTAACTGATCAATTACGAATTTGTCGTTAAGTTGTTTATACTCGCCCAATCAGAATTTAACCGATCAATCACGAGTTTGTCTTCGAGTTGTTTATACTCGTCAAGTTGGAATTTAACCGATCAATCACGAGTTTGTTGATCTTTGAACTATGTATCTCAAACTGAAGAAATGATTTTTATTGCTTATTGGTGCCTCGTTAAAAACCTTAGCGAAAAACCCTTTCACATTTTTATAGGGATATAAATACAAAGTTAGGAAAAGAGTGCACTGGGTACAAATTAATCACTATTAGCTATAATAGAAACGTAAATTTGCGGCATTCCAAGTTCTCGGTATTTTTCCTCCATCAAGCATCTTCAATCGGTAAGCGCATATTCCTACCACCTCGTCAATTCGGTATAGGCCAACCCATTTTGGTGATAACTTGATCTTGGTTTGAGTCAGTTGAGCGCACTTCAGAACGAGATCTCCTTCAATGAATTCCCGTGGAGTGACCTTCGAGTTGTACTTGAATGCTGCTCGTCATTGAGCAGCCACCTGGTTCACTCGAGCTTTCTCTCTTCCGAAATTAGATCTAATTCCACCCTTATTCCATGTTCAGATTCCTCCTCGGAGAAGTCTGCCGTACGTGTAGAAGGCTCGCTAATCTCAACTAGTATCATAGCATCTGTCCCATATACTAGATTGAAAGGGGTGTCTTGGGTGGAGGAATGGATGGTTGTGTGATATGACCATAGTACCTTGGGAAGTTCTTCTACCCATGACAAGCCCGAGTCCTCGACCCGCTTCCTTAGTCCTGATAGCCCCACCTTATTCGCTGACTCTGCCTGCCCATTGGATTGTGGATGTTCTACGGAAGTGAACCTCATTTGGATGCCGATTTCTTGGCAGAAGTTTTGAACCCTTTTGCTTGTGAATTGAGTGCCATTATCTGATACCAGCACCTATGGAACTCCATATCGGCATATGACATTTTTCCATAAAAAGGTTCTAACCTTCTCTGTCGAGATAGTTGCTATTGGTTCCGCCTCGATCCATTTGCTAAAGTAATCCACCGCCACGATCAAAAATTTTAATTGACACACTGCAATCAGAAATAGGCCTAAAATGTCAATACCCTATTTGTTGAAAAGCCAAGGAGACATGATTGAGTGGAGCCTCTCAGCGGGTGAA
The DNA here is from genome assembly GCF_000230855.2 of Cajanus cajan. Lineage (NCBI taxonomy): Eukaryota > Viridiplantae > Streptophyta > Magnoliopsida > Fabales > Fabaceae > Cajanus > Cajanus cajan. The sequence continues at coordinate 38,987,762 of NC_138517.1, read as the reverse complement.
TGATGTTGGGTTGCATGTCTTTGACATCCATCACAGTTCTTAACCCAATTGATACAATTATTTCTTAATGACGGCCAAAAGTACCCCGCTCGGACCACCTTGTATACCAGAGATCGGCCTCCTATATTGTAACACCCCGAATTTTCTACTAATACAAATGTTGATTATTATTTATTTTCATATATTTATTTAGTTAATTAAAAGGGTTTTTTTTATAAAATATTGTAAAGGTTTTTAATAATTTAAATTATTTATGAAAATTTTTATAAAATTCTGTCTTTTACGCCGGAACGGGCTGTTCCAAAAGTGGAACGGGTCGTTCCAAACTAAGATAATATACTGTTTTTGAAGTAGCAGAATGGTCTGTTTCAAAAGTGGAACGGGTCGTTTCAAAGTAATAAAAAGGCCTATTTGGGTTTTTCTAGAACGGGTCGTTCCTAGAGTGAAACGGGTCGTTCCAAGATTCGAAAATTGCCTAAAAAGTTTAGGTAGAAACTAGTCGTTCCAATAATAGTCAATGTGTGTTCACATTGATTCCAGAACGGGCCGTTCTAATTTTAGAATGGGTCGTTCTGCTTTTTGAAAATAGGTCGTTCTGATTTTAGAACGGGTCGTTCCAGTTGAAAATTTTGCATAGATTCGAAGGATCCGGAACGGGCCATTCCGAATTCAATACGGGCCATTTCGGGTACCACTAGATGCCTATAAATAGGAGGCATGGGGGGGTGAAAAAATTACAACTGAGAAGGGTGAAAAATTTTAGAGAGAGAAGAAAGAAAGAAAGAAAGAGAGAGAGAGAGAGAGAGAGAGAGAGAGAGAGAGAGAGAGAGAAAGAGAAAGAAAGAGAGGGAAAGAAAGAGAAAATCTAGAGGAGAAGGTTCTGCCCAAGTTCCAGCTCCTGCTTATCCAGGTAAGGGGGGAGTGAGAAACCTCGCTCGGGGGTGTGGAGATAATTGTTGGATAGTTTGATTGTCAGATTGACCCCCAATCCCTTGCCTGTTGTTTTGTTTTACTTTCTGTTTGCTCTATTTTGTTCCTTGTTGGAAATAATAAATGAATACGTAATTAATGTTATAAATAAATAAGTTTTAATATGAATAAGAATGATCTTTGTGAATTCCTGTGCGGACCTTATGAGGAGTAATTATGACATGACCATGTGAAATATGCACAAATGACATGAGACATAAGAATGGACTATTGAGACAAGCTATGATTATGAGACTATGAATAATAATGACATGATGTACTAAATGAAATTCTATAATAAGTCAAATGTTGAGTCTATGTAATAATGAATGTATGACATGCATCATATGCATATATTACTCCAGGTGTGCCGTTGAGGCTGCATACCGGTGTTGCTAACAAGGTATACCTTAGGGTCACCCACAGTTGTAATATGCTAACAAGGTGTACCTTAGGATCACCCACAGATGTAACATGCTAACAAGGTGTACCTTAGGGTCACCCACAATTGTAACATGCTAACAAGGTGTACCTTAGGGTCACCCACAATTGTAACATGCTAATAAGGTGTACCTTAGGGTCATCCACAGTTGTAACATGCTAACAAGGTGTACCTTAGGGTCACCAGTGATGTAACCAGGTGTGCCTTAGGGTCACCAGTGATGAATTGTGAAACTTCCTTATGGCGCCACATGCATGCATTTATGAGTCGAGTCCATGACATCATAGCATGATAAATGAGTATATATGTGATATTGATTATTTATGTGTATTGTTTACATGTGACTTATATTTGTTGGGCATGTGTGTGTGCTATCTAACCTTTATTTCTGCACCTGAAACTGAGTGAGATGTTTCTCACTCCCTTGTTGTTCTTGTATATGTTTAAATTATGTTGCAGGTGATCATCATCATGAGGATGTTGGTGATGAGGCTTAAGGGTTCAGTTGGGCATGCTATGATAGGATGTGACATCGGGCATAGCTAGACTTAGTTTGGGATATTATTGTTTTAAAAGTCTTTTCTTTTCTTTTTTAATTTTGAACGTTCTTGATAAAAGACCAAAATGTTCATCTTTTGTCATATTATTTTATTACATGATTTGAAAGTTATAAATTAATTCCTAACTAGGACGCACTGCCACCTTTGCTAGAATTAATCTATATTTTCCTTTTATATGATCTTTTGAATTTTGATACTTACATGATGACTTTCTATGATTTATGAGTTACGAATGTGAATCTTCTACCTTATGATATTGAGACAATTATTTTATCCATGAAAGGTGTTATCAACTACGAAAGATTTTATTTACTCAAAAAGAAAAAAGAAGAATTTTTGTTTACAGTTATTGTGTATTAATGTTGGGGTATAGGGTGTCACATATATGGCTTCTGCACATACCATTGTGAATCTCCTCCATTACTCTTTACGCTTGCGATGTTGTCAAGCACCTTAGAAGGGGAGTACTAAAACCCCTTCGATATAGGTTTTCCAAAATAATTACGAATCTTGCTGCCTCCCTCGTTATTAGTGACGCTTCCTTCTTGTCCTCTAGTAATGTGCCCTGCGTTAAATACTTGACAAAAGGTTTCATCCACGATTCCCTTTCCTCTTGAATGACGAGAACTTCCCCTAATGGTCCATTGATGCTTGGTTGAGACAAAACCTCTTGGATGATCGAGCGTGTAGCGCCTGGTCTCTTCGTACTAGCCAACTTGGAGAGTAGGTCTGCTAGTGAGTTTTGTTCCCTAGGTATATGGCTTAAGGAGAATTTAGTGAAATTAGCCGAAATGAGTTTTACCTTTTCTAGGTACTTAGCTAACTGGGGATCTTTTGCTTGGAAAGTTCCCACCACCTGTCCCGTTACTAGTTGTGAATCACTCCAAGCTGACAAGCTTGTCGCCCACATCTCCTTTGCCAAAATCATCACTGCCAACAACGCTTCATACTCCGCCTGATTGCTACTTGCCTGAATCTCAAAATATAGTGACTATTATAGTAATATACCTCCTAGACCTTCCAAAACAATCCCGACCCCGTTGCCTCCTAAGTTTGAGGCGCCGTCCACTGATAAAATCCATAGGGTCTATCCAGTACTATTCTCCTCAACAGGTGGAGTCAGTTCCACTAGGAAATCTCCCAATGCCTGAGCTTTAATGGCTTTGCTCGGCTCATATTTAATTGCAAATTTGGATAGTTCAATAGACCACTTCATCATTCTTCCTGCCAGGTTAGGTTTTTGCAAAAGTTGTTGAGTCGGATAATCAGTTCAGATTATCACTTCGTAACTTTGGAAGTAGTGCCTAAGCATTCTTGTAGTAACTAGTATGGTGAAAACTAACTTCTCAATCTTTTGGTAGCGAACCTCCGCTCCCTGTAATACTTTACTTATAAAGTAAATAGGAGTTTGGGAACCCCCTTGCTCTTGTACTAGAACCGTGCTAACAACACTATCCGATGCCGATAGGTAGACTAATAAGGGGAGGTTTGTACGGGGCTTAGTTAAAATTGGTGGCGAGGCGAGGCGAGGGACTTATTGAGCTCTTGAAACGCTTTTTCACAATCATTTGTCCATGAGAAACGATCGTTTTTTCTTAAACATTGGAAGAAAGGCAATGACTTGTCAGCTGCCTTTGAGAGAAATCGCGAAAGTGAAGCCATTCTCCCAGCCAACTGTTGAACCTCTTTCACCGTTGTTGGGCTTCTCATGTTGATTATCACCGAGCATTTGTCAAGATTTGCTTCAATGTTGCAATGAGTCAATAAGAAACCGAGGAACTTCCCCACTTGATCTCCAAATGAGCACTTAGCCGGGTTCAATTTGAACTGGTACCGACCGATAGTGTTAAACAATTCTTGGAGATCGGTAAAATACCGAGTTACACTTACCAATTTCACCATCATATCATCCACATAGGCTTCCACATTCCTGCCTAGCTGGCTTGTCAGGACCTTATCCATAAGCCTTTGGTACGTCGCTCCCGCATTCTTCAGTCCAAAGGGCATAACCTTATAACAATAGTTGGCTTGATCGGCTATGAATGTTGTTTTGTCTCTGTCAGCCAGGTGCATTCGAATTTGGTTGTACCCTGAGTACGCATCCATGAAACTTAATAACTCATACCCTGACGCGCCATCTACTAAGCAGTCTATGTTGGGCAGTGGGTATGAATCTTTCGAACAAGCCTTATTCAAGTCGGTGAAGTCCGTGCACATTCTCCATTTTCCATTATTTTTTCATACCATCACCACATTTTCTAGCCACGTCGGGTATTGATTTCCTGGATATGACCAGCTGCCACCAGTTTCATTGTTTCCTCCGCTATAGCTTTCCTTTTTTCTTCTCCAAATTTTTGCCTTTTCTAGATTACAGCTTTTGCCTTTGGATCCACTATAAGTCGGTGCACAGGAAATCAGGGTCTATGCTAGGCATGTCATTAGCACTCCATGCAAAGGCCAATATGTTATTTCTTAACACAACCACTGGTTCCTCCTCATCTTCTTTGGTCAATGAAATCATGATCTTAACAGTTTTTTCTTTTTCCAAGCTTACCACCTTTACATCCTTGGCTAGAGTGGGATGATTGTCAAAGTGGACCACTCTTGGATCTAACTCAATGGATTGAACTTCCCGCTCTACTTGCGTTGTATACATGTATCTTCTAACTTTCAAACTATCTTCGTAACATTTTCTTGCGACCTCTTGATCTACTCGAAGGATGCCAATATCATCGTTGGGTAAAGGTTATTTTACTTTTAAATGCGACGTTGACACTACGGCTCCCAACTTGTTCAATGTGGGTCGCCCAATCAAAATACTATAAGATGGTTGGGCATTTACCACCAAAAAATGGACAGTAAATGTCTTCATGTGGGTGCCTTGTTCGAACGTGGTCTCCAAGTCGGCATTTCCTCTAGCTATCACTTGGTCACCCGCAAAACCTACTAAAGTTCCTGCGTATGGCATCAATAGGTCAGTTGGTATTTTTATCCCAACAAAAGCTTCCCAAAACAAGATGTCAATAGAGCTTCCCTGATCTATCAACACACGTTTCACGTTATACCCCATAACAATTGTAGAAACAGCGATGGGGTCGTCTTCATGGGGAGATACCCCTACATAATCAGAATCTGAAAACGTAATGCTTGGCCGAGATGGTTGTCTCACTTCCAAGATGGTTAACACCAAGCGGACATACCTATTTAGAGTTGCTGACGTGGTGCCTCCCTCAACGAATCCTCTTTCTATAGTGTTGAAATCTCCATGGATAGCTTGTTGATGGACTTCTGGGCCTTTCACCGAAAAACCCTTAAGAGGAGACCCCTCTTTGGGTCTTTCACTCCTCCTGTTGTCTCCTCTATGCCTATGTCTCCGCTCTGATGAGCCACCTTCATCTTTCTTTTATGACAAACTTTTTTAAACAGCCCTCCTTAATCAGACGCTCAATCTGTCTTCCTAGGACAAAACAATTCTCGGTAGTGTGTCCGTGAGTTCTATGAAATTCACACCAATCGATTTTAAAAGGGCCTAGTTGACGATCGGTTGCGGCAGGAAATTCAAAAAGCAACGCGCTATTTACGTCATGCAAGATGTGTCTCCTTGAAACGTTGAGTGGAGTAAATTTTTCCTACTCATTATTTTGTACCCAGTCTCCTTTTGACCAACCTCCATAATCCACCTGTTTAGGATTTCCCTCATTTGCACTATAACGATCCCTTCGTTTACTCCAATCTGAGCATACACGGAGGTGTTTATTGTCCTCCTTATTGCCGACTATCACTTCTCGACTTTTTACTACTCTTTTACTGATTTGTCCTTCCTCCAATTTTATGTGACTCAGGGAAAAAGCTCTTACTTCAGACATCGTTTGATAATTCATCTTTTCCAGGGATACATCAAAATCACCTGACCTCAAGCCCTTCTAGATGTGTCTCCTTAAAACGTTGAGTGGAGTAAATTTTTCCTGCTCGTTATTTTGTACCCATTCTCCTTTTGACCAACCTCCATAATCCACCTGTTTAGGATTTCCCTCATTTGCATTATAATGATCCCTTCGTTTACTCCAATCCGAGCATACACGGAGGTGTTTATTGTCCTCCTTATTGCTGACTATCACTTCTAGACTTTTTACTGCTCTTTTACTGATTTGTCCTTCCTTCATTTTTATGTGACTCAGGGCAAAAACTCTTACTTCAGACATCATTTGACAATTCATCTTTTCCAGGGATACATCAAAATCACCTGACCTCAAGCCCTTTTAGATGTGTCTCCTTGAAAAGTTGAGTGGAGTAAATTTTTCTTGCTCGTTATTTTGTGCCGTCTCCTTTTGACCAACCTCTGTAATCCACTTGTTTAGGATTTCCCTCATTTGCACTATAACGATCCCTTCGTTTACTCCAATCCAAGCATACACAGAGGTGTTTATTGTCCTCCTTATTGCCGACTATCACTTCTTGACTTTCTGCTGCTCTTTTACTGATTTGTCCTTCCTCCATTTTTATGTGACCCAGGGCAAACACTCTTACTTCAGACATCATTTGACAATTCATCTTTTCCAGGGATACATCAAAATCACCTGACCTCAAGCCCTTCTAGAAGGCTATGACTGCCATTTTCTCATCTAGAGATGCTATTCTCACAGCCACTTCATTGAACCTTTGTAGAAAATCCTTCAACGACTCCCTTCACTGTTGCTTGAGATCAAATAAATCTAACATAATCGAAGGTTTCCTCTTATTCGTCGTAAATTGTGCCATGAATAACCGACTGAAAACATCAAAGTTAGTGATTGATCAGTCAGGAAGACCACTGAACCAATCTAAAGCCACCTTTTTTAGTGTTCCCATGAACAATTTGCAATGTATTTCCATGCTCGCCCCACAGATCAACATTTGAGGCCAAAAATCAGTTAAATGTTGAATGGGATCTTGGGTTCCATCAAAAGGTTCCACCGGTGGAACCTAGTGGTCCCGTGGGATGGCCTCAGCCTCTATGGCCTCCAAGAAGGGTCTAAAGTCCCTTGGGACTTCCGTCGTCAAATCTTCCTCCACCAGTCTGACATTGGCTGCTATTATAGCCTGCATCTCATTAGCCCACCGTCTGATTTCCTCATTCTCTCGTTGTATGGCCTCCTCCCTCTCCCTGGACCGCTCATTCTCTTCCCTTAAGCCATTGATCAGTGCCATCATCTCCTCCATAGTAAGGTGTTGCGCGTCCTGATTCGGCGCGCTGCCTCTTGCCATTTTTTTTAAACTTCTTGATTTCTTTTATGAGTTCGTTCCTTGGGGTGTAGGAAGAGCTTTTCCGTGGCCCCACAGTGGGCGCCAAAATGTTCCACTCAAGAGATTGTCTAGGGTTTTTCTCCTAGGATGATCCGAGCCAGATCATTCAAGAGTGTAATCTGCCTTTTTAGCTCAAGGGTTTGAGGTTTTATACTTTCTTGTTTATGGGCCTCATGGACCTCGTGGGCGTGAAGATTTTCATGACGGTTTTTATTTGGTAATATTTGGTCATTAATGATGGGATTTTATCCCTGATATGACCACCACTATTAAAGGTCTCGTCTAGCGACTTGCGATGGACTATTGTCTTAGTAATAGCGTCTCGGTATTTGCATGTAGGGGATCTCGGTTCATCTCATATTCCTAGTCTACCCCTCTTCTCTAGAGGCATATCGGCACTCGACCGAGAGACTATGTAGATTTCAATAAATGCTTCCTAAGTATGATCATTCTCGAATCTTGTTCGAGAATCCCCCAGAGAAATCATATCGAGTAATGACCGAGCAGTACACATATATATTCAAATGATATTTAATTCTTTCACCATTTAACATTAATATTTACAATTTTGTTAAATGAAAATTTTGAATGACCGCGTATTTCATATAACTAATATTTATGTCATTGATAAACTAAAATTTTGAATACTTTTTCTCATATTTTATATATATGCTTACAAATATTTGTAAATATTTTTTTTACTAATATATATTATAAAATACATTTTATTCACTTCAGTAAACAAAATATTGAATTATAAAATTGGATATTTGAATTAGTATTCGGTGGTAATTCAATTATTGTTTATGTTCTCCTCACCTTCGGAATATAAGCTAAAAATAACTTATATTTATTGATTTTAAATAAAAGTAAATCTCAACAAAATTTAAATTATTTAATTTTATTATTTTAAAAGTATTATTTTATTTAATTGATATTGTATTTCTAACAGTTTTTATTCTTAAAATCAAATTCTAAAAAAGGTAGTTTAAAAAACTAGGTTATTTTTAAAATGAGATTAGTGTAATTAAATTGGTTTCCTGTTATGTAATATGGAATATCATCTCTTATCAACTATTTTAATTACAAAAATAATATTAACTAGCTTTTGCTTCTTCTTTTTTTTTATCCGTATTAAGAAATAACTAGCTTTTTATTTTTAACCAAATTAATTAACGTTTTTAGTTTACATAAGTTATTTTATTCTGCTTATATTCAGAATCAAAAGCGGTAGTAATTACATTTAATAAAACTAATTAATTAATATTAATTGTATAAAATGTAAATTATCACATTACCGTTAATGCGAGTAAATGCAATTTAATGCAGAACGTGATAACCAAAATACAGAAAAATATTTATCTTGTATGTACTTATAATATTTTGACAAAAATTACATTCTGTTTTTAACAATAATTTGTCGTACCAATATTATAATTAAAAAAATAATACAAACCAACTTTATATTATTTTCATAAAAAGAATTGTTTTTTTTTTTAAGAAACCCAAAACTTTATAGTTATAAGAATTTTTCTTGATTACTCAAATACATGATTTTAATTTGTTGCAGACTACTGATTAAAATGCAAAAGGAAGATATATTAAGATTTTTTTTAATTGATTATTCAGTTAGAGAACTTTTAATTTTTTAATTAATACTCAAATTTTTATAATTACTCTAAATTTATATATTTAAATAATGATTAATTAAATCAATAATTTTGGCCTTTCAATTTTTTTCAATTTTTAATTTCATTATTTTAATTCTCCAATTTTATAAAATATGGAATTTTGAAATTCTTATTGAATGTTCATTTATTAATTGTTAAAATTAAAACATTATTCACGATCTAATATTAAGTAAATGACATAATAATTAGACTTAATTATGTTTTTATTTCTTAGTAATATAATTGTACGATTATGGTTCCCTAAATTTTAATTAAGCAATTTTAGTTTCTTAAATGTCACAATTATATAATTTTTTACGTATTTAAGTTACATATGTTTTAATTTTTATTCATGTATTAAGTGATATATATTTATTATTACTAAAAGTACTAATAACTTAAATAGGTAAAATAAATTTGTATAATTGTGATATTTAAAAGACTAAAATCACACAAATTATGGTACTACAAAGACTAAAATTGTTCAATTAAAAATAAAGAGATCGAAATTGCATAATTATAATACTTGAGGAACTAAAATTGCATATTTACTATAATTAAGAGACCAAATTAAAATACATTTAAGTCCAATGATTAATATTTTGTAAAAAAATAATATTTAAATATTTAGGTTAAATTTCACTTTTAATCTCTATTTTTATCTCATTAAAATGATAAAATAAGATGGAAATGAAATAAAAATGTGAACTAAAAGTGAAATTTTTCCCAAATATTAGAAGGACTAAAATAGGACAAAAAAGTTAGAGGAACTAAAATCGAACTTGAGAAACTACTAAAAATTATATATATATATATATATATATATATATATATATTATTCAATATTAATTATTATGTAATTTATCCAATATTATGTCACAACAAAAATTATAATTTAATTATGAATGGATAAAAATTTAGTAAAGTGACCAAATTTTCAAATTTTATGATAGACCATGGGTCAAGGGCCTAGTTACTAGAGCTATGGCTAGAAGAATACAAGAAGAGTTGAACCTCTTGAAGACTAGTGGACTTGTCAAGCCCAAGGTTTTCTTCACTTGGAATACTCCATCATAAAGAGAAGGCGTAGTTCTACTTGTGAATATTGTATAGTTTGTACATAGTCTCTTGTATAGGTTATTTTTGCCTTTGTATTTGTGAGGCACTTTACTTGCTTTTTCTAGTGTTTGTATTTTGATTTTAGGGTAGGCTACTTGGAGAGTTTAACTCCATTTAACCTCCCTAGTAAATACATTCATTTTATATTTTTAGTAGGGAAAAAGGGGTGGCATTTAACAATGCTTGAGGGTGTGACTAATAATTGGACCAGAACTGGGCCTAGGCAAAATTTTGCATATTAGACTCATTTTGCTCCTAATTTTCATAGATTTGATTTAGCTAGGTATCATCATCATATGATGAACCTAACTAAACCAAATCAAAGAATTTCAAAATAAATCATGGAGCATTTTGGAGCCTTGGTCGCCTAGCCTTCTTCATTGTTCTTGGCCGAAATTTGCTTGTTCCTCCTTCATGTTTTGAAGCTTCCCTTCCAAGTTTCTAAACCTTGGTAGGTTGGGCTGACCTTACCATGGTTCTTAAGTGAACCATGGTCAAGGTTTGCTTCTCCTACAAGTTTTAGAAACCATGGATGGTTAGCTACACCTTACCATGGTTCCTAGTGAACCATGGTTAAGGTTAGCTTCCACTAGAAGCTACCTCTCCCTATATATTTGTAAATCCCTCTCTTGTATTCACTTTTGGACATTTATGAGAAATAGAATTCAGAATTCTCTCTCATTTTTTAAGAGTCAAAACCGTGAGAACCTAGTTCCTAGTTCTCTCTCAAGGTTCCTTCTCCTAGAAGCTTGGTTCCTCAAGCTTCTTCACTTCTTCAAGAGGTGACCGAACCTCCTTAGGTGATTCTCCTCCATTGGAGACTTCTTCAAGGAGCTTCCGCTGATTTGAAGTGTTCAACCTCATTGAGCAAAGGTCTTGGACGGTGGAAATGTTGAAGAACATCAATCTTCTTCAACCTAGTTCCATCATTTTTGGTATCTAGAGCCTAGTGCTCTTGAGGTTTTGTGTTCTAACTTTTTCTAAGTGAATCCGTGTTGTATCTTCCTTCTCCTATGTCTAAACTTGTGTTTGCTGCATGGATCTAGTTTTAATACATTGTTTGATGGATCCTATATGTCATGTGAATTAAATTGATTCATGTTCTTGCTTGTTCCTATTAATCCGTGAATCAGTTGTTTTGTGCTTTAGGTTCTCTTGTTCTTGTGCATTTTTGTTGTTGTTTGAGTCTCTCCATTCCTTAACATGTGTCCGTGATTGGACTTCATTCACATTGCATTAGTTTTATTTTTGAATCATTTTTTTTGTCATAGGAGTCATGTGTAGTCCTTTACATGTTGAAAATTCCTAGACTAGCTTGTTTGACCTAATTTTTTTGTGTGTGTTATTTGTGTCTGAAATTTTTGTGTATTTTTCTTATTGAATCTGAACCTTACCTATATTTGCTTTTGTTTTACATATTTGTGTTCACTAATTTGCTATTAGTTCTAGCAAATTTCCAAGAGTTAGGTTTATACTATGTCTTGTTAAAAGTTTTGTCAAAAAAATTACTAAACACTAATCCCTATTAGGTTTCCTTGAGTCTTATTGTGTGGCTGAAACTTTTAACAAATTTTATACATTAGAAACAGAGGCAAAACAGAGGTATATGTGTGCATGAGAAAAACAAAAGAATGAGTGCTTAAAAATTTGACCTAAAAACACTACAAAATTGTGAAGCACTATTAAAATATATTTGATTAATTATAAATATTCTTAAAATATTTATATGTTATTATATAGAAATAAAAAAAAAATCACTGCATTAAATATGAAATAAAGGTAACATGACATTGTGACATTATGAAACAACTTGTGAAAAACATATATAAACTAACATTATGAAACAATGTTTTTAAAGAATGTTAGTTTTTTAGTTAATAAACCAAGCATAAGAGGAAAATAAAAACATCCATTGTAATAAACACTTTATAAGAGTGATATGATAGTTTAATTTTTAAACAATTAATACAAATTAGTGAAATTGATTATTTTAATTAAATAAAATTAATGCCCAATCAATATTAAAATGTCTATAATTCATATTTTATATGTAATTTGTTATTAATTATTCTGAGTATTGAAATAAGTAAATGATATTTCATAATTTATATCAGTAAAAAATATATATATTTACAAGTATTTGAAAACCTATATAACATTAAAAATGTATATCTGATAAAAAAAATATTAAAATGTACATTTAAAAACTGTTTAAAATTTTGGTTTACAGATAATGAAAATATTAATTAATATATAAAATATGTAGTCTTTCAAAACTTTTAATTTACATAGTTGTTAAAATTAATTTTAAGGCTAAATTACAATTTTTGGTTTACAATGTCACATTCACAATTTTCCAAATTTAAAATTTGTCATTTTTATCTCTCAATTTTATATATAAAATGATGGAACTAGGTTGAAGAAGATTGATGTTCTTCAACATTTCCACCGTCCAAGATCTTTGCTCAATGAGGTTGAACACTTCAAATTAGCGGAAGCTCCTTGAAGAAGTCTCCAATGGAGGAGAAGCACCTAAGGAGGTTCGGTCACCTCTTGAAGAAGTGAAGAAGCTTGAGGAACCAAGCTTCTAGGAGAAGGAACCTTGAGAGAGAACTAGGAACTAGGTTCTCACGGTTTTGACTCTTAAAAAATGAGAGAGAATTCTGAATTCTATTTCTCATAAATGTCCAAAAGTGAATACAAGAGAGGGATTTACAAATATATAGGGAGAGGTAGCTTCTAGTGGAAGCTAACCTTAACCATGGTTCACTAGGAACCATGGTAAGGTGTAGCTAACCATCCATGGTTTCTAAAACTTGTAGGAGAAGCTAGCCTTGACCATGGTTCACTTAAGAACCATGGTAAGGTTAGCCCAACCTACCAAGGTTTAGAAACTTGGAAGGGAAGCTTCAAAACTTGAAGGAGGAACAAGCAAATTTCGGCCAAGAACAATGAAGAAGGCTAGGCGGCCAAGGCTCCAAAATGCTCCATGATTTATTTTGAAATTCTTTGAGTTGGTTTAGTTAGGTTCATCATATGATGATGAGACCTAGCTAAATCAAATCTATGAAAAATTAGGAGCAAAATGAGTCTAATATGCAAAATTTTGCCTAGGCCCAGTTCTGACCCAATTACTAGTCACACCCTCAAACATTGCTAAATGCCACCCCTTTTTCCCTACTGAAAAAATATAAAATGAATGTATCAACTAGGGAGGTTAAATGGAAGTAAAGTGCCTCACAAATACAAGCACTAGAAAAAGCAAGTAAAGTGCCTCACAAATACAAAGGCAAAAATAACCTATACAAGAGACTATGTACAAACTATACAATATTCACAAGTAGAACTAGGCCTTCTCTTTATGATAGAGTAGTCCAAGTGAAGAATACCTTGGGCTTGACAAGCCCACTAGTCTTTAAGAGGTCCTCTTCTTGTATTCTTCTAGCCATAGCTCTGGTAACTGGGCCCTTAGCCCATGGTCTATCATCCCCTCCCTCTTGAGAAGGATTTGTCCTCAAATCTGTAGGTTCATCTTCCTCATCATAACCTGCAAAAGGAATAAGATCACTCACATTAAAAGTGTTACTTACTCCATAATCACTGGGAAGATCTAACTTGTAGGCATTATCATTGATTCTTTGGAGGACCTGAAAGGGACCATCTCCTCTTGGGTTGAGTTTAGACTTCCTTTGAGAAGGAAACCTTTCCTTTCTCAAATGAAGCCAAACCCAATCTCCTTCCTCAAAGATGAGGTTTTTCTTTCCTTTGCTTCTTTCTAAAGTTGTTCTCTAATTTTGTTGTTGTATATGAGTTTTAACCTTCTCATGCAATTTCTTTACAAATTCAGCCCTAGATACCGCTTCTTTATGAAAATAGTGAGAAGAATCTGGTAGGGGTATTAGGTCCAAAGGAGTAAGAGGGTTAAAACCATACACAACCTCAAAAGGTGAGATTTTGGTAGTCTTATGGACTACCCTATTATAAGAAAACTCAATGTGGGGCAAATACTCATCCCAAGACTTATGGTTACCTTTTAGGACTGCCCTTAACATTGTAGATAGAGATCTATTAACTACTTCAGTTTGCCCATCAGTTTATGGGTGACAAGTAGTAGAGAAAAGTAGTTTAGTTCCTAGCCTACTCCAAAGAGTTTTCTAGAAATGGCTAAGGAACTTAGTGTCCCTATTTGAAACAATGGTTTTGGGTAGACCATGAAGTCTAACCACTTCCTTGAAGAAGAGTCTTGCTATGTTGCTTGCATCATCTATTGTGACAGGGTATAAAGTGGGCCATTTTACTAAATCTGTCCACTATCACAAAAATAGAATCCATGCCTCTCTGGGTCTTGGGCAAGCCCAAAATAAAGTCCATACTGATATCAACCCATAGAGAGTCAGCAACTGGCAATGGTGTATAGGAGCCATGAGGCATTACTTTAGACTTTGCTTGTAAACAAGTTATACTTCTAGAGCAAAACCTCTCAACATCCCTTCTCATATGGGGCCAAAAGAATTTTTCTTTTAGAAATCTTAGAGTCTTTTCAACTCCAAAGTGCCCCATGAGACCACCCTCATGACTTTATTTAACAAGGAGTTTTCTTATAGATCCTTGGGGTATACAAATTCTTCCTTCTTTATACAAGTACCCCTCAAAAATATAGAAACCTCCTTGAGGCTTTGCTAAGCATTGGGTATAATTTTCATTGAATTCGAGATCATTAGTATACAATTCCTTAATGTGATCAAATCCCAAGATTTGAGATCCAAGGGAGACTAGCAAATTGTGTCTCCTAGAAAGGGCATCAGCCACAACATTATTTTTCCCTTTCTTGTATTTAATCACATATAGGAATTGTTCTAAGAACTCTACCCACTTAGCATGCCTTTTATTTAGCTTTCCTTATCCTTTAAGGTTAGAAAGGCTTTTTCTTGTTTTTCTTCCCATATAAACTTCATATTTTTCTTGACCAACTCATTTAATGGGGAGGCAAGTGTGGAGAAATTAGGAACAAACCTCCTATAGAAGCTTGCCAAACCATGGAAGCTCTTAATATCTCCAACACTTTTAGGAGTGGGCCATTCTTGGATGGCCTTGATTTTCTCGGGGCAAACATGAACCCCTTTTTTGCTAATTATAAAACCTAAGAATACAACATTATCTACAAAAATGTAAATTTCTCTAGATTACCAAAAAGATGATTTTTCCTAAGAATATTGAAAACTTGCCTTAAGTGTCCTATGTGATCATTTAGGCTCCTACTATAAATGAGAATGTCATCAAAATAAACTACTACAAACTTTCCTATACAATCCCTAAGGACATGATTCATGAGACGCATGAATGTACTAGGAGCATTGGTGAGCCCAAAAGGCATCACTAGCCACTCGTATAATCCAAACTTGGTCTTGAAAGCGGTTTTCCATTCATCTCCTTCTTTAATTCTAATTTGATTGGCTTTTAAGATCATCTTTAGAGAATATGATGGCTCCATGAAGCTCATCTAACATGTCATCAAGCCTAGGGATGGGATGTCTATACTTAACAATTATGTTGTTGATGGCCCTACTATCATAGCACATTCTCCATTTCCCATCCTTCTTAGGGACCAACAACACAGGTACAACATAAGGACTTAAGCTCTTTCGAACCCAGCCCTTCTCCAACAACTCTTGGACTTGAGACTCTATTTCTTTTATTTCTTGGGGGTTGGTCCTATAGGCAGGCCTATTGGGTAGGCTAGCCCTAGGCACCAAATCAGTTTGATGCTTTATTCCTCTTAAAGGAGGAAGGCCCATTGGACCCTCGGGAGGAAATAGATCATCAAACTCTTTTAAAAGAACTTTTATCCCCTTAGGTAAAGTCTCATGTCCACTAGATGTGGCAGTGCAAGTGAGAGTTCCTTTACAGAGAAGGATATAAGAGGGTTGTTGAATCAAGAGGGTTTGTTTAGAAATTTCATTCTCTTGAGCAACAACCTCTAGGGAGGGAACTCCTTTCTCTCTAGATTCCTCTTTATCCTTAGGTTTCACGAACTTTTTTTTTTTTCTCTTTTCCTATTTTTTTTTAAATCTTTTCTCATTGTCTCTTTTGAGTTTCATTTGTGCTTGATCCTCAGCCACCTGTTGAGGAGATAGAGGATGAAGAACAAATTTCTTTTCTTTATGAGTAAAGGTAATCTCGTTAGTAAGGCCATTGTGCATGGTTTTCTTATCAAATTGTCGTGGCCTTCCTAATAACATATGACAAGCTTCCATTGGCACTACATCACATAGCACCTAATCTTCATAATTCCCAATGGAAAGCTTGGCCTTTACTTGTTGGTCAACTACTATGTCACCATCATCATTCATCCAATGGAGTTGATAAGGTTTAGGATGTGGACTAGTAGTTAAACTCAACTTCTCAACCAGCCTAGTGCTACAACAGTTGCACCATGAGCCACTATCAACAATGAGAAAAAATGCATTATTTGAAACTTTGCATCTAGTATGAAAGATGTTCTCCCTTCGTGATAGAGTACCACTAGGTTGGTTGTTGAGGAGTCTCCTAATCATTAAGAGCTCCCCTTCATAAGGAAAAGTAGACTCCACACCTTCCTCTTGTTCACTTGCTTCTTCCCTACTATTACTAGAGGAAGTAGTAGCTTCATCTTGGCTACTATAAATGTCATGCCCCCTCATGATCATGACCTTCTTAGTGGGGCATTGGGAGGCAATGTGGCCTCTCCCTAAACATTTAAAGCATTTTATATCACTAGTCCTAGAACTAGTGTGTGAAGTGTTTTTTCCCTTTTCCTTTATCTTTCTCTATAGCTAGACTCTTGGAGGGTTCAAAATTTTTCTTTTTCTCAAAAGGTTTTCCCTCCCTCTTGGAGTCTTTCTTTAGAGATGAAGAGTGGGAGCTATCTTTTTTATAAGATTTTCTCATTCTTTGTTGTTCTACCCTTACACAAAGTTGGACCAAGTCATTTAAGTCCCTGTAGGGTAGTAGCTCCACTTGGTCTCTTATCTCTAAATTAAGACCACTCAAGAATCTAGCTACAGTTGTAGCTTCCTCTTCCCTAATGCATGTCCTCATCATTAAAAACTCCATTTGTTGTCTGTACTGTTCTACAGACATATCCCTTTGTTGGAGCTTTTGGAGCTTATTCATAAGCTCCCTACCATAGTAAGTGGGAATGTGCCTCCTTCTCAATGCACTTTTAAGATCATTCCAATATTGAATTAGAGGATCATTGTGGAGGCGTCTCTCTCTCTCTAGAGCTGTCCACCAATACATGGCATGCCCTTGGAAAGTAAGGGTAGCCAGAGGGACTTTTCTCTCTTCACTTACCCTGTGGCAAGCAAAGAGTTGCTCAACTTTCATCTCCCAATCTAAATACAACTCCACAAAAAAAATTGTTACACACAATCTTTCCCTTATTTTTTGATTTTTTAATTAATTATCTAAATAAAAGATGTTAATTAAGTTGGTACAAACTACCTTAATACGAAATAATGTATTTTGATTTTAGTTAACACGTGCAAAAAAAATAAATAATATATATATATATATATTACAAGATATACCAAAACTAAAAATGTCTTTTCTAATTTGAACAAAATAAGTTTATTTATTATGTAGTTTATTTGAGGAGTATATAATTTATCTTCATAAGTTAGTAGAAGCATCTTGCAAATACTTAGTATTTTTTTCTTTTTTACTCTCATTAATTTACTTGATTTTTTTTACCCTTTTCATTTAGAAACTCTTTCATCTACTTTCAATAAATAAGTCACTTGTGTCTTATTAATATCATTCAAGATATGTGAAAGTTGTAAAAAAAAAAAAAACTAATGCAATGTGTACAATTTATTAAGAAATAAAATGAAATTATTGAATTATCCTACACTAAAAAAGAAAAAAAAGTGTACACTTATTATCTATAATTTATAATTTGTATTATTAATTATTAATAAAAAGAATTGTCTGTCTATATTTTTTTAAACAATTTTACTCTCATAACTACTTTTATCTAAATTATAATTTTTTTTATTCTTTTCTAGCTGTCTGTATTTTTAATAACTCACTGTATATAATTTTTATTATCCATTATATTTAAGAATAATTCATGGAGGCATACCTTTTGTACATTAGTATCATTTGGTGTTCACATTTTTAAGAAAACTTTATCCTTGTAACTACCCTTTTATTAAATTACAATTTTTTTACACTTCATGTGTTTTTTTGTTAGATTTAAATATGTTTTTAGTTTCTCAAATTTAAGGTAAATTTGTTTGTAGTCCCTCAAATTTAAAATTGTTTTTAATCATGTAATTTCGAAACATGTTATTTTAGTTCTTAGAAAATATGTTAAATATTGTCACATAAAATCTATCATCAATTTCCCTGTTAGTAAAATCATTACATTAAACTTAGTTGCTATTATATAACTGTCTCAATCTGACACTTTAAAACATGTTATTAGTGACTTGAATGATTAAAATAAGATTTTTGAAAATTATAGGACTAAAAATAATAATTTTAAATTTGAGAAACCAAAAATATATTTACCCTAAATTTGAAAGACTAAAAACATATTTAATATTTAATATTTTTTTATTATTTTTATTTTTTAAAAATAATTCAATATAACCACCCATTATTATATAATATTTACTATTTATTATTTTTTTAAAAAGAAATTCACGGAGGCATAGGTTGCATTTTGCAAACTTGTAAAAAATAACGGATATATAAAAACATCCTAAAATATGTGTACATAAAATTACTATATTACCTTTAATAACTTTTTTGTATAATGTAAATTTAACGGGGACTTGGGAGTGCTTGAAGAACTATTTTAAGAACATTTGAGATCCACTAAGGGTCAAAGTGAAACTACTCTCCAGCAAAACATGGTCTCCACCTGAAACCAAACCATGAACAAGGCAACAGGAACCTTCGTAGTTAATAGCGACGTAATTCCTAGGTGATCGCCACCTTTCTCTACAGTTGCTGTGACACCCTCTACCCCAACGTTAATACACAATAAATGTAAACAATAATTTCTTTTTCTTTTTGAGTAAATAAAATCTTTCATGTATAAAACAATTGTTTCAAATCTCATAAGGTAGAAGATTCACATTCGTAACTCATAAATCATAGAAAGTCATCTTGTAAGTATAAAAATTCAAGAAATCATATAAAGAAAAATATAGATTAATTCCAGCAAAGGTGGCAGTGCCTCCTGTAGATACCCAATTTCGTCCGGGAGGTACAAAACAACAATATAGGACGTCAGGGACCCAAAAGACAAATTAGGGATTTTTAGGGGCCCGGAACGGGCCGTTCCGAATTCAGAACGGGCCGTTCTGGTTCCCCCGGAACGGGTCGTTCCGATTTCAGAACGCGCCGTTCTGGTTACCCCGGAATGGGCCGTTCCGAATTTGGAACGGGCCGTTCTGGCCCGAAACGGGCAGTTCTGAATCCAGAACAGCCCGTTCTAGTTCCCCCGGAACAGGCCGTTCCGATTTCAGAACGGGCCGTTCTGGGGTACAAAATTTAGGCACAACGGCCATATCCAGAATGGCCGTTCCGGTTTTGGAACGGGCCGTTCTGGACCCCCTCCCCGAAGCCTATAAATAGACAGCTGGGGCTCATCTTTCCGAACTTGGAAATTTCGTCCAGACTTCCTATAGCTCGAAATTTCTCTCTTTTTCTCTCTTCCCCTCTCTTTTTGTATTTCTTGAGATTTTTGTGAGGCATTGTAGTGTGAAGGGTTGCCAAAAAGCACCCAAATCTCCATCTTTGAAGATTAATAGAGCTCGTTCAAGAGGTATTCAAATCAATTTTCTTCTCTCTATTTTATTTCTTACATTTGATAAATATTGTTTATAATAAGAGCAATCATGTAGATATTTTAGAGTTAATTGTTAATTTAAATTTTAAATCATGTAAATAATCATGAATAAAAGGGGATATAATATTTAATTTATTATTTCTTATCGCATTAACTTCATCATAGGGTACCGATTTAGGGCGTTGTAAGGGTGCTTAATACCTTCCTTACACGTAACCGACCCCCGAACCCAATTCTGGTTATGAAGGCCATTATTGGATCTTTTAAAAATCTTTTCTATTTCCAATGTTTTGAGTAAAACATTGGTGGCGACTCCATAGAACCTATTTTCAAAACCATTGATTAAGGATTAGTCTGGTTCCGGGCATTCCTTAATTGATGAGATCTTTAAAAGGATGTTTAAACCATAGGTCGCAAGATCGGAAATTTTCGGGTTGCGACAGATGGCGACTCCACTGGGGACGTTTAAAGAGGGTCAGACCCATTTAATTGATGAAGTTAATAAAATAAAAATAATAATTTAAATATTTTCCCCTTTACTTTAATTTGTTTATTTTATTTGTTTGGCTTTAATATCTGTTGCCTGTTTAAATTCTACATCTTTTTGAATAAAAATTGTACACAAACCTTTGCACACAACAGTTCCCCCTACACCCGGGGGCATGAGGGTAATAAACATAGGGAGTGGTTGACGTACGACCGGCCCAAGTTTGGCCTTGGAGCCTGCGAGCCTTGTCGAAAATCACACTCAAGGTGATAACCGGTTACTCTAGCCCGAAATACTGCGACAAACCTTAGAGTTTGCCAGGTGACGGCGACAGAGATACTGGGTCCCTATAATGGGGGCACCTTGGGGGCCTTAAGACCAGTGAGATTAGAACCGTCCTATACAATGCACTTTTCTTGCAGGGACCACAGACCAAGGATTTAAACGTGACTGTTCGCGGGTGTACATTTGTTTGAGCATATGCGTGTTGCATTTGTTTGTGTTTATTTACTTCAAATAGACAAGAATTACAAACAAGTAAATATTAAAAAAAAATTATGATAAAAATTTTAATTCCCTTCTGTATACCCTAACTCTAAAGCATCATATAGGATAGTTTATTTCAAAAAAAAAAAAATATATATATATATATATATATAGCAAAAAAAATCATGCATCATAACTCTTAGTTAAAAAAAAAAAAAACATGATAAAATTTAGGCAAAAAATAAATATCATGCATCTCCTAGGATAGTACATTAGCATACATTCATTAGAAATGGAAGACTCATGTAATAGTATGCAAAGAATGTTCCCTAAACAAAAATCAATGAGAATGATATCCGTTGAATTTCTCATATGTCTTTGCATCCTATTTTACGTTTCATATAAATAACACGTCTTCCTTGTAAATAATAAATACGAATAAAAAGGGAAATCTAATTTGTGCGCGTTAGCCGGATAATGGAAATTATTGTCTTCAAATGCGAACCTGATACATCAAATCGGGAAACACTTATCAGTAATTAGGGGCATCACACGCCCAAATCGACGATTCAAACAACGAGACTTTCCCATGACGAAATGACAATTGTCGGGATAGGAGGAATGAACAAGAATGAACGAATCCTTACTTCTAGGGAATTACAAGACAAAATCCAATTGAGGAATAAAGACATTGTGCGACAAAAACCCGCTAGGATGAAAACTCGTAAAGGGCATCCTAGGCAAAAATTAGGGTAAAGAAAAAAATCAAAATCCCGATAGTATACGTCCTATGCAAAAGTTAGGGATACATATAAAAAGTAATGTCTGCTTGAGTTGGAAATCGAAAGGCAATTTTTTGGTATTCCCTTCAAAAAGCATGAATTCATAAAGGTTTCACTCCAAATGAAAACACCGACGTTCAAGCAAGTGGAAAAGTTTTCTATTGAAATCATCAAATCGTTCATGACTCTCTAGGGGGCAACATCTGTCTATCTCTCTGTGTATGAATCACGAACTCGGGGCATGCCCGGGCCTTCGAGCTTTGTTAAAGGGGCACGTGTAAATTGAAGGTACTGTTTTAAATGCCATAACACTCTTTTGCTTCTCTTCTCCCTCTAAATATCCACTCTAGGCCTCATCCATTAACCCTTAATTAACAAGGTGTATTTGCTACAAAGAGGCTTTTCAATAATAGCATGGAAAGGATAACAAAGGAACAATCAGAAATTCAAACATGACTAGGGTTTAATAAAAATAGAGCGTCCCACACAAACGCTGCAAAAATGAAAGCCCGGCAGGAAACCCACCAAGGGGGCTGTGCAAAAGTTAGGGCATGATCTGCTAGGCAACCCACAATCAAAAAGGGTAACCTAGGCAAAAGTAATGATAAAAAAAATGTCTGCTAGGGAACGCATCTCAAGTAACCTAAGCAAAAGTTAGGACGTCAAAGCAGCAACCTGAGTTGAAAACTGAAAGGCAGCTCAAAGGATCGTCTAAACAAAGCACAACCCCAAGTCATCACTTCACTTTCCAAAAAGGCTAAACACAATGATAGCTTCTTTGTAGCAAATATGTTTTGTTTAATAACCCTAAACACCAAAGCCTACCTTGGCCAGCCATTCTTCTAAAAACCCCTTTTGAAAAAAAATCCCTTCTAACAACCTTTTGAAAAAAAAAAACAAACATCCCTTTTCTTCTTTTCTCTTGACCCTTATGGCATTAAAATAACACTGAAAAGATACACGGAAAATGCACAGTGAATACTCACAGAGGGAAGGCCGAGATGTCCTCAAACAGAGGTTAGAGACGTTTGACCACACATCGACTGGATAGTCAAGGAGCCACTGAAGCTCGTGTTCAAAAGAACATATC
The DNA here is from genome assembly GCF_000230855.2 of Cajanus cajan. Taxonomy (NCBI): domain Eukaryota; kingdom Viridiplantae; phylum Streptophyta; class Magnoliopsida; order Fabales; family Fabaceae; genus Cajanus; species Cajanus cajan. The sequence continues at coordinate 38,965,033 of NC_138517.1, read as the reverse complement.
CCAACAATGATCGTAAACGACATGAATGAAAAGGAATCGTCATCATTAACCTTAACACGTACAGGTTAATTTCCCGATATAAAAAAAAATGAATTGCATCTTTAGGAACAAACACAAGCATGAACTGTATCGCATGCATATGAGTTAGGGGCATATGGAAGGGCGTTACACAAAAAAATAAAAGAATCATTCTTGTCTTGCATCCATGCATCCATGCATTCTACTTGCTATGGGTCAAGAAGACTCATCAGGACAAAGCACTCGTAAAAACTCAATAGCCAAGCATGAGTCGAAGCGGTGTCAAATGGCAACCCCAAGTGATTCTATGTGCCCATTAAGCAAAGACATATCAACAGTGGAATAGAATAGAATCGATCAAACAAGCAAGTCTGTAAGCATGAAGAGGCCATCGCGCCATACTCCTCAACTAAATGAAGGATGACCCAAGAGAATGCCAAGACTAGGAATGGTTTCCTTACCAAAGCCAGGAGTGGCTTCCAAAATAATACTCATCAATAAAGATTCAACAGATAACATCATCATGGGGATAGATCTCTCCACCAATGATGATAATAAAAAAGCAAAAACAACATCAGAAAAAGGCAAGCTTCACAAATGTTGAAAAAGCCGAAGCAATTTATGAAAATAGCAGAAAAAGGCAAGCTTCAAATGTGAAAGCCGAAGCTAAACAAAGAAATGAAAAGAAAAAACCTACAACAAGAAGATGCTTGGAGAGGCATTACAATACTCACCTTGACAAGAACAAAACCAAACTCCTACCAACCATCCCACAATGAAGGTGCCTGGAGAGGCATCACAATACTCAAGTGGCAGGGGCAACATTGGAATCCCTATCAACCATCTACTTCTCTGCCCACCAACACAGGGGCACATCAAACATCGCCTGCCCGTTCACTTAGGGGCAGTCTTTCATTCCAACATACACCAACAAGAAGACATCAAGTATAAGAACAGCTGGGTTACCTGACCTTAGTGAAAGGGTTGCTAGATCCCCAAAACTAGTACAAATTGGGTTACCTGACCTTAGCGAAAGGGTTGCTAGATCCCCAAAACTAGTACAAATTGGGTTACCTGACCTTAGTGAAAGGGTTGCTAGATCCCCAAAACTAGTACAAATTGGGTTACCTGACCTTAGTGAAAGGGTTGCTAGATCCCCAAAACTAGTACAAATTGGGTTACCTGACCTTAGTGAAAGGGTTGCTAGATCCCCAAAACTAGTACAAAGTGGGTTACCTGACCTTAGCGAGAGGGTTGCTAGATCCCCAAAACTAGTATAAAGTGGGTTACCTGACCTTAGCGAAAGGGTTACTAGATCCCCAAAACTAGTACAAAGTGGGTTACCTGACCTTAGTGAAAGGGTTGCTAGATCCCCAAAACTAGTACAAAATGGGTTACCTGACCTTAGAGGAGGCCGGCTGAAGCCTTAAATATCAGTCCAGCTTGGAGAGGCTGAGCTACGAAACTACTTCACAACAAAGTGGGTTACCTGACCTTAGAGGAGGCCGGCTGAAGCCTTAGAATATCAGTCCAGCTTGGAGAGGCTGAGCTCATAATATACTCCTTCTTCAACAAGCAACAAATAAAGGAACACATTATCACAAGGGAAACAATGCAGAAGCATCAGAGAGACGAAGAGAAGACCCGGACGAAAGGTCTACGTCTTTCCTTGCCTTTGGAAAAGCAACACATTACTATTCCAAAGGACAAGTAAAGAGGGGCAGCTGTAGATACCCAATTTCGTCCGGGAGGTACAAAACAACAATATAGGACGTCAGGGACCCAAAAGACAAATTAGGGATTTTTAGGGGCCCGGAACGGGCCGTTCCGAATTCAGAACGGGCCGTTCCGAATTCAGAACGGGCCGTTCCGAATTCAGAACGGGCCGTTCTGGTTCCCCCGGAACGGGTCATTCCGATTTCAGAACGCGCCGTTCTGGTTACCCCGGAATGGGCCGTTCCGAATTTGGAACGGGCCGTTCTGGCCCGAAACGGGCCGTTCTGAATCCAGAACAGCCCGTTCTGGTTCCCCCGGAACAGGCCGTTCTGGGGTACAAAATTTAGGCACAACGGCCATATCCAGAACGACCGTTCTGGTTTTGGAACGGGCCGTTCTGGACCCCCTCCCCGAAGCCTATAAATAGACAGCTGGGGCTCATCTTTCCGGACTCGAAAATTTCGTCCAGACTTCCTATAGCTCGAAATTTCTCTCTTTTTCTCTCTTCCCCTCTCTTTTTGTATTTCTTGAGATTTTTGTGAGGCATTGTAGTGTGAAGGGTTGCCAAAAAGCACCCAAATCTCCATCTTTGAAGATTAATAGAGCTCGTTCAAGAGGTATTCAAATCAATTTTCTTCTCTCTATTTTATTTGTTACATTTGATAAATATTGTTTATAATAAGAGCAATCATGTAGATATTTTAGAGTTAATTGTTAATTTAAATTTTAAATCATGTAAATAATCATCAATAAAAGGGGATATAATATTTAATTTATTATTTCTTATCGCATTAACTTCATCATAGGGTACCGATTTAGGGCGTTGTAAGGGTGCTTAATACCTTCCTTACACGTAACCGACCCCCGAACCCAATTCTGGTTATGAAGGCCATTATTGGATCTTTTAAAAATCTTTTCTTTTTCCAATGTTTTGAGTAAAACATTGGTGGCGACTCCATAGAACCTATTTTCAAAACCATTGATTAAGGATTAGTCTGGTTCCGGGCATTCCTTAATTGATGAGATCTTTAAAAGGATGTTTAAACCATAGGTCGCAAGATCGGAAATTTTCGGGTTGCGACACCTCCTAGTTAGGAACTAATTTATAATTTTCAAATCATGTAATAAAAGAAATATGACAAAGATGTACATTTTGGTCTTTTCTCAAGAACGTTCAAAATTACACAAGAAGAGAAGATTACAGCTTTTTAAAACAATAACATCCAAAATAAGCCTAGCTATGCCCGATGTCACATCCTATCAGAGCATGCCCAACTGAAGCCTTAAGCCTCATATCAACATCCTCATGATGCTGATCACCTGCAACATAATTTAAACATATACAAAAACAACAAGGGAGTGAGAAACATCTCACTCAGTTTCAGGTGCAGAAATAAAGGTTAAATAGCCCACACACACACAACAAATATAAGTCACATGTAAATAACATACATAAATAATCAATATCACATATATATTTATTTATCATGCTATGATGTCATGGACTCGACTCATAAATGCATGCATGTGGCGCCATAAGGAAGTTTCACATATCATCACTGGTGACCCTAAGGTACACCTTGTTAGCATGTTACATCATGGGTGACCCTAAGGTACACCTTGTTAGTCGTGGGTGACCATAAAGTACACCTTGTTAGTCGTGGGTGACCATAAGGTACACCTTGTTAGTCGTGGGTATGCGGTCTCAGCGGCACACCTGGAGTAATATATGCATATGATGCATGTCATACATTTATAATCTCATTGACTCAACATTTAACTTATTACATAATTTCGTTTAGTAAATCATGTCATTATTTGTCATAGTCTCATAATCATAGTTTGTCTCAATAGTCCATTCTTAGGTCTCATGTCATTTGTCCATATTTCACAAGGTCATGTCATAAATACTCCTCATAAGGTCCGCACAGGAATTCACAGAGATCCAGAGAGCATTCTTGTTCATATTAAAACTCATTTATTATTAACATTAATTTCATATTCATTTATTACTTTCAACAAAGAACAAAGTAGAGTAAATAGAAAATCAAACAGAACAACGACACCTTCAACAAAGAACAAAGTAGAGTAAATAGAAAATCAAACAGAACAACGACACCTTCAACAAAGAGCAAAGTAGAGTAAATAGAAAATCAAACAGAATAATGGCACCTTCAACAAAGAACAAAAGTAAAGTAAATAGAAAATCAAACAGAATAACAGCAAGGGATTGGGGGCCAATCCGACAATCATACTATCCAACAATTATCCCCACACCCCCGAGCGAGGTTTCTCACTCCCCCCTTACCTGGATAAGCGGAGTTGAAACTTGGGCAGGACCTCCTCCTCTGGATTCCCTCTTTCCTTCCCTCTCTTTCTTTCTTTCTTTGTCTCTCTCTCTCTCTCTCCTCTTTCTCTCTCTAAGATTTCACCTTCTCATTCAGTATAAAATTTTCACCCCCCCCTTGCCCCTATTTATAGGCATCCTGGGGTCCCTGGAACGACCCGTTCTGGATCCTTCGAACATAGGCAAATTTAGCAACTGGAACGGCCCATTCCAAAATCGGAACGACCCGTTTCAAAAAGCAGAACGTCCCGTTTCAAAAAGCAGAACGGTTCGTTCTGAAGTTCACGTTAACACTGATTGACCATAGTTGGAACGGCCCGTTTCCAACTAAGGTCTTTAGGCAATTTCATAACCTTGGAACGGCCCGTTTTCCTTTGGGAACGGCCCGTTCTGGAAATACAAAAATGAGTAATTTTCTTCTTTGGAACGGCCCGTTCCACTTTTGGAACGGCCCGTTCTGTGCCCTCAAAAACAACTTATTTTCATTATCTGGAACGGTCCGTTCCACTTTTGGAACAGCCCGTTCCAGCCTAAAAAATATAATTTATAAAAATTTTCATAAATAATTTTAAATTAATACAAACCTCTATAAAACCCCTTTAATTAATAAATAATAATCAACAAGAAAATTCAGGGTGTTACAGTTGCACCAACCCCACTAGAGAACCCTATACCAACCACCGCCATAGTAGTACCATCATCAAACATCAAATTGTTACAATGGATGGAAGCCCTTCAAAAGCGTAATGAAGAAACATTGGCTGGCCTTACACACTATGAACAAGAGCTCCAAACCCTGCGCCAAGAACACAATAATACCCACTCTAAAAAAGGCCTCTCTATCATTGAAGTATGTTTGTATTATATAAGTTGTTATTTTTTATCTTATTTTATCGATGTGGGACTTGTTTATATCCCAACAAAACCTACATCTCTACAAACGAGGACTACATTCCCTCTAGATCGACACAAAATACACATTGTGCGAGAATCCCAGCTTGGTGATGATAGCCACTCCACCCTCGAATCTCGCTTGGACGCCCATCATAGTGCATTTGGGACACATATTTCAATGCATTAATTTGGGATGATTTGACATTTAATAGTGTTAATAATTAATATATTAGATGTGATTTGTATTAGTGGGTTTAGTTAGTGATGATTGTAAATTCTTATTATTTTTTGCAATTTGACTCACTTTTACACTCTGTACTTGTGCAAACCATATCTGAAGCTCCCGACATCGTATTCAAACATTCTTGGTGTCCCTGAAAAAAAACTAGAGAATTCTACAATATCTCTATTGGGAGCAAAGGTCAACTCAGATGTTAAGTGACCCAAAAATGCATTGCAATGTTGTGGCCCTGCATAATATTTTTCTTTTTTTTAGAATGTAATGTTAGGATTTGTTTAGTGATGTAATTATTTGATTTAGTGGGCTATACCTTTAATTAATTTGATTAGGCCCATTAGTGTAGTTTATAAATAAGCATAACATATGTACACTCGACATCATATACCTCATCTTTTAGAAATTGAGTTTCTTCTCTTAGAAGTCTCTCAAAACTTTATCTTTCTCTTTCTTTCTCTCTTTCTCTCTCTCTCTCTCTCATTTATCTTAGTCTACTTTGAATTTTATTCTCTGTTCTTTTCTACACAAATTTATTTAGCATCTTGATAAGATGTGTGGCTAAATTCATTTTACCGATTCAAAAATTCAATAATTGTGATAACTTCTCTTCTATTCGAATTTCAATTTTGTTTTCTATTCTTGAATTTGGACATCTTAAAACATTATATTGGATTCAATTTGGATTGAATTTCACAGAGAATTGCAAATTGTGATTGCATTTGCATTTTTGGTGAAATTTCATATAATGTGATTGCATTCTTCATTTCTTCATATGAATTAATTTGTAAATGGTAAAATTTGGATTATTCTTTGAAACTACAACCATTGTCTTCTTGAATTGGTATTTCTCCAATTGAAATTTAATTTTATTGTGTAACTTTCATACATTTTATCAGTGCATTTAAACTATTTGTTAAAAATCCCTTACTAATTCGCATTGTAAAATTCATGTCCAATGATTTGTGTTTCTAGATTCTGACCTAAGGTTCCCTATATTGCCATCTAGGTCACCCCTTCGCTAACACCATAGTTGACACACCACTACCTTGAGGGTGGAGGCACCTTATCATGAAAATGTACGACGACCTAACTTACCTAGAAGAACAGCTAGCAACATACAAAACTTGGATGCACCTTTACACCTAAGAGGATACGGTCATGTGCAAAATCTTTTCAACAACTCTTGAAGGCCCCATGCTCCTATGGTACATCGGCTTACCAACTTTCAATGTACCAAGTTACACTATCCTCATACAGCTCTTCAAGGCTCGATTTGCCACTACCCGACCACATGAGACTTCCACATTGGTATTACTCAATATGAGACAAGATGACGACGAACCACTTTAAACCTTCATGGAAAGATTCTTCCTAGTCACTAATAAGATATAGGACCTCCACTCTCAGGTTGTCCTAACAGCCATGCTAACCGCACTAAAACTGAGGCTATTCTTAAATGATCTCTATCGCTACATGCCTAAAGATATGAATGACTTAAGAAATTAAGCTGTCAGTTTCATCCAAATGGAGGAACACAAGGAAAGTTGGTGCAAAAGTCAATCGTCGGCCAATGCTAATGACAACTCTTATAGGTTAGATAGGCAACATCCTTACAATGATAGCAAGTTCAAAAGTGGTCGACCCACTAGACCACCAAGATACACCAACTACAACCCCTTAGCTACCCCATGCACAAACATGTTCAAAGAGGCCTTTATTACTCAGATACTTGCTCTTCTTGAGCCTAGTTGACCTCACACAGACGTTGATTGCAATAAACATTACATGTATCACAAAATTATTGGTCATACAACCAAGGATTGTTAGGCCCTTTGCAACAAGATCACTACAAGAAAAACTGTTATTATCTACGGAATATTTCCTACGGAATTTTTTCCGTAGGTAATATTTAGTTATCTACGGAATTTTTTCCGTAGGTAATTTTTAGTTATCTACGGAATATTACCTACGGAATTTTTTCCGTAGGTAATGTTTGGTTATCTACGGAATATTACCTACGAAATTAGTTATCTACGGAATATTACCTACGGAATTTTTTCCATAGGTAATTTTTAGTTACCTACGGAATTTTTTCCGTAGGTAATTTTTAGTTTCCTACGAAATTTTTTCCGTAGGTAATTTTTAGTTACCTACGGAATTTTTTCCGTAGGTAATGTTTAGTTAACTACTGAATATTACCTACAGAATTTTTTCCGTAGGTAATATTTAAGATTTTCTTTTTCTCACAATTTTTATTATATATATATTTTTCTTTTAATACAATGTACAAACGAAATGCGTATATTATTTTTCTTTTAATATTTTAAAGTTTAATATTAGTAATAATTTATTTTATTTTTAAAAAATTGTAATAAAGTATGTAAATAGAATACGAATTTATCTTTCAATAAACTTATAAATTTTACTTTATTATATAAATCAACAAGTTTAATATTTAAAAAGATAAACAAAAGTATATATAATTTTAATATATTATATAAATTTAATATAATAATAATAATTATTTTTATTTTTATTTTTATTTTTATTTATTTTTCTTCAAATAGATCAATTTTTAAGTGTAATATACGTTTTTTTGAAATAACTTGTAGCGTATGCTTTTACATTAAATAGATTATGGTAAAAAATAAATATTAATAAAAATTATTATTTTAAATTTTTTATTTTTATAAATTAATGATGCTAAAAAATAACATACTAATATTTGGTTTTAAATTTGATATGAAAATATTATAATATAATTAGATAAGATTTTAAATTAGTATTTTATTAATGGTTGATAATTAGAAAATAAAACAAGAATAAATATATTTTTTGAATTTTATATCTTAAATTCAAGATGAATAAATATATTAATTTAATTAATTAATAATTTATTTAAAATGTTAAATTTTAGTTACCTACGAAATTTTATCCGTAGGTAATTTTTAGTTACCTACAGAATTTTTTCCATAGGTAATTTTTAGTTACCTACGGAATTTTTTCAGTAGGTAATGTTTAGTTATCTACGGAATATTACCTATGGAATTTTTTCCGTAGGTATTATTTAAGATTTTCTTTTTCTCACAATTTTTATTATATATATTTTTTCTTTTAATACAATGTAGAAACGAAATGCGTACATTATTTTTCTTTTAATATTTTAATTTATAAAAATAATATTTTAAAAGAGAAGGGTTATAATAACACCAGTGTAATAATAAGGGTTATTTATTATAATGTTAAAATTTAGTTTATAAAAATAATATTTTAAATGTGAATTTTATAACTTCAACCGTTAGATTGAAAGTTTTGTACTCTTAGCATATACAAAATTTTATATTAGTTCAAGATTATTTGATACTTCATTCTTGTAAAACAAAATTGACGTAATATATACATTTCAAAATATACTAAAATAACACTTTGATTACCTTTAAGTTGTTGTTCAATTTTAACAAAATTTGATATAAACATATAAAGTGATATGAACTTTCGATCTAACGGTTGGATTTACAAAATTCATATTTAATATAAAGTTATTGAGCGGTGTAATACTTAGAAAAATTACACCGGTGTTATTATAGCCCTTATCATTTTAAAATATATAAATTATTATTTAAACTTTTAAATTTATAATAAATAATTTAAATTGTATCATAATATTAATTTTAAATATAAATAAGTAGATTGTTAATTATACAAGTAAGTATATATATATATATATATATATATAAGAATTAAATATAATATAATTATTATATATATTTTTATATTTTTATAGCAGTCTAGACATACCAAAATGAGAGGATCTAAAAATAGTATAAGTATGATATTGTATAGATGAGAATGACTTAAATGAATTAATTTGTACTACTTATACTGATAACATGCATTAGCTTTTCTGTAGCCCATTTCATCAGAACTCCACAGTTAAGCGTGCTTGAGCTGGAGTAGTACAAGGATGGGTGACCTTCTGGGAAGTTTCCCAGAAAATGTGCAGTAAGGACAAACCACGTTAAAAAGTGAACTGTCATGAAATAAGATCCTTGAGAGGCTAAATATGAAGGTTGTTACATTAATAAATTTATTAAAATTAAAAAAAAAAAATTAAATTTCGTAGGTAACGTTACCTACGGAATTTTTCCGTATAATGTTACCTACGAAATTTTTTCGTAGGTAACGTTACCTGCGAAAAATTCCGTAGGTAACTTTACCTACAGAAAATTTTGTAGGTAACGTTACCTACGGAATTTTCCGTAGGTAAAATCCGTAGGTAACATTACCTACGGAAAATTTCCGTAGGTAACGTTACCTACGAGCTTATTACCTATGATTTTTTTCCGTAGGTAATTAACAGTTACCTACGGATTTTCAACATTATTTACGGATTTCTTCCGTAGATAATGCTGATTTTTCTTGTAGTGGATCAAGGTCGACACCACATGAGTTCAAGGTATCATACACATTATGCAAGCGATAACCACACCAACTCTCTATACGAAAAGCACCTCAAGACCATCAACAATGTTACTACTTCACATGGTAAGTCACCTTGATCCCTACCTTCTGTAACACCCTAGTTTTCAAAAAAGTTATTATTATTATTATTATTATTATTATTATTATATGATATTTGGTCATAATTATTTTAATAATTATAGAGGAATATTATTTTGTACGTTTTAAATAATTATTGTTTTGGACAATTATTTTGTACGTATTAAATAAGTATTTTTATTAGCCTTTTTGAATAAATATTTATATGTTTTAAGAGAAGGTTGATTTTATATGATATTTTTTTATTCAAATTATATTATTATATTTTGGGTCAGAAATATATTATTATTATAGAGGAAAAATATTTTATAATATACATGCTTTTATTTTATTTAATTATTTTGAGGAAGAAGAGAAGTGGGTTAGAAGAGAAGGAAAATGGGTTGGGTTGACCCAGCCCAATGGATTAATTTTAAGAAAGGAGTCAGGTAGCGTTAACCTTATCTGCCTCATTTGCATTTTGAAGGGTTAGGAAAAAAAAGAGGAGAAACAAAGAGCTCTAAGGAAGAGTACTCAAGAACGATCTTAGATCACACCAAGACCATTCGTCTTCTACTCATCCAGGTAAGGGGGAATGAGAAACCTCGCTCGGGGTGTGGGAATAATTGTTGGGTAGTCGAATTGGCCCCCAATCTCTTGCCTGATGCATGCTTCTAGGAACATGCAAAGTATGAATATTTCTGTTTTGCCTTCTGATTGTTCTGTTGTGTTCCTTGTTGGATGTGATGTATGAGTATGTGATTAACTTTGAAAATAAAGATGTTTTGATATGAATTAGAATGCTCTATAGGTTCGTACAGGAAACCCTATGAGAAAACAGACAAAATATGAACGTTTTCTGTTTTGCTTTCTGAATGTTCTGTTGCGTTCCTATTGTGATGTAGAGTGTAAATATGTATTCAATTTTGAAATTAGATAAGTTTTGATATGAATTAGAGTGCTCTATGGGTTCTTGTGCGAAAATCCTAAGAGGAATAATTATAAGAATGACTATGTGAAATATGAACACATGATGATGAGACATGATGTGAATGAAATATGCTACTGTGAAAATTGTGAATATGCTATGATGATGTGCTATGATGATGTGATATGATGATGTGACATGATGACGAGACATGAGGATGAGACATGACGATATTATATGAGGATGAGACATGATAATGTGATATGAGAATGCATAGGGTCTTGAATGACATGCATCATTTGCATTTATGAGCTAACAAGGTGTACCTTAGGGGCACTGGTGATGTGACAAGCTAACAAGGTGTACCTTAGGGGCACCGGTGATGTAACAAGCTAACAAGGTGTACCTTACGGTCACTGGTGATGTAACAAGCTAACAAGGTGTACCTTAGGATCACTGGTGATGTAACAAGATAACAAGGTGTACCTTAGGGTCACCGGTGATGTAACAAGCTAACAAGGTGTACCTTGGGTCACAAATGATGAAATGATGAGATATGTGATGAGACACCTAATTGGCGCCACATGCATTTATGAGTCGAGTCCATGATATCATTACATGATAAATGAGTATACATGTGATACTGATTATATATGTGTATTATTTATATGTGATTGGTGTTTATGACTTGTAATATGCTTGTTGTGTGTGTGTGTGCTATCTAACCTTTATTTCTATACCTGAACCTGAGTGAGATGTTTCTCACTCCCTTGTTATTATTTGTCTGTGTTTAAATTGTGTTGCAGGTGATCATCAGCATAAGGATAATGGTGATGAGGTTTAGGCTTCAGTTGGGATGCTCTGATAGGATATGTGACATCGGGGCATAGCTAGGCTTAGTTTAGGATGCTATTTCTATTAAACTATTTGAAAACTCAGTTTTATTTCTTTGTAATTTCTGTGTTGAAGATATTGTTTATGAGTTTATGAATGTGAATCCTCTACGTAAGATATTTGAGAATTTGGTTTTATTTATGAAAGATTTTAATTAAAACATTTTTTTTAAAATGATTGTATATGTATGTTGGGGTAGAGGGTGTCACACCTTCCATTACTTATATCAACGACTTCTGGGGTATAGATCCAAATCAAGACAAACCCATGGTCATCTTCATACAAATAACAAACTAGGAAGTACAAAAAATCCTCGTGGATCAACATAACTCAATCGACATCCTTTACTGAAACACTTTCCTCCAGATGTAGTTACCCTACAACACCATCAAACCATATGATGAACCCCTATTAGGATTTGTGAGTGAGCAAGTCAACACAAAAGACTACATAGAGCTATTAACCAAATTTGGTAATGGAGGATACACTGTCATTAACTATGAAATTCTTACTAGTGGATGCCGCAACCTCCTAATATGTTATACTTGAAAAACATCCTTAAAAACCTTAGGCATTATGGTTTCCACACCTCACCTAGTAATGGAATTTCCAACTAATGAAGGAAAGATAGCCACAGTTTATGCTGAACACACAACATGGAAATGTTATGCTGAAAGCTTAAAGATCACCCCCTGGACACCCAAACAACCTAATAATACTTAACCTCACTACACCACCAAATATTTGATACAACTCGACACATGCAAACAAGTTATGTACTCTTTTTCCTATCTTAGTTCCTTTCCATTTATTTATATAAAGCACTATGGCCTAGGAAGGTTTTTTAACAAGGCGTCTCAAAGCATGTAAAATTATTTCATATTAATAAAGTCCCTCATTAAATTTTCTATTTAAATTTCTATTTGCGCGATTTCTAAGTAGATGAGTTCTTGCCTTTACCATTTCAAACATGTGATATTAGAGTGAACAAGCTCTCGTGTCCTTACCATTTTAAACACATGATTTTTTAGCGAATGAGCTCTCGTGTCCTTACCATTTTAAAAATGAGATTTTCAAGCATAGGAGCTCTTGTGTCCTTACCATTTTAAACACATAATTCCCAACCAAATGAGCTCTCATGTCCTTACCATTTAAAACACGTGATTTCTAAGTAGATGAGCTTTCGTGTCCTTACCATTTTAAATACACGATTTTCAAGCAGATGAGCTTATCATCCTTACCATTTCAAACACCTGACTTCTAAGCACACGAGCTCTCATGACCTCACTATTTTAATGTTGTATCTTAGAACGATCAAACTCACACATTTTGAGTCATATACACTCATATTCACTATAGAAAATTTTCACATTATTATTCTAATTCATGCAAAACTATACTACAAAGAAAATACCACACACATTGAACATGCAACTTTTGCAATTCAAAGCACATTCAACAACTTGTCTAAATCATAGAAGTAATACAAACAAATGTATCAATCATAATCACAAAAAAATTCTTTTACATTATGCTCACAGCTTCTCCATCTCTAGATTCTTCCACTTCTCCACTCGGGGCCAATCCAACTTTCGCATCGCCTACACAGACATAACACTCTACCACAGATACCTCAACCACATTCTATGACACAACCTCCTCCTCCTCCTTTGGAATATCCGCCTTATTTAGCAAAGTACCATCATACACATACACATCCAACTTCTCAATAGAAAATTCAAAAGCTAAAAGCTTTACCTATTGAGTATCTTTTTCAAAATCCTTCATGTGCTCGTCACACATGGCGTTCTTAATAACACCCAAACTTCTCTCCAACTCCTTTTTCTTTACTATCAATGTTCCACATTCTTCCACCAAACAATCCACCTTGTCCACCACTCTCCCTAGATTCGCACATAAACCATCCCACTCTATAGTCAAATTGGTGACCTCGTTTGTTTGTACTCATTTTTCTTTCAACCAGCTCTTTATCTCAATCTCCAACTGCACCTGATTTGTAATTATTGCAACCTTCTCACCATGAATCACCTCCAACTCCTCCTTGAACGACTTAATTTTTTCCTCCTTCACAACAAACTTCTCCAACTCTTGTTCCTTTTCTTATAAACATCACTTTAGCCCTTCAAACACACTCGTCACATGCGATCTATCCTAACCTATGTCCTCACAAACCTCATAGTTGCGGTTCTTCATCAGCTTGCATGCATGCAATGTCGTTGCAAAGGTGACTATAACCTATTGACGGGCCATGTATGCTCGAAATACATGGGCTTTGGCTTGACAAGACATGCTTCATACATTTCTACTTGCCCCACATTACTCGCCCACTTGAATTTCCAGTAATCCACCACCGTTATTGACCTCTCCAACATCACTTCCATTGCATCCAACCCATCAACCGACCCTACACTCTCTAGCATGTGCTGGTCAAACTCATTAAGCCTACCTACTAGGACAAACTCACCACTCGACCTACCTACACTCTAAAAAGAATTAGCAACTACCCTAGTGGACACATGGTCTAACCTCTATGCTTTTGTGAACGATTGTGAATTAAACACGAATGACCCATTTGAGTCCTTTCCAATCAACTGCTCATTTTCTACCTCTCTAGAGCCACTCACTCTATGCCCACAAAAGGCCTTCTAAATCAACGGCCCTTAGGGAAACTTGACCATTTTCCCTTTGTCTCTATCACTCACACCACCCCATCATCCAACACTACTAATTCTAGCTCTGATCTTCCACCAACCATATTTACTTTAACATCCTCCTTTCCAACATCCCCTTGGGCACCATTATATGACTTATTCACCTTTATCCTTACTATCGTATCCTCAACAATCTGCCCTCCACTAGAACTCCCCACCTTTAATTTTTAGGACATTGGCGAGCTTGCCTATGCCAACACCACTCCACCCCTATCTCTCAACTCAACCTTCCTTGCTAAACACGACACAAAATGACCCACCATCTTCGATGACCTAGCCACCTTCTGTTTCCTAACAAATAGAGCCATAACCTCCTCATCCACACCCTTGGCCCCTATCATCAGCCCTCACTTTTCAATGTTAACCTTGAACCTAACTTTCATATGCCTCTACATACTCTCCCTTATCAAATCTGCAACAAACACATCACACATCAATGAGCCAAACAAAAACACAATAATATCATAAACTTATTACAACATACACACATACCTCACATAACCACCTCTAGATTACTAGCACCAAGCAATGCCAAGACCGCCTTCATGTCCAACGAACAGGGTAAATTCACCAACTCCAAACACTCATTCACCTTAGTCTTAGTGATTCCTATCCCCTTCTCCCCACTAAACCTATAGGGATTTTTTTTATCTAGTACAATGAAAACTTAAACACCTCATCTGTTCCATAATCCCTTTCATAACCCATAATAGCTTCAATACAAACTAAATCAATCTTGAAACCTTTAAATGATTGAGCAAACAAGCTAAACAAGGTTCTTCTTTACCACCCATTCAATGACATCAACCCTAATGGCAAACTCACCTTCAACTTGTAGAAGTACATAAAATTTCCAGCGTTGGCTCAATCCTAACATATGTACACAACACCTAGAATGCCCTAAAAAATGCCTAACTATTCGGATGAAGTTGACACGGTGCAATGTTCGTATTTCTCAAAAAAGCATATTCAAGCTCATTAAATAGAAGTGATACCTAGATGTCTTACAACACACATCAATACATATACATGAAAGATTGAGGACACATCTCCTCACCCAAGTACACCGAGTCATCCTCGGTACACAACTGCACCATAAACAAATGTGTGCTGCTCGACATCAACAACTCACATTTATCAAGCAACGATAGCATAGCCTCTTCCATTTGAAGCTGACTCTCATACCAATCAACCTCACGCTTAATCCATTTGTAACCCTTAACATCTAGAGGACCTATCACTTTGTCGTCACCCACTCCCTTCGACTAATAGTCCACAACTTCTTCAACCTTAAACCCTAAACCCTCCTCCATGTAAAGTTGACTCTCATACCAATCAACCTCACTCTTAACCCATTTGTAACCCTCAACGTCCAGAGGACCTATCACTTTGTCATCACCCGCTCCATTCGACTACGACTCCACAACTTCTTCAATCTTAAACCTTAAACCCTCCTCCATGTCAAGTTGACTCTCATACCAATCAACCTCACTCTTAACCCATTTGTAACCCTCGACATCCAGAGGACCTACCTTTCTGTCATCACTCGCTCCCTTTGATTACAACTCTACAACTTCTTCAACCCTAATCAATATAGGTTCCACCACCACCACCCATTACACCATGTCAGCCAAATCACCCCTATGCCATCTACTCTTAACATATTACCTCCAACAACGACTTCAATACCCTCTTGGCAACCTCATTACCTCCTGAAAAAAATTGATATCACTAGCCGATAATAGTAAACGACTCTTGCCCATAGTCTCACACAATAAACACATATCAAATGTGCGAATGAAAAAAGGGCAATGAAGAAGAAGCACAATACTTGCTCCACTGGCCTTAGAAAGAAAACCAACCACAAAAGTCTACAAAACTCCAACTGAAACTAACAACAAAAGAAAATCCCTCTAACTTCTTCAATAATAACCACTACAAACCTCTCTCTGAAACTTAAATGTCACGATTCAAAACAACACTCCTAATGAAAGGCCCAAATTTGTCCATGTAACACACAACTCGCACAAGAAACCATCACATAATCGTCCACCACACACTTAGCACATGACAACTCCATAAGTTCCTTCTCTCTTGTAGAGCTCGAAATTGGGGGCATATGTATTACATGGCTTAGGCATGCCATGTTGAGTTGATTTGACTAGCTCAGCTACATCTGGTCAAACTTGAACAAACATACCCATGATACGATAAGCTAAGACGATATTAATGCCCCAATCCCAAAAATATTGGAACATGTTAAAGAATAACAAGGAAATATTATCTATTAGAAAATATGGTTTAACCAAGATGAAGAGTTAATTGGTTATTAAAATTTCTTTCTGAGTCTTCTTGGTTTTGAAAAAAAAAATTCTAATATTTTTCAAAGAAGTATATTGATATATAGTTGTATATAGGATATGATATTGAGATTACATGCAAATTCAAATTCAATTAGTCCTATATACAATGTTCATGTTTCATATCATGCAACATCAAACATATAATCAGATTTGAAAGAATGTAAAGATAGGTGTAGGGATAAAGAAAAATGCATAGCCAATTTATACTAGTTCAGTTACATCCACTTTTGACCTACATCCAGTCCCCAATCAATCTAATTGAGATTTTTTACTAATCTTTAATGTTAAAAGTTTTACAATCACAATATCACATGCAATACACTTCTATACCATTAAAGAAATCACTTCTTACACCCAAAGAAACACTTAGTTGTAGCACTCCACTACAAGATTTCCTTTTCCTAAGAGACCTACTTAAGAAAACAAGTCAAAAGATTAAAGAATGAATTCACCTAATGTACATAATATATCAAAGTAGGTGAATCAAACCAATGTAACTTAGTCTATAACTTCATGAAGATGATATACGATCAAGTTAATTCTTGAGTCCTTTCTTGAGGTTTCCACAAAGGATATCAAACCTCTTCTTGCAAAGAGAAATATTTTTCTCAAAGAGTATTTTTGAAAGTAATATCACAAAGAATCAAGTTCTTTGAGTTCTAAATGTGAAAATGATATATAAATTTTTCTAACAGAAGTATTTGATTATTTACATAGTTAATCGATTATTTGTTCTTTGTAAATTTGGAAATCAACAAAGAACATTTTTAATTGATTATTTTGAGTGATAATCGATTATTTTATAGACATGTTTATGAAATAACTGATTATTTGTTGAACAATCAATTATTACAATAAAGTTTCCCAAGTTATTGAAAAATAAAGTAAATAACCGATTATTACTTGAGATAATAAATTATTTTAAGTAAAAACTTAATATCTCGATTTTTCATACCAATTCTCTTTTCAAATCATTTTTAAAACTTCTTTTCATCATTAAAAATCATCTAGATAGAGACATGAGACTAAGTTACCTACAAAGCACAAAACATACAAACAATAAAGCTTAAACATACAATAACATACAATTTGCACTCTTTTCTTTTAAGATACTTGTGTGTGTAATCATCAAAACCAAATATGCTAAGTTTTCATTTTGAACTTGATAAACAATATCTCCATACAATAAATCCTATACACAATCATGGGGACACCCCATAATCACTATGTAAGACCATCTTCTTAAATTACGCGACAAACATACATATAGGGACATTAGGTATCATTTTAACCTAACTTAATTCTTCACATATAATTTCTTCTAACTTGAATGTCGAAGTGTCTTTGCAGGTTTTTCTCCAACCTCCTGCCATAAATATTAGAGCAACATAGGTTTTGCATTTTCTTGGGAGCACTTCGAGAACTCTAGTACAAACACCCCTCAAATGTGAAGAGGAAAACAACTCACAATCATCTATTTTATTATCTTTTAGTTTTATCTTTAATTTTTAAAAAAATTAAGAGACATCAAATGCCTCTTTCCTTATCAATACATAATAAATGCAACATTTAAAAATAAAAAACGGATTCAGCCCATTTTAGGAGCCCGTATGAAACGGGCCAATAGCAAGCCCAATAGTCCAATACCCGCGTGTAACAGTGTGGGGGGGCATAGCGAGTAAAAAACAAAAGCGTAAATTCACCAACAACAACGAATGCTGCCGTTGTGTTGTGTTGTGCTGTGTTCGGGGGTAGGTAATGGGGCCCACATAGGAAACGCGTTGTGTCGTGACTCGTGATGCAGATGTGGTGGCCACGACATGATTCATCTCACTCCACCCACCGACGCCACCGTGTCACACGGCTGAGATTCGTCCCCCAGATCCAATCTCGGCCGTCCACGTGGACACCACGCACAAACGAGTTATGAATCTAACCCAGATCTTGCATCATAGGGGCATTTCCGTCTTTCAACGCTCTCCAACCACCCCTTCAAACCTATGCCTATAAATGGACACCCAAGTCTCACGTTTGGACTCGCACCGCTTGAGCAGACTTAACAACAGCACAAAGCGGGTTCTGTCTGTTCAAGCTAACCCCTTCTCTCTCTCACACCATACGCTTCTTATCTTAGTGCCTCTTTGCAAGGTACTGTTATTATTGCCCTTTTCTTTCTCTCTTCGTCTTTCCGTTGGGTTGGTTTTGTTCTGTGGTGCACGTGTTTTTCACTCGCTACAGATCTCAAGTGTTCAAGTTTGGATTTTGTGCTTCTGGGTCGGTTTCTTTTGCTTTTTCCCCAACTGGGTCGGTCTTCGTTTGTTGAACCGGGTTTAACTGAATGTGACTCGCGGAAACAGAAGCCTGATCTGCATTTTTGCCTTGCTGGTTTCTCGAATTGTGTGGGAATTCGCTTTGGGGTTTTAGATCTGGGGGAATTGATGTGTCGCATGTGACAGTTTTTGATTTTTTTTTCTTGATTTGGTTTTAATTTGGCAAGATGGGGTGGTTTCCCACGAAGGGTTTTGTGCTAGATTTAGCAAATGAGCAAACTTTGAAGTTGGGGTTTGTTGGTTTGACCTTATTTTAGAGGCATGTTTGGAAGTGAAATTTGGGTTAAGTTATGTTTAATTGTGGTCATGATTTTGATTTGTCTTTGTGAATTGGCAATTGGGTCCTAATTCTGTGTTCTTGTTTGATGTTACTCTACAGGAGCAATAAAAATGGCTCAGGAGACTTTCCTATTCACATCCGAATCGGTGAACGAGGGTCACCCTGACAAGCTCTGCGACCAGATCTCTGACGCTGTGCTCGATGCGTGCTTGGAGCAGGACCCAGACAGCAAGGTTGCTTGCGAAACCTGCACCAAGACCAACATGGTGATGGTGTTCGGTGAAATCACAACCAAGGCCAACGTGGACTACGAAAAGATCGTGCGTGACACATGCAGGAACATAGGATTTGTGTCTGACGACGTTGGTCTTGACGCCGACAACTGCAAGGTCCTAGTCAACATCGAGCAACAAAGCCCTGATATCGCTCAAGGTGTCCACGGTCACCTCACAAAGAGGCCAGAGGAGATTGGTGCTGGTGACCAGGGTCACATGTTTGGCTACGCCACTGATGAAACCCCTGAGCTCATGCCCTTGAGCCACGTGCTAGCCACCAAGCTCGGTGCACGTCTCACTGAGGTTCGGAAGAACGGAACATGCCCTTGGTTGAGGCCTGATGGCAAGACACAAGTCACTGTTGAGTATTACAATGACAAGGGTGCCATGGTTCCAATCCGTGTCCACACTGTGCTGATTTCAACTCAGCATGATGAGACTGTGACAAACGATGAGATTGCTGCTGATCTCAAAGAGCATGTGATCAAGCCCGTGATTCCTGAGAAGTACCTTGATGAGAAAACCATTTTCCACCTTAACCCTTCTGGGAGGTTTGTGATTGGAGGGCCTCATGGTGATGCTGGCCTCACTGGGCGCAAGATCATCATTGACACCTATGGAGGGTGGGGTGCACATGGTGGTGGTGCCTTCTCAGGAAAGGACCCTACAAAAGTGGATAGGAGTGGTGCTTACATTGTGAGGCAGGCTGCAAAGAGCATTGTGGCAAATGGACTTGCTAGGAGGGCCATTGTGCAAGTTTCCTATGCCATTGGTGTGCCTGAGCCTCTTTCTGTGTTTGTGGACACTTATGGCACTGGGAAGATCCCTGACAAGGAGATCCTCAGCATTGTGAAGGAGAATTTTGACTTCAGGCCTGGTATGATCTCCATCAACCTTGATCTCAAGAGAGGTGGAAATGGCAGGTTCTTGAAGACTGCTGCTTATGGACACTTTGGAAGAGATGACCCTGACTTCACATGGGAAGTGGTCAAGCCACTCAAGGGTGACAAGGTATCTTCCTAAGTAAAGGAAAGTATTTGTTGCAAGTTGCAACACTCTTGGCAAAGGATCTTCTGCACACTGTCTAGTGTCTACTGGCTTCTTAGTATTTTCATTACTAAAATTTTATCCATGTTTCTTTCTTTCTTTCCCCCCTTTACTCAATTCTGTTTTTGGGTTTCTTTTTTTGTATTTTTTATGAATTTTTTCTTTTTTGTGTACTTGTATGTGTTCTTCGGAACATATATATTTTACATGGTGAACCGAAATATATTCTCTCAGGATTTGTGCTCAAAATATGTAATAATATTCTCAAGTTAAAGGGAGTATACAGTTTAATATGTTAATTGCAGTAGTTCATCCAATGAATTCATGTTTATTCTAGATTTACCAGGAAAAAATGGTCACTCATGTGCAATATATTTAATAATGTAAAATCTATATGATTCACAATATAACATAGGAATATACAGTAGCTTTTACAACAAATAACAGCCAAGCAAATGTTGTCGGTGGGATATTATGAACTGGCAAATGGCAAATCTCCTTGGTAACGTGGTGTCAAAGTGATGCTATTTTTGAAAGCCTAGTGTTAATTGAGAAGCAAAAGATGAGAAAAGTTTGTTTGGTTAAAGGGTTAGTTTGGTTTTGCTATATGGTCCTAAGAAAATGTAGCTGAAAGTGGTAATTGCATTTTTGTGTTTTCCGCAAGGCATGGAGATTCTTCAAAGTGAAAAGCACATTGTAGTTATGCTTGCATTGTTTAACCGAAGTCCCTCTTAGTCAGTGATTACTGATTAGTTGGT
This sequence comes from Cajanus cajan, assembly GCF_000230855.2. Taxonomy (NCBI): domain Eukaryota; kingdom Viridiplantae; phylum Streptophyta; class Magnoliopsida; order Fabales; family Fabaceae; genus Cajanus; species Cajanus cajan. Next base: position 38,943,674 of record NC_138517.1, on the reverse strand, counting down.
AGGGAACAGTACCGATTGTCGGGGAAGGAGTTATAAATGTGTTAGAACTTAGAAGATCCGAGATCCGTTCCATTGAAGTATTACTATATATGAGAGAGAACTTTCATGTTTTGTGTGGCAATCAACTTAAATGATAAAAATACAAGAAAATAAAAGGCGGAAGTTGAATTAGTTTTTTTATTTCGTCCTTCCAAGGCCAATAGCAGGAGGCACCCTATACACAAGATAGGATTCGAACTCCTGACATTACTTAAGCGTAGATCAATCTCTACCGCTGAACTACACACTTGGAGTTAGCTGAATTAGTTTTTGAATAATGTTAAGTAAATTTTCAACATTGTATGAAAAAGAGAATTAAATATAAAAGAATACATATAAGAAAGATGATACAGAGACAAAAAGAGAATTATATAAAAAATATATATAATTTAAGAAAGATGTTAGAGAGAGAAAATGAAGGGAACATGTAATATTGGTTGAGAAAATCAGGTGTATTAATCCATTAAAAAAAAGGGTGAGATAGATGGTTTGCTAAGAGTGAATGCAGATGAAAAAAATGAATATTCGTAAAGAAATTATACTTGTATAATAAATTAGAATAAATAATTTGATAGAAAAAGATAAATATAACAATAAAGTATAAATAATTATAAGTGTCGTATATCTTATATTTATAACTTGTCTTATATTTATAATCTGTTTTAACAAGTGTATTAGTCAACGGTTAATAAATAATAAATTGATATGTAAAATATCATCTCTTAGACACTACAAGAAAATTGACATATAGTGACACACACCTTATAGCGACACTATATATGTTACTAAAAATTACTTTTACCTACACAATAACTACAATATATGTTGGCATATTATTAAAAAGTATGGGTATAAGCTATAGTGACACACAAAATATGTTAAATCTCATTCAAAATCAACACTAAAATTGTGTGTAACTATATGTCAAATAGACATATACCTACATATATTATACTTATAGTGACACTTTTTGTATGTTACTATATGTAACATTTCTTGTAGTGAGAGATTAAGATAAATATTATTATGTGTTAATACTTAATAATATATCCAAATTCATCATAAGTTAAAGTTTCCTCTCAATCAATTTATTCAATTCAATCAATATAATTTTTTAAAAAATACTAAAGAAACAAATAGAACAACTATAAAATGAATTGTTGACACAAGAAAAATAACATTTTCTTGAAACATAGTTGATAATCCTATATATAAATGCACTTTTGTTTTGTTCAATAACTTTGAAAATAAGAAGAATTATGTCTAGCTTCCTCTCTAACTACTTCTATAAAGTCTATGTTGACCTTTTATATATTCTTTGTTTTCAACCTAGTCAAAATGATTTCTTTTGTGAGTTGGACTTTAAATTTAATAGGGATTATGGTGTTGGAGCTAGAGATTAGTTTGTATGGTGTTTCTTGAGTGGTTGATTAAGATGTTCAATGATAAGCTCAAAGAACGCCAGGAAACTTGTATCCACTTTATAAGGTACTTTATGAAAACTACCAAGAATTTCACTTATCCCTTAGCTAGTAGAAAAGGGTTGAGGATTTCCATCTCCCAAATTGCTAATGACCAAAATGATTGCACATTATGAAGTTCTTCAAGTGGAGCTTAGTGTATATTACTATACTTTTGGCATTCCCTACCTTTCTTTACAAAATTGGAACTATACTTATTAGGAAATAAGAACACAAAACGAATATGAGATGGAAGATGGTTGTACCTACAAAGACACTTCTACACTAAATTTAGAGAGTGATCAGTCTAATAGTATATATGTATATATTTATTTTGACATACCTAATGAGAGGTGATAAAGGCATATTATATCGACAAGATAAGTTACCATGTAATGAAGAGTAATGAAGGTATTTTATTACTCCTTTTAAAGACTTGTAATAGTTGGATATTACTCGGCAATGCCTTCATAGATGGTCAACCACTCTTCAGCTACTAGTGAACGACTAGTCTACGCTCTTTGAAATTGGGGTGACCCTTCGATAAGAGATTAGATGCTTCGTTCTTTGAAATTCCTTTAGGATGATTTTTTTGGTAGCTTTAGCTTGTTCATTGGTCGACAAATGTTCTGTAGATTAAAATCAATGTCGAGTTGATAGGCCTCATAGAAAATCATTTAATCCTTTATTAGTGAACTACTAACCATTATCAGTAATTAAAGTGTGCAGGATTCCAAAATGATAAACGATATTCTTCCATAGGAATTTTTGCACATTTTGTGTTGTAATCTTGGCTAAAGGTTTAACTTCTGGCTACTTAGTAAAGTAATTAATTGCTACCAACAAGAATTTATGCTAAGCTTTCCTAGGAGGAAAAAGGTTGAGGATATCTATCTCTCACATGGCAAAAGGCCATGGAGATACCATGTTGTGAAGTCTTGAAGATGCCGAGTGTCTGAAATTACCATGTTTTTGATAAGATATACATTTTTTAACATACTTGACAAAATCATTCCAAATTGTAGGTTAATAATACTCAGCTCAAAGGACTCTTACCAACATTAATCATCCTTTTGAATGCATGCCACACATCCTCGGTGAATCTCATCCAACATGTATTCAGATTGTGACTTTGTGAGACATTTCTACAAAATGGGTAGAAAATCTTGTCTTGTATAATAATACAATAGTTGGTTTCTCAAAGTCAGAGATTTTGGGCTTCAATTGGATCTTCAGGAACTATATCATTTTTGAAATAAGCAATGATTGAGTCCATCTAGTATTTATCTTCTCTCAATTCCATCATCATAATGTTTGGGCTTGTAAGTGCTTACTTATAGAATTATCTTGTGCTGCTCAGGCCTTCGAGTACTAACTAGTTTGGACAATATGTTGGTTCATATGTTTTCTTCTCTAGGTATATGTTTAATATTGAAGTTTGAGAATTTATCCTTCAATCGAGTTACCAAATGATAATACTTCAATAATTGTTCATCTTCTATTTGATATTCTCCCTTCAACTATCCAACCATCAATAGATAGTCACTTCTACATAAAAACTTCTCAATTCCCATTTTAGCAGCCAAATTCAAATCAGCTATGAGATCTTCATACTTGGCTTGCTTATTTAATGTAAGGAAATCAAATTTATATGTTATAGTATGCCTAAAATGTCTCACATTGCTTTGATAAGCCTTAGGAAATTAATTGTAATAAAAGTTGATTTTATCTCTTTGATAAGTCTTGGGAAACAAGTTAAGAATATTGGTTGAGTAGTCATACGATATTATCACATTTTTTTAATGAATAAATTAGTAAATGATGTTATAATTTTATTTTAATGGCAAGATGATTTCTAGCAAGTTTTAGTTGTATTGGAGCTTTGATGACGACGACTCTATTGTGGAGTACTCTTTTGCTAGTGTCAAAGTGGGGGAGGGGGAAGCAAAAGAAGTTGAAGTAGTAGAAGAAAAAAATTGAGTACTATTTTAAGATATCCTTTTATAACAAGTGTTTTTTCTTTTGGCTTTTGAAACTTTGTTTTTAACGCTCTATCTTAAGGGATCTTTGTTTCAAACTCTTTTATATATTACTCTCATATACTTTGATATATGTTATGATGTGTGATGCTATATATATGTGCTCTACATATGTTGATATATTGTCTAAATTAAACACGATTATTTTTCATATGCTTAAATTTTGTTTTTTCAAAAATGTGTTTGTCTCCATCAAAAAGGGAGAGAATGTGAGATCAAAGGATGAATTATGACTCCTAAAATTTATGTTTTAATGATAACAAATACATATGTTTTTGTAAAGCATAAAAATACTATATTATAATATGATAGCATATATCATATAAAAATAACATACCAGACTAAGTTTTATGGATGTTCATATATCAGACTAAACATATTGTATGTCTCAAATGAATGTATTTATTATCATATTTATTATGTTTGATGTTTCTATCATCTATTTTCAACATATACCTCAACAAATCAAAGAAATAAAAACTTCTTTGGTACTTGGAACAACTAAAAAAGGACAATATTTTCTTTTCATTAGAAAAAGGACTAAAAGATCCCTTGAAATACAAAAAGTCAACTAAAAGTTTTTTTGAATTGATACATGCTACAATTCCTTACCCTTTGTACCTAAAATTGATAAGCAACATTGTTGATTAGATAAGAAGTGATCATTTGATAAAATACATTAAATAAAAGCATTAATTGCACCAATGGACACATTTTCACACAAGAAACAAAGATGAATCAAACCAAAAAGGAAGACTAAAGGATTTTGCAACAGCCGCCTTCCAGAACGACTTTTATAAGAAGCTTGGACAAGTTTAGAGAAGAGAACACAATACACAATCTCATTCTTTATTATATTCTTTTTAAAGAGATTCTTTGTACTAAAAATGTTTATCATGTCTTGTGCATAACATGATTTTTTTTAATCTTAGCTTAAAATTTGTGTTTTTGCTTGAAGCTTAAAGAAGTTTTGTTGTTTAAAGAACACTTGGTGTAGAATCTTGGAGAGACTTTGTTGTTTAAAACCATAATTGGGTAGTTTACTTGAAGAGACAAATCAAAGAACACTTAAGTTGAGTCAGAAGTGGCCTATGTAAAAAATACTTATATCTTTGTGAAAGATAGTGGAACTTGATCAAGAACTAGATGTAATCTCGATCATTGATATGAATTGATATAAAATTACCTCATGTTCTTTGCTTTACTTCACCTGCACTTTTCAAAAGAAATTTTTACTTTACTACTTATGAAAAAGTGTTAAGTTATTTGATAGGCACAATTCACAATTCAACCCGTCATTCTTGTGCTTGTTTTTACTCCACACTTAGCCACTCATGACTAATCCTGAATCACAAAGATGTTGAAAAGGTTTTTGAGGGATCTGTTGTGAAGGCTTTTGCTTCATTTTTTCTCTCTAAAGCCTAATATTTTTTCCTTTTAATGAAATTGTATTCTACTTATAGCTTTTTAGCCTTTTATAAGCCTTCGATATTGGGCCTATTACATATCACTCACTTAAGCGAGACTTCATAATTCTTCCAATGGATACTCTTGCTTAAGTGAGTAAATGATCTCGCTTAAGCAAGCCAACTGCATCATGTCTCCTTTGCTTGTAACCAAAGTCTCGCTCAAGTGAAAAGAATGTCTTGCCTTAAGCGAGACTCCTTGGAACAAGTCCTTATTCTTCTTGTTTTTTTTTTATATTTTTCTTATGAGTTTTTCTCTTCTCTTGTTCTTCTTGTGTCTAATAAAGCCAAAAAACTAAAAAAAAATAATAAACCATAAAAATGCATGTAAATGAACAAATCTAATTTTTATTACTTATTTTTGGTAAAAACACAACCAAAAATCATAAAACATGCTTGATAATTAATATTACTAAAAATATTATACATATTTGACAATTATTAGCACCTTACATGGTTGTTGGAAACTCTAAACTTAAATCTCAAACACTATTCTAGCATCAAGTTTTCAGGCCCTTGTAGTATGATTCATGCTCCATCGATTTTCATATTTGAGGATATATCAATGTAAAATGTCCACTAATCATTGATTGTCTATGGTGAAGGTATAAGCTTAACCATGAAGTCCACTAAGCATTGTGCCTTTGTTGGACCTTGACTTTCATACTATAAACCATACACAAATAATTCAACTAACTAGACAATCATTCGTCCTACAAGTTGGGGCTTTCTCAAAGTTTTCTTGATAAGGTAGCTAGTCTTAACAATTACCTAGTGGCTTTGGAAGTAAACTCTTGGGCGTTGTGCTAAAGACACAAGTTCCAAGGCTAACTTCTTTATGTTGGCACATTCATTCTAAGTTATATAGTGACCTAAAAAATAGATCAACACTTGCTTCTTTTCAATCTCTTGGACTAAAGCTAGGCTTATGGCTTCTCTTATAGCGAATGTATAAGAGTAGGTTGGCGTTGGGGTCTAGTCCACTAAGTATGGGAGAGTTTGCTAGGAAAGCCATAGTGTTGAAAGGAAACCACACACTCCTCATCTTAACGAAACTCCTTAGGCTTCTTTAGTAGTTCATAGAAGATTTTTTCCTCCTCGATCATCTTAGGAAAGAATCTCAAAAAGGAGGCAAGTTTTCTCCTTTTTACATTTTGAGTGCTCATTATTGTTCTTATGAAGGTTTTGCATCTGTTAGGATTGACTTTTATGCCATGATGTGTTAACATGAAACCAAACGATTTCCTCCCCATAGTGTGAAATATAAAAAAGCAACAGAATCACTTGTTACACTTGAATGTGAATACTTAACTCATAACTTGAGGATCTTTAAGTGTGCATAAAGAAGTTAGACATGGATAATACGTTCAAAGTTACCAAGTATTAAAAATAGAAAGGTACCGGGGATGAAAATAGATGAAATCATGTCAAATGGCCAAGTCCTAAAGGCCTTAAGAGGAGTGGGTAGGCTTAAAGGAAAAAAGACCCAAATTCTTATTGAGTTTTGGATTACTTTTAGTAGCTAACTTTATCTTCTTTGTTAATATTTTCCTTTTAAATATTTTTCTTTATTTTTGACCTTATATTTTTGGGTCAAGTAGAGTAGAAATTTTATTTTTTTGTAATTAATATTTTAGGAGGGATGTAACTAGAAAAAAGGAGATTTGGACTTAACCACATATCCATGTAGGCAACATATTTAATTCTCATCTTTGTACTCATTGGATACCTATATACTCATACCCATTATCGCATATTCTATTTGCTCTACACCTTCTTTAAATGTAGAGTTGCAATAAATTTTTTTTTAAAGTTTTAAATGAAATTTATGTTCAATATTTAGTTTAAATAAAATGTGAATCTCATTTTTTTATCAACTACGAAATTTTTAATCAAAGTCTTTCAATTAAATATTTCTTATATTTAACTATCAATATATATAAAAAGAAAATTTCAACTGTATTTTATAAGTAATGCATAATTTAAAAAATAGTATTTTTTATATAAATTTAATATTTGTTATGGAGTATAAATTATTTTTTAAATTCAAGTAAATATAATTTCGGTGTAAAACATTTTTACACATAATTCTAATAAAGTTATTGATCATTTTATCAGATCATCCAATTCATTAATATGATGTCCTGATATGATGAATTCCTATAGAATATATATGTTAAAATATTTTATAATTTTTTTGATAGAAATGCAACACCTTTATTTAAAAAAAATAACTTAAGATGTCATTATTATAATAATCATTAAAACATCATTCAATATATTATACGAGATATTTTAACATATATATATATATATGTATATATATATTATCTTTTCAAAACCTTTTTCGTAAAACGAGATTATAGAAAGTGCTGAAAAAATATCCAATAAAAGCGTAAGAAAAAGATAAAACATTAATGTTACACATTTATGTACGAGTATTGATACGTTACTTACATTTTTGGATGTCATTGTGGGAGAATATGACGACAACACGACAATTATACCTGTTTTTAGGAGAAATGACGAAACAATAAAAATAGAACAATAATAAAAAGATATTACTAGGATTTCGTATATAGCAATTGAGAGGGAAAAACTTGTTTACTACTAGTTTTTCGGACATTCTCATATAAATATTGAAAAATAACTATAACACTGTACTAGGACTCTAGGAGTCTGCTTTTCTTTAGTTAAGTGGTACGCATGTATGTTTTCTTTTTGGTTGAGTTAAGAATTTCAGTGACTAAAACCTTTATTTCTTCTTCTTAGTTCCAGTGAGGCATTCTATTTCTTCTTCCTAGAATTTAGAATCTATGGGTTGGTCCAAAGCTTTGGGAGGTTAAGAGCTCGAACATTCTTCCTCTTCTTCTTCTTTCTTTTCTTCAATTTTGATTGTTCGGGATTGAGGTAAGGGGAGCTAGGACTTGATCTTGGTAGTTGTGTGGATTTTCATGTTGCATGTGTGGTATGAATGCTTATTTGATACATAATTGTGTGAATGCTAAACTGGTTTGCAATGAGGGACTTGTTATTCTTAGTTTCTTAGAGGTTTTTGGGGGAAAAATCTTAAATTTGTTGATTTTGTACCCAAATCCTGGTTGTAAGTTTTTTTGTTGTTGGAAATGAAGGATTGATGATGTCTAGATGAGTGTTGGTGGTTTAAATTTAAGTTTAGAGCTTATAGGTGAGCTTGGGATGGATTAAAGAGGCTTGAAAACCCCAAATTGTGAGAAACAAATATTGTCTCGGTCATAAATCTGCTGAAAAATTTTGAAATACTTGAGCAAAATTGGAGATGAGAATCAAGGGTGTGTTTGGAAGAAATCCGTTGAGCAGATTAGTGCTTTTCAAATTAGATTTTGTTGTCTTCATAAAAGTTTTAGTCTTAAATGTTAGATTTCCAATGGCTTTGGAATCGCCTAAAAAGGAGATTTAGAACTCAATTTATAACCTTTTTAGTGAGCAAAGGTCAAACTTTAGAATTAGTAAAAAATGTTGCGGTTTTTTTTTTATTATTACAATTTTTATTATAATAGATGGTGAAATTAGAACTTGAGGTCTTCATAAGAGTTTTAGATAATCTTTTTTGCTTTCATAGATAATGATGAACTTGATATGACGAGTATAACTCTCTGTATGATATTTCATGTGAAAGTTGTCATTATATGATAGTTGATTTTGATAAGTTGTATATTGATACATGTTGTATGACGAGTGAATTTGATTAACACGAATAAGATTGTTTAATCTATTACATGTTGTATGTAGAATGATGATAATAAGCAATGGCATACTATACTTATGTACTTGAAATGGTGAGTAGCATTAATATACTATGTATGATTGATGCTATAAATTGCATGGTTAGAGTGTTGAATTGGTATGTTATTATTGGTTTAGGTGTTAAGCATTGATATGTTATACCTGATTGGTGCAATTTGATCTCTATGTGTATTGACCAAGGGTAATGTATATATAGATGATGAATGTTGAGGTGTGGATGCCAAGAATGCTTTAGGCATTAAGACATGTTGGCTAACTTAGAATTTGAGAAGAGAGCATGTTTTTGAAAATTGAAGATCCCACATAGGGGAATCTTGGAGCGGTGCTTGGGTAGGCCACTAGTGGAAAACCCTCCATAAGTAGGTGTGTCTCTTGGAAAGGGTTTTCTGGTGTGTTGAGTTTCCTCTAGGTCCTTAATTAGTGATTAAGTAAGGTAAGAGGTCAAGGGCTACAAACTTAAACCAAGTATGTGAAAAGGTTGTATGGTTCCTTACGGATAATCAGTGGGTGAATTCAATATGTGACTTTATAATGTATATTAAGTCATAGTGAACTTGTATCCAGTTATACTATTCATAATGTTATAACCGAACTTTTCTAATATAAGTGACAAAATCTGAAAAACTAGAGAAATGATTGATATCTTATTTTGCTGTTATTGAGCTGACATATTAGGTGTGAAAATGATTGGATTGGTTCGATAGGGTGGAGTCACTTAAACTATTCATGTTGTTAGGAGATTTTCATAGGTAAATGCGTAATAACACATTAGTAGAGGTGTATGCATGTGATGACTATATTGGGGTGTGTTCATATGCATGGTATGAATATCTTATTGGCATGATTGTATGAGATGCTTGATGAGTTTGGTGTTTAGTTTTCAAGTGTGTGTTTGATATGTTGTATTGTATAATTTTTTTTATGATTACATATTTTTGAACTCTAACTTACATATTTTTGAATTCTAGCTTACCCTTTTGTTTCTATGTTGATTTGAATTGCGATGATCATGCATTACATGAGAGCAGATCAAGGTTAAGCTTGAAAAGTTATTATTGATAGATGATGTCACATTTTCTTGATGTTGGTGCTACTTTATATAACTTGTATAATTATACTCAACTGACACTAAAACATAGGATTATTTTGGAATTTCTATATATATATATAACTTGTCTATAATATTAATATATATATATTTTACTTTTATATTCACATTCTATATATATAACACGTTTCTTTCTTTAATTTTATATTTTCTAGTAATTTAACTTTCATCATTAATAATAATTCATATAATATAATAATTATGACGAGTCATTACAATAATAACTTAACCGCACAAGTAAATAAGTTTTGTCATGAAATGTTTATGACACAATTTAATTCTATGATGAGAATGTTTAAGTTAAACATTATATAATAGTTAACAATATTGTTTAACCAACTTTTTTTCATTTGAGAAACGAAAGAGAACAGGAAAACTTTCATCATAAGCTCTTTAAAAGATAAGAAAATAAGAAGAAAAATAATAATGTTAATTTATGGGTTGAAATTGTACCTTACATGCATCTATCTTTTTAGAAAGCATACATATTATAAATAAATTTGAAAAATATTTACATATTGGATTTGTTTGTATATGAAGAAGAGGCTGATTTTTTTTATAAAAAAAAAAATGGGACAAAAGTTCACGTGATAAAAAGATTGTAAAAATATCAATTGAATATCATAGTCCATAAAAGTACTAAATGTCTTGATAGTGTTCAACTGCCAAACACTATCAAAACGCATTAGTCAAGATAACATAAATTATAAATTGCAAAGTAACAATAAATAAATAGGAAAAAAGGTGTAGAAAAAGATTGATCTGCCATTATCTCTTCTAAATGTGTATCACTTCATTAAATTGCAGCACACAATAAACATTGCAAGCCGAAAAAGCCACGGCTATGTATACATAATATAGTATAATCGACAATGGTAGTTGTTAAGGAAACCAAAATTACTTTTGTAGGTAAAAAGATTTTTTTTATATAAAATAAATCATAAATAATTTCATATTTATAGGATAGTTTTTAAATAATTGAAAGCATGAAGATCATTTTACATGTTAGTAAGATAGTGTGTGATTCATCATCAAAAAAAAAAAAAAGAGTGTGTGATTCTTCTTATTCAATATAATAATTTTAAAAACAAAACTTTTATACTAAAAACAACTTTTGTGACTATTGTTAACTATTATTATTATAATTTAATTGTTATTTAAAAGGTTAAAATTGTTTAAAAGAATGTATACAAGAAAATAGAGAATTACTTTCAAGTATAGATATATTATTATTAAATGTATTCTTATAATTTTATGTTTCTAATTGCAGCTTTGCTTGTTGCTTACTATACAAAGTTAGCTTAAAATACTAGAAATTTTCTACAATTACAGTTATATCCATCAATTAGTATGATTAGTTTAGAGAGGTTTATTACATAGAGAAGTAATACCAAACACTTCTTTTAATGTAAATGGTACTTTTAGTTAAAATTTTATCAAAAATTGTAAAATCATAATCATTAAAAAGAATATAGAATCCATCAAATTATATATTTTTTTAATAAAATTTAACCAATAAAAAAAATCAAATAAATGTGTCTAACTTTTCTCTTGTTATCATTGAGTTTTCTGTTTCTCTGTCAGATTATTTTTCCTTTTGTGGTTTGTTGACTGTCACCATGTCAGTAACAGCTGTATGTTCCTACATAAGTTACAATTCTTTTATCCTTTAATAATAATATTAATATTAATAATAATAATAATAATAATAATAATAATAATAATAATATCTTCTTGTTTTTTTTTCTTCCACAATTCTAACATGGTATATTGAGCATGCAATATTGTTCTTCCTGAAGCATATTGAAAAAACCTTGTGTGGTTTAAAGTTACACAATTGAACTCTGCGAAGCATCAAACCATTTTTATAAAGAACTTAATCTTCACATGCAAGATGAGTTAAATTTACAATGGGCACTGAAAAGTTTGTTTGGTTGTTCATAGTGAGGACACTGAAAAGGTTAAAATTACACGCATGGTGATATTTTTGCGTAGCATGGCATGCAGTTAATGACATTAGGACACATTGTAATGTTTATCGAAGTGTAGTATTGTGTTTTCTAGTCCCATTATTGTCCTCGATTCAGCCCCACATGTCCATTGTTAATGATATAAACGACCAAGGCAAATGCACATGTGATGTCTTTGCTCATTATTTATTTTGACTGAATCCAATTAACATTTTTTTCCATATTAATATCTGAGATTTAATCTTTCAACAAGACAAAAGTATTTTTCTCTCATAACACGCACATTATTAGTTGTAGTAGCTGATTATAATTATATGGTTTAAATATGTTATTTATAATGTAAAATCAATAAATTCTGGTTTTAATTAGCTATTGTATTCTTTTTCTTGTCTTTTGTCTCTTTTCAAAAAAACTTATTGTTTTTTTTTTCTATAATCATGTTATATTGTTTAATTACTTGTCTATTGAATAAAAGGTTAAGAGTTTGGTCACACTCATTATTATTTGTAGTGCTATTTTGTTTTTGGCACGAATACTTTTTTACCACTTAACTAGTGATTAATTTTGATTGAGATACTATATATACGATTGTTGCTAACTCAAAAGATTATCACGTAGGTAGAGAGCGTTTGTAGTACTATATTTGCATGAGACTAAGACAAAATGTTTTAATATGTCTAAAGTAAATATTATTTATTTGTCTTGAAATGAATATTAAAGACCAAATTAGCTTAGTGATTTCAAATTTTAGAAAAATAAGAATCAAACATAAATATCTTACAAAGATAAAATGATAAAAAAATATATATATTTTAGTCGTTGAGGTCAGAAATTCAATTCTCCTTCTTTTAACTTAGTCCTTGAGGTTAGAAATCCAATTACAACTCATGAAACTTTACAAAATATTCTTAATAGATATGGATGATGACACAAAAATAATAATCTAATATAGTATCCATGTACACAAATATTAAAAATATTTTATAAAATTTCATGAATTGTAACTAAATTCTCAATCATAAGGACTAAATTACAAAAAATATATATAAAATAAATCTAATCACGGTTTTTTTTTATTTTTTATTTTATTTTAAGAACCTAGTTAAAAATTTTGAAAAAGTTCATGGACTTGCATTAAACACTTTTTAATTTAAATATCATAATAAAAAATAAATTATTGAGGTTTGTGTGTGTGGTTTAAACAATTAATTTCATAAATAATAATTCAAACAAAAATGACCAATAAAGTTAGAGTTAGAAGTGTCAAGAATTGTTTTCACTCTAAAGTGACCATACACTGTGTTAGTGACTTGGAGCTGTGCTTTGGTGTAGTGGGCCCAAATGAGACAAGCAAGTTTTCTTTCAACATCCACTCGGCCCATGAGTCATAAAAAAATTGATGAGGTGTCAAAAGAACAAAAACAAAGACCCAAGAAAATAACCATGAAAGAACATTTTATTTGGCATAGTGAGTGGAAAACAACAATGGGTCACATTATGGAGCTATCAAAAGCCTATTTTTAGATTTAATACTGAGCAAAGGAACAAAATGTTGGATTCTCACAAATAATGTTGGTGCCCTTTTTTTTTACAATAATGTTGTAGTTTTCCACAATATGAAAGCCACTTGTACACATTTCAGTGCCCAGTAGCTACTAGTTAACTATCACCATACCATACAATGACTAGTGAACAACATGGAACCTTACAAGTAATATCTAATTACATCACATTATTCCTTGAAAATTTTACAATCTTGTTTTTTTACTATAAAAGATTAAAGTAATAACTAATAACATAAAATGATAAATTTAATCATCGTTATAATCTTCAAAGGATTAATTTGTTAATAACTTTTATGAAATACTATTTTAAGGACTTGTTCAAAGATTAACTGACGTGTTCTATGTGCATCTTTGATTCTTTATGCCCTATAATATATTTATAAAATAATATTGAGATCATTCCTTAGAGGAAAATAGAGGCATTGCATTTTGGAGAGAAAAATGTTTGGCTGGATTCAATCTTGTTGATTTCTTAAAAAGTATTTAATGAAAATATGTTGGCGATGCAAATTCAATTATAGATTTGATGTATATGTGATTAGATTATTGATAAACATTTCTTAATTATTGAGTCTCTTCAAATTTTATAACTTTATCAATTTTGTATTTAATAAAAATAAGAATATTAGATGATAATCTATAAGTACAATTATCTGCTTAACGTGTGGTTGGAAATCAATTTTAAAAATTCATTTGTGATACATTTTTATGAAAAAAATTTGAAACAAAAGTGTTTTTATACTAATAAAAGGATTATAAATAGATAGATAGATAGATAAACAGATAAATATATGTGTGGAAGGAATTCAGTTATTCTCTTGGTTGACTTATTTTATTTAATAATTCATGTTTTATATTAAATTTAATTTTTTAATAAATAAATAAACAGTTAAAAATAATTAAATAATAATAAAGACTAAAAATAATAATTTTAAATTTTAAAAAGAAAAAAATAATTTTTAATATAAAATTAATACTAAAATTTGTTCATTTGATAGAAATCAAAAATATATTTAAAGGAAAAAAAAAGGATTTTATGAAGTAACCTGATGGTGAGTTAAATTATAACTCTAGTTAAGAAGATAATTTGGTTTGTTTCCAAGTGAATAACCTTTACTTGGGTTCAACTCCAACCAAGATCACCCTAAGAGTGACGACCAAGATATAAACATTAATTGTCAAATCAAAATGAAGGAGATTAAATGCTACTGAATGATTGAGAATCACAAAGGTTAGTTGAGGTACATTTTTTGCCACAGGTTTTGATATTTAAACCTAGGACAACTTTATCTATTATTGGAAATATTCCATCGGTACCGTGTAATTCCATGCTTAATTGTGTAAAAGTTTTATTAACTAATGTTAATCTAGCTAGTAATCAAGTGATCAAGGGACTAAATAATATGAGGCACCAAGTAAAAAGTGCTTAAGACTGAATTTCATCTGGATTAATTTGTCTTCCTAATCTAATATTAGCATGATTGAATTATAAAATAAAAATTATTTTATTTCATATTTAATCAATTATTCCATATTAAACACAAATAATTATTTTATGAAAGATTATGTTTAGAATTTTATTTTGATGGAATTTTTTATTTAATTTAATTTCTATTTATTATAATTATTTATAAATTAAAGTTTAATATTTTAAAATAAATTATCAATAAATAAAAATAATCTTATACTATAATATAAATTATATATCATAAATCTTAAATATGATTTATATATTAAAAAAATTATTTATAAATTTTTTTTAATATTAATTTATAAAGTCAAACATTATATTTATTTGTATATCTAATTTATTATAAATTTTAGCTATATATAATATATACTTAGTCCATATATTATACAAACTAGAATGCTAGTATTTATTTAAGCATGAAGATCTCTAATTGTTGTGGTTAATTCAAAAAACATTTAAATACTTAATTTATTTAAGGTATACTTACGTAATAATTAGTAATTATAGAACAAGCTAATTTATTAAAAGTAATTTCAATCCTCTTATTACCCTAATTTTAAATAATTAATTCATTTTTTCACATAACATAAATTTATGTCCCATGTTTTTGTTTCTATTAGAGTTTTTCAAACGTGAAAAGATTCTTTTAGCAATTATCTAGGGGTAAATTAGTAATTTTCAAATTTATATTAGGGTTGACTAAGTAATTAATTAAATTTGACAGGGGTTAATTATCAATTTTTAAATTCTAGGAAAGGATAAATAAAAATTTAAAATAACCACATTTTACTACTTCCTAATATAAAAATGCTTTTTTATTACCTGAAATTTACGACGTTATTATATGGTGTGCTAAGAACTTGTGAAGGGATATTTTTTAAACAAAAAATCCAAAAAAGGGATCAGTGAACAAAAATTACGAAAACTAAGGGGAAACCTAAACTTCTTGAACTAAACAAGGCCAAACGGTAAAGTGCACAAATTTGACAACAATATAATTCTATTTAGACTTTAGATACAAATTTAGAAATATTTTTAGATTTTTTTTTTAAAAGCTCTTTATTTTTCATGGAAAATCTTCCAAATGTACTTCTGAACTGTATTCAAATTACATTTTTATATTTTTCTGAAATTTATGGCTTACTGTGGTAAAAAAAAAATTATCATGGCTTACACGTTTAAATACGAATTAATCACCGATTCGGTACCAAAACAATCTCTTCTCTAAATAGTAACTAAAGTGATAAATTTTTAATGCATTAAAATTACATATATATATATATATATATATATATATATATATATATATAATTATATTACTCGTAATGGATGAAATTAATAGTTTTTTTCATAAATAAGTCAATTAAATTGGTTTTACTGTAGGAATTACCTATACTTGGTATGAGATTTTAAATTTAAATTTTATTATTGTTGTGTAATGACGCTGGTCAATACACTTATTATGATCCAACAATAATTAAGTGGAAGCATTTGCATCAAATGATAGGCTAGAATATCATGCAAACAAGTAGGTAAATCTTATGTAAGTAAATATATATATATATATATATATATATATATATATATATATATATATATATATATATATATACTTAATACAGAAAAGTAACTACATTTAGTCGTCGATCAAGCGTTTATACAAAATCTAACTACCTTGGGGTAGTAAAATAAAAAAAAGAATTAACTCCGTTGTGGCCCATCACCGAACAGCAGCACTCAACTCGCTAATCTTGTCTTGCTTTCATACAAATTCTACTCATAATAGTCTCAAACCACAAGGAAAAACATAGGATAAGCTTGTGATACAAAATCAATGTCATACAATAACATGCAACATAAACAACTTAAAATGAACATCATTCATTACATCATATCAAGTCTCGTCATACAACTTAAGGCACTCAAACAACGTGTACAACAAGACAACTTCGTTATAAATACAAATACAACACATAATCATTAGACGACATCACACTCACAACTTTCATTAGATAACAACTTCTACATCTTTACACCTTCAACTTAACAACTTTCAATATGCACATATACATATTACCAAACAACATATACAATTATATAGTCAATACATCATAAAAATCATAAAACAACACAAACACACATTAGACTATCATCCACCTCAACACCTTTAATAGAACGACATAATCTATAGACATATAAATACAATTGATGCGTCATCATGCATTTCAACTACAAAGATCTCCTACAACTAAGATGAATAGTTTAAATAGTTTATCCCTATTGAATCACAGTGTTAGACCTATCTCAACCAAGTCAGGTATAGTACAACATTAGGTCTCATAATAGAGTCGGGTATAGATAACTTAGTTTGATTTCTAAAACTTTACTACTTAAACAATGAAGTATGATACTATGTCAAGGTAGAACAATTTAGGTATGAGTCTACCACGACATTAACTAGGTTAACTAAGTCACCTATGAGATTATCTCATTGACTACCCTCCAAATACCACAATCCTCCAATACTAGGTTAGGAATTTTAACCTCTGACTTCATATTTTACTCAATTAGTCATTCAATTAAGATATGGTTCGACTACTTCCATACCATAGAACAAAAGATTATATGCTTGTATATCGAAGGTGATGGAAATATGCCAAGGCCAAGGAAACCAAGAGGTGATACATTAAAAGAACCAAGAGGAATGAGATGATTTTGAAGAACTTTCATATGTTTGTAAATATAGTAATTACTTGTATAGGTTTATTTTGCCTTTGTATTTGTGAGACACTTTGTTTCTTTTTTATAGATCATTGTATAGTGAATTTAGAGTAGGTTCTTTGAAGACTTTTACTCCATTTGACCTTGTTTTAAAGGTCACTCATTTTACATTTTTCAATAGTAGATGTGGGGTGACAATTAGCAAAGAGTGCAGGTGCAACTAGTAAATGGGCCAAAGTTGGGCCTAGGCCAAATTTTACATATTGGGCTTATTTTGTTCCCTATTTTCCAGGGAATTGATTTAGCTAGGCCTCACCAACATTTGGTGAACCTTAATAAACCAATTCCAAAAATTTTGGATTGGATTAATTATGGAAAATATGACTTGGCCGCCCACCTCATCCTTGGTTGGATTAGCTTGCTCACTTGGCTTCTTTGGGAAGCTTGTGCTACAAGCATCTAACTTAGCTTGCTTCCAAAGCTTCTAAGTTAGAAGCTTGGTCCATAAGCCTCCCAAACCAAGGTGGACGGTCAAGCTAAGCTAACCTTGGTCTCTAGAACCATGCTTAGTCTAGCTTGCTCCACAAGCTTATCTTGGCCGAAATTTCTAGCATGTCTTGCACCCTTGGGAAGCTTGTGCTACAAGCTTCTAACTTAGCTTGCTTCCCAAGCTTCTAAGTTAGAAGCTTGCTCCACAAGCCTCCCAAACCATTGTGGATGGTCAAGTTAAGCCGACCATGGTTCTCTTGAACCATGGTTAAGCTTAGCTTCCTCCACAAGCTACCTACTTCTATATATCTCTAAACCTTTCATTTGTAGACACTTTTGGATGTTAATGAATAGAATTTTATCTCAAATTCTCTCTTCCAAGAGCCAAAACTGTGGAGAAACTCTCTCCCTTAGGAACCTTCAAAAAGGACTTTCTCCTTTGTACCTTAGTTTCTCACTTCTTCTTCTCCTTTGAGAAGAACCAAACCACTTGAGTGGCTTCTACAATCTTTGAGGCTTGTCTTTCTTATGCCATTTTCAACATTGATGAACCTCCAGGAGCTAGATTGGACAATGGATGGAGCTTGAGGAAGAACAACAATCACTTCTCCAAGTCACTTCCATCATTTTTGGTATCTAGAGCCATGGTGCTCTTGAGGTTTTGTTTCCTTGTCTTTTATGTTAGTCAAATAGCCTTGTATAACTTAAGACGGGGGGGGGGGGGGGGGGGGAGGGAAGGGGGGATGAATTAAGTTTTCCAAATTATCCTCTTATAAAAATTTTCCAAATTACTTTCTTACAAATTCAATTCCTTAGATAAATTTATATGTAGAGAATGAATGATGATGCAAACTACTCAATCACAATTAATAACAAGTAATTAAAAGTGTAGGGAAAGAAGAATTGTAAACTCAATTTTATATTGGTTTGGCCAATCCTGCCTACGTCCAGTCCTCAAGTCTCCCACTTGAGATTTCTACTATTCTTGTAAACCTTACAAGACTTGAATCCTCCAACACCTTGGAACTCCCTTTCCTTGTGTTGAGATTCAAAAACCAACTAGGAGAAAAACCCTTTCTCCTTTACAAATCCAATGATCAATTTGGAATTACAAAATAACTCTCTTTTAAGAGTAGATATACACTTTTATGATCTTAATGAATTCTTTTAGAATAATGCAAATGAATTCGGCCAAGATGTTTTTGTATATGACTTTTTCATAATAGAGTTCATAACCTATTTTTGAAAATTATAGGTATTTATAGACAATTGTTTCTTAGGTTATGTCTTTTCATGAAGAGTTGTAACTCTTTATAATTTTTCAAAAAAGATACTCTAGTAATCGATTACAATGGTTTTTAAGTTCAAAATGTTTGAAACTTTGTATAATTTAAATTCAAATTTTGAAGTTTCATCTTCTGGTAATCGATTACAAGGTCTGGTAATCGATTACCAGAACACATTTTGTATTCAGAATATGAACTTCGAAGTTTCCTTGTTCTGGTAATGGATTACCAGAACATATTTTTTCATTGTTTCAAAAACTTTTATGTAGAAAAAATTATATCAATAATTTCTTTCACAAATCTCTTTTAAGAAATGATTTGAACTTATTCTTTAAAGCTTTTGTTAAGTTTTTCAAAAACATTTTTACTTACTTTCAAAAGATTTAAAACTTGCTTAAATTTAAAGAGATTAATTTGAGGTTTTTTGAAAACTTATTCTCAAGGCCAAACATACTTGCAATTCTAAAAGATTCTATTACATTTTTAGCTAAGTTGACAAAACTTATCTATGTAAAACTTGAGATCTTGTTCTTGCATCAACTTGCTTTAGCTCAACCTTGATTCTTCTTCAATGCTTTATAATCACTTTGGCATCATCAAAAAATATTTGTGCATATTTTCTTCCACATTTTAAAATTGTTTCGTCTTGTCTCAACCTTCTTTTGCATGTCTTGATTGTGTTTGCTGTATGGATCTAGTTTTTCCACACAATTTTGATGGATCCTCATGTCACATTAATTGATTGATTCATTAGTCTTTCTTGTTCCTTTTTTTCTTGAATCAATATGGTTTTACCTTAGGTTTCTTTGTGCTTGTGCTTTTTAATTTTGTTTGAGTCTTGCCTATTCCATAAAACTGAATCCGTGATTGGATTATAACAATGAATAGCATGTGTTTTTGTTTTTCAATCATATGTTTTGTCTAGAGTCATGTGTAGTCCTTTACATGTCATTAATTCCTAGACTAGCTTGTTGAACCTTTGGTTTTTGTGTTGTTTTGTGACATTATTTGGTGCGGTTTTGATTTGTTAATCTTGTGCTGAACTATATGTGCTTTTATTTTACATATTTGAGTTCTTAATTTGCTATTAGTTCTATCAAATTTGCTATAGTTAGGTTTCCTTATGTTTTCCTAAAAAAAAGTTTGTCAAAATATTGTGAACAATACTTGTTTCCTTAGATTTTCCTTGAATCTCTTGTGTGGCTGAAACTTGTACTTATTTTTGAAGATTTTAAAACAGATAAAACAGAGGTATTAAGTGTTCTAAAGTGTGACAAAAACAAAGAACAAGTGTACCTAAAAATTACTCAAAGTTTGTGCAAAAGTGTGAGCACTTCTAATACACACACACACACTTGATTACCTCTTGTTGCTTGTAAAATGTTTGGAAGCAATTCTTTCTATTAAATACGAGACTTCAATACATGTTTAAAAGGCATTAAACTCCTGATTGAATAAAAAAAATAATGAAAAAAAGTTACAAAAGAATAGCAAAAGAAAACACAAAAGGAAAAGCCAAAGGAGTTGAAATTTTTTGTGTGAATGGCTCTCGGTTTTGCTTCTTTTTGAATTTTTCTAAAATTGTCCAGCCATAAACACTTGAGATTTGTGTCTTGTTTTCATTTCTTAATCTTATATTTTAATTTTGTAATCCATTCTAGAGCCATTGGTAGGTTTTCCTTTGTGTGCTTCTTTGGTGCCTTAATTTTTGCTTGTCTTTTGTGGAATTCTTCCTTGTTTTGTATCATCTACTTCTGGTGTAGCCTATTCTTCAATTGAGACTTTTCAGATTTGAGCAAATTAATCCAGCCACTACTTATTGTGTTGAGTTCTTCTTTGAACATTTGGAAGGCCAAGCTACAAGGGTAGCATCTTGAAAGGTTTGTGGAGTCCTAAGAGTTTGCTTTTCTCTTTGGAAGAAAGTTCTTGGAAGTGACCACCATTTGGAGTAATCACCATCAAGATTACTTCACAAAAAAGAGTGAAACACTAGTGAGGGTGCTGCAGCTGAACTTGAAGTGAAGGAGACAGAAAATTTTCAAGAAAATTTTTGTAAAAAGGAAACTAGTGACCAAATTTAGAGACGAAAATTTTGTCACAAAATTTCCTTTCAAAATTTGTCTCTAAATTCTGTCACTAATTGGTGGCTATTTTGTTTTCTAAATTTTGGTGCAGCCACCACATTTCACTTGTTGTAATTTTGCATTTCATTTCTTGTGAATTTTCATTTCATTTGTACAAGGCCTTTAGGAGTGTCTTGGAGTGCCTTTGGTGCATTTCCATCTCTCCTTAGAGTTTTCTACTAGGGTAATTCGTTTAGTACTTGTGAGAGTAGTCCTTGGAAGTCCTTTGTACTTTCCAAGCTCTCACATAGGTTTATAGTACTTACACGTCTAGTTTATGTTTTCATGCCTTTAAGTTTTCAAGTCATTTAAGTTTTTAAGCAATTTATGTTTTAAGCAATTTATGTTTTCATGCAATTTATGTTTTCAAGTCTTTAAGTTTTGATTGCATTGAATACTTGTACACATTAGGCATTTGTTTGTTATTTTCTTTTTGAAAATTTCTTTGTGAAAATTGTTTTGTGCAAGGCAAGGTACAAGGGAGTTTAGAAATTTTTACTTGAAGAGGGTTGGTTATTAAGTGACTCCTTGTACCTCACCTCCCTCCAAAGTTCAATTTGTATTCTTAGACCTCTAAGTGCCAAGTCTAAGCACTTAAAATCTTATTTTCATAAAAATTACTTTTGTGTGAAAATACTTGTTGTTTAAAAATGTCTCATTCTAATTATAGTGGAAGTGAAAGTTCTCCAAAAAGCATTTCTTACTTAACAAAAGAACTTAAGTCACTTAAACTATGGAGAAAGTAAGAGGATATCCAAAAAGAGAAGGAAATAATTGAAAGGGAAGCCCATCTTGCTCATCTAGAAGAAGAAATGAGACTTCTTAAACAAAAATAAGAAAAGCTTAAAGAAGAAATGAGAAAACAAAAGAGAAAGAGTAGGAGCACCCACTCATAATATTCATCTCCTAATGAAAGCTTTAATGTGGGTGACCATTATCAACCTTCCCCTATAAGAACTATTAAACCTAGGGAATCCAAGGTGGATCTCCCTCAATTTTTTGGGAAGGATGATGTGGAAGCCTACCTTGATTGGGAGATGAAGGTAAAACAACTCTTTGCTTGCCATAGGGTAAGTGAAGAGAGGAAGGTGCCACTTGCAACCCTTAGCTTTCAAGGGCATGCAATGTATTGGTGGACCTCTTTGAAAAGAGAGAGGAGCCTCCACAATGATCCTCCTATCCAATATTGGAATGATCTTAGGAGTGCATTGAGGAGGAGACACATTCCCTCTTATTATGGTAGGGAGCTTATGAATAAGCTCCAAATGCTCCAACAAAAAGATATGATTGTTGAGCAATATAGGCAACAAATAGAGCTATACATGATGAGGGCATGTATTAGAGAAGAGGAAGCCACCACTATAGCTAGATTCCTAAGTGGTCTTAACTTAGAGATTAGAGACCAAGTGGAGCTACTACCCTACAGAGACTTAAATTATTTAGTCCAACTTTGTGTAAGGGTAGAACAACAAATGTTGAGAAAATCTTCTTCTAAAAGAGAAAGCTCCCACTCAAGATCTCATAAGAAAGACTACACGGAGGAGGAAATTTCTTTTGAAAAGAAAAATATTTTAGAACCCTCCAAGGAATTAGCTAGAAAGAAAGAAAAGACTTTAGATAAGGGTAAAGGTTCCATCACTCCACACACTAGCACAAAGACTAGTGATATCAAATGTTTCAAGAGTCTAGGGAGAGGCCTGTTAAGTCAGACGAAGCAATTCTCAGTAAGGTTTTGAATGAGACAAATATAATACATGTTGTTATTTCTAACAAGTGTGTCAGTGTTTCAGAAAAACAAGTAAAGGAAAGTTGAAGAATAGGGAATGTGCATATGCCAAGATAAAGGAAGAAAAACTTCAAGCCCGACGAAAAGACAACAAATACAAGACAAAGCGTACTATTAGTCAAAGTTTCGTAGTATAAAAAACATCATAAAGATCAGAACAAGCAAAGTTGTATGATAGATAAAAAGCCATGTGTGCATTAGAAGATGAATAACCAAACATCAGACGAAGGTTGGTCAGAGATAAGAAGAAAGTCAACTATGCACCAGACAAAGGATAGCACAGACTAAAAATTATTCCAAACGAAAACAAAGTATGTCCATCCATCATAATGATCAGACTAAGACGAAGGTCAAAGCTTGAGACACACATGGACTGCTAGACGCAAACGAAGACTGCCATAAAAGCATTTGAAGAATCAAGTCTCAAAAGGACAAATCAAGGCATTGTCTACGACTACACCAAAGTTCTTAACGTAAAACGCATGATCAAAAGAGAAGAAGAAGAAGAAGAAAAGCATGCAAAAGCAAAAGCAATCATGTGTCAGAAAAAAGTACATCACTTTTTCTGAAAAAGATAACTCTCTACAGCCACGTGACCAGAAAAGGACAAAAAGGTTCCTAGGTCTCTGCTAAATTCAGACATGGCTGCTAACAAGGCAAGAAGAATTCACGCAATGTCTATGAATAGGAAGCAACATTTAATGCAAGATTCTAAGCATTAAATGAAAGATTAAACTAGTCATGAACAACTATATTCGCTTCAACGGACACTTGCAACGGGCAAATTTCACAAGACTATATATAGGTCACAATGTCGAACCTGAAAAAAGAGGCTGTTGGACTCGAAATGGTTCAAGCAAGAAAAAGAGTGATATCCAGCCCATGAAGCAACGAAACCAAAGACAGAGCATATAGAGTCAAATGTACCTTAGTGTATTTCTCTCTGTAGACTAAGGAGTTCTAAGTGTAACTTATGAACGTGTACCTTAGGGAGTGTAACAAGTTTATGTATCTTCTCTATGAGAGTAAACCACACTTAATCCTTGCAAAGACTAAGTTTGTATACCTTAGTGAGTGTATCAACCCATGTGTCCTCTCTATGAGAGTAACCTATACATTCAAACCAAACCTGTCTAGCTAATATTATAAAGCCTGAAGAGGCTAGGGAAAGAATACTTGTAAAGCCTGGAGAGACTTGTCAAAGAATACTCACTGCAAGCCAGAAGTGGTTGAGTAAAAAATACTAGCGTTGATGAGTGAAGTCAACGGGCTAGGAGCTAGTCGAGAATACTCACTAAGAGCCAGAAGTGGCTGAACAAAGAATACTAGCGCTAGTGAGTGAAGCCGGCAGGCCAGGAGTTGGTTGAGAATACTCAATAGGAGTTAGAAGTGGCTGATCAAAGAATATTAGCGTCAACAAGTGAAGTTGATGAACCAGGAGTTGTTGAGAATACTCGGGCAACCAGAAGTGGTTTAAGAATACTAGCGTCTGCGAGTGAAGCAGACGAGCTAGAAGTGGTTGAGAATACTTGGGACCAGGAGTGGTTGTGACCTGGGTGGTCTATAATACTCACTACAAGCCTGAAGAGGCTGAACAAACAATATTTGTACTTAATTGACTATCTAGTGGAACCCTTCGATTGAAGGAGACTGGACGTAGCTCAGTTTGAGTGAACCAGTATAAAAAGACTTGCTCTACACTTTAATATTTTAAACGAACTTTATTTGATTGATCCAATTCATTGAAAACTTCATCTAATAATTATCGTCTGTTAAAGCTATCTTCAGACGAAAACCATATTTGCTCAATTGATTATTTTAAAGAACAGTTTTCGTCTATGCAGTATTTTTCTCTTAGTAGACGATGAAATTCCCAGACGCAAGATGATTTTGATAAACCAATCTTGGGTTTTTTCCGATCAAGCATTCACTAATATTTCTACTGGACGAAAGAGAACCTGATTGCGAGAATGTTTTTAAATTTCCTTGTTCACATACACACACATATTCAACCCCCCCTTCTATGTGTCTTTCTCATCTAACTTCAAGGCCGCATTGCTTCTCAATGCCCTACAAAAAAGGTCATGATTCTAAGGGGGCATGACACTTATAGTAGTCAAGAAGAGACTATTACCTCCTCTTCAAGTGAGAGTGAGGATGAAACAAGACTTCAAACATCCAATGTGGAGCCAGTTTATCCTTATGAAGGAGACTCCTAATGCTTAGGATAATCCTTAATAGTCAACCTAGTGGTACTCTATCTCAAAGAGAGAAAATTTTTCATACTAGATATAATGTTTTAAATAAAGCATGTTCTCTCATTGTAGATAGTGGTTCATGGTGCAACTGTTGTAGCACTAGGTTGGTTAAAAAGTTGAGTTTAATTACTATGCCACATCCTCAACCTTATCACTTACAATGACTTAATAAGGATGGAGACATAGTAGTTAGTCAACAAGTGAAGGTCAAGTTTTCTATTGGGAAGTCTAAAGACCAAGTTTTATGTGATATAGTACCAATGGAAGCTTGTCATATTTTGTTAGGAAGACTATGGCAATTTGAAAAGAAAACTATACACAATGGTCTTACTAATGAAATCACCTTCACTCATAGGGAAAAGAAATTTGTGCTTTATCCTCTCTCACCTCAACAAGTGGCTAAGGATCAAACACAAATGAAAATCAAAAGAAAAGAAGAAAAAGAAAAAAAATAAAGCACTTTGTGTACGGAAGTGTAAAGAGGAAGAAATATCCTCTAAGGGATTTGTGAATAAAGAGAATAGTTTTATTACTAAAAATCCTATGAAGAAAATTCTCTTTATTCATAAAGATCTTAACTTTTGCCCTCATGCTGCCACTAGTCTTAAAGAAGAGATTTACAAATCAATTATTTTTAAAGAAAAAGAATCTCAACTTCAAGATTTAGTAAAGAAGAAGTGGACTTCATTTAGTCCTACTTCTTGTGCTACTTCCTTGGTGGTGCCCAAGGTAGATAGCCCTCCTTTGTGTAGGACTCTTCCTACCTTAATTGTTTTAGTACAACACTCAATTCTTGGAATATATTATTTGTTGGATACAACATATAAGCCTGCAAGGCTCCTTGTGACAAATCCTTTTCATAATTATCCAAAGAATAATATAATCCAAAATTGCTTAGGAAATTTTCTAGTAATATTTTCCTTTTTTTCTAGGAAATGCCTAGGTTACCACATAGGGTACTTTAGGCAAGATGTTCTAGTTGTTAGGATTAAGTCTTTAGAATGATATAGTCTTAGTTTTAGCACTTTTTTAGGGTTTAGTAATATACCTAGACTATGATTAGGAGAGGATCCTATTCATTATTTTAGAAGGTCTAGTATCATTAATTTCTTTATTAGGTCCTATGAAAGTATTCCTCTTAGGATATACCTTTCACAGTCATTGATTGACAATGTCACCTCTAATGAATGTTATTATATATTTGTAGGTGTGGATGACCATCATGAAGACTCTCGAGATTTTAGGTCAAATCCTTTTCAAGAGGGAGGGGATAATCGAAATATGCCAAGGCCAAGGAAACCAAGAGGTGATATATTAAAAGAACCAAGATGAATGGGATGATTTTGAAGACCTTTCATATGCTTGTAAATATAGTAATTACTTGTATATGTTTATTTTGCCTTTGTATATGTGAGACACTTTGTTTTTTTTTTTTATATAGATCATTGTATAGTGAATTTAGAGTAGGTTCTTTGAAGACTTTTACTCCATTTGACCTTGTATTAAAGGTCACTCATTTTACATTTTTCAGTAGTAGATGTAGGGTGGCAATTAGCAAAGAGTATACGTGCAACTAGTAAATGGGTCAGAGTTGGACCTAGGCCAAATTTTACATATTGGGCTTATTTTGTTCCATATTTTCCAAGGAATTGATTTAGCTAGGCCTCACCAACATTTGGTGAACCTAACTAAACCAATTCCAAAATTTTTGGATTGGATTAATTATGGAAAATATGACTTGTCCTCCCACCTCATCCTTGGTTGGATTAGCTTGCTCACTTGGCTTCTTTGGGAAGCTTGTGCTACAACCTTCTAACTTAGCTTGCTTCCAAAGCTTCTAAGTTATAAGCTTGCTCCACAAGCCTCCCAAACCAAGGTGGATGGTCAAGCTAAGCTAACCTTGGTTCTCTAGAACCATGCTTAGTCTAGCTTGCTCCACAAGCTTATCTTGGCCGAAATTTCTAGTATGTCTTGCACCCTTGGGAAGCTTGTGCTACAAGTTTCTAAATTAGCTTTATTCCCAAGCTTCTAAGTTAGAAGCTTGCTCCACAAGCCTCCCAAACCATTGTGGATGGTCAAGTTAAGCCAACCATGGTTCTCTTGAACCATGGTTAAGCTTAGCTTCCTCCACAAGCTACCTACTTCTATATATCTCTAAAGCTTTCATTTGTAGACACTTTTGGATGTTAATGAACAAAATTTTCTCTCAAAATTCTCTCTTCCAAGGGCCAAAACTGTGGAGAAACTCTCTCCCTTAGGAACCTTCACAAAGGACTTTCTCCTTTGTGTCTTGGTTTCTCATTTCCTCTTCTCCTTTGAGAAGAACCGAACCACTTGAGTGGCTTCTACAAGCTTTGAGGCTTGTCTTGCTTTCGCCATTTTCAACATTGATGAACCTCCAAGAGCTAGATTGGACAATGGAAGGAGCTTGAGGAAGAACAACAATCACTTATCCAAGTCACTTCCATCAGAAGGTTGGATCAGCTTGAGATCATTGGGTATACTGACTCTAATTTTGCTGGATGCCAAGACAGTATGAAATCTACATCAGGCTATATATACATGCTAGATGATGGTGTTATTTCATTGAAGAGTGCTAAAAAATCTCTTATAGCCTCTTCTACTATGACAGTTGAATTCATAGCGTGTTATGATACATCTCATCATGGAATTTGACTGCAAAATTTTGTCATATGATTGTGTATAGTAAATGATATAGAAAGACCACTTAAGTTATTTTGTAACAATAAATCAACAGTTCTATTTTCCAACAACAATAGAAGCTCAACAAAGTCTAAACACATAAACATCAAGTTCCTAGTTGTTAAAGAAAGAGCTCAAAGTAAACAATTCACTATCGAACATATTGACACAAACTCCATGTTGACGGATCTACTTACTAAAGGATTACCATCTAAATTGTTTCATGAGCACATTGCTCATATGGGTGTTATGTCTTTAAGTGATGTTCAATTTTAGTGGGAGTTTGTAATTTTATGAATGTTTCTATGACACAGACATACTTTTCAATATCTGTATGGTTCAAGTATATTTTCTGCAGAAATAAAGTTTTGGTATATTGAAACTTTGGTTTTGTCGTGGTTTGATCTCACTAAGGTTTAAGGAGGACCTATTGGAATTAGGCATGTTAACATCACATTACATGAAAATTCCATACTACGCATCCATATCATGATTCATGTTATTCATTTGTATCAACATATGTGACCATTGATGGGTTTAGTTATGACAAATGTAACAAAGACTACTTTGATCCTATATTGGTATGGTTGATAAACTGAATTGGTAAAAGATGCATTTGGTAATTATATAATTATAAGGTTACACATATAGTTCAAGTGGGAGATTGTTGGATCCTTAATCCAACATTGGCCTTATATATGAATAATTATATATTAAGGACACATAAGGTTATGTCAAATTAAAGTGATCTAATGACATATAAGTTATTTTGACAGTTATGTATATGAAAGGTTATGGGGTCTTTAATGTGTGGTAATTAAAGGATAATTCTATTTTGTGATGGGTAAAAATAGAAATACCTAAAGAACTTATGACTGACTATAAATAGGTTAGGTCCTCTGATGAAAGTTGTTGAAGAAAGGTTGATGTTCTTCAAAACTCCACCGTCCAATCCCCTTCTTCTCTTGAGGTTGACACGCCAATGGAGGATTAAGCACCTTGAAGAAGCTTCAATGGTGAAGAAGCACAAAGGAGTGCTCGCTTACTCCTTGAAGAAGTAGAAGAATAATGTTCCAAGGCACAAAGGTGGAAACCTTTGTGAAGGAACCTAGGGGAGAAAGTTCTCCACGGAACTCTAAGGCTTTGGAAGAGAGAATTTGAGAGAAATTCTGAATATTATTCATCCAAAGTGAGGGAAAAGGTAAGAGTTACAAATTTATAGAATGAGGTAGCTTGGGGAGCAAGCTAACCTTAACCATGGTTCAAAGGAACCATGGTTAGGTTGCTTGACTGGCCATCTTAGTTTAGGAGGCTTGTGGAGCAAGCTTCTCACTTAGCTTGCTTGGGAAGAAAGCTAAATGAGAAGCTTGTAGCACAAGCTTCCCAAAGCTTAAGAGAGGAGAAGAAATTTCGGCCAAGTAGAAAGACAAGGCAAGCTAGGCGGCCTTGGTCTCATTTTGCTCCATGAATCCGGTTCAAAAATGTTTGGTTTGGTTTAATTAGGTCCATCCAAAAATGATGAGACCTGGCTAAATTAAATCCATGAAAAATTAGGAGCAAAATGAGTCTAATATGTAAAATTTTGCCTAGGCCCAATTCTGGCCCAATTACTAGTCACACCCTCAAGCATTGCTAATTGCTACCCTACTTCTACTACTGAAAAATAGAAAAAGAGTGACCTTCAATACAAGGTTAATTGGAGCAAAAGTCTCCAAGGAACCTACCCTAAAAACAATATACAAAAGTATATAAAAAGAAAACAGAGTGCCTTAGAAATACAAAGGCTAAAAATGACCTATACAATGAAAACTATGTACAAGATATATACAACAGAACTATGCCTTCTCTTTATGATAAAGTGGTCCAAATGAAGAGTACCTTGGACTTAGAAAGCCCATTGGTCTTCAAGTTGCCGCGGTTGAGCTCCAGGTAGCACTCGCCCCACGCCTCAATGAGTGTGAACGTCGCCTCCTCGCCCCACACTCAAAAACCCTATAGGTACTGTTTTTTAGCGCGCGGGGTGGAGAAATTAATTTGCTCATCCTTCTACATCGGTCAATAGAAAAACCAATGTAGAATACTTCATTTTTACATTGTTTTTAGGAAGAACCGATGTAGATATGCTTATATTTTCTACCTATTTACAAGATTGCCACCGCATATTTTTTTTACATTGTTTCTTGGAGAACCGATGTAAATATGACGATGTTAAATAGTACTTTTCTAGTAGTGTCTTGGCCATAGCTCTAGTGATTGGACCCTTGGCCCATGGTCCATCATCCTTAGATCACACTATGTTCTTTTCCTTTCTGACATCTCATTATTAGAGAAAGACAAAGAGATAACTAAAAGGTTCTTTCAAGAAAGTATGTGTTGATCTGGAAAGCCAAACTACACAGCTCTCTTACCATCATGAATTCATGTATGTTTCTGTTTATTGTTTCTTGTTATTAACATGATAGATTTTGTATTTTATATAGATGATAGTTTTCATCAAAGGCTTAAGTTTGGTTTTAACAGAAGAAGCCCCACTTGCTCTGTATGATTTCAAAGACAAGCCACAACATAACAACTTAAACTTTTCTACTACTCTGGCCATCTAAAGAAAGGAAGGAGAAGAAGACAAAGAAGATTCTCGGTCTAGAAGGAAATGAAAGAAAAAGAAAAGGGAAATTGGCTCTCACTTTCAAAATAGCTTTGTGTGTCTCTTAAAAAAAAAAAAAAGCAGTGTTATAATTGTTGTTATATTGGACTATATACTATATCACACTATTTACTAACATTGTGTAGTATAATTTGCAAATATGTGCTTTAGTTATTGATATTAAGATCAATATTTATGAAAGAATATTTAACATAATTTTTTGCTTACTTTTTTTTTAATAATTTTAAACTAATTTTAAAAATAAATCATATAATTAAATAATAAAAATTTTGGTAAGAATTAATGTATTTAGAAGAGGAGCTATTAACATAGATAATTATGAGATATTTTTATTAATTTAGATTAATGAGTAATCCTAGTACTAATATTGACAGCAAAGACAATAATAATGATAACAACGATAATGAATAATGATAATAATGTTAGTTACTATTATTTATTTTTATATATAATCTAATAGATATTATTTACTCTTTTCATACATTTTATAAAAGTAAATATTGATATAATATATATTCTACTTGGTAAATTCAAGTGGCTTCTGTGACATATTCCTTAGGAGGTTACTTGTCTCTCAATTAATGGACAAAATTCTTGATATAATTCTTTTAGCAGAACTTTTTGAAGTTTCCTTGGTAATTCACGTAATTCTTTAACATATATTCTTATTTTGCGGCTTACTTTATTTCTGTTACATCATGCAGTATTTCACTATTGTATATGAATCATCCTCTAAGAAAAAAATATAAAGTGAAAAGGTTAAAATTTATTTATCATTTTGAATTAAATTATCTCATACAGATAATTCATTATAAATTAATAGTAAATTCATCCTTACTTTTCCCTTGTACATCTTTTAAATTTAGATGAGTTACAAATCTTTCATATATAATTCTGTTCATACTCCATAGTTCATAGTTTCAATGAGCTTGTCTTAGTTTCCATTTCTTCTCATACTCTCCCCTCTGCTTAGTGAGCTTATTATATACTTTATTTTTCTGTTGAGAAATAAGTGAGAGCATGAGAATAAGCTTGCTTGATGACTTGAGTATGAAGGTAAAAAAAAAATAAAAAAAATAAAAATAAATACAACAACATGAAGTCATTGTATCTCAAGGGTTTCTGATAAAGCTGTTTCAGAATCTAAAGGAAAGATGAATTTTATTGATGAACCCTAAATCCTAAATGATGTGCCAGTGTAGTTGTTTATGGGCCTATTTAAATAAACATCTCCATTAACACTTCTAGGAGAAGAAAAAGAAAAAGAAAAAAAATAAACTTCTCTATATAATTTAAAATTAGTTAGGTAAGTTAAAAAATATATTTTCAAGAAATTAATAAGAAAGAACTTGTACAAATTAACTTGTGTATAAGTTAAATTTAACTTTTGAACTTTTTTTCATTTTTTTCTTATTTTCTTTAAGTATTTCTAGATAAATTTATCAAAAAAAAAAAAAAAAAAAAAAAAACTCTTAAGACCCTTCCACTATACTTCCACTATAAAATGTTAATCCTTTCGCAAATGATATGATCATTTCTCTCTCAACCTCCCCTCTTGATTTGTAGGCAATATGCCTATCTCAGTTCCCCCAACTAACCTAACTAATTCCCTCACTAACAAACACCTAAGTAACTACTAATGGGTATTTATGAGTTTCCTCTTCCCACCTATCTATCAACACTTATATTTATAGTGAGAAAACAAATGCATCAAAGTTAGGAATGCCATAACATGTTACTGATGTAAAAAAAGACTTAAAATAAAACTTTCTGGGAAATGGTATTGCTCATTAATTTTTCAATAGATGTTGGTAGAACTTTTTCCCCTTTAGTAACTCCATCTACTTTGGATTAATCAAGATCCAAAATGACTTTAAGATACTCGAGGGTTGAGACAGAAAAAAATCTCAAGGAGGGCTTAAAACAGTACCATTTCCCTAATCCACTGAACTTATTGAAATTTGTATCTTAGTATTTCACTGTCCATAAAAGTATATCTGGACTCTGGAGTACCGAATATCAAAGGCAACAATAATCTTGATATCTGGATGTTGGAAGCTACCTCCTCAATTAGAAACAGGGACTCCAAATAGTCTTCACTAGTGACAATGAACATCTAGTTGATTGCAATTCACTAGCAAGGAAATGCATTTTTATCAACTTTTACTCTTGCTGGTTTCACCTGTGCACTAAATTGTTTTATGCGGTTATATTGATGACGATCATACATTATAGAGAGCACTCACCCACGGTTTAGAATTGCGATTTCTATTTCCAAGGTTAACCCTACAGTGGAAGTTAAGTGAGCCATTACCAGATTCAAGGAACTTACTCTTCTCATCTCACTTCCCAGTTAAGTGAGCATCTAGTTAATGGCATGCATATGGAAACAACATTTGTCCTCTTGGGAAAATCAGAAACTGAGCAAATTTTTCATCATGCTATTTGCTGCAATAATATTTGATACAAAATTTTGGAAGAAATGAACAAAATGTAAAGTCTTCTTCAGATGCTTGGACTTGCATTGTATTAGAAATCAAACCTCTTAAATATGGAAACGAAATGTGTACATTAAAAGAATCTACACAATCTCAAACTCAATCTTTAGCAGTACTTTTTACAAATTGTTCTTGTACCGGAAGGACCCTATCGGTTACGTGGATCGGCCACGTGGACCGGCACGCCATGTCCTATCAGATGTTGACGCAGCTCAGATATCATTTTGGCTCGGCTACGTGGATCGGCCACGTAGACCGACACGTCACGTCCTATCAGATGACACTACTCGAATACTACTTCGATTTGATAGGGAACTAAGAACTGTGCTCTTCCCCTATCGGCTCGGCCAGTAGCCGAAAGAGAACGTTTCGGCCATTCTGTCTCGACTCGGCCAAAAGTCAGCATTGAATAATTCGAATGACGATTATGATTAACAAGGGACAAAACATAATTAAGATATAACCCGCCGATTAGCACCATATTACCTAATTTGGTAAGTACCACAGAAGGCCCACCATGCTCAGGCCCCATGTCAGGTATTATAAATAGGTTACACGTAACGAGGTATGTCACTATTCATTTATTACCCTAGAAAATCGTGCTTGTCTTGACTTGAGCGTTGGAGTGCCTTTTGCAGGTACCTCCCCCACCCTGAAGAATCCATCTGAAGCTCCTGTTCGGCCCTCCTTCACCCCGGAAGATTACGAGTGTATCCTCAGACAGGTACATTTTGGCGCCTACCGTGGGGCCGAACCGACAGCTTTTGAAGAAGTCAGACTGAGTACTATTTCGAAGAGATATCATGGCAAAGACAAGGAGAAATCACATGGGAGACCACCAATTCGAAGATGAACACCAGTCCGAAGCAGATACCGCCGAGACGATTGACGAGACCAACATGGCTGAAATGATGCGACAACTAAAAGAGGAAATGGCCGTCATGAAACAACAACGAGAGAAAGATGCTCGTGAGATGGCCGCCTTGAGGGAAGAGAATGCTGCCTTGAGAAACCAAAACAAAGATCCCACATGGAAACCTTCCGAGCCGACTCATACCCAGGGTTCGTTTCACTCACTCGGACATACCTCTCTTCCCCACACTTCCACTGTCACCCCAGGAAATCACGCCTCGGCTGCCCAAGCCACCGGCCGACCCGCATACGCCCCACCTACTGGAGCACACTGACACCCTTTCACCCCCAACATAATGCAATCCCCCCTTTTAGACCATTGGAAGTCCCTCCCGATAGATAAATATGACGGGACCACTGACCCCGACAAGCACGTCGATATTTTCCTCACCCAAGTCACCTTGAGCACTACTGACGACGCCGCCCTATGTCGTATTTTCCCAACATCCCTGAAAGGAAGGGCATTGAGTTGGTTCACTCGTCTCCTGGCCAACTCGATCGACTCTTTCAACACCCTGGCATCCCGGTTCACCATCCAGTTTGCCACCAGCCGACCCCACCATCTGACTTCCCTTGCGCTGGTGAGCATAAGGCAAGAGAAGAAGGAATCCCTTCGGACTTTCATGAGCCGATTTAATAAAGCGGCCCTTGAAATTCGAGATCTCAATCCGGCTGTCGCCCTCCATCATTTGACCACCGCCTTGAAACCGGGACCATTTTCCAACAGTATCTGCAAAAAACCACCAACCGACATGGACGATTTGCGTCGGCGCGCCGATAAGTACATGCAGATGAAGGAACTTGCGGAATTTCGCAATCAAGCCAGGGCCGAGGTGGCGGCCAAGACCGAGAAGCCTGCCGAGAGCTCTTACCGTAGCCGTCCTAAGGATCTCGTCCCGAGGGACAAACCCATTCGGGGACCACGGTACACTCATTATACTCCTTTGAACACTAGTCGATCGGTTGTATTAGACTAGGCACTTGCCTCGGAAGTCTTGGCAGTGCCGAAACGAGCCTCGACCCCCCCACGAGCCGATACAAGCAAGTCCTGTAAATACCATCGTAACCGGGGTCACTCAACTAAAGAGTGCGCGACTCTTCGAGACAAAATTGAGGACTTAATCAAACAAGGACAACTTCAACATTTTGTTGATCGACCTCGCTCCCCCCAACATGATGATCGTCAGCATCGTCGAGATCAATCCGATCAAGACAGATCTGACAGGCGTCCCTTCAGGGAACGAAGTCGGTCGAGAGGCCGAAAGGAAGACGAGCCGACGACTTAGCCCCGAAGAGTCATCAACACCATTGCCGGCAGATTTGCCGGCGGAGGCGCTTCCTCATCGGCACAAAAGAGGCACCTGCGAGCCGTCCGAGCTGTACACGCGGTGGAACGTACTCAACGCAGGATGCCGACCATCACGTTCACCGAAGCAGACTTCAAAGGCATTGATCCAGACCAAGACGATCCAATGGTCATCAGTGTCGAAATTCACAACTGCATAGTTCGAAAAACGTTGGTCGACCAGGGCAGTTCGACTGATATACTATATTGGAACACATTCAAACAGCTCGGCATCCCGGAAGCCGAATTAATCCCGTATAATGAGCCCTTGGTTGGATTTTCTGGTGAACGGGTACAAATAAAAGGGTACATCAAGTTATTCATTCGCTTCTGCTTTGATGGAGCCGAAGCCCGCGACATTCCGGTGAAATACGTGGTTGTGCACGCCAACACGTCTTACAACATCCTCCTCGGAAGACCCTCCCTCAACAAGTTGGGTGCAATTGTGTCAACACCACACTTGGCTATGAAGTTCCCATCCGAATTGGGTCGGATTATCACCGTCCATGCCGATTAGAAAGCGGCTAGGAAGTGTTACTTTGCTAGCCTCCGGTTGCCCCGGCTTGAAGCAACCGAGCCGCGGGGCTTAAAACGAGTTCACACAGTGGCACAAGATATTGAAACGATAGTGGACTTCGACCCTCGAATGGAGCTAGACGAGAGGCTCGAACTGATTGAAGACCGACATCCAATTATTATCGGACCGACCGACTTACACGTAACCTATCTCGGTTCCAACCTGTCAGAGATAGAAAAGCGCGATATCGGCCAAGTTGTCAAAAAAAACAAGGATCTCTTCGCATGGCGGCCAGCCGATATGCCAGGGATTGACCCAACATTTTTGT
The DNA here is from genome assembly GCF_000230855.2 of Cajanus cajan. Lineage (NCBI taxonomy): Eukaryota > Viridiplantae > Streptophyta > Magnoliopsida > Fabales > Fabaceae > Cajanus > Cajanus cajan. Next base: position 38,907,139 of record NC_138517.1, on the reverse strand, counting down.
GCCACAAGCTTTCGGTGTGCCGGGAAGCAAAGCCGGTTGCCCAACGAAAAAGAAAAATAGGGGAAGAAAGGAAAAAGGCAGTCGAAGCAGAAGCTTCCAAGCTCTTAGAAGCAGGTTTCATTCGAGAAATCCAGTATACGACCTGGTTGGCCAACGTTGTTATGGTCAAAAAGTCTAAAGGCAAGTGGCGAATGTGCATCGATTACACGGATTTGAACAAGGCATGTCCCAAAGATGCCTATCCGTTGCCGAATATAGACCGATTGGTTGATGGGGCGGCCGGCCATAAGTTTTTAACTTTTCTCGACGCGTACTCAAGTTACAATCAAATTCGTATGTACCCCCGAGACGAAGACAAGACGACGTTTGTCACAGAATCTGCCAATTACTGCTACCAAGTGATGTCGTTCGGCCTCAAGAATGCCGGTGCCACGTATCAACGGCTCATGGACAAGATTTTCGGCAACCAGATTGGGAAAAACATAGAAGTTTATGTAGATGATATGGTGGTCAAATCGGCCGACACACCTTCCCATGTAACGGACCTGGCCGAAGTCTTCCATGCCCTCCGGAAGCACCAAATGCGACTTAATCTCAATAAGTGCGTATTCGGTGTCTCAGGCGGCAAATTCTTAGGTTTCATGCTATCAAGCCGGGGCATTGAGGCTAACCCGAACAAATGCCAAGCTATCATCAACATGAGAAGCACGACAAACTTGAAAGAGGTCCAAAAACTAGCTGGCCGACTGACAGCATTGTCTCGTTTCCTACCATGCATGGCCGAGACTTCCAAGCCAATTCTTAGCCTCATGAAAAAAGCAAATCGGTTTCAATGGACGGACGAGTGTGAAACATCTTTTCAACTCTTCAAGAAACGTCTCGGCACTCCACCAGTGCTGAACAAGCCGACACCCAGCCGAGAACTAATCCTATACTTGGCAGTTTCTGGTGAGGCCATAAGCGCCGGTCTAATATAGGAACGCGATGGCCAACAGCAACCCATATATTTTATCAGCCGAGTGCTTCAAGATGCCGAGCTCCGATACCAATTATTGGAGAAGGTAGCGTTGGGTCTCATATACGCGGCTAGGCGCCTTCGGCAGTATTTCCAAAGCCACACCGTGGTGGTCCTAACAGATTGCCCGATCGCCAAAGTACTTTGAAAGCCAGAACTAGTGATGGAGCTACTTGGAGAAGATTGATGAATCTTCAAGTTCTCCATGCAAGGACCGAAGCAACTCTTGAGGAAACCTTAGAATGAGATCTGAAACTCCTTGAAGCAATCTCCAATGGAGTAGAAGTCATGGAAGTGATTCGGTTACTCCTAGCTTGTTGTAGAAGCTTGAGGAACCAATGCAAAGTTTTGAAGAAACTTTGGTGAGAAACCTTGAGAGAGAATTCTCTTCGGTTTTGGTAAGGGACTCTTGAGAGAGAAATCAGAATTTTATTTCTCAAATGTTCAAAAGTGATTACAAATGAAGGAGTTACAAATATATAGGGTAGAGGTAGCTTCTAGGAGAAGTTAACCTTAACCATGGTTCACTAGGAACCATGGTAAGGTGTACTTAACTCCCTACGGTTTAGCTAGCTTGCAGGAGAAGCTAACCTTGACCATGGTTCACTTAAGAACCATGGTAAGGTAAACTTACCTTGCTTGAGTTTAGAAGCTTGCAAGACAAGCTTCAAAACTCAAGAAGGAATGCTTGAAATTTCGGCCAAAGAGGAAAGGAAGGGCTAGGCGGCCTTTGGCTCAAAATGCTCCATGATTTAATTTGAAAATCCTTGATTTGGTTTAGTTAGGTTCATCATATGATGATGAGACCTAGCTAAATCAAATCTATGAAAAATTAGAAGCAAAATGAGTCCAATATGCAAATTTTTGCCTAGGCCCAACTCAGGCCCAATTTCTAAGCACACCCTCAAGCATTGCTAAATGTCACCCCCTTTTCCCTACTGAAAAAAAATACAAAATGAATGTATCAACTAGGGAGGTTAAATGGAGCTAAACTCTCCAAGTAGCCTACCTTAAAAACAATATACAATCACTAGGAAAAAGCAAGTAAAGTGCCTCACAAATACAAAGGCAAAAATAACCTATACAAGAGACTATTTACAAAATATATGAAAAAGGTCTTTAATATCATCCCATTCCTCTTGGTTCTTTCAGTATATCACCTCTTGGATTCCTTGGCCTTGGCCATAGTCTATCATCCCCTCCCTCTTGAAAAGGATTTGACCTCAAATCTCGAAGGTCCTCATGATTATTGGCCATACCTACAAATATATAATAAAATTCATTAGAGGTGATATTTTCAACAAATAAATGTGAAAGGAATATCCTAGAAGGAATCCTTTCATGGAACCTAATGAAATCAATGACACTAGACCTACTAATATAATGAATAGGATCCTCTCCTAAACATAGACTAGGTATATTATTAAATCCTAAAAATGTGCTAAAGCTAAAACTATAGCACACTAAAGACTTAATCCCAAAAACTAAAATATCTTGCCTAAAGTACCCTATGTGGTAACCTAGGCATTTCCTAGAAAATAAGGAAAATACTACTAAGAAATTTCCTGAACAATTTTGGATTATATTATTTGTTGGATGGTTATGAAAAGAATTTGTCACAAGGAACCTTGAAGGTTCATATGTTATATCCAACAAATAATATATTCCATAAATTGGGTGCATTATTGACACAACTAAGGTAGGACAAGTCCTACAAAAAGGAAGGCTATCTACCTTGGGCACCACCAAGGAAGTAGCATGAGAAGTAGAACTAAATGAAGTCCACTTCTCCTTCACAAAATCTTGAAGTTGAGATTCTTTTTCTTTAAAAATAATGGATTTGTGAATCTCTTCTTCAAGACTAGTGGCAACGTGAGGGTAAGAGTTAAGGTCTTTATGAATAAAGAGAATAGTTTTCATAGATTCTTTAGTGATAAAACAATTCTCTTTAGACATAATTCCCTTAGAGGATATTTCTTCCTCTTTACTCTTCCCTACCTTTTCTCTTTTTCTTTTGTTTTTCATTTGTGCTTGATCCTCAGCCACTTGTTGAGGTGAAAGAGGATAAAGTACAAATTTCTTTTCCTTGTGAGTGAAGGAAATTTCATTAGTAAGACCATTATGTATAGTTTTCTTTTCAAATTGCCATGGTCTTCCTAACAAAATATGACAAGCTTCCATTGGTACCATATCACATAAAATTTGGTCCTCATACTTCCCAATGGAAAACTTGACCTTCACTTGTTGGTCAACTACTATGTCGCCATCCTTATTAAGTCATTGCAAATGATAAGGTTGAGGATGTGGCATAGTAATTAAACTCATCTTTTTAACCAACCTAGTGCTACAACAATTGCACCATGAACCACTATCAACAATAAGAGAACAAGCATTATTTAAAATATTACATCTTGTATGAAAGATGTTCTCTCTTTGTGATAGGGTACCACTAGGTTGATTATGAAGGATTCTCCTAAGCATTAGGAGCTCTCCTTCATAAGGATAAACTGGCTCCACTTTGGTCCTTTGAAGCTTTGTTTCAACCTCACTCTCACTAGAAGAGGAGGTAGTAGTTTCTTCTTGACTACTATAAGTGTCATGCCCCCTTAAGATCATGACTTTCTTTGTAGGGCATTGAGAAGCAATGTGGCCTTTCCCTAAACACTTGAAACATTTAATATCACTAGTCTTTGTGCTAGTGTGTGGAGTGTGGGTACCTTTACCCTTCTCTTTGTTCTTATCCTTATTCTTAGCTAATTCCTTGGAGGGTTCTAAAATATTTTTCTTTTCAAAAGATTTTTCCTCCTCCATGTAGTCTTTCTTAAGAGATCTAGAGTGGGAGCCTTCTCTTTTAGAAGAAGATTTTCTCAACATTTGTTGTTCTACCCTTACACAAAGTTGGACTAAATCATTTAAGTCCCTGTAGGGTAGTAGCTCCACTTGGTCTCTAATCTCTAAGTCAAGACCACTTAGGAATCTAGCTACAGTGGTGGCTTCCTCTTCCCTAATACATGCCCTCATCATGTATAGCTCCATTTGTTGCCTATATTGTTCAACAGTCATATCTTTTTGTTGGAGCCTTTGGAGCTTATTCATAAGCTCCCTGCCATAGTAAGAGGGAATGTGTCTCCTCCTCAATGCACTCCTAAGATCATTCCAATATTGGATAGGAGGATCATTGTGGAGACGTCTTTCTCTTTCCAAAGAGGTCCACCAATACATTGCATGCCCTTGAAAGCTAAGGGTTGCAAGAGGAACTTTCCTTTCTTCACTTACCCTATGGCAAGCAAAGAGTTGTTCTACCTTCATCTCCCAATCAAGGTAGGCCTCCACATCATCCTTCCCAAAAAATTGAGGGAGATCCACCTTGGATTCCCTAGATTTAATAGTTCTTTTGGGGGAAGGTTGATAATGGTTACCCACATTAAGGCTTTCATTAGGAGATGTGTATTGTGAATGTGAACTCCTACTCTTTTTTCTATGTTTTCTCATATTTTCTTTCAATTTTTCTTCTTCTTGTTTTAAAATCCTCAATTCTTCCTCTAAATAAGCAAGTTGTCCTTCTCTTTCAATCTTTTCCTTCTCTCTTTGAATGGACTCTTGCTTTTTCCATAGTTTAAGTGATTTGAGCTCTTTAGTGATATATGAAAGACTTTTTGGAGAGCCATCACTTTCACTAGGGAAGGAATCTTGAGACATTTTAAGACAAAAAGATTTTTCCACACAAAAATAGTTTTTATGAAAATAAGATTTTTGAAGTGCTTTAGACTTGGCACTTGGAGGTCTAAGAGTACAAATTGAACTTTGGAGGGAGGTGAGCTACTAAAGAGCCACTTAATAACCAAGCCTCTTCAAGTAAAAATCTCTAAACCCCCTTGTACTTTTGCCTTGCACCAAAACAATTTTCACAAAAATATTTTTCAAAGAAAAATAACAAGCAAGTGCCTAAATGTACAATTTATATGATGCTTGAAATCATAAAGAGCAAGAAAACATAAATTGCTTAAAAACTTAAATGACTGAAAACATAAACTAGGCGTGGAAAGCAATTTAAACCTAAGTGAGAGCTTGAGAGGTACCAAAGACCTTCAAGGACCACTCTCACAAGTACTACACGAAATTTACTTATAATAACTCTTAAGGAGAGATGGAGATACACCAAAGGCACTCCAAGACACTCCTTAATAAAGGCCTTGTACAAAAATTTAGAAAACAAAAATTACAAGGAAAATGAAATTCAAATTTGCTTCAAATGAAATGCAAATTCACACTCCAAATAAAATGTAAATTCACTTTCAAATGAAATTAGTGGCTGCACTTAATTTCAAAGAAAACAAATTAGCCACTAATTTAGAACAAATTTAGAGACGGATTTTTGTAAGGAAAAACTAGTTTTAGTAACCAAAATTTCCGTCACTAAATTTGGTTCTAAATTTTCACAAAAAGTTTTCACAATTAGCTTCACTCCTTCTTGCTCCAATTCAGCCACCAACTGCAGCCTCACAAGGTGTTTCACTCCTCTCAGAAGCAACCTTGATGTTAGTCACTTCTAGGTGTTTCCAAGAGCCTAGCCACCAAGAGAGAACAAACTCCCTAAGCAATCACCAAAGCCTTCAAGTGGATGTCCTTTGCCTTGGCCTCCTACACCTTTTAAGAAGCACTCAACCACCTTCAAGACTGAATATTAGTGCTAAAAACTGAAAAAGAACAATTTAGGAAAGCTACACCAATTGGTAGAAGAGAAATAAGACAAGACTAGAAAGAGTTCCACAAAATTGACAAGCAAAAAATTAAGGCAAGTTTAGAAAGCTAGCACACAAAAGAATAACCTATGAATGGCACTAGAATGGATTACCAAATCAAAAGCTAAGATTAGAAAACAAAATAAGACTCAAAAATGTGGCTGGTCACAAAGATTTACATGCAAAAACCATACCAAAACCGAGGGCTATACATCACAAATTTTCACTCCTTTTTAGCTTTTTCTTTGGCTTTTTCTTTCTTTTCTTTTTAGCAAAATATTTTTCACTTCTTTTTCTTTTAATGTTCAGGAGTTTCAATGCCTTTTACACACTTATATGTCTCGGATTTAATATAGAAAAACTGCAGTAAAAATTTTACACAAAACAAGAGATGTCAACAAGCATGTTTTCACTAGTGCTTCACTATTTTGTAGGAATTTTAGGTAACAATTTTAAGCACTATTTTTCTTTGTTTTTCTCATGCAATTAGGACACATACACCTCTGTTTTGCCTCTGTTTTATAGCTCAAAAATTTCAATAAGTTTCAGCCACACAACAAATCACAAAGGAACCTAATAGGAGAGTGTTTATGAACTTTTCTTGACAAAACTTTTAATATGACATAAAGGAAACCTAACTCTAGGAAATTTGCTAGAACTAATAGCAAATTAGGAACTCAAACATGTAAATCAAAAGCACATTTAGGTAGGTTCAGATTTAATAAGGAAAAGACTAACAAAAAAAACGGACTCAACAAACACAAAACAAAATTAGGTCAAACAAGCTAGTCTAGGAATTTTCAACATGTAAAAGAACTACACATGACATTCTAAGACAAAACAAGTGATTCAAAAACAAAATCTATGCAATATGAATGTTGTCCAATCACGGATACATGTTATAGAATGGAGAGACTCAAGCAAAATAAAATGCACAAGTACAAGAACCTAGGCACACAACAACAATTGATTCAAGAAGAATAGGAACAAGCAAACAAGAATCAATCACTTCATATATGACATATAGGATCCATCAAAAATCATATTAGAACTAGATCCTTGCAGCAAACATAGATTTAGACATAGACAAGGAAGAAACAACACGGATTCAAGTAGGAAAAGTTAGAACAAAAAACCTCAAGAGCACTAGGCTCTGATACAAAAAATGATGGAGCTACTTGGAGAAGATTGATGAATCTTCAAGTTCTCCATGCAAGGACCGAAGCAACTCTTGAGGAAACCTTAGAATGAGATCTGAAACTCCTTGAAGCAATCTCCAATGGAGTAGAAGTCATGGAAGTGATTCGGTTACTCCTAGCTTGTTGTAGAAGCTTGAGGAACCAATGCAAAGTTTTGAAGAAACTTTGGTGAGAAACCTTGAGAGAGAATTCTCTTCGGTTTTGGTAAGGGACTCTTGAGAGAGAAATCAGAATTTTATTTCTCAAATGTTCAAAAGTGATTACAAATGAAGGAGTTACAAATATATAGGGTAGAGGTAGCTTCTAGGAGAAGTTAACCTTAACCATGGTTCACTAGGAACCATGGTAAGATGTACTTAACTCCCTACGGTTTAGCTAGCTTGCAGGAGAAGCTAACCTTGACCATGGTTCACTTAAGAACCATGGTAAGGTAAGCTTACCTTGCTTGAGTTTAGAAGCTTGCAAGACAAGCTTCAAAACTCAAGAAGGAATGCTTAAAATTTCGGCCAAAGAGGAAAGGAAGGGCTAGGCGGCCTTTGGCTCAAAATGCTCCATGATTTAATTTGAAAATCCTTGATTTGGTTTAGTTAGGTTCATCATATGATGATGAGACCTAGCTAAATCAAATCTATGAAAAATTAGGAGCAAAATGAGTCCTATATGCAAATTTTTGCCTAGGCCCAACTCAGGCCCAATTTCTAAGCACACCCTCAAGCATTGCTAAATGTCACCCCCTTTTCCCTACTGAAAAAAAATACAAAATGAATGTATCAACTAGGGAGGTTAAATGGAGCTAAACTCTCCAAGTAGCCTACCTTAAAAACAATATACAATCACTAGGAAAAAGCAAGTAAAGTGCCTCACAAATACAAAGGCAAAAATAACCTATACAAGAGACTATTTACAAAATATATGAAAAAGGTCTTTAATATCATCTCATTCCTCTTGGTTCTTTCAGTATATCACCTCTTGGATTCCTTGGCCTTGGCCATAGTCTATCAACTAGCCGGCCAAATGATGGCATGGTCGATCGAACTATCCGAATTCGACATCCGTTTCGAACCTCGGGGAACCATAAGAGCACAAAGTCTGGCCGATTTCATCAACGAACTATCACCACTTGGCCACTTCGAAGATAATGCTTGGACCATGCACGTCGATGGATCATCCAACCAACAAGGAAGCGGCGCCGACATAATTTTGGAAAGCCCATCCGGTATTACCCTTGAGCAATCACTACGCTTCAGCTTCAAAACGTCAAACAATCAAGCAGAATATGAAGTTTTGCTTGCCGGCATGAGGCTAGCTGCCGAGATGGGAGCCACACAAATCGTATGTTGGACCGACTCGAAAGTGGTGGCCGAACAGGTCAATGATAATTTTCAAGTTAAGGACGAGAACTTGTTGAAGTATTACCATCTGTTCAAAGGGATGAAGGATCAGTTTCGGGATGTACAAGTCCGACACACACCGCGTTGCAACAATGAAAGAGCCTATCAGCTAGCCCGACTCGCTAGCAGTCAAAAGCCAGGACAACTCCGGTCAACCATCCACTTGGAATTACCCACATCCAGCATCCCACAAGAATGCATGCCGATCGAGGAACCTTCAAACTCTTGGATGACTGGCATCATGAATTTCATTGTTAACGGCTCAGAGCCGGCTGATCCAATCGACGCTAAAAAGATCCAAACAAAAGCGGCACGTTATTCCATGGTGGCAGGAGAGTTGTATCGGCGAGGGTTCTCCACACCCTTACTGAAATGCCTTGACCAGCAGCAAGCCGACTATGTCATCCGAGAAGTTCACGAAGGAATCTGTGGATTCCACTCGGGAGGAAGGACGTTAGCTGCCAAGGTATTGAGGGCCGGCTACTATTGGCCGACCCTTAAAACCGATTGCGCCGAATATGTGAAGAAATGCAAGCAATGCCAACAACACGGCAACCTAATACACGCCTCGGCCGAGCAGCTCCACACGGTTAGCGCCCCTTGGCCGTTTGCCTTATGGGGCATTGACATTCTCGGCCCTTTCCCACTCGCCAAGGGTCAGTGCAAATTCCTAATAGTAGCCGTTGATTATTTTACCAAGTGGATCGAATTCGAGTCGCTTGCTACCATTACGGCCGCCAATGTCCAAAAATTTGTATGGAAGAACATCATCACCCGATTCAGCATCCCATACGCTATCATTTCCGACAACGGGCTTCAGTTCACGGATAAAAAATTCAATACCTTCTTGGAAAACCTCGGCATCCGGCACAGATTCACATCCGTCGAACACCCCCAGTCAAATGGTCAGGCCGAAGCAGCCAACAAGGTGGTCCTCTCCGAATTGAAAAAGCGCCTCGGCTCTGCTAAAGGATCCTGGGCTGAAGAACTTCCCGAAGTTCTCTGGGCATACAGGTGCACGCCCCAATCAAGCACAAGAGAAACTCCGTTCCGATTGGCATACGGCACAGATGCCATGATACCAGTCGAAGTGGGCGAACCCTCGTTCCGACGCACACATTTTCATGAAGAATCCAACGATGGCGCAATTCGGGCCGAACTGGATGTTATTGATGAAGTCCGGGATAGATCCCAAATCGTAGCCGAAGCGTGCAAGCAGAGAATGTCTCGACGGTTTAACTCCAAATTAAAACCACGACATTTCCGAGAAGGTGATCTCGTTTGGAGGGCATCCGGTTCGGCACGACGCAACCCAACCGAAGGAAAGTTGGCGGCAAATTGGGACGGCCCCTTCCGCGTCCGACACGCCCTCCAAAACGGCGCGTACAAGTTGGAAGAATTGTCCGGCAAGGTCATTCCTCGGACATGGAACTCCACCCATCTCAAGACCTATTACAGTTAGAATTTCATTCATGTAAATGTCTTATGGTGCACTCTTTTCCTTGAACCGGTCTTTTTTCCTCTTAAAAAATTGTGAAAAGAGGTTTTTGGCCGGCAAGGTTTTTAACGAGGCATCCAATCATCAATAACAATACAATTCAGATATTTATGTCTTGCTTCATATTTATGCAAAATTTACAAGTCTTCCCTCCCGAGACATCTCTCGGCCAAGGACGTGGCTTTCATTACAAGTCTTCCCTCCCGAGATGTCTCTCGGTCAAGGATGTGGCTTTCGTTTCAATTTACCAGTCTTCCCTCCCGAGATGTCTCTCGGCCAAGGATGTGACTTCAAGTTACAAGTCTTCCCTCCCGAGATGTCTCTCGGCCAAGGATGTGACTTCAAATTACAAGTCTTCCCTCCCGAGATGTCTCTCGGCCAAGGATGTGACTTCAAGTTATAAGTCTTCCCTCCCGAGACGGCTCTCAGCCAAGGATGTGACTTTTACAAGCATTCCCTCTTGAGAAGTCCTCTCGGTTAAGGGTATGACTATTTCAAGTCTTCCACGCGTTAAATATAAACTAAACTACGTTCGGCAAATTTATTATATTGATGTTCGCTCAGAAACACTTTGATAAAAGCAGGAAATTGCATTAACAAAACAAAAGGGCTCTAACGGCCCGGAATTACAAGAGATTAAACGGGGCACTATCAGCCCCAGCATACAAAATCAAAAAGACATAATAATCCTAAGCCTATGCCTCGGGCTCCCCTTGGTTCGAAGGCTCCGGCTTGGCTACTTCCTCCCGCACATGGCCGTCGCCACTCGGTTCAGCCTCATTGCGAACAGGAACTTCAGTGTCCGGTTGTTCGTTCGGCGGGATTTCGGTCAGATTGACAAATTTCTCCCGATAGAAGTCCATGGTCATATCAAATTGGAAGTCCACAGGCAGGCTTCCAAAATACCGGGATTGCCGAGCCGCTTGGGCGAAACCAGTTTCATGCTGAGAGAGCACCTTGCTCCTAGCCCTCTCCCGGTATGCGCCGAACTCCTTCCTCTCGGCTTCTAGCTCCTTCAGCAGCAAAGCCGACTTCTCAGCCTCGGTCTTCAGCAGATGCTCCAACCTTTGAACCTTCAAGGTCAGGTCATCATTCTGACGACTCCGACGGTCCAGCTCCGCCTCGCATTTCTTGCCATGACCTTGAGCCTCGGATAGAGCCGCCAAGGTCTCCTGCACGGACTTCTCCGACTCGGCCAGCTATCGATGCAGCCCGTCGACCTCGGCGTTTGGTTGCATCATAATGCTTTGAGCCAAAGCCAGAGCCCGAGCCTGCAACTCGCAGAAAAAAGTCCATTTGTGGGACGCGGTCATCTGCCCCAGTATGGACTGCCCCATCTCCGAAGTCAAATCCTGACTCAGGTAATCTTGGGCACTAGCATTAGAGGCCAAGAAGCTGGGACTCACAAGCCCCTGAGGGGCCACAAGCGCAGGCAGCCTCTATTGCTTTTGCCGGCACGCCTCGGCCTCGGCCTCGACCCTTCTTTTGTTCTTCGCCCTGTGAGCATCCTGGTTGCTCTTCTCCTTCGGCTATTGTTGAGGCCGAACCGGTTCACGGGCCAGAGTCCGGCTCTCTCCATGTGGAGCCGATTGATTTGCGACTCGGCCTTGGATATAATACCTGCACAAACACTAGTCAAAATCAATGGCAACGCAAGAATTCACATAAAGGACAGACACTATACCAATTAAATCATCAACAGGTTGGGCCGATTTCTTAAGGAAAACAAGATCTCGGCACGGCAACGGCCGTGGCAGCGCCTCCAGCACCTCCAAGTCAGCTTTCTCCTCGGTAGACATCTTGGACTTCGACACCACGTCATATTTTCTCGGCGCCCGAGTCCAATACAAAGGAAATAAGGCGTTTCCTGCATCGTCGAAAAAGTACTTGTTACCGTTTCCTGGCCGAATCAGCACCTTAAAGAATCCCACTTTGAATCCTTTATAGGAGGTCGTGAACGGCTGAAGTAAACAATGCTCCGTCCGAACCAACGACAACCATTTTGCCTTCTTCGTAGGCCGAGACGAGTAAAAATACAAGAATAGATGGGGAGCCGGCTCGATACCAAGTGTCAAACACAATTGTCGAAACCCTTGCATCGCGGCCCAGCTGTTCGGATGCAACTGGGTCGGCGCAACATTGAGCAAACGGAGCACACCCATAAAAAACTTGTCAAAAGGAAGGGTTACTCCTAGATCACGGAACAAGTAATCATACACAAAAAAGAAGTTATATTTACATTGCCCTCGACCAAGAAAAACAAAATCCGATTCCCACGACCCGTCGTTCCGGCATGCTTCAAAAAAGAAACCGGATGGCACCTCCCTTTCAGAAAGAGTAACAAAGTTCTCCGAGTCGAACAGCGAAGCAATCGAACCCTTATCAGTATACCGAGAAAACACACTGCCCACCTCCCCATGTACCCACCTATAGCCAAGAACTTCTATAGGGCCGAACCGACGCGAAGCCGGACCGACTTGCCGTGTGTTCGGTCGGCCCTCAATCATCTCGAGAGACGAAGCTTCCTCCACGCTTCGCGATTGCTCAAACCCTTCGACAATTTCTACACTAACTGACTTTTGCGCTGCCGAATCTGAAGCTTCTTCTCGGCGAGAAGACCCACGTGAACCAACACTAACAGAAACAGCTCTACTACTCCCAGTCGACCCCGTCTCGGAAACCCTACCCTCTACATCTATATTCAAATCAGCCATCGAAACGTACCTTATTCAAAAGTCGGCTTCGGTCGAAAACTTGCACTCAAGGTTGATCTTTACGTCGGCTCGGAACAATTGCTCGCTACCACCAAGTAAACACACTAGGATTTGGTCCCCACCACCCCTATTTATAGTGTTTTCAAAATACAAATCGTAACTGCTACTCCTCTAGGGACCGTTAGATCAATATGATCCAACGATCCACGGGCTCCAACTTTTCAAATCCCTCTCATCATCACTTCATGGTTACCAACCCAACGGTTATAACCCTTCACGTTCCCATGATTAATGCCCCACGATTAATGCCCGACGGTTACAATTCCCCATTCCACCTCAACCACTACAACTGTAAAGTCACTTTTACCCTTTACGTCCTTGCACTCCTCAAGGCTGGGGGGCTTGTGTACCGGAAGGACCCTATCGGCCACGTGGACCGGCACGTCATGTCCTATCAGATGTTGACGCAGCTCAGATATCATTTCGGCTCGGCTACGTGGATCGGCCACGTAGACCGACACGTCACGTCCTATCAGATGACACTACTCGAATACTACTTCGGTTCGATAGGGAACTAAGAACTGTGCTCTTCCCCTATCGGCTCGGCCAGTAGCCGAAAGAGAACGTTTCGGCCGTTCTGTCTCGGCTCGGCCAAAAGTCAGCATTGAATAATTCGAATGACGATTATGATTAACAAGGGACAAAGCATAATTAAGATATAACCCGCTGATTAGCACCATATTACCTAATTTTGTAAGTACCACAGAAGGCCCACCATGCTCAGGCCCATGTCAGGTATTATAAATAGGTTACACGTAACGAGGTATGTCACTGTTCATTTATTATCCTAGAAAATCGTGCTTGTCTTGACTTGAGCGTTGGAATGCCTTTTGCAGGTACCTCCCCCTCCCTGAAGAATCCACCTGAATCTCCTGTTCAGCCCTCCTTCACCCCAGAAGACTACGAGTGTATCCTCAGACAGGTACAGTTCCCATCATGATTATCTAGGGATGGCAAAACGGGCCAGCCCGGCCCGTTTTGGCCCGGCCCGCCATTGGCCCGCCAAAAACGGGGCGGGCCGGCCCGGCCCGCCAATGTAAAACGGGCTGGAGATGTAACATCCCAAATTTTATTTAATGAAAAGAAATATTTTTTTATGTATTTATTATGTGAATAAGTATTTTATTTATGTATTTTACTATTTACGTATACGTATTTTACTATTTATGTATACATATTTTTACTATTTATGTATACGTATTTTACTATTTACGAATACGTATGTATGAATAGTATTTTACTATGCAATTGCACAGTGAAGGGCGGCTGAAACGTGGGCTGCGGATTCTTTACGTTTCAAAATTTTAATTAATTTGAATATAATAATGAATAGTGCATAGTGCATAGTAATTTATAATATTATTTTAATGAATAGTGCATAGTGCATAGTAACTTCAAAAATTCTATAAATAGGGGCCTAAGGTTTTGAAAATTTAGAATTCTAGAGAGAAGGAAATTCTGGAGAAATAGAGAGAGAAAGTAAGAGAGAGAAGGAGAAAGAAAAGGAGGTTCTGCTCCAGTGCCGTGTTTAAGGAGAAAGAGGAAGAGATTCTGCCCTAATTCCGATTCCTTTTTAAGGAAAGAGAAGAGGAGATTCTGCCCAAGTTTTTAGAGAGTTATTGCGCTAGTTCCAACTCCTACTTATCCAGGTAAGGGGGGAGTGGGAAACCTCGCTTGGGGGTGTGGGAATAATTGTTAAATAGTTTGTTTGTTGGATTGGCTCCCGATCCCTTGCCTGTTGTTTATTTCTTTGAATATGTATTATTGATGTGTTTTGTTTTATATCTTATTTATTTACATATCAGAATCTGTTATTTGAATGGAAGGCTAAGCCTCCTAAGTATTTATAAATTTGTAATCTATTATTTAAATGGAAGGCTGAGCCTCCTTATTATCTTATATTACCTTTTAAGCTTCCTACTTTACTTAAAAGATCTTAATATATTATTTTTGAAAAATATGATACCTAAGCAACCTCTGGACTGTTGGATTGTTGGACTGTTGGACTGTTGGACTATTGGACTGTTGGATTATTGAATTGTTGGACTGTTGGACTATTGGACTATTAAATTGGATTATTGAAATAATTCTTAATATATAAAATATGAATATGATATGTGTAACATGCTAAAGGTTGAGTCTGTGAATGTATGACATGCATCATATGCATATATACTCCAGGTGTGCCGCTGAGGCCGCATACCCACGACTAACAAGGTGTACCTTTGGGTCACCCATGATATGCTAACAAGGTGTGCCTTTGGGTCACCAATGATGTAACCAGGTGTACCTTTGGGTCACCCACGATATGCTAACAAGGTGTGCCTTAGGGTCACCAATGATGATATGTGAACTTCCGTATGGCGCCACATGCATATATTTAAGAGTTGAGTCTACGACATCATTGCATGATAAATAATTATATATGATAATGATTATGTGTGTGTGCTATTTAACTTTTATTTCTTCATCTACAACTGAGTGAGATGTTTCTCACTCCCTTGTTGTTTTTTCTGTATATGTTTAAATTTATGTTGCAGGTGTTCATCATCATGAGGATGTTGGTGATGAGGCCTAAAGGTTTCTTGGGGCATGCTCTGATAGGATGTGACATCGGGTTTAGCTAGGATTTATCTCATGTTTTTCTTATTCTAAAAACATTTTCTTTTCTTGTGTAATTTAAATAAATTATAAGTTGATTCCTAACTAGGAGGCACTGCCACCTTTACTGGGATTGATTTATAATATTTGTTTTATTATGACTTCTTAAGTTATATATATATGTTAATGAATTTATGAATGTGCATCTTCTACCTTATGATACTTATTGTTTTATATCAATCTATGAAAATCTTTTATAAATATAGCTTATGTTTATTAATGATGTTGGGGTAGAGGGTGTCACATTTAGTAGTGGTATCAAAGCAAGCCGATCCAATCGGCCGTGAGTTATGAGTCTACTATGCTTGTTTGGTAGATTAATAATGTGATGAGTTGATTGATGTGCTAATGTGATGATTGATTATGTTGTTATTTGTGTGCAATGTGTTCTCAGGATTTGTATGATAGATTTTGATGAATGCTATTTTTGATTGCTTCTTTGATAATCGCTTATTTGTTTGATATTTCTTGCTTACGTAAGAGGTAGTGGTTTAGTGATATCGCTTGTGTTGAAAGCATATGTGTGAATAATAGACGAGATACTGTGCTAATATTATAGGAATTATTGAGGCCTTAGATTTGAATAAGACATGGATTTATTTTAAGTGTACTAAGAGTTTACGATTAGTGAAATTTTTGAAAGCTATAGTTGTAGCGATTGAATTCAAGGATGACATATGTCGAGAAATGGGGTTTTGGTATTTTTTTTTTTTAAGGAGAAATTGAAGAATTGATGATTTCTAGAATTTGATAGCCGCATATTTTCTAAGTCTTTTTTATACGAATATGTGAATCGTTGGTTTAAATTTGTGGTGAGAAAATTTGATTTAAATTTGAGGTGGTAAGAAGTAAGTTTGGAAGGATTGAGGTATTTTGTGGCTTAGATGTTGATGCATTAGTGTGTAGGGGATGTTTGCACTCCCGTTATAGTTACTTTGATGAGCAAAGGTCTAGTTGTAAGCATTGAATATATCTGTGGTGATTTTTGAATTTTTAGCTAAGAAGATGATCCTTTTAAATTCTGATGTCTTCATAAGAGTTGTAGTTTAATCACTTAGCTTTCTTTGGTGATAGGTTGAGATCACGTGGGATGTGTTGTTTTCTTTGGTAGTTGTTTAAAAGAGAAGTTAGGCTGTATAATAATGTTTTTGGGTTAGTAGGCAATGCAAGGATAAGAATTGACTTTGTTAAAATATTTCGGTGCGTTATCATATGGATTAAGAGGTTGTTTAAGGTTGTATGATGCTATGTGGTAAAGGTTGTTCATATGGATGGTATATATGAAGGTTTAAAGTAGGTATTCGAATATGATTTAATATGCAGGTAGGTTGATATGTGGATAGATGACCTTAGGGATCAATTGGTGAATGTAGTGTGGTTAGTAAAAGTGATCTTAGGGTATGATATGATCATATTGTAGTTAAGGGTGGAGATATATTCAAGACGGATGTATGTTGAGTTATCAAAGTATTATTATTTTATTTTATCTTATTTTTATTGATTGAGTGATTGCTTGTTTAATTGATTAATTTATTTTTATTGTATGAGATAAGTTTTCTTGTCCCTATAAATTCCAGTTGAGGTAAACATGGATATGACTCTTGTAGAAGTTGTGTTTAAGTGGGGAGATATCTAATCCAGTTAGTGAAGATAAGAGTTTTATGATATTAGTTTATTATTATTGGAGATTTATTAAAGGAATTTTTAAGATAGCATTGCCCTTAACTATATTCACTAAGAGGGGTATTGTCTTTATGTGGGATAGTAGGTATGAGAGTAGTTCCAACTCTTAAGGCAAGATTGACTAATGTTAATACTACTAGATTTTAGTAAGTCTTTTGTGGTATATATTTATGTTCCTAAGGTAGGTTTGGATAGAATGTGAATGCAAAATGGATCAAATAATAGCTTATACTTCTAGAAAATTGAGAATTCATGAGAGGAATTACCTTACCCATGACCTTGAATTGGAGACATTACCTATATGATTCTAAGCTTGAGGTATTCAGTTTTAAATATCTATTGACCAAAAGAGATAGTTAGAAACTTCTTAAGAAATAAGATTTTGATCTTATTAGTTATTTGGCCAAAGCCATTGTGGTAATTGATGTTTTGATTAGAAAACCTTTATATTTTCCTTATGATTAGAAAGATGGATCTTTTTAAGAATTTAAGTCTGACTTGTGAGATTACTCCTAGTGGTGAAAAATTAGGTATGACTCGAATAACAAGTGGATCATTGAGAGAAATTGGAGAAATACAATTAGTTGATTCATATTGGTAACAAGATATGAGGATATAGAATAAGGTGATGGATAGAGGTTTGACTTGGTTGTAGATGGAATAGTAAAATTAGTGATTTGATATGTGTATCTAGTTAACATGCTTAGGTGTTTGATCTTTATAGATGATTATAGAAGTAATATCAATATTGTGATAGATCCCTTGATTACGATGATCACTAATATATTATTTTTGATTATTTAAGAATTGGATTTGATTGAAGAATTTAGAGACTTATGATTGATGTGTGAGATTACCTCTAGGAATATTGAATTGAGTATGATTGAAAATAACTAGTGAATTAGTGAATAAGATTATAGAAGCTCAGGGGTTAGAGCCTTTCCTAGTGAACCTAGTGGAAAATATTAGTAGGAATATGATTAACCTTTTCTAAATAGAAATTGATGTTGTTTTGAGATGCAAGAATAAATTTGGGCGCTTAGTAATTTTGAATTAAGAAAAATGATTTTAGAGGAAGAATATAAGAGTACTCTTTTATTTAAGAACTACTACGATGTATCAGAGTAGCGCAGCGGAAGTATTGTGACCTATGATGAAGAGAGGAGTGAAGCAATTGTATACTTGTGATTAGCATACTATAAGTCTTTAAGAATTTTGTAGCACTTGGACGCTCCATGTTGGAAGTAAAATGGTGAATGGATAAGACTTTAGTGATAGATTTGTCTGAGACACTTAAGAGATTGATTTTGTTTATATGGATAGGCTTGTTAAGGTTATTTGTCTTACCCTTAGAAATCATTTGATGAAATTGATAGAGTTGTACATCAACAAGGTAGTGATGTTGCATAAGAATTAGAAGTAAGAATGCAAAGAGTTTACCATTGCAAAAATTTCGGGGACGAAATTTCTAAAGGAGGGGAGAATTGTAACATCCCAAATTTTATTTAATGAAAAGAAATATTTTTTTATGTATTTATTATGTGAATAAGTATTTTATTTATGTATTTTACTATTTACGTATACGTATTTTACTATTTATGTATACATATTTTTACTATTTATGTATACGTATTTTACTATTTACGAATACGTATGTATGAATAGTATTTTACTATGCAATTGCACAGTGAAGGGCGGCTGAAACGTGGGCTGCGGATTCTTTACGTTTCAAAATTTTAATTAATTTGAATATAATAATGAATAGTGCATAGTGCATAGTAATTTATAATATTATTTTAATGAATAGTGCATAGTGCATAGTAACTTCAAAAATTCTATAAATAGGGGCCTAAGGTTTTGAAAATTTAGAATTCTAGAGAGAAGGAAATTCTGGAGAAATAGAGAGAGAAAGTAAGAGAGAGAAGGAGAAAGAAAAGGAGGTTCTGCTCCAGTGCCGTGTTTAAGGAGAAAGAGGAAGAGATTCTGCCCTAATTCCGATTCCTTTTTAAGGAAAGAGAAGAGGAGATTCTGCCCAAGTTTTTAGAGAGTTATTGCGCTAGTTCCAACTCCTACTTATCCAGGTAAGGGGGGAGTGGGAAACCTCGCTTGGGGGTGTGGGAATAATTGTTAAATAGTTTGTTTGTTGGATTGGCTCCCGATCCCTTGCCTGTTGTTTATTTCTTTGAATATGTATTATTGATGTGTTTTGTTTTATATCTTATTTATTTACATATCAGAATCTGTTATTTGAATGGAAGGCTAAGCCTCCTAAGTATTTATAAATTTGTAATCTATTATTTAAATGGAAGGCTGAGCCTCCTTATTATCTTATATTACCTTTTAAGCTTCCTACTTTACTTAAAAGATCTTAATATATTATTTTTGAAAAATATGATACCTAAGCAACCTCTGGACTGTTGGATTGTTGGACTGTTGGACTGTTGGACTATTGGACTGTTGGATTATTGAATTGTTGGACTGTTGGACTATTGGACTATTAAATTGGATTATTGAAATAATTCTTAATATATAAAATATGAATATGATATGTGTAACATGCTAAAGGTTGAGTCTGTGAATGTATGACATGCATCATATGCATATATACTCCAGGTGTGCCGCTGAGGCCGCATACCCACGACTAACAAGGTGTACCTTTGGGTCACCCATGATATGCTAACAAGGTGTGCCTTTGGGTCACCAATGATGTAACCAGGTGTACCTTTGGGTCACCCACGATATGCTAACAAGGTGTGCCTTAGGGTCACCAATGATGATATGTGAACTTCCGTATGGCGCCACATGCATATATTTAAGAGTTGAGTCTACGACATCATTGCATGATAAATAATTATATATGATAATGATTATGTGTGTGTGCTATTTAACTTTTATTTCTTCATCTACAACTGAGTGAGATGTTTCTCACTCCCTTGTTGTTTTTTCTGTATATGTTTAAATTTATGTTGCAGGTGTTCATCATCATGAGGATGTTGGTGATGAGGCCTAAAGGTTTCTTGGGGCATGCTCTGATAGGATGTGACATCGGGTTTAGCTAGGATTTATCTCATGTTTTTCTTATTCTAAAAACATTTTCTTTTCTTGTGTAATTTAAATAAATTATAAGTTGATTCCTAACTAGGAGGCACTGCCACCTTTACTGGGATTGATTTATAATATTTGTTTTATTATGACTTCTTAAGTTATATATATATGTTAATGAATTTATGAATGTGCATCTTCTACCTTATGATACTTATTGTTTTATATCAATCTATGAAAATCTTTTATAAATATAGCTTATGTTTATTAATGATGTTGGGGTAGAGGGTGTCACAGGAGATGCTGGCCCGCCCCGCCTAAGGGTGGGCTGGCGGGTTGGCCCGCCAACCCGCTTACAAAAATAAAAAATAAAAAAAAATGGAAAAAAAATTTATTTTATGGTTAAATAAAATTTTTTTTGCTACAAATAAATAAATATAATCATATGAAATTAAAAATGCATACATATTGTACTTAATATATATTCAACAAAAATAAATTACAAACTTAAAACAAAATCAAATAGAAATTAGTCCATTTACACCAAAATCAAAACTAAATTATAAACTTACAAATTATTTATACACTAAATTTTTTGATAGTCCACAAACAAGTTTAAATACAATTAATTAACTTTAAATTTTTATTTTAAGAATATTAGAAGCTCTCTTGAAAGATGTCTCTACTTTTTTTCTTAATCATCTTCATCCTCATCTTCTACATCAAAATAAAATAAACATAAAAATAATTAAATTAAAAAATATATATATATATGCGGGCCGGCGGGTTGTGGCGGGCCGGCCCGCTATTTGGCCCGGCAGGTTGGCGGGCTTGGCGGGGCGGGTTTGGCGGGTTGGCGGGTTGAAATGCTTGGCCCGGCCCGCCAATTTTTGGAGGGCCAACGGGCCGGCCCGCGGGCCATGGCCCACTTTGCCATCTCTATGATTATCTTCTTCAACAAAAGTACTCAGGGATGCGGTTGAGTTTAAAAATTTATAAGCAAATTAAAATTGTGAAAAAGTCAAATAAAACTCGACAGGAAAGGGATTGGATTAAAAATTTTAAACCATGCCTTGTTGCCATGCCTAAACACAATATTAGGTTAGGAATTGACGAAGATTTTAACCACAGGATTATTCTTAGGGTATCATTGGGTGCTCTATATTGGTATGTATTTCATATTATCAACAAATAGAATATTGTGGAATTTGAACAAATCTAACTCAAAAACAAAGGAGGAAATATGGGTACTATATTTTGAAAACTCTAGAAGCTAGCAATGACAGTACACACTTCAGATGATACTCTAATAATACGTTGAAGTTTTATGGATTAGAATTTAGATAGGGGAAAAGAAATAAAAATATATTTTCACTAATAAAAATCTAGATAATATATGTAAAATACTCATATATATTAATAAGTAATAATCTAGGTTAACTACAAGTGAAATACATCAATATAACAATAAGACAATATAATGTTATTAGAATTTCTTCATAAACAATCTTCTACTATAGCTAAAAGAAATTAACTCATATATTAAACACAAACAATTATCTTACACAATAATGTTTTTAGAGACTATTTTTTGATGGGAAGATTTTTAAGAATTCCCCTAACTTTTTATCTAATTTAATTTCATGTTTATTTATGAATTAAATTATAAGGTTTCTAAAATAATCTATCAATAGATAAAAATAATTGAGTTACAGTATAAATTATTTATCTTAAATCTAAAAATATAATTCATATTTTTTAAAATATCTATTTATAGAATATATATGTAATTTTAAAATATGCAATTTATTTGTAATTTATCATAAATTTTAGTTATATATAATAAATATTTAATGTGAAAAATGCAGGCTAAAATATTAGTATATCAAAATGCAGGAATTTCATAGCCTTTTACTAATGCAAAAAGTGAATTTTCAAATTCATGAATAGAAAACCTTCAAGTAATCTATTTGCTGTGAAATGTCTGCTTTCAGCAGAAATTTTAATGTCACCAAAATATTATTGATTTATTGTCACTTTGAGGTGTTAAAAATTCCTTTGTAACTTTGTAGGACAATATAGCTGCTATAGGCATAAAAACGCACAAAATGATGCCAACAATACTTGCTATAAACTTGCATCAAGTTATGAAGGAGTCATCATTTGTCATGATAAAAGAAGCATTACTGCCCAACTGGTTGATTCTTTCATGTCAAACTAAAAAACTACCAACTGCTGCTTCAAAACTACTCAGACTTCTAAACCACAAATCAACCAATTGTCTCCTCAGGCTCATTCAATTTTTTGTCATCAGATATCATCGTCTGTTTTTCCTGCTCCAAATAGTGTATTTTGTCGTTCATACTTTCTTTTCTGTATGCTTCAATCATGACAGAGTATGTTGTGTTATCTGGTTGACATTCTTTTTCTTTCATACGGTTGAAAAATCTTTCCATTTCCATCAAAGCATCTTCCTTTGCACATGCAGATATGACTGCATTGTAAAAGGAAGTATGCACATGTATCTGACGCTTCTCAGCCAAACTAACACTGCTAATTACTTTGTGGAAGATACCTGCATTAGCATAGCCATTGATAAGGCAGCAGAAAGTCTTGGTGTCTGCTTTCAAACCCTCAGCACACATTTGATCAAATGCATTTTCCATGTTTTTAGCATCACCTACGGCCGCAAATGCCTCAATCACATTGTTATAAGTTGAGGTCGTCCATGGACAGTTTGCCTTGCGCATAGACTGCATAACTGATGACATTTTGTCATACATTCTTTTATTACCATAAGCTGCAATTAAAATGTTAAAAGTGCTCCTTTGTGGTTGTATTCCAAAACTACAAAATTTCTCATACCATTTCTCCATCATATCAATTTGACCCTTATCACGAAAGGAACTGATGACTGCATTCATTGTCCAAACATCAGGCTTGCACGTGGTGCTCTCTATCATACTTGACACTATTTTCTCTATCTGATCAAACCTCCCAGCCTTACCATAACCACTTACAACGATGTTCTGGGTGAGAGTGTTTGGCATGATAGATCTTTTAGCCATTTCATCATACAGCAACTCAACCATTTCAAATTGCAAGGCCTCCACAAGAGCTTTTATCAAGGTACTGTAAGTGAAAATATCAGGCTGGCAACAAGGGAGATTCCTCATCTCATCAAGAATCGAAAACACTTCATCAACCAGTTTGTTCTGACAATATGCTGCAATTAAGGCTGTGTAAAGCTCAGTACTTTCACAACCATCTTCATGTATAGATTTAAAAAGCTGATGGGCGCGATGGGGTTGGCCAGATTTTCCAAGCAATACAATGAGTTTCATGTAAGTATCTTCTCTGGGTTGGTAATAGGGTTGGTCTCTAAGCATGTCAAACAACTGTACATTAAAAATACTAATTGAGTATAATACTCATAAGAAAACAATATACATTTACTCTTATGTACTCCAAGAGCTACCCAACTGTTGAAATTTGATCTAAATTTTAGTAAATGATATTTTAAATTTAATACAACAATAGGTGTGGTGTTTCTGTCCATATGTTGTAATTTCTGTAGACCAGTCACAATACTTTGGAATAACACAAATTTCTTAGCTTTAGCTCCTGCAAATTATTTTGGTGTTTTTGCTCTTGATTAACTTTATAAGTTTTGAAAATGATCTCTATTATGAGATAGCATGCATCTAAATAAGTGACGTTACATGTTATCTTAGAATGACCGCTTGTATACATAGATGCATGTCACAACATCCCTGATGTCTGATGGTGAAACAAACCATTTAGAGAAAAAATGCGAAACAACCAACAAAAATTTGTGGGAACCAAAAGGGACCAAGAGGAAACTCTTTTTCTGACATTCTCTTGCTAATAGTCTCTTTATCATTGGTTAAAATTTATTAGAAATCATAATTTTTAGTAGATTCTACTACTCATTTAGAGCCTGTTTGTTTCCGTGTTGGTTCTACGTCTTCTCCCTCATACTTGCGTTTTTTATGTAAATTTTAAAAGCTACAAATAATAGCTTTGGGTCGGATGTGACTTGATGCAGCCACTCCCGCGTTCTTAAATTTTAACCAAACGTGCACTTAATGAGTCTACTGTTTCTATAGTTTTAACCAATAGTAAAGTGTGTGTCAGATGCGTTGTTAGCACTCTTTTATTTTGTCCTCTTGTCACATCATATTACCCAGCTCACCTACACTTCTCTCTCTAGGCGTATATGAACATTAGGCCTTCATAGATGATTTTTTGAACTTGAAAACTAATGAAGGTAGTAGTAAAATTCACTACTTAATTACAACATCAAATTTCTTGTTTTAGTCAACACATAAGACTCTTAACATTGTCCCTCCCTTAATAACCAACTCTCCACCACTTTTACTCTATCAATCCTGACTCAATGATACCGACTTCACTCATTTATCAGTATTTAGTATTACACCTTAATTCAGTTTATATTTCCATAATCAACTCTCAACACCGATTGTTAGGACTTTTGCAGTAAATATAAGGAGAGTCTAATTCAAAAGCCTAGTCAATCATGTTGGAGAATTTCATATCTTAAGTAACACATCAAATTTCTTATTTTATCCGATGTTGAACTCCTAACAATTACCAAAGTGAAATCAACAAAAACAAAAGACCATTAATCTGACATAAGAATATCAAAATCCAACCATTAAAAAAACGTATACACACGAGTTTATCACGCAGAAAAAACTAAAAGAAAAAGAAAAGGGTAAATTTTTTTGAAGGATAAGACTGACCTCGAGGGCTATAACCCAGTGCTTCTTGTGAATCCTATGGGATAAGACTTCGGGGAGAGAGTGGACCCAGACCTTACTGCTCTTCTTTTTCTCCTTTTTCTTCTTCTTCTTGAGTGTCTTCTTCTCCGTACTCTCGAAAAACAATTCTTCCGGAATTTCTTTCGGAGGTCTGATTTTCGTCGCTGGAACTGGTCTTCGGGTAGAAGAGGCAGAGACAGCGGTTTTTGAGACGCGAGTGACCCGAAAAATGGGGTCTTGGGTAATGGGGTTTGTGTTGGATTTGGTATGGGAAATGGGAGAAGGAAGAATGGAAGAAGAAAAGGAGAGTGACATTGGAGCCATGGAAACAGAGACAGATGACTGACAACTGTGGAGGTAACAAAATTGTTGGTTTGAAGTTTTGCTTAAAGATATAACTTTATCTCTTAGGGGGGTGTATTGGTTTAGGATTTCGTAGGATTTTAAAAGATTTTTTTTGAGTAAAAAAATTCATTGGTATTCAATCAGGATTTTATGTCACTTAAAAACAATCCAGTGGTATTCAATCTGGATTTTTAGGATTTTTTAAAGAGTCCATTAAAATCCACTGGTATTCATTTGAGATTTTTTACAACTTAAAAACAATCCATTGGTATTCAAAAATTTAAGGATTTTAAAGGATTGTTGTGTGAGAGGGATTTTGAAAGACTTTCTAGTGTTATCTATAAATACCAGATTCATAAAACAATCTCATCCAAACCCATCGGATTTTGAAGGATTGTTTGAAATGATTTTTCAAGTGTTTTAAGAATTTTCAAGTGAGTTTTTCATCTTTTTTTTCTATGCTCCTGTCTTCTCCATTTTTTCTCTACTAATAATACTACACTATTGTTCATTGCTCATATATAATACTATTCTCATACCATTCTCCTATTTTGTGAAACTCTAATATGTAAATGATAGTGTCATTGACTTGTTTTATTTTTCTGTTCGTTCTCTTTAATTGACTTACTTTATTTTATTCTATGTAGTTGAATTTGTTCCTTTATATAACACAAAAAAATACTTGAAATTTTAACTTTTAAGTGATAATTTTTTTTATGACACACGTTAAGAAAAGAAAAAGGTGAAAGGTGAAATTGATATCATAATCTCAACAATATATATATATATATATATATATATATATATATATATATATAAAAGATGAATTTGTTAGGGTTTTTGTGAGTAGAATGAGATAAAAATGGATCTTAGTAGGGGGAAGAACCCTCTTAGCATAAAAATTGCGAATTCTCTATTTCCCTTGAATTTGTTACTCTTATCCCTCCTCCTTTTATGACTCAACAATTATTTTATTTTTTTTACTATGAATTTTTCTTTTTTATTTTTATATTATGAAATTAAGATTTTTTATATTTTAAAAAAGAAAATTAACATAAGACATTGCAATATCTAATTTTTTAGGATTTAGGATTTATGCCTTCATTAACTTATTTTTTAAAAAAGAAAATATTGTTAAAATATTTGTTAGAATAATTTATATTTATAAATATCGTTAAAAATTATCATATATATATATATATATATATATATATATATATATATATATTCTCTATATCTAAATACTTCTGTTTATATAAAAAAATTATATATCTAAATATTTTTTCAGTATCGAATATACTAATTTTTTTATATAAAAAATTATCTTATGTTTCTATATTTTCGTTTTTACATTTTTTTTATAATAACTGAGGTATTTGATCCATTTGGATAGCAAAAATATATTCGATCTTGTATGATGGTGTGCTTCTAAAAATAATAATATAATTTTATTGATTTTGTCTATTATCCGTAATTATTTATATAACTATTTTTTAACATATATTGTTTTAGTAATTCAAATGGGAGATTCACAAGGAAATAATAAAGAAAAATGAAAAGAGAAAGAAAACTATGAAGCTTGGATTAAGGATGATTCCGATGAATTGTTACAATTGATAGTGAATGCTATAAAAAGAGGATAGAATAGTATAGAGAATTATTATTATTATTTATCTAGACATTATTTTTTTTTATTTATTATTTTTATCTTTGACTCTTTTTAAATTTGAATGTATAATTTTTTTAAAATCTTATCAAATGTCAAAACTCCACAAAATCCCACAGAATCCATTAAAATCCTAATTTAAAAGTCTTGCAGAATCCATTAAAATCCTGATTTTAAGTCTTGTAGAATCTTGCAAAATCTTAAAAGTCATGAAAATCCTGCAAAGTCTTTTAAAATCCGCAGGATTTTTTTTAACTAAAAAAGTCCTTTGAAATCCTAATCCAATACACCCCCCTTATAGTTTACCTATTTATTATTTTTTTTCTCGTTGAATTTGATTTTTGTCTGTTTTTACTTCACTCTACATTTGAATTTGATAATTGGGAAATATCAAAATAGTTCAACTTTTTTTTACTATGGTTCCATGATGTTTTTATTCTAATTTAGTATTTTTAATAATTTATCTTTATAAAATTTTGTATATCCTTATATTATTTTTATATATTATTAAAAATATAAATAAATAAATAAATTTATAAAATAAAAACAAATGATCAATATTTAAAATATTTTTATATAATTATATTTTTTTATTATAGGCTTATAAATTACAACATACATTAACATACATGATTAAGTATATATTTTTTAGTAAAGATAGAAAAGATTATAAAGATGGTCGCAATGAGGATTGAATTTAGGTTATCATGCTTCTAATTACCTCAACCTCTCCTCACTCAACCACTAGGCTAACCCTAATGGTCTTGATTAACTATATATTATCTCTCCAATAAAAAATGATTCATCTTTTCTCCTATATTTTATTTAAAATTTTAATTTTGATGATATTGGATAAATTATATTTTAAAAATAAATTTATTTATATAATATAATAAAAAAATTAATATACATGTATTAAAAATATAAATAAACAAATAAATTTATAAAGTAAAAACAAATTATCAATATTTAAAATATTTTTTATACAATTTTCTTTTTCATTATAAATTTATAAGCTTAAGATGTGTGCATGAGTATACATCAACAACCAACATACATGATTACACATAAATTATCCCTTCAACGGAAAATGATTCACTTTTTCTCTTATATTTTTTTTAAAATTTAAATTTTAATAATATCAAGTAAATTATATTTTAAAAATAAATTTATTGACTTTTTAAAGATTAAATTTATTGACCTAATTAATATTATTAATATAAATAAATTTTTAAATAGGTTAATAGGTCACGTTAGACTTTAAAAAATTCAAGCCAAACCTATAAAAATAGCCTATGACAGATAATAAGTCAAACTTAGACTTTAATTTTGTAAAATAGACTCAATTTATATATTCAAGTCTGATCCAACCTGAATTATTTTCATTTTTATTTATATCACTACATAGTAGTGATTATAGTGATAATAATAGTGACGGTGATTGAGGTGACTATTATAAAGGTATCAAAAACAATGATATTATAAGTGGGTGTTTATCACAAGTTTTAATCTAAATCATTAATTATTGTATTTATAATCTAATGTTATTTAATCCTCTCATTTCTAGTAACAATATATTTTTCTCATTATCTATAACCTATAATCTATAACAATATATAAAGTCGATATGATATTTTCGTGTATTCATTTCATTATGCCTTTTTTTTATCTTTTTTATCATGTTATCTTTTATGTAACACCACGATTTTTATAAAATTATATTAATAATATGTAGAATTTATGTTAATGTTTTAATGTGTTTATTAAAAAGATTTTTAATATTATTTAGTTATTTGATATGAATTGTATTTTTATATAAAACGTATGTTATTGTTACTAAAAGGGAGAAATATATTTTATATTATTTATTTATTTTATGTGAGATCTATTTTAATATAAAAATAATTTTTAATTAATATTTGGATTATTTGATATACAACTATTTTTATGAAAATATGTTTTATCAATAATTATATTTATGTTATTTATTAAAATGAGAAAATATGTTTAATTATTTTATGAGAAGGGAAGGAGGGACGTAGTGATCTTTTGCTAAATATTATTATTGTTATTATTATTATTATTATTATTATTATTATTATTATTATTATTTATTTTTATTATATTTAAGAAAGGAGGTTGTCAAGAGTTATTTTTAAGACTCAAGAGAATCATGAGGACGAGGTCACCGGGGAACTGTACGCATTTTGTCTTCTACTCATCAAGATAAAGGGGGAGTGAGAAACTTCACTTGAGGATATGAGAATAACTGTTGGATAGCAGGATTAACTCACAATCCCTTGTTTGGTGTATATCTATAAGAACAAACACTTTATGAAAGTTTTCTGTTTTTCTTTCTGATTGTTTTGTTGCATTCCTTATATAATTTTGAGTGTGAATATGTGTTCAATTTTGAGAATAGATAAGTTTTGATATAAATTAAAGTGTTCTATGAGTCCTTACAGAAATTCTACGAGAAACAAACAAATTTTGAATATTTTCTGTTTTGACTTTTGAGTTTTCTATTATATTCCTTAATGATTACTAAGTATGAATGTATGCTTAATTTTAAGTTTGAATATGTTTTTATATAAATTAGAGTGTTCCATGAGTTCCTACCGGAAATCTTATGAGAAACAGACAAATTTTGAATGTTTTCTGTTTTGACTTTTGAGTTTTCTGTTGTATTCCCTGATGATTACTAACATGAATGTATGTTTAATTCTGAGTTAAAATATGTTTTGATATGGATTAGAGTGCTCTATGGGTTCCTATAGGAAATCCTATGAGAAACAGACAAATTTTGAATGTTTTCTATTTTAGTTTCTGAGTTTTATGTTGTATTCCTTGATGATTATTGAGCGTGAATGTATATTTAATTTTGAGTTTGAATATGTTTTGATAGGGATTAAAGTGCTTTATGGGTTCCTATAGGAAATCCTATAAAATATGAATATTTTTTGTTTTGATGTTTGAGTTTTCTGTTGTATTCATTGATGTTTGCTGAGTGTGAATGTGTTTAATTTCAAAAACATA
Source organism: Cajanus cajan (assembly GCF_000230855.2). Lineage (NCBI taxonomy): Eukaryota > Viridiplantae > Streptophyta > Magnoliopsida > Fabales > Fabaceae > Cajanus > Cajanus cajan. Next base: position 38,877,282 of record NC_138517.1, on the reverse strand, counting down.
TAAGTTTTAAGCCATGTTTGAAGGTGCTAATGGTGTGTGAGAATTGCCTTATTATTGTGTTAATGCAAGTGATGTGTTTGTATGAGCATGATGAGGATGAGGATCTCTTATATGTGACCTTATGACTATGAGTATGAGAAATGTGAAATGTGAACAAGTGACATGAGACCTGATGTGATATGATAAGTGAAATGTTGAGTCCATGAGTTGTAAATGTGTGACATGCATCTTATGCATTTATGTGATGGGGTACGATATATGCATTTATGTGATGGAGTATATCGTTAGGGAAGGCCCTCTATGTGTGAAACATCTTGGAGGAGTCCTAGGGGATAGCGTGGTTTGGAAGGCTCAATTTTTCCCGTTTGTGTGCATGAGACGTATCTTGCGCGACTTCACTATTCTGAAAAGACCCTAGCAATTCATCTTTCTAGTTGAGAGTGTGCGATTGAGTCGACATGTACTCTTAGACTACTCCAGGTATGTTGCTTCGGTAGCATACCACGTGATATGTGATTATAAGACACGTGAATGACGCTACATGCATGCATTTATGAGTCGAGTCCATGACATCATTGCATGATAATGAATGTGCATGTGACACTGATTGTGTATGTATTGTTTATATGTGAATTGTGCTTGTAACTTGTATTATGTTTGTTGTGTGCGTTGTCTAATATTTATTTCTGCATCTGAACTTGAGTGAGATGTTTCTCAGTCCGCTGTTTGCTCTATGTTTGTCTTTTATTGTGTTGTAGGTGACCATCAACATGAGGATGTTAGTGATAAAGTTTAGGCTTCAATTGGGCATGCTCTGATAGGACATGTGACATCGGGGTATAATTAAGACTAACCTAGGATGTTGTTTCCATTAAACTGTTTTGAAAACCTTAGTTTCTTTTATTTCATAATTTCTACATTGGAGTTATGGTTTATGAGTTATGAATTTTAATCTTCTACCTTATGATATTTGAGACACTTGTTTTATTCATGAAAGATGTTATCAACTATGAAAGATTTTATTTACTCGAAAAATTGTAGTTTACATATATTGTATATTAATATTGGGGTAAAGGATGTCACATTTTATATTTTCTTTTATTAATAAAAGACAATTAAGTAACTTTTATTTATTATATTAATTTAATAATTAACTAATTAATATTAAAGTACTTCACAATTCCCTCCAACTGTGTACCAACCTTCATTACATACAGGACAAATTTTGATTTTTCACCTTAATGGAACTACCAAAGATTAAAAAAAATCATATTTTATATGTATAAAATTATAACTATTTCTTAATTTAACTTAAATAAAATATAAGTATATATACTAGTACAAAAGAAGGTACTTCATGCCTCTGTAGTACCTTCCTTTAAACGTACACATGTTAAGTGGGGTAGTGTGTAGTTGTTGTAACTCAATAATAGTTTTAAAGATAAAACTTTTACATAAAAAACTTTTTATTACCTTTATTAATTATTATCTTGCAACTTTTACAATAAAATAAAATTGTCAAAAATAATGTTTACATCAAAATAAGAAATCACCTTTATATATATATATATATATATATATATATATATATATATATATATATATATAAGGGATCCGTTTACTTTAGGAGTAAATCTATCTAAATTTATTTTATTCAATAATCCAAGCTTTATAATATTCCCTCCATCTCACATTGACCGTAATACACAAATTAAAAATAATAATAAATGTATCACTTTTTTATACAATTTCGGTAAAATAGCATATTCTTCCAATAAACGCATCACTTTGAATTGTAATAGTTTGAATAATTTATGAAGACAAATTAAGAAGAAGAAGAAAAAGCTAATTAATATTACATTGAAAAGTGAGAATATCACTTATTTTAAAATATTTTATAAATGTTAAAACTGTAGTTATTATGAGTTGAGGAAACATCTTTATTTCTATTTTTAGGAAGCATGTAGATGTCTCTCCATTTTTGGTGCCCAAACCAAGGTTTGATATAATCCATCAAAAGCTACCACCTTATTGGTATTTTTCTTGGCTACCACATTTTCCTAATATGAAGCAATCTTATTTCTTACACAAGATTTCTATTAGTGTATAAGAAATAAAAAGCCTCTCTTGCTTATATTTTACATAGTACTTTTTTTTCTCTTTGTTAATTGGGTTGAGCCTAATCTATTGCTGGCCCATTGACTGTTGTATCAAACTATATATAGGTGAATTCTATCTTTTGTAATCATCTTAACATAATTATACAACTAATATTCAATTACATATTTTCTATCTCTGTGAATTTCTTTATGGTATCTAGAGCAGGGTTTGAACCCTAATTTTTTTTTGTCCCCTACGTTTCCACTTCGTCTTCTTCCCTTCTCTTTGAGGTTTTTCTCTTTAATTCTATGGCAACTTCGTCAAATGTTGCAATTGCATTTTCGTATTCTATCTTGAAAAAGCTTGACACCAAGAATTATTTGTTATGGTATCAGTTAGTGGAACCAATCATCAGAGGACAATGATTGGTTAATTTTCTGGTGAATCCTGTAATTCCTCCAAAGTTTCATATAGATGAAGATCGCGATGCTAGACTTGTATATAAAGAATTCTTAACTTGGGAGTAGTAATACCAATTTCTATTATCTTGGCTCTAATCTTCTATTTCCGATGAAATATTGCTCAGAGTCATCAATTGCAAGATTGCATAGAGTTTATGGGAGAAAATACATGCATTCTTTCACTCTCATACAAACGCTCATGCATGACAGCTTCGTAATGAACTTTGTAAAACTACAATTAAAGGTTATTCAATGCATGAGTACTTTCTTTGAATCTAGTGCCTTGATGATGCATTTTCTACTATCGATGAACCAATTTTTGCAAAAGAACATCTTGATATTGTTCTTGAAGGTTTACTTGAGGATTATGAGTCCACAGTGGCTTTTATCAATAGTAAGTTTGATCTACTTACCATTGAAGAAGTTGAGACGCTTCTCTTAGTACATGAATCATGCCTTGAGAGATTTCGCAAGAAAACCCTAGTTTTTGTAAATCTCACTAAGGTTCCTTCTTCACATTCATCTTCTCTATCTCAACCTCAGGCAAATACGATTCATAATGTTGCCTTTAATAATTCTCAACTTGTTGATATTCCTAATTTTCAAGGAGGATATGGTGGTCAAAATGGTGGTTGTCGTGGTCAAGGTAAAGGTCGTGGTGATCATGGATCCATGTAGTGCCAACTTTGTGGTAAATTTGATCATGCTGACATGTTTTATTATCATCGTTTTGATCAGGGACGAAACTACATAGGAGATAGTGGGGGCACTTGCCCCCACTACCATTTTATGCATATATTTTTTTTATCCAAAAAATAATATTTTAAAAAATAAAATTTATATTCTAATAAAAAATATATATATATATATATATACATATATATATATAAATTATCATATGTATAAAATATAAATTTGATGGAGGTGTTCATTTATTTAATATTTTTAAAATTTTTGAAGGAGATTGTTCTCATATGTAATAAAAAATACCCATTAATAATGAATTAGTTTTTTAAAAAAAGTTTAATTATATAATATATATATATATATATATATATATATATATATTAATGTTCACTTATATAAAGTAATATGTTAAAAAAAATTAACTTTTGATAAAATCAAATTTGCACTATGCATGTTTACCTTTTATACTTTCTATTTATTGTATACGTTGATTAAAAAAATCAAAATAGGAAAGGTTGGAAGATTTATATTCTATTTTGAATTTGTATTATAAAATATATTTTAAAATAAATTATCATCTAAAAATTTATATTAGATATTAAAAACATTTTATATCATAAATAAATTAAACTTGTTTTTTTTATTAAAATTTAACATATTTATTTTTATGGTTTTATTAGTGTTAAATTATTATAAAGTAGGTTTTTAAGATTGTAGTTCTAACAAAACACTTAAAAAATATCTATGACAGATAAATAAGTCATATTAAAGACATGTAATTTTAAAAAAAGTTAGGTTCAAATCTATTAAATTATAATATAATTTAGTCTTACTCGATTTATTTTCATCCTTAATCATAATTATAGATATAAAAAATTGTAAAAATAATTATGATATATATTTATACTTTTAAAAATTATATGTAAAATTTTTAATACTACAAATATATGAGTAAGTATTGTCCCCACTACCTAAAATTTATGGATCCGTCACTGGTTTTGATCCAAATTTTTTATCACCACAACAATCCTTCTATTACACACAACCATGGCCTTACATGTCTGATTCACTAGCTATTTGGGGGAAGTGCTCCTAAATATTACTAGCCTTTTCAACCACCTACTGGTCAGTTCTCCAGAACGAGAACCTCCTTTGCCACAAGGTACTGTTGGTGATTCTCTCTCACCTCGTCCTCATGCCATGATTGTTGGAGTTTCTCATGGCTCCAATGTTGTTTGGTATCCTGATTCAATTGCATCCCATCATGTTACTTCAAATATCTAGAACATACATTAGCATATTCTGTTTGAAGGTTTTAACCAAATGATCATTAGGAACGACTAAGGTTTAAATATCACATCTACAAGTTCAACTATCATTCCTTCACCAATAAATTCCAAAGTCCTTTTATCTCTTATTAACTTATCATATGTTCCTTCTATTACAAAGAATCTTATAAGTGTTAGTCAGTTGGCTTGTGATAACTCTATTGTTGGATTGAGCACTTACTACTAGGCCAAAAGCTATAATTGATAATCAAGGCACAACTCTTTCTACTTAATCGTAGCAGCCCAAGCGCCATGTGTCTCGATTGTAACTTGACGCACTCAAGCCTTCACCACAGGACAATTGATGCAACCCATCAACCATCTCCGCCTCAACAATTGCTCCCGTTGGGAATAGAACAAATGATCTTGGCTCTGATACCACTTGTTAGATCGAGTGCTTACCACTAGACCAAAAGTTATAGTTAATAGTCAGGGCATAACTCTTTCTACTTAACCATAGCAGGCCAAGTGCCATGTGTCTTGATTGTGACTTGACCCACTCAGGCCTTCACCACAGGACAATTGATGCAACTCAACAAAATCTATATTTTTTGAATTTCATCCAACCTCTTGTGTGGTTAAATCACAAACAACACATGAAGTTCTGCTTCAAGGTTTAGTAAGAGTGAATGGTTTATACCAATTTCCCTTACTGTTGCAACGTTATCAAACTACACCTAGTTTTTCTTCATTTTCAAATTTCGTTAAAGGTTCTATCACTCCTTTTTTTACACACCACTATTTTTTATGATGTTTTTTCTTTATGGCACTTACAACTAGGACATCCTAGTGCTGCAATACAAAATTTAGAGCTTAAAAATTGTAATATACAATCCATGAATAAAAGCGCTACTAAATCTTATACATCTTATTGTTTGGGAAAAACTTATAGGCTTCCTTCCTCTCTTTCTACTATTATTTACACATTCCGCCCTTTTGAATTGATTTTCAATGATCTATGGGGTCTTGCTCCTTTAAAACCAACCTCTGGTTTTTCATACATTAGATGCATATACTAGGTTCACATGGATTTATTTGCTTAAACAAAAATTTGAAGCCTTAAATGTTTTTAAACAATTTCAAACTATGGTTAAAAAATAGTTTAATACTTCCATTAAAGCCTTGCAAACTAACTAGGGAGGAGAATTTAGAGGTTTCACTCAGTATCTTTCTCAACAAGGCATCATTCATAGATTAGTTTATCCTCACACACATCATCAAAATGGTGTGGTTGAGAGGAGACATAGACACATTGTTGAGCTTGGACTTACACTTCTAGCTCAATCTCAATTGTCGTGCAAATTTTAGGATCATGCTTTTCTAACTAGAGTATATCTTATTAATAGACTTCCAACTTCATCTTTAAATTTTGAAATTCCTTTTATAAAACTTTTTATAAGCAACCTAACTACCATTTCTTAAGAGTCTTTGGTTGTTCTTACTTTACCTTACTTAATTAGGCAATACAACAAACACAAATTTTCATTCAATTATCAAAAGTATGTTCCTTAGGTTACTCTATTTATCACAAAGGTTATAAATCTCTTTCTTCCATTGGTCAAATTTTTGTTTCCAAAGATGTTACATTTAATGAGCATCAACTTCTCTATTCTACTTTTTTTTCCTACTCCTACAGTTTCACATCCTAGTTTTATTTCCCTTCCATCAATACCCATAAGATATCCCTATATTATTTCCACTTCATCCTCACAGTCTATCACATCACTAATTGTCTCTTCTCATCATAATACCTCATCTTTACAAGATATTTCTCATTTTGTTTCCTTACCTACTTAAGAGGTTTCCTATGATAGTTTACTATCAGCTTCACCTTTGTTTCCTACTAATGTATGTCCTTAAAATGTTCACCCCATGCATACTTGAGCTAAGTCTGATATTGTTCAAAGATGTATTCATCCAACTCTCTTACTTACTCATGTTGAACCAAAATCTCACAAACAAGCCCTTGTTGATCCCACTTGGTTGGCTGCTATGCAAACCAAATATTCTTCTTTTTTCACTCAAAATACATGGACTCTAACATCTTTTCTTGTTGGACAACATCCTATTGGTTGTAAGTGGGTGTGTCAAGTTAAGGAAAATTTGGATGGCACAATTAATAAATATAAAGCTCGTCTTATGGAAAAGGGTTTTCATCAACAATTTGGTTTTGATTATAATAAAATGTTTACTCCAGTAATCAAACCAATAGCAGTTCATCTTGTTTTGATTTTGGCTCTTACTCATAGCTGGCCTTTAAAGCAAATTAATGTCAATAATGCATTCTTAAATGGATTTCTTGCAGAAGAAGTATATATGTGTCAACCACTGGGGTTTGAGGTTGCTAACAAATCATTGGTCTGTAAACTGGACAAGGTCATCTACCGTCTAAAATAGGAACCACATGCTTGGTTTGAAAGATTGCAAGCTACATTATTCCAACTTCATTTTACTACTAGTAAATGTGATCCTTCGTTGTTCATATATTCCAAAAATGGTTCTAAAATATATGTTTTGGTTTATGTGGATGACATTATAATTACAACCAGTAACTCATCACTCATTTAGACTTTTATCCAACAACTCAACTCTAAATTTTCTCTCAAGGGACTAGGTGACTTGGATTATTTTCTAGGGATTGAAGTTCGCTTTAAACTTGATGGTTCGCTTTATCTTACTCAATCCAAGTATATTAGGGATATTCTTTCAAAAACCAGTATGTTGAAGGCCAAACCTATTTCTTCACCAATGGTTGTAAACTAACTAAAACTGGTTCAAAAGTTTTGTCTGATGCATCTCTATACAGATCTATTATTGGAGTTCTTCAATATGCAACAATTGTTAGAAAAGAATGGCCCAATCCAAGAGGGGGTGAATTGGATTCAATGACCCTTTAAAAAATTTATCAGAGTTTTTGGATCTTAAATTCAATCAAAACTTTTCTATGACAGAATTTTCAAATGAAGCACTCTTAAAGACTTGTTACAATGATATGAATGCAATGTGCAACTTGATTACAAGACAATGAGGTTCAAATATAATATCCAATTATAGATTTAAACCATCAAAATTCACATACACATGTTAATCAAGTTTTATCTTCTTTAAAGCACAACCAAGAAATTACAAAATAAGAGATAAGGTTGAAGAAGATTGCACAAGTCTTTTATACTGATTCAGCCACTCCACATGTGACCTACATCCAGTCCTTAATCACCACCTGATTAAGATTTGATCCACTATCTTTTAGCAAGAAGGTTTACAAGCACACACACATGCATATACTTCACTACAAAAAGATAACCACTTTCTTGACCCCAAGAAAGTAACCCTTGTAGAACCCACTACAAGAAACTTCACCACTTGAGAAACCCTTCTCAAGATTTTTCACAAAGATTCACAAAGAATAAAATGAAACGAATTCACCTGGAATTCTTGAACAAATCTTTGTCTTCCTCTTTCAAGTGTATGATGATGATGATGATTTCCTCACAAGCTTTTCACAAACGTTTTTCTCTTGGATTTCACAAAGAAAACTCTCCAAGATGTCACACAGACTCTCTAAAACGTTTTTACCAGTTGATTATCAGTTCTTACTCAATGTTATGAAGTTTCAAAAGAGTTCAAACTATTTATAAAAATTCAAACCCAGATAATCGATTATTTTAAAGAATAATCGATTATTTTGTTCTTCAGATTTCTGGAAATCAATCAAGAACAATTTAATCGATTATTTAGCTGGATAATCGATTATTCCAGAGAGTTGTTCTTGAAATAATCGATTATTTTGGCAAATAATCGATTATTACAGCAAGGCATTCCACTTAGCCCACTTGCTGAAATAATCGATTATATTTAACAATAATCGATTATTTTGAGTCAGTTCTTAAAACTTCATTTTAAGTCTCAAAATAATTTTCCAATGTTTAACTCATCATCATCTACTCCCTACTTGATTCTAGACAAGATTTGCTCAATGCACAAAGCACACACAGACACAAATATAACAATTCATTTATAACAATTTGCTTCCTAAGCTCTATTACATAGCTATACTTCAAGGTATTTTTCTTGAATCTTCCTTGACTTTGTTTTTGTGTTCAATGTTGTTGTTGTACACTTGTTGTCTCCAAGTTGTTGTGATCATCAAAACTCTTAAAGTCTTCAGCTCCCCTAAGCTCAACAACAATTACTCATTTAGAAATCAACTTTGATATTAATAAAGTCTGCTAGTTTATGTCTTCTCCTCTTAAAGATCATTGGTCATTTGTCAAATGCATATTACGTTATCTAAAAGGCATCATTACTTGGGGATTGCATCTACTACCTACTCCTACATCTGCTCCCTTTTCTTTGACAACATTTTGTGATGTTAATTGGGTTGTAGATCCAGATGATCGTAGATCCACTTTTGGTGCATGTGTTCTTCTTGGTCCAAATCTCATCTCACGGTGGTCCAAGAAGCAAGTTGTAGTGGCTTGATCTAGCACTGAGGCTAAGTATCGTAGTCTTACTCTAGCTACTACAGAGGTTCTTTGGATTCAGACCTTATTGTCTAAACTTGTTGATCATAATAGACCAATAATTTATTGTGATAATCTCAATACATTTGCCTTAGCCCCAACTATGTTCTTCTTGCTTGTACAAAACATCTTGAGTTAGATTTTTTCTTTGTTAGAGAAAAGGTTTTGACCAAGCAACTTAAAGTTGTTCATGTTCCAACTTCAAAACAGCATGCTAATATTCTTACTAAAGCTTTTGCCCCCTCTCGATTTTGCTTGCTTCAATCCAAACTCAGTTTGGGTAATTGTGCTATTTTTCACCCAACATGAGTTTGTAGGGGGTATTAGGGTATAAGAAATAAAAAGCATTTTTTGCTTATATTTTACAATGTACTTTTCTTTTCTTTGTTAAATGGGTTGGGCCCAATATGTTGCTGACTCATTGACTGTTGTATCAAACTATATATAGGTGAATTCTATCTTTTGTAATTATCTTAACATAATCAATACAGTTACTATTCACTTACATATTTTCTCTTTGTATGAATTTCTTCAATTTCATGTGTAATAAATTGCCCTTCAAAGCTTTATTTTGCACACTTGTATCCCTTCTTTATTCTTAAATTCATAGTCTCTTCACTCCCCCGAGAGGTCTACATATCATTTCCTTGTGTCTTTGAAGACCTTTCTTGCTAACTCTTCCTTGAAACTAATTTGCTTTCTCCTTTTAATTGCCTCCACTCGATCCTTAAAATTCCATCCTGAAGTTTGCTCTTTCCTATCTTATCAACTCTTACTTCCATGATAAAGTCTCTGTGCTGAGTATTCAAGCTCTTCTTCTCAAATATCACTTCATTTCATTATTTTTGTTTAACTTTAAAATCCATGACCAAGTCTCTAAAATGAGTACTCAAGCTCTCTCCAAGTATCACTTTATTATATTGTAATTTCTTACTATAACTCTCATGTACAAAACTAATGAGAGTGAATGTTATACAAAACAAAACTTATGTTCAGTATCATAGTTACGATTGATATTGTTCTCCAATTAAAATTGAAATTTCACCCTAGTAATATGCATAAATGGATATTATTGAAGTTTGTATTAAATGTAAACACATTACTAAGGTGAAACTCTAATTGTGATTGGAAAGTGGTATCTCTTAAGAAAGTGAATTTAAAACCTAACTCAACTTTACGAAATCGATTTGTAAGATGAGAATTACTTCTACTTATAAATACTAGTATGATCATTTCACTAGTTGATGTGAGTTTTCCAACACATCCCGTCACACACTAGACTAGACATTCCTAACAAAAACTTCGTAGGATACCCTTTGATATCATCTTAGAATGTGAGTTATTAAACCTAATTCAATCTTATAAAATCGACTTGTCAAGTGAATATTACTCTTCACTTAAATATATTATTATGATCTTATCACTAATCAATGTTTGATCTCTATCAATATCAACAATACCTATGTTACTGTATCAAAGCTTTGTCCTATTATATATTGCATTTTTTTGTACAAATTTTGATAAAATTATTTGAATGTGAGAGATTGAGATTATAATCCTTCATTATAAATAGATGTACAATGAGGAAAATTTGTGCGATAGCGGGATAAGTACCAAGGAGAAGTCCAATTTCACAATATTCAAGAGAGAAAAATTATTACATAAATCTCAATACACAGTCCAATGGTTGAAACCAAGGGCACATAATGACACCAAAATTCAACCTAATGTTGCCTGCGAGTTACATAATTCTGTAGTCACTAGTCAACTACATCTAGTTGCTTATATAATTTACAGAACAACATCAATAATCAAGATAACTTCAAAGTATGCTCACCTGTAGTAAATTATATTTATTGATTGATACAAAGTACCCTCCTAAATGCCGGCAAGCTTACCCTATTATCTTTGCATATACATGAACTACCTACCATTTGATAGATAGCATAGTGAACATTTTGTGCTGAACATCTGATGTGAAGTTAAACCTCCCCCACATATTTTGATGACAGCTTCTATCACAGATGTACATACTCAGAACCAAGACTTTCACTCTTCAATTAAAAAAAAAGAAAAAAGCACAGGCCTACTGCAAAGAATATCTGATATACAACATTAGATTGACCCATACTCCAATGATTCCCAGCTGAAGGGCTGGAAAACATAATAGACTTTGGGTGAGCTTTTAAAGAGCAATGCCACACAGACACACACGGCTGCAATGGCCACCATCGACAGCATTGCCGGCCTATAAACAAGTGTAGTTCTTCTCACACCACCATACGCCAGCTTGTGCTGGCATAGCCCACAATGGTGTGGCGTTGCTGTTGTTTCAATCTTCTCAGTCTGCAAACTTGAAACTTTTGATGACCGATGCCCTTCTGATTGCTTCTGCTTTGTGTTACTATCAACAAGGGTACCTGGGATATCAAGAACATGCTGACTTCTGCATGTCTTGCTTGTTTTCCTCTGGACAAGTTGAATGTAGGAGTAGTAGCCCCGCAAGGATGCATAGTCATAGGGTGTCAAACCTGTCGTGTCCTTAGCACCTTTCCATGCTTCAGTTGCCACCTGAACATGGCAAACATAGGAGTAAAACATTTTGTACTAAATCCTTACGCATGTAATTCACATAGGAGTAAAACATTAACAATACACATTGAACTGCAACGTGCACAGGAACTTGCCCAAGAAGGTGAAAAGTGTGAAAGAAGAATGCTTTTAATTAACAGAATAAAGGGGTGTTGGGAAGAACTTGGTGCATATTTGAGCTTACAAAAGTGACGTTATGAGAGTTATACGTAGAACTTGTTTGGATATAAACTTAAAAAGACTTTTGAGAACTTATTTAATGAAAATAAAGAACTTTTTCCAGTAGAGAAACTTTTAAAAACATTTCTAACTTATACCCAAATAGACTCTTATACTCCTTCTGTAAGTACTTTTCAACTAATTACAATAAATTTCATGTGAAACTTAATATAGATAAGCTCATATGATATGGTTTAAGTGATTAAGTTGTTCGCCCAAATGTTCCCTAAATAATAGTTGTTTAACTGTAGTCTTTATACCCACCTTTCCCACCCCTATTTATGGTAATAGTTAAAAAGATCTATAGGATTTGTTTGGATAAACTTCTTCAAAAAAACTTATAAGAGAAGAAAATAAGAAAAACATGAAATTAGCTTCTCTAAAACATAAGCTAATTTATAAAAGCTCATTCATATTAGCTTCTCCAAAAACATAGTTTCAATTAATGCATAAGCTAATTTTATCTTATGGAGAAAGTTATTTCATTTTTCCTTCATATTTATTTTCTTTTCTTTCAAGTTATTTTGGAGAAATTTATTCAAAACAGACCCATATGTTGCATACAGAAGAGAAAGGAATTACCATTCCTGGATCATCAGTTAATGCATCCAATACATTCTCTGAGCCATGCATACTTGCTGCAACATGAAGGGGAGTCAACCCAGCAGGCCCAATAGTATCAGGTCTGAATAAGAACCTGTCAGGGGACTTCTTGACTTGATTCTCTTTACCATCTCCATCATCTGAAGCTTTAAGTGGCACAAATTTTAACAGTAGTTCCACCATAGGCCTGCAATTTCTTTTTACAGCATTGTGCAGAAGACCCATCTCTAACAATGCAAACTCAACAGAGGCATGATCTCCTGTATCAACAGTGCCCTCAAAGATAATGTCCAAGAGTTTCTTCATCACAGCACACCAGTCATGGTCCATAGCGAAGCCGACAAGCCACATGAACCGATTAAAATGGAATCGATCTTGGACAGGCGCCATGGACCCTAGCCTAACTTTCACACGATTTCGATGAAGGAGCCAACCCATTTCTTGTATGAAATGCAATGCTCGAGTCTTCTCTTCCATTAGTTTGGATTTTATCTGGATGTCATCAGCAGTCTCAGCAACCTCAATGACATTCTCCAGCTTACATATCTCTGAACAAATTTCTTTTTCTGCTACTATGAATGGAAAGGAACAGCTGCTAAGACCATTATCTTCCACCTGAATATAGATTATCAAATCTGATATTAAATATGGCTTTAAAATCTAGAGAAAAAGAAATTCCATTTGTTCAGAATATCTTTTATCTGATTCTAACACTAGACAATTCTCTGATTCATTAGCAGAAACTATCTATCTACATGCTTTGTATGGATAGGTTACTTGTCTCCATTCAGCAATTTCTTAAACCATTTTCTAAGAAATTTGAAAAGTTATTGTTTGGTGTCAGAAATAAATCATCAGTTTTACAAAACTAGTTTTGCCTAAGAAAAAACCACATAGTTGCATATTAATATGTGTCTCAATACATGAAAAAAGGGGGAGGGGTGATGTCAAAAACTACAAACGACCTTCAAAGTTTATTAAAGTCACCAAATGGCAGGCATCAATAACAGTATATATCCAATCAAAGATAAATTGATGAAGGAAGTTTCAAAAGTATGCTGCAGTTCCTTCTGAGCTTCAGCCAACATAAAGAAGTCCCCATTGAAGAATAAAAAATTATTTCACGAACTTTTCTGAAGAGAAGGCCTGTGCAAAAATAAGAAAAATAAAATTGAGTATAAGTGGGTACCACCTCAATAAACCCTCTTCCAGTCACATTCGGTATGTGACATGAGAAGCTGAAATGCTGAAGCTCATGGTGCTCATTGGCTACATCAGCACCGTCAATCAAATTATAACAACTATCTTGTACCAAATATTTCCCTTCAAGAGCACAGAGCAACCTGAAATCAAGAGGAAGGGATTAAAATTCTGGTCCAATTGTAGTATATAAAATCCAGAGCACTGATCTTCCTCCATTCCCAAATTTATATTATATTGAAGAGGAGTGCTGGCAACACTCATTATTATTGGTTAAAATTTATTGAAAACTACAAAATCATGAGTAAAACTCATTAAAAATAAGCATTGAGATATAAAATTTTGTGATTTACGATAAGTTTCAATAGTAAAAAATGTTCAAAAAAAAGTATCAGAAAGTGTTGCTAGTATTTCTGTCTATATAAAAGGAATTGTCTAGCCTTTTTACCACGTGGACTCTAATCTTTTGCCATGTGGATTTTGAATCTGCCATTTGGCAAGAACTGATACACTTTTTAATTGTATTATTAATACTTTTTAATTTTCAAAACCAATATCTATCACTTTTAAAATGCTTAAAGTTTATCCCTCTCTTTTTTTTTCTTTTCAGCAAATTACCCATCAAATTTTGTATTTTTTTCCTCTTCCTATGTTTTTCTTCTCTTAAAATATATACACTTCAAAAAAATGTAAGAAAAAAAAAAACATCATTCAAAAATTTACTTAAGATTTCATTTTTCTTTAACAATCAATCATTGACAATCATATTTATATATATTTCTATAACAGTAAATTCACATTTAAATGATTAAAATGACAAATTAAGAATTTTAAAAAAATTATCTTAAATTAAAATAAATATTGGTCACAAAGAAATATTAATATTTATTTTTTCATTTCCATTTAATATTTAAATTAGATACATTAGTTTTTCTCAATCTTTATTTTTTTGGTCCTACTATGGGTATTCCCAACTCACTGGACCAAAAACTAACTCACCAGCAGTACTGTGACTGCACTAGCCGAATGGGTTTTTACACACGACGGGGATCAAACACAAGTTCACCAATAAATAGATCATCTTGACAACATGTGAGTGCAAATTGTCTAACCACTATGTCAATTCATGGGGTTTTTTTCTCAACCTTTTTAGCAATGCATTTTTGAAAATATTATGAAATTAAATAATAAAAATTATATGCTTACTTATGAAGGTTTCAAAAAGAAAGAATCACACCATTCCTTAAAGAGATAATCTAATTTTTTATTACAGTACGATATTTACAAGTTTTATGCTTTTAAATTTTCAAAGTTTTGACTTTTGAGTTTGATTAATAATATATTATAATTTTTTCATTTTTATAAATATATAAATGTAATTTTCCTAATAGAAATCTTATGTAGTATATATATGAGGAGATAATTTTAATCCTTTAATTAATTAAGGTTGAATTATTTTAATATTAAAAGGTAATTTAACTATATGGTTGTAAATAATAGATTTAATTAACTACCAATGTTAAAAAGCAATTATTCATAACATATAACTTAGAAGTATAAACGTGTCAAATGGATTTTGTTATAAAAATATAATTCAAATCGAAAACCATGCATGACTAATTTTATTTTAAAAATTAATCAAGTGAAATTATTAGAGAAATTAATTTTGAGTACACAAATATGATTTTAAATATCACCAATAATTGAATATGTGAAAAGAGAAAAATGTTTATTGGATATTTGGATAAAAATCTAATTAATCTAATCTAATCCATAATTCTTTTATCCTATATAGTTGGTCCGAAAGTTAAAGTACATCTGAATAGACATTCTTAAAACTTTTAATTATTTGTAAAATACATATTAAATATTTGTTCAATAAAATTATATTTGTATCTACTTAACCTATACAATTGACATATAAGATAATTTATTTTTAATAAAGTTAGTCCATGTCAGAAATGAAAATCACTTGAACTTCTATTTCGATAAACTTTTCCATAAGAATATATAGAAAAAGAAAATAAGAAGGTAAAATGTATAGAGTTTCTTCCACAAATTAAAATCATCTTATCTTTCATAGAAACTTTCTCATCCAACTTTTCTAAAATTTGAGATGTATAAGTTGATTTTAACTTATGAGAAAAGCTCAAGTCAATTTACATTCTTATTTTGTTCCTCAATAAATGCCTATAAAGAAGTTTATTCATACAAAACCTTGTAATAGGAGTTTAAAGGTCATGTTATAAATTATCTTAAAATATGGTATAAAATATTCATTCTAAAGTAATCAATAATTTCAATAAATTATTGTGTTATAATTATTAATATTCTTATTTGTTACACTTTACCTTAATGCTTTATATTATTTATAGATAAATTATTTTCTAATTACAAGTATGCTATTATGCTTATATCTTATGTTTGATTAATTTTTTTATACAATATTATCTTCATTAAATTTTAAAAACATATAATCTGACATATTTTATATTTTTAGTTTTTTTTTTTTAAATTTAATTTTACCATGCTAGTTGCAACACACGGGTATACCAGGACATTTTGATAGTGTGTGTCTCTCTATCATCCATTTTTAGAAACTGTTTCAGTGCCTGGAGAAGTAATGCATAACATTAACCATGTGAAGTTATATTTTCTTTGACAATCCTATCCAATCATATTGCCCAAGGAAGGCATATAAACATCTTCAACAAGCAACACAAACATCATATGTTTTTGTTTTTTCCTTAAATTTCTTATGAATATGTCCACCAGTATAATAACTGAAATAAGTACAGCTCAACACATGCCTCTGCGACTCTACCTATGTGCTCTTCTAGAGCAAGAATCTCTCAAGTCTCAACTAAACAAAATGAAGTCATCAGGTGTACAGCTATTTACCTCGTGTTGGACTGCAAAAGATTGAATCCTTTCACAATAAATTGAGCACTAGCACTTGCAGAAACAGCAAGTGGTTTAATGCACAAAATCTGACAATTTTGTGGGCTTTTGAGGCGCAACGGTACATCCAAGACCACCTGACCTGCGGTAGAAAATTACAAAATACAAAATAAATATGTTAGTTACCTAAGTAAGATGATAGAAGATTCTAGTGATAATTGAAATACAATCACATGGGAAGAATGCAGACAACAGAGTGAGAGAGAACAAACCATTATACAGAAAAGCTACAGAGTGCTGCACTCTTGTATAGATCCATCCTGTTCTCCAGAAAGAATCAGTTGACGCGGCAAGCTTTTTCAAGCTGGATCCAAGATTATAGCATAGCTGCATTATGAAATAGTAATAAATAAGAACATTTAGATTTTCTTTGATTGTTCCCATGGTTGCAGTATGCAACCAACATATGATAATATATCAAATTATACCTCTTCCCATGCAGAATTTTCTAGACGGAGATATATAGTTAATATGATACAGCCTGGCCTTATATAGCTCTCTATCTCTGTGGGGCTGTGGGATAACCAGTTAAGGATCTGGTGTAAAGAAAAACATAAATCAAACACCTTACAAGTTACAACAAAACAGTGCGGTGAAATTGTTTATAGCAATTTCAAGGCAGCGATAAAGTACCTGTGATCGGAGAGCATGGGGGAAATCATTTGGTGCCTTACCAAATAGTTTGAATACAATTCGATCCGTGCGACTCTGAAGAAAGGAAACAAATAACATGTCAATAAATACAATCCTCTGACAGCCACCATTACACTCAAATAAGTAAAAAGTTATTAAACTATGGAGGAGGAGGATGGATGCTCTATCTCTACATAGATTATGACTTTTATGAACACCAAAGTATATTACTTTATCAATTAGTAAGAAATAAATCAATTATATACACGAGTTGAGAAATACAAAAGCACAAGTTTCAAAAATTTACATCAGGTAACCAATTCCATGGATTTGCTATGGCTGAGAAATCTACAATACAAGAATATTTGGCTTAGCTGATAGACAAATTAAAACTAAAAAGAAACAAATGAATTAAAAGATTGTTTGCTAACTAACAATCTAACATAATATACTCATCCAAGCATGCTTTATAGTCTATATGATAACAAATGAATTAACAAGTGCCTTATCTGTTCTTTGATATAAAAGAAATAGGAACATTATCAAATTATACGGAATAAGGAAATGAAATCAAAATACTAAAATAATATACCTGAGCTTCTCCACTAGAACTAGATGGTGACTGGGTAGAGGTTGAATCTGAGTTTCTACTTGTCTGTGGTGGACTTGACCTGAGAGAGTCACACTGAACCCATAAAGGGTGATCATGAGATCCAAGCCCTGAAGGCAACGGCGGATGAGAATTCCTTGGGTTCTCAACATAATCCTGTACATCATCATATACACTATTCAAGTCAATATTACTTAACCCAATTCTTCCAACTGTAGTCCCTGCTGCAACTGATTGGGTTGGAAGGCTATCTCTTGACAGAAGTACATTTGAGGACTGTGGTCCTGAAGGAGATAGAGATTTTAGCTTTACTACTCCATCACTGCCTGAAGCTATACATTTTTTAGCCATATCATGAGCAGGAGTCATCTGACATTGTAACGTAGACTCTTGAGGGTCGTGATGGATTAGACCATCATCCATCTTGATAGAAGAACTGTAAGGTCTGGATGGTTCGGGACCATTTGAATTTGTGTTTGGAACATTATGCATAGTTCCAGATGTCCCAGCTTTTAACAAATCTTGAGATCCATCCAATAAAGACGCAATATTTCTTCCATTAATTGTACCAGCTAGATTTGCCAGGTTTCTCAACAGATGAGATAGAACATCCTGGTTTCTCATATTATCTGAGCCATTTGCTGCAATTTGTAGAAGGTAAAATATGTGCCAAATAAGTATGCCAATAATGAAATGCAACACTATGATAGATAGACATAAAACTACAAAAAACCATAGGTAATTAGAATAAGCTCAAAGGCAGCTTTCATCCTTTTTCAACAAATGTTTCAGCAGAACACGTTCTCACTATAAGGGTAAGGCTTCGAGCTTTCTAGTGATCCAATATTTATGTGCCCAAAACTTGGAAGGAATATGAATAAAAAAATGAAATGATAATATGATAGTACAGCCAAGAAAGACAACAAAACAAAATCACTATTCTAATGATCAGTCCAGGGTAACTTCCATTACCCAAATGATTTTCCCATCCTTTTGGCTATTGAAAATCCATGGTAGAGAATAGGAGTCGAGCTAAATTGTTCAAGACAACCACCAAGGTTTCAAGTAGAGTTAACCTAACGGTGAAGAAATTCTTAAATACCATTGGAGAAAAATAGATTCATAAAATCACCATAGCAACTAAGCAAGACATTCATTTAAATAATGCCTATTAGCATCACTAAATCATCATTACAATCAGGACACACATTTAATCCATACCATAAGATAACACATCCCAAATCATCCATGTTAGCATTATCAATTCAGCACTGAATTACCTTTTAAGACTTTACTAATCCACCTTCAAGTCATGAATGTTGGGCATGTAAACTCACTAGCTACTATAATACTAAATTACTACGAAATAAAGAGATCCAAGCACCAAGATCATATGCTGGAGTAACAAAAAAGGGCCAATTATATCAAACAATAAAAGGAACTTTATAAATATCCAGCATTATGTTATGTTAAATTTTTCTGGTTTTTTGTACAAATACTAGTAATAATTCCAGCAACCTGAATTAGGAAAACAATCAATGAGACAGCCAACCTAAAAAATCGCATTGGTGCTTAGAATTAAAGTGGGGCCAGTACTAAATTTCATATTTGGTATGCTTTTCAATTTAAGAATTAGAGTTCTAATTCTGAATGATAATTTCTAAGACTTGAAAAACAACTATCTACTATAGCCCTTCTCAACTCACCAATTCTAATTCCAAGAAACAAGAATAAATAAGATGCACTCTACATCCCACAATACATATATGAATATAACAACTCCAGCCACCTAGGTTTAATACTTCAACAACCATCACCTCCACAGCCGCCATTCCAATTTGCCACCACTACTTGGCTACTTGCACCACCGCTATATAATCTACTGTCACAGTATTATTAATTAATTTAAATGTGTTGGCAACATACATACATACATATATATCAAACAAGAACATTAGAACTAAAATCAGACTATAATTTTATTTCATAATTCATTGTGATTTGGGCCATTTGGCACAACGGCAAGGTACTACCCATGCGACCTGGTGGTCGTGGGTTCCAGGGACTGAAATCACCTCTCCACCTGTGAGAGTAAGGCTGCATACATTTGACTCTCCCCACACCTCAGAATAGTATCCCACACACCAGGCAACCCAATTCATTGTGCAATGCAATCATAAAGTTCAAATTAAAATTAAAAGAATTATAATTCCAAACATCAATAGTGATTTGGTGGGTATTTTTGTTTTGGTGAAATACAGAATAACAAAACTAAAAACCTCTAGGAAAACTAGTCCTAGTAAAATCTGTCCTCAAGGCATTACAAATAAACTCTGGCACAACATCATAAACATGTCTCTGACAATTGATTTGCATCCCATGCTTAGCCAACAAATCCACAACCTGATTTGCCTCCCTGAAAACATGCCTCTACAAATATTACCATTATGTTGTCCATAGGGTGGATGTTACCCTGTTATGAGAATCACTAGGGAACTAACCAAAGTTGTTAGTAGGTGGATAAATGGTGCACAAGAGATTATTTTACCCAAGCAAAGGACTGCCCTTTCACTTCTACTATTAAGAACACCAAATCATCCTATTCTTCAAGGAGGAAATATCACCCAGACAATGCAACAAACAATGGAAAAAGAGAAGTTTCCACAGATATATATCTTTGGGGGGAAAATCCCAGGTATTAAGATTAAGTGCAAACTTCTGCAGTCTCAATGACATAACTTAGGTAAAATGTTACAAGTGCTCAGTGTAACATATCAGATTAGCCATGCCAAAGGATATTAAAATTTCGGTTAAGGTTCAACCTCTTAACATTATCAAAGGGACACCTAGAAATATTTCTAGAGAATTATCCAGACACATATCTCTCCAGTTAAAATAAAAACTGGAGAGTGTCCAGTTTAATAATCTCACCATTCATACATACTTTGTTTATACTTTATATATTAACTTTATTAAATATTAAAATTAAGCAAGGGCTGAGATTGCGTCCGGTTTTTTCTAATCTGGAGAGAATCTTTTTCCAGAATTATCCACCCAAAAGCACAAGAAAATTACAGGAGTTTTGAGAATCAATTCCCATCAAACTCGGAAGTTAATAATTGTTAGTTATACATATTATAGATACCATTTCTTGAAGATAATAATTATTTATTTTCAAGTTACCTCCTCGGAAAATTTATTTATGGTACAAAAGTTTCGACATGAAAGCATAAATCACAAGTTCAAAGATATCAATTAAATCCTGTCAGTTAGGTGTAGTCCATTACCCATACAGAGAGGATATACAGACAAAAACAAGACAATAAATAGCCAAATAAATAAGTTATGGTTATGAAGAATGCCATGCAGATAAACTTCTGAACAGACGCAAACTCACAATGCATATTGGATAGTATCCTCAGCAGACTCATTAACAGATAGGTACTGCCCTTTTCTTCATTCACAGAGCCTCCATTAACTACAGTAGCATCAGGATGTGTTTTCCTCCTCCTCTTATTGTGGCCTGCCAGACGCCTTCGACAACTTCTCTTCCCTTCATCAAATTCTTCAAGGACATGAAACCTGCCATAATTTTAACAAGTTATACCACCAACTTGGGGTGCTGAAGAAAATGTTCTGGAAACTAAAAATGCACATAGAGCAGGCTTTAAGCAATCAACTACAACGACAAGTAACATGGAGGGCTAGGGATTAATAACTTCACACCACACAGACCCTGGATTTTTCATCTTCCTCTTTAGAATATGTTCCAAAATATTAATGTGATGAACAATACATAAATACAAAATGAGCTCTCCATGAAACTATCATTTCATAACCTAACTAACCTGCTACACTGTTGACAGAATCTCTGCATAACATTTCCAACTAGAGCCTGGCTTGCCTTGGAATGCATATCACAAACTTTGTGGCGACGGTGGTAATCCTTCGCATTACTAAGATCAGTCCTACAATCTTCCACCTGACAAACAGCCCGATTCGAACTACTCGCAGCTATCTTTGTCTTCTTTCCACTTTTTTCCTCCCCTTCTATGATAGGGTATACTTGACCCCCAAGGTTCAAATTAAGAGAACCAGAACCAGTTCCATCATTCATTTCCACCCCTGCTTCTTCAATAACACCTCTCCTCCTCTTCTCCAATTCTCTCTTTTCTTCCCCAAGGTTAACACCATCATATGCAGGAGACAAATTGTTAGTACCATCAGCAGTTGCAAGAATTTCAGGATCAGTAGGGAACAATTGACGACTCCCACAATCTGATGGCACTGAATTCAGTTGCCTAGCAGTGAAAAGATCCCCATCCCATTTCCAATCATTCAAATCCCATTCTAAACTTCTCTTTCCAACACTCTTCATCTCCGGCACCACAGGTCCATAAAAATATGGACTTTTCCCCTCTAATTGAGCCTCCATGAATCAAGACCTCCACAATAAAAAAAAATCAGCAAAATCACAAACACCCAGATTCCAAATCCACCAGAACACAACACCCAATTGGAGAAATCACAGCAAAAACACCCAGACTTAAAACCCTACCACCATAAACACTAGCTTTATTCACCCAGTAACACCAAATAACAAGAACAATAAACCCCACACGGATCCAAACAACAGCTGCATACCCAAAACCAGCAAGGAGGGCAGAATCAACACTGAAATCAAGGGGAAGCAACCCAGAATTGCAAAATCCAACCTTGCAGCATCATTTCACACGGGCCAAGAGCTCAATGTCACATGTGTTTTGAAGGGTGAAAGATGTTTGCATCAGAAGTGATGGGAAGTTGAAAGGAAGAGAAGAGAGGCAAAATTGGAAGTGGAGAGATGGGGAGAATGAAGAATATAGAAGGTGGCCACAGAAAGCATGCGTCAAACAGAGGGAAATTAGGAAAAGGTTAGGAACGAATGTGAAGAAAATGCTGTTTCTGTGCTGAGACAGTGCCTCTCTCTCTCTCTCTTAATTTCTGTGTGATGCCATGGTAAAGGAATCTTAGGGGCTATAAACTCTTTCTCTGTGGTAAAACTGAAATCAAGAAATTGTAAAAGTCTGAAACAAAATATGCACACAATGACCGAGGAAGGTAACAACTGACTACTACCTACGTTGTCATTAATAATTTTAAATTTGTTTGACTTACATTTTTTTTTTGTTACTACACTGTGTAAATCTGCAAATCAAATTTCTAATTTTAAAATTAAATAATATTAGCTATTTTAAGCATGTCATCTAATATTAAACATAGTAACATGTTAATGATGACCAACAATGCAGCACCATTATGGACATTATTAATATATACTTTCTTTATTTTTTTTTTAATTGTTTTGTTAGTATTTTATTATTTTTTTATTGTTATTTTTCTAAAACTAATGATTTATTAATTTTTTTTATGTATTTTTATTCTTGATAATTAATATATGTTTACTGAATAATGTGTCTATTCATTTTCTAATATACTTATTTCTTCTTCAACCATCTAAAGGGTATAACAGGAAAATAGATAATAAATACTTTGAAAAACTAAAATATCAATCATTTTCTTAATTCTTGTACATAACCTTAAACAACAATAAAAAAATGAAAGAAATATATATATATTAATTTTGAATAATATGTTAGGAATGAACCAATATTATTTAATTTTAAAAAGTAAGAGGCAAAATTTGTAATAAAATCTTTTTAAGAGATCAAAATTACATAATTTCCAAAATTAATTTAAGTCAATTTATTTTATATACCAACTTATAAATCTTATTTATTGAATAAAATAAGGGAACATTTGGTTTCATGTTCCATATACCCAAAATTAGTTTTGTTGGGTTTGAAATTCTTGGAATGTTGTCATTGCATGTTTGGTTGTTTGACAAAAAAATAAAGATTTTAAGCTGCCAAAAATTCATGTCCTCCAAGAAGCAACTTATAATATTTTCTCCATCAAACAAAATTGATTAGAGCTTAGGAAGCAACCACCATCCAAATGTATTTATGAAGTTAAAAGAGTTTTAGATTGGTTATATTATGGAACTAACCCCCGTATTTATGTTTCAAATCATTTTTTTTTGTCACTTACCATATAGCTTCTTCCTCTTCTTACCATATTTTATAAAGCTTAAAGTTACTCTTAGACTTAACTTTTAATCTTGTTTCTTTTCTAGTCGTACAAACATTAAATATTGAGGTTTGGTTGTTGACAATTATTAATATTTTATTAATTCATTTCTACTATCAAATTTTATGGGTTATGCTGAAGGAAGCTTAATATACGTTCATTGTTTTTGTTCTTTTTATTCTCACTAAATCTACTCTTGATCTTTCTAATTTTCAAAGTAAGTTGCAGTTCTCTTTGTTCTTTTAATCTCTCTAAATATGTTTGTTGTTCTTACTGCATAATTTATATTCTACTTATTGATTGTTTTTCACATTTAACAAGAAGATATATTGATTATGAATCTATGCTTCTTAAAACACATTATTTTCTTTGTTATCCAAACTTTATGTTTGTTAATATGATTGAGTTTATGTTCATGTTTAGAATTACAAATACCAAAATAGACAAGGTTGTTTGGGAAGCAAATGAGAGTTTCATTATAGCATGCTTAGAGCACCTGACTAATACAGAACACCTTAGTACTAGTTTTAGCAAGAACGGGTGGCTTAGAATTTCAATCAAATTTAAGGAGTTAACTAGAAGAGACTATCTAAAGTCGAAGTTTAAGAATAGGTATGATAACCTTAGAAGAGATTGATGAGCATGGTATAAATTATTTAGTAAAGAAACGGGCTTGGGATGGGACAATACAAAGAATATCATTGAGGTACCAAATGATTGGTGGGAAAGGAAAATATTGGTATGTGCTAAATAAGTGTGCATTTTGATAAGGATTAGGCTTATGTTTAGTGTTGCTATCATGATGATATTAGGTTGTAAACATGGAAGAAAACCCTCAATATGCAAAATTTAGGCGCTATAGGCATGCATTTGCTTAGTAGTTGACCACACTTTTTAAGGATGTTGTGGTTAATGGAGAGTATGAATATGTTAAGTCATACGAAGAACCTCCCAACAAGGTTTTGAATGCGATAAATATAATACATGTTGTTATTTCTAACAAGTGTGTTAGTGTTTCAGAAAAATATAAGAACATGTAAGATGAAGAACAAGCATATGCATCAGACGATACAAGACGACAGTCGGAAGCTTCATATAGACAAATACAAGTCAAAGCAAAAGAACTCAGACGGAAGGTGGTCAACGACCAAAAAGAAAATCCAGAAAAAATAGAAAGTCTGACCATATACAAGTTGACCAGACAAAAGGAAAAGTCAATACGTTAATGACAAATGCTCAGGCAAAGGTCAAGGCATGAGCCACATATAGACTAGCAGATGCAAACGAAAATTGTCACGCAATCACCTGAAGAATCAAGCTTCAAAAGACAATTTGAATGTCGTCCACACTCATAGGAGAACACACGAAGTCATCTAAATTGTAAGAAGAAAAGAAGAAAGGAGAAAATCAAGCACAAAACTAAAAGCATGCATGTGTCAGAAAAAGTACATTACTTTTTCAGACAAGGACAAAATTCCACAGCTATGAGACTAGAAAAAGGAAAAAAAGGTTCCTAGGTCTCTACTAAACTTAGACACTGCTGCTACCAAGACAAAGAATATTTCACGCAAGGTCTATCACAAGAGACAACATTTAATGCAAGAATCTGAGCATTAAATGAGAGGATCAAACTAGTCGTGAACGACTATATCTGCTTCAACGAACACTTGCAATGGGCAGATTTCACAAGACTATATATAGGTCTCAACATCAAACCTTAAAAGGTTGGCTGTTTGGCCCAAAATGGTTCAAGCAAGAAAAAAGAGTGATATCCAACCCATGATGCAACGAAAGTAGAGATAGAGCATATAGAGTCAAATATGCCATAGTGTATTCATCTTTGTAAACTAAGGAGTTCCAAACATGTGTAACTTAGGAACAAAACCTTAGTGAGTGTACCAACTTATGTATCCTCTCTAGAAGAGTAAACCAAACACTCAAACCTGATTATATGTCTAACATTGTAAAGCCAGACGAGGCTAAGAAAAAAAATACTTGTAAAGCCCAGAGGGGCTTGTCAAAGAATACTCAATGCTAGCCTGAAGAGACTGAAAAGAATATATTAGCGTTGGTGAGTGAAGCCGACGGGCCAGGAGTGGTCGAGAATACTTAGGGAACCAGAAGTGGTTTAAGAATACTAGCGTTGGTGAGTGAAGCCGACGGGCCAGGAGTGGTCGAGAATACTTGGGGAACCAGAAGTGGTTTAAGAATACTAGCGTTGATGAGTAAAGTTGACGGGCCAGGAGTGGTCGAGAATACTCTAGTCCAAGAGTGGACGATAATACTCAATGCTAGCCTGAAGAGGTTGAAAAGAAGATACTAACGTTGATGAGTGAAGTCAACGGGCCAGAAGTGGTCGACAATACTTTTGTACTTAATTGATTATCTAGTGGAACCCTTCAGTTGAAGGAGACTAGACGTAGCTCAGTTGAGCGAACCAGTATAAATATGATTGCATTGTTTTATTTATATTTCAGACGCAAACTCTTCGTAATTGATAAATCATGTTGAAAACCTCGTCTGTTATTTATTCTTCATTGAAACTATTTTTCCAGATGAAGACGCAGATTTTGGTTAGCAAACATAGTACATTGAAAAGCTTTATCTACTGCCTATCTTTAATTGAAACTATTTTGAAAAGGAAAATTCATGAACCGTACTCATTACTGTTATATGAAACATTTTCCCTCAGCAATCGATAAATAGTTCAGACGCAGTGCCCTTGTGTTAAGCAAATTCTGCATAACCGTCTGGTATTTAAAAGTGCAATAGATGAAAAATATTACTCTTGCGAAAATGGCTTTTAAGATATCCTTGTTCACACACACACATATTCAACCCCCCTTCTATGTGTTTCATGTCTAACTTCAGAATAGACTCCCTTAACTAAGGTGTTGCCTATTGGTTTTAACAATGATGTCAATGATGTGTACCATCCAAGTCTTGAGGGCATTAGCCTTAATTTGGAGGAAGGTTCAAGTGACAATGAAGATGGTAGTGTTGGTATAGTAAATGAATTTAAAGGCCTTAATTTCAATGTTTTCTTAAGAAATTGCTTCCCAAGGATTATGAACTCAAAATAACGGGGAGACGAGAAAAAGAAATAATAATATTGTTATGAAAGGTAACAAAAAGGAAAATGCCTAACCAAGAATAGTTGATAGGATTGGTGTACTAGTTAAATCATGTAAATCAAATGTTGATGCTACAACTAGTACATCCATTGGTGATGTAGTGGCAGAACTTCAAAAAATCCATGAAATAAATGTGGTTGTATTTTTCCAGGCAAGTGTGTTCAATTGATGGTGCCCAAGTCAAACAAAGACATGTTCCTTGCATTGGAAGATGATATGGATTGACTTATGATTATAATAGATAACCCAAATGGCTTAACATAATGATTGTTTTATAATAAACCTTGATTTAAAAAAAATATGGATTCCTTGATGGATTGACTTATGATTGTAGTAGATAACTCAAATGACTCAACGAAGCGATTATTGTGTAAAGAACACTAATTTAGGAAATTTTGGATGCCTTGATGGATCAACTTATTTTCTTGTGTTTGTTTTATGTATATTGAACTCTGAATTATTGTTATGTTTGTGTAATAGTAGAATGACTACCATCATGGGTTTGTTTTATGATTATTGAACACTGAATTATTTTATATTGAGGTATGACTATAACCCCATATGAAAATTATGTTTGCATCATTTCACACTTGTTCATAAATTTTTTTATTATATTTGTATATGTGAAAATGAATAATATGAATCATTGGTATGGAGGTTTTAAAACTAATATTGATGAAGATGATGATATTATGGAAAAAGAAACTTATGTGAGTGCACTCGTAGGTGAGTATGTAGTAAAATATTTATGTAAAGAGTTATGTATAACTATTAAACATACATGTCATTCATGGGTGTATGAAATTTTACAAGGTCATCTTATTCATTATTATGAGATATTTTGTATGGAAAAACATATTTTCCATAAACTACGTAAAAATTTAATGTTAAAAATTGTGTTATAACTTATTTGTATATTTTAATTGCTACTTCTTATTATTAAACATATATATATTAAATTATATTTACTTTATTTTTTTAGTATTGCAAACATATTTTTTCTTTTATTCAAACTAGTATTACAAACATATTCAAACTTTATTTTATTATTCTAAGCAAAATATGTCTATATGTAAATAATATATAAACATGAATACCCATTTTAGTAATTATATACTCAAAATCAATTTTGATAACAAGTTTTCAAACAACATTTAATATGAGAATCACATTCATATTCTCTGTCATCTAAACAAAAATTATGTTACTTTTAACTCATATATTTACAATCATTTTCACAAATTTACATCGATTCAAAATTAATTACATCAACACATTTCCAAGCATACACTAAATATAGTTTAGACTTAAACATATTTTTAATTCATACTTCTATATTCTTACTAATAATAAAAAGTATTATCTCATTTCATATACATATTATTTTCGACAGTTTTATCTTTGTAATTTCCTCACAATTTACTTTTTCTCTCTTCACCATTCTTTATTTTGTTTATATTCTTTATAAAAAAAAATTGTTAAACTTTTTGTTTCTTTAATATTTTTCTTTTTTCCTTATGATATTTGTAGATATAATATATTGACGTTGTTTAGTGTGATAGAATGGTGACATCTACTTTAACAACTTATTTGATATGGCACATTAGTATATATAGTAGAAATGTTTATAATTCAATATGTTTTATTAACCCAATTCAACTTAAAGAGATTTAATAAATGATATTTTGTTAATATGATAATATTTCTATTATTTATCTAAAAATATATATTATCAAATATCTTAAAATGTGTTTGGAAGAATGGATTTTGAAAATAAGAGTTAAAAAAAATGTATTTGAAAATAAGATTTTAAAAGGACTGAATTTTACAATTAGCTTTATTCTTAAAATCAAAGAAATGGAAAAGTTAAGGCTAAATATATAGATTGGTTCTTTATTTTTTTTAAAAAATTGTTTTAGTTTTTATTTTTAAAAGATTCATTTTGGTTTTTAACTTTTAATTTTGAGTTAATGTTGTCATTCCACAACATTGATCGATTTCAATTTTAGAATGCAATTTTGAACCTTTTTTAATATATTTACCTACATGAAAACTATGAAACTCAATTAATATTCAAACCACAAAGATTTATATACGTGTTATAAATTGTTTGAAAAGTGAGTCTCATGAGCAATAAAAAAAATGAAAATTTTAATGTTAGATTCTTTTCTAATTATTTGTAGGACTCAATTTTTACCCAAGTTTCATGATGTTTATGAACCTTTTTTGGCTCATGTATTAATTGAGTTCCATATGTTTCATGTAGATGAATTTAATATGATACATTTTGTATCTTGAATTAGTCAAAAACTAGTTTAGAATCGTTCTCTCAAATACTAAATGATAAATGCTTTTACTTGAGAATGATACTCATCTCTTCTAATATGTCTTCCCCCCTTAAACTCTAAAATTTAAATCTGATACATTATATCTAAAGTCAAACCTAAGAGCAAAGATATTACAAAGCAAGTTATGAAGTAACCTGTAGATAGGTTTCATATTTGAGGCCTTCAAGATTTTCCTTAGAGCTTCCTTTTCTATTTGACGATAAACATTACGTCCATATTCTTTATTGTCATTACATCTTCCCAATCCTCCTTGTAGATAAGTCCCTTATGCTCACAACTAGATGTTATGGAAATGGTCTTCTCCTCCTCCAACTTCAATTAGACACCATGTATCGAATTGGAAATGTTCTCCTTCATGTAGGCATTATCCCTAAGGGAAGCACAAGGCCATGGTACCACATCCACTACATCTTGGCATATGGAAACTAACCAACTCTCTCTAGAAAATGCTTCACAAGGAATTCATCCTCTTCCAACCCATTCAGATTGAGCCACTTCCGATGTAGAAACTTTGTTATAAGGAATTCTTCCATAGGAGTTTTTGGCTTTTTAGTGTTGAAGTTAGCCCTAATGAAAATCCTTTCTTTGTATCATGGCTTTGATAGAGACATTTTAGTTATTATCTAATTGTTGTTGGTGTTTAATAAGCATAATAACATCTTTAAAATAATTAGTTCGTTCAAAGATATATTAGGTGTAAATAATTATGAAATTCTTTAAACAAAAGAATGTTATTCTCAAAGTATCCACATACAAGTATTATTGTTAACTAGAACAACACTAATACATTAAAATTATTGTATGAGATTTAATCATGGATATGGTGATATCAATTCATACATATAGGTATAAAAATTGGAGGTAGATATTTATACTGTATGGATCCATAGTGATAAGGCTTCATAATAAGTTATGAAAGTGTCAAAAGTGCTTCTTATGACAACCATAGTAGAGTAGTTACTAAAATTCTAGCATATGGAGTTATAGGCTTTGATGCTATCAAACATTATATGTAACAAGATGATTCTAAAGGTAGTTATTTGAGTCTATGATGAATCATGTGAGGGATGTGAGTAATGTAGAGAGGATTTGTCCCTCCTGCATAATAGGACATGTGCATTGGATATCACGGTAGAGTGAGGTGTGAAATATGTGTAGTCATACAAGAATGATACATTTATGTCTTGTGTTCAATCAAAGACATACAAACAAAAAGATAGATTACCCTACAATAATTATGGTTGCATAAAGGATGAAATTAGATCACTAATTTATTTTCTTTCATTGGGTAGTTATGATGCATTGCTAGATATCAATCTATGTATATAATATTTAATATGAAGATATTAAATATTATTTTCAATTAAGTGAGAACCTATATGGTCACAAGCATAGGGTAAACATTTTGGGGCAAACTTTTAATTTAATGGTTAATTAATTAATTATGATTTAATTAATTAATTGATAATTAATTTAATTAAATGAGAGAATATTGGACTTGTATTGGATAAACCCAATAAGGAGGAAAATTAGGTCAATAATAATCTATTAATAAACAAGTAAACCTAGCCTTGCTTATGTATCTTTCTAAGAGAGAAAAACAAAGGATTCTTTGAGGGTTTTGTGAGACGTGCAAAACCCTAATCTTGTCCACCTATGGCTAACACCAAAACTCCCTCTAATGTTTCTTACATGAAATAAATAGAGGCACCATACCCTTTAGTGTTTGGTGATTAGAAGGAAGAAGGTGTTCATCATTTAATCACATAGAGAAGTCTCCAGAAAGGCATATAACGCCCTACAAAGGTAAAACATTGAAACCTTTAGCATAAATCTAGACAAAGTATGATCCATGGGAAAAGGATTTATTTCACTCATGGGATTATTTTATGAAAATTCTTTTGAAAACTACTCATGAAACCCCAACATTTAGTAGGTTCAACTTTCTCATGGGTCATTGTTTCTTTGGTTAGGGTTTGGAAGGTGAGAGTGGTGAAAGAGGTTTGGAAAACAAATACTTAGAAAGGAGAAATGGTTTAGAAAGCATGAAAGAGAGAAAGGAGATGACTTTTCTCATTTTAAGTGTAACACCCTGATTTTCACAAATTATTTGAAGACTCAAAGCCCAATGTAGACACTCAATTTCGTCTGGGGGCATCCGAACAAGGAAATGAACCTCTATTATGAAGGGAAGGAGCTCCCGAAACATGCAAACAACAGGGTAGGACATCAGAGGGCCCAAAAGCCCAAAACAATTGTTTTTAGTGGCCCGGAACAGGCCGTTCCAAAATCAGAACGGGCCGTTCCTAGGTCTGGAATGGGCCGTTCTAGATTTGGAACGGGTCGTTCCAAGTTTCTAAAAGGGCCTAAAACCCTAATTTTGAACGGGCCGTTCTAAGATTGGAACAGGTCGTTCCAAGAGTGGAACGGGCCATTCCAAGATTGGAACGGACCGTTCCAAACTCCTAAAAAAGGATTAAAACCTACACTGGAATGGGTCGTTCCCAAATGAGAACGGGCCGTTCCAAATTATTAAAAGGCCCTAAAAATCCTGGTTTGGAACGCCCGTTCCAGCCTAGCCAAGTGTGTGTTAATCTTGTCTCTAGAACGGGCTGTTCCAATTTCAGAACGGTCCGTTCCAGTTACAAATTTAACCCACAACGTTCGGATCCAGAACGAGCCGTTCCGATTTTGGAACGGGCTGTTCTGGAAACCCTTCTGATGCCTATAAATAGACAGCTTGGGCACAGTTCTCAGGACTCCAAAATTTCGTCCAGACTCCTTAGAGTTCGAAATTTCTCTCTTTTTCCTCTTTCCCTCTTTTGTATTTCTTGAGATTTTGTGAGGCATTGTAGTGTGAAAGGTTACCACAAAACACCTAAAATCTTCCTATTTTGAAGATTCAATAGAGCTCATTCAAGAGGTATTTCAGTTAATCTCTTTTCTCTCCTTTTTTATCTATAATAAATATTGTTATAATAAAAATAATCATGTAGACATTTTAGGGTTAATTGTATAATTTAAATTTCAAGCATGTAAATAATTATTAATAAAAGGGGATTTAATATTTCTATTATTATCATTTATAATGTTAACTTCACCATAAGGTACCAATTAAGGGCGTTGTAGGGTGCTTAATATATTCCCTACACGTAACCGATCCCCGAACCCAATTCTGGTTATCAAGGCCATTATTAGAATTTTTAAAAACCTTTTCTTTTTCCAATGTTTTGAGTAAAACATTGGTGACGACTCCATGAACGCATTTTTCAAAATCATTAATTAAGGATTAGTCTGGTGTCCGGGCATTCCTTAATTGATGAGACTTTTAAAAGGATGTCTAACCCATAGGTCGCAAGATCGAAAATTTTCGGGTTGCGACAGATGGGGACTCCACTCGGGACGTTTTAAGAGGGTCAGATCCATATAAATGATGAAATTAGCATTATAAAAAATAATAATTTAAATATTTTTCCCCTTTATTTTGTTTGTTTTATTTGTTTGGCTTTAATATATGTTTGTTTGTTTAAATTCTGCACCTATTTGAATAAAACTGTACACAATCCTTTGCACACAACAGTTCTCCCTATACCCGGGGGCATGAGGGTAATAAACATAGGGAGTGGTTGACGTACGACCGGCCCAAGTTTGGCCTTGGAGCCTGCGAGCGTTGTCGGAAATCACACTCAAGGTGATAACCGGTTACTCTAGCCCGAAATACTACGACAGACCTTAGAGTTTGCCAGGTGACGGTGATAGAGATACTGGGTCCCTATAAAGGGGGCACCTTGGGGGCCTTAAGACCAATGAGATTAGAACCGTCCTATACAATGCACTTTTCTCGACAGGGACCACAGACCGTGGGTTCATACTGCTCGTGGATGTATAATTGTTTGAGCATATGATTGTTGCATATTTGTTTCTATAAAAAGTTTGCCTGCCTTTTGTCATAATCCCTTTCTTTTGTCTAAAAATATAAACAAAAATATAGTGAAGCGCTTATATGCTATACATATACGGTAGGAATACCCGACAAAAATCAGTGCAACCTTTGTCATATCATAAAATATTACGAAAAGGGGCACCGATGATGACCAACCTTCTAAGGATCAAGGTAACCTTTGTCATATCGTAAAATATTACGAAAAGGGACACCTACCTTCATAAGGGCAAGCATCATCCTGTCAGGAATTTCCTTCAATAAGTCTATAAATAAGCGTAATAGAAATCCATTGTTATCCCTCGAAGGTGGCTTCTCAACGCTCCGTACTCACGAGAACCCAAAAAAGAAAGGCTATGGAGGCACTAATGGAAAGGAACCGCGAGCTGAATGAAGAGCTTAGGCAACTCAAGGAGCAAATGGCTCGAATGTGCGAAACCATGAGCAAGCTCCAACATGATGACAACAGCGCTAGTCACTTAGGAGACGCATCCAAGGATCACCTAAATGCTTTGAAGAGAGGTTAAGAGCGGTGGAAGGTCATAGCTTTGACATTCAGGAGGCCGCTAAAATGTGCTTGGTACAAGATATCCAATTTCTGCCCAAGTTTAAAAGTCCTGACTTCCAAAAGTATATAGGATCCAGTTGCCCCAAAATGCATCTGACGATGTACTACCGAAAGATGGCTGCCCATGTGGACAACGAGAAGCTCCTGATACACTGCTTTCAAGAAAGCTTATCGGATGCGACCCTCAACTGGTACATGCAGCTGGAGGGAGGAAAGATCCAAACATGGAAGCAGCTCGCTGATGGTTTCTTGCAGCGATACAAGTACAATATTGATCTTATCCCCGACAGGTCTGATTTGCAAGGGTTAAGCAAGAAGGGGGATGAACCTTTCAAAGCTTATGCACAGAGGTGGAGGGAGCTGGCTGCACAAGTAGAGCCCTCGCTTTCCGATAAGGAGATGGTGACCTTGTTCATCAACTCTTTAACTGGCCCCTATTATGATAAGATGATAGGGAATACCTCGACCCTTTTTTCCGACATAGTCACCATAGGTGAAAGGGTGGAGCAGGGTTTGAAGAGCGGTAAAATAGGAAAGGCTCTAGGGAGCTATGACTACAAGAAATCCTATGGAAAGAAGGAGGATGGGATCAATGCAGTCACCATAGCCACCACCCCTCCAAAGAGTAGAGGCGCGACACAAACCAAGTCGTGGAAAGAGAAGACGGTAGATAAAATTCCTACCACTTATGTGGCACTGTTACCTCAACTCTTAAAGGCTTCCATGTTGGTACGAGTCCCGCCGTCGAAGCAATTTAGCCCCCCTTTCCCTCCATGGTACAACCCCGAGGAACATTGCGATTATCACTCTGGCTCCCTAGGACATTCTGTGGAGCGGTGTAAGGCCTTGAAGCTTCGTGTCCAAGGCCTGATTGATGCCGTGTGGTTAAAATTTGACATGGACACGCCCAGTATCGATAAGCAGCCGCTCCCCAAGCATGAAGATTAAAGGTCGTGAAACGGTGCTGTTGAAAGACCGCCTGAATAGGGATGCCCATTAGGGTTTCGTGTTTTCTGTTATCATGAGTTTTACTATTTCACTGCTGTTTTTAACCCACAACTCTGCCCAAGGTTGTGGGTTTCCACAATAAAGGGCTGTAATGAATTTGTTTCTTTTATAATAAAATACGTCATTTAGAAATTGTGTCTATCCTATTTTCTCCCTTTGTTTTCTTCTTTTCATCCATGCATTAAAATTATAAACCTAAATACAAAACCTAGTGAACATGGCTGAAGGAAACGAAGTTGAGCAAAATCTAAATTGGTGTGATGTATCGCTCGAGCATGAGGAGAATCTATCCCCCGAAATGTAAAGGTTGATGGACCAAGAAAATCGTATAATCCAGCCCTATCAAGAAAAAGTTGAGCAGATTAATCTAGGGCAAGAAGAGGATAGAAAGGAAATATCAATCGGCACGATGATGGAAAAGGAGGTCAGGAATTAATTAATCGACCTCTTGAAGGAATACGTCGATGTCTTCGCTTGGTCTTATCATGACATGCCAGGATTAGACCGCGAAATTGTTGAACACAAATTGCCCATAAAAAACGGGATTCCTCCAGTAAAGCAGAAACTTCGAAGGATCAAACCTCAGTGGTCCCTCAAAATAAAGGAAGAAGTCCAAAAACAACTAGATGCTGGTTTTTTGGTCATATCTCGGTATCCTGAATGGCTTGCGAACATAGTGCCCGTACTAAAGAAGAACGGGAAGATGCGAGTTTGTGTGGACTATTGAGATCTAAATCGAGCCAGTCCTGAAGACGACTTCCCACTACCACACATTGACGTGCTCGTAGACAACACATCTACGAATTACTATTTTCTCATTTATGGACGGATATTTAGGATATAACCATATCAAGATGGCCATCGAAGATCAAGAGAAGACTTCTTTCATCACTCCTTGGGGCACCTTCTGTTACCGGGTGATGCCTTTCGGTTTGAGAAACGCAGGGGAAACCTATAAGAGAGCAATGGTAACCCTATTTCATGACATGATCCACAAGGAGGTAGAGGTGTATGTAGATGACATGATTGCTAAGTCGAAAGATGAAAATGATCATCTTATCCACCTAAGAAAATTGTTCAATTGGCTTCGTAAGTACAAATTAAAGCTAAATCCTACTAAATGTACTTTCGGAGTCCGATCAGGAAAACTCCTTAGGTTCATCGTTAGTGAAAAGGGGATAGAAGTGGATCCAGAAAAAGCTAGAGCCATAATAGAAATGTCGCCCCCTAGGATAGAAAAGGAGGTCAGGGGATTTCTTGGTAGGGTGAATTATATAGCTCGTTTCATATCTCAGTTGACTGACACATGAGCTCCCATCTTTAAGCTGCTCCGAAAGAATCAACCCGTGGAATGGAATGAGGAATGTCAAATCGCCTTCAATAAGATTAAGCAATGTCTCATCAATCCACCAATATTGATGCCTCCTATTGAAGGAGAACCTCTCATCCTATACCTCACGGTCTTGGAAAATTCCATGGGATGTATGCTAGGACAGTTAAACAAGACTGGTAATCAAGAAAGAGTTATCTATTACTTGAGCAAGAAGTTTACCGATTACGAAGCTCGGTATTCTCCTTTGGAGAAAACATGTTGCACCTTGGTGTGGGCCACCCAGTGGCTAAGACAGTACATGCTGAGACATACCACCCAGTTAATATCCAAAATGGATCCTATCAAGTACCTACTTGAAAAGTCTGTTCTGGTTGGGAGGATTGCCAAATGGCAGGTTTTGCTATCAGAATATGATATTGTATATGTCTCGCAAAAGGCAATCAATGGTAGTGTCCTGGCCGACTACTTAGCAAGTGGACCAACCAAGGACGAACACATGGTCAAGGAGGAGTTCCTTGATGAAGAAATATTGACCTTGAAGGATGAGCCAAAAAAGCAAAATCAAAATGAATCCTGGTCGATGTTCTTCGATGGGGCCTCCAATATAATGGGGCACAGAATAGGAGCCATACTGATGTCGTCCCAAGGAAAACATATCCTGGTGACGGCAAGGTTGGACTTTGAATGCACCAATAATATGGCTGAATACGAAGCTTGTATATTGGGTCTACAGGCTGCGCTTGATAACAAAGTCACCAAACTAGAGGTCTACGACGACTCGGCTTTGGTGATATACCAGCTACGGGATGAATGGGAAACGAAGGACCACAAATTAATCCCCTATCGAGCATATGTTCAGGATCTGATGTCCCAATTTGAATCCATTAACTTCGAGCATACCCCGAGAGAGGGGAATTAGTTAGTAGATGCGCTAGCCACATTGTCATCCATGCTTGCTATAAAACAGGGATGTGAAATACCGGTCACCAGAATCAGACGACATGAGACACAAGTTTATTGTTGTACACTGTCGCCACCCGCCGAAACGGACCTTGGCATTCGCGACGATGGTTGGACTCTTTTTTGGTTTTGAAAAATGATGGATTGTTAGAACGACTTATTCTCAAACTGAGACCTCATCGAACTAACAATTTTGTTTAAATGACTCTCACCAATCCATGTTAATCCCAAGCGGGACCCTCCATGGATTAGTGGTTTTCGCAAAAAGAAGGGGTTCTTGGAGTCGCCACCAATGCTTTACTCAAAACATTGGAAAAAGATATAAGGCAATTGATTTTCGCAAATCAACTTCGGCCATTACAATCAGAGTTGGGTAAGGGAGTCGGTTACGTGTGAGGAAGGTGTTAGCACCCCACAACGCCCCTTTCGGGTTCCCTATGACAGATTATTTCATAAATAATAGCGTAAAGTTACTAAATTACCCCCATTTATTAGAAACGATTATAAGTAAAATATTTACATGATGAAAGCTTAAACGTGCAATGCAACAATCAAAAAGCGGTAAATGAAAGCGGTAAAAGAAAGGATTTGGAAAGAAACCTTTGAAGCGTGCTTTTATAGATTCAAAAAGGAATTAGGAGGCTTTTTGGCGCTCCTTCCCACTACACGTTCGCTCGCTCCTTTCCCTAAAATAATGTTTACTATGGAAATCAAAGAGATTTCCCTTCGACTTGTTCGAGTCTCAAGCTAATGGCTCATGACTCAAGAACTTCGTCGGATTGGCTCTCGGAGAGACTTCTAGGGCAGAGAATAGCTCAAAAACCCAAGAATACTCAGCATGAGGGTCCAGAAGTCTGAAAAAAGTGTGGGAGGACGTGCCAATGACGTCCTATTTATAGGATTGAGGCGCAATACGGCCTGGGAGGTCAATACGGCCCGTACTGGGTTTTTGAACTACAGTACGGCCGTATTGAATTTGGTACGGCCCGTACTGAAGTTTTTTGAACTACAGTACGGCCGTATTGAATTTGGTACGGTCGTACTGAAGTTCAAAATCTTCAGTACGGCCGTATTGAGTTCACTACGGCCGTATTGCAGTTCAAATGGCTCAGTACGGCCGTACTGAACCTCTGGGAGGGTGTATTGAGCTCCAATCCTCGCACACCCTTATTCTAAGCTATTCTAAGACTTCTAGACCTACAAAGAATCATCCTAGGGTCTTCCAGGAGTCCTTCCGGCTGACTTTCCTTCGGTCTTCGAGAGTCTTTGAGTCTTATTTCTGACCCGGACAATTTTAGGGGTCTACAGCTGCCCCCCCTTTACTTAGTCGAACGACTTTTTGGTGTACCGGTTGACAAGTAAAGGAGTTGACCCAATTGTCCGGGGAGTAAGCCATCCTTCCGACTTGTAGTGTCTTCCGGTGGGAAAATTGTTGAGTGGCCTCTCCAGGTTGAGTATTAGTCGTCGCCTCTCCAGGCTCGTGCATACCTCGGTGTTTCTGACAACCTCGGTAGCTGCATACCTCCGTGTTTCTGACGACGGGGTAGCTGAGTATTAGTCGTCGCCTCTCTAGGCTCGTGCATATCTCGGTGTTTCTGACGACCTCGGTAGCGTGAGTTTGCCCTCTCCAGGGTCTGCGGTTTGCCCTCCCCAGGGTTGCATACCTCCGTGCTTCTGGTCACTTTGGTAGCGTGAGTTTGCCCTCTCCAGGGATTTGTGATGATTTTGTCTCCACAGTCCACGATGCTGCTTCAACGGTTGTTTTTGATTTTGGTGCCGCTGAGGGCTGGATAGCGCAGGGATCCGTCTAGGGGATGTGCAGTTACTCATAGGTTATTGTGTCCCAACTTTCCATTGCGTAGTTGGTGCCCACTGGGGAAATTCTGATTCCTTGGGGATGTAGACACAAAGATGCTCTTTCTGATGTGAGCGGTGCCTTATGGTTGGCTGACGTCCTTTCGACGGTGGTGGAGTATCCCGGTTATCCTTATTCGGGTGACTTTTTGATTTTTTGGTTTTGCTGCCTCTGCGTAGGCTGTTATCCTGGGGGATTCTGTTATGATGATTTTGTCTCCACAGTCCACGATGCTGCTTCGACGGTTGTTTTTGATTTTGGTGCCGCTGAGGGCTGGATAGCGCAGGGATCCGTCTAGGGGATGTGCAGTTACTCATAGGTTCTTGTGTCCCAACTTTCCATTGCGTAGTTGGTGCCCACTGAGGAAATTCTGATTCCTTGGGGATGTAGACACAAAGATGCTCTTTCTGATGTGAGCGGTGCCTTATGATTGGCTGACGTCCTTTCGACGTTGGTGGAGTATCCCGGTTATCCTTATTCGGGTAACTCTTTTGATTTTCTGGTTTTGTTGCCTTTGCGTAGGCTGTTATCCGCTGGGGGATTCTGTCGTATTGATCTTGATTGGCCTCTTCTGTTAGGCGGATTATCTTGACATTCGGTGTTTTGGTTGAATACCGAATTCTGCTTGGGGAATGGGTATTGATCTTTTTGGATTTTCCTTTTTTGGAGGAGTGCCTCTGAGTAGGCGAATGGGGATTGAGGATCTTGTGTATCCCAGAGTATTATTTAGAAAGCCTCTGCAGGCTTAGCTTCACTCGTCGCTCGAGTTGGAAAGCTATCTTCCACTGAGGAAGTCTGAGTCCTTTGACTCGGATATTTTGTTTGGATGATCATGCTTCCATTGGGGAATCTTACTGATCTTGCTCTGATAGCTTTCACTGGGAATTCGGCCCAAGAGTGCAAGCTGAGATGTCTCTGGGGAGTATTTTTTCGGCAAGCCTCTCCAGGCTCAGTTATTCTTCGATTTGTTGGATTTTCAGAATTTTTGCCTTTTTTGTTGATTTCGGCTTTTCCTGTTGGCTGTTGTCATACACAAGAAATTTTTCCTATTTTCTATTTTATGCGACTGCCTCATGATAAGGTCTTTGAATGTGCAACTAATGTGGTGGACGTTATGGCCAATACGGCCGTATTCATTTCAGTACGCCCGTATTGAGTTGAAAATTTGTTCATAACCCTAATTTTAGTACGGGCGTACTGAACATGGTACGGGCGCATTGTTTTTTCTGAAGTTTATATGTTTTTTTGGTTTTTTGTTTTTTTTTGTTTGTTTTTTCAATAAACAGAGAATAAGTGATCTTCCAGTACACCTATCATATGTATGCATGTATGCGGTATGATGCACCTAATTCTATTTGATTTATTTTTCAAAAGAATTAACCGATGCGTTTCTTTGCTTGGATTTTGACATTCCTCTTAGACGGGCTGTGCGCTGCCGATTTCTGTAACCGAGGAATGATGCGTGTTATATCGAGATTGGTGTCATCGACCCAGTGATCATTCCCTTCCTTTAGAAGATGTATTAACCTTCCTATTGACCACTATATTTCCATGTTTCCACTAGATTATTCTAAAATCGTTTGGGACAAGAGAAAAGAAGGGAAAGGTATTTTTGTTCAAAAGTTTGTGTTTTAGAGGGGATTATTATTGTTTTGAAAACGGTTTTTGTAAGAATGGCTGGCCAAGGTAGGCTCATGTGTTTAGGCTTGTTTGATTAAACACTTATGAAGTTAAGAAAGTCTTGTTATTGACGTTGTGATTTGACAACTTAGGTAGTTTCCCTTGAACCTTTCTTTTTGAATTCAGCTCATGGTACCATCATGGATTTCTTTTGCTTTTTGATTGTCCTTATTTTTTGCCTAAAACACCCTTTTGTGGCGTCTCAGCGGACCTTTGTTTTTGTTTATTTTTGCAACCCTAATTTTTGCCTAGGTCACCCTTCCGTGGGATTCCTAGCGGGTTCTTTGCTCTTATTTTTGCGCAGCCCCCTTTTTGGGTTTCCTGCCGAGCTTTTTTTGTTTTTATGATTTTTGTTTTTAAAGGATTTCTTTTTTTATCCATGATGGCACTTGTCGAGGCCAAGGAAAGGTGCTCCAAGTTGTCACACACACTTCCACATAAAAATGATGCGGGTTTATTGTTATTAAGACAATTTTAACCTCATTCATGCTTATTCAAACAGGGTTAAAATAATGTGGTCTAGAAATTTATTGCAAGCAAGAAAAGAAGCAATAAGAAATAATAAAGAATGATTTTATTATAATTCTAGCGGAAACATGTGCCCTATCGAGGCTCGGGGGTCGGGCTGTCCCCGAGGAGTAATCTCTAACAGTCATCAGGTCTATACATCCCTATCGGAAGGAGAAGAGCACTTGATGACGACGACCGGCCTTGACGCTTGTGAACCGACCTTCCTAAAGATCTGGCTTAAAGAACGTCGAGAAGGATCTTGGTTCCTCTTCATCCTTTGATCTTTATTAGGGTTGTATCCTAACCCTTGTTTCCCCGGATTATCCTTAATAATGGGTAGCTCGGGAATTCCTTGGGAATCCTTGCCAAGTCCTTGTCCAGGCAAGTATCCGTTCTTGGTGAGCATGTAGG
This sequence comes from Cajanus cajan, assembly GCF_000230855.2. Classification (NCBI taxonomy): domain Eukaryota; kingdom Viridiplantae; phylum Streptophyta; class Magnoliopsida; order Fabales; family Fabaceae; genus Cajanus; species Cajanus cajan. Next base: position 38,835,489 of record NC_138517.1, on the reverse strand, counting down.
CTACCTTCTTCATTTCTCGGGGAAACGTTTCGACATTGGCGATCTCCAATGCTTGGAAGGCGGTCTCTAGAGCTTCCTCTGCTGCATCCACGTAAGGTATGGCAGATGGCTTGCTGATGAGTATGTCATCTTCAGCTTGTACGGTCACCAGCTTGTCACCCACTATGAATTTGACTTTCTGGTGGAGCGTAGAGGGAACAGCTTTCGCATCATGAATCCAAGGTCGGCCGAGGAGACAGCTGTACGCGGGAGTAATGTCCATCACTTGAAATTCGACATTAAAGATGGTGGGTCCAATTTGGATTGGAAGATTAATTTCTCCCACCACTTCTCTTTTAGAACCGTCGAAAGCTCGGACGATCATGTTGCTCGGGCGCATTTGGATTCCCTTGATTGCCACTTGATCGAACGTTCTTTTTGGCATCACATTCAAGGAAGATCCATTATCCACCAAGACTTTAGCGATGTGATATTCCTTGCACTTTACAGAGATGTGCAAGGGCTTGTTGTGGTTCGGTCCCTCAGCGGGGATTTCTTCATCGGTGAAAGTGAGGTGATCATTAGCCGTGATGTGACTAACAATCCCCTCAAACTTGTCTTGGGAGATAGTGTGCGACACGTATGCCTCGTTCAAGACTTTCAACAGAGCTTGTCGATGCGGTTCTGAGCTTAGGATCAACGACAACAGAGTAATCTTTGCTGGCGTCCTATGAAGTTGATCCACGATGGAGTACTCGCTCTGTCGGATATATTTTAACAGCTCGTCAGTCTCCTCCTCGGATTCTTTATTTTCCTCGGTTTTTTCTTTTTCTTTTTCTTTTCCTTTATTCTTGGGAGCTTTATCATGAAGATCTTCGGGAGTGTAGATCCTGCCACTCCTAGTCATGCCCCCAAGTCCAGCGATGTTAGAGATATCGCTGTCGGCAGAAGAATGGATGTCGTATATCCATGGCACAGCCTTATTCGATTCGTAGGGAAAAGGTCTTGGAGCAGTGATCCTTAACGGTGTCGGACCTTCCCCTTTATTCGTCTTGATTACCAACAACGGAGTTGATGTGCGTTCGCTTGGCGCGGTTGTTGGCTTACACTTAATAACAAACGGCGTGCGATCCATTCTGAACATACGCATCGGTTAATTCTTTCTTTTTATTAATGTTTATTAATGAATTACTAGGAGGGATGTATGCAAATGAATGACTATGAAATGCAAAGGCAATTGAAAGATTTCATAGATCTCAAAAATTCAATTTATTAATCAAAGAAAGTGTACAACTCATTATACAATGCTTCGAAGCAATTTTTTACAAAATGAGAAAAGCCGATAGAAACCCACAGGCGGGTTCATGTTTCTTCTCCATTCATCTTCGGCTTCCTCTACATGACGGGCCATTGCTTCGGCTTGCGTATGGACTGCTTGGCTCATATTATCGCTAAGCTTTTGAGCGTCCTTCGCCTTTTGAATGTGGTAGTTGATCATGGCTTGCAGTTCTTTAAGCTCATCTTCGGCTCGATCCTTCTCCTCTCGGAGCTTAGCCATCTGTGCTAATCCTTCCCTTTCTTTCTTGCGAAAATCGGAAAGGCTTGCGGTTTGTTTTTGAGCAACTTCCCTCCATTGCTGCGCATCGGATCGAGTCAAGAGTAGATCATCTTGCATGTCCTTGATCAACTGTGCCTGCCTTGCGTACTCGGCTTCAAGGTGTGCTATCTTTGCGTCAACATCTCGGAGTTGACTATTCGGTTCGACCTTTGGCATTTTGGATGCCCGAATAGCCTTCTCATTAAGGTTAGCACACTCGTCCTTGAGCCGCTCTATCTCATGGTCTTTTTTCTTGCACTGCCTTTGTAGACCGTCAATGGCGAAACTGGATTCTTCGTTTTTCTCTTCAAGAACCCTCATCTGAGCTCCCATGATTTCCAGCTTCTTGGTCAAGGCATCGACTTGTTCTTGCAGCACCCTCCTCGTGACTGCGGCCGCGCAAGAGGTGGATGGTTGGGGCACCCCCCTCTCGCTCCTCCAAATCTCGTAGTCGGTGGAGACGGATACCCGAGGCTTTCCAAGCTCTCGATCTCCCTCATAGATTGGTCTCTCCCACGCTCTAATGACAGCGTGCATGTCTCTCTAATACTCGGAATCAAAGGAGAAACACAATCCTCCAAGCTCCTCTTTGGTAGGAACAATCTGAGTCCTCATAAGTTGCCTCATAGCCAATCTAGGTGAATAAGCTATGCAACCTCTGAGGCCCATCAAAGGTATGCTTGGGTAACTGCCGCATCTCATCAATACACTGCTCGGACGGAACCAAGGACAAACCCATGTGAAGTGCTCAATGCTCCACTGTTCCATCTCTTCCTTCCATTCGGAAGCATAGCGGCGGCATACGGGGATCTTCGAAAAGCTCCTCAACGGATCGGGCAAAGTCCCCATGTGACTAGAGGCGTAGAAGTGTGTGATGCTCCACACATATAACAAGGAGGTGCAGCATCGGATAATCTTCCCTTGCTTCTGCTGAGATATGTTGACAGAAAGCAAGGTGTCGGCAAGAATGGCAGGCACGGGACTCTTCATGTGCACGTCCCGGGCGAAGAAAGCGTCCATAGCGACATGGTCCACTGTGTTAGCGTGAAAGGGGAATAGGACTGTCCCAAACACGGCTAACGCCAGAGTCTTGTTGAAAGCTAACCAATCTCCCTCACCAGCTAAGGAAGAAAGGTGATCCTCAATCATAGCGAGCTTCCAACCTTTGATACTGCCGTTCCCCACTAAGGCAGATGATCGTGATGGTAGTTTGACTTGAGTAGCGACCCTCTCCACGGCCACATAATTACCATGAAAGACATAGACCCCTGCTGATTTGGGCCATCGCAACATGAGCTCGTACTCCTCGAGAGTAGGAACTAAGTCAAACTGGGGGAACTCGAAGCAATGCAGATCAAGACTCCAAAAGTGAACCAATGCTCTCAGAAAGGCCGGATCCACACATATCTTCATCAAATCGAGGACTCGTCCATATGATTTCTCGAACTCAACACGAGCCTCACGTGGCATCAAAGAACAGAGGTGGTCCAACCTCTCGGCACAGTATAACAAGAAGTCCACTTTCTTCAACTGCCCTTGCATTCCCCTAGATCCCTCCATGATCTACGATAAGAATGCATGATATGAGATGATGACGTTGAATATGCATGCATTGTGTTTATTCAACTAAGAATTATCATGTTTTCGGGATGCTCCTAAGATGATGCATGATATTGCTTGGTTTGGATAAATATCTTTTTTTGGATATTTTGTTTTTTGTATTTTTTTGGGTGAAAAGGGAAACTACCTATATGAATGTGATGAAGGTAGATGTTAACACCATGTAATGGAAGATTCTTATTCCTATTTATTCTTATTTTAAAAGGGAATGTTGTATGTTTAAAGAATGCAATGTATGCTCAAACAATGTCACATAAACAATGCACAAACAATTCACTCATCCACGAACAGTCACGAGCGAATCACGAGGTAGGGGTATCCTGCAGAAAAGTGCATATTCAAGGAGGTTCTAACTGTTCTCACCGGTCCAAGGCCCCCAAGGTGCCCCCATTATAGGGACCCAATTCCTCTCGTCGTAAGTCGATGGAAAGCTCCAACGCACTGTCGGACTCGAGTTCATGGTTTTCACCTTGAGTGATGCTTTCCGACAACGGTCTACGGGCACCTATAGACCCATTCGACAACCGGCCGTACTAACATCCACTTCCTATGGCTTTCCACTCATGCCCCCGGGTATAGAGGGAACTGTTGTGTGCAAAGGTTTGTGTGCAGTTTATATTTCAAACAATTGCGAAAATTTAAACACGCAACAGTTATTAAAGCCAGCTAGATAAAACATGTTATCATACAAGTGAGGGGTAATGAAGTAATTTTAAACTATCATTTTAGAAATAATCCATCACTAAATGGGACTGACTCTCGAGGCTTCCCCAGTGGAGTCGCCATCTGTCGCCACCCGCCGAAACGGACCTTGGCATTCGCGACGATGGTTGGACTCTTTTTTGGTTTTGAAAAATGATGGATTGTTAGAACGACTTATTCTCAAACTGAGACCTCATCGAACTAACAATTTTGTTTAAATGACTCTCACCAATCCATGTTAATCCCAAGCGGGACCCTCCATGGATTAGTGGTTTTCACAAAAAGAAGGGGTTCTTGGAGTCGCCACCAATGCTTTACTCAAAACATTGGAAAAAGATATAAGGCAATTGATTTTCGCAAATCAACTTCGGCCATTACAATCAGAGTTGGGTAAGGGAGTCGGTTACGTGTGAGGAAGGTGTTAGCACCCCACAACGCCCCTTTCGGGTTCCCTATGACAGATTATTTCATAAATAATAGCATAAAGTTACTAAATTACCCCCATTTATTAGAAACGATTATAAGTAAAATATTTACATGATGAAAGCTTAAACGTGCAATGCAACAATCAAAAAGCGGTAAATGAAAGCGGTAAAAGAAAGGATTTGGAAAGAAACCTTTGAAGCGTGCTTTTATAGATTCAAAAAGGAATTAGGAGGCTTTTTGGCGCTCCTTCCCACTACACGTTCGCTCGCTCCTTTCCCTAAAAATAATGTTTACTATGGAAATCAAAGAGATTTCCCTTCGACTTGTTCGAGTCTCAAGCTAATGGCTCATGACTCAAGAACTTCGTCGGATTGGCTCTCGGAGAGACTTCTAGGGCAGAGAATAGCTCAAAAACCCAAGAATACTCAGCACGAGGGTCCAGAAGTCTGAAAAAAGTGTGGGAGGACGTGCCAATGACGTCCTATTTATAGGATTGAGGCGCAATACGGCCTGGGAGGTCAATACGGCCCGTACTGGGTTTTTGAACTACAGTACGGCCGTATTGAATTTGGTACGGCCCGTACTGAAGTTTTTTGAACTACAGTACGGCCGTATTGAATTTGGTACGGCCGTACTGAAGTTCAAAAACTTCAGTACGGCCGTATTGAGTTCACTACGGCCGTATTGCAGTTCAAATGGCTCAGTACGGCCGTACTGAACCTCTGGGAGGGTGTATTGAGCTCCAATCCTCGCACACCCTTATTCTAAGCTATTCTAAGACTTCTAGACCTACAAAGAATCATCCTAGGGTCTTCCAGGAGTCCTTCCGGCTGACTTTCCTTCGGTCTTCGAGAGTCTTTGAGTCTTATTTCCGACCCGGACAATTTTAGGGGTCTACATACACTGGAGGAAAAGGAAGATGGTCACCCTTGGTATTTCGACATCCATCAATACATCAAAGAAGAGAAATACCCAGTCGGGGCATCTGATAACGACAAGAAGACAATCAGATGAAAGGCTATTGGATTCGTACTACATGAGAACTGTTAGAAAAGAATGGCACAATCCAAGAGGGGGGGTGAATTGGATTCAATGACCCTTTAAAAATTTATCAGAGTATTTTGGATCTTAATTTCAATCAAAACTTTTCTATGACAGAATTTCCAAATGAAGGTCTTCTAAAGACTTGTTAAGAAAATATGAATGCAATATACTCACTTGATTACAACATAATGAGGTTCAAAAATAATGTTCAATTACAGATTTAAACCATCAAGATTCACATACACTTGTTAATCAAGGTTTATCTTCTTTAAAGTTCAACCAAGAAATTACACAATGTAAAAGATAAGGTAGAAGAAGATTGCACAAGTCTTTTATATTGGTTCAGCCACTCCACATGTGACCTACATCCAGTCCTTAATCAACACCTGATTAAGATTTGTTCCACTATCTTTAAGCAAGAAGGTTTACAAGCACACACACATGCATATACTTCAACACTAAAAGATAACCACTTTCTTGACCCCAAGAAAGCACCTCTTGTAGAACCCACAACAAGAAACCTTACCACTTGAGAAACCCTTCTCAAGATTTTCCACAAAGATTCACAAAGAATAAAAGGAACGAATTCACCTGGAATTCTTGAACAAATCTTTATCTTCCCCTTTCAAGAATATGATGATGATGATCTTATAACAAAGCTTTTCACAAACGTTTTCACTCTTGGATTTCACAAAGAAAACTCTCCAAGATGTCACAAAGACTCACAAAAACGTTTTTCACAAATTGATTATCAGTTCTAACTCTTTGTCTGAAGTTTCTTAAAATTCAAACTATTTATAAAAGTTTCAGACACAGATAATCGATTATTTTAAAGAATAATCGATTATTTTGTTCTTCAGATTTTCTGGAAATCAACCAAGAACAATATAATCGATTATTTAGCTGGATAATCGATTATTCCAGAGAGTTGTTCCTGGGATAATCGATTATTTTGACGAATAATCGATTATTACAGCAAGGCATTCCACTTAGCCTATTAGCTGGAATAATCGATTATTTTTTAATGATAATCGATTATTTTGAGTTAGTTTTTAAAACTTCATTTTATACCTCAAAATAAGTTTCCAATCTTTTTAATTCATCATCATATACTCTCTACTTAGTTTAGATATAGATTTGCTTATGCACAAAGCATACAAAGCACACAAAATATAAAAACACATTCAAAACAATTTATTTCCTAAGCTCTATTACATAGCTTCATTTCATAGCATTTTCTTGACTCTTCTTTAACTTTGTTTTTGTGCTCCAAGTTGTTGTTGTATACTTGTTGTGATCATCAGAGAACATCTTGTACAAGAAGAGTTTTGATTCCATCCTGTTGAGATGTATTGGTCAGAAGGAGTCTCGATCGTTAATGAAGGAAGTCCACGAAGGAACCTTCGGTACCCATATAGCTGGACAGGTCATGGCCAGAAAGATCATGAGGGCAGGATACTTTTGGTCCACTATGGAGAAGGATTACATCTCGTATGCCAGGAAGTGCCACAAATGCCAGATATACGCTGATAATATCCAAGTCCCACCAAGTGAGCTCAATGTAATGGCCTCGCCCTGGCCTTTCTCGATGTGGGGTATGGACGTCATCGGACCCATTGAACCCAAAGCCTCAAACGGACATAGATTCATTCTTGTGGCTGTTGATTACTTCACCAAATGGGTTGAAGTCACGTCATACGCACATGTAACTCGTAAAGTGGTAGTCAATTTCATCAGAAAAAACATAATATGTCGTTACGGAATACCTGAAAAAATTATAACGGACAATGGGACCAACCTCAACAACAAGATGATGACTGAATTATGTGACTCTTTCAAGATTCAACATCATAATTCCTCCCCTTATAGGCCAAAAATGAATGGGGCAGTTGAGACAGCCAACAAGAATATCAAGAAGATCATTCAAAAAATGGTCGTTACATATAAAGATTGGCATGAGATGCTACCTTATGCATTGCACGGGTATAGAACATTCGTTCGCACATCGATGGGCGCCACCCCTTTTTCCTTAGTATACGGGATGGAGGCAGTCTTGCCTATTGAGGTGGAAATTCCTTCTTTGAGATTACTCATGGAGGCAAAGCTCCTAGAAACTGAATGGGTTCGAACCAGATTTGACCAATTAAATCTCATAGAAGAGAAAAGGTTAGATGCCATTTGTCACGGGCAAACATATCAAAGGAGAATCAAGAGAGCCTTCGACAAGAGAGTCCAACCACGACCATTTGAAGAGGGGGATCTAGTACTCAGGAAACTTCTACCAGCTCAGAAGAATAAGATAGGGAAATGGACACCGAACTATGAAGGCCCATATGTGGTCAAGCGAGCCTTTTCTGGAGGAGCATTGATCCTCACTAACATGGATAGTGAAGAACTCGCTTACCCAGTAAACTCTGATTCCGTAAAGAAGTTCTATGCTTAAGCGCAAAAAATAAACAAAAAAAAGGGCGTTAAAGCAAGATGAACGGACGACCTAGAAGCCCCATCACCCTCTATAGAAGTCAAGAAATTACTTGAAGCGGTGCTGATCAGACGACTAGGAGGATGCCAAGCTTCGTTTCTTAAAGTCATGATCGCTCAAGCCCAAACACCGGCCAACCTCAGTCAATTTGTTCAAACCTCCTCTTGTAACCCTCCTTGAAATTTTCTGATTTGCAATAAAATACCATTCTTCTTAGTTCTTTCTACCTTTATCTTTAATGACATGTTTTGTTATTAAAGTGAAAAATCAAAACAGCCCAGTAAAAAAGCAGTTAAATAGACGAGGCAATCCTATACGGGCCCCTAAAGTAAGAAAAAGTCATGTGCGAATCTTCAATAAAAAAAAATAATAAAAAAAAGAACTAAAGGGGTAAAGGGAAGCCACCTGATGCCAATAGATTTCTAAAAAAAAAAAGCTTAAATGCATATGTATGGCATACAGAAAAGCGCGCACTTGAAATAAATAACTTTTTACATCAAAAGAGAATTATCCAAAAGGGCAATAGGCTGCAAACATTTTTAATCCATGCATGCATCATGAATAAAATCTCTAAAGAAAGCAATCAAAAAGGGAGCCACGTGTGAGGGGTCAAAATTCCCTCACAACAGAGATCAGACAAGGTCAAGTAAATCCCTTACAATGACCAGCCATAGACAAAAAATGGGGAAGCTTCGTACATGTTGAAAAAGCCAAAGCATTTAAGAAAAATAGCAGAAAAAGGCAAGCTTCAAATGTGAAAAAGTCGAAGCTAAACAAAGAAATGAAATTAAAAAAAAAATCCTACCACAAGAAGATGCCTGGAGAGGCATCACAATACTCACCTTGACAATAACAACACCAAACTCTTATCAACCATCCCACAATGAAGGTGCCTGGAGAGGCATCACAATACTCAAATGCAGGGGAAACACTGGAATCCTTGCCAACCATCTACTTCTCTGCCCACCAACACAAGGGCACATCAAACCTCTCCTGCCCATCCACCTAGGGGCAGTCTTTCATCGCACAACACCATTGAAAAGACATCAAGTACAAGTACAAAGTGGGTTACCTGACCTTAGTGAAAGGGTTGCTAGATCCCCAAAACTAGTACAAAGTAGGTTACCTGACCTTAGTGAAAGGGTTGCTAGATCCCCAAAACTAGTACAAAGTGGGTTACCTGACCTTAGTGAAAGGGTTGCTAGATCCCCAAAACTAGAACAAAATGGGTTACCTGACCTTAGTGAAAGGGTTGCTAGATCCCCAAAACTAGTACAAAGTGGGTTACCTGACCTTAGTGAAAGGGTTGCTAGATCCCCAAAACTAGTACAAAATGAGTTACCTGACCTTAGTGAAAGGGTTGCTAGATCTCCAAAATTAGTACAAAGTGTGTTACCTGACCTTAGTGAAAGGGTTACTAGATCCCCAAAACTAGTACAAAGTGGGTTACCTGACCTTAGTGAAAGGGTTGCTAGATCCCCAAATCTAGTACAAGATTGAAGAGGGTTACCTGACCTTAGAGTGAAAGAAGCTACAAATAAAGGGACACATTATCGTAAGAGAAGCAATTAGATCCATGGCATGGAGCATCTACTCGAAGACTGAAGATCAAGTGTACAGTTTGTTAGCCTTGTTACCCAATAGAGTTCACAACTGCTCTAAAGGACAAGGATACGAGCAAATACACCTATCCAAGGGAAACAACGCAGAAGTGCCAGCACCAAAGAGATAAAGAGAGGACCCGAATAAAATGTCTACGTCTTTACTTGCCTTTGAAAAAGCTTCTTGTCCTAGAAAGGACAAGTAAAGAGGGGCAACTGTAGACACCCAATTTCGTCTGGGGGCATCCAAACAAGCAAATAGACTTCTGTTATGAAGGGAAGGAGCTCCCGAAGCATGCAAACAACAGGGTAGGACATCAGAGGGCCCAACAGCCCAAAACAACTATTTTTAGTGGCCTGGAACGGGCCGTTCCCAAGTCCGAAACGGGCCGTTCTAGATTTGGAACTGGTCGTTTCAAGTTCCTAAAAGGGCCTAAAACCCTAATTTGGAACGGGTAGTTCTAAGATTGGAACATGCCGTTCCAAGATTGGAACGGGCCGTTCCAAACTCCTAAAAAAGGATCAAAACCTACACTGGAATGGGTCGTTCCCAAATGAGAACGGGTCGTTCCAAATTATTAAAAGGCCCTAAAAATCCTGGTTTGGAACGCCCGTTCCAGCCTAGCCAAGTGTGTGTTAATCTTGTCTCTGGAACAGGCGTTCCAATTTCAGAACGGGCCGTTCCAGTTACAAATTTATCCCACAACGTTCGGATCCAGAATGGGCCATTCCGATTTTGGAACGGGTCGTTCTGGAGACCCTTCTGATGCCTATAAATAGACAGCTTGGGCATAGTTCTCAGGACTCCAAAATTTTGTCCAGACTCCTTAGAGTTCAAAATTTCTCTCTTTTTCTCTCTCTTTCCCTCTTTTGTGTTTCTTGAGATTTTGTGAGGCATTGTAGTGTGAAAGGTTGCCACAAAGCACCTAAAATCTTCCTATTTTGAAGATTCAATAGAGCTCATTCAAGAGGTATTTCAGTTAATCTCTTTTCTCTCCTTTTTTATCTATAATAAATTTTTATAATAAAAATAATCATATAGACATTTTAGGGTTAATTGTATAATTTAAATTTCAAGCATGTAAATAATTATTAATAAAAAGGGATTTAATATTTCTATTATTATCATTTATAATGCTAACTTCAGCATAGGGTACCAATTAAGGGCGTTGTAAGGGTGCTTAATACCTTCCCTACACGTAACCGACCCCCGAACCCAATTCTGGTTATCAAGGCCATTATTGGATTTTTTAAAAACCTTTTCTTTTTCCAATGTTTTGAGTAAAATATTGGTGGCGACTCCATAAACTCATTTTTCAAAACCATTAATTAAGGATTAGTCTGGTGTCCGGGCATTCCTTAATTGATGAGACTTTTAAAAGGATGTTTAAACCATAGGTCGCAAGATAAAAAAATTTCGGGTTGCGACACCCAATAAGGGTGATTTAGTAGCCCAAAACGGGTCTTTCCCAAATGGGAACGGGCCGATCCAAACTACTAAAAAGGCCTATAAACCCTAGATTGGAATGGGTCATTACAATACAAGCTGTTATGAGTAAAATTTGAATCCAGAACGGACTGTTCCACTTTGGGAACGGGCCGTTCCAAACATGGTCGTTATGAGTTAAAACTCAACTCTAGAACGGGCCGTTCTAGTTTAAGATTGGGCCGTTCTAGATGTAAATTTTACACATGAAGAATGAATCCATGACGGGCCATTCTGGATCCAAAATGGGCCATTCTGGCCACTTCTGACATCTATAAATAGTATACTCAAACACTGCTCCTAGACACACTCTCTTAAGACCAAGGAGAACCAAGAGAAGGAGATCAACCATATTCTAATCTAGCTTCATCTTCTACTTATCCAGGTAAAGGGGGAGTGAGAAACCTCGCTCGGGGGTAGAAATAATTGTTGGGTAGCAGGATTGACCCCCAATCCCTTGCCTGATGCATGCTTCTAGGAACAGGAAAAATATGAAAGTTTTTTGTTTTGCTTTCTGAATGTTCTATTGCATTCCTTGTGTGATGTTGAGTGTAAATATGTGTTTGATTTCAAAATTAGATAAGTTTTGAGCCGGCATGTACTCCTAGACTACTCCAGGTATGTTGCTTCTGCAGTATACCACGTGATATGTGATTATGAGACACGTGACTAATGCCACATGCATGCATTTATGAGTCGAGTCCATGACATCATTGCATGATGAATGACTGTGCATGAGTTACTTTTGTATGTATAATTTGAATTTACACCTGATTAATGTGTAGCTATGGCTGTGCTTGTTATGATTTGTGTGTGTGTGGCCTAACTGTTATTTTTACACCTGAAACCGAGTGAGATGTTTCTCACTCCCTTGTTGTTCTTTGTATGTGTTTAAATTGTGTTGCAGGTGATCATCATCATGAAGATGTTGGTGATGAGGCTTAGGCTTCAGTTGGGCATGCTCTGATAGGATATGTGACATCGGGATATAACTAGGCTTAGTTTAGGATTTCATTATTGTTATTTTGTTTTGGAAAAAATCATGTTTCATTTTTTCTATAAATTCTGCATTTGACCATGTTTTAAGTTTACGAATGTGAATTCTCTACTCTTATGTTAATGGAACCATTGCTTTAATTTTAAATATTTTATTTAACCCAAGAAGATGTTTTTATAATTATTATATATGTATGTTGGGGTAGAGGGTGTCACATTAAGTGTTCGAAAAACATTTGAACATTGAGTGACATGTTCAAAAGAGACATGTAATGGACATTAAATGTGGGTTTCAGGTGGTTATGATTGTGTTCCCCAATTAAAATGCATTCTTTTTAATCTCCATAAAGACAAAAAAAAAATTAATTTAAAAAGAAATTGTTCATATTTCATAGATAAACAATGAATTAAACATATATGAGAAAAATAAACAAATGAAGATGATATATGAAACAAACAAAATAGTTGAAGTACAATTTGCATTGAATTTCATGTTCAAAGATTCTCTTATAAAAGAAAAAAATTCTCATGCAATATCTTTGTAAAAATACCAGCCCATTTGTGATTTGTATCAATAAACTTCATATCCAAAACACATTTTCAAATATAATCTCTAATGAAAGGATATCTTATTTCAATGTGCTTTTCCTTAGAATTTTGTATTGGATTTTTAGAAAGATTAATAACACTTGTATTGTCACAAAACACATGTATGTATGTTATGCTCAAAGCCATAATAGTCCTCTAATTGATACTTATCTCATACTACTTGTCAATAACAACTAACTAGTAATACATATTCATTGTCAATAACTCATAATAGTTCTGCGTGTTGCTAGCCCATGAAATAAGGCATGGTCCAAGGAAATGACATCCTTTACTTGTGATTTTTCTTTCAATTTTTTCCTTACATAGTCTACATCATAGTATCCTATTAATATAAAATCTTGACATTTTTTATAGAATAAACTAAGGTCACTGATACCATCAACATATCTAAAAAAACATTTTAACAACTTCAAGATGAGACATTTGAGGATCATGTTAAAATCCAACACAAAGACAATCATTGCATTATATCTAGTATACCAACAATTAGGTAAAAAAGAGGCATTGTCATACCTTTGTAAAAAGTTTGGTTTACTAGTTTACCTAATTCTTCCTTTGATAAAGACATATATTGATGCATTGGTGTGCACGATGGCTTGGAGACATTCATCTGAAACTTCTTTAGCAATTTATTAAAGTATTTTTTATTGATAAATATATATACTTTCACTTTCTTGTTTGATCTATTGTCCTAGGAAGAACTTTAGTTTTCCTATTATTCTCATTTCAAAATTCATTCATATTAACTTAGTGAAATCACTACACAAAGATTCAATAATGACACCAAATATGACATCACATACACACACATACACACACACACACACACACACACACATATATATATATACATATGAATTAGAACAAAACTGCTTGACTTTTTTGTAGGAAAAAGTATATCAACTTTGTCTCTCATAAAATCATTATTCATAAGAAAGTTGTTCACTTTATCATACCAAGCTCTAAGTTCTTATTTAAGACCATAAAAATTCTATTTTAAGTTTGAAAAGATGGTTGGTGAATTTTGGATCTTCAAAATTAGGAGTTTGTTTAACATAAATTTCCTCTTCAATTTTTCCATCTAAAAAAGCATTTTTCACATCTATTTGATAAAGTTTAATGTCTTTATGAGTAGTAATGTCAGACATAATTATTATAGCTACATGATTATTATATCCACAGGTGCAAAAGATTTTGTAAAATTAATACAATCTTATTGATTATATCTTTGAGATAATAATGTTATCTTGTTTCTTACCACATTGCCTACTTTACCAATTTATTTCTAAACACCTATGTTTTACCTACCACACTTTGATGTTATGCTTTTGGAATAAGAGCCCACACATGATTCTTATCAAACTGATGAAATTCTTCCTCTATGACCACAATCCAGTGTATTTAATAGCTTCCTTTATAGATTTTGGTTCAATTTTTTTAGATCAAAGCACGAAATGCAACATTTGTGAAGGAAGATATCTTCTTCACTTCTCCAATCTTGTCTCCAAAAATTGGATCCTATGGGTGATAGGTTACAAACTTTTAGTCTTTCCATTTTTTTTCAATATGTCTTCTACTAGTGGTTGATTTGTATCATCTAAAATTTCTTGATGTTTCATTAGGGACGGGTTCATGGTTCTATTGGTAAATCTATAAAGTTTTCCTTAAGATTTGTTACTCTCCTATTAAGTCTTAGTGTATCATTAACTTTAATATGGATTGATTGTCCAACCATAGAAGTTCTATATTTAAAGATGGTATAAGCTTTTGAGGTATCAAAATATCTAAGAAGATACTTTTATCCACTTTGGAGTTAGACTTTCCAAGTTGATCCATAATTTTAAGATATGTTGGGTCTTCATTCTCTCTATAATTCATATGAAGTCTTATGCAATACATGCCCGTTCAATAATTTGTTTTGAATATAACAAGTTGTGTTTATAGATTCATACTTTATGTACTCAGGAGATGAGTTTTCATAATGAAGGGTTTTAGCTATCCCTTGAAGGGTTCTATTTTTTTCTTCAACTACCTCATTTTGTTAAGGTTTTCTTAGTGAAATGAAGTTGTCGAAAATACCATTCTCTTTACAAAATGATTTGAGCTCAACATTTTTCAAAGTTTGTCCCATGGTACTTATTAAGGTAGATATATAAAAACATTTTTCATTTGAAACTCTTTTGCAAAATATTTTGAAGAGATGAAAAGACTCATATTTCAAATTTAGGAAATAAACCCATGTTGTTTGTTGGGTTGTGGCATTGATTGACCTATGATAGATGTTCAGGTGGGTCAAGTCATAGTCAACACGTAGTGTTTAGATCGAACCTGCTCTGATACCAACTTGAATATTGAAGGAGAATGGTAAACAATGTCTCTCATACACTAATCTATATATTTCTATTATATATGGAGTGATGATGTTCAAAAAATACAAAAAAGCGGAAGAGGCTAAAAACCTAAGCTATCACATCAAGAAAAATACAATTAGAAAAGTACAACAAAACATTTAAAAAATATTAAGAAGCTTTCTAAACAAGCTATTCTAACAATAAGTTCATTTCTTAAGTTGGTTTATGTTGATTTTGTTGTTGAGTTGGCCCATTGATAGCACCTATGTTGAGATTTTTTATGTGGGAAGATGTTGGTGAAGGTTAAGGCATTGGTAGGTTAAGCCAAAATCCAAAGATCTATGATTCTTGTTGAAAGTTATTTGCATGTTGAATTTGATGATGAATTTTTAACTATAAGAAATGTTACGTATAGTAACATATAAAAAGTGTCACTATAGATATGATATATATATATATATATATATATATATATATATATATATATATATATATATATATATATATATATATAATCTATTTGACATATACCTACACAATTTTAGTGTTGATTTTGAATGAGATTCAACACATATATTATGTGTCACTATAGCATATACTTATAGTTTTTAATAATATACTCACATATATTGTATTTATAGTGTCAGTCAAAGTAGTTTTTAGTGACAAGTATTGTATCACTATAAGGTGTTTGTCACTACATGATAATTTTTTTTGTAGTGTGTATTGTATAAGTTGTTATTTCTCTTTTGCTTGACTTACATGTTGGTGAGGGTGGTTGTGGTGGCCATAAGGGTTGGGAGGATGTGGGCACCATGTAGGTGTTGCACATTCTTGCATGATGAAAGGATATGCTCACTGGGCAAGCCTTCAAAAACGAAGGCAAAAATCTAGAAAACTCATTTTTTCCCAGTGACACAATGAGTTGGTTAGCGAAATTGGGGGTTGTGATGGACTCAACGAAGGCTTGTCGAGTGGTGAAGGATTTTCACACTTAGCAAGCAGATCAAGCTTCGTGTAATAATTTAAGATATCGTCTCCAATGAATTGGAGATATTATGTAATTTCCCTCCTAGTTCAATTTGTATAAACATCCATACATAATTATAGTGAGCAAATTATGTAAATAAGATAAGTTGCAAATGAGATGTTTACCAAAATATTGATTCAAGAAGTGATTCCTATGCAAGAGAGAGATTGAGGTTAAATGTATTTTCACAACACTTATATTTTCTAATGAATCTTCTATATGAATTCCAGATTTCATATTCCCACATCCATATAGTTACTCAAATTGATTCCTCAAGCTTGAACCTTTAAGGATTAAACCTTAAACATGATCCCTCAATGATCAAGATTAAATCCTTGCATTAAGCATAAGGATGTAAATGACTAACAAATCCAAGTCTATCCCTAGCATAAATCATTGTTAGGTTAAATGATCCAAACCAAGTTTAAAAAATGTTTTCCAACAAGATTCAAAACTATAGATAAAAAGATGAGTGATTAAATCGGCTTAAGCATTAAGATCAAAATCACAACACAAATATGATAAACTGAATGTGTGTGTGTGTGTGTGTGTATATATATATATATATATATATATATATATATATATATGATTCAAAGGATTATACAAGTGTTGGTAGTTACATTCAAACCCAATCCAAGAGAAGTCAGCCACTCATGATGAAGGTTCTAAATGATACAAAGATGAAGAATACAAGAAGAAAGAAAAAGAAAATGGAGAAGCAAAATCCATTTTTCCCAAAGGATATCAACCTTCCAAAACCTCCTTCAAAGTTCATTTCTTTCTCCTGGATTTTTTCTCATTATCTCACGTCCCCCCCCCCCTTTTTTTTCTTTCTTTTGTTTGTTATTTATATGATCATTAAAAGTAAGGAAAAGGTGGAAATATTAACTCCACCGCTGCAGCCATGGATCACTGTTGCAATGGTGGGGAGTCCTTTAGAGTGAAGAAAGTTCCAACGGCTTGGGCGTTGATTGAGCATTATAGTGCTCAGATTCCCTATTATTGGTTTTTTCTAGATTTTCACCGCTATGGTTGCGGACCAACGTTATAGCCATGGTTCTCTAACTTCTCCATTATTTCTCCATTTTTCACGGTTGCAACCATGAGTGAGCACTATGATCATGGATCTCTAACTTTGTTGTGTTTCCTACACAAAAGAGAGAAAACTTTAATTAGGAAAGTTATAGTTAAATATACACAATAACTTCAGAAAGAGTGCTAAATATACAATAGAATCATATATTCCATGCACTCATCATCGAGCAACACTGAGGTTGTCCAGCAAGTTGAAGACTCTAATGGTGGTTTGGTGTTAGGAGTTTGTCTAGCAAAGGGACCCATATGTGTCTTTATCATTAAGCAAGCTATAGTTTCTTCGCAAGGAGAACATAAAGGCTCTTACTCGCTAAGTAAGAAAACCCATTGAGAGTTCTACATGCCTGGTGAGATGAAGAACAAATGGTTCCTCTTGTTGATCAAGTTGTAGCCCGCTCAATGAGGGATCCTAGAGCAAGTTGCTTGCCTAACAAGATAGCCCTCGCCTAACAAGAATGTTGTTTTACAAACATTAAGCTACTAGACTCTAATTAGTAGCTTTTGGTGTATTAGTTGAATATCAGTTAAATTTTGATGATGATATATGTTGTTATATGGTCATGAAACATAATGAGATGAATGAGTTGAGATGTATGTTGAATGTTGTTTAAGTTGTGGTGTATGTGTGTATTGCATGTTTTAAGTTGAAAGTTACATAAAAATTAGTGGAAAGAAAAGTTGTTTTAGAAATTAAAATATCCTATTGTGTGAATATAAGTTATGGTGTTCTACAAGTCTAGTGTTTAAAACCCTTTAGTGAGAAAGTTTCCCTTTGATTGGGAAGTTGTTTATGAAGTTGTCTCTTCTAGGTTTTTCAATTAAAACAGTATGGTGGACAGGTCAAACCACACTTATTATAAGTGGCCATTTAGTAGAACATAAATTTAGGGGCCATAATCCTTAACTAAGTGTTGGAAGGGTACATGATATCGAATGGGTAGGAGGAAAACTAATTTCACATTGAGAGTTGGTTGATGCATACCAATGTTATGGTAAGGCCAAACCTAAGTTGTATTAAACCTAAAGGTTGTGCCAAACCTTCCTAGTTCAAGTGGCAAAGTCTTAAAAATCAATTAAGTAATTTTCTATTCACCATGTCAGTTGTTGTTTTTGGTCACTGTGTTAGTTGTTGTTTCTAGTTACCATGACAGTTGTTGTAGATTCGATAAGACCAAGCTGCTTAGATTACTCGTTAAGTTGTAGAAGATCTCTAAAGTTGAAATGTTTGATGAAACATTAATTGTTCAATTGCATTAATTGTTAATTGTTTAAGTTGTCTAGTTGCTCAATCATTAAGTTGTTAGTTGTTTAGTTGATAGAAATATTAAGTTGTCGAAGTTGTGAATGTTAATTACATGCACTATTATATGCCGAGATGATTTTAAGTTTTTTCATTTTGATTTTAGTTGATGATGATGTTTACTATTAGCATGTTATGTTGTTTTCTTTCATATGCTTACCCTTATATTTCTATGGGTTAGACTACTATGATCAACTTGGTATAAGAGTACGATTAGATGGTCATGCTAGAGATGGCGTTTTGTGGAGCTTTTATGATACAATAATGTATAGACGTGTTTGATCGACAACTAGGATTTTATGTTTTCAATACTGATATTTTGTATATGTATGTGTGTAGGGATGAATGCAACGCCATAATGGACTTTATGTTTTTGGTTGAATTCGACTAGAACTATTTTAGCTTTTCTACACCATATACATATTATATATATTACATGAATATTCAGATATTGTTTGCATGAGAATACTATATTAGACGATGTTTGTGTTCTCCGCTACATAGTGTTTGTTGTGTCGTGCAAGTGTAATGACCTACTGGATCTTTACAATGCGAATAAATAACTCTATCATATCTTTGTTAAATGAAATCTATTTAATTTGTCCAATGATAAATTTGTTTTTTACACAAAATAGCATGTTACTATATTTCTTCAAATTAAACACAAATTAAAATGTAGTGTTTTAAACAAAGTTAAAATGCAGTTAAACACTATGTTCTTACACATTATAAGGATCATGGACAATTCATTTAGTAAAAAATTTTGATTCTCGCCATGTACAAATATCGTTCAAGTAGAGGTGTCAAAGTGAGCTCCAACTCAGTAGGACAACCCAACTCATCATGGGTCTTGGCCAAATCGAGGAAAAAAATAAAAATTTGTACAAATTTTTGCTAATTTTCAACCCAACTCACTTAATCCATGAGTCAAACAGGTTTGAACCTAAGTGCTCTAGATTGACCCATTTAATCCACTACAAATAAAAAAAATAAAAAAAATAAAAATTTATATTTTATGTTGTTGTCCTTTGAAATTTTGATTTTATGTTTGCATTTGAATTAATAATTGACTTGACTTCTTAATAAAATAAAATTGTAACTCTTTATTTTATTTATTAAAAACATAAACATTTAATTAAGTTTTTGTTTTTATTTTAAAAAATCTGGTAAACTAATCCACTTAACTCACTAACTCGTGGTGAGTTGAATTAGGTTAAAATTTTCTTGACTCACCATAAAGTGAGTTAGATTATTTATACTAATTCATTTAAAATATCAATTCATGGTGAATCAACTTGAGTGAACAAAATTAGTCCATTTTAACACATTTACCTTTAAAATAACGAAAGTCTCAATGTAACAAACGAAATTAGTCTTTACCCAAATAAACTAAAGATATTTTTTATTATCCTAAATTTTATTCAAAACATATATGACTCATAATTATCCTTACGTGTGTTGTACTTGTAAATGGTGATTCGTGTATGTAAATGAGACCGTGAATGGTAATTGAAGAAGCTTGCAACTTGTGTGTAGATGATTGCACTTGAATCTGGACCGTTTGATTGTTGGTTCCATTTTGTCTTTGGACAACAACCATTCATTAACGTGTAATGTTGATAAACAATTTCCTTTGTTTTTACTGCTGACTTTTTGACCCTTTTCCCCAAACAAATATCAACCTTGTTTTGTCTATAGCACATGGCACAATCGCGTAAAAGCATTAAAGTAAAATTAATCTCACTTTTTGACAAATGAAAAAGGTGATAGCATATTAGGACCCTTTTAATTAGGACCTTATCTTTTAGACAAAAAGACTATAAATGTCATCTAATTATAATATAGTATGTCCACTTTTATAAAAATTACCATAAAAGTGACATTAATAATATTTTTTATTAATCAGTGTAATTTATAAAGAAAATATATACTATTAAACTCTATTTATACCATTTTAGTGTAAAGAATTTTATATTATCAATTAATTAAAAACCATTGTTAACATAACTTTTAAAATAAATATTATAAAAAATAAAAAAGTTATTATATATAATAAATTGCAAATAAAGCTGATAGTGTAAAAATGTACATACATTATTTTATATTTAATTAATAGGATTGAACCAAATTCATATCAAAGGTGTTGAGTTCTATTGTGAAGAAGTTGAATTTTACTTTTGTTATACCCTGTTAGAATATCGTATCGAAGTAGGGACGACAAAAATACTCGCACTCGTGGGTATTTGTGAGTAAAATTCATTACGGATAATAAATGGATAGGCTAATTGGGTACCTGCGGATAATGGGGACGGATAATTTTTTACCTGTTTATAAATGGGGCGGGGACGGGTATGATGATATTCATACCAGTGGGTACTCGTTTAATAATATTTCTTAAATATCTTAATTATCCTTGTACCACATAACCCTAAAACTACACTCTCTCGTCTTATTTTCTTACAAAAGTGAGGTTGATGAAGTTACCAACATGTGTAGCAACCTTGGTCGCGACGGGACGACGAAAAATAAATTGAAAAAGAGGAGTCGCCACCAATGTTGTTTTTAAGGAAAAACATTGGAAAAACCATAAAATAGAAAATAGTATACGAAAACCAAATTTTTGAGTTCGGGAGTCGATTACGTGTGAGGAAGGTATTAGCACCTCACAACGTTCGTCATAAGACGATTACCTTTAATTAATTAAACTAATTATTTATAATTTATAAAAATATTTATCTCACTAAATAATCAAATATATTTTATTTAACTAAACTATTATTGTATATATATAAAAAAGGTTAAAATTATTATTGTTATATAAAAAGGAAAATAATATTTTTTATTTTTTTGGCTCGACAAGATTTATTTCTTGCTCCTACATATCTTCATGTGTAATGAAGAATCAGAGTCACGTAGTTCTTTGGTAAAAAAATATTTGTGTGTTGATATTTTTTTAATTAAATTTTATTTTTTAAATATAGGATTCTTGAACTGTCTCAGTTCATTCACCCTAAAAATATAAAATTGACTAAGGTGTACACCAAAGTCAATTCAATAAAATTTTAATTATAATTATTGTTATAGATATTATGATGTTAAAAAATTTCTTGGTTGGACATTTTTGTTTTTTGGAGAAAAAATTTAAAGATAAGCTGTCACAACTTGTACTTTAAATTCAAAGGTTAAAAAGATGTCACATCTAATTAACCATTTCTCCAATAAAATTTTTGATACAATAATTTCAGATATTTACATTAAATATTGTAACACTATATTTGATATTTAGTCACATTTTGAATTTAAATAAGGACTACTGACAGATACAAAAATAAAAAAATAAAGAGAAGTGAGTTTAATATACTCACAATTCTTCGCTATAGAAGCGATAACTTGCTGGTCTCTTCCTTTGGGTTCCTTCTGGTCCAAGGTGGAGATGTATGTGTGTGGGTGCCCTTTGGGAAGGGGAAGGGCCGCTATTTATAGACTTTCAGGAGGGACCGGAACGGCCCGTTCTGAATCCGGAACAGCCCGTTCCAGGGTTGCAATTTTACTCACAACGGCCATTTTCGGAACGGGCTGTTCCAGTTTCGGAACGGCCCGTTCTGGACTAAATTTTTTAGGTATTTTGGTAGTTTGGGAACGACCGTTCTGGCCTAAAACTATAGGTCTTTTTTGAAAATTGGAACGGCTCGTTCTAGTTTGGGAACGACCCGTTCCAGTTGTGGGAACGGCCCGTTCTGGGCAAGAAATATTAGGGCTTTTTGGAAGGCTGGAACGGCCCGTTCCGGGCTAGAATTTGTAGGGCTTTTTTGGAAGGTTGGAATGGTCGTTCCAGTTTTGGAACAGCCCGTTCCGGGCTAGAAATTTTAGGGTTTTTTGGAAGGTTGGAACGGCCCGTTCCAGTTTTGGAACAGCCCGTTCCGGGCTAGAAATTTTAGGGTTTTTTGGAAGGTTGGAACGGCCCGTTCCAGTTTTGGAACAGCCCGTTCCGGGCTAGAAATTTTAGGGTTTTTTGGAAGGTTGGAACGGCCCGTTCCAGTTTGGGAACGACCCGTTCTGGGCTAGAAATTTTAGAGTTTTTTGGAAGGTTGGAACGGCCCGTTCCAGTTTTGGAACGGCCCGTTCTGGGTTTCTAAAATCATATGAAAAATTACTAAATTACCCTCTACAAAAAGTATAAAAATTGAGGTGTTACATTTGCCTTCTATATTTTTGTCTTTTTTATTCTTTCTTGTACATACCTTTTTTTGTTATTTTTTTTAACAAAATTGACATTTCCCGGACGAAATTGGGTTACTACAGTTGCCCCTCTTTACTTAATTTTACTAGATAATATAAACAACTCTTGTTTCCATATTATCGTAGTAAAATATAAGTAAAGAAAACACCAATTTCGTCCATGAGCTTGAAACATTAAGAAACATGAGCGCGAGGGACACGAAACATTAAAAAACATGAGCGTGAGAGCTCGAAACATTAAAAGACATGAGCGTGGGGACTCAAAACATTAAAAGAGTGAACACGAGGGCTCGAAACATTAAACAACATGGGTGCGGGGGCTCAAAACAATAAAAGAGTGAGCACAGAGGCTTGAAAATTAAAAGAGCGGGCACGGGAGCTCGAAAGATTAATAGAGTGAGCATAGAGGCTTGAAAATTAAAAGAGTGAGCACGGGGGCTCGAATCATAAAAGAGTGAGCGTGGGGGCTCAAAACATGGGCGCGGGGACCCAAAATGTAAAAGTGAACGCGGGGGCTCGAAAGATTAAAAACGTGGGCGCGGGGACCCGAAACATTAAAGAGTGGGCGTGGGGACCCGAAACATGAAAGAGTGAGCACGGGGGCTCGAATCATTAAAAGAATGAGCACGAGGGCTCAAACGATTGAAAGAGTGAGCACGGGGCTCGAAACATTAAAAAAGTGAGCGCGGGGGCTCGAAACATTAAAAAGTGAGCGCGAGGACTCAAAAGATTGATAGAGTGAGCACGGGGACTCGAAACTTTAAAAAAAGTGAGCGCGGGGGCTCGAAACATTAAAAAGTAAGCGCGGGGGCTCAAAACATGGGCGTGGGGACCCGAAACATAAAAGTGAGCGCGAGGCTCGAAAGATTAAAAACGTGGGCGCGGGGACCCGAAACATTAAAGAGTGGGCGCGAGGGCTCAAAACATGGGCACGGGGACCCGAAACCTAAAAGTGAGCACGGGGGCTCGAAAGATTAAAAACGTGGGCGCGGGGACCCGAAACATGAAAGAGTGAGAATTTTGATGGAAACAATGTTGACGCCAAGTAGATAATAAACTTCAATGAATGTGTTATGCAAGTACATTGCTTGATTACATGTGCATGATAAGTACCGAACTTTGGTACAAATGTTGTGGATGCTAAGCATGTATTGTACTTGAATGCATGAGTTAGGGATGGACCAAACTTTTGATGATGCAAATGACAAATATGCATTGGGCTTGAATGAATGTGTTAAACAAAGTATTAGACATTAATGTGAATAATGTGGGTGTTGGGCAAGTATTGGATTTGAATGGATGTACCAAACTATGATGTAATGAATGTCAAACATGTGTCAAATTCAAACGTAGATGATATAGATGTCAGACAAGTGCGAGACTTTATATGCAAGTGATAAATTTGAATGCATGTATTAGGAAAGTACCAAACTTTGATGCAAATAAAGTGGATGCCAAGTGAGCATTGGACATGAACGAACACTTCAAACATATTAATACAAATGATGTAATGCTTGATTCAGTGTTGGGATGCTTATGAGGTGTTATAGACACATTTCATTTTGTTTTTGTTTTTTTTTTCAAAGAAAATCATAAAAATGATTATTTTCTTTAGAGAAAGAAAATCCATGCAAAGCTCTTTTACCCTTTTTTTTAACCTTTTTCAAATCCATGAAATCCTATTATTTTCTTCTTTGTCAAATGATCTCACAATTTATCCTTTCAAACTTATCCCACCTAGAATCAAGTGAGACTCATTTGGCCTAACTTATCAATTGAGTGATTATCATTTTGTTATTCCCTTTGAAACATCATTTAAACAACATGCATAACAATGACAAATTATTTTTTTTTGGGAGACTATTCAAAAAGGATATTTGAACGTGACTTTATTTTGATGTAGAGAAAATAGAGCAAACTACACCAAGATATGACAAAAGTTGAGAACTTGATGGAAACAAGAGATTGAGCAATTGCCCCAGTTTGATGTCAAATTAATGGAGTGAAAAGTGGAAGAATTTAGACTAACTTGGACTTTGAACAAGTGAGACAAATGATTTACATCACTTTAGACTCGAGTGGATAGAATCAAACAGTGACACATATGGGAAGGATAACCTGTATTTAGAATGGCGGAATATGGATGATACATGCATTGACTTGATTAAACTTGAGACACATGGATTATATGGTTGGGATGAAAATGTTATGATAGTTGAGAACTTGTCCCGGTATAAAAGAGTACTTTGAGTTGTCCCAGTTTATGAAGAAATAAGGAACAAAGTTGGATTAGACAATTATTGCAATTGAAAGTTAAGGTGATGAAATGGCAGTGAGATCCTTTGCCCCAGTGTGAAGTGGTTGTCCCAATTTAGTCTTGAAAGGCAGGGGTAGAATAGGAGACAATGATGAATGTGATTGTTTTGTTATTTGACTCAAGGAAATAACATTGATGTGTGAATTGATGGAGGAATAACAAATGTCTCATTTAATTGGGTAAGGGGGAATCAAAGGAAGGCATGACTGGTGATTTGTTCCCAATCTATCCTTTTGAATGATTCTCATAATTATTGAGCGTAGTAATCAATGAACATTGATGAATAGAAGATTTTGCACTGGATGTTTGTTTCTCTCCATGATATAATGGATGTGCAAGTCTTATGAGCATTTGTATTTTTTTTTTGAAGCAATCATGTTAACATTGATAGATGAGTTCAATTGTTTTGTCTTAAGACTAAACTTTAAGAAAAAACAACCAATTTTTTATCTGTATGGACTTTATTGGATTGTAACACTGGTCGATGAGATGGATATGAAAGAAAAGATACAAAGGCTCAAATGTGTGCTTGAAGGTTGTTTGAAACAAGGATTTTTGCTATAGTGTTGGTTTCAATTCTTTATTCGGTTTCTTTTCCTTGCCCCCCTTTTGTTTTCACCCCAGCTTTTTCCTAGGTTTTTCTTTTGGAGTTTGCAGTCTATCAGGTTGCTCTAACTTTTGTTTAGGCCGCCTTTTTGAGGTTTTCAGCCTAGCGAGCTCTTCTTTCTTTTATTTGTTTCCTCTCTTTTAGGCATAATATTTCTTGACTGCATCAAAATTTACAGGAAGCGATAAATCTTCACCATCCATATTTGTAAGGATCAAAGCTTCTCCTGAAAATGTCTTTTTCACCACATAAGGTCCTTCATAATTTGGAGTCCATTTCTCTCTGTGATCTTTTTGGTTTGGTAAGATCTTCTTGAGCACCAAATCTCCCTCTTGAAACTCTTGAGGACGAACTTTCTTATCATAAGCTTTTTTCACCCTTCTCTGATATAATTGACCATGACATAAGGCATTTAGCCCTTTTTCTTCAATGAGATTTAATTGATCATAACGAATTTGTACCTATTCAGCTTCTTCAAGTTTAGCTTCGGCCAATACCCTTAAGGAGGGTATTTCTACCTCAATTGGGAGCACAGCCTCCATGCCATACACGAGAGAATATGGGGTTTCCCCAGTAGAGGTACGAACAGAAGTGCGATAGCCATGCAAGGCAAAAGCAAGCATATCATGCCAATCTTTGTAAGTTACCACCATTTTTTGAACAATTTTCTTGATATTTTTATTTTTTGCTTCTACTGCCCCATTCATCTTAGGGCGATATGGTGAAGAATTATGGTGTTGAATTTTGAAATTATCACACAACTCTTTCATCATTTTATTGTTCAAATTGGTTCCATTATCAGTAATGATGTGGCTCGGTAGACCGTATCGACAAATTAGATCTCTTTTGATGAATCTGACTACCACATTTCTCGTCACGCTAGCATAAGAAGTTTCTTCGACCCATTTAGTGAAGTAGTTAATAGCTACGAGGATGAAACGATGCCCATTTGATGCCTTTGGTTCAATTGGACCAATCACATCCATTCCCCACATTGAAAATGGCCATGGTGCAGCCAAAACATTCAAGGGTGTTGGTGGTGCATGGATATTGTCAGCGTATGTTTGACATTTGTGGCATTTCCTCACATGGCTACAACAATCAGATTCCATGGTTAACCAATAATAACCAGACCTTAAAATTTTTCTTGCCATTGCATGCCCATTCATGTGTGTTCCGAATGACCCTTCATGAACTTCTTTCACTATTTTCTTGGCTTCAATAGCATCAATACATCTGAGCAATACCATGTCATGGTTTCTCTTATAAAGCACATCACCATTTAAGACGAATCCCATTGCTAATCTCCTCAATGTCTTTTTATCATTTTCTGAAGCATTAGGGGGATACTTTTTATCTTCTATGTAGCGCTTTATATCATAGAACCATGGTCTTCCATCTAGTTCCTCCTCTACTGCTTGGCAGTATGCTGGTTGGTCTTGATTTTGTATTCTTATTAATGGCACTTCATTTCCTTGACTTATCTTAAACATTGAAGATAAAGTGGCCAAAGCGTATGCTAATTGGTTATCCTCGCGGGGAATATGTTGGAAAGTGATTTCTTCAAATTGTTCCATTAACCCCTTGATGTACGAGTGATATGGGATTAACTTTGCATCTCGAGTTTCCCATTCACCCTTGAGTTGATGAACAACCAATGTTGAGTCTCCATATACCTCCAACACTTTAGCCTTGAACTCTAGGGCTGCTACAATCCCCATTGCACACGCTTCATATTCAGCCACATTATTAGTGCAATCAAAACCCAACCTTGCAGTAAAAGGGATGAACTGATTCTTTGGAGAAATTAACACTGCCCCAATTCCATGCCCCAGTGCATTAGAAGCTCCATCAAATAACAGTGTCCATTTTTCTTCGTTTATGGATTCTTCCTCATCAAATAATGTCATTATATCTTCATCTGGAAATTCGCATTGCATTGATTGGTAATCTTCTATGGGTTGATGAGCTAGATATTCTACTAATGCACTACCCTTGACAGCTTTCTGAGTGACATAAATAATATCATATTTTGACAACAACATTTTGTTGAGTGTCTTTTATGCATGATTTACACTCAACTTTTGGCACTCTTTTTGGGTAATTGTAGATAATATATATGTTATTTCACCCCTTTAATTTAAAGAATTAAGTTATACTATAAGAGTAGAGGAGTAGTAGAAATCTTAAGGAATTTCCTCATTTTTTGCAGGATTTTTGGCTAGGCAGAGATCCACAGCCATAGCTGTGGATCTGGAGCTCGAGCTGTGGAAGTCTGGGAAGGATATAGAGGTCCAGAAAGTTGGAGCTATAGCTGTGGATCTGCAGCTATAGCTGTGAAAATCTGGGGAGAAATTGTGAAGGTCAGAAACTTGCAGCTATAGCTGTGGTTCTGCAGCTATAGCTGTGGAAATCTGGAATGCTCATTTTTTGGTTCCAGAGACTTGAAGCTATAGCTGTGGATCTGGAGCTCGAGCTGTGGAAATCTGAAATACAATTTGAAGCTCCAGAGAGTGGAAGCTAAAGCTGTGAACTCAAAGCTAAAGCCATGGAGCACCCAGGACCTAACAAAAACTCCAGAGATCCACAGCCATAGCTGTGGCTTCACAGCTGCAGCACTGGAGGTTCCTTAAGCTTGAAGGAGTTGCCACAGCTATAGCTGTGAAACCACAGCTGCAGCCTTGGAGGTTTCTTCATCCTGAAGGACTCTCCACAGCTATAGCCGTGGATCTGCAGCTGCAGCCGTGGAAATAAAAGCTACTTTTTGGCCCTGTTTTGAAGCTCATATAAAAGGGAAAAAGAGGAGAAACCAGGGGCATCACATACCACAGAGCAAAAAAACAGATTGAGAAGCACTTGAAGGGAGAAACGGAGCAAGAACGAATACTTGGGCAGCTGGGTCATTTGGGAACGAAGCCCAACCCCTTGTTTTCATCTCCAACTTTGTAATCTCTTCTTTTACTTCTTAGATCTTGTAATGGCCATGTGTGGCTAAACTTATTAAGGATTGGTTGGATGTAACTACTAACTCTTCTTCTTCTTAAATATATGCATTTTGATCTCATTATTTGTGCATTGATTCTTCTCTTAATGCTTATATCGGCTTGATCACCCGTTGTATGATTTTTGGTTTTTGAATCCAGTTGGAAAACTTTTTTGAAAACCCGAACTGAATCTTGCACCTAATCATTTCTTGTTCTAGGAATAAACTTGATTTGGTTAGTCACATTGTTCAAGTCATTGTTCTTAATGCGAAGTGTTAAACTCAAAATATAGAGGAATCATGTTTTGAGCTTAATGACTTTAGGATTCAACCTTGGGGAATCTTGTTGGATTACTTAATGAACGTGGAAATAATGGAATTAGAATCGCATGTATTTTAAGAAGATCTATGAGTTAGCAAGTGCTTCTGGACCAATCCTTGTCTCTTAATCATTGTTCTTACTATGTTTATTTTATTGTGTTGTTCTAATTTGTTTTCACTCATTTGCAATTATAACAAAATTCTCTTTTAAATCATTAGAGCAAGAATTACTAAACACTCAAATCCCTGAGGACCATATTTGAATACTACTTCGAAACTTGGTTCACTTGCCAAGTGGTAGGTTTGCGAAAAAACCTCATCACATTTGCCAACGAGCAATCCGACCAGTGAGAGCAGGCTTCTCGAATATGTATTTGATTGGATCCATTTTAGATACTAACCATGTAGTATGGCTTAACATGTATTGCCTCAATCGTCGAGCAACCCAAGCCAATGCACAACATGTTCGCTCTAATAAGGAGTACCTCATCTCACAATCTGTAAACTTCTTGCTCAAATAATAAATTGCTTGCTCTTTCTTCCCAGAAGCATCATGTTGCCCCAATACACAACCCATAGATTCATCAAGCACAGACATATATAGTATGAGAGGTCTCCCTGGTACCGGTGGTACTAAGATCGGCGGCTCTTGCAAGTATTGCTTAATCTTTTCAAAAGCTTTTTGACAATCTTCATTCCACACTATTGGTTGACTTTTGCGCAATAATTTGAAAATTGGGTTACAAGTAGCAGTCAATTGAGATATAAATCTGGCAATGTAATTCAATCTCCCTAAGAACCCACAAACTTCTTTTTCTGTGCTAGGGGCTGGCATTTCTAGGATTGCTCGCACTTTGTCGGGATCTACTTCTATCCATTTTTCACTAACCACAAATCCCAACAATTTTCCTGATTTTACTCCAAAAGTACACTTAGCAGGATTCAATCGGAGCTTATATTTTCTCAAGCGTTCAAACAATTTTTGTAGGTTAGTGATGTGTTCTGCCCCTGTTTTGAGGGTGAGCTTTGTTTGAGGTAATTGAAGAAAATTTTCACTTTTAGGCTCAAATTTGGGTGGCAAGTGATGGTCATACATCATTTCAAATCTCGATTGCTTATTTTTGAAAGGTTAATCCTAAGACAAAACTTAATGGACTCCATGTTACTCCTTTTTTTTTGTGCTAACTTTTGCTTAGACCACCCTTTTGAGTTTTCAGTCTAACGGACTTTACATTTTTTCACTTTTTTTTTCTCATAAGACTTGTCTCCATTAAATGTGGTAGTTGGTTGGACAAATACTCATAAAATGATAAATTTGCCCCGATAAGAAATCTTCAAATTTCTATTGTCAAACTTGCTAATTGAGAATCATCCAACAGACCTGACTTTTCATGAGGACAAACTCTTTATTTTTGGAAGAATAATGAGGAAACTATGAGATGTAATGGGACAAAGACAATTTATGACAGTGAAGATAACAACACAACTTGTTATGCAAGTTAATGAAATAAGTACTTCAAAAGGTTAACAATAGTTTTAAAACCATGTCAATTGACAAATTAATTTGTCAAAGAGCTCATCTTCTTGATTGAGAATTAAATGTAAGTGAGAACAAAAATTTCATGTTATTCCCCATTCTTCTTTGTTTTCTGTTTTTTCTTTTTCTTTTGAGACATTGCATAAATTTGTTGCTTTGCATCCTCTTTAAAAGAAAATAATCAAATTAGAAGGCTATTTTTTTTGTAAATGACATGAATGAGCAATCAATTAGACCTTTATTTTATTATGAAATGCATGTACAAAAGAAAAATGTTGGAATGAAGAATTTGAAATGAAAAAAAAATGTTTTTTTTTGTTTTTTTTAGAGAAACAATGCATTTGATTCGATAAAGTGAGAATGAATGCAATTATGGAGAATGACAAGAAAAGATGATGGATATGCCTAATAAATATATCTTACATGATTACTTAATCTAAATAATGCTTATGCATGAATGTCATGAAAAATTATGAAAATATTGAATGTTATGAGATACATTTTAGACTAAATGCTCAAATGGAATAATGATCTTACTTTGAATTATGCAAGAGAACTGTATTCATTTTCTTTAAGAAACAAGTGTCAATGATGATGATAATTGCAATCTTTTAAAGTTGTATGAATGATTTCATAGAGTATTATTTTTTTATGCAAAGATGTAAAATGCATATCATGTATGAATTATGAAATATAGATGAATGCATGCATGCATGAATAATTTTTTTTTGAGTGTTATATTGAAGAGGCGTGAGATATGATAAAAGTTAAAAAATGTATGATGTGTATTATGAAATGGAATAATTTTTTTTATGTCATTCGAACGTAGAGGTAGAATTTGCTCGTGTGATACTTAATAAGGGCATCCTTAAGTTGAAGACTCTATGGACTACTAACATGTGTTCCTCTCAAAAGGGTGGGACTATAGTTCTAGAACAGGTTCCTAGAGCCAATAACCCTTCTAGGATATTAGTCACAATAATAGGTAAACTATTAGAGATGATAATACCCTTGAAAGGATCAAACTCTAGGTGAGGCCTTCATAATAACCAAACAAGATGTTCATCAAGAAGGTTACTACTACTCAGCCTCTTACTATCCTAAGTTGCACTCAAGTCCGGGCATAGGACCCCACTCCTAAACGTGTGTGAAATTGTGCAAGTAAAGTATGTGAAGGGAGCAATCCTACACTATCCAATCTACAAAACACAACACATATGATATAAAAATAAAATCCTTCTACCTTAAAGTTCAAATTACTCAACACATATTTATATAATTCATGTATATAAGACAAACAACAAATAAGGGACATAAATAAAAATATAATAATAATAAAATACAACAAAAGTGAGATAAACATTTTTAAAAATTATTAATTAGTTTAACTAATTATTATACGCTTGACTCTCAAAAATTTCCCAGTAGAGTCGCCATCTGTTGCAACCGAGATCACAACAGGACGGAAAAAAATAAATTGAAAAAGAGGAGTCGCCACCAATGTTGTTTTTAAGGAAAAACATTGGAAAAACCATAAAATAGAAAATAGTATACGAAAACCAAATTTTTGAGTTCGGGAATCGATTACGTGTGAGGAAGGTATTAGCACCTCACAACGTGCGTCGTAAGACGATTACCTTTAATTAATTAAGCTAATTATTTATAATTTATAAAAATATTTATCTCACTAAATAATCAAATATATTTTATTTAACTAAACTATTATTGTATATATATATATAAAAAGGTTAAAATTATTATTGTTATATAAAAAGGAAAATAATATTTTTTATTTTTTTGGCTCGACAAGATTTATTTCTTGCTCCTACATATCTTCATGTGTAATGAAGAATCAGAGTCACGTAGTTCTTTGGTAAAAAAATATTTGTGTGTTGATATTTTTTTAATTAAATTTTATTTTTGTTAAATATAGGATTCTTGAACTGTCTCAGTTCATTCACCCTAAAAATATAAAATTGACTAAGGTGTACACCAAAGTCAATTCAATAAAATTTTAATTATAATTATTGTTATAGATATTATGATGTTAAAAAATTTCTTGGTTGGAAATTTTTGTTTTTTGGAGAAAAAATTTAAAGATAAGTTGTCACAACTTGTACTTTAAATTCAAAGGTTAAAAAGATGTCACATCTAATTAACCATTTCTCCAATAAAATTTTTGATACAATAATTTCAGATATTTACATTAAATATTGTAACACTATATTTGATATTTAGTCACATTTTGAATTTAAATAAGGACTACTGACAGATACAAAAATAAAAAAATAAAGAGAAGTGAGTTTAATATACTCACAATTCTTCGCTACAGAAGCGATAACTTGTTGGTCTCTTCCTCTGGGTGCCTTCTGGTCCAAGGTGGAGATGTATGTGTGTGGGTGCCCTTTGGGAAGGGGAAGGGTCGCTATTTATAGACTTTTAGGAGGGACCGGAACGGCCCGTTATGAATCCGGAACAGCCCGTTCCGGGGTTGCAATTTTACTCACAACGGCCATTTTCGGAACGGGCTGTTCCAGTTTCGGAACGGCCCGTTCTGGACTAAATTTTTTAGGTATTTTGGTAGTTTGGGAACGGCCATTCTGGCCTAAAAACAATAGGTCTTTTTTGAAAATTGGAACGGCTCGTTCCAGTTTGGGAACGACCCGTTCCAATTGTGGGAACGGCCCGTTCTGGGTAAGAAATATTAGGGCTTTTTGGAAGGCTGGAACGGCCCGTTCCAGTTTTGGAACGGCCCGTTCCAGTTTTGGAACGGCCCGTTCCGGGCTAGAATTTGTAGGGCTTTTTTGGAAGGTTGGAACGGCCCGTTCCAGTTTTGGAACAACCCGTTCCGGGCTAGAAATTTTAGGGTTTTTTGGAAGGTTGGAACGGCCCGTTCCAGTTTGGAACGACCTGTTCTGGGCTAGAAATTTTAGAGTTTTTTGGAAGGTTGGAACGGCCCGTTCCAGTTTGGGAACGACCCGTTCTGGGCTAGAAATTTTAGAGTTTTTTGGAAGGTTGGAACGGCCCGTTCCAGTTTTGGAACGGCCCGTTCTGGGTTTCTAAAATCTTATGAAAAATTACTAAATTACCCTCTACAAAAAGTATAAAAATTGAGGTGTTACATTTGCCTTCTATATTTTTGTCTTTTTTATTCTTTCTTGTACATACCTTTTTTGGTTATTTTTTTTTTAACAAAATTGACATTTTTCGGACGAAATTGGGTTACTACAACATGTGTTAAGCATGTTATAGAATTATGTTAGATATAATTTGATTAATTTTCTAACTTTGGTTGGACCAATAAAATTTATGTATTTTAAGTTGTTTACTTTCGTTTGGAATTATGAGATTGAATTATTGTAGCTTTGTGACGAGACTTTAACTTGTAAGATTGATGTATTTTAAGTAGGGATGGCAACGGGCGGGGTGGGTACGAGTTTCATGATACCCGTCCCCTTCCCCGTGAGCCAAACTCATCCCCGCCCCCGTACCCGTACCCGTTAGGTATGTGATTTTCATCCCCATCCTCGTCCCCGTCGAGTATCGGGTATACCCGTACCCGTACCCGTACCCGTCAATTTTTTTATTTTTTATTTTTTCTAACAAATATAATATTTTTAAATTATTTTTTTAATTATATTATAATTATAATTAGGTTATTTTTTTATTTCATATTATAATAAATAATCACACATAAAAAAATATTAAAATTCTTTAATATAATTAAATTGAAAGTGGGTATTAAATTAAAAATGGGAACGGGGACGGGTACGGGGCGGGTAAGTACATACCCGTACCCGTACTCGTACCCGATTTAATATGTCGGGTTTTACCCGTACCCGTACCCGGTCAAACCGGGTATTCCCCGTCAAAGTCGGGACGGGTTCGGGTATTACCCGCGGGTACGGGTATATTTGCCATCCCTAATTTTAAGTCATTGATTATCTTATATTTTTATTATTATTTCAACAAAATTAACGTTAAATACAAGTTCAAAATTAACATTAAATACAAGTTCAAAATTAACATTAAATTTTTATTTTTAATATTTCAATGACATTAAATATAGACTTAAAATTATTTGTAATATAATTTTTTTAATTTCTTAAAAAATTTATAAATATCCATGGATATCCATGGGTATTCAAGAAATTCATAGATACCCGCTTAATAGATACCCGTGCGGATATGGAGTGGGTATAGAGATAATTTTTATCTAGCGAGGTAGGGACGATTTACTATTATCCACCCCCATGGGGTCCCATTACCATCCCTATATCGAAGAATCTTGTTCCTCAATTTAACATAGTCTAGTACCTTAAGTTATCTTACCATATTCTTTAAATAAGAATCAAGTTTCATTCATGTTCTAAATTTTGAGAGAGTCTCGAGTTAGAAAGTGTTAAGATTAATACTCAAGTTTTCTAACTTGCTTGTTAATTAGCTGAAGGATATTGCCATATTCTTTAAGCGAAAATCAGTTTGATATACTTCTTGACCTAGTGACAAATTAGCACATATTCATATAAATATTAATATCTCAGTTGTGTAACCTAATTCAATGCATTATGAGAGTGTTATACATTTTTTAATATTATTCAAATGTTATTAAAAATTATAAAATTATGGGTCCGTTTACTTAAAACTAAAAAATATGTTTCTAAAAAAATGATTTCAAAAAACCAAAGAAACTTTTTTTTAACATTTAAGAAGAATACATACATATATACATATATATATATATACATATATATATATATATACATATATATATATATATATATATATATCTAAAGATAAAAAAAATGATTTATTTTATTAAAAAATACTTTTAAGGTTTTTTTTAAACAAACCGATCCTATAACACATGAATACAGATTCATTAAATAAAAGTCAGACACCACAAATTTGTAATTCCTAAAAAATTTCAACTAATAATAAATAGTATTTATGAGTTTTTTTTTTTTTTTTTAAATATGTGTTTATCGTGTTTCTCTCTTACTCTCAAACAAACATAGAGTGTAGCATCTTAAGTTTTAGCCATACGAAACCAAGCCTCGATCAATTATCATGTGCCCTTGATCAAGGATAGGAACCGTAAAAGAAATAACAACAACTAAAAGAAATCTAGAAAAAACAATGTATTCCTCTGTTTGGAGTGTTTTTCAACATGATTTTTGAAGTGAATAAACCAATTTAATGCTTGTGATTTGTTTTTCAGAAGATATATCCACGTGTATTTTTGTATGTATCTATAAAATGAATATATAATATTTGAAGTTATTAGTGGATAATAAACTCTGGATTTTACGAACCTATCTAGGTTGAAATGTTCATAATTAAGAAATTTGGTGATGTGATTCTTGTACGGATCACTTGATACAAAATATGACGAAGGCACCACTTCCAACAATGGAA
This sequence comes from Cajanus cajan, assembly GCF_000230855.2. Classification (NCBI taxonomy): domain Eukaryota; kingdom Viridiplantae; phylum Streptophyta; class Magnoliopsida; order Fabales; family Fabaceae; genus Cajanus; species Cajanus cajan. The sequence continues at coordinate 38,799,746 of NC_138517.1, read as the reverse complement.
GATAGGCTAAGAAAGACGCCACAAGCGAGATGAAAAACCCCTGATAAGTCAGAATTTTGGTTCAGCCTAAAACCTAGAGAAAATACTATCTCAATACAAGTGTTTTGTTTTAAAATCAAGACTGCTCAATAATTACAAAAGCTTCCTATTTATAGAATAGGATAGATATCCTCTTATTATTTTCCACTAAGCCTCCATTAAGTCTCCACTAGTCATTAAAGTCCCATTAACTTTTATTTTTCACTAAGAAGCCTAAAACACTGAATGCTAACATAGATAACATGGAAAGCTATATGACTTATTTAATAAAACAAAAATTATATTAAAAAAAGGATAATGGACTTATTTAATTATTCAGCTCTAAACTACTTAAATTCCAACCCGTTAATCCTTCTCCAATTTATCATATGACTTTGGGCTTATTAGTCTTCAATTTGGGCCCAAGTCTTCATCAACTTTTAGTAAAGTGATCCATTTTGAGTTTTAATTTATGACAACTACTATTCAATTAAAAAGGCCATGCAACCTCCTCTTCAATTTTACTTGGTTGGATTCACATCACCTGGAAAGGCTGGCAAAGAATACTCACAACAGGCCAAGAGAGGCTGGAAAAGAATACTTGCCCACAGTAATCCCCACAGAGTTGGGAACCTGAAGACCCAGAAAAAATGTTTATGTCTTTAGTTTCCCTTGGAAAAAGAAATCATAGTGTCTTGCTATCTAAAGGATAAGTAAAAAGGACAGCTATAGACACTAATTTTTGTCCGAGGCACAAAAATAAATACTTGAAGCTCCTAAGTTACAGAGGAGGGACCATAGAAGACTCTAAGGAAGCAATAAACGTCCAAGATGAATAAAGAAGGGGTCATCTCATACCTCAGACTAGATTTTCCTAATCCAACCATTGAGATAGAGGAAAAATGTTGCAGGAGGTTATCATCCAAAATTTAACCCGATTCAACTGTTAATAAATTCGCTAAGAGGTCAAAACCATCGCTAGGTTGTGCATGATGATCTTGTTTTGGACAACATTTGTTCTCACATAGTATCTCTCTATAGAGTTAATATCAATGACCCGACCATTGAAGTTAAAGATAAATGTATTCAGAAGATACCATAAAACAATCAGCATGATCTAACGGCTAATGAATTCTCTAGAAGCCCATAAAAAATATTAAAAAAAAGGGAGTTTTATTCAAATAGTATTTTTGTTCTGATAGTATCTCTCGCTACAGATCTAATTTCAATGGTTCAACCATTGAATTTAAAGATCAAATATATTGAGAAGATACCATCAAAAATTCAGCATGATCTAAAGGGTAACGAATTTTCTAGAGGTCCTGTACAACACCTAAAAAAAGGAGTTTTATTCTGAACATCATTTTTGTTCTGATAGTATCTCTCTCTACAGACCTAATTTCAATGATCCAACCGTTGAAGTTAAAGATCAATGTATTGAGAAGATATCATCAAAACACCAACACAATCCAATGGCTAACGCATTCTCTATAGATCTTGTACAACGCCTAAAAAAATTGTTTTTTGTGGATTTAGTGCCACTTCTAAAAAATTTAAAGGACTAAGTCCCACATCTAACAATTCTCTAAGGATTTTTCCTCCTAGATGGCTATATAAGCAACCCCTTGGCAAAAGGAATAGACACACCTCAAGTTGCATAGCTCCCTCTCCCTCTCTAACTCTCTTTAGGGTACTCCAAGTGAAATAAACTCATTATAGTTCCTGATTAAGAGATCTTTGAACCATTTGGTAGAGATTTCGGAGTTTCCATAGTTTAAAATTTTGAGCGATAGTGAGGTTCTTGTAAAGCGAAGAGGCTTCCAAAAAGCGCTGCTATGTAAATTTACAAAAAGATTTATAAAAGGCTTGCTTTAGAGGTTTCAAATTCTTCTCTCTTATTTGCTGTTTTATTTATCATTTTTCTTGTATGCAATAGAATAGGCATCATGTAGATAATAAAGTAATAAGTATGCAGTAGAGTAGGAATAATGTAAATTTAAATTTGCATGTTTAATAAAATAAGGGGTAGAAATTTAATTACGCTGTCATTATGCTAAATTTGTTATAGGGTACCAAGTTTGGGTGTTGTGGGGTGCCTAACACCTTCCCTATACGTAATCGACCCTAAGACCCGACTCCAGCTGTGAGGGCCAAAGTCGAACTTTCGAAAACTATTTTCTTTTTCTGATGTTGAGTAAAATATCAATAAAAACTCCTTCAAACTCTTTTCAAAACCATCAGACGGATGATTAGTTTGGTATTCGGGCAATCCAAAACTAATGAGATTTTCAAATAGAGGTCCAAACCATTTGTTGGCAAGATCAAAATTTTTCGGGTTCCGACTGTCATGAAGATAGAAGACTTAAGCTTATTTTAAGCTCTAGGTTACTTTCTTAAACCATATTTTCATTGTATATATTCTTCTTGTAAATATTTTATTAATGTTGACATTGCAGTTTTTAGTCAAATAGTGTATGAATTTTTTTCGTAGTAATTTTTTAGTGGTGTAATTATCAATTTAGGGGGGTTACAACTAATATTTGAGATGTGTTTATTGGACTTGATTGGCCCATGAGAGAAGGGGGGAGTGATGGTCCAAGAGTGGACATCCAATCTCACACCACACCTCTTCCATAAGACCAAACAAACCCATTAAGTCACATTTTTCATACACTAGTCACACTTTTAGCACTTTATCATGTGACATGCTTTCATTGGCCCTACTAGATCTATGATGTTAACATCTAATCACACCCTATGCACTTTTCCATTTGGCATGCTTCCATTAGTTCTTTTAGATATAAGAATGAATTTTTTAGAAGGAAAATTCAAACTCAAATTGTAACTAGAGTAAGTTGGTTTGAGTACAAGTTAACCTAATCTTAGTTATATGTAACCATGGTTAGCTTAACTTGTACCACCAACTGTCAAACTCTATATGTACATCCTTCCTCTATGTAACTCATTACTTTTGATGAGATTAATGAGAATTGTATTTTCAAATTTTGTCTTCAAAAGTTTTAGTTCTCTCCTTGGAGAACTTCTTTCTTAATAACTTTTATCAAGGACTTCCTCCTTATGGCAAGTTCATCCTTCTTACTTATCCTTCTCTTGAAGGTGGCACACCACTTTTACAGACTCTCCACCATTTTCATTTGGTTCTTGTACTATTCGTACCGCCATGCCGAGCTCGAGCTCGGCATCATAACGTAGAATGACCTCGAACATGCACTGGGAGATCTCAGTCTAGACAAGATCTGCTATCTAGCCAGATCATAACTGACCCCAGGAGATCTCGGTCCAGACGAGATCCGCTATCTAATCAGATCATAACTGATCTCAGGCCCAAGGCCCGACGCAACCCTAATTCACACTAAGGTACGTGCATTACTTATACGAGACACATACTCATACAAACCCTAACTTTAGCATCGGAGTCTCTTTTGCAGGTACCACCCCCATCTTGGAACATCAAGCGTACCAGCGAAGGAGGCTCACCGACCTTACCCAGCGGATCAACTCTACCTTAGATCCCTGGTAAGAACATTTGGCGCCCACCATGGAGCTGATCAAGACAGCTCTTATCGGCCACGCTTATGGTTTTCACCAGAAGCCATAGCATACGCGCAACAAACGACCTAGATCACACCACTACCATGGATAGCGAAGCAACATTAAGAAGACTGATCGAGCAGGTCGAGCAGATACGGCAACAACACGCCGTCGATCTACAAAGTATGCGTGCCAAGCACGAAACTGACCTAGCAGCAATGCGTAACGCTAATGAAGCTGACCTAGCGGCACTACGCGCCGAGAACGAGCGTATTCGAGCTCAACTCCCTCGGCGTCCCTCGAATCAACCCCCCCCCCCACAGAGTAACCTGAATGAGGACGAAGGGCACTCAGTTTCTCAACCGCCAACGGCGGCTAGGGCACGGACTCCCAAGCCTGCCACACATCAGTCTCACGCATCGATGAACAGGTCGGCGCATGACGTCAGCAACACCCCCGCCCACGGCACGGGGAATCAGACGACCTTCCGCCGTTATCCTTTTGTGGACGGCATCATGGAGACACCTCTTCCTTTTGGGTGGAAGCCTCTCCACCTCGACCGTTACGATGACACAACAGATCCGGACGAGCACATCGATCTATACACCATACAGGTAAACCTCTATACTAATGAGGACGCTATACTGTGCAGGGTTTTTTCGACCTCACTCAAGGGGGCTGCACTCAATTGGTACACCCAGCTCCCCGCTGAGTCAATCGACAGTTTAAGCACTCTGGTCAGGCGATTCACAACGCAGTATGCAACGAGCCGACCTCATCACATCACGTCAGCCGCCCTGGCCAGCCTCAGACAGAACGACGACGAGCCACTCTGGGTGTTCATGGAACGATTTGCCGCCACCTTAGTAAATATTAGGAATCTGAATCCCGAGGTCGCCCTGCACGCCATGCTCATGGCACACAAGCCCGGACCATTCGTCGACAGTCTATGTCGTGAAGCTCCTTGCGATATGGACGAGCTACGTGCCCGTGCTGTTGGGTATATCCAAATGGAAGAACACTCCGCCTTCCGTGACCAAGTTCACGGAAAATCACAAGCAAAGACTGATAGTGGCCACAAGGACAAGATGAGGGTCACCAACCACAGCCAGTTCAAGAAAACTGCTAGGACAAGCAAGGGGGAGATACGACTATTACACTCTCCTGAACACGCCAAGAGTTCACATCCTGGAGGAGGCCAATAACAGCAACCTGCTCACCCTGCCACCACCAGGTCATACACCCAATAGTGCGGACAAGTCCAAACACTGCCGGTACCACAGGAACCACGGTCACACCACCGAGGAGTGACGCACGCTCCGAGACCGCATTGAGGAACTCATCCAGGCGAGCCACCTCGGCCAATATGTCCAAAGATAGCAGGGTCACCGAGGAGGCTATGGCGGACGAGGGCGAGGCAGAGGCCGTGGTTCGGGAGCTCGCACGGGCCAACCCTCTAGTTCTCAGCAAAATGCCGGTGGAGTAGTGCAAGTCGAGGTAAGCCAGGAGACAGGGTCACCCCCCCTACGGGGAGTGATCAACACAATTGCAGGTGGTTTCGCAGGGGGAGGCGCCTGCAGCTCAGCCCGGAAGAGGCACCTGCGTAATATTAACAGCATCCACTCCACTACCTCGACCTCGCACCAAAGCTCACCGCCGATCACCTTTACCGACGACGACTATGCTGGCGTTAGTCCCAATCAGGATGATCCCATGGTCATAGCCGTGGAGGTAGCTAATTGGGAGGTTCACAAGACACTGATAGACCAAGGGAGCTCGACAGACGTCCTGTATTGGCCGACCTTCCTCAGGTTAGACATCCCTCACTCTCTCATCCAACCTCACACAGAGCCCCTAGTCGGTTTTGTAGGAGAGCGAGTACACACTCGGGGATACGTGGACCTGTTGACCACCTTCGAAACCTCTCCGGATACAAGGAGAATTATGGTCCGATACCTCCTTGTGGAAGCCAACACCTCCTATAATATCATCATTGGGAGACCGACGTTAAATCAACTCGAAGCAGTGGTGTCCACCCAGCACCTCACCATGAAGTTCCCAGGAAGTGACGGTAAAATCATCTTTGTCAAAGCAAATCAGAAGACAGCCCGGCAATGCTACGTCGAAAGCCTGAGAGTCTCCTCGCCCGACGAGCGTCGCCGCGGCGATCCTCCCATAGTGGCTCACATCACCCACGTGGAAATCGCTGATCTCGATCCGAGGTCCGACTCTCATGACGAACGGCCAAGTCCCATTGACGAGCTCGACGACCTCCAGATCGGGAAACTCCCCAGGCAGTGCACAAGAATCAGCAGGCAGTTGAGCCCGGAGTTGCGACAGCAGCTCGAAGCTGAGATCCTCAAGAACTTCGACCTCTTTGCTTGGCCTAGTGCCGACATGCCAGGTATAAACACTGACTTCATCTGTCACAAGTTAGCAATACACAAGGAGGCAAGGCTAGTGGCCTAGAGAAAGAGGAAGGTCGTTGGTGAATGACGGGAGGCCATCATCACCGAGACACAAAAATTGTTGAACGCTGGCTTCATCCGCGAGGTCAAGTACACCACATGGTTGGCAAACGTGGTATTGGTAAAAAAGAGCTCGGGGAAATGGCGAATGTGCATCGACTATACCAACTTGAACAATGCATGCCTTAAGGACTCATACCCCTTGCCAAGCATCGATAGGCTGGTCGATGGAGCATCCGGGCACGCCCTCCTCAGTTTCCTCGACGCTTACTCCGGGTACAACCAAATCATGATGTACCCACCAGACGAGGTGCACACGTCATTCATCACTAATCACGCTAATTACTGCTATCGAGTGATGCCCTTCGATCTCAAGAACGCGGGGGCCACTTACCAGCGACTGATGGACAAGGTTTTCCACCAGCAAATTGGTCGGAATATGGAGGTCTACGTTGACGACATGGTGGTCAAAACCACCTCAGCCGCAGACCATGCAGCCGACCTCGCCGAGGTGTTCAGCCAAATCAGGAGACATAACATGCGTCTCAACCCGGAGAAGTGTGTCTGCGGCGTCCAGGGAGGTAATTTCCTCGGTTTTATGATCACTAGCAGAGGAATCGAAGCCAACCCTGAGAAGTGCAAAGCCATTATCCAGATGCAGAGTCCTCAAACAGTGAAAGAAGTCCAACGCCTAGCCGGAAGGTTAGTCTCACTGTCCCGTTTCATCCCCAGACTCGCGGAGAAGGCAGAGCCAATCTTCACTCTGCTACGGAAGCCAAAAGACTTCCAGTGGACGGATCAGTGCGAGGAAGCTTTCCGAAGCTTCAAAACCTTTCTCACAACCCCGCCTATCCTGTAGAGGCCGGATCATAAAACCGACCTCCTCCTCTACTTGGCTGTAGCAGAAAACGCCATCAGCGTAGTGATAGTGCAAGAACATCAGAAAGTACAGACGCCGATCTACTTCATCAGCCAAGTCCTTCAAAGTACGGAGAAACGGTACCAAATGATCGAAAAGTTGGCACTGGCACTCGTAACCGAAGCCTGGCGACTCCGACCTTACTTCTAGAGCCACCAGGTGATAGTCAAAACCGACTACCCCATCAAGCAAATTCTAAGAAAGCCCGAGCTCGTCGAACGGATGATTGCGTGGTCAGTAGAATTGTCCGAGTTCGGCATCCAGTACGAAAGTTGTGGCGCCCTGAAAGCTTAATGCCTGGCCGACTTCGTAGCCGAGCTCACGCCCACTTCTACCGAGGAACCACATGTATGGACTTTACACGTTGACGGGTCCTCCAACTCTAAGGGTGGGGGTGCAGGTATCATAATGGAAGGCCCAAACCAAGTCACTTTGGAGCAATCCCTCAAATTCAGCTTCAAAGTGACCAACAACCAGGCAGAGTATGAGGCACTTCTCGCAGGACTAAGGCTGGCTCGCGACCTCGGGGCCCGAAGAGTGAGTTGCAACAGCGACTCGAAACTCATGGTGGAACAACTCAGTGGGACGTACCAGGCAAAGGATATTCTCTTACAGCGGTACTTCCACATCGCATCCCACCAGATCTCGTCCTTCGACGAGTTCACGATACGGCATGTGCCGCGAGAACAAAATGCCCGAGCCGACCTCCTATCGAAGCTCGCCAGCACCAAACGACCCGGGTAACATCGGACCATCATCCAGGAGACCTTGCACTCACCCAGCCTAGACGACAAAGTCGTCAATACCAACAACAACGAAGACTAGGGATGGATGACAGGCATCTGGAGCTACTTGAAAGAAGGAGTTTTGCCCAAAGACAAGGACGAAGCTCGAAAAATAAGGGTGAGGTCGGCCAAATTCGTAATCGTCGACGACGAACTGTTCAAACGTGGCATCTCCACCCCACTGCTCAAGTGCTTAACTGCGCCTCAAGCAGCCTATGTCATCGAAGAGATTCACCGGGGCATATGTGGCATGCATTCCGGAGCACGCTCAATGGCGACCAGAGTACTCCGAGCAGGATACTACTGGCCCACTCTGAAATCGGATTGTCAGGACTACGTACAAAAATGCAAAGAATGCCAGCAGTTTGGAAACACACACTGGCAACGCCCGAAGCTCTTCACCATATGATGTCAGCATGGCCTTCACCAAGTGGAACATTGACTACTTCACCAAGTGGATCGAGGCATGCCCACTCGCCAAAATCACCACCGAAAATGTGCAAGGATTCACCTGGAGGAATATTGTCTGCAGGTTTGGAATCCCTCACACCCTCATTACTGACAACGACCGGCAGTTCATCGCACAGGGCTTCGAGGACTTCCTCCGTGAGCTTGGTATCAAGCATCTTCCAACCTCAGTGGAACATCCGCAAACTAATGGCCAAGCCGAAGCAGCTAACAAGGTCATCCTCCGGGAACTTAAGAAGCGACTAGGGAACGCCAAAGGACAGTGGGCCGACGAGCTTCCCAGCATCCTCTGGGCGTATCATTGCACCCCCCAGTCAACAACGCAAGAAACGCCTTACAGGCTAACTTACGGAGCTGACGCATGATCCTAGTAGAAGTCGGAGAGACATCGCACCGACGCCAAGCCTTCAACGGTGAGCAGAACGCTCAAGAGTTAGCAGCCGACCTCGACCTAGTTGACGAGCTCAGAGAAGAAGCTCAAATCCATGAAGAAGCCTGCAAGCTCCAAGCTTCCAGAAGATATAATATGCGAGTGCGACCTCGCTCTTTCCGAGTTGGCGACCTGGTGTGGCGTCTACTAGGCGATGCTCGGAAAGACATATCAGATGGAAAGCTTGCACCCACCTGGGGTGGCCCATTTCGAGTTGTAGAAGACTTGGAAAATGGAGCATACTGACTAGAGGAGCTCAGCAGAAAATCCATACCACGAACTTGGAATGCCACGCATCTCAAGTTCTACTTCAGTTAAATTTTGAACGAATGAGTTGTGCACTCTTTTCCCACCTTAGTCTTTTATCCCAAAAAATAGAAAAATGGGTTTTGGCTGAGAGGGTTTTTAACGAGGCACATTCACACAACTAATAAAATAACTCATTCTTTTCATTCATATTCTCCTAACTCTAATTTTGTGATTAAACCAAGGTTGAGTTTGAACCTTGGCATACTTTACTTTATTTTACGACGAGGTCGAATCCGAACCTCGATCCAACTTATCTTGCTATTAATTTAGGTCGAGTTCAAACTGTAGCACAACATATTTCACACTACGACGAGGTCGAATCTGAACCTCGATCCGACTTATCTTGCTCTTAATTTAGGTCGAGTTCGAACCGTAACACAACATATTTCACACTACGAAGAGGTCGAATTCGAACCTCGGTCCAACTCATCTCGCTCATATTTACGGCCGAATACGAACCTTAATATAATCCACTAAAGGTCGAGTTCGAACCTTGGCAAAATCCACTCAAGGTTGAGTTCGAACCTTGGCATACCCAAGGTCGAGTTCGAACCTTGGCATAATCCACTCGAGGTCAAGTTTGAACCTTGGCATAACCAAGGTCGAGTTCAAACCTTGGCATACTCAAGGTTGAGTTCGAACCTTGGCAAAATTCACTCAAGGTTGAGTTCGAACCTTGGCATAATCAAGGTCGAGTTCGAACCTTGGCAAAACCCACTCGAGGTCAAGTTTGAACCTCACAACGAAACATCTCAATCTCGCCCAAAGACGGATTTGAACCTTGGAACAAACCACTTCGCTCCAAATCGGGTCTAAGCGCCACAAAGCACAAAAATACACAGCAAATGCTGAACGTATTTTAAAATCGCGCAAACAGCAAAAAATCAAACGTAAACGCGAAGTCAAAGAAAAGCACAACAGCACATAAGCAAAAAATACATATACACAGCAATGTTTACAGAGTTCAATACTTGAATTCAAAGAGAAAAAAATGAAGCAGAGAAAAATAAACCAAGATTATTACAAAGGCGACCTAGGCGGAGGCGTTGTCACTGGAGCTATCCTCGAGGTCATCCTCCTTCACTAGCTTCCCAAAGCGGACCTCCTTCTCCATGTGCATGGCGGAGAAGTCAAACCCCGGTGCGAGAAGCCTTGCCTGGCGAGCTGCCTTGAGGAACCCCCTCTTGTGCTCAAAGATGACGGCTCGCTCAGTCTCCTCGAGCTTCCTCTCCAGCCCCGTCTTCGCCTCCTCCAACCTTGCCAGGTCCACCTTCAGAGCAGCATTCTCCTCTGCCTGTCCGCCGAGAAGCACCTCGTCACAAAGACGCTTCTCGGCCGCCGCCACCAACTCGGCCTTCTGCTCAGTGACCTCATCCTCTAAGGCACGCACTCGAGCCCGGGAAGAGCTGGAAAGTTCCTGCAAATCGTGAACCTGAGCAGCATAAGCCTCGTTAGATCTCAGAGCGATCTCTAGAGACTTTCGGATCCTCTCCACCTCCCTCCGAGCAGCTTGAAGCTCCGCCTCGTTCTGCAGCTTGGCGGCCCCGAGAGCTCCTGCCAAGGCCCAGTTCTCATCCTTTAAAGCCTTGCTCTCCTCCCTCAAGGCCTTGGCTTCGTCCTTCAATGGCTAAACTCGGCCCCTCAGGCTAACTAGGTCTTCTTGCTGCTTGGACCACCTATGGTTCCAGTGGTCCATAATAGCCATACTCCTTTGCAGAAAGACCTGGGCAGCGTCAAGACCTTCCACGGGCCCGACCTCTTCGATCATCCCCTGGTCCTCCGAGCTCAGAAAACCCTTGGGAAAGAACTTCTCGGCGGTCACCCCCGCACTCCACAACGAGTCCATGTCAGCAGAAGCACTCACATGGTCCAATCGCACATCAGAGCGGTCCTTCCCGAAACGGTGGGCAATATACCAACTCCGGGAAGCCCCTGCGATGGACCAGATGCGGTGCCGAGACCGTAGGATTCGCCGCTGGGACCTCAAAACTCAGCCCCTTACCACGATCCTCAACAGCAACAGAAGCGGCAACAGGCATCCCCTGCTCAGCAACGGGGACGCCCACCCCTGGCACCTCCGAACTTGGAGCCACCGGGGTCTCGACAACGTCCCCTGCCTGCAAAAAATGGCTCTATGTCAAAAGATAAAAAAAACAACATAGCAAATAGAAGGAAAAACAAATAGCGAGGTACTCACCACGGCGGCCTGGGCGGCTTGCTCAGCAACCTGGGCCCCCACCTCGGCAACGTTCCCTACCTGCAAAGAGTAATAGTACCTCAACAAACCAAGAAAAACCAACATAGAAGAAAAGTTAAAATAAAACCAAGACACTCACCTCGGCAGAGGGAGCAACTTGCTCAGCAGTCTGCGTGACGGCCATTTGGGGAGCCCCTTCAGGCGGCGGACTCCCGGTGAGGTCCACCGCGTCAGCATCAGTTCGGCATCTGGAGGGGTAGAGGTCCCCCCGACCTCCTTCTCGACCCTCTTTCTTTTTCTGTTTGTTTTCAGAGGGGCAACCTCCTCCTCCCGAGGCTCGGGGACCTCAACCTCAGCAACATTGTAGTAGTGCTTCAGCTCATGCCACTTGTTCCTGCCCATTATGCCTGCAAACACAGAAGATAAAACACATCAGCAAAAAAAGGTTTCACAAACCCTAACAACCTAAGGAAAACGGAATACTCACTCTCTAAGCCCCTCTCCTTGTACGTCGAGTTCGCAAGTGACAAGACGAGCTTGCAATCCAGCGGGCGAGGAAGCGCTGCAAGGTTCTCAATGGCGGCCGCCTCCAAAGCCGTCAATTGTAATTGGCCCACCCCGTGAAACCTAGCCGATTTGGGGCACCAATAGAAGGGGAACTTCGGCAACCCGCCGAAGTAGAACGCCCCATCCTCCAACGGGTCGACATCCACAAGTGCAACCTGGAAAAACTCTTGTTTAAAATTTTTATATGACTGGGAGTAAAGAGTGAATAAACCTCCATCCTTACTCCCACTCAGAGACAGCAAACCATAAGGAGGAACCCCTATTTTCAGCTGGTAAAAATGAAGAAAAACGGGAAGAGACACCTCTATCCCTAGAACTGAACACAGGACTTGGAAAGCCCGCAAAAAACCCCAACTATTTGGGTGCAACTAGCAAGGAGCCGAGTTGATAAAATTCAAAAAATCACACTCAAATTGAGTGAAAGGAAGACAGATCCCTAAATCTCTAAAGAAACACTAGTAGACATAGAAATGGGGAGGGTCAGTAGACCTCCCCATGTACACACCCTTATCGGCCTGACAAGGTTCAAGCCGGATCATTTGGGAGATAGAAGGGTCATAAATTCTGTGCGATTTCCAAACCGCATTGACCTCAAGGAAAGACCTAAACACACTTTGGGCCTCTCCCACATCGCGCCTGACCTAGTCGTAGCCAGGGATGCCTGGATCGAGGTCCTTAGACGGATTCTTATTTTCAACGGCGGCTTTCCCGGTGACCACTGCCTTGCCGCGTGCCTTACCTTTGCCCTTGGCAGGCGCGGAAGACCTAGAACCACTCTCTCTAACCATTAAGAAAACAGAAAGACTCGAAGAAGGAAATATTGGAGAAGAAAGAGAAAATAGGAAAATCGAAGTACTTGGTACCCCTTTGACAAAAGAAAGAGCGAATAGGAAGAGGCGAAACCCAGTTGCCGGAAACGGCAACGGAAACTGAACAGAAGCGAAAGTGCAAGAAGCAGTTTGCGCAAGAAGCCAAAGAAGAAAGAAAACGAAAAGAGTAAAGTCAAAGGGGAAGAGGCACGAGTGGGAGAAAAGAATACCCCAAAATTCAAAACGGTCACAACACGTGTCACCCAAGGGACACGCCTGACCACGTATTAAATGAGGCCCATTATGATAGAAGAAGTCATCATTGCATAACCGTCATGCCCATTAACGCGCCGACCTCGCGTTTCAAAATGAGAAGTGACAGTTGCGACACATGGAATCCCGACAGGCAGGCGTACGCGAAAGGTCATGACCCCCTGACGAGCTCGGTTTCAACTCCTCGACCTACGGTCTTCGGAGCTCGGGGGGCTAGTGTACTATCCGTACTGCCATGCCGAGCTCGAGCTCGGCATCACAACGTAGAATGACGTCGGACATGCGCTGAGAGATCTCGGTCTAGACAAGATCCGCTATCTAGCCAGATCATAACTGACCCTAAGAGATCTCGGTCTAGACGAGATCTGCTATCTAATCAGATCATAACTGATCTTAGGCCCAAGGCCCGACGCAACCTTAATTCACACTAAGGTACGTGCATTACTTATACGAGACACATACTCATACAAATCCTAACTTTAGCATCGGAGTCTCTTTTGCAGGTACCACCCCCATCTTGGAACATCAAGCGTACTAGTGAAGGAGGCTCACCGACCTTACCCAGCGGATCAACTCTACCTAAGATCCCCGGTAAGAACAGTTCTTATGAAGCTTAAATCCATGAATGAAGATTGGAGGAACAACTGAGCTAATTGAGTGGATTTGAGTACCTTTCACTCCACTAGATTCATTAATTTTTGTCAATGTCACCACCATCATCATTGTTGCTATCATGTAACAACAACGACAATAATGGTGACAACGGTGGAGACAATGTTGGGTGATGATACCATCATCACCATTACCACCATCACCATTGTCATTATCATTATCACCACCACCAAAATTATATTTCATGTAAGTGTAAACTTATTAGTTATAGTATTTATTTTAATTTAACTTAAATATCCTTTTAGTCCTTATAATTTGACAGGGTTTAGTCCTCATAAAACAATTTGATAATTTTAGTTCCTATAATTTAGTATTTTATGTTTGATTTCCTATAAAATAAATTTAATCATTTTAGTTCATGAAACATGTCTATGTAGATAATACATATGATATGACATTTCATTTATCACATCATCATTTAATTAAAATTTTCTAACTATAGAATATATATATATATATATATATATATATATATATATATATATTATGAATAAAACGATAAAAATAATTTTATGAAAATTAAAAGAAAAAAAATGCGTAGATTACATTAACTAAATAGATATTTAAATCTATTAAATTTTACATAAATTAAACATTTTTATTACTATCTAACAATAGTCTCGTATCTTAAACAATATACTACTTGTTAAAATAAATTATTCCAATGAAGTATCCAACAATTTTTTATTTGCATGAGTTTCATAGGGTAAATCTAATCCAAAAAAAATCTTTTCATTTATCGATTGGATTAGTAGTTAATTCTTATTATATATATAAAAAATTATTAAGTGATTTAATATCTAGTATCAATACATCCTATCTCATATATGTGTATGAAAATATTAACTAATACTGATATGAATTACACTTATTATTGCCTATAAATTTTCATAATTAAAATGCAATTTTTTTCATCAACGTTGACTTATAATTATACAGTTCGTAGATTATTCATGTCAAATATAGTAAAAAATAAATAAATGATACGTAAATGGTTCCTATCTTTATATATTTCAAAAGTATATATTATTTTAATTTTGATACATATAAATAAACATCAAATAACATTAAAAGTCCCTCAAATAGAATATGAGATTTAATATGGTATTTAAACCTTAAATCTCTCTCATCTAATAAATTAAATTTTTGAATTAAACTTAATTTTTTCAGGATAGTTTAAGTTCTATTAATTAATTTTAAATTAATATAAAATTTTGTATATAATAATATAGCACTGAAGTTTGAGATAAAATTATACGATAAAAAATTGAATAATGTAATAATAAATGTACGATGTAATCATTGACGGATCCATTAAGAGGAGAGTGGCGGCACATGCCCCCACTACCATTATATATATATATTCAAAAAATAATATATTTTTAATAATAAAAATTATATTCTAATAAGATAAATATATATTTAAATTATCATATGTATAAAATATAAATTTAAAAAACTTGTTCATTTATTTGATATTTATCAAACTTTTGAAGGACATTAAATCGTATATGTGATAAAGAATATTCTTTAATAACAAATGAATTTTTTAAAAAAGTTTAATTTTTGATAAAAAAAAATTGTGGCATATATGTTTACCTTTTGTACTTTATATTTATGTATATATTGATTAAAAAAATCAAAATAGTAAAGATTGTAAGATTGTATACGTTGATTAAAAAAATAAAATAGGAAAGATTGAAAGATTTATACTCTATTTAAAAAATTTATTATAAAATATGTTTTAAAATAAATTATCATCTAAAATATTATATTATATATTAAAAACATGTTTATATTATAAATAAATTAAACTTGATTTTTATACAATTTAATATATTTATTTTTATATTTTTATTAGTATTAAAATGTTATAAAGTATATTTTTAGGATTGTAGTTTTAATCAAACATATAAAAAAATATCTATGATAAATAAATAAGTCATTTTTAGGACATGTATTTTTTTTAGAAAAAAGGTTAAGTCCATATCTACTAAATTATAATATAACATAGTCTAATTTAACATATTTTCATCCTTAATCATAATCATAATTATAAAAGCTTGTAAAAAATAATTATAATATATATTTATACTTTTAAAAATTATATGTAAAATTTTTAATATTATTAATATATAAATAAGTATTGTCTCCACTATCTAAAATTTCTGGATCCGTCACTGGATGTAATAATATATGGTAGTTAATAAATAGGGGGGAAAAATGAAAGGTGTACTTGAATTGATCCTCTCTGGACTATAAAACCTCAACCATGTTATTTATCATATTATGCAAGTTAAAGACAATGTGTCTTCCATGCAAACCCGATGCTTTTGGACTTGATTCAAATTCCATAACCCAAAAATTATTTATGATTTAGATTGATGCTCCAATCTAACATAAAGTCAGTATATAGGATGGTTCTGGGTGTTGGCCTATTCCCTTTGATTGCGAGCCAACATATAGTACCATAGCACCTCTTAGTGCTATTCGTGCATTAAATGGATGTTATTATCAAACTTTTTTCAGTGCATATATAGATGAGGACGAAGCTCTTCTATCGTCCCCACCCACCCAAACCCTAAGTGTCAAGAAGTGGTTGCATTGTATGGGGTTTGTACAATAAGAATATTTTATTCTAGATTTACTTTCACCTTATTATCTTAAAATTTTGTTTTAGGCTGACTTGATTCAATCAGAAAACAAGTGAAATTTGATTAAAGATTAAATTTAGATATTATCTAAACTATTCGATCTTAAATTTAACACATTAATTATTTATGTAACTTTTTGATTTATAGATAGTAATATTGTATAGCAAAGCCAAAGTCATTAAGAATCCAAGCAAAATAGTGAGTTTGGGTGTGCATATAGTCCTATATTTGTGGTCCCAAAACCAAATGGTTGGCAACTCATGTGCTTGCTGTGGACAACAATGCCTCTTTCCTAATTTTGGACCTAATATTTGTCCTAATTGCTCTTTCTTGTAAAGAACCTAAAGAGTAAAAGACCAAGTCCAAACGTGTCTATTACGACAATATATGGTCAAACTATTTTTTATTTCTTGATCCACGTATAAAAGTT
The DNA here is from genome assembly GCF_000230855.2 of Cajanus cajan. NCBI lineage: Eukaryota > Viridiplantae > Streptophyta > Magnoliopsida > Fabales > Fabaceae > Cajanus > Cajanus cajan. Next base: position 38,783,195 of record NC_138517.1, on the reverse strand, counting down.
TACATAAGTTGAATCTTAGGATATAACTAGGACTATTGAGCTAGGGGCAAACATTAAAAAATATTTATAAAAGTACTTATAGATTTTTTTTTATTAATAAGAATTACATTGGTAACAACAAAAATCAAATTTAAAACTGTGTACATTCTATTCTATATTTCTACCATTAAGTTGATTTAAATAGTTCAAGATATTTATAGATTACTCGATAATAAAATCATAACATGATTAAATTCACATCCTTGAAAAATATAAGCTTGCTCTTTACCAACCAAACTCACACGTATATTTGATTATTATATGGTCAAACTAATTGATTGAAGCTGCTTTGTCCAAATACGAGGGCTGTTCTGAATTCAATCAGTTTTATTTTTTTTTCCATTTTTATCCTACAAAAAATTAATCTATTTTTTTTTTGAAATTATTATCTTATATAATTTATTTAAATTTCTTTAAATATATTCCAATATTCCATAGTCCATCACGTGTTTGTTCAAGTATCATTTTACACTGTTCCTTTCGAACATTACATGTCACTTTCGTCGACCTCAACCTTCAAAATCCACTCGTTTCTCAACTTCTTTCACAAACAATGAAATATACCTCTTTAGTGCCCATGCACACCAAAAACGATAGGCATTACATCTTTTAACACATGCAAAGCTAATTGATTAATATTCTGTTTGTTAGTTCACATTTTAGACATTTTTTTATTCTGCTCGATTAGATTGTTCATTCTTTTCTTTTTGGTTGATACATTGCTCTACCTCATATAAAAGGGACATCAAAATTGATACAGTAATTTGAGATTAGATGGGCATAATAATTAATGTACCTCTAACAATAACATACGTGTTGTTATTATGCCAATATATAAAGAGTGTCCTTGTGAAATTATATGTTCCGTACTATACATGTCACATTCTGCAGGGTACCCTCCTAATATGATAAAACGTGATACCTAACACAATAATTAGGTCATACATTCAAAGTGATTGGACTAATTAAGCTGAGGCCACAATCTTGCAACTTTTAGGCTTCAATCCACGAATTGGTCCAGAATATTGTTAATTCTTTGAGCCCTTGTATAATGGAGGTGTTCATGTGTACATTATATCTGCACTTGTTTTTTTTTATGAGGATGGTAGCTATTATCCATTCATATCCATAACAATATAACTTGGATATATATATATATATATATATATATATATATATATATATATATATATATATATATATATATATATATATATATATATATATATACGTTGTGGTTAAAATGTTTCAACCTGATGTCCTCATGTCATTCATTATATATATCGAATAATATGTGAATACATATACTCAATTTGTCATATTATTTAATACCATTTATTTGTTAATATTGCATGTAAAACTCAAGGACTGATTAACAATTTTTTTTAATATTTTTATATAAATATTGTGTCAATTCTCTTGAACTGGATCCAAAAAACACCAAAGTTCTTTTCTTTATTGTATAATGAGTAACATAAAAACCAATTGATATGAAAAGAATACATAATATAAATATAAATATATATATATATATATATATCAGTTTTATTAAAATTAATAATATATTTTAGTAAATAAATGTAATATTTATAGCCTTATCAAATTTAAGCAAATATAATATTTGTGAAGTAAAAATAATAATACTATAAGGAAGAAATCACATTATTTTTTTTTTATCAATAGACTATTACTATTAATAAATAAAATAAATAATATATAGAAAAAAAATTGTCGATTCATATAATTATAAACATTTTATCAATGTTAAATATTATATTAATTTTGTACCTTTATATATATATATATATATATATATATATATACTTATTTGTATACAATATTTTTAGTAGTTATAAACTCCTTTTATACATTCTTTGCTTGATTTTTGTACCTGTCTGAGGGTACACTCGTAATCTTCTTAGTGGTGAAGGGCCGAACGGATGCTTCAGGCGGATTCTTCAGAGGGGGGAGGTACCTGCAAAAGGCACTCCGACGCTCAAGTTAGGACAAACACGATATTCTAGGGTAATTAATGAACAGTGATGTACCTCGATATAAATGACCTATTTATACTACTACTGATGGGCCTTGTCAGTATTGGGCCTTTTCTAAAGCTTACCAAATTAGGTAATACGGCGCTAATCGGCTAATTATGTCTTAATCATGTACTTATCCTTGTTAACCCCTGATCGACATTATAATCCTTGCTTTGTCCTTCGGCACATCACCGAGCCAACGGGTTAAGGCTTTGGGTGCTGAACGTCTCGGCTGTTGGCCGGGCCGATACGTATTTGTTGTGCTATTCTACTTGATCGTCATTTGGCTGAGCCGGTACACGGTATATGGAGATGTATCATGGTTCTGTTCGTATCGGCCTTACACCGAGCTGATATTGCTGTCGGGCTCCTTTCGTCCTTCGGCTGTAGGCCGAGCCGATGCTAGCGTCAAGGTTTTAGTTATGGTTCAATTCGCGTGGGTGTCTGACAGAACGGCACGTGTTGGTCAACGTGACCGATAGGGTCCTCCCGGTACACAAGCCCCCCAGCCTTTAGGAGTAAAACGACACAAAGGGTAAATGTGGCACTTCGTTTGTTACCTTTTTTGAGGGTAGGCCAAGGGTTACAACTGCTTACGGGAAACGAAGGGTTGTAACCGTTGGTTATTAATGACGCACGCGGGGAGTTATGACTGCTAATGGAATACGGAGGGACGTAACCGTTGTCAGAATACCAAGGATTATAACCATTGGGTATTAATGACGCATGCGAAGGGTTACGCATCGTGAACCGTTGGATCTAAGTGATCCAACGGTGTGTAGAGGGGTGTGACTCTTGATAACTTTCGAGGAATGCCTATAAATAAGCGTGTTGGGAGGGTTCTCAAACATACGCATTTATCACTTGCTCCGAGCCGAGATCATCTGAGTTGCTGTATTCACATATTCTTCATCAAAAATTGGTCAAGTTCAATAATCAGGTACGTAATGGCAGATTTAAATGTTGTTCATATTGACTCCTCCGGGGACGAAGGTGATTCTGGGTTGAGAGAAACGTCGGACCGAGACGTCGCATCGGCTTTGGCTTCCAATGGAGAGGATCGTGCAGGGTCCGTTTCTGGGTCCGAGCGGTCGCAAAGTGGGAATCATTCTTCATCGGCGATGGCTTCTGATGATCAGCCGAGCCGAGGTGGTGGATCGTCCAGGAGTTTTGCTCCCATATCAACTCCTGGATATTCATGGGTGCACGGGGAGGTTGGCAGCGTGTATTCCCGGTACACCGATAAGAACTCTCTTGTTCGTTTCGTATCGGCAATGAAATTTCTAAACTTTCCCGAGGAAGAGGAACCCTCTGCCATCTTTTTTCAGCCGTGTCGAGGTGATGGAGGGCCGAATCCGGATTTCGTGTATTTGAACCAAGGGTCGTCCAAGTACCAGTTCTTCTATGTGTATGATTACATGTTTCGGGATTTGAAGATAACTCTGCCTTTTGATGATTATTTTGTCGGTATATTGCACCTTCTGAACGTGGCGCCGAGCTAGCTTCACCCCAACACTTGGGCGGCGATGCAAGGGTTTAGGCAGTTATGCTTGGCTCTCAGCATCTGGCCTACTCCGCATTTGTTCCTACACTTATATTCGTCTCGGCCGACGAAGAAGATTAAGTGGTTGTCACTGGTTCGGCACAGTGATTGCCTACTACAGCCTTTCACCACTTCTTATAAAAATTTTAAAGTAGGATTTATGAAGGTGATGATTCGGCCAGAGCTAGGGAATAAGTATTTTTTCGATGCCGAAGGGAGATCACTGTTTTCGTTGAACTGGACTCGGAAGCCGAGGAAGTACGACACGGTATCCAAATCCCAAATGTCCCCGGAGGAGAGATCGAATTTGAATTTTTTGGAGATGTTGCCTCGGCCTTTGCCGTGCCGTCCTCTGGTTCGATTGTGTGAATCGGCCGATGTAGTTGAAGAATTGATTGGTATAGTACCTTTCTTACTTTTTTAAATTCTTGTGTTATCATTGATTTTGACTAATGATGTGCAGGTATCATGGCGAATCATGGAGAGGACGATTTGGATATTCACACACTGATCAGGAATCAAGTGGCGGCAACCACTACAATAGGACCCCGACCGCCGTGCTTGGGAATCAGCCATCTTCCCAAGGTGGTGGAGCGGGGCCAACAGTCAGGTCGAAGAAACCCACTCGGCCCCAGCCTGAAAAAAGAAGGCCTGACCCAAGGGCCGAGGAAGAGAGCCGTCGGGCCAAGCAGCGCCGCGTGGCTAGTCCACCTGTTCCGGAAAGCTTGGCTGGGCCAAGTTTTCTGCCTGGAAATGTCAACGCTCAGGATTTTCTGAGCCAAGACTTGACCTCCGAATCGGGTCAAGGGGTGCTGAGTCGTATCACCTCGGCTCAGAAATGGAGCTTCTTCTGTGATTTCCAAGTGCGTGTTGTGGCTTTAGCCCAAAGCATTGTAATGGAGCCGAATGGCGAGGCCGATGGATTGCATCGGCAGCTAGCTGAGCAGGAGAAGTCTCTCCAAGAGACGCTGCGGCGCTTACTGACGCTCAAACGGCCAACAACAAATTCCAGGCTGAGGTGGATCGCCGGGGGCAAATAGCTGATGACCTGGCTCTAAAGGTTCAGCGCCTTGAGCTTGCCTTGAAAAGCGAGACAGAGAAGGTTGCTGTTCTGAGCAAGGAGCTGGAGGCCGAGAGAATTGCTTTCGGGGCTTACAAGGAGAAAGCGCGCAACAAGGTCCTAACTCAGCATCAGGCTGGCTTTGCTCAGGCCGCCCGACAAGCATGCTTCTTGGGTGACTTTCCCCCTGAATTTCACCTGGATATGACAAAGAACTTCTTCCAGGGGAAGTTGGTGGACCTGACCTCCATCCCTCCGGACCAACAAGCTGACGAAGAAGCCCCGGCACGGCCAGCTGGGCCGAATGAGGAGCTGACGGCGTACGAGGAGGGTGCGCTTGAAGATGGTCCGGTTCAGGGGGAACCGGAGGTGGGGTCTTAAGCTTTTTGTTTTTCTTTGTAATGTTAGGTCGATAGTGCCCTTTTTAGTGTACTCTTTTTAGGCCGATAGTGCCTTATTAATGAATTTGGATTATACTTGTTGTCATATATTGGTGCAACATGATATATGTTTAAAAATTATCGTTAAGTCACACCTTTGGCCGAGAGAGATCTCGGGAGGGAAGACTCGTAAAAATTAACGTAAGCCACGTCCTTGGCCGAGAGAGACCTTGGGAGGGAAGACTTGTAAAAATTAACGTAAGCCACATCCTTGGCCGAGAGAGATCTCGGGAGGGAAGACTTGTAAAAATTAACGTAAGCCACATCCTTGGCCGAGAGAGATCTCGCGAGGGAAGACTTGTAAAAATTAACGTAAGCCACATCCTTGGCCGAGAGAGATCTCGGGAGGGAAGACTTGTAAAAATTAACGTAAGCCACATCCTTGGCCGAGAGAGATCTCGGGAGGGAAGACTCGTAAAAATTAACGTAAGCCACGTCCTTGGCCGAGAGAGATCTCGGGAGGGAAGACTTGGAAAACAATTAAAGCCACGTCCTTGGCCGAGACGCATCTCGGGAGGGAAGACTTGGAAAACAATTAAAGCCGCATCCTTGGCCGAGAGACATCTCGAGAGGGAAGACTTGTTAATTATTAACGTAAGCCACGTCCTTGGCCGAGAGAGATCTCGGGAGGGAAGACTCGTAAAAATTAACGTAAGCCACGTCCTTGGCCGAGAGAGACCTTGGGAGGGAAGTCTTGTAAAAATTAACGTAAGCCACGTCCTTGGCTGAGAGAGATCTCGGGAGGGAAGGCTTGTAAAAATTAACGTAAGCCACATCCTTGACCAAGAGAGATATCGGGAGGGAAGACTTGTAAAAATTAACGTAAGCCACGTCCTTGGCCGAGAGAGATCTCGGGAGGGAAGACTTGGAAAACAATTAAGGCCACGTCCTTGGCCGAGAGACATCTTGGGAGGGAAGACTTGGAAAACAATTAAAGCCGCATCCTTGGCCGAGAGACATCTCAGGAGGGAAGACTTGTTAATTATTAACGTAAGCCACGTTCTTGGCCGAGAGAGATCTCGGGAGGGAAGACTCGTAAAAATTAACGTAAGCCACGTCCTTGGCCGAGAGAGACCTTGGGAGGGAAGACTTGTAAAAATTAATGTAAGCCACATCCTTGGCTGAGAGAGATCTCGGGAGGGAAGACTTGTAAAAATTAACGTAAGCCACGTCCTTGGCCGAGAGAGACCTCGGGAGGGAAGACTTGTTAATTATTAACGTAAGCCACGTCCTTGGACGAGAGACATCTCGGGAGGGAAGACTCGTAAAAATTAACGTAAGTCATGTCCTTGGCCGAGAGAGACCTCGGGAGGGAAGACTTGTAAAAATTAACGTAAGCCACATCCTTGGCCGAGAGAGATCTCGGGAGGGAAGACTTGTAAAAATTAACGTAAGCCACGTCCTTGGCCGAGAGAGACCTCGGGAGGGAAGACTTGTAAAAATTAACGTAAGCCACATCCTTGGCCGAGAGAGATCTCAGGAGGGAAGACTTGTAAAAATTAGCGTATGCCACATCCTTGGCCGAGAGGGATCTCGGGAGGGAAGACTCGTAAAAATTAATGTAAGCCACGTCCTTGGCCGAGAGAGATCTCGGGAGGGAAGACTTGGAAAACAATTAAAGCCGCGTCCTTGGCCGAGAGACATCTCGGGAGGGAAGACTTGGAAAACAATTAAAGCCGCATCCTTGGCCGAGACACATCTCGGGAGGGAAGACTTGATAATTATTAACGTAAGCCACGTCCTTGGTCGAGAGAGACCTCGGGAGGGAAGACTTGTAAAAATTAACGTAAGCCACATTCTTGGCCGGGAGAGATCTCGGGAGGGAAGACTTGTAAAAATTAATGTAAGCCACATCCTTGGCCGAGAGAGATCTCGGGAGGGAAGACTCGGAAAACAATTAAAGCCGCGTCCTTGGCCGAGAGACATCTCGGGAGGGAAGACTTGGAAAACAATTAAAGCCGCGTCCTTGGCCGAGAGACATCTCGGGAGGGAAGACTTGGAAAACAATTAAAGCCGCATCCTTGACCGAGAGACATCTCGGGAGGGAAGATGATAGACCATGGACCAAGGGTCCAATCACTAGAGCTATGGCTAGAAGAATCCAAGAAGAGTTGGACCTTGTGAAGACTAGTGGACTTGTCAAGCCCAAGGTATTCTTCACTTGGAATGCTCTATCATGAAGAGAAGGCCTAGTTCTACTTGTATATATTGTATAGTTTTCAAATAGTCTTTTGTATAGGTTATTTTTGCCTTTGTATTTGTGAGGCACTTTATTTGCTTTTGTTAGTATTTGTATATTGATTTCAAGGTAGGTTACTTGGAGAGTTTAACTCCATTTAACCTCCCTAGTTGATACATTCATTTTGTATTTTTTCAGTAGGGAAAAAGGGGTGACATTTAGCAATGCTTGGGGTGTGATTAGTAATTGGGCCAGAACTGGGCCTAGGCAAAATTTTGCATATTGGACTCATTTTGCTCCTAATTTTTCATAGATTTGATTTAGCTAGGTCTCATCATCATATGATGAACCTAACTAAACCAAAACAAAGTTTTTCAAATTAAATCATGGAGCCAAAATGCATCCAAGGCCGCCTAGCTAGTTCTTCTTCCTTGGCCGAAAATTGCTTGTCTCACTTCAAAGGTTTGAAGCTTGCCTTGCAAGCTTCTAAACCTTTGTAAGGTTAGCTTACCTTACCATGGTTCTTAAGTGAACCATGGTCAAGGTTGGCTTCTCCTACAAGCTAGCTAAACCATGGGGGTTAAGTATACCTTACCATGGTTCCTAGTGAACCATGGTTAAGGTTAGCTTCTCCTAGAAGCTACCTTTACCCTATATATTTGTAATTGCCTCATTTGTATTCACTTTTGACAAATTTGATAAATAAACTTCAGAATTTCTCTCATCAAGAGTCTCTTAGAAACCGTGGAGAACTTCTTCACTAGGAATTCACCTAAGGTTTCAAACCTTACCTAGGTTCCTTAAGCTTCTACACTACACTAGAAGTGACCGAACCTTCTCCAAGGCTTCTCCTCCATGGAAGCTTATGCTCATGGAGTTTCAAGCTTCTCTTGAAGTCAACCTCAAGGCATATTCGGTCCTAAGCATGGAGTCATTGAAGAACATCAATCTTCTTCAACTTATCTCCATCATTTTTGGTATCTAGAGCCTAGTGATCTTGAGGTTTTTGTTTCTAACTTTTCCTACTTGAATCCGTGTTGTCTATTCTTCCTTTTCTATGTCTTAAAATTGTGTTTGCTGCATGGATCTAGTTCTAATACAATTTTTGATGGATCCTATATGTCAAGTATGAAGTAATTGATTCATGTTTGCTTGTTCCTATTCTTATGAATCAATTTCGGTTTTGTGCTTTTAGGTACTCTTGAACTTGTGCGTTTTTGTATTTGCTTGAGTCTTCTCCATTCATTCACATGTGTCCGTGATTGGACAACATGCATTGAGTTTAGATTTTTCTTTTGAATCAATTGTTTTGTCTTAGAAAGTCTTGTGTAGTCCTTTGTATGTTAAAACTTCCTAGACTAGCTTGTTTGACCTAATTTTGTTTTGTGTTTTTGTATCCGAAAATTTTGGTGTATTTTCTTATTAAATCTGTACCTTACTATATGTGCTTTTGTTTTACATGATTGAGTTCCTAATTTTCTATTAGTTCTAGCAAATTTCCTAGAGTTAGGTTTCCATTATGTCTTGTTAAAAGTTTTGTCCAATAAAATTGTTAAACACTTTCCTATTAGGTTTTTCCTTGAGTCTTGTGGTGGCTGAAACCTAATACACTTTTATAAGCATTAAAACAGAGCCAAAACAGAGGTGTGAGTGTCCTAATTGCATGAGAAAAACAAAGGAAAAAGTGCTTAAAAATTTGACCTAAAAATACTACAAAATTGTGAAGCACTAGTGAAAACATGTTTGTGAACACCTCTTGTTTTGTGTAAAATTTTTGCTGCAGTTTTTCTACATTAAAACCGAGACATATTATTGTTCAAAAGGCATTAAAAATCCTGAACATTAATAGAAAAACAAGTGAAAAATATTTTGCAAAAAAAAAGAAGAAAGAAAATAGCAAAAGAAAAAGCCAAAAAGGAGTGAAAATTGTTAAGTGTTGCTCTCGGTTTTGGTGTGTGATTTCCCACTTATTTTGTTGGTCCAGCCATATCATTTGTGTCTTATTTTTGTTTATAATCTTAGCTTTTTGATTTTGTAACCTATTCTAGTGCCTTTCCTAGGTTACTCTTTGTGTGCTAGCTTTCAAAATTTTCCTTAATTTTTGCTTGTCAATTTTGTGGAATTCTTTCTAGTCTTGTCTCATTTGTTTTCCACCAATTGGTGTAGCTATTCTAAATTGTTCTTTTTCAGTTTTACACTAATATTCCAGTCTTGAAGGTTGTTGAGTACTTCTTAAAAGGTGTAGGAGGCCAAGGCAAAGGACATCCACTTGAAGGCTTTGGTGGTTGCTTAGGGAGTTTGTTCTCTCTTGGTGGCTAGGCTCTTGAAAACACCTAGAAGTGACTAAAATCAAAGTTGCTTCTAAAGAGGAGTGAAAACACCTTGTGAGGTTGCAGTTTGGTGGCTGAATTGGAGCAAGAAGGAACAAAGCTAATTGTGAAAATTTTTGTGAAAATTAGTGACGGAATTTTTGGTTTCTAAAACTTGTTTTTCCTTACAAAATCCGTTACTAAAATTTGTTTCTAATTAGTGGCTAATTTGTTTTCTTTGAAATTAAGTGCAGCCACTAATTTCATTTGAATGTGAATTTACATTTCATTTGGAGTGTGAATTTTCATTTCATTGAAGAAAATTTCAATTTCAATTTCCTTGTAATTTTTGTTTTCCATATTTTTTGTACAAGGCCTTTATTAAGGAGTGTCTTGGAGTGCCTTTGGTGTATCTCCATCTCTCCTTAAAGAGTTCTCATAGTAAATTTTCGTTTAGTACTTGTGAGAGGGTCCTTTAAGGTCTTTGGTGCCTTTCAAGCTCTCACTTAGGTTTAATTGCTTTCAACGCCTAGTTTATGTTTTCAAGTCATTTATGTTTTAAGCAATTTATGTTTTCAGTCATTTAAGTTTTCAAGCAATTTATGTTTCCTTGCTCTTTATGTTTTCAAGCATCATATAAATTGTACACATAGGCACTTGTTTGTTATTTTCTTTAAGAAAAGGTCTTTGTGAAAATTGTTTTGTGCAAGACAAAAGTACAAAGGGGTTTAGAGATTTTTACTTGAAGAGGCTTGGTTATTAAGTGGTTCTTTAGTAGCTCACCTCCCTCCAAAGTTCAATTTGTACTCTTAGACCTCCAAGTGCCAAGTCTAAATCACTTCAAAAACATTATTTTCATAAAAACTATTTTTGTGTGAAAATATTTTCTTGAATTAAAATGTCTCAAGATTCCTCCCATAGTGAAAGTGATGGCTCTCCAAAAAGTCTTTCATATATCACTAAAGAGCTCAAATCACTTAAACTATGGAAAAAGAAAGAGTCCATTCAAAGACAGAAGGAAAAGATTGAAAGAGAAGGACAACTTGCTTATTTAGAGGAAGAATTGAGAATTTTAAGACAAGAAGAAGAAAAATTGAAAGAAGATATGAAGAAACATAGGAAAAAGAGTAGGAGCTCACATTCCCAATATACATCCCCTAATGAAAGCATGAATCAAGGGGATCACTACCAACACACTCCTAGAAGGTCCATAAGACCTAGGGAAGTCAAAGTTGACCTTCCACAATTCTTTGGTAAAGATGATGTGGAAGTATACTTAGATTGGGAGATGAAAGTTGAGCAACTCTTTGCTTGCCACAGGGTAGGTGAAGAGAGAAAAGTCCCTCTGGCTACCCTTAGCTTCCAAGGGCATGCCATGTATTGGTGGACTGCTCTAGAGAGAGAGAGACGCCTCCACAATGATCCTCCAATTCAATATTGGAATGATCTCAAAAGTGCTATGAGGAGGAGGCACATTCCCACCTATTATGGAAGGGAGCTTATGAATAGGCTCCAAAGGCTCCAACAAAGAGACATGTCTGTAGAACAGTATAGGCAACAAATGGAGCTTTTAATGATGAGGGCATGCATAAGGGAAGAGGAAGCTACAACTGTAGCTAGATTCTTAAGTGGTCTTAATTTAGAAATAAGAGACCAAGTGGAGCTACTACCCTACAGGGAGCTAAATGACTTGGTCCAACTTTGTGTAAGGGTAGAACAACAAAGAATGAGAAAATCTTATAAGAAGGATAGCTCCCACTCTTCATTTCTAAAGAAAGATTCCAAGAAGGAGGGAAAAACTTTTGAGAAGAAGAAAACTTTTGAACCCTCCAAGAATCTAGCAACAGAAAAAGGAAAGGGAAAGGACACTACACACACTAGTTCTAGGACTAGTGATATTAAATGCTTTAAATGTTTAGGGAGGGGTCACATTGCCTCCCAATGCCCCACAAAGAAGGTCATGATCATGAGGGGGCATGACATTTATAGTAGCCAAGATGAGGCTACTACTTCCTCTAGTAATAGTGAGGAAGAAGCAAGTGAGCAAGAGGAAGGTGTAGAGTCTACTTTTCCTTATGAAGGGGAGCTCTTAATGATTATGAGACTCCTCAACAATCAACCTAGTGATACTCTATCACAAAGGGAGAACATCTTTCACACTAGATGCAAAGTTTCAAACAATGCATGTTCTCTCATTGTTGATAGTGGTTCATGGTGCAACTGTTGTAGCACTAGGCTGATTGAGAAGTTGGGTTTAACTACTAGTCCCCATCCTAAACCTTATCAACTCCATTGGATTAATGAGGATGGTGACTTGGCAGTTGACCAACAAGTAAAGGTCAAGCTTTCCATTGGGAATTATGAAGATGAGGTGTTATGTGATGTAGTACCAATGGAAGCTTGTCATATCTTGTTAGGAAGGCCATGGCAATTTGATAAGAAAACCATGCATAATGGCCTTACTAACGAGATTACCTTTTCACATAAAGAAAAGAAATTTGTGCTTCATCCTCTTACTCCTTAACAGGTGGCTGAGGATCAAGCACAAATGAAACTCAAAAGAGATAGAGAAAAAAGATTTAAAAAAAAAGAGTAAAATAGAGAAAAAAAATCCGTGAAAACTAAGGATAGAGAGGAATCTAGGGAGAAAGGAGTTCCCTCCCTAGAGGTTGTTACTCAAGAGAATGTAATTTCCAAACAAACCCTCTTGATTCAACAACCCTCTTATATCCTTCTCTGTAAAGGAACTCTATCTTGCACTGCCACATCTAGTGGACATGAGACTTTACCTAAGGGGGTAAAAACACTTTTAAAGGAATTTGATGATCTATTTCCTCCCGAGGGTCCAATGGGCCTTCCTTCTTCTAGAGGAATAGAACATCAAATTGATTTGGTACCTGGGGCTAGCCTACCTAATAGGCCTGCCTATAGGACCAACCCCCAAGAAACAAAAGAAATTGAGTCTCAGGTCCAAGAGTTGTTAGAGAAGGGCTGGGTTCGAAAGAGCTTAAGTCCTTGTGCTGTTCCAGTGTTGTTGGTTCCAAAGAAAGATGGAAAATGGAGAATGTGTTGTGATAGTAGAGCCATCAACAACATCACTGTGAAGTATAGACATCCCATCCCTAGGCTTGATGACATGTTAGATGAGCTTCATGGAGCCATCATATTTTCTAAAGTTGATCTTAAAAGCGGATACAATCAAATTAGAATCAAAGAAGGAGATGAATGGAAAACCGCTTTCGAGACCAAGTTTGGATTATATGAGTGGTTAGTGATGCCCTTTGGGCTCACCAATGCTCCTAGTACTTTCATGCGTCTCATGAATCATGTTCTTAGGGATTGTATAGGTAAGTTTGTTGTAGTTTATTTTGATGACATTCTCATTTATAGTAGGTGCCTAAGTGATCACATAGGACACTTAAGGCAAGTTTTTGATATTCTTAGGAAAAATTAACTTTTTGGAAATTTAGAAAAATGTGCTTTTTGTGTAGATAGTGTTGTTTTCTTAGGGTTTATCATTAGTAAAAAAGGGGTTCATGTGGACCCCGAGAAAATCAAGGTCATCCAAGAATGGCCCACTCCTAAGAGTGTTGGAGATATTAGGAGCTTCCATGGGTTGGCAAGCTTCTATAGAAGGTTTGTTCCTAATTTCTCCACACTAGCCTCCCCATTAAATGACTTAGTCAAGAAAAATGTGGAATTTATATGGGGAGAGAAACAAGAAAATGCCTTCACAATCTTGAAGCATAAGCTTACCAATGCACCACTTCTAGCTCTACCTGATTTTTCAAAAAAATTTGAGTTAGAATGTGATGCCTCTGGAGTTGGCATAGGGGCGGTTTTGTTACAGGGTGGGCACCCTATAGCATATTTCAGTGAAAAACTCAAGGGTGTCTCTCTTAACTATCCTACCTATGACAAATAGCTTTATGCTTTGGTTAGGGCCCTTCAAACTTGGGAACACTACCTTATTCCCAAAGAGTTTGTCATTCATAGTGACCATGAGTCACTTAAATACTTGAGGGGTCAAGGCAAACTTAACAAAAGGCATGCTAAGTGGGTAGAGTTCTTAGAACAATTCCTATATGTGATTAAATACAAGAAAGGGAAAAATAATGTTGTGGCTGATGCCTTTTCTAGGAGACACACTTTGTTAGTCTCCCTTGGATCTCAAATCTTGGGATTTAATCACATTAAGGAGTTGTATACTAATGATCTCGAATTCAAAGAAAATTATACCCAATGCTTAGCAAAGCCTCAAGGAGGTTTCTATATTTCTGAGGGGTATTTGTATAAAGAAGGAAGAATTTGTATACCCCAAGGATCTATAAGAAAACTCCTTGTTAGAGAAAGTCATGAGGGTGGTCTCATGGGGCACTTTGGAGTTGAAAAGACTCTAAGCTTTCTAAAAGAAAATTTCTTTTGGCCCCATATGAGAAGGGATGTTGAGAGGTTTTGCTCTAGATGTATAGCTTGTTTACAAGCAAAGTCTAAAGTAATGCCTCATGGCATCTATACACCCTTGCCTGTTGCTAACTCTCCATGGGTTGATATCAGTATGGACTTTATTTTGGGCTTGCCCAAGACCTAGAGAGGCATGGATTCGATTTTTGTGGTAGTAGACAGATTTAGTAAAATGGCCCACTTTATACCCTACCACAAAATAGATGATGCAGGCAACATTGCAAGACTCTTCTTCAAGGAAGTGGTTAGACTTCATGGTCTACCCAAAACCATTGTCTCAGATAGGGATACTAAGTTCCTTAGCCATTTCTGGAAAACTCTATGGAGTAGGCTACGAACTAAATTGCTTTTCTCTACTACTTGTCACCCACAAACTGATGGGCAAACAGAAGTAGTTAATAGATCCCTATCTACAATGTTAATGGCAGTCCTTAAGGGTAACCATAAGTCTTGGGATGAGTATTTGCCCCACATTGAATTTGCTTACAACAGGGTAGTCCATAACACTACCAAAATTTCACCTTTTAAGGTTGTGTATGGTTTTAACCCTCTTACTCCTTTAGACCTAATACCCCTACCAGATTCTTCTCATTATTTTCATAAAGAAGGGGTATCTAGGGCTGAATTGTTAAGAAATTGCATGAGAAGGTTAAAACTCATATACAACTACAAAATGAGAAAACTGCTTTAGATAGAAGCAAGGGAAAGAAAACCCTCATTTTTGAGGAAGGGGATTGGGTTTGGCTTCATTTGAGAAAGGAAAGATTCCCTTCTCAAAGGAAGTCTAAACTTAACCTAAGAGGAGATGGACCCTTCCAAGTCCTCCAAAAAATCAATGATAATGCTTACAGGTTAGATCTTCCCAGTGATTATGGAGTAAGCAACACTTTTAATGTGAGTGATCTTATTCCTTTTGCAGGTTATGATGAGGAAGATGAACCTACATATTTGAGGACAAATCCTTCTCAAGAAGGAGGGGATGATAGACCATGGACCAAGGGTCCAGTCACTAGAGTTATGGCTAGAAGAATCCAAGAAGAGTTGGACCTTGTGAAGACTAGTGGACTTGTCAAGCCCAAGGTATTCTTCACTTGGAATGCTCTATCATGAAGAGAAGGCCTAGTTCTACTTGTATATATTGTATAGTTTTCAAATAGTCTTTTGTATAGGTTATTTTTGCCTTTGTATTTGTGAGGCACTTTATTTGCTTTTGTTAGTATTTGTATATTGATTTCAAGGTAGGTTACTTGGAGAGTTTAACTCCATTTAACCTCCCTAGTTGATACATTCATTTTGTATTTTTTCAATAGGGAAAAGGGTGTGACATTTAGCAGTGCTTGGGGTGTGATTAGTAATTGGGCCAGAACTGGGCCTAGGCAAAATTTTGCATATTGGACTCATTTTGCTCCTAATTTTTCATAGATTTGATTTAGCTAGGTATCATCATCATATGATGAACCTAACTAAACCAAAACAAAGTTTTTCAAATTAAATCATGGAGCCAAAATGCATCCAAGGCCGCCTAGCTAGTTCTTCTTCCTTGGCCGAAAATTGCTTGTCTCACTTCAAAGGTTTGAAGCTTGCCTTGCAAGCTTCTAAACCTTTGTAAGGTTAGCTTACCTTACCATGGTTCTTAAGTGAACCATGGTCAAGGTTGGCTTCTCCTACAAGCTAGCTAAACCGTGGGAGTTAAGTATACCATACCATGGTTCCTAGTGAACCATGGTTAAGGTTACCTTCTCCTAGAAGCTACCTTTACCCTATATATTTGTAATTGCCTCATTTGTATTCACTTTTGACAAATTTGAGAAATAAACTTCAAAATTTCTCTCATCAAGAGTCTCTTAGAAACCGTGGAGAACTTCTTCACTAGGAATTCACCAAAGGTTTCAAACCTTACCTAGGTTCCTTAAGCTTCTACACTACACTAGAAGTGACCGAACCTTCTCCAAGGCTTCTCCTCCATGGAAGCTTATGCTCATGGAGTTTCAAGCTTCTCTTGAAGTCAACCTCAAGGCATATTCGGTCCTAAGCATGGAGTCATTGAAGAACATCAATTTTTTTCAACTTATCTCCATCAGAAGACTTGTTAATTAAAGCCACATCCTTGGCCGAGAGACATCTCGGGAGGGAAGACTTGTTATCGGAAATAAAATTGCAGAGATGTAAAGCAAGTCATAGATAATTGAACTGTCTTGTTATTGATTGAGTAGATGCCTCGTTAAAAACCTTGCCGGCCAAAACCTCTTTTCACAATTTTTTAAGAGGAAAAAGACCGGTTCAAGGAAAAGAGTGCATCATTAGACATTTTCATATGTACATGGGTTACATTCTAACTGTAATAGGTCTTCAAGTGAGTAGAATTCCATGTCCGAGGAATGACCTTGCCGGACAGTTCTTCTAACTTGTAAGCTCCATTGTGGAGGGTATGCCGTATCCGGAACGGGCCGTCCCAGTTGGCCGCGAGCTTTCCTTCGGATGAATTGCGTCTTGCCGACCCGATTGTTCTCCATACGAGATCGCCTTCATGAAATGTCTGCGGCTTTAGGTTGGAATTAAAGCGTCGGGTCATGCGTTGTTTGCATGCTTCGGCCACCACCTGTGTCTTTTCTCGTACTTCATCGAGGACATCGAGTTCGGCTCGGAGTGAATCATCATTAGACTCCTCCTGAAAGTGTTGTCGCCGGAATGATAGTTCCCCCACCTCAACCGGGATCATCGCATCCGCGCCATATGTTAGGCAGAAAGGCGTCTCTTTGGTAGTCGACTGTGGTGTGCACCGGTACGCCCAGAGAACTTCTGGCAATTCATCGGCCCATGCTCCATTTGCCAAGCCGAGCCTCTTCTTCAGTTCTGTGAGGATAACCTTGTTGGCCACTTCAGCCTGTCCATTCGACTGAGGATGTTCAACCGATGTGAACCTATGCCGAATGCCCAGGTTTTCGAGAAAAGAGTTGAACTTTTTGTCCGTGAATTGTAGGCCGTTATTTGAGATGACGACGTATGGAATGCCAAAACGGGTGACCATGTTCTTCCAGACAAAAATCTGAACATTAGCGGCAGAGATACAGGCAAGCGGTTCGGCCTCTATCCACTTTGTGAAGTAATCCACCGCGACGAGGAGAAACTTAACTTGTCCTTTTGCCACGGGGAATGGTCCAAGTACGTCGATACCCCATAAAGCGAACGACCATGGGGAGCTGATGCTGTGCAATTCGGCGGCCGAGGCGTGGATGAGATTCCCATGTTTTTGACATTGAACGCACTTTTTGACGAACTCGGCGCAGTCCCCCTTCAGAATCGGCCAATAATAACCGGCTCGCAAGACTTTAGCCGCCAATGTTCGCCCCCCCGAATGAGATCCACAAATACCTTCGTGGATTTCCCGCATCACATAGTCGGCTTGTAGGTTGTCAATGCACTTGAGTAGTGGGGTGGAGAATCCCCGCCGATAGAGCTCATCGGCCACCATGGAGTACCGAGCCACTTGTGTTCGCAACTTCTTTGCTTCCATCGGGTCGGTGGGCAACTCCCCTCGGACAATAAAGTTCTGGATGGCTGTCATCTAGTTCGGTGCCTCAGTACCGGTTGTCATACACTCAACTGCCACACTTGGGGAAGCAACCTCAAGGTGAATGGTTGTTCGCAACTGTCCTGGCTTTCGGCTGCTGGCGAGCCGAGCTAGCTGATCGGCTTGTTCATTGTTGCTACGTAAGACGTGTCGTATCTGTACGTCGGTGAAGCCGTCTTTGAGCTTTTGGAAGAGGTAATAGTATTGTAACAAATTGGAGTCCTTGACCTGGAAGTTATTGTTGACCTGTTCGGCCACGATTTTAGATTCGGTCCAACATATGATTTTCTTGACACCTATCTCCGTTGCTAGTTTCATTCCGACTATCAAGGCTTCGTACTCTGCCTGATTGTTGGATGCACGGAAGCCGAACCGAAGGGATTGTTCGACTGTGATGCCTGAAGGACTAGCAAGGATTACGCCGGCACCACTACCTTGAGCACTAGAGGATCCATCAACATGCATGATCCACGGCTCGTCTTCAAAACATCCCGGAGGAGTGAGCTCGTTGAAGAAATTAGCCAAATGTTGTGACATGATCGGCCCTCTTGGCTCGAAAGATATGTCAAATTCTGAGAGCTCAACCGACCATGCCATCATCCGGCCGACGATTTCTGGTTTCCGGAGGACCTTTGCAATCGGGCAGTCGGTTCTGACTACTATCTTGTGGCTTTGAAAGTATTGTCTCAACCGCCGAGCGGCATAGATGAGCCCTAAGGCAACTTTTTCCAACAGCTGATAACGTCTCTCGGCATCTTGCAGCGTCCGGCTGATAAAATAGACAGGTTGTTGACCTTTCTGGTCTTCTTGTATCATGACGGCACTGATTGAACTGCTTGAAACCGACAAGTAGATGATCATGTCTAGGCCACCGACCGGTTTAGACAATATCGGGGGCATGCTAAGCTGTTCTTTAGACTGATGAAAAGATTCTTCACACTCTTGGGTCCATTTGAATCGTTCCATTTTCTTGAGCAGAAGTAGGATCGGCTTAGCTCTCTCGGCTAAGCAAGGGAGGAATCGGGACAGCGAGGTAAGCCGACCGGCTAACTTCTGAACCTCTTTCAATGTGGTTGGGCTTTTCATATCCAGAATGGCCTGGCATTTGTCTGGGTTTGCCTCAATGCCCCGGTTGGATAACATAAACCCCAAAAACTTGCCACCTGAGACTCCGAACACGCATTTCTCGGGGTTAAGTCTCATTTGGTGTCGCCGAAGCGCCTGGAATACATCGGTCAAGTCGCGTGTATGTGCCGACACATCGCTCGACTTTACCACCATATCATCAACATACACCTCCATGCTCCGACCAATCTGATCATGAAAGATTTTGTTCATTAAACGCTGATAGGTGGCCCCAGCGATCTTTAATCCGAACGGCATCACTCGGTAACAGTAGTTGGCCGTTTTGGTGATGAATGCAGTTTTTTCTTCATCTTGAGGGTGCATCCGAATCTGGTTGTATCCAAAGTAGGCGTCGAGGAAAGACAAGAATTTGTGGTCGGACGCCCCATCGACGAGCCGATCGATGTTTGGTAGCGGGTAGGCGTCCTTCGGACAGGCTTTATTTAAGTTAGTGTAATCGGTGCACATGCGCCACTTTCCATTCGGTTTTCTGACCATGACGACATTGGCCAGCCAGGTCGTGTAGTGTACCTCTCGGATGAACCGAGCATCCAACAACTTGCTCACTTCAACTTCGATTGCAGCTTTTCTTTCTTCCCCGGTCTTCCGGCGCCGTTGAGCAATCGGCCTAGCCTCCTTGCTAATGGAGAGCTTGTGGCAAAGGAAATTGGGGTCAATTCCGGGCATGTCGGACGGGTGCCAAGCGAATAAGTCATTGTTTTCAAGGACCACTTGCTTAATAGCCAGCCGTTCTTCTTCGGACAAATTAGTTCCTAGGTGAGTGACTTAGAATTCGGACACTCCCACTTGAAACGGTTGTTTATCTTCGATGGGCTCGACCCTCTCATCTTGATCAATCCGGGGATCGAGGTCCATGGTCAATTGTTGTGATACCGAGTGCACCCCTCTCGGTTCATTTGGTGCTTCGTTCTTCATTTTCGGCAATCACAAGCTGGTAAAATAACATTCTCACGCGGTTTTTTGGTCAGCATGGACAGTGACTATTCGCCCTGATTCGGCCCAAAACTTCATGGCCAGATGAGGGGTGGACACAATTGCTCCGAGCCGATTCAGGGATGGTCGGCCGAGCAGAATGTTATAAGATGTGTTGGCGTGCACCACCACATACTTAATCAAAATGTCTCGGTACTCAGCTCCATCAAACCCGAACCGGGTTGACAGCTTGATATACCCTTTTGTCTTGACTCGTTCACCGGAGAACCCGACCAAAGGTTCATCATAAGGGACTAGCTCGGACTCCGGAATACCCAATTGTTTGAACGTGTTCCAATAGAGAATGTCGGCTGAACTTCCCTGATCAACCAACGTCTTACGTACAATACAGTTGTGAATTTCGACGCTGATTACCATCGGATCATCCTGGTCCGGGTCGATGCCTTTGAAGTCGTCCTCGGTGAAAGTGATGGTGGGTAGGCGACAACGAACTGTCTCTACTGAATGGACGTGCCGAACGGCTCGCAAGTGTCTACGTTGGGCTGATGAGGATGAGCCTCCGCCAGCGAATCCTCCTGCTATCGTGTTGATGACTCGCCGAGGTTGTGCCGAAGGCTCTTCCTCTCTTCGATCTCTTGACCGACTGCGCTCTCTGTACGAACGTGCTTCTGTCCTCCTTTGTTCGGGTTGATCGTGCCGTCGCGACCGGTCAGCGTATCTCGAATGGTTCGGACGGTCCACGAAGCCTTGCAACTATCCCTGCTTGATTAAATCTTCAATTTTATCCTTCAGGGTCGAACATTCGTCAGTTGAATGTTCGCGATTGCGGTGATACCTGCAAGATTTGGTTGTATCAGCCCGGGGAGGGGCCGACGCTCGTTTTGGAACGGCCAGTACTTCCGAAGCAAGTGCTTGTTCTAGTATTGCTGACCGGCTGGTGTTGAGTGGTGTATATTGGGAATACTTCGGGCCACGAGGGGGTCTCTCGCAGGGTACCAGTTCTTTCGGACGGCTTCGAAAATTGTTTTTAGCTGGCTTTTCAGGCTTGGCCGCTACTTCTGTCCTAGCTTGGTTGCAGAACTCAGTTAATTCCTCCATCTGCATGTATTTATCGGCTCGTCGCCGGAGGTCATCCATGTCGGTTGGTGGCTTCTTGCAGATGCTGTTGGCAAAGGGACCTGGCTTTAAGGCAGTGGTCAGGTGATGCACGGCGACGGCCGGGTTAAGGTCTCGGATTTCCAATGCCGCTTTGTTGAATCGGCTCATGAATGCCCAAAGGGATTCCTTCTTCTCCTGACGGATGCTAACTAGCGCCAAAGAGGTCAACTGGTGCGGTCGGCTTGTAGCGAATTGAATGGTGAATTGGGAAGCTAACGTGCTGAATGAATCAATCGAATTAGCAGGAAGCCGAGTAAACCAGCTCAGCGCTCGCCCTTTTAATGATGTTGGGAAGATTCGGCACAAGGCAGCGTCGTCAGTGGTGCTCAGAGTAACCTGCGTTAAAAACACATCCACGTGCTCGTCTGGGTCGGTGGTACCATCGTACTTGTCGAGTGGCAAGGACTTCCAATGGTAAAGAAGTGCAGACTGCATGATGTTTGGTGTGAAGGGGTGTCGGTGTGCTCCGGCCGGTATTGGTTGCATCGGCCGACCGACCGAAGCATGTACACCTGGGGCAGCGACAGAAGTGTGAGGGATAGAGGTGTGATGGTCGTGCGAATGGAACGACCCCTGAGTGTGGGTCATCTCAGAGGGTTTCCATGTGGGATCCCGGTACTGATTTTTGAGGGCAGCATTCTCCTCTCGCAATGCAGCCATCTCGGTAGCATCTCTCTCCCGTTGCTGTTTCATGGCGGCCATGTCATCCTTCATTTGGCGCACCATCTCGGTCAAGTTTGTCTCCTCTACCATCTCGGCATTGTCTACCCCGTACGGGTGCTCATCTTCGGACTGGTGGTTTTCAAGGTTAGTTCTTCTTGTCTTTGCCATAATGTCTTCAAAGTCTCTTCACAGCTATCGGTTCGACCCCACGGTGGGCGCCAAAATGTACCTGTCTGAGGGTACACTCGTAGTCTTCTTAGTGGTGAAGGGCCGAACGGATGCTTCAGGCGGATTCTTCAGAGGGGGGAGGTACCCGCAAAAGGTACTCCGACGCTCAAGTTAGAACAAGCACGATATTCTAGGGTAATTAATGAACAGTGACGTACCTCGATATAAATGACCTATTTATACTACTACTGATGGGCCTTGTCAGCAGTGGGCCTTTTCTAAAGCTTACCAAATTAGGTAATACGGCACTAATCGACTAATTATGTCTTAATCATGTACTTATCTTTGTTAACCGTGATCGACATTATAATCCTTGCTTTGTCCTTCGGCACATCACCGAGCCGACGGGTTAAGGCTTTGGGTGCTGAACGTCTCGGCTGTTGGCCGGGCCGATACGTATTTGTTGTGCTATTCTACTTGATCGTCATTTGGCTGAGCCGGTACACGGTATATGGAGATGTATCATGGTTCCGTTCGTATCGGCCTTACACCGAGCCGATATTGCTGTCGGGCTCCTTTCGTCCTTCGGCTGTAGGACGAGCCGATGCTAGCGTCAAGGTTTTAGTTATGGTTCAATTCGCGTGGGTGTCTGACAGAACGACACGTGTTGGTCAACGTGACCGATAGGGTCCTCCCGGTACAATTTTCATTTATCATTTTGGATATTTTAATTGAGATTTTGTTTGTACTTAATTTGATTTTACTGTTTCACATTTTCTTTTTCTCAATATTTTCTTTTTCTCAATTTGATCAGATGAAATATTTTATATGTATCAATCTTTTATCCTATGAGCTACTTTAGTCCCAAGATTTTTTTTTTTATACCTTGACAAAAAGGAGAGAAGGAAATAGTGTGATTCACATTGAAATTTGAAAATTGCATTAATTTAAACTTTCTTATACATATATTAATTGCAAATTATAACACTAATAATGATGTATAACCATTGATCGACAATTTTTTTTTGTTCTTTCTCTAGTTGATCGGCAATTAGGAAAGAAAAATTGGAAGATTACGATGTCTTTCTATCAATAAATTTTATGCTATCTATGGTACACAAAAGATCCTTACTTGCAAATCTAACCAACAATGATATATGAGAAAAAGAAAACAAAAGAAAAGGAAAAATATAATTAAGAAAATGAAAAACACAAATCAAAACATAAAGGACGCAAGAAAATGTATTTAATGAAAAAAAAATTGAAGGAAAAATAAGGGTTAAGATCAACCGAAAGATGAAATATAAGAGAAAAGTGTGTTTACAAGATAACTGCGAGTCTTCGCAAATGAAAGAAGATAAGAGGAAAGAATATGTATTAAAAGGGGTGAGTTTGGGCAAGTCGAAGGTGAGAAGGTTGATAATGCAAAATTGTCATTCGCTCACACGTATATATAAATATTGTTTAAATTATCAATAATGTATTTATATTATAAATATGATAAAATCATACACAATTTTTTTTTACAAATATATATAATAATTAATGTAACACCCAAATTTTTATTATTTTAATGGCATTTTCGTAATTTTAATAAAGTTATAGGGGTATTTTGGGTTCTGGAACGGGCCGTTCCAAAAGTGGAACGGGCCGTTCCAAATGTTGAAAATGTGAGGTTTTTGTAGTCCCAGAACGGCTTTGGAACGGGCCGTTCCGGTATGGAGAACGGGCCGTTCCGGAAGGAGAACGGGCCGTTCTTCTGAGATTGAGAACGGGCCGTTCTGGTTTCAGAACGGGCCGTTCTGGTTTTTTGGGAACGGGCCGTTTCGATTTTGGAACGGGCCGTTCCAGTTACAAATTTTGCCCAGATTTGAAGGATCCGGAACGGGCCGTTCCGAAATCAGTACGGGCCGTTCCGGGTGCGTCAGATTGCCTATAAATAGGGGCAAGGGGGTGAAATTTTTTATACAGAGGAAGAAAGTGAAATTTTAGAGAGAGAAAGAGAAGAGAGAGAGAGAGAGAGAAAGAAAGAGAAAGAAAGAGAGAGAGAAAGGAAGAGGGAATCCAGAGGAGGAGGCTCTGCCTAAGTTCAGCTCCGCTTATCCAGGTAACGGGGGGAGTGAGAACCTCGCTCAGGGGTGTAGGGATAATTGTTGGATAGTTGTTTGTCGGATTGGCCCCCAATCCTTTGTCGTTGTTCTGTCTAAATTTCTATTTACTCTACTTTGCTTTTTGTTGAAGGTGCCGTTGTTCTGTCCGATTTTCTATTTATTCTACTTTGTTTTTGTTGAAAGTGCCGTTGTTCTGTCTGATTTTCTATTTACTCTACCTTGTTCTTTGTTGAAAGTAATAAATGAATATGAAATTAATGTTAATAATAAATGAGTTTTAATATGAATAAGAATGCTCTCTGGATCTCTGTGAATACCTATGCGGACCTTAAGAGGAGTATTGATGACATGACCATGTGAAATATGGACAAATGACATGAGACCTAAGAATTGACTATTGAGACAAACTATGATTATGAGACTATGACAAATGAGGACATGATGTACTAAATGAAATCATGTAAAAAGTTAAATATTGAGTCAATGAGATTATGATGGTATGACATGCATCATACGCATATATTATTCCAGGTGTGCCGCTGAGGCCGCATACCAGTGATGTAACATGCTAACAAGGTGTATCTTAGGGTCACCAGTGATGTAACTTGTAACCAGGTGTACCTTAGGGTCACCAGTGATGTAACCAGGTGTACCTTTGGGTCACCAGTGATGTAACCAGGTGTGCCTTAGGGTCACCAGTGATGATATGTGAAACTTCCTTATGGCGCCACATGCATGCATTTATAAGTCAAGATCATGACATCATTGCATGATAAATGAATATATATGTGATATTGATGATGTATGTGTATTATTTATAAGTGACTTATATTTGTTGTGTGTGTGAGTGCTATCTAGCCTTTATTTCTGCACCTGAAACTGAGTGAGATGTTTCTCACTCCCTTGTTGTTTTTGTATATGTTTAAATTATGTTGCAGGTGATCAGCATCATGAGGATGTTGGTGATGAGGCTTAAAGGCTTCAATTGGGCATGCTCTGATAGGATGTGACATCGGGGCATAGTTATTTTAGTTTAATATGTTATTGTTTTTATAACTTTAGTTTCTCTTCTTTTGTAATTTCTAACGAAGAAATAACGTAGATAACATATATAATTCAAGGAAAATATATGTTAAGAATTGTAATTTGAACGTTCCTGATAAAAGACCAAGATGTACATTTTTGTTATATTTTTATTATATGATTTGGGAGTATAAATTAATTCCTAACCAGGAGGCACTGCCACCTTTACTGGAGTTAATTTATATTTCCTTTATTATTATTTGTATATATATGATTTCTTGTGTTTTACACTAAATTGTATTGAAAATCTTAACTTCTTTTCTTTTATAATTTTTACACTGGAGTTATGATTTATGAGTTACGAATGTGAATCTTCTACCTTGTTATATTTGAAATATTTGTCAACTATGAAAGATTTTATTTACCCAAAAAGAAGATAAGAAATATTTTATTGTTACATTTGTTGTATATTAATAACGGGGTAGAGGGTGTCACATTTAGTGGTATCAGAGCAGGTCGATCTAATCGACCGTGAGTTATGAGTTTACTATGCTTATTTGGTTTACTATGTTTATTTGGTACATGAATGATGGACTGAATTGATTGTAAAACTTGTTGGTATGATAGTATGATGATTGATTCTGTTTATTGATTGTATTATTTTCTTAGACTATGGCTGGTAGAAATGATCGTGCGATTGCCGATGCTCTTCAAGCATTAGCACAAGCTATGAATAATAACAATAGGACTGAGGTCGCTCCTAACTGGTTGGAGCAATTTCAACGAAATCACCCACCTACCTTTAAAGGAGGATATGACCCAGATGCTGCTATGAATTGGCTAACAGAAATAGAAAAATTTTTCAATGTTATGGATTGTCCCATCGCTCAGAAGGTGAAGTTGGCCACATTCATGTTGACTGTTGATGCTCATTTTTGGTGGGAAGGAGCACTTCGGAGGATGATTGATGGAGGGGTGCACTTGAATTGGGACAACTTCAAGAAGGTCTTTCTTGAGAAGTATTTCCCGGATGATGTGAGAAGTCGGAAAGAAATGGAATTCCTTGAGCTGAATCAAGGGAACGACACAGTGGCTGTGTATGCTGCCAAATTTGATGCTTTGGTTCGTTATTGCACACACTACCATGGTGAGGGTGGTGAAAAAGCTAAATGCATAAAATTTGTAAATGGTCTGCGTCCGGAAGTAAAAACTGCAATTAACTATCAGGAGATATATCACTTTCCCACTCTGGTCAACAAGTGCAGCATTTATGATCATGACAACCGTGCTCGTGCTGCTTTTTATAAAGGAGTTGGAGGTCCTATCCGTGCTGTGAGTTCTAGTACTTCGGGTAGGAGCAAGCCTTACTCCGCTTCTAATAGATTTCAAGGGAGTAAAGCTGCTGCTAATAAAAGCAAGTTGCTTACTAGAGGATCCACTGTTAGTGCTACTGGAAGTGTTGGAGGGTCTGTGTCCACTCCTTCAGTAAGATGCTGGAAGTGTGGACTTGTTGGTCATAATCAGTCTGAGTGTCGTGACAGGGAAGTTACCTGCTTCAACTGCAATGGTAAAGGTCACATCAGTACCCAATGTCCTGAATCACAAAGAACACGTGTTATGGGATCGGGTTCGCAAACTGAGCGTCCAAAGACTGTGGGGAGAGTATTTGCTCTTAGTGGTGCTGAAGCTTCTCGGTCAGAAAATTTGATACAAGGTACTTGTTTCATAGCTGAGACTCCTTTTGTTGTACTATTTGATTCTGGTGCAACTCATTCCTTTATTTCTGTCTCTTGTGTCCAAAAATTGAATTTGCCTGTGTCTTTGTTAGATTTTGATTTAGTTGTGGAAACCCCTACTAATGGTCCTGTGACTACATCCCTAGTGTGTTTGAAATGTCCTTTGACAGTTTCTGATAAGCAGTTTCTAGTTGACTTAATTTGTTTGCCTCTTAGTCAATTAAATGTAATTCTTGGTATGGATTGGTTATCTTCTCACCATGTCCTTTTAAACTGCTTTGAGAAATCTATTTCCTTTGGTGAATGTAAGAGTACGGAATTTCTTAGTGCTGCTGACATTAAAACTTGTTTAAAAGACAATGAAAAAGTGTACATGATCTTAGCTTCTTTAACACTTGAGACTGATAGTAAGCTAGATGAGATTCCCTTAGTGAGAGAATTTCCAGAAGTATTTCCTAAGGATGTGTCTAGTTTACCACCTGAGAGAGAGATTGAGTTTAGCATAGACTTAGTACCAGGTACCCCACCTATATCTATAGCACCCTATAGGATGTCCCCTACAGAGTTAGTTGAGCTTAAGAAACAAATAGAGGAATTACAAGGAAAACAATTCATTAGGCCTAGTGTCTCGCCTTGGGGAGCACCTGTTTTGTTGGTTAAGAAGAAAGATGGGAGCATGAGGTTGTGCGTAGACTATAGGCAACTGAATAAAGTGACCATTAAGAATAAGTATCCTTTGCCTAGGATAGATGACCTTATGGATCAACTAGTTGGAGCTTGTGTGTTCAGTAAGATAGATTTAAGGTCAGGATACCATCAGATTAGAGTGAGAGCTGAGGATGTTCCTAAGACTGCCTTTAGAACCCGCTATGGGCACTATGAGTATTTAGTTATGCCTTTTGGTGTGACTAATGCACCTGGTGTTTTTATGGACTACATGAATAGGATCTTTCACCCTTACTTGGATAGATTTGTAGTGGTCTTCATAGATGATATCCTAGTGTATTCCAAGACTAGGGAGGAGCATGTTGAGCACCTTAGGATCGTTCTTCAAACCCTTAAGGAGAGGCAGTTGTATGCAAAATTGTCAAAATGTGAATTTTGGTTGGATAGTGTGAACTTTCTAGGACATGTGATATCCAAGGGTGGAATAGCTGTAGATCCTGCTAAGGTAGAAGCTGTGTTAGAGTGGAGAACACCTAAATCAGTATTTGAGATTAGGAGTTTCCTAGGACTAGCTGGTTATTACAGAAGGTTCATAGAGAATTTCTCTAGGCTAGCTCTTCCTTTGACTAAGCTGACGAAGAAAGACCAACCTTTTGTGTGGGATTCTAAGTGTGAGGAAAGTTTTCAAGAACTTAAGAGGAGATTAACTAGTGCTCCTGTGTTAGTATTACCTGATCCTAGTAAGACTTTTGAGGTATTTTGATATGCTTCTAAATTGGGTTTAGGAGGAGTGCTTATGCAGGAGGGTAAGGTAGTAGCCTATGCTTCAAGACAACTTAAAATTCATGAGCAAAACTATCCTACCCATGACCTTGAGTTAGCTGCAATAGTTTTTGTGCTCAAGTTGTGGAGACATTACTTGTTTGGGTCTAGATTTGAGGTTTTTAGTGACCATAAAAGCCTTAAGTACTTGTTTGACCAAAAGGAATTGAATATGAGGCAGAGGAGATGGTTAGAGTTTCTTAAGGATTATGACTTTCAATTGAATTATCACCCTGGCAAGGCTAATGTTGTAGCTGATGCTTTGAGTAGAAAATCTTTGAGAATGTCTTCCTTGATGATTAGGGAATTGCAATTGATTGAGGAATTTAGGGATATGAGCTTAGGGTGTGAGTTGACCTCTAAGAGTATTAAGTTGGGAGCTTTGAGAGTGACTAATAGCTTGATAGATGAGATTAGAGAAGGTCAGAAGATGGATCCTTTCTTATTGAGTCGGGTAGAGAAGTTGAATCAAGCTGTGAAAAGTGAGTTTAGAATTGGAGTGGATGGAGTTTTAAGATTTAAGGATAGGTTGTGCATTCCTAGTGTGCCAGAACTTAAGAGAGCAATCCTGGAAGAAGGTCATAAGAGTATCCTTAGTATCCATCCAGGAGCCACTAAGATGTACCAAGACCTTAAGAAGATGTTTTGGTGGCCTAAGATGAAGAGGGAAGTGGAGGAATTTGTGTATGCTTGCTTAGTATGTCAGAAAGCTAAGGTAGAACACCAAAAACCTTCAGGTTTGATGCAACCTTTAGATGTGCCTGTGTGGAAGTGGGATAGCATCTCTATGGATTTTGTAGTTGGGTTACCTAAGACTGTGAAGAACTTGGATGCTGTATGGGTCATTGTGGATAGATTGACTAAGTCTGCCCATTTTATTCCCATTAATATTAGGTACTCTTTGGAAAGGTTAACCAAGTTGTACATCAGTGAGATCGTGAGGTTGCATGGAGTTCCTACTAGTATTGTGTCTGATAGAGATCCTAGGTTCACCTCTAGATTTTGGGAGAGTTTGCATAAGGCTTTAGGCACTAAGCTTAGATTGAGTTCAGCTTACCATCCCCAAACAGATGGCCAAACTGAGAGAACCATACAATCTTTGGAAGACTTGTTGAGGGCTTGCATCTTAGAACGTGGGGGTAGTTGGGATAGTTTCCTACCTTTGGTAGAATTTACCTACAATAATAGCTACCATTCTAGTATTGGGATGGCACCATATGAGGCTCTGTATGGTAGGAGATGTAGAACACCTTTATGTTGGACAGAACCTGGAGAGAATGTCATGTTAGGACCTGAGATAATTCAACAAACTACTGAACAGGTTAAGATGATCCAAGAGAAGATGAGAGCAACCCAGAGTAGGCAAAAGAGTTATAATGACAAGAGGAGAAAAGACCTTAAGTTTAAAGAAGGTGATCATGTATTCCTTAAAGTCACTCCTTGGACAGGAGTAGGCAGAGCACTGAAATCCCGTAAGCTTACTCCACGTTTCATTGGTCCTTATCAAATTCTTAAAAGAATCGGTGAAGTGGCCTATCAAATTGCTTTGCCTCCATCTCTTTCAAATCTCCATAGTGTCTTTCATGTTTCCCAACTCAGAAAGTATGTCCATGATCCTTCCCATATCATTGAGTCTGACAACATTCAGTTGAAGGATAATCTTACTTATGAAACGGTTCCTCTAAGGATTGATGACAAGAGAGTGAAACAACTAAGAGGAAAGGAAATCCCTTTGGTTAAGGTCGTTTGGGGAGGAAATATTGAAGAAAGTGCTACATGGGAATTAGAAAGCAAGATGCGAGAAGCTCATCCATTTCTGTTTTCAGGTAAATTTCGGGGACGAAATTTCTAAAAGGAGGGGAGAATTGTAACACCCAAATTTTTATTATTTTAATGGCATTTTCGTAATTTTAATAAAGTTATAGGGGTATTTTGGGTTCTGGAACGGGCCGTTCCAAAAGTGGAACGGGCCGTTCCAAATGTTGAAAATGTGAGGTTTTTGTAGTCCCAGAACGGCTTTGGAACGGGCCGTTCCGGTATGGAGAACGGGCCGTTCCGGAAGGAGAACGGGCCGTTCTTCTGAGATTGAGAACGGGCCGTTCTGGTTTCAGAACGGGCCGTTCTGGTTTTTTGGGAACGGGCCGTTTCGATTTTGGAACGGGCCGTTCCAGTTACAAATTTTGCCCAGATTTGAAGGATCCGGAACGGGCCGTTCCGAAATCAGTACGGGCCGTTCCGGGTGCGTCAGATTGCCTATAAATAGGGGCAGGGGGGTGAAATTTTTTATACAGAGGAAGAAAGTGAAATTTTAGAGAGAGAAAGAGAAGAGAGAGAGAGAGAGAGAGAAAGAAAGAGAAAGAAAGAGAGAGAGAAAGGAAGAGGGAATCCAGAGGAGGAGGCTCTGCCTAAGTTCAGCTCCGCTTATCCAGGTAAGGGGGGGAGTGAGAACCTCGCTCAGGGGTGTAGGGATAATTGTTGGATAGTTGTTTGTCGGATTGGCCCCCAATCCTTTGTCGTTGTTCTGTCTAAATTTCTATTTACTCTACTTTGCTTTTTGTTGAAGGTGCCGTTGTTCTGTCCGATTTTCTATTTATTCTACTTTGTTTTTGTTGAAAGTGCCGTTGTTCTGTCTGATTTTCTATTTACTCTACCTTGTTCTTTGTTGAAAGTAATAAATGAATATGAAATTAATGTTAATAATAAATGAGTTTTAATATGAATAAGAATGCTCTCTGGATCTCTGTGAATACCTATGCGGACCTTAAGAGGAGTATTGATGACATGACCATGTGAAATATGGACAAATGACATGAGACCTAAGAATTGACTATTGAGACAAACTATGATTATGAGACTATGACAAATGAGGACATGATGTACTAAATGAAATCATGTAAAAAGTTAAATATTGAGTCAATGAGATTATGATGGTATGACATGCATCATACGCATATATTATTCCAGGTGTGCCGCTGAGGCCGCATACCAGTGATGTAACATGCTAACAAGGTGTATCTTAGGGTCACCAGTGATGTAACTTGTAACCAGGTGTACCTTAGGGTCACCAGTGATGTAACCAGGTGTACCTTTGGGTCACCAGTGATGTAACCAGGTGTGCCTTAGGGTCACCAGTGATGATATGTGAAACTTCCTTATGGCGCCACATGCATGCATTTATAAGTCAAGATCATGACATCATTGCATGATAAATGAATATATATGTGATATTGATGATGTATGTGTATTATTTATAAGTGACTTATATTTGTTGTGTGTGTGAGTGCTATCTAGCCTTTATTTCTGCACCTGAAACTGAGTGAGATGTTTCTCACTCCCTTGTTGTTTTTGTATATGTTTAAATTATGTTGCAGGTGATCAGCATCATGAGGATGTTGGTGATGAGGCTTAAAGGCTTCAATTGGGCATGCTCTGATAGGATGTGACATCGGGGCATAGTTATTTTAGTTTAATATGTTATTGTTTTTATAACTTTAGTTTCTCTTCTTTTGTAATTTCTAACGAAGAAATAACGTAGATAACATATATAATTCAAGGAAAATATATGTTAAGAATTGTAATTTGAACGTTCCTGATAAAAGACCAAGATGTACATTTTTGTTATATTTTTATTATATGATTTGGGAGTATAAATTAATTCCTAACCAGGAGGCACTGCCACCTTTACTGGAGTTAATTTATATTTCCTTTATTATTATTTGTATATATATGATTTCTTGTGTTTTACACTAAATTGTATTGAAAATCTTAACTTCTTTTCTTTTATAATTTTTACACTGGAGTTATGATTTATGAGTTACGAATGTGAATCTTCTACCTTGTTATATTTGAAATATTTGTCAACTATGAAAGATTTTATTTACCCAAAAAGAAGATAAGAAATATTTTATTGTTACATTTGTTGTATATTAATAACGGGGTAGAGGGTGTCACAATTAATGGTTGATTATATATTTTTTAAATATACTTTCTCTTTAGTGATACAAATACAATTTTTTTTATTTTATAAGAAAATATAACTCTTTTTTATCAAGCCGATTCTTAATTAAGTAAAATGATACTTTTAATCACGATTCTATATATGAAGTGAGAATAGGACTCGATCTTTAATTAAAAAAATCAAGTAATAAATATATGTTTAAATCATTATGTTTATAATTTTTTAATTATTACATATATATATATATTATTAATTAATTTGAATAAAAATGTATATTTGTATCGTTAATTTGAATGTTTAAACTACAAAAATCGTATTCATGATAATTTATTTAATTACTATAATTATGTATTAAAATATATGTTAGTACTATCAATTAATTTGAATAAGAATATAAACTTGTATTATAAGTTTAAATATTTAAATTATAAAAGTTGTTAATTACAATTTCTTTATAGTTTGTTTCATTGTTTGAATGAGAAATTTTAAAAATTCAAGGAATTTAAATTAATTAGCTTGATTTTAATTTCTATCATCTTTTAAGGGAATGTTTAGTACACGAATTTTTTTTTTATTTTCTTGGAAATTTTAAGTTAGAAATCTTGATTTTTTATATTTAGTAGCTATTTAAAAATAAAAGGTTCCTAGGAAATATAGCTCTTCAAGAACTATTTTTATCTCACTTTCTCACAAAAACATTCTCTTAGAGATAAGAATTCAACTTTTTCGAATTAGAACAAGAGTTATATATATATATATATATATATATTAAACAAATAATAAGAGTAATTACTAGAAGCCACATTTTGTGGTTAGAAAAGTATCTATCATCCTTAATTATCTGTTTTGAAATACTAAATGAACCTTGTCCGTGAAAAAAAAAAAGGGCTATACATACTATGTGTAACATATTATATTACTATAATTTTACTAATTAATAAGAAAGGAAAAAATTTATTGATTCTTTTATGAAAGCAGTAAGATATTCATTAATTTGACTATTGCACTTGTATTAAAATATGTAATATTTATTTTATTATTAAAGAGTATTCTTTGTCAAATATAAAGATAATTCTTTCCCGATTTATTATTATTATTTTTATATTTGACATTCAGCCTTACTAACGTACATGTTTTGCTACTCGAGACGGCCGGGGGAGACTGACCTTTGTGCACGTTGTTTAGGTGGGCAAGAGACAATCCTTCATGCACTTCAAGGTTACCCACATTCTCGTGAGATTTGGTTTCGGTTAGGAGAAAAATGTTGATTTTCGACGGAAATTTCCGATGAATTTTTTCTTTTCCGACAGATTTCTGACGGATTTCAATCCGTCGAAAAAAGTGGTGTCGGAAAAAAAAATCCGTCAAAAATAATTTAATCCGTCAGAAATTTCTGATGGAAAAATCCGTCAGAAATTTCCAACAGAAAAATTCGTCAGAAATTTTCGATAGAAAAATGGAAATTTTTTACGGAATTTTTCGTCGAAAATTATATTTATTTTTTAATTTTAATAAATTTATTAATGTAACAACCCTCATATTTGGCTTCTCAAGGGTTCTATTTCACGATATTTCACTGTTTAGCGTGTTTTATCCTTACTTGTGCAATTTCTGGGAAACTTCCCAGAAGGTCACCCATCCCTGTACTACTCCAGGTCAAGCACGCTTAATTGTGAAGTTCTGATGAGTAAGCTACCGAAATGTATATGTATGTTGTCAGTATAACTTGTACAAATTAATTCATTTAAGTCATCCTCAAATATACAATCTCACACTTGTACTATAATAATAATATTAATAATTTTATATTACAAATAATAATAATAATATATTTAATTATTCTTTATTTATATGTACTTACTTTTATAATTAACATCTACTTATTTCTATTTAAAATTATAATTTAAATTATTTAATTTTATAATTTATAATGATAATATAATTTATAAAATTATAAATATTTATTTATTACATACTTATAAATTAAATTTTAATATGTTAAATAAATTATTAATTAATTTAATATATTTATTTACCTTAAATCAAACATATAAAATTCAAAAAATGTATTTATCCTTGTTTTATTTTCTAATTATCAACTATTAATAAAATACTAACTTAAAATCTTATCTAACTATATATAATATTCTCATATCAAATTTAAAACCAGATATTAGTTATACAAAAATATTAAGATCATATAGTAAATTGTCAATAAGATTTTAGTTAAATAATTTAAAATAATTAATGTTTCAATTATATTATTAATTAGCAAATAATTTATTCCAAAACTAATTAATTTTTTTATATTAATTATTAGTAAAATTTAATAACTTTTAATTTAACAATGAATTGGATCGATGAAATTCAACACACACCATGAGTTATTGAGCGGAATAACTTTACCAAGAGTTATTTTGTAAGTTATCTTAAATCAAACATATAAAATTCAAAAAATGTATTTATCCTTTTTTTATTTTTTAATTATCAACCATTAATAAAATACTAACTTAAAATCTTATATAATTATATCATAATATTTTCATATCAAATTTAAAACCAGTTCTTACATTTTCGACAAATATAAATTTGTCTGAAATATTCCATTAATAGCTTTTCCTACAAAAAATTTCTCATCGAAAATATAAATTTTCCGACAGATTTAATTTTGTTTTGTAAGAAATCATCTTCGATTAATATAACATTTTGTATATATGATTTAAGAGTAAAAGATTTTCAATTTAACGGTTGAATTTACAAAATCCACATTTAATATAAAGTTATTGAGCCGTGTAACACTTACTAAGTATTACACCGCTCAATAACTTTATATTAAATGTGAATTTGGTAAATTCAACTGTTAGATTGAAAGTTCATATCTCTTATAGATTATATATACAAAACTTTATATTAATCCAATGTGATTTGATATTTCATTTTTATTAAACAAAATTGATGTAATATATTCATTTCAAAATACACTAAAATATGAATACTTTGATTACCTTCCAGTTGTTGTTCAATTTTAACAAAATTTGATATACACGTATAAAGTGATATGAACTTTCAATTTAACGGTTGGATTTACAAAATTCACATTTAATATAAAGTTATTGAGTGACATAATACTTAGTAAAAGTTACACCGATATAATTATAACCTCCTATATTATATATATATATATATATATACATATATATACAGGGACGGATGCACGTTTGGAATAGTGGGGCACTTGCCCCCACTACTATTTGACATATACATAATTTTTTATCTAAAAAAATAATATATTTTAAAAAATAAAAATTATATTCTAATAAAATAAATATATAGATTCACATATATAATGTAATATATTAGAATAAATAATTTTTTGATAAAATAAAATTTGTAGCATGCATGTTTATCTTTTGTGTTTTTTATTTATTGTATACGTTGATTGAAAAAATCAAAATAGTAAAATTGTATACATTGATTAAAAAAATCAAAATAAGAAAAATCAGAAGATTTATGTTCCATTTAGAATTGTTATTATAAGATATATTTTAAAATAAATTATCATCTAAAAATATATATTAGATATTAAAAACATATTTATATCATAAATAAATTAAACTTGATTTTTATAAAATTTAACATATTTATTTTTATATTTTTAATAGTCTTAAATTATTATAAAATAAGTCTTTATGATTGTAGTTCTACCCAAACATTTAAAAAATGTCTATGATAGATAAATAAGTCATACTTAAGATATATATTTTTAAAGAAAGTTAGGTTCAAACTAACTAAATTATAATAAAATATAGTGTGACCTAATTTATTTTCATCTTTAATACTAATCGTAGATATAAAAAACTTGTAATAAATAATTATAATATATATTTATACCTTTAAAACTTATATATAAAATTTTTAATACTACAAATATATAAATAAGTATTACCCCCACTATCTAAAATTTCTAGATCCGTCACTGTATATATATATATATATACACATGTAATTTTAAGCTTATTACTTCTAGAAAATGAAAATTTTATTTTTTTTCTTCTAAAATATAAAACTACTATTTATGTTAAATAAACTAATATATGCACTAATTATTTAATAGAAAATTCATGAAACACACAAATATGAAAATATTCACACTTGAACTTGCTTACTATAATTTTAAAGACAATATACTAACATCTCTAAGTAGTTTATAAATATTTAAAAATAAATATTATTTATTTAAAATAATTGTTAAGATCGAAAATATTAATTTTAGAACGTTTAAATATATTTTAGTCCCTATAAGATGGGTGATTTTGATTTTGGTCTTTGTAAATTTTTTTCTTTATTTTTCATCCTTGTAAGATTTATAAAGATTGTTTCGTACTTGTAAAATAAGTAAAATATTTTTCTTTGATTTTCATCCCTCTAAAATATAAATTCACTACTTTGATTATTTTAAGGTAGCTAAATAATATTTATTTTGAAAAACTAAAAAAAAAATTTAGAGGTGTTAAATATCAATACGATAATAGTATGTAATTGTTATAGGTGATACCTAAGATAATTATTTATCTTTTTAAAAAAAATAAAAAGTTGTTAAAACTGATTACATAAAAAATTAGAATTAAAAATAAAAATTCAAATTTTAGAAAATGAAAATAAGAATTAAAAATAAGAAATTAAATTAAGAAATTAAAATAAGAATTAAAAATAAGAAATTTCTGACGGATTTATATTTTCGTCGAAAATTTCTGACGAAAATATAAATCCGTCAGAAATTTCTGACAGAATATTCCGTTAGAAATTTTCCATCGAAAATTTCTGACGGATTTATTTTTCCGTAGAAAATTTCTGATGGAATTTTCTGTCAGAAAGTTTCTATCAGAAATTTTCGACGGATTTATTTCTGTCAAAAATTTCTGACAGAAAATTCTGTCAGAAATTTCTGGCGGATTTATAAATCCATCGAAAATTTCTAACGAATTTATAAATCCGTCGGAAATTTTTGACAGAAATATCCGTTGAAAAATTTCGTCAGAAATTTCTGACGGATCCATATCCGTCGAAAATTTACATTTTTTTTGTAGTGATACTCCACCTCATCTATTCACCAGCTCAGAGAGCGTTGTATGGTTTAAAGACATCATTATGCATTCTGAGGCTATCAAGTTGGCCATGACCAATTGGTGGATGTGGAGGTATAGAAACAATATGGTTTTTCAAGGTTCGCTTTGGTCGATGCTTTCAGTGCTAAAAAAGGTGCATATTTCCATTGTTGAATTGAATTGGTGGCTTAATTCTAGGAAAACATGATTGGAAAACACATGCTAGTCCCCACCAAATTATCTAGGGATTAAAGTAAATATTGATGGTAGCTGGTTGGAGGGTCAGAGAGGATGGTGTTTGGAGGGGTTATTCGAGATAGCGTGGGGAGATGGCTAGGTGGTTTTGCCAGTTTAGAGACAGGGGGTGATCCTTTTGGCTATATAAAGGAAGGATTATCTTTTTGCTGGAATTTTGGCTACAAACAAGTGGTGTGCAAGTCAGATTGTATTAGTGCAATATTTGTGATTGAACGCACTATTTGGGAGAGGAATCTTGTTCATTAACATAAAGATATAATTAATAATATCAAAGATTTGGAGGAGAGAGATTGACAAGTTATATTTACTGGGATCCCGAGAGAGATTAATCAAGTAGCTCATGTTCTTGCAAGTTAAGGAATTAGGCTAGGGGCTCAACATGTAACATGGAAGAGTCCTCTAGATTTTGTATTTCAAGTGTACAAAGAGGATCTTTGTTCCCTACACTAGTTTCATTTCTTTCTAGTTTTTTGTCTTTTATTATTTTTCACAACACAAAAAAAAAATATTATATATTTTTTTTAAAAAAAATTCGACAGAATACTAAATGGATGAATACCATCTTAAATTATTAATAAGTGTTGAGTATTAACACTTTGTTCCTTGATAAATAAAAAATATAAAAAAAAAATTAAGTTCTATTTTTGCATCGTAAACGAATTCACTCTTTTAGAAACGTTTCTTATGTCTCATTGATAAGCATCTTGATCTCCAAGATCAGCACAGCTTATGATGACATTTTAAGTTGATTGGAATTTGGAAGGGCTAGAATTAATTGGGGAGTAGCCTTAAGAGTTAAAAATTCCTTTCACCATTTTCGTCAACTTTGACTCAAGTTCAGATTTTGAAGATTCCAAATAGGGTTGGAAAGGTGGAATGTTGCATCAATAACTCAATTCCAATTGGGCTATTAGGTTAGACTTTGAAAACGAGTCATGAAGTGGGCTGGTTCAAGGCTTCAAGGCTTCTCACCTTTATTTATAAGTAAATTAGAAAGATACTCATCCATTGCACGAGTTACTTTTAATTTTTATCCAGGTTAAAAATATATTTGTTTATAAAATTAATTTTTATATTAATATAATAAACTTAATTGTTTTTATTTAAAAAAAATAAAAAAAAATACAAGTATTTAAGTTGAATATATTCTTAATATATATTTACATAAAATATTTATAAAATTGTAATAGTGTTTTACAACATGAAAGTTTTATTTTAAAAATTAAAAAGAATTTAAATTATCTGAATTTAAATATTTTTTTACTTTTTAATGTAAAATGATAAATATATTTAATTATTTTACAACTATATATTGTAAATTAAAATTCAGTTTATTTATAATATTTATAATTTTATAAAAAAAATATTTTGAATATTTCCTACGGATTAATAAAAGGTTATTAGAAATGAGAGTAACAAAATTTCTTGCTCAATCCCTACTTGTCTTGTCTCTTGCCACCTAGTCTCATCTTGTCCCACTTAGCAAAGTGAGTTCAAAAATTAAACCCACCCATTTAATAATTAAAAATAATTTTATATTAGTTGATAAATATAATTATTTGTTACTATTTAACAATATCCTATTTTTTTTAAGTTGGATATAGTCGTATATATATTTCCTATTTTACATAAAGTATTTATAAAATTATAAGAAATTTTTTTGGCAGCATAAAAGTTTTATTTTAGAAGTTAAAAATAATTTAACTTATCTTAAAGTTAAATATTTTTTATTTTAAAATGTTAGATGATAAATGTATTTAATTATTTTACAGCTATACTTTGCAAATAAAAATTTATTATTTATAACATTTTATAAATAATATTTTGAATATTTTCTATGAATTAATAACAAAGTTATTGGAAGTGAGAATAACAAAATGTTCCATATCTTGTCCTGTCCAATCCCATCCCGTCTCACTTAGTAAAGTGAGTTTAAAAATTCAATCCACCTATTTTAATAATTTTAAAAAGTTTTATATCACTTGATATATATGATGATTTGTTGGAATTTATCAATATCTTATTTTTAAGTTAGATATAGTCTTATTTATATTTCTTAATTGACTTAAAATATTTATAAAATTGTAAGATTTTTTTTCAGCATGAAAGTTTTATTTTATAATTTAAAAAGAATATAATTTATCTTAAATTTAAATTTTTTATTTTAAAAATGTGAAATGATAAATGTATGTAACTATTTTACAATTATATATTATAAATAAAAATTTATTACATTAATAATATTTATAATTTTATAAACAATATTTCATATGAATTAATAAAAATTTATTGAAATTGAGAGTAGCAAAATGTCGTGTATCGTATCTTGTCTTGCTTAACAAAGTAAGTCAAAAATTGAAACCACCCTATTTAATAATCAAAAGAAGTTTGATACCACTTAATAAATATAAATCGTAACTTTCCTATAGTTTTATAACTTTCACATACACACAATATACCTTTTTTTAATATATCAATTTTTTTTATTTATGTAAATAATCTAGATCCAAGATTATTTACGCAAATAACCCATTTTTGAGGTTCAGGTGAGAAATCGATTACTGGGTAACCGATTTCTCAAAGAAATATTTTAAAAAAATTCTCGTTTTTTTGACTTTTTTTTTTTTACCTTTTTTTTGGCCTTTTTTTTTTCCTTTTTCAGTTTTTAATATTCAGATTTAAAAAAATTATAATAAATATTTAAAAAATTTATTTTTGTTTTTGTTTTTAGATTATAAAAATCTATTTAAAATCATTTTTAAAGAATAAAATTTAATAAAATTAATTTTAAATTGACATTTAAATAAATGACAATATTATGATAAATCACAACTTTTAATAAAAACAACTTTAATTGAGATAAACAACTTTAAATAAAAACAAAATAACAACAACAAAATAGGAGATCGAATGAAAAGAACAACAATAGAATTACAATTCACAAAATTACAATCCAACTTTAATGATGCATATGCCCACCAGTTCCACACCTCGGAGGTTGTCGGTTCCTTGTTGGGTTTTGACGACCAATGCGTGGTTGTTGTGGTTCAACTTGCTCCTTATCATGTTCTATATTAACAGTATCGGTGGCTGGATTTGACGAACCACTTCCACCGACCTTAGAGTGATAAGAAGAAAATGAGGGAAAATTCATGCTTTGCATGTAATTATATGCACTTTGTGGCGTGTGTACGTCGACGCCGAAAATATTGCTCATGAAGTCCCTTGTTGAAGTTGTTGTTGATGGTGGGGTGTACATGAATTGTTCATGATGCATATGAAATGGTGGATTAGACTAAAGATGTTGTTCCACACTATAAGGTGGGTGGTTATCTCTAACCACTGGAAATGTTGTTCCTATAATTGTTGGGAGTTGTGTACTAGAAGTGGATCCATGAGATGAAGAATATTGGCTACAAAGAAATAATTTAGAATTAGCACGAAACCATTACAAATACTCAGGAGTGTGTTGGAGAGGCCCCTGAAGTGGTTCCCCAAAAATAACATGTTTGCGTCTGTCTTTCCAAATGGAAATCCAGTCTGCATGTTATTCAGCCCAGTTGGTGTCGCTATGTCCTCTCATGTCTATTCGTGTATTTTATCAAGATTATGAGCTTCATTGGGGATTGGTTGCCATAAGCCAAATTGCAATTGGACTCTGTCAATTTGATGCCAGACTACAGCTGCAAATGAAGTTAAAGCAGTACAAGAAGTTCATATTCTAGAATCCTTATAAGCACGTGTTGGAAGTGAGGACTGAAATTTCCTATATGGAATCCATAGAAACTGAAAAAGAAAAAGGTTTAGGGTATGAACAATTGAGTATAAGAGAGTATTTTGAGAGAATTTTACATTGTTATGGTTCATGTTGTCATATCTTAATCTGTAGCCAAGTAAGTCTCCATGGGGCGTGCCTGTAAATCTTAGCCCTCTTCCTGACCACCTAAAACATTTGTACATTGATAAAATTTTAGGTAAAAAATTTTAGTTGTTCGATGTATTAAAGTGGTATAAAAATTAATCCATACCTCGATGCTAGCGAAAATGTAATATCCCGTTGGACTGTTGGTTGGATGAAGGGCATGCGATACCAAGCCCAAGACTGTAGAAGCAAAGAACATCCACCTATTTTCTTTGATGATGGATAGATTGCTCTAGACATTTCTCTGTACAAATGTTCCAAACAAGCAGAACCCCAACTATATCGTCCTGCACGTTCCAAGTCAGCCAACAGTGGTAAATACATTAAGTGAATTTTGTTACCTGACTTGTCTGGCATAATGACACCACCGATCAACCCTAAGATATATGCCCTACAATGTTGGTGCAATTTTTGTTCAGTGGGTTCATCTGGTAGTGCAATTGTATGGTCTCTTAACCATTTTAGTTTTATGCTTGAGGCAACTAGAGCTTCCCCTTTCGGAGGTACGAAGCCTAACAACTCGTAACACAATTCATCCCAGTCAAAGAAAGTTGGTCCTGTGACTAGTTTGTTGTTGATCCTTAAACCCAATTGTAGTGCCACATCTTCCAAAGTGACCGTGCACTCACCAACTGGGAGGTGAAAAGTATGTGTTTCAGGTCTCCACCTCTCCACCAAAGACGTTATTAAAAAAATCATTGATTTTAAAATGTCTTATTTTCGCAACCTCGCCAAAGCTAGCAACCTCCAACAAATGCTCAATTCTTGGGTCAGGTGTAGGCATGGAATGATAATAAGATTGAATCACTTGATCACTTGTTGTCTGCGAAAATGGTAGAATTGAAATGTTAGTAATGAATAATATCAGTTGTAAACATTACACAATATATATTAACTTACCATCAAATGAGTTTCATTTGACCTATGGAGGTGTTGTTTCCACAACATAGTTGAAGATGAAGAAGAAATTCTTGAAAAATAATAGCAACAAAATCGAAGAGTGCAATAGTTGAAGAGAATTGATCTTTTGTTGTGTGTTTAGGGTTGGATCGTATGTAGTGTATATATAGTGCAAAAAATTTGAATTAGTTTGTCTCATTGCGTAAGGAATCCAATGACTTTGTGCTGAGTGTCATCAATTGCTTTATCCTAGAGCGTCAGAAAAATCAATGCTTTATGTAACACCCAAATTTTTATTATTATTATTTTAATGGCATTTTCGTAATTTTAATAAAGTTATAGGGGTATTTTGGGTTCCGGAACGGGCCGTTCCAAAAGTGAAACGGGCCGTTCCAAATGTTGAAAATGTGAGGTTTTTGTAGTCCCAGAACGGGCCTGGAACGGGCCGTTCTGGTATGGAGAACAGGCCGTTCCGGAGGGAGAACGAGCCGTTCTGCTGAGATTGAGAACGGGCCGTTCTGGTTTTAGAACGGGCCGTTCTGCTTTTTGGGAACGGGCCGTTCCGATTTTGGAACGGGCCGTTCCAGTTGAGAAATTTGCACAAATTCGAAGGATCCGGAACGGGCCGTTCCGAATTCAATACGGGTCGTTCCGGGTACACCAGTTTGCCTATAAATAGGGCCAAGGGGGGGTGAAAATTTTATACCGAGCAAGAAGTGATAATCTTAGAGAGAGGAAGAGGAGAGAGAAAGAGAGAGAGAGAGAAAGGAAGAGAGAAAGAGAGGGAAGAAAGAGAGAATCCAGAGGAGGCCCTGCCCAAGTTTCAACTCCACTTATCCAGGTAAGGGGGGGGAGTGAGAACCTCGCTCAGGGGTGTGGGGATAATTGTTGGATAGTTGTTTGTCGGATTGGCCCCCAATCCCTTGCCGTTGTTCTGTCTGATTTTCTATTTACTCTATTTTGTTCCTTGTTGAAGATGCCGTTGTTCTGTTTGATTTTCTATTTACTTTACTTTGTTCTTTGTTGAAGGTGCCGTTGTTCTGTTTGATTTTCTATTTACTCTACTTTGTCTTTGTTAAAGGTGCCGTTGTTCTGTCCGATTTTCTATTTATTCTACTTTGTTCTTTGTTGAAAGTAATAAATGAATATGAAATTAATGTTAATAATAAATGAGGTTTAATATGAACAAGAATGCTCTCTGGATCTCTGTGAATT
This sequence comes from Cajanus cajan, assembly GCF_000230855.2. Lineage (NCBI taxonomy): Eukaryota > Viridiplantae > Streptophyta > Magnoliopsida > Fabales > Fabaceae > Cajanus > Cajanus cajan. The sequence continues at coordinate 38,739,770 of NC_138517.1, read as the reverse complement.
CCTGTGCGGACCTTATGAGGAGTATTTATGACATGACCTAGTGAAATATGGACAAATGACAGGAGACTTAAGAATGGACTATTGAGACAAACTATGATTATGAGACTATGAAAAATGAGGACATGATGTATTAAATGAAATTATGTAATAAGTTAAATGTTGAGTCCATGAGATTATGAATGTATGACATGCATCATATGCATATATTACTCCAGGTGTGCCGCTGAGGCCGCATACCCACGACTAACAAGGTGTACCTTATGGTCACCCACGACTAACAAGGTGTACCTTAGGGTCACCCACGACTAACAAGGTGTACCTTAGGGTCACCCACGATGTAACATGCTAACAAGGTGTACTTTAGGGTCACCAACGATGAATTGTGAATCTTCCGTATGGCGCCACATGCATGCATTTATGAGTTGAGTCCATGACATCATAGCATGATAAATGAATATATATGTGATATTTGATTATTTATGTATGTTATTTACATGTGACTTATATTTGTCGTGTGTGTGTGGGCTATTTAACCTTTATTTCTGCACCTGAAACTGAGTGAGATGTTTCTCACTCCCTTGTTGTTTTTGTATATGTTTTAAATTGTGTTGCAGATGATCAGCATCATGAGGATGTTGGTGATGAGGCTTAAAGGCTTCAATTGGGCATGCTCTGATAGGATGTGACATCGGGGCATAGTTATTTTAGTTTAATATGTTATTATTTTTATAACTTTAGTTTCTCTTCTTTTGTAATTTCTAACGAAGAGATAACGTAGATAACATGTATAATTCAAGGAAAATATATGTTAAGAATTGTAATTTGAACGTTCTTGATAAAAGACCAAGATGTACATTTTTGTTATATTTTTATTATATGATTTGGGAGTATAAATTAATTCCTAACCAGGAGGCACTGCCACCTTTACTGGAGTTAATTTATATTTCCTTTATTATTATTTGTATATATATGATTTCTTGTTTTACACTAAATTGTATTGAAAATCTTAACTTCTTTTCTTTTATAATTTTTGCACTGGAGTTATGATTTATGAGTTACGAATGTGAATCTTCTACCTTGTTATATTTGAAATATTTGTCAACTATGAAAGATTTTATTTACCCAAAAAGAAGAAAAGAAATATTTTATTGTTACATTTGTTGTATATTAATAATGGGGTAGAGGGTGTCACATTTAGTGGTATCAGAGCAGGTCGATCTAATCGACCGTGAGTTATGAGTTTACTATGCTTATTTGATTCACTATGTTTATTTGGTACATGAATGATGGACTAAACTGATTGTTAAACTTGTTGGTATGCTAGTATGATGATTGATTATGTTTATTGATTGTATTATTTTCTTAGACTATGGCTGGTAGAAATGATCGTGCGATTGCCGATGCTCTTCAAGCATTAGCACAAGCTATGAATAATAATAATAGGACTGAAGTTACTCCTAAACACAGGCTAAAAATGCAAGACATTGAAACATCCAATCAATGGAGTCATTAACTGTTCCAGTCACTGTTTACTATGATGGACAAATTGTCTCTACTGAGCATGGAGATACATTTGTTAGCAATGAGGTTAAAACCCTACTGGTAAGCAACATGATGACTTATCAGCAACTTAAGCAGGTTATTAATAATAACCTTAATCTTCCTCATTACAAAGTTGTCATAGATATCCACTACCGATACTCAAATTCATGTATTGGTGGTGTATATAAATATACAACGTGTCGTCTTACGAATGATGAAGATGTGAAGTGTATGTTTTCATTGTTCATAGAACTGCACGACCTAACAAGTCTCGAATTTTATGCTACCACGACGTATATTGGATTATTGCATGGGATGAAAACGATTGAAAGATACCTTGACCAAGCAATGAAGTTAGACAACTAATGTTATATGATTTAGGTTTTATGTTATTTATCTATTATGTTTGAAGTTTGTTTAAGGGAGTGTATTAGTTTTTTTTTTGGTTCGTCCCTGGAGTATCTACCGCCGACAGCAGTGACTAATCTCCTCGCTAGGTTGGAGGCACCTCAAAGGGTGGGATAACTGGCCTCAAGATTTAACGCGGCTGCATACATAAGGCAGGATTCGAACCCCTGACCTTGCTTAAGCGTGGATCAACCCCTACCGCTGAACCACACGCTTGGGGTTAGGGAGTGTATTAGTTTAGGATTTCGTAGGATTTTAAAAGACTTTTTTTGAGTAAAAAAGTCCATTGGTATTCAATCAGGATTTTATGTCACTTAAAAACAATCCAGTGGTATTCAATCTGGATTTTCAAGATTTTTTAAAGAGTCCATTAAAATCCACTGGTATTCATTTGAGATTTTTTACAACTTAAAAATAATCTATTGGTATTCAAAAATACAAGGATTTTAAAGGATTTTTGTGTGAGAGGGATTTTGAAGGACTTTCTAGTGTTATCTATAAATACCAGATTCATAAAACTATCCCATCCAAACCCATCGGATTTTGAAGGATTTTTTGAAGTGATTTTTCAAGTGTTTCAAGAATTTTCAAGTGAGTTTTTCATCTTTTTTTTTCTATGCTCTTGTCTTCTCCATTTTTTCTCTACTAATAATACTACACTATTGTTCATTGCTCATATATAATATTATGGTACTGTTCTCATCTCATTCCCCTATTTTGCGAAACTCTGATATGTAAATGATAGTGTCATTGACTTGCTCTATTTTTCTGTTCGTTCTCTTTAATTGACTTGCTTTATTTTATTCTATGTAGTTGAATTTTTTCCTTTATATAACAAAAAAATGCTTGAAATTTTAACTTTTAAGTGGTAATTTTTTTATAACACACGTCAATAAAAAAAAAGGTGAAAGATGAAATTGATATCATAATCTCTACAATATATATATATATATAAGATGAATTTGTTAGGATTTCTGTGAGTAGAATGAGATGAAAATGGATATTAGTTGGGGGAAGAACCCTCTCAGCATAAAAACTGCGAACTCTCTCCTTCCCTTGAATTTGTTACTCTTATCCCTCCTCCTTTTATGACTCAATAATTATTTTATTTTTTTTACTATGAATTTTTCTTTTTATTTTTATATTGTGAAATTAAGATTTTTTTATATTTTAAAAAAAGAAAATTAACATAAGACATTGCAGTATCTAATTTTCTAGGGTTTAAGATTTATGCCTTCATTAGTTTATTTTTAAAAAAAGGAAATATTGTTAAAATATTTGTTAGAATAATTTACATTTATAAATATCGTTAAAAATTATCATATAATATATAACTAAAATAATATATATATATATATATATATATATATATATATTCTCTATATTTAAATATTTCTGTTTATATAAAAAAATTATATATCTAAATATTTTCTCAGTATCGAATATACTGATTTTTTTTATATAAAAAATTATCTTATATTTCTATATTTCCATTTTTACATTTTTTTTATAATGACTGAGGTATTTGATCCATTTGGATAGCCAAAATATATTCGATCTTGTATGATTGGTGTGCTTCTAAAAATAATAATATAATTTTATTGATTTTATCTCTTATCCATAATTATTTATATAACTAGTTTTCAACATATATTGTTTTAGTAATTCAAATGGGAGATTCACAAGGAAATAATAAAGAAAAAGAAAAAGAGAAAGAAAACTATGAAACTTGGACCAAGGAGAATTCCGATGAATTGTTACAATTGATAGTGGATGCTATAAAAAGAGGATAAGATATTATGGAGAATTATTATTATTATTTATCTAGACATTATTGGTTTTTTTTTTATTATTTTTGTCTTTGACTCTTTTTAAATTTGAATGTACGAATTTTTTTTATAAATCTTATCAAATGTCAAAACTCCACAAAATCCCATAGAATCCATTAAAATTCTAATTTAAAAGTCTTGCAGAATCCATTAAAATCCTGATTTTAAGTCTTGTAGAATTCTGCAAAATCTTAAAAGTCATGAAAATCCTGCAAAGTCTTTTAAAATCTGCAGGATTTTTTTTAACTAAAAAAGTCCTTTAAAATCCTAATCCAATACACCCCCTAAATTGTGTCTCTTTTTTAAGTTATTTTCATTTTAATGATGTAACCGTTATAATTAGTGTACTTAATATATAATGTCATTAATATTTAATAAAATAATATTGACATTTATGTAATAATCAATTTAATTATCTTTAGTTATTAATACAAAATCAATATATTTATTATTATATTACAGTTTTCAATTTTCTATATTTAATAAATTTAATTTAATAATAAAATTAATTTTATAATTCTAAAATTTAGTATAATAAATAACTTTTAACATTTTCTTTATTTTTAACATAAATTTAAAATAATATACAAAATTTTATAATTTTATATATAATTATGAAAATTATAATTAACTATATTTATTTTAAAAAAATTTAAAATCAGAAATATTATAATTTATAAATAATATAATATTAATTTTATTATTAAGTATTATTCTTTATAAATTATTTAATTTAAATATTAAATATATTTTTAAAAATTAATTATAATTTTTTAAAAAATCTAAAAATCAAAAAATGAAAAATTAATTTTTTTTTACAAAATCTGAACAAAAAAAAACCCAAAAAAATGAAAAAAAAAAAAAAGGCCCAAGTGAGAAATCGGTTACTCAGTAACCGATTTCTCAAAGGGATTTTGAATTTTTTTTTCAAAATTCCTTTGAGAAATTGGTTACCCAGTAATTAATTTCTCACTTGAACTTTAAAGTGAGTTATTTGGGTAAATAATAACTAGCCCAGGTTATTTAAATAAATAAAAAAATTGATATATTTAAAAAAAAAAAGTCACACACAATATTCACAAGACATGAAATGTCTATATTTTGCTGACTAGTAATGGAAGTAATTGATGTTTCTTATATTATTGTTTTTTATTTCTTACACCCATTATATGTGTTTTAAAATGGATATTTAAGATTTAGTATTCAAGCCAAAATAAAAATAATGGGTGCAGAAAATAGAAGAGAGAAAAAAAGAATTTGGATCTTCTCTTGCAAATTTCTCTTTTCAGCCTCTCTCTAGCAATAATAATAATCACTAAATATATCTAATGACTCAAATTCAATCTTATAAAATTATTTAAGAAATTACATTAATTATAAAATTAAATTTGAGTCATTAGATATATTTAATGGTTATTATTATTGCTCGAGAGAGGTTAGAGAGAGAAATTTGCAAGAGAGGATCCAAATTCAAAAAAAAAAAAAATAGTATAAGAAGTAATTAATTATATGATCTTGTTTGGTAAAATTAATTTATGGCTGAAAAAGTTATAAGGTAACTAAAAATTTAAGTTTTAATAGAGTCGAAACGTTATAAACATATATAAACTAATTAATTGAATTGAAAATATTTAATTAGATATAAATTATAAGTTAACTAATGAATATAAAATAACATAAAATAGTATTTATAATGAGATGAAAGAATGATCAAATAGGTAAAAATAGTTTCTAACTTAAAAAGAAAGAAAAGGGGTTTCAAGTAAATTAATTAATAAAAATAATAAAAAAAAATTAAAAATTAAGAGTTTATGATTTATAAGTTACACCATTTAATTTATAAACATAAACTATGAGTTTCTAAACTTAACTCATAAATTTTTATATCAAATAAACTTATTTTATTTAAAGTAACTTAAAAGCAATTAAAATAAGCTTTTGAAATGTCAATTTAAACACTATGAAATCCGTGTCATCTTACTAGTTCTATTATTTTTCTTTTTTATGAAGCTCACTAATCCTTGTAACTTCTCTCATATTTGATGTTTTAGCAGCTTCACTCCACAATATTTTACACGGTGACACTTCATACAATTTCTCATTATTTAGAATCCTTCATCGATCAAAACCCTCTGTGGGTAGCTCTCTCTAAGATGTTCATCCATTTTTTAAGATCAAAAATTGACCCCACAAATCAATATAAGACTTGTCAACATGTTTTGTCCTCACTTACATGCTGTTTAGGAAGCTTTCCAAAAGGTCATCCATCTCTAAATTACTCAAAGTTAAGCACACTTAACTATGGAGTTCTTACGTGATAAGCTACCAAAAAGTAGATGCATGTTATTAGTATAGGTAGTACAAATTAATTCCTTTAAGTCATCTTCAAGTATACAATCTCATAATTGTACAATCTTTAAATCCCTTTCATTCTAGTGTGTTTGAGTTGTTACAAGCCCACCAATTTTCGCTTGGTTCATCCTCAAACCACACCATACTAAGAGAGAGGACCTGCTCTAATACCATTTGTAATACCCCTCAAATTTGATGTCTTAGTAGCTCCTTTCCATGATACTTCACATGGTGACACTTCACACAACTCCTCATTGGTCAAAACCCTTTCATTGATCAGAACCTTCTGTAGGTAGCCCTTTGTGAGATGTCTGTCCGCTTTTAGGATCGACGATTGACCATACAAATCAACACAAGATTTTTTAACATGTTTTGTTCTCACAGACTTTTTGAGAAACTTCCTAGAAGGTCACCTATCCCTAAATTGCGCTAAGCCAATTACATTTAATTGTGGAGTTCTTATGTGATGAGCTACCAAAAAGTATATGCATCTTGTTGGTATAGGTAGTTCAAATTAATTCCTTTAAGTCATCCTCAACTATACAATCTCATGTTTGTACAATCTTTGGATGCCTATCATTTTGTTGTGTTTTGAGCTGTTACAATCCTTTTTTTTTCCATATTAATAAGTAACTAGAATTTTATATCTACAAATATAATAGGAAAGGTGTAACATTGGATAAGTTGTGAGGGTCTCTGACCAGAGGTTCAATTGACTCTAGGAAGAAAAAGTATATAAGGTTTTTGCTTTGAATAAAGCTCATAATCTATTATTCTTCAAAAATCTTAAAGAGAGGGAGATCTAGAGAGAAAATATATGATTCTTCTACCTTTTTTCTTTCTAGGTTCTTCTAGAGAGAAAATATATATTAAGCTTAAGCTAAGAATTAGAGAGTTGAGGCAGTGCGAAGCTTGGAAGCTCGGGGTTCTCCTTTCTTCTCCTTCTCCTTTCTCGATTTAGCTTGGAATTGAAGTAAGGGAAGTTAGAACTTGATCTTGGTGGATGATTGTATTGATAATCATTTTGCATGCATGGTATGAATGCTCATTGATGCATAATTGTTTGAATGTTAAACTGATTAGCAATAAGACTTGGTATTCTTAGATTCTTGGAGATTGTGGTATTTGGGGTTTTTTTAGGGAAAACCTTGATTTTGTAACAAAATTCTGTTTGAGTTATTTTGTTGTTGAAAATTGATGCATTTTGTGAAACCCTTACTACCCCAACGCATATATTATGATAATGTAAATAGTTAAAGAAATAAAATTTTCAATGTTGATAAAAGGGTCCACATAAAACTTTCATAACTATTCTTCAATATCCAAAATAACTAAAAATAAAATTTTGAAAATAAAACCTAAGAGATTTCAAATTGTTTTCAAAATAATAAGTGCAACTCCAAATACATATAAAAATCCATGTCTTAGAAATCCTCTACCCCGATGTCACATCAGAGCACACCCACAACTCAACTGTTGGCATTCTGGATGTCACTCATAGCTAGATCTTTTTCACCTAAAATATCCACAAATTGTACGGTGAGAAAAGAAAACACCTATATGTAAAACACACAAGAAAACGCCACGACATAATCTTATCATAACTCATTACATAATGAAATATTTACAACTATTTCTACATATCATAATTCTATCAATCATGCATCATCTTTACATCACAATTCTCAATCACACTAATCCATCACATCATATAATTTGTACTATGTTAAGCTCACGCCACCCTTGTAGCATCTTGTGCCCAAGGTCATGCCACGCCAACATAAGTACTAATTACCGCACACAAATCTTATAATTAACACTATGTCATGCTCATGCCACCCTTATAGCATCAGTTGCCCAAGGTCGTGCCACGTCGACATATGTGTTAAGTACCTCACACGTCCCACACTATGCCATACTCACGCCACCCTTGTAGCACCTCATGCCCAAGGTCTTGCCACGTCGACATATGTGTGAGGATATCCACAATCACATTTCATTCACAATCATCACAAATTTTACAATTAACACTATGCCATGCTCACGCCACCCTTGTAGCATCTCTTACCCAAGGTCGTGCCATGCTGACATACGTGTTAATTTCCTCACACGTCCTACACTATGCCATGATCACTCCATCCAGTAGCTTCTCATGTCCAAGGTCGTGCCACGCCGACATAAGTGTGAGGATATTCACAATCATATCACATTCACATTCAACACAACATCTTATTTCATGACAACATGCTCACATCATACTTAATTGAACAATTAAGCCATAACATACCATTCTCCACATCATGCTATCAATCCAGTACTAAAATGGTAGATACAATATGTATATATTTGTGCCAAGACATCACACCACAATCCATAACTTAATTTCACATCACATACACAATATAGATAAGTCCACACAAAATAATGGTTCACATACCCCTCACGCAATTTACCATGAATCCACATCACATCATTATACATATATGAAATAACTCTAAAACCTAGTACCATAATACTTTAAACGACTTTTCAATTCACATGATAACACCTTAGAACATCAAAACAACATACGTCTCCCTTTGACAACTGTCAAAGAAAATAACACATAAAGAGTTATACTCATCCAAATAAGGTCAAACATATCTCAAAAGAAAATAAGAGGATAATCTACAATTCTTATGAAGACATGAAATTCAAAAAAAAAATCATCTACTTAGCTAAAAATGTCAAAAATCGCAACAGATATAATCAATGCTGATAGCTTGACCTCTGTTCACTAAAATAGCCATAACTGGGGTTATAGACCTCCTTTTTAGATGATTCTAACGCCATTTGAAAGATAACATCCAAGGATACAAATTTTATGAAGATATCAAAGTCTGATTCAGAAAGAAACAAACCGCTCAACGCTTCCCAAAGTGTTTAGAGCTTTACCTCCAGGAATTCTCCTCTGCCACGTGGCCCCCGAAGGGCTCATCCCTTCAAAAGCACTCAGCCCTTTCAAAAGCATTCAGCCATTTCCAACGGCTTAGCCCTTTGTCTCTAGGGATCCTTCACTTCACACAGTCCCGAAAGGGCTCAACCCTTTCAAACGGTTGAGTTGTTTGATGACAACGGGCCTCCACACCTGAAACTCAGAAAATTCAACATACGACCCCTAGAATCTATCCCATAACTGCATATTTCAGAGACTATATCCATAATAAGCTTTTAATTCATTCAATAGTTCAATGATTCAACCAAAATCCAATGTTTTAACTTCCCTTACGAACCTTAACTCACAGGAACAATTCCAAGGATTCAATCTCTCTCCCAAAACATCAATTTTAACAATTCTTCACATATTCATATTATAAACACATATAGAATCTCATAATACCAACATTTCTCCATACATAAACAATTATAAAGTTATTAAAAATTCCAAGGGAACTCTTCTCCACCTATTTCCCCATGTGATTCTACACATAAATCTCCCTTTTTCCCCCATACCTGATGATGTGAATCTAATAGTCTTGGTAAAATTCGAGGTTGTTCCTGAGTTTTCCTCCTTAGAACTTCTATATATTCTCTCTTCTCCTCTTAGTCCTTCAGAATGTCAAAAATGAGAACTAACAGGGTTAGTATGTTAACCCTTCCTTTTCATTCCCTCAGGCCGGGTCAACCCAGCCCAACTCAATTCCGACTCGTTTCTCATTCCTTTCCAAAACAATTATTTAATAAATAATAATAATAATATAAAATATATTTCTCTTCAATAAAAATAATAATAATTATATCTCTACATCCCCAAAAATATAATAAAATATAATTTTATAAATAATATTATTTTCTAAAAAATAAGGTGTTACACATTTTGGTTGTTTAAATGAGTTTTAATGGTTTAGATTTGAGATTGAAACTTGTAGAAAGCTTGGGATGAAATGGAGAGAGGTTTGGAAATCCCAAAATCGCGACAAACATAAATGGTCTCTATCATGAAACGACTAAGCCATTTTGTAACAATTGAGTGAAATTAGAAATGAGAAATGGGGATGTCTTTAGAAGCAAACTGTTGAGCCATTTTGAAATGGTTGAGCAGAATTGCATATCAGAATCAAGTGTATTTCTAGAAGGAATCTGCTGAGCAGTTTTGAAATTCCTGAGAGGTTTGAATCTTTTCGAATTAGACTTTTTTGTTATCATAAAAGTTGTAGCATTATATGTTAGATTTCCAATGGTTTTAAAATCACCTAAAAAGGAGGTCTAGAACTTTAGTTATGACCTTGTTAGTGAGCAAAGGTCAAGCTGTTAACATTTAGGCAAGTTGTTGTGATTTTTGGTGATTTTCACTATAATAGATGATGGAGTTAGAACTTTAGGGATTCATAAGAGTTGTAGATAATCTTCTTATCTTTATATGAGATAAAGATGAGTTTGATTGGATTAGTGGAACTCTAATTGTGTTGAGTTATGTGAAGGTTATCTTTGTACTATAATTGATTTTGGTAAGTTGCATGTTGATGCATGTTGTGTGATGTATGATGATAATGATGACAAGCATTGGTATGCTATTATGATTAAGTTGTCTAGCATTGATATGCTATGTATGATGAATGTGCTAAAGTCTGCATGGTTGGAGTGGTGTATAGGTATTGATATGTTATAAATTGCATGGTTGAAGTGTAGAATAAACATTGGTATGCTATTATTAAATGAATTGTTGAGCATTAATATGCTATACTTAGATGAATTGTTAAGTATTGATATGCTATACATGATTGGTGTGATTTGATCTTTATATGCATTGACTAGAGAAAAAGATGTTGTTTAGATAGTGAAGATCCCACATAAGAAATATTGTTTTAGGGCTTTGGAAGACCAATTGTTGAAAACCCTCCTTGAGTAGGTGTGAAACTCTTGAAGTGGATTTCATTGAGTCTCCTTTAGGTCCTTAGTCAATTTGGAGTAAAGTATAAAGTCAGAAGGCTACAACCCTTAACTGATTACTAGAAATGTTGCGTGATTCCTTACAGGTAGTTAGTGAGCTAACTCCACATGTGACTTAGTAATGCATGTCAAGGTCGTGGTATACTTATACCCAACTATATTATTCCTAATGGTGGAATTGGACTTTTCTAGTGTAAGTGGTGACCCCGAGAAATTAGAGGTTAGGGATTGGTATCCCATTTTAGCTATGATTGAGCGAACGCATTTTGGCATTAAAATGATTGGGTTAATTCAGTAGGGTCAACTCACTTAGACTACTTTGGTGTGTTAGGAGATCTTCGTTATGGTGTGTGTAGATGTGATGTGGATTGAGTTCATCGTTATTCATATGTACTTGATGATTATCTTATTGTATGGTATGATGGTGTTGAATGTTTGAATTGTTCTATGTATTGCTTTCAAATGGGTTAATTTGGTAATTGTTGTATTCCATGAATTGTTTATGGATTGTTTACATGTGGGTGGGTAGTATAGATATTTTATTCCTATACTAATATATTTTTGAAATCTAACTTATCCTTGTATATTTTCCATGTGACTTGATTTGCGATGATCATGATTCTTTATTGGAATAGGATAGGATGAGTCAGAGTTAGTTTCATAGAGATGTTGTAGGGTCATTTTAGCATACAGTACTCTTATCTTGGACTGTCTATATAGTAGTGCTTAATCGACACTTGAAATTCTATATTATATTATATTGGATAATTATCCATATATTGTATATATTTATATAGTTGTTCTTAATTACATTTATACTTATGCACATGTTATAATTTACATATTCATGTACAATAAATATAAAATCTTAAATATGTAAATAATTCTCCTGTTAATGGCTGATTTTAGAAATATAACCATCGTGACAAATAATTTCAAAAGAAGTGGAAGCGGTCTTTAATCAATAAACTAAAATACTGATGTGTGAAAAACCGCAAGTGTACGGTTGTCGTCAAGTAATAAATATCGAATCACAGGGACTACGTGTTTGACCTAGAATTACTAGTATTTTAATTTGAATTTTAAAACAGATGGAATTTCTGTTTTGATATGATAAGATCAGATTTCATGGTAAAAGAGATAGTAATGCAATTAATGAATAAGATAAAACTTTAAGATAAGATAAGGAGATTTCCGGGAATCTAGGGTTCGCACAAAGAGTTCCAACATTATTGAATTATTATTTTCATTAATTAATTCTATTCCATCTTGAAGGTAGTCTTAACCTAATTTAATCCTTGCACCTTCTCAGGCTACGAGGACGTGTTTAATTAAAATTAATCCCTACTCTCGTGGTAATTACGTTCAATTAAACCCGTTAAGATCTTTGTTAATCTATTGCTCCTCGAAAGCTTAAATCTACTCTCGTGATTTAACACTCAAGTCTATTCCTTTAGGTTCCGATAATTAGGTTCTCCTCTCAGTTCATCCCTAATTATCTATGATTATGAAAATTAAGATTAATTGTTTATCATAATTATAATCAAGTTCTCCTCTCAGTTCATCCTTAATTAATGTTATTATGAAAACAATAATATTAAAGTTCATATATAAAATATAAAAGAACAGATCAAGAATTGGAATAAAATTAAGAAACTGAATAATGCATTAATAAAGAGGTTCTCAGAGGCTAAGCCCTGATCCCAGAAAAAGGGAAACTACTCACAGGAGTTCATAGTAGTTCTCCAAGAAGAAAAGAATAAAAGAAAAGTAAACCTTAGAGTCGATGGCACCGGCGCGCAACCTTCTCCAAGTGTCGAAAACTAAAAGACTGTCTCCGAAAAACCACCCCGTTCTAGGCTAACCTAATCTAATTTATAACCTAAAAGGGTAAAAAGGTAAAACTACCAAGATAAAAATTACAAAGATAAAATAAAAAATAAAAACATAAAACTTAAACAGCTGGGACGCGAAGTGAATCACGGCCGTGACTGAGAATCACGACCGTGATCTTCTCTGGAGCACATCTATGAAGGGTCAGTGGCGTTCACGGGTGTGATTGGGAATCATGACCGTGATTTTCTCTGGTGAATCACGGGCGTGATTTAGAATCACGGCCGTGATTGTCCCTGGTGAATCACGGGCGTGATTTAGAATCACGGCCGTGATTTTCCCTGTAGCTCAGCATTTCCTCTTTAATTCTTAAATCTTGATCCTGCTTAGAGAAAACACAACACATACCAAGAAAAGCATAAAATAGGAAAATGATATAAAAATTTATTAAAAACATGAAAGATATGCATGATTATGCTGAATTCTTGTGAATTAAAGTGCTAAAATATGAGTAAAATACACAACATCAAATAACCCCAAACTTGAACTTTTGTTTGTCCTCAAACAATAATTAGCACTTTGAAAAAAAATTCATCAAGAATTAACTGAGCATTTAAAATCTTCACTCTTAGTCTCACAAGGTCCAATTAGAATCTTAATCTTTCATTACTAGCACCAACTCTTAGTTTCTAAGGGTTTCATGATGTCAAATCTTGTAAAGCTCATTAGTCAAATGAAGATAATTTAACAGAAATAATTTTTCGATGCTTGTGACACAAATGGGGGTAATATTTTTATTTTTGTTTTTGTCTCACCTAAAACATTTCCCCAGTAGCCAATCAGTGTAGAGAGGATGATAATTTCAAGAACATGTAGCCTCAAAGGGGGTTAGCTATTTTACTAAACAATTCCCCAGTAGCTAATTAGTTCCCTTAGTTTTCTAAGGTTAAGAATATTCTCCCTCTAACCTATGACCTCAAAGGGGTGCTAGGTGATATATATTTTTTTTTATTATATATTTTTTTTTATTTACCCCCCAAAAGCTTTTAAGCACGAATTAAAAAGAATTTATCTTCAAGAGACTATTTTTATAATTCTCGATCATTTCAAGCCTCAATACTAAGAACCAAGTGCTAGCCACAAAACCAGCTAATTTTTCAACCTTTTGTTCTGAGACTTCAAGATTCAATTCATCACATTCAGTGTTTTCAAAGACGAACAATTTCATTAAAAATATTTACTTTTCAAACACAAATTCAAGCTGGGATTAACTGAATATGTATATATGCATGAATTTTTTTTTTTTTTTTTTTTTTTTTTTTTTGCATGAATGAATGAAATGCGTACATCCTCCTAACCCCAAACTTAAAGATTTGCTTGTCCCGAAGCAAAGAGCTAATGAATGCATGATAGATTATTTTGACACAATTATAAAATGCATGAATATGCAACCAACCCACAACAGAAAGGAATGCTTGTCCCTAAGCATCAGAGTAAAATAAGGAATAAGAAAGATCTCACTGTGGTGGAAAATCATCTGGATACCGTTGAATGTGCCATTTATACATTTGATCAACCATGTAATTATAATGCTGCTGGCGTTCATCCATTTGTTGCAGCCGGTTATCCATTGATTGAATAGCTGCTAGGATAGCAGCATTGTCCACCTCAGGTCCAGGATGTAGAGGGGGTTGTTCAGGAGCTGCTTCCTCATCTGCAGGAGCCGCTTCCTCAGCTGCTGGAGGTCGGTCCTCTAATGGCTCCAGTGGAAACTGCCAGGTAGCCCGGTTCTTCACGGTGTATGTTGGATTTGGTAACTGGTGGTGCACTCCCGACTGGGTTACTACAAAGTAGTATTTATCATCTTCATCTTTCGCAATGCAGTTCATAGAAGAGCAGGTAGCAAAATTAATAGTACGGCTTCCAGGGAGTGGTTCTAACTGGTCCAGCCAAGCGTGATAGCCAAGGTGTTTGGCTATAGTGGTAATGAGGCCGCCATTCACAATCGCACCGTGGCTGGTATTGGAAATACTCTGGAACTGTCGTGCCAAATGACTGCCAGAATCAATAGGCTCCTCTCTGTTTTCCATCATAGCCCATAAAAGTAAAAGGTCGCTCAAACGAACCTTTCCTTCAGAATCACCTCGGGCCAAAACAGTAGAGGCAATAAAGCGGTGCATAATACGGATGGCGGGATGGCGGAAAGCAGAGGAATTACATTTTCCAGCGACCCAATTACTTGTACCTGTCAAACTATACCAAAAAGAACCAGGGTTGAAAGAACTTGGGGTTCTCGTGCTCCCTCCAGTGGGAAATCCAAAAATATTATTGAACTGAGCTAGGGTTAATTCGTGTTCTTGGTTAAACATACGGAAAGAAATCAACCCTTCAGAACAATTTGGCCCAGATAATATTTCCGTGTGGAGAGAGCTCAAGAACTCAAGAACTAGTCGAGGATAAACAACATCATTAAGCATGGTAGCAAAGGTTGTCCACCCAATGTTAGTTAACATGAAATTGATATCAGCACGTAAACCCAACTTACGAATAAATGGGAAGTCGAGATACCTGGTAGGATGGATAGTGCGGAAGCGTAATACCTCGTTCCGCTCACGCTGTTCATCGTTCCGATAGAACCTCGGAGGAAGTTGCGGAATTTCACTTGCTTCTTCCTCGTAACTGTGGGTATCGGAAGCGGTGGAGGACGAACCAACGGTACGGGTGCGCTTGGGAGCCATGGATGAACGGAAGGAGTGAATGTGGGAGGAAGAGGGAAGAAGAGGAAGAAGAAGTGAGAAGCTAGGGTTTGGGAGAGAAGAAAAGAGAGAATGGGTCGTAGGTTTGAGAGAAGTGAGAATGTAAAAGGAGGGGGAAGAATATATAAGGGAAAGTGGGATTTCAAAAATCACGGGCTGTATCTGTAGGAGATCACGCCCGTGATTTATAATCACGGCCGTGATTCTCTCTGGGGTTTTCCAAAAATTTTCCAGAGAAGATCACGCCCGTGATTTAGAATCACGGTCGTGATTCTCTCTGGGGTTTTCCAAAAATTTTCCAGAGAAGATCACGCCCGTGATTTAGAATCACGGTCGTGATTCTCTCTGGGTTTTCCCAAAAATTTTTCCAAAATTTTTCCAGAGAAGATCACGCCCGTGATTTAGAATCACGGTCGTGATTCTTTCTGGGGTTTTCCCAAAAATTTTTCCAAAAATTTTCCAGAGAAGATCACGCCCGTGATTTAGAATCACGGTCGTGATTCTCTCTGGGTTTTCCCAAAAATTTTTCCAAAAATTTTCCAGAGAAGATCACGCCCGTGATTTAGAATCACGGTCGTGATTCTCTCTGAAACTCTGAATTTTTTTTTTTTTTTTTTTTTCATAATGCTTGAGTAGGTTCCTGAAGAACCATAGAGTATAATTTTTCTAAGTGTTCCCCATGGAAATATAACTTCAATCTCTGTGCATTGACCTTGAATATGTCGCCTTTATCGTTTCTGATTTCTACAGCTCCATAGGGATATACTTTTTGAACTGTAAAAGGCCCTGACCATCTTGACTTCAATTTTCCAGGAAACAATCTGAGTCTGGAATTAAATAGTAGCACCGAGTCCCCTTGCTTGAATTCTCTTCTATGTATATGCTTGTCATGCCACCTCTTTGTTCTTTCTTTGTAAATCTTAGCATTTTCATACGAGTCTAATCTGATTTCATCAAGCTCATTGAGTTCCAATTTCCTTTTTTCTCCAGCATCCTTTAGGTCATAGTTGAAGTATTTTATTGCCCACAAAGCCTTGTGTTCTAGCTCTACAGGAAGATGGCAAGATTTGCCATAAATCAGCCTAAATGGAGACATGCCAATAGGTGTTTTGTAAGCAGTCCTGTAGGCCCAAAGAGCTTCGTCTAATCTTAAAGACCAGTCCTTTCTTGTTGTAGATACAGTCTTCTCAAGAATCTTTTTGATTTCTCTGTTGGATATTTCTACCTGTCCACTTGTTTGAGGGTGATAAGGTGTACCAACCTTGCGAGTGACTCCATATTTTTTTAAGAGAGATTCAAACTTTCTTTCAATAAAATGTGAGCCTCCATCACTGATCACAGCTCTTGGGACCCCAAATCTTGGAAATATAATTCTTTTGAAGAGTTTAATGACAGTATTTGAATCACTCGTTTGAGCGGGAATCGCTTCTACCCACTTGGACACATAATCAACTGCAACTAATATGAACTTGTAACCTTTAGAACTTGGGAATGGTCCCATGTAATCTACTCCCCATACATCAAAAATTTCTACTTCTAAAATCCCATTTAATGGCATTTCATGTTTCCTGGATATATTCCCTGATCTTTGGCATTGGTCACAAGAATTTACCATCTTCCAAGTATCCTTAAATAAGTTTGGCCAGTAAAAACCAGATTGTAGAATTTTAGTTGCAGTTTTTGACGTACTAGCATGCCCTCCATATGCGGAAGAATGACATGAGTGAATGATGTGAGGAGCTGTTTCTTCTGAGATACACCTTCTGTAGATACCATCTCTACACCTCTTATATAGGTAAGGTTCATCCCAAATAAAGCTGTTAAGGTCACTAAAGAATTTCTTCTTTTGTTGATAATTAAAGTCTTCAGGAAGGACTCCACATGCTAAGTAATTCACATAATCTGCATACCAGGGACTGTTTTTCACAACAACTGCTAAAAGCTTTTCGTCTGGGAAGCTGTCATTAATAGGGAGTTCCTCCTTTGTTGCTTGGTCTTGTGGAAGTCGAGAGAGATGATCAGCTACTACACTTTCTACTCCCTTTCTGTCCACAATCTCTAAATCAAATTCTTGTAAAAGGAGAATCCATCTGAGGAGCCTAGGTTTAGCATCCTTTTTATTAAAAAGATACTTTAGGGCAGAGTGATCTGTGTAAACAATAACCTTAGACCCCACAAGATAAGATCTGAACTTTTCAAAAGCATAGACGACTGCTAACAATTCTTTTTCTGTTGTTGCATAATTGGCTTGGGCTTCATCAAGAGTCTTGCTGGCATAGTATATAGCATGAACCTTCTTGTCCTTTCTTTGTCCCAATACAGCTCCTATAGCATAGTCACTTGCATCACACATGATTTCAAAAGGAAGGCTCCAGTCAGGAGTTTGCAGAATAGGAGCTGTAGTGAGAGCTTCTTTCAACCTGTAGAATGCATTCTTACAAGAAACATCAAAGTTAAAAGGTACCTCTTTCACAAGTAGATTAGATAATGGTTTAGAGATTTTTGAAAAATCTTTAATAAACCTTCGGTAGAAACCGGCATGCCCTAAGAAACTTCTAACACCTTTAACATCAATTGGAAGAGGCAATTTATCAATTACTTCTATTTTTGCTCTATCTACCTCAATTCCTCTCCCAGATATTAGGTGTCCTAAGACAATTCCTTCTTGTACCATAAAATGACATTTTTCCCAATTTAAGACTAAATTCACTTCAGAGCAACGCTGCAATACTTTAGTTAGATTTAATAGACAGTCATCAAAGGAAACACCATAAACTGAAAAGTCATCCATGAAAACTTCCATCTCTTTTTCTAATAAATCACTAAAGATTGCAGTCATACATCTTTGAAAGGTAGCAGGTGCATTACATAGGCCAAAAGGCATTCTCCTATAAGCAAAAGTACCATAGGGACATGTAAAAGTAGTTTTCTCTTGGTCTAATGGATGAATAGGGATTTGATGAAAACCGGAGTATCCGTCCAAATAACAAAAGTATGAATGCATTGCTAACCTTTCAAGCATTTGATCAATAAAAGGTAAGGGAAAGTGATCCTTTCTAGTGGCATTATTTAATTTTCTATAATCAACACACATATGCCACCCAGTCACAGTTCTTGTGGGAATTAATTCATTATTATCATTTTTAACTACTGTCATCCCACCTTTCTTAGGAACCACATGAAATGGACTTACCCAAGGACTATCAGATATAGCATAAATTACCTTAGCATCCAATAATTTCAAAATTTCTTTCTTTACCTCTTCTTTCATCTTGGGATTTAGTCTTCTTTGAGCTTCAACAGAAGGTTTGGATCCTTCCTCCAAGAAGATGCGATGCATACAAAATGAAGAACTAATTCCCTTTATATCAGCCATAGTATATCCAATAACTTTTCTAAATTTTCTCAACTCATTGAGAAGTTTTTCAGTTTCTTTTTCATTTAAAGCTGAATTTACTATGACTGGATAAGTGGAATTAGCCCCCAAAAACTCATACCTTAAAGATGAAGGAAGTGGTTTAAGTTCTAACTTTGGAGAGTTTTCTTCTTGCCAATCTGTTGAAGACTCAAGAAGACTTTCTACTAGAGGATCTTTTTCTTTACACGGGGGACTTGAATCGATCAAGCAAGCATAATTAGGTTGAATCCCCTCAAGATCTATGTGCTTTCCTCCAACTAGAAAATTCTCCAAGGGATCCCTCAAAATAGATCTCATGACTTCTTCCTCCATATCTTTAGGCAATATATCAACCCTGCAGCAAATATTTTCAAGAGAAGGTTGTCTAACAGATTTAGCAATATTAAATTCCATTGTTTCATCATTAATGGATAAGGACAATTTTCCATGTTTGACATCTACTATCACGCCTGCTGTAGCCAAAAATGGTCTACCTAGTATGATTGGTATTTGTTTGTCCTCTTCCATTTCTAAAACAACAAAATCTCCCGGAATTAAAAATTTACCTATCTTAACTGGAACATCTTCTAAAATTCCTATGGGATATTTTATAGATCTATCTGCTAACTGGATTGACATTGCTGTAGGCTTTAATTCTCCCATATCTAATTTCTTGCAAATTGATAAAGGCATTAAACTGATACTTGCCCCAAGGTCACATAAGGCTTTTTCAAACCTTAGATTTCCAATGAGACAAGGTATAGAGAAACTACCAGGATCCTTAAGTTTTTTGGGCAAATTATGATGGATCAATGTAACAGTCTCTCTATCATCCAATTTCCTTCGGTTAGCTAAAAGATCCTTAAGAAATTT
Source organism: Cajanus cajan (assembly GCF_000230855.2). Classification (NCBI taxonomy): domain Eukaryota; kingdom Viridiplantae; phylum Streptophyta; class Magnoliopsida; order Fabales; family Fabaceae; genus Cajanus; species Cajanus cajan. Next base: position 38,719,851 of record NC_138517.1, on the reverse strand, counting down.
AGCATATGTAGGCATCTGTTGTAGAGCTTCTACAAATGGAATGTTTACATACACTTGTTTGATCATATTTAAAAAATTTTCAAATTGTCTATCAAGTTTAGTCCTTGCTAACCTTTGAGGAAAAGGAATTGGAGGGTGATAAACAGTTTGAGGCTTTGATGAAGATACTTTTTCTTTTTCTAATCTCTCTTTTTCAGGTTTTTCAACCATAGGAGAAGCGTCTTCATCAATCTCAATATTATCATTTTGATTAGACACAGGTCCGTCTAATTTCTTCCCACTCCTTAAAGTCACAGCATTAACATTTTCAGCTGGGTTTGCAACTGTTTTACCTGGGAACTTACCTGGAGAATTGCTTGAACTAGGCATCAACTGTGCAATTTGATTTTCCAGCATCTTGTTGTGGAGAGTAATATTCTCAACCTTGACAGCAAGGTTTTGAATAGAATTTGCCATTGAATCATTGGTCTGTTTTTGATTAGTGACAAAATTCTCCATAAGGCTTTCTAATTTTGAAACACTTTGTTGAATTGAGGGTGTCTGTACTGGATTTCCTTGCCCATTAATGAAGTGATTGGGCGGACGGAAATTAGGTTGCTGACTGCTACTTCCTTGAACTGGGTTATTCTTCCAAGAAAAGTTAGGATGATTCTTCCAACCAGGGTTGTATGTGTTGGAATATGGATTACTCTTCTCTCTTCGAGGAGTGTCATAGAAATTATGAGAAGCTGCCACTTGTTCAGTAGTATCTTCTTCTTCTCCAGTAAAAATTGAGGTACAATCTACTGCAGTGTGCCCTTGTTCCCTACAAAGGTCACATACTTGATTTGTAGCCACTGAATTAACCTTAGCTTTTTCCATCTTGTCTAACCTTTGATTAAGAGTATCAAATTTTGCTAAGAGTAACTCAATATTGTTCACTTCATATCGCCCCGGAGTTCCTTTCCTTGCTGTGACTTCTCTTTCACTGTATTGGCTGTGATTTGAGGCTACATTTTCCAAAATAATCATGCAGTCATTAATAGGTTTCCCCATGAAAGATCCTCCAGCTGCTGAGTCTAATATCATGGTGCTTTGTTGGTCCAATCCTTCAAAGAAAAATTGGATGGTAAGCCAACGGTTGAAGCCATGTTGTGGGCATGCTTGAAGATATCCCTTGAACCGCTCCCATGCTTCATAAATAGTCTCTCCAGTGCCTTGTTGGAAATTAGTGATTTTCTTCCTCAATTCTTTAGTTTTAGAAGGAGGAAAGAATTTCTCTAGAAAAGCTCTTTCACATAATTCCCAAGTTGCTATCTTTTCTCTAGGCACTGTTCTTAGCCACACCTTTGCCTTATCTCTCAAGGTGAGTGAGAATAAGCGGAGTCGCATTCCATCAGAAACTTCATCATCAAATTGCTGGGTCTCACAGATTTCCAAGAACCCCTCTAAGTGGTCATTAGGATCTTCTGATGGTAGTCCTCCAAAGGTGTTCTGTTTGAGCATATTCACCAGAGAAGCTGGTACAGTAGCTCCAGTTTGCATCTCCCCTCCAGGTATCCCACGAGCTATGGGTGCAGAGTAATCCCGAAGCGGTAAATTATCTCGTTGTGCAGCCATGGCAAATTCTCTAGAAAGGTTTCTTTTCCTTCTCAGGAGAGTTCTTTCAATCTCAGGATCAAGTGGTGTTGGTTTCCCAAGACGTAGAGATCTCTTTTGCATTAACCCTAAAGCACTGCAAAAAAAAAAGAAAGTGACCCGTGAAATCTGAATTGGAGAAGTAAACACTAAAAAAAATAAATTATTTATTTATTTAATTTAATTTAATTTAAATTTTTTTTTTAAATTAAATTCGAATTAAAATAATTGTAATTTAAATCAAGAGACGTAGTCCCCGGCAACGGCGCCAAAAACTTGATGTGTGAAAAACCGCAAGTGTACGGTTGTCGTCAAGTAATAAATATCGAATCACAGGGACTACGTGTTTGACCTAGAATTACTAGTATTTTAATTTGAATTTTAAAACAGATGGAATTTCTGTTTTGATATGATAAGATCAGATTTCATGGTAAAAGAGATAGTAATGCAATTAATGAATAAGATAAAACTTTAAGATAAGATAAGGAGATTTCCGGGAATCTAGGGTTCGCACAAAGAGTTCCAACATTATTGAATTATTATTTTCATTAATTAATTCTATTCCATCTTGAAGGTAGTCTTAACCTAATTTAATCCTTGCACCTTCTCAGGCTACGAGGACGTGTTTAATTAAAATTAATCCCTACTCTCGTGGTAATTACGTTCAATTAAACCCGTTAAGATCTTTGTTAATCTATTGCTCCTCGAAAGCTTAAATCTACTCTCGTGATTTAACACTCAAGTCTATTCCTTTAGGTTCCGATAATTAGGTTCTCCTCTCAGTTCATCCCTAATTATCTATGATTATGAAAATTAAGATTAATTATTTATCATAATTATAATCAAGTTCTCCTCTCAGTTCATCCTTAATTAATGTTATTATGAAAACAATAATATTAAAGTTCATATATAAAATATAAAAGAACAGATCAAGAATTGGAATAAAATTAAGAAACTGAATAATGCATTAATAAAGAGGTTCTCAGAGGCTAAGCCCTGATCCCAGAAAAAGGGAAACTACTCACAGGAGTTCATAGTAGTTCTCCAAGAAGAAAAGAATAAAAGAAAAGTAAACCTTAGAGTCGATGGCACCGGCGCGCAACCTTCTCCAAGTGTCGAAAACTAAAAGACTGTCTCCGAAAAACCACCCCGTTCTAGGCTAACCTAATCTAATTTATAACCTAAAAGGGTAAAAAGGTAAAACTACCAAGATAAAAATTACAAAGATAAAATAAAAAATAAAAACATAAAACTTAAACAGCTGGGACGCGAAGTGAATCACGGCCGTGACTGAGAATCACGACCGTGATCTTCTCTGGAGCACATCTATGAAGGGTCAGTGGCGTTCACGGGTGTGATTGGGAATCACGACCGTGATTTTCTCTGGTGAATCACGGGCGTGATTTAGAATCACGGCCGTGATTGTCCCTGGTGAATCACGGGCGTGATTTAGAATCACGGCCGTGATTTTCCCTGTAGCTCAGCATTTCCTCTTTAATTCTTAAATCTTGATCCTGCTTAGAGAAAACACAACACATACCAAGAAAAGCATAAAATAGGAAAATGATATAAAAATTTATTAAAAACATGAAAGATATGCATGATTATGCTATGAATTCTTGTGAATTAAAGTGCTAAAATACGAGTAAAATACACAACATCAAATACCCACAAAGAAATTATTTTAAGTTCACAAGTTTTGGTCAAATAATCATGCAAGAATGCAAGAATGCAAAAAAAAAAAAAAAAAAAAAAATTTAAAATTATGGTACAGACTCCAAAATAACATTATTGAATTCTTCGGTCAACAAAACACCGGCAGCTATCAATATTATATATTTACTATGCCCACTGCCCTCTAGACACGTCAAACAATTCAATAGTGACTTTGGATTTTGACTTAATTACAAGCTTATTTTCAATTTTATATAGGCTAGAGTTGTTTTTTCAATTTCTTCTAACCCTTTATTTTATATTCAGAGACTGAGGAAGAAAAACTACATTTGATTATCGTGAGAAATAAAAACTATAAATTTGAATAAGATCAATGATCAAACTTATTTTAATAAAAATATAATTTATATTTCTCATAATCATATTAGTTAAGTTTTCTTACTTTTTATTATATATATATATATATATATATATATATATATAATTTGATTTACGAATTTTAACCTGACATTTTGAACACAAATTTAATCTTAATTGATAGTATCTATATATCTATTTATAAAATTTAAGTTGAAATAATTGTTTATTCTTTTATATAAGACTTAATCCACATTGTCCTCTATATTAGTTACTTTTAAATTAAAGTATATATTAGGAGAAAGAAATAATATAAGACATATTTTAATCGGTTAAAAAATATATAGATACTAATTAAGGGAGTGAAGTAGTATTAGTGTAATTTTACATATATATATATATATATATATATATATATATATATATATATATATATAACAAATATATTACTATCAATTAAACTAACTACTTTTTTTTTAATTTTAATAAATTAGTAAATCAGGTAACTGAATCTTTTATATATAGAAAATATTTGATTCTATCATATATAATGTATACAGGTTGTATTTACACTTCCCAACAGTTCGAACTGTTTTAAGTAGTAATAACTAACAATATAGAACGACAAGAAGTTGCATAGGTGTAAGCAAATCAATCATAAAAAGTTATTATAAATAATAAGTCCATTATATATGCCTAATGTTTTGTAATACTCTGAATTTGTCAATTTGTACTTTGTCGTGGGATGCGTAGATTGCGTTCCAATTGTTATTTGTTAACTTCTAATATATGAAATTGTTTTGAGCCGGACCTAGCCATGTGGCCCATGGCTTAAGGTAGCTACTTATAATATATTTGGATACATGTTAAAATTTACATGTACACATTTTAATAAGAAGATTTTAATAAGAAGGTGTAAGTAATTGAGTTAGATTAGATTTAGATGAATTCATTATTAGATCTGATTAAAAGTTAATGGTTGAGTTGGTCAATGACTTGATTTGTTATATTTTTTTCGAAGTAATTTGATTTATTCTTGATTTATTCAGTTCGTTAATCACCATCTTGATTTATTAATCGTTAAACATTTTAGTTTGGTCTTTGCTTGCAATTCTCAAAGAATGGATGAAGAAAAACTTCTAAAGTATTTCTAGAAAAAAAAAATAGAAAGAATATATAATCTTCTAGTCTTTAAGGTTTTATTTAGGTAATATTTTTGAAAATTAGAAAATTTAAAATTTGTATATCATGTAGATGAAGTAATCAAATTCTCTAAATGATGACGTTAATAATCTATTTTTATCTCCTATTTATTTTCTTTTAGATGGAAGGATTTAGAGGAAAAGGAATCAATTAATAAGTTATCAATTTTAAACATTGAGTTAATTTTTTTATTGTATTTTATCTCCTATTTATTAACTTGTGTTTGTAATTTTATTTTATCAAGTACTATTCAACTGCTCCACTACTTCACAAATATTAGCAACCGCTTAGCTACAAATTAATTCAACCATCATCTCTTGCAATTATACAATGAATATTTTTCATGGTCAGAAAATGCCTTTGTTCTTGTAGAGGACAATGATATGAATTAGGCCATGCATGATTTTTCTAATGTACCTTTCTCTTTCGCGTTGTTCCAACACTTTGGTTAATTTCTTTGCAGTTTTATTTCTTTTTCTTTTTTCATTATAAAGCATGAGGTCTTTCTTCAATTAAGGATTTATTTTTAATCAAGTTTTGTTTTGAAGAAAAATCATCTTAGCCTTCGAAGCATATGATTTTATTTTTAGTATTTTGTGACTTGAACTGCCTTTAGAGAATCACATCACCCCATCTCAATTAGGACACTATTGATTGATAATAGACCTAGCACCATCAAATTTTATCTCTATTTCCACCACACAACAAAATTGGGAAAATAGTGTCATCAACATTTTGCATGATATATCTAAAGTTGGGTTGAAAAACTTCTAAATTACTAGACCTTTTATCCATTGATTATTTTATTTAGTCTTACAAACTTCTATTGGTTTCATAAGGTGTGCACACGGGATATATTGTGGATAGCAAATCCATTGAGGAGGTGGGAAGCAAGGGTCTACATTAAGGCTCCCAGTTTTGGCTATCAATGTTGTCTACTACAGTTGGTATAAGGTGATTGAATATAAAAATACCATATCTTCATCAACCCTTTGCAAGGGTAGAAGAAGTATAAAATCAAACTAAATTTTCACCATATTTATTGATGAATATACCAATACAGTAAGAAAAATAATTATAAATATTAAATTTTAGTGTAAAAAATATATTATCCATATTAGTAGATGAATTAGTCCAATAGATGAGTTACTTTTTATTTAAATAAAATATATATAGAGACACAAAGTATCTTAATCTTGTATGCAATAACCACATAAAGGTATAAAGAGAACTTAAACTTGTATGCAATAACCACATAAGAAAAAACCCATCTAAACATAATGGTTATGTTGTATTTATCTAAGTCAAATAAGATGAATTCTAGGATGGATCACTCCTTCTTGTAGTCCATGGTGCACCACAAATAATGACCCTTAGATTAATTTATTTTCTATCTAATATAGTGTACCCTCCCCCGTCCTCTTCTCTAATTTTGCTTCTCTATTATCATCTTCATAACTCCTTCGACATTGTTCTCCTTGCCTTCCTTTGCCCCTATTCTTCTCCTTCCTTGGTTGTCTCTAGCCACCACTATCACTCCCTGTTTGCACCCTATAGAATTCTTCTTTCCACCAAATTTGTTGCTATTGCAGAGTTCTTCCACCATAACTATTTCCACCATGGAACCCCTCCACCACTAGATCTATCGCCATCAAAGGACTTCCTATGTGATGGCTAGCAAAGAGAATCACAATTTTTGTATTTCTTGTTTCACGAAATTAGGTATTACGTGGCGACAAATCATACTTTTTGGAACCATTGACACACGATGTTTCACCTTCGCTTAATGTGTAACGTAGCAAGTTGTTTCAGAAGGCCCAAAAGTCCAATATGGGTGATTTAGTAGCCCAGAACGGGCCGTTCCCAATCTGGAACGGGCCGTTCCAAACTACTAAATTGACCTGTAAATCATAGTTGAGAACGGGCCGTTCTGGATGGCGTACGGGCCGTTCTGGAGGGACTACGGGCCGTTCTGGATGGAGAACGGGCCATTCTGGATGAGTCCCACAACGAGCTGTTCTGGTTTCAGAACGGGCCATTCTGCATGTGATTTTTGTACGTGATGAAGGGGTGCAGAATGGGCCGTTCCGGATTCGGAACAGGCCATTTTGGCCACTTCTAAACTTCTATAAATAGGGATTGTGTGGTTGAGGAGAAAATGAGGTTTTTAGAGAGAAGTTTTAGAGAGAAGGACTCTGGGTCTGTGAGTTCCTTTCTCTCCCAAATTTCTCTGTATGATTCCTTTTCTCCTCTAGATCACTAATGCCTTCTGTCTTTTCTTGAAATTCAGATTAGAAAGCTTGCTTTGGGAGGATTAAAGTTCCGGGTAGAGCTTTGGAAGGGAATTCTACTTCTTCTCAGTTATTGGCTATTTTGAGCCAATCTTCAGGTGAGGGAAGCTAGAATGTTTGTTGTTTAGGTTGCATGTTAGTTTAGAAACTCAATTGAAGCATGAATGTTGAGAATCCATAAATGGATTAAGGAAAATCTCATTTTTCGAGTTTTGAGAAAAAGGAGGATTTTGATGATTTTGATGCATAGGTTGGATGCATGTGAGATCTAAGTTTATTTAAGTTGTATGGAGCCTATGCATTGTGTTTTTGTGTTTGCATGTGGCTGGATTTGTTGGTTTGGATAAGAGTTTTTGAAGGCGCAGGTTGAGCGCGCCGGGCGTGGAAGAGCTTAGAGCTCTCGGGTCGGTGTTAGGCCAGGCGCGAGTTGACTGCACCGAGCGTGAATATGTTTATCAATAATTGATTTAAATTGATGCTTATGCATGTTTAAAGTTGAAGTTTTAGATCATGTATGTATGATATATGATGTATGGTGAGGTGTGATTCATATGTATGCTTTGTGATGATACGTATGAATGTTTGAATATGATATGACATGTGTATATGTTCATATGGGTATGATTATTGATCATAATGGTGGGTAGACCATGTATGATGTATGATGCATTATTGCATGTGATGTCTTATGACGTGTGTATGATTGTTGATCATGATGGTGGGCAGACCATGTATGATGTGTGATGAATAATTGCATGTGATGCCTTATGGCATGAGTCTAGCCTAGGACTTGAGGAGAGGAAAAATATTTTCGAACTGGAAGAGCTCACATAGAGTCTCTTGAGAGTGGTGCTTGGATAAGCCACTGATATATGAGAGTGGTGCTCAGGTAGGCCACTGGATTTGGGAGAGTGGTGCTCAGGTAGGCCACTGGGTTGGGTGAGTCTCCTCTAAGTCCTTAGCTAGTGTTGGAGCGGGGTATGAGGTCGAGGGTTATTCCCTTAACCAAGTACTCGGGAAGGTGCGTGGATCCTTGCAGATAGTCGGTGGGCGAACTCCACAATTGACTTGGTTATGCATGCCAAGGTCATGGTAAGCCCGTACCCAACTGTGCTATACCTGACGAAGGATCTGGACTTCCAATTGTGTAAGTGACATCATCCGAGTAAACCCGAGTGAGGATTATATCCTGTTTAGCTGTGACCGAGCGGGCGCATTGGGCGTGAAACGGTTGGGATGGTTTCAGTAGGATGGAATGTCACTTATACAACTCTGTTGTTAGGGAGATCTCCTAGGTGTATGCGTGACGACACATTAGATGATTGATATGCATTGATATCTGTCATGAGATGCATTTATTGCATGATTATTAATATGATGAAGTGTGGTGTTTGACTTCATGATTGGTGGATTGTATTTTATGCATGAGTAGTATTGGATAGAGTGTATGGTGTGACTCTATGAATATGATTGATAGTTGGATGATTGTATAATATAGATTATTGGTCTATACTTGTATGATTGATTTTTGAACACTAGCTTACCTTTTTGTTTCCGTGTGGATGGACTACAATGATCATACCTTGTATGTGAGCAGGTCAGGCCTAGCTTAGAGTTAGGGTGACTGCTGCGAGACGGGGAGTTTGATCCTCGTGTTAGAGTTACCATTTTAGGTAATGGTTTTGTCTGTGCTTGACCGACACTAGGGTCATATTATTTTTTGGATGACTGTACATATATGGTGTTTTATTTTCAGAAACTTAGTTATTTTTATATATACCTGTATGTAAGAGTTATCCAGCTTAATATTTCTCTTAGTTCACTAGTAGTAGTGCGATCCACTAAGTGTAGAGACCATGGCGGGTCGTTACACTTTTATGGTATCAGAGCTGGTCGAGTCTTTTGGGATACTCTGTGGGGAGTGATCCTTCTAGGTTTCTGTTGTGTCATATCTCTGATATGTGTCAATTTTGGTGAGTTGTAGTGGTGAAGTGTTAGTAAAAGAATGTTTGAATTCTTTTAGTATGGTGAGGCCTTATTTTGATCAGATCGCTAGGGCTGTGGAGATGATGGCCATGGTGATGCAGCAGCAAAGTGCTCACTTTGCTTAGATGGAGGCGGGTAGAGCTGCGGTTGAGGCAGCTAGACCGATGGTCTCTCAGGATTGGAGAGATTTAGCAGAGTTCAGGAGATGTTAGCCTTCTCAGTTTAAGGGGGGATTCAAATCTTGATGTGGCAGATTAGTGGTTATGTGAGATGGAGAAGATCTTCAGTGTTTTGGGATCTTCTGAGGAGAGGAAGTTGGCCTATGCAGTATGTATACTGGCGGGCGAGGCTGAGTACTGGTGGAGAGACAACAAACAGATGTTAGAGAGTAAGGGTGTACCTGTTGATTGGGATTGCTTCAGGGGGGTCTTTTTGGAGAAGTATTTCCCAGATAGCGTTAGATACGCTAAGGAGGTAGAGTTCGTGAGACTGCAGCAGGGGAGCATGTCTGTTTCAGAGTATGCTATGAGGTTTGAGAAATTGACTCATTTTTACTCTCAGGTCATAATTGAGGCTTGGAGATCTAGAAATTTTACAGAAGGGGTTGAGGCATGTGCTGAAGGGGGGTCATAGTCTCTATGTCCATAGTGGAGTTTCTTGCCTTGGTTGAGAAGGCAAAGACTGTTGAGAGATTGGAAGGTGGTGGTAGCAGCGGCAAGGCTGCTAGATTTCAGGAGGGATCATCTGGATCTAGGACAAGAGACCAGTAGAGGGGACCCTATGACAGGCCTGTTCAGTCTCAGAGAGGAGCTATTAGTAGGGGACCTCGTCCTGCTACTCCTCAGGGTGGAGCACAGTCGGTGCAATGTTATAGATGTGGAGAAGCCCACATGGTTAGAGATTGTTCCCATTCGGGAATGTTTTTGTTAGATGTGGCAAGCCAGGCCACATTTCTAGAGATTGTCAGATGCCACCGACTCCATCTGGGAGTGCCCCGAGGCTAGTTAGGCCTACGGTTGCGGGGAGAGTGTTTGGTTTATCAAGTGTAGAGACTTTCACTTTATCATATTTGGTGAAGAGGAAGGGAAAGGCAACAGGTGAGGATATTTTGTTCCTGTTTGATTCTGGTGCCACACATTCATTTATTTCTGTTGATTGTGTGGGGAGATTGGGTTGTCGGTGTCTGCATTGCACATTGATTTGTATGTATCTACTCCGGCTTCAATTTCTTTGGTGACATTGGAGATGTGTGTGAGATGCCCGATAGAGGTGTTTGGTAGGAGGTTCCGAGTGAACCTGATTGTGTTGCTCATGGTAGATATTGACATAATTTTAGGGATGGATTGGTTATCTGCCCATCACATCCTTATAGATTGTGCTCGAAGAGAGTTGGTATTTCCTCAGTTGGAGGATGAGGTGTTGTTGTCAGCGGGTCAGGCTGAGTAGTTGATGAGAGATGAAGCTGAGTGTTTCATGTTGTTTTCCATTTTGAGTGTTGAGACGAAGAGGGCCATCACTAGGATTGGGATTATCAGTGAGTTTCTTGAGGTGTTCCCAGATGATGTGTCGGGATTGCCACTTATGCGTGATGTTGTGTTTAGCATTGATCTGGTACTGGATGCAAGACCGGTATCAGTGGCTCCTTATAGGATGGCTCCAGCTGAGTTGGTAGAGTTGAAGAAATAGATCGAGTATTTGTTGGAGAAACAGATGGTGAGGCCCAGTGTTTCTCCTTGGGGTGCTCCGGTATTGTTAGTGAAGAAGAAGGATGGTCGGGCCCGTTTGTGTGTTGATTATCGACAACTGAATAAGTTAACGATAAAGAATAAGTATCCATTTCCGAGGATTGATGATTTGATGGATCAGCTGAGGGGAGCTTCGATATTTTTGAATATTGATTTGAGATCCGGATACCATCAGATCAGGGTAAATGAGAGTGACATACCAAAGAATGCTCTCACGACTAGGTATGGTCACTGTGAGTACGTAGTGATGCGTTTCAGTGTCACTAATGCTCCAACAGTGTTCATGGATAACATGAACAGGATTTTCAGGTCATTCTTGGACAGGTTTGTGGTGGTCTTCATTGATGATATATTGGTGTATTCTAGATCTTTGGAGGATAACCGTGAGCATCTGAGGTTGGTTTTAGAGGTGCTGAGGGAGAGGTAGTTGTATGCCAAGCTGTCCAAGTGTGAGTTTTGGTTGTCTGAGGAGAGGTTTTTGGGGCATGTAATATCAGTAGAGGGGATTGCAGTGGATCTAACCAAGATGGAGGCTGTGATTTAGTGGGAGCGTCCGAGGACTGTTATGAAGATTAAGAGTTTTGTTGGGTTAGCGGGTTACTATCAGAGATTCATAGAGGGTTTCTCTCGAATAGTAATGCCTTTGACTTAACTGACTCGGAAGGATCAACCTTTTGTTTGGATGGACGCTTGTGAGCAGAGTTTTCAGGAATTGAAAGGGTGATTGACTACTTCTCCAGTTTTGGTGTTACCTGACACTGGTGAGTATTTTGAAGTGTTCTGTGATGCTTCTCACTAGGGGTTGGGCGGTGTGTTGATGTAGGGAGAGTAGTGACATATGTTTCAAGGCAACTTAAGACTCATGAGAGGAACTATCCCACTCATGATTTGGAGCTTGCAATTGTGGTGTTTGCCTTGAAGTCGTGGAGGCACTATTTGTATGGTGCGAGATTCAGTGATCACAAGAGTTTAAAGTACCTGTTTGATCAGAAGGATTTGAATATGAGGCATAGGAGGTGGATGGAAATCCTAAAAGACTTTGATTTCCAGTTGATGTATCATTTTGGGAAGGCGAGTGTGGTAGCAGATGTATTGATTAGGAAATCCATTCATATGTCGGCTATGATGATTAGGGAGTTGGAGCTGATTGAGCAGTTCAGAGATTTGAGACTAGAGGTGAAGGTTGTTCAAGATCACATTAGTTGTGGTATGATCACCATAACTAACGAGTTCTTGAGACAGGTGGGAACTAAGCAATTACAGGATCCAGAGTTGTTGAGGATTTTGGGATTGCTTGGTACCGAGAGGGCAGCTGATTTTAAGCTTAGTGCTGATGGAGATTCCCGAGTGGAAGTGTGATAGTGTCACTAAGGACTTTGTGGTTGGGTTGCCTAGGACAGCTAGGAACAGTGACTTTATCTGGGTGATTGTTGATAGGTTGACAAAGTGTGTGCACTTTTTTCCTGTCAAGAGGTGGTCATTGGAGAGGCTTGCACAGTTGTATATCAGAGAGATAGTACGGTTGCATGGAGTGCCTTCCAGTATTATTTCTGACAGAGATCCAAGGTTTACTTCCAGGTTGGCAGACTCTGCATCAGGCTTTGGGGACGAGGTTGAGGTTGAGCTCCACTTATCATCCACAGACAGATGGTCAGTCGGGGAGGACAATTCAGTCACTGGAGGATCTCTTGAAAGCTTCTGTGTTGGATCATCTGAGTAGTTGGGAGGAGGTGTTACCATTGGTAGAGTTCACCTACAATAATAGTTATCACTCGAGTATTGGCATGGCGCGTTTTGAGGCTTTGTATGGCAGGAGGTGTAGGACTCCATTATGTTGGTATCAGGAGGGTGAGTCAGTAGTGGTTGGTCCAGATAGTGAGATAGATTCAGGAAACATTGAGGGTTACCCAGAGCCGACAAAAGTCCTAGCTGATAGGAGGAGCAGACCTCTAGAGTTTGAAGAGGGAGAGCATGTGTTTCACGTTTCACAGTTGAGGAAGTACATCAGAGACCCGAGTCAAGTGGTAGAGATGGATGAGGTGCAAGTTAGAGAGAACTTGACTTATGAGAAGAGACTGGTAGCTGTGGTTGATCACAAGTTGAAGGAGCTTCGTGGCAAGTTTATCAGCTTGGTGAAGATTCTTTGGGATACAGCTACTAGTGAGGTTACCTGGGAGGTGGAGAGTCAGTTCAAGGAACAATATCCATTTCTCTTTTTAGGTAAGCCTATTTTCGGGGACGAAATTTCCTGTTTGTTGGGGGATATTGTAAGGTAGCAAGTTGTTTCAGAAGGCCAAAAAGCCCAATATGGGTGATTTAGTAGCCCAGAACGGGCCGTTCCCAATCTGGAATGGGCCGTTCCAAACTACTAAATTGACCTGTAAATCGTAGTTGAGAACGGGCCGTTCTGGATGGATTACGGGCCATTTTGGAGGGGATTACGGGCCATTTTGGATGGAGAACGGGCCATTCTGGATGAGTCCCACAACGAGCTGTTCTGGTTTCAGAACGGGCCGTTCTACATGTGATATTTGTACGTGATGAAGGGGTGCAGAACAGGCCGTTCCGGATTTGGAACAGGCCGTTCTAGCCACTTCTGAACTTCTATAAATAGGGGTTGTGTGGTTGAGGAGAAACTGAGGTTTTTAGAGAGAAGTTTTAGAGAGAAGGACTCTGGGTCTGTGAGCTCCTTTCTTTCCCAAATTTCTCTGTATGATTCCTTTTCTCCTCTAGATCACTAATGCCTTCTGTCTTTTCTTGAAATTCAGATTAGGAAGCTTGCTTTGGGAGGATTGAAGTTCCGGGTTGAGCTTCGGAAGGGAATTTTACTTCTTCTCAGTTATTGGCTATTTTGAGCCAATCTTTAGGTGAAGGAAGCTAGAATGTTTGTTGTTTAGGTTGCATGTGAGTTTAGAAACTCAATTGAAGCATGAATGTTGAGAATCCATAAATGGATTAAGGAAAATCTCATTTTTCGAGTTTTGAGAAAAAGGAGAATTTTGATGATTTTGATGCATAGGTTGGATGCATGTGAGATCTAAGTTTATTTAAGTTGTATGAGCCTATGCATTGTGTTTTTGTGTTTGCATGTGGCTGGATTTGTTGGTTTGGATAAGAGTTTTTGAACTCTCTGACTGGGATTTAGGTCGGGCGCAGGTTGAGCGCGCCGGGCATGGAAGAGCTTAGAGCTCTCGGGTTGGTGATAGGCCAGGCGCGAGCTGACTACGCCGAGCGTGAATATGTTTATAAATAATTGATTTAAATTGATGCTTATGCATGTTTAAAGTTCAAGTTTTAGATCGTGTATGTATGATATATGATGTATGGTGAGGTGTGATTCATATGTATGCTTTGTGATGATACGTATGAATGTTTGAATATGATATGACATGTGTATATGTTCATATGGGTACGATTATTGATCATAATGGTGGGTAGACCATGTATGATGTATGATGCATTATTGCATGTGATGTCTTATGACATGTGTATGATTGTTGATCATGATGGTGGGCAGACCATGTATGATGTGTGATGAATAATTGCATGTGATGCCTTATGGCATTAGTCTAGCCTAGGACTTGAGGAGAGGAAAATTATTTTCGAACTGGAAGAGCTCACATAGAGTCTCTTGAGATTGGTGCTTGGATAGGCCACTGATATATGAGAGTGGTGCTCAGGTAGGCCACTGGATTTGGGAGAGTGGTGCTCAAGTAGGCCACTGGGTTAGGTGAGTCTCCTCTAAGTCCTTAGTTAGTGTTGGAGCGGGGTATGAGGTCGAGGGTTATTCCCTTAACCAAGTACTCGGGAAGGTGCGTGGATCTTTGCGGATTGTCGGTGGGCGAACTCCACAATTGACTTGGTTATGCATGCCAAGGTTGTGGTAAGCCCGTACCTAGCTGTGCTATACCTGACGGTGGATCTGGACTTCTAATTGTGTAAGTGACATCATCCGAGTAAACCTGAGTGAGGATTATATCCTGTTTAGCTGTGACCGAACGGGCGCATTGGGCGTGAAAACGGTTGGGGTGGTTTCAGTAGGATGGAATGTCACTTATACAACTCTGTTGTTAGGGAGATCTCCTAGGTGTATGCGTGACGATGCATTAGATGATTGATATGCATTGATATCTGTCATGAGATGCATTTATTGCATGATTATTAATATGATGAAGTGTGGTGTTTGACTTCATGATTCGTGGATTGTATTTTATGCATGAGTAGTATTGGATAGAGTGTATGGTGTGACTCTATGAATATGATTGATAGTTGGATGATTGTGTAGTATAGATTATTGTTCTATACTTGTATGATTGATTTTTGAACTCTAGCTTACCCTTCTGTTTCCATGTGGATGGACTGCGATGATCATACCTTGTATGGGAGCAGGTCGGGACTAGCTTGGAGTTGGGGTGACCGTTGCGAGATGGGGAGTTTGATCCTCGTGTTAGAGTTACCATTTTGGGTAATGGTTTTGTCTGTGCTTGACCAACACTAGGGTCATATTATTTTTGGGATGACTGTACATATATGATGTTTTATTTTCAGAAACTTAGTTATTTTTATATATACCTGTATGTATGAGTTATCTAGCTTAATATTTCTCTTAGTTCACTAATAGTAGTGCGATCCACTGAGTGTAGAGACCATGGCGGGCCGTTACCTAATGGGTATTGGATTGTGGTTGTGGGGAACTTACAAGCTCAAATTCTTTGAGCTTTGCTAAGCTTTGTTATGGAATTGAGAGAATGGAATCTATTAGTGAAACAATGACCATTCGGTGGTCGCAAGGCTTCAACAAGGGTGTATAGTCAACGACTTTCAAACAAGGTTGTACAGTGGTCAATGATACTTTGAAGATAATGTGAGGCTTTTTTATGCTCCGACATGGTGTACGTTCGTTGTGACACTTTGACAATGTGTACGATGATCACAATACTTCAACACCAATATATGGTGGCCAATGACAATGTACGACGGTGGTGATACTCCAACAAAGGTATACGAAGGTTAGTAGGGAGAAGATGTTTGGAAGATGATAATAAGGTGTAGAACGTAAATTAGAACATTGAGTATTGTTCCAATCATAAGTCTGTTGGCATCATTAGGATCATCATTTTCGAGGTATTGTTTCCTTTGACACTTGTTTGGCTATCACGATTTTTTCCTTAAAAAGGCGCCTTGATAGGTTAAGGAAAAAGAATGTTTATAAACTATCCTTAGCATCAATTTCTTAGTGATGTGAGACATTTAGGCATATTAGAACAAGGCCCCCTAGTCAAAACTAAGGGGTAAGAGTGGCCTAGGCCTTCCTTTTAATGCTAATGTTCTGACCGTAAGTTTGTTGACATCGTTAGGATCACCACTTTTGAGATATTATCTATTTTGACACTCATTGGACCATCACAATTTTGGCCTCGAATAGGCGCCTCAATAAGATAAGGAGGAAGCTGTTTATAAAGTACTCTTAACTACGATTCATAAGCGATGTGAAACTTTTAGGAATATTAAAACAAGCCCTTCAATCAAGACTAAGGGAGTAAGAGTGGCCTAAGTTTTCCTTCTAGTGCTAATGTTCTGACCATAAGTTTGTTGACATCGTTAGGATCACCACTATATTGTTTCCCATCATTTGGTAGAACTGTAATAATGGACGTCCATCGATAGAAAAACTTCTAGATATAGTCAGATAAAGGCCATGAAAAAGGATATGGCAAACTATTTCAACACATGAATTGCAAAATGGACACAAACTATCCCCGTCCATTAGAGACACATTTCTTCTTATTAAACCATCTTTTGTTAGTAGCTGATTAATAAAATCTCTTCAAAAAAGGAATAAAACATTGGGAGGAATTTTCATCTTTCTCAAAGAAAAAACCACTTGCTCACATGAGTTGTCATTAATCCCATCAAAAGTAGCTCAATATGCAGAACTTATCATGTAAACACCATAGTTATTCTTTAACCATTCACAACAATATTTCTTTTTCTTTTGAATACTTAAGTTTCTAATTTTTTTCTTCCAATTCAATTTGATAATGTCACTTCTGATTGGAATAGGTTATGCCTCTAAGAGGTTTTCACGTCCATTGGTCATTCTCTGCCTACCATGTCACCAACAAAACTTTGTTGTTGTTTAGACACAAAGAAAAACCTAAAATATTATTTTTTCATATCGTTGCTCACCTGCCCAATTGTCCTTTACCATCCCCTACTTTCCACTTTACTACAATTTCAAACCACTTAATATTATTACTTCCACGACAACCTACCTTAAGATCCCTATCAAGTAGATGTGGATCTACTTCATCCTTCTTACCATAACCCATCTCCATCCACCACACTTAGAGTCTAAAATTTCACCCCAAAGTTCCCCTTAATGGTGAAAAAGATTCCACCTTCATTTGTAGCGTAAAGCTACATTAAAATGTCCAATATCCTTAATACCTACCCTTTTAAGTTTTTTTGGAGCACCTTCTTCCAATTATCCCATAAAATTATTTTCCTCCCCTCCTTGTCCTTGCACAAAAATTTTTGTTGAAAAGACACAATTACCTTCAAAACCTTATTTGACAAATTACAAAAGGAGATGCAGAAAAAGGGTAAGGAAGATAACACAAAGTTAATGAGACTAATCCTTCTTGCAAAGGAAAGATCTTTATGCTTCCAAGAGCTAAGCTTTCTCTTGAACTTGTCAATAATAGGCCCATGTAGACTCCACCCTAACTAGGATATGTCCCAATAGGAATTTCTACGTATAAAAAAGTAATGCTCATTGTTTTACAATTAAGCAAATTCACCCATTTCAACTAAACACCTATCAATCCTAACTGTCCCTAAAGTAATTAAGAATGTTCTTAATGACATACTAAAGGATGCTTTTCCAATGAAGATCGTATCATCAACATATTTAACCTCTAAATTATTATTGTTGGCTTTAAACCTATTGAACAAATTCAAAGTTTTGGCTAGTTTCATCAACCCACTTAGTCATTTTGCCACAATAGTAAAAAAAGGACCAAAAGGTCTCCTTGATAAGGGTCTTTGTTAAAGGAAACTCATTAGTAGGGCTTCTATTAACCAAAACTGACACTGAGCTAAAGAATAAACAAGCTTTCATCCACCCAACCCATTTTGAGTCAAACCTAAGTCTATAGACCATATACCAAAGGAAATACCAATTCACAGAATCATATGTACTTTCATAATCTACCTTGAAGAACAAACACTTATTTTTCCTTCTTTTTGTTTCATCCACTACTTCATTTGCAATAAGAATACTATGGAGAATGTTTCTTCTTGATATAAAAACACATTTTCCACAATTTTGTACATACAACCCACGATAGAAATCAATCAATTTTTTTTCCAAATGCATAGGATCATCCACCTTTGGAGTAAGATTAATGAAAGATGAATTACAACCGCTAGGGACTACTCCTCTCTCATGAAATTAACCCAAAAAACCCATGATATCCTATTTCAAGGTATCCCAATAAGACTTGATAAATTTGAAATTAAAACCATCGAGTCTCGGGCTCTTTAAACTTCCACAATCTCACATTGCCAATTTTACTTTTGTTTCCTCAAACTTGGAAATCATCATACATTTTTTTATTGAGAAATTTATTTGAAAATGATTCCAACCAACTTTGGCCTATCCCATCTCTCTTTACAAAACCTCTTTTGAAAAAAATAATCTTGAACTTTTTCCCTTCACCATTTTAGGTTCCTCCACACACTCATTATTAATATAAGACCTTTTAATTATATAGTTTTTCTGTCTTCTCTAATTAACCAAAGAATGGAAAAATTTTGTATTACCATTCCCTTCCTTTAACCATATTGTTCTTGTTTTTTGCCTCAAACAATTCATAGTTGTATAATGCATTCCAAAATGACCCTTGGAGCTCCATTCTCCTATTTTTCTCTTCGCTGGTCCACTTCTCATCTTCCTTCTTAATATCTAGAAGGTTCATCTCTATAGAAACACCTTCATACTTTTTGTTAATGTTTTCAAAGTGTTCTTTATTTCACTTTTATAGCTTTTTTTTTTACCCATTAAGCTTCTCCTTCAATACACATAAGCCCCCTAACCATGTATATCCATCCCCTTCCAAGTGTTATTAACAAGCTCTCCTCAACTTTTATCGTTATGCTAATAATCAAGCACTCTAAAAGTTTTAGGGTCTCAATCTAAAACCTTATTTTTCATAATGAGAGAAAAATGATCAAAGATATTTCTATCTAAGACATAATGTATAGAACCATGCCATATTTCTAGCCACCTCTTTGTTACCTAAAATCTGTCAATTCTACTCTTTGCTCTCCAATTTGGCCTAAACCAAGGGAATTTTCTCCCTACCAGAGGAATATCCAACAATTATATACCTTCAATAAATAAAATGAAAATCCTCTTTTCACCACTTTCATACTCCCTTGAATGTTCACCGTTTCTCTCATGTTGACTTCCTAAGTTGTTGAAACTACCTATGATATATTACAGGCTTATGTTACTATTCTTTTTTTTTTCATTCTTAACTCAACCCAAATTCTTTTCTTCTATTCCATGTGACAAAAACAATAAATATTAACCAGAGCCACCCATTTACCATTTCCTTCATGAACCCCTCGACACCCAAGTAGCCTTGAGCTGTAAAAGAATTTGTGACCTCCAATAAGCTTTTACTCCAAAGGCATAACATGCCACCAAAGGTATTGACAACCGACCCTTGTAACCACTCAATCACTTGACAAAGTATGACTAATACTTTCACTTGTCGTGACTTTCTTTGTTTCCTTCAATACAAATAATTTCCACCTTTTATTTTATAACATTTTGTTTTAATTTTCTTCCATTTGGTGTAGTCCCCCTAACCGCTTAACATTGGAAGATATTATCTTCATGGAAGACTACCATGTTTCCCTTCTAAACTATTATTGTCCTTCCCTTAGCCTTCTATGTGATCCCTTGTTTCCATATTCATCAAGTTATTCAAGATCTCGTCATCATTAAGTAAAAATGTGGTAACCCCCAAATTTTTCTTTTGCCAATTTCCCACATATTTTTAGCTTCCACATCTTCATTCCTAATCCAAAACACTTTTTTTTACAATTGTTGATAATTTCATTATATAAGACATTTCTAAAAGAATCCATAATTGATCTTAATTTTTTCCTATTCCTCTTTTTAAGTTTTCACTAGAAGAACTAGAGGGACCCATAGTTGAGGCATTGCTGAGACACAATTTCAAATCTCTAAGTCTCATGATAAGACCCCTCATTACCTTTCAAACAAAATTCCATATTTATCTTTAAGTTCCCTTGAAACATATATAGTGTCATTTTCCCCTGAATCATGATTATATTTTTTTTTTCTTTATCCATTATGACCTTCACAACCTTTGTTATTATTAATAGGTTCTACTGTCCCTACTTTTGTCTATAAACTTCTATCATATTCATGTTGTTTATATGGAATGAAAATACCATTTTGTTTTCTTGCCCACCCCATGCAAGTTATTCTTATATTTGTCTTTCATAGTGTTGCACAAGTTATTGTTATGAGGCCTACACTTTCAACTTCAGTCTCCATCTCACACCCACTTTATTTCCTTCCAATACAAATGGGCCTGACCCAATATTATAACCATTAGACCCACTATGACAACCATGTGAGGATAAGGATTGGTTATATGGTAACATATTTTAATATCCCCATATTCTTCCAAAATCACATTTTATGTTTCTACTTTATCCCCCTCTAACACCATTTCAAAAATCACACCTCATTTATCTTCAACCATTATGTCTTTGTTATATATACTATCTTCCAAATTCCCATTGTTGGATATTATCCCCTTGTGTATTAAACTGTAGGTTCTTCCTTCATTGTATTCCAAAACAAATCGATCCTTCAATAGTGACACTCTACCCCGCATGTCATAATACATAAATAATGAAAATTGAATAACATAACTCTTTATAAATAAAACCAAATGTGTTCAGGTAGAAATCATCACATTCTTAACTTAACAAAACAACATAATCAACTGAAATTAAAAGGATATAAAACTAATGTTTTCTAAAATAATTCAACAGAACAATATCCTAATATAGTCCTAGTTATGCTTCGATGTCATATGTCCTATTAGAGAAAAATCCAACACTAAAACCTAAGCCTCATCACCAACATCTTCAACCTCATGCTGATGATCACCTACATAACAACCAAGGAAAACAACACAAAGCAAAGGGAGTGAGAAACATTTCACTCTAGTTCAAGGTGCAGGAATGTAAACCAGATATCCAAACACAAATAAGACATACAACAACACCTAGCTATACACACTTCTCACTCTAGCTCGTGGCATGGAATGAATAATGAATAACCATACACACTCTATTTGTATAATAACATGATATGAATAAATAATTATCATGATCAATACAATAGCTCATTTATCATCATCGACACAATTACTCACCCATGACACACCAATCATAATTAATTCATTTGCATACGAGTATGGAATGCAAAGGACATGAACTCTCGATTTGCATGTATGTTGTTCCAATATCAAGATATGCATAGTACATATTAAAAAATTTGTCGATTTACATGCATATAATGCATGTCAAATGGAATCAATACAATAACACACGCATGCTTGCATTTCACATATCACATATTTCTCATATCACCTCATATCCCATGAACATTTCAAATACATTAGCTAGCCATTAGTAAAAAAGTAGTATCAAGATCACAAAGGTAAAACAACCAATTAACAGTCGCTACCCAACAACATTTAGTTGAGCCACCAACATCTAGCTGAGCAAGTTGAGCCCCCTAGGCCTTCTCGTTGAGCAATCCAACACATCTCGCTGAGCAAGAACACAATCTTCCTCCCTAGAAATCAAGTCTCCTCAGCGACTAAAAGTTACTAACATCCAATTTCATGCATAAACACATACAATTGATAAAACCACTCTATAACATGCAATTAACATTTCAAATCACTCAATTTGCACATATCAATTAATAGTTTTTAGAAATTATCATAGCAAGTTCCCTTAGGGTTTCCCATAAGAACCCATAGGAACCTCAAATCATATAATTACAACCCAAAACATATAATTGATCATACATCCCAAAAATTCATGCCATTAATTATGAGTAAGAAGAACAGAGATCAAACTAGAAAAAGTAGAGGAAACCCCTCATACATAAGCATACATCATATACAAGATTGGAGCAAATCCCACACCTAGAATGAAGTTTCTCACTCCCTCTTACCTTGTTAAGCAGAAAAAGACGAATGTATGACTCTAGGGTAATTTCTTTCTTACTTCTGTTCTCCAAGCTATGAAACACGTACGCAAAATGAAAGCATGAAAAGGGTTTGACCAAAAATCTGTTCTTTTGAAACCTTAACCTTCCCTTAAGCCTCCTTCAGTTAAAACACTTAACCACAATTACAAATCTCTTCCCTCTTAATCAAATATTATAATAAACCTTTTAATAAAATATCTTATATTATATTCTAAAATATATCAAATAATTAAATAAATATTTTATGAAAAAATACTTATATTATATTTTATTAAAAAATGAGGTGTTACATCAACCATGTCCCTCATCTTCATCACTAGGAATCTCTTTTACCACCATATGTTTTTCATCCCACTTTGAGAAATATGAATTTACCATTATGCTCACTTCACTTTGGATTGATGATCGTTCCCTTAATGAACTCATTCTTCTAACACTTGCAATGGTAATGGTTACTGCTCATATATTGTGAATGTCATAAGGTAATGATCTAAACATTATTTTATTCTAATACTTCTATTGTGAATCTTAACCTAGCTAAGTCCTTAATATCTCATTAGGTTACTTAGGGATAACAACGACGCAAGATAGACACATGTAGTGACTAACCCGTTAGAAGAAAAAATCACATTCCTATATGAGCATCCATTAAACAAACATCAATGAATTTTATGAAGATTTGCAAGAATTTATAAGTATCCATGTTTATTTTTTTAAAAAAATATAAAATATAGAAAAAAAGAGAGAACTAAACAAAACAATAAATAAATTTTTTTTAAAACATGTATTTATATGAAAGATAAAATTTTGATTACTTTCTAATTTTTAAATGAATTTTAATTTTAGGTTAATTTGTAAGGCAATCTATTTTATAATAATGTGCATTTAAGTAATTTTAAATTGTAAATACTTGCATAAAAAAAATTTAGTACCCATCCCAACTCCATTAATAAGTATGTAAAGAAAAAAATCATTTTCATTACTAACATATATTCATTATCCATGTCATTAAGTTAACAATTTTAATTCCAATTCACAATAAATTTTATCAATAATACTATTTTTTATATATTACTTATTTTACTAATTAATTAATTTTTTATAATAAAAAATTCTTTTTTGGTATTTCAAACATATCACTCTTTTATGAATATCATCAATGTGATATAGAAGCTCAAATAATAAGATTTAAAGATGTTCACAACCAAACAAACTCAAACAAAAAATAAAAGTTGACAAAAAAAATTAAAAATCAATGAAAAAAATGCAAATTAACGATTTTGTTCAAGTGTTCATTTTCTTAAACCACACAATTTTTTTTATTTACATTTTGAAATGTGAAATTTATTCAAACCAAACCAAAAAATACTTATATGCAACAATGATTTTATAAGTATATGACATTTATACATAACATAAAAAGTATTTTATAAAACTATAAACTACTGAATTAAAAACTATTAAAATTTTTTTCTTAAATTTACCTTATAATAATTTGATTTAAGAGGTATTTTATAAAACTGTGAGCTATAAAATTTTTAAAATAAAAAATTGTGAAACATTTGTAACATAAAAAATAATTTTATTTTAAGTAACAAACTACGTATATGAGAAAAAAAAATTATTTAAAATCATAACTAACATTGTTTAAATGAAATATTTTCAATAAAATAATAAGATAACAATTAGTGCTAAATACATCAAGTGATAGAAATTTTTAGTATTTATATATTTTTAAATTTATTTTTGACATACGTTGTAACACCCCAATTTTCACATATTATATGAGGGTCCAAATCCCAATAAGGGTGATTTAGTAGCCTAGAACGGGCCGTTCCCAAACTGAAACGGGCCGTTCCAAAATACTAAAATTACCTACAAATCTTAGTTGGAAATGGGGTGTTCCCAAATTGGAACGGCGCATTCAAAACATGGCCGTTATGGGTTAAAATGCAACCCTAGAACGGGTCATTCTGGTTGGAGAACAGGCCGTTCTGGATGAGGATTTTACACATGACGAATAAGTCCAGAACGGGTCGTTCTGTATTTGAAACGGGCCGTTTTGACCACTCCAGATGCCTATAAATAGCACGTTCTGACACTCCCAAAAACACGCTTTTCAATTCTAACTTCTTTCAGTTCTGAATTCTTTCAATTCTGACTTCTTTTCCTTCTATATTCTCTGAAGACCGAGGGGAACCTAGAGGAGAAGACCAACCAGATCCTGTTTTAGTTTCAGCTACTACTTATCAAGGTACAAGGGAAAAGGGAATTATTTGTATGCAAAGTTACATGAGGAATTGATGATCCCATTAGATTTTGCATGTATTGAGGATTAGGAATATGCAATTAATTTGTAAAAATGATGTGCTGGGAGAGAGAACAAAATTGTAGAAAAGTGTCTGTGAGTTAGGTTTTGAAAAAATTGGGGGTTTCACTATTTGAGTTAAGATTCTATTAAATTGGTGATTCAATCAGGTTTTATATTAATTTATAAATGTTATTGTTATATTATATGGTAAAAATTGATGATCTAGATGTGGATTCATGATGAATTGCTTGAGAGGTATGTGAACCACTATTTTGGATTCATGGTGAATTGCTTGAGAGGTATGTGAACCACTATTTTGTGTGGACTTGTCCATTTTGTGTATGTGATGTGGAATTGAGTTATGGAATGCGATGTGATGTCTTGGCACAAATGCATATATTATATCTACCGTTTTAAGTATTAAATTGATAATATGATGTGGCGAATGTGATATTATGACTTAATTGTTCAATTAATTATGATGTGAGTATCTTGACATGAAATGAGATGTTGTGTTGAATGTGAATATGATTGTGGTTCCTCAGACTAATGACCAGGGATAACACGACCCTTGGGTAAGTAATGCTACAAGAACGGCATGACCTTGGCATTGTGTGGGATGTGAGGCAATTAACATGTATCACTTATGTCAGATGTGGCGTGGCCTTGACATAGTGTTAATTGTAAGATTTGTATTGAATGTGAATGTGATGTGATTGTGGTTCCTCACACTTATGACCAGGGATGACACGACCCTTGGGTAAGTGATGCTACAAGGACGACATGACCTTGGCATATTGTGGGATGTGTGAGGCAATTAACACGTATCACTTATGTCAGATGTGGCGTGACCTTGGCATAGTATTAATTGCAAGATTTGTGATGGATTGGTGTAATTGTGAATTGTGATGTGAAGTTGATGCATGATTGATAGAATTAGGACATATAGAGAGGGTTGTAAATATTTCATTAAGTGATGAGTTATGATGAGATTATGTTGTATTTTTCCTTGTGTGCTTTACATATAGATATTTTCTTTTCTCACCATACAATTTGTGGATGTTTTAGGTGAGGAAGATCCGGCTATGAGTGACATCTAGAATGCCAACAATTGAATTGTGGTTATGCTCTGATATTGTGACATCGGGGCAGAGGATTTCTAGGACATGGATTTTTGTATGGATTTGAAGTTGTACTTATTATTTTGAAAATAATTTGTAAACTCTTAGGTTTTATTTTTCAAGTTTTATTTTCAATTATTTTTGGATATTGAAGAACAGTTATGAAGGTTTTATGTGAACCCTTTTTACCAACGTTGAAAAAAATTATTCGTTAGTTTTATTTACATTATTACAATATATGTGTTAAGGTAGTAAAGGTATCACATACGTGTCTTAAAAAAGTAACATAATATTTAATTTTTAATTAATTTTTAAATTATATATTTTAAAACAATACAAAATGAACAAAATCAAACTACAAAAAATTGGTTTGGTTAGATTAGGATTTGATAATACATTCAAATTGAATAAAATCAATTTGCAATTGATTTTCTTGTTTGTTTCGTGTAACATTTAACCATAAAACCAAACTAAACCACACTGCGAGCAATCCTAATAAGATTTAAATCTAAAAAAATTTCTTGTAAAATTTATGTGCAATTTTCTTTTTATTAATTTTGTGGGTTTTATGCAAATTTATTCTACAATTTTTATTGCAAAGTTTTCTCTAATCTTGACACAAGTATGATTATTCCATTAAATTTGTTGACAAGTGCATAATTTATTTATTTATCTATTATCATACAAATTTTGTTTATATAAGAAAACTTAATTTTGTTTTCAAAACATCACAAATAATTTTTTCTTCTATTGTGACTTGTAAAAAAGTATTATTATTATTCCAATTATTAATAAATCAATTAGAAATGTTGAAAAGCTACATTTTAAAGCTACATTTTTTACTTATTGGTTACTTTTGAGATGCCTTGCATTCTTATTTTGTCCGTTACTATTTCATTTGTTATTTGGGTTATAATGGGGTATTAAAGTGTTGTTATATTTTATCATTGTTATAAGACTAAAAACATTTGTATCATATATTTTTGCTCATTCAGAGATAAGAAACTCTTAACCTATCCATAGACGTATGTCACATTGAACCATGTAATTCGTCTTCTTTCTCTTAATCTTTTTCCTTTGCATATTATCATAATAGTTACTTTGTAAGGGTATTCAGGATGTTGGGATAGGTTTCAACACCAATTAGTACGAGTTCTTGTTTTGATTTACACTATTTTTTTAGTAATCATTATTGTCATTGTTAACCCTTTGCTCAAGTGATATGATGTTGGTGTAATATACATTATTGTGTCCATACTAGCATTTCAAATGTATATGAATGCTGTAAATCAAACTGGTCCGTTGTAGCCACTTATGATAAAGTGACTATCATCACTTTTAGTGCATGGGCAAGATCTTCTCATAATGTTCTAGCACTTGATTATATGTGGAATGATAATGAATATTATGTTAACGGATTTGATATGATGTAGGAGTTAAGACAAGTTACATGACATTAGCTTTACCGAGGAATATATTAGCAAGCCAAATATTTGGAATGATCAAAGATTCCATATTATCTCCTTTTACTTATTGGTTACTTTTGAGATGCCTTGAATTCTTATTTTGTCCGTTACTATTTCATTTGATATTTGGGTTATAATGGGGTATTAAAGAGTTGTTATATATTATCATTGTTATAAGACTAAAATCATTTGTAACATCTATTTTTTCTCATTCAGAAATAAGAAACTCTTAAGCTACCTATAGACGTAAGTCACATTGAACCACATAATTCGTCTTCTTTTTCTTGATCTCTATCTTTTGCATATTATCATAATAGTTACTTTGTAAGGGCATTTAGGATGTTGGGATAGGTTTCAATACCAATTAGTACGGTTTATTGTTTTGATTTACACTATTTTTTTATTAATCATTATTGTCATTGTTAACCATTTGCTCAAGTGGTATGTTGTTGGTGTAATATACATTATTGTGTCCATACTAGCATTTTGGAATGTATATTAATGCGATCAATCAAATTGGTCCGTTGCAGCCACTTATGGTAAAGTGACTATCATCACTTTAAGTTAGTGGATGTGCAAGATCTTCTCATGATGTTCTAGCATTTGATTATATGTGAATTGATAATGAATATTATGTTAATGGATTTGATTTGATGTAAGAGTTAAGACAAGTTACATGACATTAGCTTTACCGAGAAATATATTAGCAAGCCAAATATTTGGAATGATCATAAATTCCGTATTATCTCCTTTTACTTATTGGTTAGTTTTGAGATGACTTGCATTCTTATTTTGCCCGTTACTATTTCATTTGTTATTTGGTTATAATGGGGTATTAAAGTGTTATTATATTTTATCATTGTTATACGACAAAAAACATTTGTATCATATATTTTTGCTCATTCAGAGATAAGAAACTCTTAAGCTACCCATAGACGTATGTCACATTAAACCACGTAATTCGTCTTCTTTCTCTTGATCTCTTTCTTTTGCATATTATCATAATAGTTTCTTTGTAAGGGTATTCAGGATGTTGGGATAGGTTTCAACACCAATTAGTACGGTTTATTGTTTTGATTTACACTATTTTTTTTGTAATCATTATTGTCATTGTTAACCCTTTGCTCAAGTGGTATGATGTTGGTGTAATATACATTATTGTGTCCATACTAGCATTTTGGTATGTATATGAATGTGGTCAATCAAGTTGGTCCGTTGCACCCACTTATGGTAAAGTGACTATCATCACTTTTAGTGCATGGGCAAGATCTTCTCATGATGTTCTAGCACTTGATTGTATGTGGAATGATAATGAATATTATGTTGACGGATTTGATATGATGTAGGAGGTAAGACAAGTTACATGACATTAGCCTTACCTAGGAATATATTAGCAAGCCAAATATTTGGAATGACCATAGATTCCGTATTATCTCCTTTTACTTATTGGTTACTTTTGAGATGCCTTGAATTCTTATTTTGACTGTTACTATTTCATCTGTTACTACCCATAGACGTATGTCACATTGAACCACGTAATTCATCTTCTTTATATTGATCTCTTTCTTTTGCATATTTTCATAATAGTTACTTTGTTAGGGTATTCAGGATGTTGGGATAGGTTTCAACACCAATTAGTACGGTTTATTGTTTTGATTTACACTATTTTTTTAGTAATCATTATTGTCATTGTTAATCATTTCCTCAAGTGGTATGATGTTGGTGTAATATACATTATTGTGTCCATACTAGCATTTGGGAATGTATATGAATGCGGTCAATCAGATTGGTCCGTTGCATCCACTTTTGGTAAACTGACTATCATCACTTTTAGTGCATGGGCAAGATCTTCTCATGATGTTTTACACTTGATTGTATGTGGAATGTTAATGAATATTATGTTAACGAATTTGATATGATGTACGAGTTTAAGACAAGTTACATAACATTAGCTTTACCGAGGAATATATTAGCAAGCCAAATATTTGGAATGATCATAGATTCCATATTATCTCCTTTCAACTTATTGGTTACTTTTGAGATGCATTGAATTCTTATTTTATCCGTTACTATTTCATTTTTTGTTTAGCTTATATTGGGGTATTAAAGGGTTGTTATATTTTATCATTGTTATAAGATTAAAAACATTTGAATCATCTATTTTTGCTCATTCAGAAATAAGAAACTCCTAAGCTACCCATAGACGTAAGTCTCATTGAACCACGTAATTCGTCTTCTTTCTGTTGATCTCTTTCTTTTGCATATTATCATAATAGTTACTTTGTAAGGGCATTCAGGACGTTGGGATAGGTTTCTGAAACAAGTGCAATTACAAGAGGTACTCTGAAGGGGGATGAGGGACAGAGAGAATAAGATGAGAGAGAGAATTCAATGCAACAATCATCACTACTCTTATTCATCCTGAGAGATTCTTTAAAAGGAAAATCACTGGCCCATCACGTATCCCCTTAGGCGCACATTCTCACGTTTCATTCGGTCACTTTTCCTGGGGTGCATGATCCAAGGAATTTGCTCCACGTGTCCTTCTTGCATAACCGAATTTGTCTTCATCTGATTGCCAATCATTTGCTCATTCATTCCATTTTCTGTTGAGCCATGTGGACCTTGACTCTCATTTCCTTCTCTTGGCCAATGTGGGCTTGTTACATTACCTCCCCCATTGAAAACAACCTTGTCCTCAAGGTTGAAAAGAGGATAAGATTGTTCAATGGTGTTTCTGTCTTCCCATGAGGCTTCCTCTGGTTGCTGACCTTCCCAATGGACTAGAACCTGTGGAATCTGTTTGTGCTTCTTGAGAATTGTTCTGTGTTGCAATATGGCCTTTGGTTGTAAAGCAAGTCGCTTTTCATCAATTAACAAAGGAGTTGGTATTTGAGTAATAACCTCATTGCCGCGAAATGCTTTCAATTGAGACACATGGAAAACAGGATGTATCTTGGCTGTTGCAGGAAGAGCAAGTTTATAAGCTATATTGCCAATTCTCTGAGTAATGGTGAATGGACCAAAATACTTCATGCTCAACTTCTGATTCTGTCTCAAGGCCACTGAGTGCTGCCTATATGGCTGCAACCTAACCCACACTTTATCCCCTTCAGCAAATACAATGTCTTGTCTATGCCTGTCTGCTTGTAGTTTCATGTGCTGCTGTGCTTGAATCAAATTGTCTTTGAGCTTGGCCAACAGTATGTCTCTGGAGTGTAACACATCCTGCACTGCTTGTATATCATACTGAGAAGGTGCATATCTAATAATAGTAGGTGGTAGTCGGCCATAAACAGCTTGAAAAGGAGTCATCCCCAAACTGTGATGAAATGAAGTATTATACCAGTACTCAGCCCAGGGCAACAACTTCACCCAATCTTTAGGATTTTGGCTTGAAAAACACCTAAGATACATCTCCAAGCATTTGTTAAGAGCTTCAGTCTGACCATCTGACTGGGGGTGATATGCTGAGGACATGGCCAATGTTGTTCCTTGCAATGTGAAAAGCTGTTGCCAAAATCTGCTCATAAAGACCCTGTCTCTATCAGAAACTATGGTTTTTGGAATGCCATGAAGTCTGACTATAGAGCTAATGAAAGCTTCAGCAACTTGTAAACTTGTAAAATCAGGCTTTAGTGGCTGGAAATGACCATACTTTGATAGCCTGTCCACCACCACTAGTATCACAGAATACCCTTTAACTAGTGGCAACCCTGTAATAAAATCCATAGCAATATCCTCCCAAATTTGAGAAGGAATTGGTAATGGTTGAAGGAGTCCTGCAGGCTTAGTGTTCAGATGCTTTGCTTGTTGACAGATAACACATTGTTGTACATAAGACTGAATGTCAAACTTCATTTTAGGCTAGTAAAATTCATTTTTGATGCGGGCTGTTGTTCGAGCCACACCTGAGTGTCCACCCACAGTAGAGTCATGGTATTCATTCAGAATTTGTTTGATAAGGTCAGAACCTTGAGGGATGATTAACCTTCCCTTCCAAAATAGCAAACCGTCCCTGCTTGTTATATGAGGACTGCTGGGCTTGTTTAATGAGCAATTTGTTAATTCCATCTGCCAATGAGAATATAAGGAAATTGCTGTCTTCAACTGCTGCAGAAAATGAGGTACTGTTTTAGACCAAGCAAGATAGAAGGACCTGGACAAGGCATCAGTGGCAATGTTGTCCTTCCCTGGCTTATATTCAATTTTAAAGTCAAAGCCCAAAAACTTATGTAACCAGTTCTCCTGCTCAGGTGTGTGAATTGATTGGTCTGCCAAATGCCTTATACTCTTCTGATCTTTCCTGATGATGAAGGGATGACCAAGCAAATAATGTCTGAATTTTGCTAATGATTCAGTGATAGCATATAATTCCCTAGAATAAGCTGACTGTTTCTGCATTCTAGGAGACATTTTTTTTGAGAAATAGGCTATGGGATGCTTAGTCTGGCTTAACACAGCACCGATACCTATGCCAGAAGCATCGGTTTCCAATATAAAAGGCTTAGAGAAATCAGGCAAGGCTAAAACCGGGGCCGTGGTCACTGCATTTCTCAAAGCATGAAAAGCAGCAGCAGCTTTAGCAGTCCAAGTGAAGGCATCCTTTTTGAGAAGATCAGTCAGTGGCTCAGCGATTGTTGCATACTGTCTTATGAAACGTCTGTAATAGCCAGTGATACCCAAAAATCCCCTCAAGTGCTTAACATTTTTGGGCTCTGGCCAAGCCAAAATTGCCTCAATTTTTGCCTGATCCATAGCCACCCCTCTCTGCGACATTGTATGGCCTAGGTACTCTACTTGTTTTGTGCCAAAAACACATTTAGAGAGTTTAGCAAACAATGAATGTTGCTGCAGGATTTGTAACACCTTCTCCAAATCTTGTAAATGAGCAGACCAAGTAGGGCTGTAAATTAGAATGTCATCAAAAAATACTAGCACACACCTTCGTAGTAAGGATCGAAAAATGTCATTCATGAGATGTTGAAATGAAGCAGGAGCATTAGTGAGGCCAAAAGGCATAACAAGCCACTCATAATGCCCTTGATGTGTTCTGAAAGCTGTCTTGTGCCTATCCTCTGGTTTGACCAAAATTTGGTGATAACCAGACCGTAAATCCAGCTTTGAGAAAAACTGAGCACCATGTAATTCATCCAGCAATTCATCCACTGTTGGCATAGGGAAGCTGTCCTTTACAGTGATGTTGTTCAAAGCCCTATAATCAGTACAGAACCTCCAAGATCCATCCTTCTTTTTGACTAAGAGGATTGGAGAGGAAAATGGGCTTGTACTAGGCTGTATGATACCCTCTGTTAACATCTGCTGTACCATTTGTTCAATAGCAGATTTTTGGCTGTGAGCATATCTATAAGGCTTTACTTTCACTGGATTGGAACCTTCCAATAAAGGAATGGCATGATCATGTGATCTCTGAGGAGGTAAACCTGTGGGTGTATTAAAAACTCCTTTGTAGGTAAGAAGTATCAAAGCTAGTTCAGGATCTAGGTCCTTTGGAAGATCTGTTAATTCATCCGCAATACAGTCAGGAGCTTGTAGCTGAATAGTGAAACATTCTGCTATAGCAGCAGTATGTTGTAACCGACGGATGTGTTGGTACTGAGCCTGCTGAGGCAAGACAGGTCTCTCACCTTGCAATGTAATAAACTGATCATTCAACATAAATTTGAATTGTAAAGCACTATAATCAGCCACATGAGGACCTAGTGTAGATAACCAGGCTGCACCCAAAATCAAGTCAGCGCCTGCCACAGGTAAGAGGTATACAGGACAATGAATTTGATGGCCTTGAACGTCCACAACCAAATCAGAAATTACGCCTTCAGCTGTCATGGAATGACCATTACCCACCATCACCTTAAACTGCTCCGCAGGTTGAATTGGTAACTTCAGAAACTGAGCCACTCTTGGTTGAAGAAAATTATCTGAACTTCCACTATCCAAGAGGATTTTCACAGGATGACCTTTTAGCTGACCAGTGAATCAAATTGTACCAAGGCCACTGTTACCTTTCAGAGCATTAAAAGAGAGGTGATGTTCCTGATCTGGAATAATTGCTGCAGCAGCAGAGTCCTGTGTTTCAGCTTCAATAATGGAAGGGTCATCATCCACTTGCAAAATCATAAAGTGTCTATTGGGGCATCTATGTTGTGGTGTGAACTTTTCATCACATGTGTAGCAGAGACCTTTGTCCCTTCTTACTTGCATCTCTGCCTGTGTCATTTTTCTGATAGGGTTGGCTTGGGTAATTTGTGGGTTTTGAGTGTTTGGATAGCTAGGTTTTTGGTTAGGTGTGGGTAATAATGGTGGTTGTGAGTTGTGAAATTTGGGATAAGTATATGTGGTTGGTGTGTTGGCTGGTTTTGTGTAACTGATTTTTGGTTTAGTATTGTATTTTTCTTCAAAAAGCTTGGCTAAGGAAACGGCTTTGAGTAAGGATAAAGGGCTTTGGGCAATGACATCACGTTTGATTTCTGGTTTGAGGCCACTTATAAAGCAATCTAATAAGGCATCTGGACTTATACCATAGACACGATTTGCAAGTGATATGAATTCCATATAATACTCATTTACTGAGGCAGTTTGGAAAAGTTTAAAGAGAGTGGATCTTGGACATTCAAAAGGAGATGGTCCAAACTCAGATTCCAACGCCTTAGTAAATTGTTTCCATGACTGAAAAGGCTGCATTCGAGTGATCATTTGGAACCAAGGTACAACATCCTTGTCCAAATGCACAGCAGCTATAGTCATTCGATGTTCATCCGGAGTATCATAGAAATCAAAAAATTGTTCAGCCTTAAAAATCCATGACAACACTTCCGTACCATCGAACCGAGGAAAGTCAATTTTAACGTTCCTTACCTGAAACGGTGGTTTGGTCCATTGAGGATAAGCAATTGTGTTGGTTGGAGATCCAGTAGTCAGAGCCTGAAGCATCTCTTTCAGCTCATGAAGTGCAGCAGTTTGTTGTTGGCTCTGTAACGAATGCTCAACATCTCGTTGTTTTAAGTACTCTACCGCCTCCTTAAGATCTCTGATATCACCTTGCATTTCTCTCATGCGTGTGTTTTCTGCCATTGCAGACGCTGATGAAAGCACTAAATGAAACAAGTGCAATTACAAGAGGTACTCTGAAGGGGGATGAGGGACAGAGAGAATAAGATGAGAGAGAAAATTCAATGCAACAATCATCACTACTCTTATTCATCCTGAGAGATTCTTTAAAAGGAAAATCACTGGCCCATCACGTATCCCCTTAGGCGCACATTCTCACGTTTCATTCGGTCACTTTTCCTGGGGTGCATGATCCAAGGAAATTGCTCCACGTGTCCTTCTTGCATAACCGAATTTGTCTTCATCTGATTGCCAATCATTTGCTCATTCATTCCATTTTCTGTTGAGCCATGTGGACCTTGACTCTCATTTCCTTCTCTTGGCCAATGTGGGCTTGTTACAGTTTCAACACCAATTAGTACGGTTCATTGTTTGGATTTACACTATTTTTTTAGTAATCACTATTGTCATTGTTAACTCTTTGCTTAAGTGGTATGATGTTGGTGTAATATACATTATTGTGTCCATACTAGCATTTTGGAATGTATATGCATGCGGTCAATCAAACTAGTTCGTTGAAGCCACTTATGGTAAAGTGACTATCATCACTTTTAGTGCATGGGCAAGATCTTCTCATGATGTTCTAGCACTTGATTGTATGCGGAATGATAAAAAATATTATGTTGACGGATTTGATATGATGTAGGAGTTTAAGACAAGTTACATGACATTAGCTTTACCGAGGAATATATTAGCGAGCCAAATATTTGAAATGATCATAGAT
Source organism: Cajanus cajan (assembly GCF_000230855.2). NCBI lineage: Eukaryota > Viridiplantae > Streptophyta > Magnoliopsida > Fabales > Fabaceae > Cajanus > Cajanus cajan. Next base: position 38,684,887 of record NC_138517.1, on the reverse strand, counting down.
TCCGTATTATCTCCTTTTACTTATTAGTTACTTTTGAGATGGCTTGCATTCTTATTTTGTCAGTTACTATTCCATTTGTTATTTGGGTTATAATGGGGTATCAAAGTGTTGTTATATTTTATTATTGTTATAAGACAAAATATTTGTATCATATTTTTTTGCTCATTCAGAGATAAGAAACTCTTAAGTTACCCATAGACGTATGTCACATTGAACCAAGTAATTCGTCTTCTTTCTCTTGATCTCTTTCCTTTGCATATTATCATAATAGTTACTTTGTAAGAGTATTAAGGATGTTGGGATAGGTTTCAACACCAATTAGTATGGTTTATTGTTTTGATTTACACTATTTTTGTAGTAATCATTATTGTCATTGTTAACCCTTTGCTCAAGTGGTATGATGTTGGTGTAATATACATTATTGTGTCCATACTAGCATTTTGGAATCTATATGAATACGGTCAATCGAAGTGGTCCGTTGCAACCACTTATGGTAGAGTGACTATCATCACTTTTAGTGCATGGGCAAGATCTTCTCATGATGTTCTAGAACTTGATTGTATGCGGAATGATAAAGAATATTATGTTGACGGATTTGATATGATTTAGGAGTTTAAGACAAGTTACATGAGATTAGCTTAACCGAGGAATATATTAGCGAGCCAAATATTTGAAATGATCATAGATTCCGTATTATCTCCTTTTACTTATTAGTTACTTTTGAGATAGCTTGCATTCTTATTTTGTCCGTTACTATTCCATTTGTTATTTGGGTTATAATGGGGTATTAAAGGGTTGTTATATTTTATCATTGTTATAAGACTAAAAACATTTGTATCATATATTTTTGCTCATTCAGAGATAAGAAACTCTTAAGCTACCCATAGACGTATGTCACATTTAACCACGTAATTCGTCTTCTATCTCTTGATCTCTTTCTTTTACATATTATCATAATAGTTACTTTCTAAGGGCATTCAAGATGTTGGGATAAGTTTCAACACCAATTAGTACAGTTTACTGTTTTGAATTGCACTATTTTTTTAGTAATCATTATTGTCATTGTTAACCCTTTGCTCAAGTAGTATGATGTTGGTGTAATATACATTATTGTGTCCATACTAGCATTTTGGAATGTATATGAATACGGTCAATCAAATTGGTCTGTTGCATAAACTTATGGTAAAGTGACTATCATCACTTTTAGTGCATGGACAAGATCTTCTCATAATGTTCTAGCACTATATTATATGTGGAATGATAATAAATATTATGTTAACGGATTTGATATGATGTAGGAGTTAAGACAAGTTAAATTACACTATTTTTTTAGTAATCATTGTGGTCATTGTTAACCCTTTGCTCAAGTGATATGATGTTGGTGTAATATACATTATTGTATCCATACTAGCATTTTCGAAAGTATATGAATGCGGTCAATCAATTTGGTCCGTTGCAGCCACTTATGGTAAACTGACTATCATCACTTTTATCATTGTTATAAGACTAAAAACATTTGTATCATCTATTTTTGCTCATCCAGATATAAGAAACTCTTAAGCTACCCATAGACGTACGTCACATTGAACCACGTAGTTCGTCTTCTTTCTCTTGATCTCTTTCTTTTGCATATTATCATAATAATTACTTTGTAAGGGTATTCAGGATGTTGGGATAGGTTTCAACACCAATTAGTATGGTTTATTTTTTTGATTTACACTATTTTTTTAGTAATCATTGTTGTCATTGTTAACCCTTTGCTCAAGTGATATGATGTTGGTGTAATATACATTATTGTGTCCATACTAGCATTTTCGAATGTATATGAATGCGGTCAATCAAACTGGTCCGTTGTAGCCACTTATGGTAAAGTGACTATCATCACTTTTAGTGCATGGGCAAGATTTTCTCATAATGTTGTAGTACTTGATTATATGTGAAATGATAATGAATATTATGTTAACGGATTTGATATGATGTAGGAGTTAAGACAAGTTACATGACATTAGCTTTACCGAGGAATATATTAGCAAACCACATATTTGGAATGATCATAGATTCCATATTATCTCCTTTTACTTATTGGTTACTATTGAGATGCCTTGAATTCTTATTTTGTTCGTTACTATTTCATTTGTAATTTGGGTTATAATGGGGTATTAAAGTGTTGTTATATATTATCATTGTTATAAGACTAAAAACATTTGTATCATCTATTTTTGCTAATTCAGAGATAAGAAACTCTTAAGTTATCCATAGACGTTTGTCACATTTAACCACGTAATTTGTCTTCTTTCTCTTGATCTCTTCCTTTTGCATATTATCAAAATAGTTACTTTCTATGGGCATTCAAGAGGTTGGGATAGGTTTCAACACCAATTAGTACGGTTTACTGTTTTGATTTACACTATTTTTTTATAATCATTATTGTCATTGTTAACCCTTTGCTCAAGTCATATGATGTTGGTGTAATATACATTATTGTGTTCAAACTAGCATTTTCGAATATATATGAATGCGGTCAATCAAACTGGTCCGTTGTAGCCACTTATGGTAAAGTGATTATCATCACTTTTAGTGCATGGGCAAGATCTTCTCATAATGTTCTAGCACTTGATTATATGTGGAATGATAATTAATATTATGTTAACGGATTTGATATGATGTAGGAGTTAAAAAAAGTTACATGACATTAGCTTTACCGAGGAATATATTAGCAAGCCACCTATTTGGAATGATCATAGTTTCCATATTATCTCCTTTTACTTATTGGTTACTTTTGAGATGCCTTGAATTCTTATTTTGTTCGTTAGTATTTCATTTGATATTTGGGTTATAATGGGGTATTAAAGTGTTGTTATATATTATCATTGTTATAAGGCTAAAAACATTTGTATCATCTACTTTTGCTCATTCAGAGATAAGAAACTCTTAAGCTTTCCATAGACGTTTGTCACATTTAACCACGTAATTTGCCTTTTTTCTCTTGATCTCTTTCTTTTGCATATTATCATAATAGTTACTTTCTAAGGGCATTCAAGATGTTGGGATAGGTCTCAACACCAATTAGTACGGTTTACTGTTTTGATTTACACTATTTTTTTTATAATCAATATTGTCATTGTTAACCCTTTGCTCAAGTGGTATGATGTTGGTGTAATATACATTATTGTGTCCATACTAGCATTTTGGAATGTATATGAATACGGTCAATCAAATTGGTCTGTTGCATCCACTTATGGTAAAGTGACTATCATCACTTTTAGTCCATGGGCAAGATATTCTCATGATGTTCTAGCACTTGATTGTGTGTGGAACGATAATGAATATTATGTTAATGGATTTGATATGATGTACGACTTTAAGACTAGTTACATGACATTAGCTTTACCGAGGAATATATTAGCAAGCCATATATTTGGAATGATCATAGATTCCATATTATCACCTTTTACTTACTGGTTCCTTTTGAGATGACTTGCATTCTTATTTTGTCCGTAACTATTTCATTTGTTATTTGGGTTCGATGGGGTATTAAAGTGTTGTTATATTTTATCATTGTTATAAGACTAAAAACATTTGTATCATATGTTTTTGTTGTCTCAGAGATAAGAAACTCTTAACCTACTCATAGACGTATGTCACATTGAACCACGTAATTCGTCTTCTTTCTCTTGATCTCTTTCCTTTGCATATTATCATAATAGTTACTTTGTAACGGTATTCAGGATGTTGGGAAAGGTTTCAACACCAATTAGTATGGTTTATTGTTTTGATTTACACTATTTTTTTAGTAATCATTATTGTCATTGTTAACCCTTTGCTCAAGTGGTATGATGTTGGTGTAATATACATTATTGTGTCCATACTAGCATTTCGAATGTATATGAATGCAGAAAATCAAACTTGTTCGTTGTAGCCACTTATGGTAAAGTGACTATCATCACTTTGAGTGGATGGGCAAGATCTTCTCATGATGTTCTAGCATTTGATTATATGTGGAATGATAATGAATATTATGTTAATGGATTTGATATGATGTACGACATTAAGACAAGTTACATGACATTAGCTTTACCGAGGAATATATTAGCAAGTCAAATATTTGGAATGATCATAGATTCCATATTATCACCTTTTACTTATTGGTTACTTTTGAGATGCCTTCAATTCTTATTTTGTCCGTTACTATTTCATTTGTTATTTGGGTTATAATGGGGTATTAAAGGGTTGTTATATTTTATCATTGTTCTATGACTAAAAACATTTATATCATATATTTTTGCTCATTCAGAGATAAGAAACTCTTAAACTACCCATAGACGTATGTCACATTGAACCACGTAAATCGTCTTCTTTCTCTTGATCTCTTTCTTTTGCATATTATCATAATAGTTACTTTGTAAGGGTATTCAGGATGTTGGGATAGGTTTCAACAGCAATTAGTACGGTTTATTGTTTTGATTTACACTATTTTTTTAGTAATCATTGTTGTCATTCTTAACCTTTTGCTCAAGTGATATGATGTTGGTGTAATATATATTATTGTGTCCATACTAGCATTTTTGAATGTATATGAATACTGTCAATCAAACTGGTCCGTTGTAACCACTTATGGTAAAGTGACTATCATCACTTTTAGTGCATCGGCAACATCTTCTCATAATGTTCTAGCACTTGATTATATGTGCAATGATAATGAATATTATGTTAACGGATTTGATATGATGTAGGAGTTAAGACAAGTTACATGACATTCGCTTTACCGAAGAATATATTAGCAAGCCAAATATTTGGAATGATCATAGATTCAATCTTATCTCGTTTTACTTATTGGTTACTTTTGAGATGTCTTGAATTACTATTTTGTGCGTTACTATTTCATTTGTTATTTGGGGTATAATGGGGTATTAAAGTGTTGTTATATTTTATCATTGTTCTATGACTAAAAACATTTGTATCACATATTTTTGCTCATTCAGAGATAAGAAACTCTTAAGCTACCCATAGACGAATGTCACATTGAACCACGTAATTTATCTTCTTTCTCTAGATCTCTTTCTTTTGCATATTATCATAATAGTTACTTTGTAAGGGCATTTAGGATGTTGTGATAGGTTTCAACACCAATTAGTATGGTTTACTATTTTGATTTACACTATTTTTTTAGTAATCATTATTGTCATTGTTAACCTTTGCTCAAGTGGTATGATGTTGGTGTAATATACATTATTGTGTCCATACTAGCATTTTGGAATGTATATGAATGGGGTCAATCAAGTTGGTCCGTTGCACCCACTTATGGTAAAGTGACTATCATCACTTTTAGTGCATGGGCAAGATCTTCTCATGATGTTCTAGCATTTGATTGTATGTGGAATGATAACGAATATTATGTTAACGGATTTGATATGTTGTAGGAGTTTAAGACAAGTTACATGAGATTAGTTTTACAGAGGAATATATTAGCAAGCCAAATATTTGGAATGATCGTACATATCATATTATCTCCTTTTACTTATTGGTTACTTTTGAGATTCCTTCAATTTTTATTTTGTCCGTTACTATTTTATTTGTTATTTGGATTATAATGGGGTATTAAAGTGTTGTTATATTTTATCATTGTTATAAGACTAAAAACATTTGTATCATCTATTTTTGCTCATTCAGAGATAAGAAACTCTTAAGCTACCCATAGACGTATGTCACATTGAACCACGTAATTCGTCTTCTTTCTTTTGATCTTTTTCCTTTGCATATTATCATAATAGTTACTTTGTAAGGGTATTCAGGATGTTGGGATAGGTTTCAACACCAATTAGTACGGCTTATTGTTTTGATTTACACTATTTTTTTAGTAATCATTATTGTCATTGTTAACCCTTTGCTCAAGTGATATGATGTTGGTGTAATATACATTATTTTGTCCATACTAGCATTTTGGAATGTATAAGAATGCGGTCAATCAAATTGGTTTGTTGCATCCACTTATGGTAAAGTGACTATTATCACTTTTAGTGCATGGGCAAGATCTTCTCATGATGTTCTAGCACTTGATTGTATGTGGAATGATAATGAATATTGTATTGACGGATTTGATATGATGTTGGAGTTTAAGACAAGTTACATGAGATTAGCTTTACCGAGGAATATATTAGTAAGCCAAATATTTGGAATGATCATAGGTTCCATATTATCTCCTTTTACTTATTGGTTACTTTTGAGATGGTTTGAATTCTTATTTTATCCGTTACTATTTCATTTGTTATTCGGGTTATAATGGGGTATTAAATTGTTGTTATATATTATCATTGTTATCAGACTAAAAACACTTGTATCATCTGTTTTTGCTCATTAAGAGGTAAGAAACTCTTAAGCTATCCATAGACGTTTGTCACATTTAACTACGTAATTTGTCTTCTTTCTCTTGATCTCTTTCTTTTGAAAATTATCATAATAGTTACTTTCTAAGGGCATTCAAAATGTTGGGATAGGTTTCAACACCAATTAGTACGGTTTATTGTTTTGATTTACACTATTTTTTTAGTAATCATTATTGTCATTGTTAACCCTTTGCTCAAGTGGTATGATGTTGGTGTAATATATATTATTGTGTACATAGTAGCATTTTGGAATGTATATGAATCCGGTCAATCAAATTTGTCCGTTGCATCCACTTATGGTAAAGTGACTATTATCACTTTTAGTGCATGGGCAAGATCTTCTCATGATGTTCTAGAACTTGATTGTATGTGGAATGATAAAGAATATTATGTTGACGAATTTGATTTGATGTAGGAGTTTAAGACAAGTTACATGAGAATAGCTTTACCGACGAATATATTAGCAAGCCAAATATTTGGTATGATCATAGGTTCCATATTATCTCCTTTTACTTATTGGTTACTTTTGAGATGCCTTGAATTCTTATTTTATCCGTTACTATTTCATTTATTATTTGGGTTATAATGGGGTATTAAAGTGTTGTTATATATTATCATTGTTATACGACAAAAAACATCTGTACAATCTATTTTTGCTCATTCAGAGATAAGAAACTCTTAAGCTATCCAAAGTCGTTTGTCGCATTTAACCACGTAATTTGTCTTCTTTCTCTTGAGCTCTTTCTTTTGCATATTATCATAATAGTTACTTTCTGAGGGCATTCAAGATGTTGGGATAGGTTTCAACACCAATTAGTATGGTTTAATATTTTGATTTACACTATTTTTTTAGTAATCATTATTGTCATTGTTAACCCTTTGCTCAAGTGATATGATGTTGCTGTAATATACATTATTGTGTCCATACTAGCATTTTCGAATGTATATGAATGCATTCAATCAAACTGGTCCGTTGTAGTCGCTTATGGTAAAGTGACTATCATCACTTTTAGTGCATGGGCAAGATCTTCTTATGATCTTGTAGCACTTGATTATATGTGGAATGATAATGAATATTATGTTTATGGATTTCATATGATGTAGGAGTTAAGACAAGTTACATGACATTAGCTTTACCGAGTAATATATTAGCAAGCCAAATATTTGGAATGATCATAGATTCCATTTTATCTCCTTTTACTTGTTGGTTACTTTTGAGATGACTTGCATTCTTATTTTGTCCGTTACTATTTCATTTGTTATTTGGGTTATAATGGGGTATTAAAGTGTTGTTATATATTATCATTGTTATAAGACTAAAAATATTTGTATCATATATTTTTGCTCATTCAGAGATAAGAAACTCTTAAGCTACCCATAGACGTATGTCACATTGAACCACGTAATTCGTCTTCCTTCTCTTGATCTCTTTCCTTTGCATATTATCATAATAGTTACTTTGTAAGGGTATTCAAGATGTTGGGATAGGTTTCAACACCAATTAGTACGGTTTATTGTTTTGATTTACACTAATTTTTTAGTAATCATTGTTATCATTGTTAACCCTTTGCTCAAGTGATTTGATGTTGGTGTAATATACATTATTGTGTCCATACTAGCATTTTCAAATGTATATGAATGCGGTCAATCAAACTGGTCCGTTGTAGCCACTTATGGTAAAGTGGCTATCATTACTTTTAGTGCGTGGGCAAGATCTTCTCATGATGTTCTAACATTTGATTGTATGTGGAATGATAACGAATATTATGTTAACGGATTTGATATGATGTAGGAGTTTAAGACAAGTTACATGAGATTAGCTTTACCGAGGAATATATTAGCAAGCCAAATATTTGGAATGATCATAGGTTCCACATTATCTCCTTTTACTTATTGGTTTCTTTTGAGATGCCTTGAATTCTTATTTTATCCGTTACTATTTCATTTGTTATTTGGGTTATAATGGGGTATTAAAGTGTTGTTATATATTAACATTGTTATAAGACAAAAAACATTTGTACAATCTATTTTTGCTCATTCAGAGATTAGAAACTCTTAAGCTATCCATAGACGTTTGTCACATCTAACCACGTAATTTGTCTTCTTTCTTTTGATCTCTTTCTTTTGCATATTATCATAATAGTTACTTACTAAGGGCATTCAAGATGTTGGGATAGGTTTCAACACCAATTACTACGGTTTACTATTTTGATTAACACTACTTTTTTAGTAATCATTATTGTCATTGTTAACCCTTTGCTCAAGTGGTATGATGTTGGTGTAATATACATTATTGTGTCCATACTAGCATTTTGGAATGTATATGAATACGGTTAACCAAACTGGTCCGTTGTAGCCGCTTATGGTAAAGTGACTATCATCAATTTTGCCTGGGCATGATCTTCTCATGATCTTCTAGCACTTGATTATATGTGGAATGATAATGAATATTATGTTAAGGGATTTGATATAATGTAAGAGTTAAGACAAGTTACATGATATTAGCTTTACCGAGGAATATATTAGCAAGCCAAATATTTGGAATGATCATAGATTTCATATTATCTCCTTTTACTTATTGGTTACTTTTGAGATGGCTTTCATTCTTATTTTGTCCATTGCTATTTCATTTGTTATTTGGGTTCTAATGGGGTATTAAAGTGTTGTTATATTTTATCATTGTTATAAGACTAAAAATATTTGTATCATATATTTTTGCTCATTCAGAGATAAAAAATTCTTAACCTACCCATAGACGTATGTCACATTGAACCACGTAATTCATCTTCCTTCTCTTGATCTCTTTCCTTTGCATATTATCATAATAGTTACTTTGTAAGGGTATTCAGGATGTTGGGATAGGTTTCTACACCAATTAGTACGGTTTATTGTTTTCATTTACACTATTTTTTTAGTAATCATTGTTATCATTGTTAACCCTTTGCTCAAGTGATTTGATGTTGGTGTAATATACATTATTGTGTTCAGACTAGCATTTTCAAATGTATATGAATGCGGTCAATCAAACTGGTCCATTGTAGCCACTTATGGAAAAGTGACTATCATCACTTTTAGTGCGTGGGCAAGATCTTCTCATAATGTTATAGCACTTGATTACATGTGGAATGATAATGAATATTATGTTAACATGTTTGATATGATGTAGGAGTTAAGACAAGTTACATGACATTAGCTTTACCGAGGAATATATTAGCAAGCCAAAGATTTGGAATGATCATAGATTCCATAATATCTTCTTTTACTTATTGGTTACTTTTGAGATGTCTTGAATTCTTATTTTGTGCATTACTATTTCATTTCTTATTTGGGGTATTATGGGGTATTAAAGTGTTGTTATATTTTATCATTGTTATATGACTAAAAACATTTGTATCACATATTTTTTCTCATTCAGAGATAAGAAACTCTTAAGCTACCCATAGACGAATGTCACATTGAACCACATAATTTATCTTCTTTCTCTTGATCTCTTTCTTTTGTATATTATCATAATAGTTACTTTGTAAGGGCATTAAGGATGTTGGGATAGGTTTCAACACCAATTAGTACGGTTTATTCGTTTGATTTACACTACTTTTTTAGTAATCATTATTGTCATTGTTAACCCTTTGCTCAAGTGGTATGATATTGGTGTAATATACATTATTGTGTCCATACTAGCATTTTCGAATGTATATGAATGCGGTCAATCAAACTAGTCCGTTGTAGCCACTTATGGTAAAGTGACTATCATCACTTTTAGTGCATGGGCAAGATCTTCTCATAAGGTTCTAGCACTTGATTATATGCGGAATGATAATGAATATTATGTTAACGGATTTGATATGATGTAGGAGTTAAGACAAGTTACATGACATTAGCTTTACCGAGCAATATATTAGCAAGCCACATATTTGGAATGATCATAGATTCCATATTATCTTCTTTTACTTATTGGTTACTTTTGAGATGCCTTGAATTCTTATTTTATCCGTTACTTTTTAATTTGTTATTTGGGTTATAATGGGGTATTAAAGTGTTGTTATATATTATCATTGGTACAAGACTAAAATCATTTGTATCATATATTTTTGCTCATTCAGAGATAAGAAACTCTTAAGTTATCCATAGACGTTTGTCACATTTAACCACGTAATTTGTCTTCTTTCTCTTGATCTCCTTCTTTTGCATATTATCATAATCGTTACTTTCTAAGGGCATTCAAGATGTTGGGATAGGTTTCAACACCTATTAGCACGATTTACTGTTTTGATTTACACTATTTTTTTAATAATCATTATTGTCATTGTTAACCCTTTGCTCAAGTGGTATGATGTTGGTGTAATATACATTATTGTGTCGATACTAGCATTTTGGAATGTATATGAATACGGTCAATCAAATTGGTCTGTTGCATCCACTTATGGTAAAGTGACTATCATCACTTTTAGTCCATGGGCAAGATCTTCTCATGATGTTCTAGCACTTGGTTGTGTGTGGAATGATAATGAATATTATGTTAACGGATTTGATATGATGTACGAGTTTAAGACAAGTTACATGACATTAGCTTTACCGAGGAATATATTAGCAATCCAAATATTTGGAATGATCATAGATTCCATATTATCTCCTTTTACTTACTGGTTCCTTTTGGAATGGTTTCCATTCTTATTTTGTCCGTTACTATTTCATTTGTTATTTGGGTTATAATGGGGTATTAAAGTGTTGTTATATTTTATCATTGTTATAAGACTAAAAACATTTGTATCATATATTTTTGCTCTCTCAGAGATAAGAAACTCTTAACCTACCCATAGATGTATGTCACATTGAACCACGTAATTCGTCTTCTTTCTCTTGATCTCTTTCCTTTGCATATTATCATAATAGTTACTTTGTAAAGGTATTCAGAATGTTGGGATAGGTTTCAACACCAATTAATATGGTTTATTGTTTTGATTTACATTATTTTTTTAGAAATCATAATTGTCATTGTTAACCCTTTGCTCAAGTGATACGATGTTGGTGTAGTATACATTATTGTGTCCATACTAGCATTTTCGAATGTATATGAATGCGGTCAATGAAACTGGTCCTTTGTAGTCGCTTGTGGTAAAGTGACTATCATCACTTTTAGTGCATGGGCAAGATCTTCTTATGATCTTGTAGCACTTGATTATATGTGGAATGATAATGAATATTATGTTAATGGATTTGATATGATGTAGGAGATTAAGACAAGTTACATGAGATTAGCTTTACCGAGGAATATATTAGCAAGCCAAATATTTCGAATGATCATAGATATCATATTATCTCCTTTTACTTCTTGGTTACTTTTGAGATGCCTTCAATTCTTGTGTTGTCCGTCACTATTTCATTTTTTATTTGGTTTATAATGGGGTATTAAAGTGTTGTTATAATTTATCATTGTTATAAGAGTAAAAACATTTGTATATTTATATTTGCTCATTCAGAGATAAAAAACTCTTAACCTACCCATAGATGTATGTCACATTGAACCACGTAATTCGTCTTCTTTCTCTTGATCTCTTTCCTTTGCATATTATCATAATAGTTACTTTGTAAGGGTATTCAGGATGCTGGGATAGGTTTCAACACCAATTAGTACGGTTTATTGTTTTGATTTACACTATCTTTTTAGTAATCATTATTGTCATTGTTAACCCTTTGCTCAAGTGATATGATGTTGGTGTAATATACATTATTGTGTCCATACTAGCATTTTCGAATGTATATGAATGCGGTCAATCAAACTGGTCCGTTGTAGCCACTTATGGTAAAGTGACTATCATCACTTTTAGTGCATGGGCAAGATCTTCTCATAATGTTCTAGCACTTGATTATATGTGGAATGATAATGAATATTATGCTAATGGATTTGATATGATGTAGGAGTTAAAGACAAGTTACATGACATTAGCTTTACCGAGGAATATATTAGCAAGCCAAATATTTGGAATGATCATAGATTCCATATTATCTCCTTTTACTTATTGGTTACTTTGGAGATGCCTTGAATTCTTATTTTGTCTGTTACTATTCAATTTGTTATTTGGGTTATAATGGGGTATTAAAGTGTTGTTATATTTTATCATTGTTATAAGACTAAACACATTTGAATCATCTATTTTTGTTCATTCAGAGATAAGAAACTCTTAAGCTACCCATAGACGTATGTCACATTGAACCACGTAATTCGTCTTCTTTCTCTTGATCTCTTTCTTTTGCATATTATGATAATAGTTACTATGTAAGGGCATTCAGGATGTTGGGATAGGTTTCAACACCAATTAGTACGGTTTATTGTTTCGATTTACACTATTTCTTTAGTAATCATTATTGTCATTGTTAACTTATTGCTCAAGTGGTATGATGTTGGTGAAATATACATTATTGTGTCCATACTAGCATTTTGGAATGTATAAGAATGCGGTCAATCAAATTGGTCTGTTGCATCCACTTATGGTAAAGTGACTATCATCACTTTTATTGCATGGGCAAGATCTTCTCATAATGTTGTAGTACTTGATTATATGTGGAATGATAATGAATATTATGTTAACGGATTTGATATGATGTAGGAGTTAAGACAAGTTACATGACATTAGCTTTACCGAGGAATATATTAGCAAGCCACATATTTGGAATGATCATAGATTCCATATTATCTCCTTTTACTTATTGGTTACTATTGAGATGCCTTGAATTCTTATTTTGTCCGTTACTATTTCATTTGTTATTTGGGTTATAATGGGGTATTAAAGTGTTGTTATATATTATCATTGTTATAAGACTAAAAACATTTGTATCATCTATTTTTGCTCATTCAGAGATAAGAAACTCTTAAGCTATCCATATATGTTTGTCACATTTAACCACGTAATTTGTCTTCTTTCTCTTGATCTCTTTCTTTTGCATATTATCATAATAGTTACTTTCTACGGGCATTCAAAATGTTGGGATAGGTTTCAACACCAATTAGTACGGTTTACTATTTTGATTTACACTATTTTTTTAGCAATCATTATTGTCATTGTTAACCCTTTGCTCAAGTGGTATGATGTTGGTGTAATATACATTATGGTGTCCATACTAGCATTTTGGAATGTATATGAATCCGGTCAATCAAATTGGTCTGTTGCATCCACTTATGGTAAAGTGACTATCATCACTTTTAGTGCATGGGCAAGATCTTCTCATGATGTTCTAGAACTTGATTGTATGTGGAATGATAAAGAATATTATGTTGACGGATTTGATATGATGTAGGAGTTTAAGACAAGTTACATGAGATTAGCTTTACCGAGGAATATATTAGCAAGCCAAATATTGGGAATGATCATAGGTTCCATATTATCTCCTTTTACATATTGGTTAGTTTTGAGATGCCTTGAATTCTTATTTTATCCGTTACTATTTCATTTGTTATTTGGGTTATAATGGGGTATTAAAGTGTTGTTATATATTATCATTGTTATAAGACTAAAAACATTTGTATCATCTATTTTTGCTCATTCAGAGATAAGAAACTCTTAAGCTATCCATAGACGTTTGTCACATTTAACCACGTAATTTGTCTTCTTTCTCTTGATCTCTTTCTTTTGCATATTATCATAATAGTTAGTTTCTAAGGGCATTCAAAATGTTGGGATAGGTTTCAACACCAATTAGTACGGTTTACTATTTTGATTTACACTATTTTTTTAGCAATCATTATTGTCATTGTTAACCCTTTGCTCAAGTGGTATGATGTTGGTGTAATATACATTATGGTGTCCATACTAGCATTTTGGAATGTATATGAATCCGGTCAATCAAATTGGTCTGTTGCATCCACTTATGGTAAAGTGACTATCATCACTTTTAGTGCATAGGCAAGATCTTCTCATGATGTTCTAGAACTTGATTGTGTGTGGAATGATAAAGAATATTATGTTGACGGATTTGATATGATGTAGGAGTTTAAGACAAGTTACATGAGATTAGCTTTACCGAGGAATATATTAGCAAGCCGAATATTTGGAATGATCATAGGTTCCATATTATCTCCTTTTACTTATTGGTTACTTTTGAGATGCCTTGAATTCTTATTTTATCTGTTACTATTTCATTTGTTATTTGGGTTATAATGGGGTATTAAAGTGTTGTTATATATTATCTTTTTTATAAGACAAAAAACATTTGTATCATCTATTTTTGCTCATTCAGAGATAAGAAACTCTTAAGCTATCCATAGACGTTTGTCACATTTAACCACGTAATTTGTCTTCTTTCTGTTGATCTCTTTCTTTTGCATATTATCATATTAGTGATAGACTATGGCCAAGGCCAAGGAATCCAAGAGGTGATATACTAAAAGAACCAAGAGGAATGAGATGATCTTAAAGACCTTTTTCTTATGTTTGTACATATAGTAGCTGTTTTGTATAGGTTATTTTTGCCTTTGTATTTGTTAGGCACTTTACTTGCTTTTTCTAGTGTTTGTATATTGATTTTAAGGTAGGCTACTTGGAGAGTTTAACTCCATTAAACCTCCCTAGTTGATACATTCATTTTGTATTTTTTCAGTAGAGAAAAGGGGGTGACATTTAGCAATACTTAAGGGTGTGACTAGTAATTGGGCCAGAACTGGGCCTAGGCAAAATTTTGCATATTGGACTCATTTTGCTCCTAATTTTTCATAGATTTGTTTTAGCTAGGTCTCATCATCATATGATGAACCTAACTAAACCAAATCAAATATTTTTGAAATAAATCTTGGAGCAATTTGGAGCCAAAGTTGCCTAGCATTCTCTTTTGTTCATGGCCGAAAATTACTAGTTTTCCTTCTAGTTTTTGAAGCTTCTCCACCAAGTTTCTAAACCATTGTAAGTTAGGCTGACCTTACCATGGTTCTTAAGTGAACCATGGTCAAGGATAGCTTCTCCTACAAGTTTTAGAAACCATGGATGGTTAGCTACACCTTACCATGGTTCCTAGTGAACCATGGTTAAGGTTAGCTTCTCCTAGAAGCTACCTCCCCTATATATTTGTAAAACCCTCTCTTGTAATCACTTTTGGACATTTATGAGAATTAGAAATCAGATTTCTCTCTCATTTTCAAGAGTCAATTTCGTGAGAAACCTCCTCCTAGGTTCTCTCTCAAGGTTCCTTTCTCCTAGAAGCTTGGTTTCTCAAGCTTCTTCACTTCTTCAAGAGGTAACCGAACCTCTCTTAGGTGCTTCTCCACCATTGGAGAATCCTCCAAGGTGATTCCGCCACCTTCAAGGAGTTCAACCTCATGGAGCATTTCGGTCCTTGCATGGAAAGCTTGGAAGAATATCAATCCTCTCCAAGTACTTCCATCAGTTTTGGTATCTAGAGCCTAGTGCTCTTGAGGTTCGGTGTTCTAATTTTTTTTGTATGAATCCGTGTTGTATCTTCCTTATCCTATGTCTAAATATGTGTTTGCTGCATGGATCTAAATTTTCTAAAAAAAATTGATAGATCCTATATGTCACATAAGAAGTAAGTTGATTCATGTTCTTGCTTGTTTCCTAATCCGTGAATCACTTGTGTTGTGCTTTAGTTTCTCTTGTTCTTGTGCGTTTTTGTATTTGCTTGAGTCTTCTCCATTCTATAACACGTGTCCGTGATTGGACAACATTCATTGAGCATAAATTTTATTTTTGATTAACTTGTTTTGCCATAGAAGTCATGTGTAGTCCTTTTCATGTTGAAAATTCCTAGACTAGCTTGTTGACCTAATATTTTTGTGTGTCCGAAATTTTTGTGTATTTTCTTATTAAATCTGAACCTTACCTATAGGTGCTTTTGATTTACATATTTGAGTTCATGATTTACTATTTCATTTTTTATTTGGGTTATAATGGGGTATTAAAGTGTTGTTATATATTAACATTGTTATAAGACTAAAAACATTTGTATCATCTATTTTTGCTCATCCAAAGATAAGAAACTCTTAAGCTATCCATAGACGTTTGTCACATTTAACCACGTAATTCGTCTTCTTTCTCTTGATCTCTTTCTTTTGCATATTATCATAATAGTTACTTTCTAAGGGCATTCAAAATGTTGGGATAGGTTTCAACACCAATTAGTAAGGTTTACTGTTTTGATTTACACTATTTTTTTAGTAATCATTATTGTCATTGTTAACCCTTTGCTCAAGTGGTATGATGTTGGTGTAATATACATTATTGTGTCTATACTAGCATTTTGGAATGTATATGAATGCGGTCAATCAAATTGGTCTGTTGCATCCACTTATGGTAAAGTGACTATCATCACTTTTAGTGCATGGGCAAGATCTTCTCATGATGTTCTAGAACTTGATTGTATGTGGAATGATAAAGAATATTATGTTGACGGATTTGATACGATGTAGGAGTTTAAGACAAGTTACATGAGATTAGCTTTACCGAGGAATATATTAGCAAGCCAAATATTTGGAATGATCATAGGTTCCTATTATCTCCTTTTATTTATTGGTTACTTTTGAGATGCCTTGAATTCTTTTTTTATCTGTTACTATTTCATTTGTTATTTGGGTTATAATGGGGTATTAAAGTGTTGTTATATATTATCATTGTTATAAGACAAAAAACATTTGTATCATCTATTTTTGCTCATTCAGAGATAAGAAACTCTTAAGCTATCCATAGACGTTTGTCACATTTAACCTCGTAATTTGTCTTCTTTCTCTTGATCTCTTTCTTTTGCATATTATCATAATAGTTACTTTCTAAGGGCATTCGAAATGTTGGGATCGGTTTCAACACCAATTAGTACGGTTTCCTGTTTTGATTTACACTATTTTTTTAGTACTCATTATTGTCATTGTTAACCATTTGCTCAAGTAGTATGATGTTGGTGTAATATACATTATTGTGCCCATAGTAGCATTTTGGAATGTATATAAATACGGTAAATCAAATTGGTCTGTTGCATCCACTTATGGTAAAGTGACTATCATCACTTTTAGTCCATGGGCAAGATCTTCTCATGATGTACTGGCACTTGATTGTGTGTGGAATGATAATGTATATTATGTTAACGGATTTGATATGATGTACGAGTTTAAGACAAGTTACATGACATTAATTTTACCGAGGAATATATTAGCAAGCCAAATATTTGGAATGATCATAGATTCCATATTATCTCCTTTTACTTACTAGTTCCTTTTGAGATGGCTTGCATTCTTATTTTGTCCGTTACTATTTCATTTGTTATTTGGGTTATAATGTGGTATTAAAGTGTTTAGAAAATTGCATAGTATTGTCCGATTCATGAGGATATAAACAAGCAGTTTTTTTAGTACCGAAATGGGTCATATGGAAAAAAAGACGTGTTATATTTTTGACATTTTGATTAATTCGATGTGGATATATCTTCTGGATAATAAAAGCAGTAATTTCATTATTATTTATTCTTGATAAAGCTAAGAAATTTTTTTTGTTTTTTAATATATATTTTACTTCTTTTTTTCCCCCATAAAGATATTGAATAGAATGAACTATTTTTTTTTCCATTGAAATTTAGAAAATGAACGTTTAAATATCCTTCAAAAACTAGTAAATAGATCCGAAACATGTGAAATGCAGTTAATCCTGCTATGGAACAAGCTATTATTGCGAAAATTGGTGAATATAACCAACTATCATTAAGAATCTCATCTTTAGACCAAAAACAAGCAAAAGGTGGAATACCACAAAGAGAAAGTGTACCCACTAAAAAAGAAGTTTTTGTAATTGGTAGATGTTTTGTTAAACCGCCCATAAGAACCATATTTTGACTTTTATCTGGAGAATAACCAACAAGAGCTTCCATTGAATGAATAATGGATCCAGATCCTAAGAACAACAATGCTTTTGAATAAGCATGAGTAATCAAATGAAATAAAGCGGCTCGATCTATATTTTATCATTGTTATAAGACTAAAAACATTTGTATCTTATATTTTTGCTCTCTCATAGATAAAAAACTCTTAACCTACCCAGAGACGAATATCACATTGAACCACGTAATTCGTCTTCTTTCTCTTGATCTCTTTCCTTTGCATATTATCATAATAGTTACTTTATAAGGGTATTCAGGATGTTGGCATAAGTTTCAACACCATTTAGTATGGTTTATTGTTTTGATTTACTCTATTTTTTTATTAATCATTATTGCCATTGTTAACCCTTTGCTCAAGTGATATTATGGTGTAATATACATTATTGTGTCCATACAAGCATTTTCGAATTTATATGAATTCGGTCAATCAAACTGGTCCTTTGTAGCCGCATATGGTAAAGTGACTATCATCACTTTTAGTGCATGGACAAGATCTTCTCATGATCTTCTAACACTTGATTATATGTGCAATGATAATGAATATTATGTTAACGGATTTGATATGACGTAGGAGTTAAGACAAGTTACATGACATTAGCTTTATCGAAGAATATATTAGCAAGCCAAATATTTGGAATGATCATAGATTCCATATTATCTCCTTTTACTTATTGGTTACTTTTGAGATGACTTGCATTCTTATTTTGTCTGTTACTATTTCATTTGTTATTTGGGTTATAATGGGGTATTAAAGTGTTGTTATATATTATCATTGTTATAAGACTAAAAACATTTGTATGATCTATTTTTGTTCATTCAGAGATAAGAAACTCTTAAGCTACCCATAGACGTATGTCACATTGAACGACGTAATTCGTCTTCTTTCTCTTGATCTCTTTCTTTTTCTTATTATCTTAATAGTTACTTTGTAAGCGTATTCAGGATGTTGGGATAGGTTTCAACACCAATAAGTACGGTTTATTGTTTTGATTTACACTATTTTTTTAGTAATCGTTGTTGTCATTGTTAACTCTTTGCTCAAGTGGTATGATGTTGGTGTAATATACATTATTATGTCCGTACTAGCATTTTGGAATGTATATGCATGCGGTCAATCAAATTGGTCTGTTGCATCCACTTAAGGTAAAGTGACTATCATCACTTTTAGTGCATGGGCAAGATCTTCTCATGATATTCTAGCAGATGATTGTATGTGGAATGATAATGAATATTATGCTGACGGATTTGATATGATGTAGGAGTTTAAGACAAGTTACATGAGATTAGCCTTACCTAGGAATATATTAGCAAGCCAAATATTTGGAATGATCATGGATTCCATATTATCTCCTTTTACTTATTGGTTACGTTTGAGATGGCTTCAATTCTTATTTTGTGCGTTACGATTTCTTATGTTATTTGGGTTATAATGGGTATTAAAGTGTTGTTATATTTCATCATTGTTATAAGACTAAAAATATTTGTATCATTTATTTTTGCTCATTCAGAGATAAGAAATTCTTAAGCTACCCATAGACGTATGTCACATTGAACGACGTAATTCGTCTTCTTTCTCTTGATCTCTTTCTTTTTCATATTATCATAATAGTTACTTTATAAGGGTATTCAGGATGTTGGGATAGGTTTTAACAACAATAAGTACGGTTTATTGTTTTGATTTACACTATTTTTTCAGTAATCATTATTGTCATTGTTAACCCTTTGCTCAAGTGATATGATGTTGGTTTAATATACATTATTGTTACCATACTAGCATTTTGGAATGTATTTGAATGCGGTTAATCAAATTGGTCCGTTGCAGCCACTTATGGTAAAGTGACTATCATCGCTTTTAGTGCATGGGCAAGAACTTCTCATAATGTTCTACCACTTGATTGCATGTGGAATGATAATGAGTATTATGTTAACGGATTTGATATGATGTAGGAGTTAAGACAAGTTACATGACATTAGCCTTACCTAGGAGTATATTAGCAAGCCAAATATTTGGAATGACCATAGATTCCGTATTATCTCCTTTTACTTATTGGTTACTTTTGAGATGCCTTAAATTCTTATTTTGTCTGTTACTATTTCATTTGTTATTTGGGTTATAATGGGGTATTAAAGAGTTGTTATATTTTATCATTGTTATAAGATTAAAAGCATTTGTATCATCTATTTTTGCTCATCCAGAGATAAGAAACTCTTAAGCTACCCATAGACGTATGCACATTGAACCATGTAATTCGTCTTTTTTCTCTTGATCTCTTTCTTTTTCATATTATCATAATAGTTTCTTTGTAAGGGTATTCAAGATGTTGGGATAGGTTTCAACAACAATTAGTACGGTTTATTATTTTGATTTACACTATTTTTTTAGTAATCATTATTGTCATTATTAACCCTTTGCTCAAGTGGTATGATGTTGGTGTAATATACATTATTGTGTCCATACTAGCATTTTGGAATGTATATGAATGTGGTCAATCAAATTGCTCCGTTGCACCCACTTTTGGTAAAGTGACTATCATCACTTTTAGTGCATGGGCAAGATATTCTCTTGATGTTCTAGCACTTGATTGTATGTGGAATGATAATGAATATTCTGTTGACGGATTTGATATGACCTAGGAATTTAAGACAAGTTAAATGAGATTAGCTTTACCGAGGAATATATTAGCAAGCCAAATATTTGGAATGATCATGGATTCCATATTATCTCCTTTTACTTATTGGTTACTTTTGAGATGCCTTGAATTCTTATTTTGTGCGTTACGATTTCATATGTTATTTAGGTTATAATGGGGTATTAAAGTGTTGTTATATTTCATCATTGTTATAAGGCGAAAAACATTTGTATCATTTATTTTTGCTTATTCAGAGATAAGAAACTCTTAAGCTACCCATAGACGTATGTCACATTGAACGACGTAATTCGTCTTCTTTCTCTTAATCTCTTTCTTTTTCATATTATCATAATAGTTACTTTGTAAGGGTATTCAGGATGTTGGGATAGGTTTTAACACCGATTAGTACGGTTTATTGTTTTGATTTACACTATTTTTTTAGTAATCATTACTGTCATTGTTAACCCTTTGCTCAAGTGATATGATGTTGGTTTAATATACATTATTGTTTCCATACTAGCGTTTTGGAATGTATTTGAATGCGGTTAATCAAATTGGTCCGTTGCAGCCACTTATGGTAAAGTGACTATCATCGCTTTTAGTGCATGGGCAAGATCTTCTCATAATGTTCTACCACTTGATTGCATGTGGAATGATAATGAGTATTATGTTAACGGATTTGATATGATGTAGGAGTTAAGACAAGTTACATGACTTTAGCCTTACCTAGGAATATATTAGCAAGCCAAATATTTGGAATGACCATAGATTCCGTATTATCTCCTTTTACTTATTCGTTACTTTTGAGATGCCTTGAATTCTTATTTTGTCTGTTACTATTTCATTTGTTATTTGGGTTATAATGGGGTATTAAAGGGTTGTTATATTTTATCATTGTTATAAGACTAAAAGCATTTGTATCATCTATTTTTGCTCATCCAGAGATAAGAAACTCTTAAGCTACCCATAGACGTATGTCACATTGAACCATGTAATTCGTCTTTTTTCTCTTGATCTCTTTCTTTTGCATATTATCATAATAGTTTCTTTGTAAGGGTATTCAAGATGTTGGGATAGGTTTCAACAACAATTAGTACGGTTTATTGTTTTGATTTACACTATTTTTTTAGTAATCATTATTGTCATTATTAACCATTTGCTCAAGTGGTATGATGTTGGTGTAATATACATTATTGTGTCCATACTAGCATTTTGGAATGTATATGAATGTGGTCAATCAAATTACTCCGTTGCACCCACTTTTGGTAAAGTGACTATCATCACTTTTAGTGCATGGGCAAGATATTCTCTTGATGTTCTAGCACTTGATTGTATGTGGAATGATAATGAATATTCTGTTGACGGATTTGATATGATCTAGGAGTCTAAGACAAGTTAAATGAGAGTAGCTTTACCGAGGAATATATTAGCAAGCCAAATATTTGGAATGGTCATGGATTCCATATGATCTCCTTTTACTTATTGGTTACTTTTGAGATGCCTTGAATTCTTATTTTTTGCGTTACGATTTCATAAGTTATTTAGGTTATAATGGGGTATTAAAGTGTCGTTATATTTCATCATTGTTATAAGGCTAAAAACATTTGTATCATTTATTTTTGCTCATTCAGAGATAAGAAACTCTTAAGCTACCCATAGACGTATGTCACATTGAACGACGTAATTCGTCTTCTTTCTCTTGATCTCTTTCTTTTTCATGTTATCATAATAGTTACTTTGTAAGGGTATTCAGGATGTTGGGATAGGTTTTAACACCAATAAGTACGGTTTATTGTTTTGATTTACACTATTTTTTTAGTAATCATTACTGTCATTGTTAACCCTTTTCTCAAGTGATATGATGTTGGTTTAATATACATTACTGTTTCCATACTAGCGTTTTGGAATGTATTTGAATGCGGTTAATCAAATTGGTCCGTTGCAGCCATTTATGGTAAAATGACTATCATCGCTTTTAGTGCATCGGCAAGATTTCTCATAATGTTCTACCACTTGATTGTATGTGGAATGATAATGAGTATTATGTTAACGGATTTGATATGATGTAGGAGTTAAGACAAGTTACATGACATTAGCCTTACCTAGGAATATATTAGCAAGCCAAATATTTGGAATGACCATAGATTCCGTATTATCTCCTTTTACTTATTGGTTACTTTTGAGATGCCTTGAATTCTTATTTTGTCTGTTACTATTTCATTTGTTATTTGGGTTATAATGGGGTATTAAAGGGTTGTTATATTTTATCATTGTTATAAGACTAAAAGCATTTGTATCATCTATTTTTGCTCATCCAGAGATAAGAAACTCTTAAGCTACCCATAGACGTATGTCACATTGAACCATGTAATTCGTCTTTTTTCTCTTGATCTCTTTCTTTGCATATTATCATAATAGTTTCTTTGTAAGGGTATTCAAGATGTTGGGATAGGTTTCAACAACAATTAGTACGGTTTATTGTTTTGATTTACCCTATTTTTTTAGTAATCATTATTGTCATTATTAACCCTTTGCTCAAGTGGTATGATGTTGGTGTAATATACATTATTGTGTCCATACTAGCATTTTGGAATGTATATGAATGTGGTCAATCAAATTGCTCCGTTGCACCCACTTTTGGTAAAGTGACTATCATCACTTTTAGTGCATGGGCAAGATATTCTCTTGATGTTCTAGCACTTGATTGTATGTGGAATGATAATGAATATTGTGTTGACGGATTTGATATGATCTAGGAGTTTAAGACAAGTTAAATGAGATTAGCTTTACCGAGGAATATTTTAGCAAGCCAAATATTTGGAATGATCATGGATTCCATATTATCTCCTTTTACTTATTGGTTACTTTTGAGATGCCTTGAATTCTTATTTTGTGCGTTACGATTTCATATGTTATTTAGGTTATAATGGGGTATTAAAGTGTTGTTATATTTCATCATTGTTATAAGGCTAAAAACATTTGTATCATTTATTTTTGTTCATTCAGAGATAAGAAACTCTTAAGCTACCCATAGACGTATGTCACATTGAACGACGTAATTCTTCTTCTTTCTCTTGATCTCTTTCTTTTTCATATTATCATAATAGTTACTTTGTAAGGGTATTCAGGATGTTGGGATAGGTTTTAACACCAATAAGTACGGTTTATTGTTTTGATTTACACTATTTTTTTAGTAATCATTACTGTCATTGTTAACCCTTTGCTCAAGTGATATGATGTTGGTTTAATATACATTATTGTTTCCATACTAGCGTTTTGGAATGTATTTGAATGCGGTTAATCAAATTGGTCCGTTGCAGCCACTTATGGTAAAGTGACTATCATCGCTTTTAGTGCATAGGCAAGATCTTCTCATAATGTTCTACCACTTGATTGCATGTGGAATGATAATGAGTATTATGTTAACGGATTTGATATGATGTAGTAGTTAAGACAAGTTACATGACATTAGCCTTACCTAGGAATATATTAGCAAGCCAAATATTTGGAATGACCATAGATTCCGTATTATCTCCTTTTACTTATTGGTTACTTTTGAGATGCCTTGAATTCTTATTTTGTCTGTTACTATTTCATTTGTTATTTGGGTTATAATGGGGTATTAAAGGGTTGTTATATTTTATCATTGTTATAAGACAAAAAGAATTTGTATCATCTATTTTTGCTCATCCAGAGATAAGAAACTCTTAAGCTACCCATAGACGTATGTCACATTGAACCATGTAATTCGTCTTTTTTCTCTTGATCTCTTTCTTTTGCATATTATCATAATAGTTTCTTTGTAAGGGTATTCAAGATGTTGGGATAGGTTTCAACAACAATTAGTACGGTTTATTGTTTTGATTTACACTATTTTTTTAGTAATCATTATTGTCATTATTAACCCTTTGCTCAAGAGGTATGATGTTGGTGTAATATACATTATTGTGTCCATACTAGCATTTTGGAATGTATATGAATGTGGTCAATCAAATTACTCCGTTGCACCCACTTTTGGTAAAGTGACTATCATCACTTTTAGTGCATGGGCAAGATATGAGTGAAAGGGTTTGTACCTGCAAAAGGCACTCCAACGCTCAAGTCAGCAAGGGCACAGAAATCTAGGGTAATTAATGAACAGTGACGTTACCTTTTGACCTGAGCTATTTATACTGACATTCGTGGGCCCTGGACCTTATGGGCCCTGTAAAGACTTACCGTGCTAGGTAATACTTCTTAATCAGTTAATTAACCTTTGATGGTTTATTAATGATAACTAATAGAGATGAGCCGAACCAGGTAACCGATTGGCGATCGGCCACCTGATTCGGCCTTTCGGCGACCGATAAGAAGGTGGCTAAACATCCCTACCCGTACACTGCCCCCCAGCCTTGAAGGAAAACGGATTTTTCTTTAAGGGTAAAATGGAGATGGCGGTTAGGGTAAGATGAAGAGGCGTGCATTTATAACCGTTGGATCTCGGAAATCAAACGGTTATAAGTTTTCAACACTTTTAAAATTTCCCGCTTTCCTTCAAATCTATAAATAGGTTAAACTGTAGGGCCATTCGCACGCATTATTCTAATCCGAGTTGTGCTAATCCGAGCGCTTAGGAGCCGATCCGATTGTCCCTCGTGCTTTTGTGAAGAGATTGGTAAGTTTTTATTACCATGGTTGATACTTCAAGTTCCTCGGCTGACAGCTCTCGGTCATCGTCCTCCGAGGGGTCCTCGTCCAGTAGATCAAGCCACTCCAAATTGACTCAGTCCCCTATTGATGCCGAAATACTAGATGAAGGCAACGATTCTTCAGAAGGAACTTCTACTAGTGGACGTGAAGAAGTCGAAGAAAAAACAACTCGGGTAGCAACCCGTCAACGATACGGCCCCTCCGATGTGCCTGGATACGAATGGGTGAACGGGGAAGTCACTTCTTATTATTCTCGGTATCAAGATACGCAGATGATTACTAATCTTCTAGATTATACAAACTGTCTGAACTTTGATACCAACGAAAATCCCTATCCGATTGGGATTCGGTCATGCCGAAATAATGCCTTTCCAAACCCTGACATGGTCTGCCTTGATCAAAGTGGTGGAAAGATGGAATCATTCTACATATATGACTGTCTTCTTCGGGATCTCAAAGTCAAATTTCCATTTGACGAGTTTACTATAGGAGTGCTGAGAGTGTTGAACGTGGCCCCTACTCAATTGCATCCTAACAGCTGGGCGCAACTACAGGGCTTCAAACACCTGTGCAAATGTCTCCATATTAAACCTTCTCCACTTCTTTTTCTATACTTCTATTCGTCCCGACCGACTATTTTGGCGAAATGGCACTCCCTAAGCCGAGTAAGCGATCGACTTTTGTTGGATAGTTTTACTTCATCGTATAAGAATTTCAAGGCCGGATTTTTCCGAGTGACCATACGGCCGAACGGGCGACGCTTCTTTTTTGATGACGATGGGAAGAGCCTATTCCCTTTATACTGGACCCGTACCCCTCGGCCCTACGATGTAGTGCCGAAAAAGATGCTGACAGCCGAAGAACGAATAGACTTAAAATTATTAATGCGCCTTC
Organism: Cajanus cajan; assembly: GCF_000230855.2. Lineage (NCBI taxonomy): Eukaryota > Viridiplantae > Streptophyta > Magnoliopsida > Fabales > Fabaceae > Cajanus > Cajanus cajan. Next base: position 38,658,423 of record NC_138517.1, on the reverse strand, counting down.
CTCGGCGTTTGCCAACTAGGTCGCTTATCAATTTGATAGTGTCTCCTCGTTGGTGGGCCGACCTAATTGGTATGCTGTCTGTCCTCTCACCTTTATCATCATAATTCCTATTGATGTTTACTTAACTTTTCTTGCAGGAATCATGGCTAAGAGTGGTGCTGATGACCTGAATATTCGACATCTTCTTGCTGCAAGAGTGAAGGAGGCTCGGCAGTCGGGGGAAATCGGCACTTCGGCTGTTGCATCTTCCCCCCGTCCCAACACTGATAACCGATTGCCCCCTCCTCTGGAACGCAAAAAGAAGGGCAAAAAGGGGAAGGAAGTCGCCCGAGAACACAAGAAAAGGAAGGGTTCTGACGATCAACCGGAGCGATCCAAGAAGGCTAAGTCAATGCCTGAGTCTTCTCCGAACCAAACCATTATTGTGGTGCCTCCTCCATTGATGTCTTGGTCATTTCTGAGCGAGGATACTCCCTCCGAATCAGTGATTCGGTCTGATCTTGTCTCTCCATTTGGGCAAGAATTTTTATCATCTTTGGATGTGAGAACAAAGTGGAGATTATTTTGCGAGGTACAGACACGCTCTTTAGCTCTGGCTCATCACCTCGCCATGGAACCTCTAACAACTCTTCCGCCCAAGCTCCCTTAGCATCCCCCAACCGTTTCTTCAGTTCGCCAAGTATTACTTTGTTTGCTGCTTCGGCCTGCCCATTAGCTTGCGGGTGTTCAACCGAGGTAAACCTGTGCTTGATACCGAGATCCTGGATGAACCGATTAAGTTTCTGATCGGTGAACTGTAAACCATTATCAGTAACAAGTGCATATGGGATGCCGAAGCGAGTAATGATATTTTTCCATAAAAATTTTTGAACATTGGCAGCTGTGATACTGGCAAGTGGCTCGGCCTCGACCCATTTTGTGAAATAATCCACAGCTACCAATAGAAACTTGCACTGTCCTTTGGCGATCGGGAAGGGACCTAGAATGTCCATACCCCACATCGCGAATGGCCACGGTGAGCTTATGCCGTGAAGTTCTTCAGCCGAAGCATGAATGAGGTTTCCATGTTGTTGGCAAGATGTGCAATGTTTGACAAACTTCAAACAATCATTCCGGAGAGTAGGCCAATAGTATCCAGCGCGAAGCACCTTGGCAGCCAAAGTTCTTCCTCCCGAGTGAAAACCGCATATGCCTTCATGGATTTCTCTTAGAATATAATCAGCCTGTTCGACCTCAACACACTTCAACAATGGGACCGAGAATCCTCTTTTGTATAGCTCTCCACCCACCATGGTATACCTAGCAGCCTGAGTCCGAAGCTTTCTAGCAGCCAATGAGTCAGTCGACACTCTTCCATGTTGAAGATAATCTACCATATCAGTAATCCAGGTCCGACTGGACCTCTCGGTTGCCAAACATTCGGCAGTGACCATACTTGGAGCTTCAAGATCTAAGTGTAGCGTGGTTCTCAGTTGGCCGGGTTTTCGCGTGCTACTTGCCAACCGAGCCAACTGATCTGCTCTTCCGTTACGCTCTCTGGGCGTGTGCTTTACTTGAACTTCTTCAAATGTGTCACGCATTCTTTGAAACAAGTGATAATATTTCAATAAGTTTGCATCTTTTACTTGAAAATTATTATTCACTTGCTCGGCTACAACTTTTGAATCTGTCCAGCATTCCAACCGGCTAACCCCAATTTCTCGGGCCAACCTTAACCCTGCCAGCAGTGCTTCATATTCAACTTGGTTATTTGAGGCTTTAAACGCAAATCGTAACGACTGTTCAAGAACTAATCCTGTAGGTCCTTCTAAAATTATACCAGCTCCACTGCCTTGGTTATTAGAAGAACCATCCACATGCATCGTCCATAAATCATTCTCAAAACAGCCCTTTGGCTGTAATTCATTGACAAAATCTGCCAAATATTGAGACTTGATCGGCCCTCGAGGCTCAAATACAATGTCAAACTCTGATAATTCAATCGACCAAGCCATCATTCTTCCTGCCAATTCTGGTTTGCGCAATACCTTAGATATCGGACAATTGGTTCGAACAACAACGTGGTGACTCTGAAAATACTGTTGGAGACGCCGAGCGGTATGGACAAGGCCTAGTGCCACCTTTTCCAAAAGTTGGTACCTCGTTTCAGCTTCTTGTAGCATTCGGCTAATAAAATAAATAGGTTGTTGTCCATCTTTTTCTTGAACTAGAACGGTACTTATTGCATCATTAGAGACACACAAGTAGACCACAATCGGTAACTGCAAGTCGGGTTTTGACAGTATAGGCGGCGAACCGAGACGCTCCTTTAAAGTTCGAAAGGCCTCTTCACATTCGTCAGACCATTCAAACTTTTTTGATTTTCTCAGCAATGCCACAACAAGTTTGGTTATTTCGGCCAAACAAGGGAGGAATCGTGACAACGCTGTAAGCCGACCTGTTAACTGCTGGACCTGTTTGAGGCTTTGAGGACTTATCATGTTGATGATTGCCATACATTTGTCGGGATTAGCTTCAATACCCCTTGCCGACAGCATAAAGCCGAGGAACTTTCCCCCAGACACTTCAAACACGCACTTCTCCGGGTTGAGTCTCATATCATACTTGCGTAACTGCTGGAATGCCTCTGATAAGTCTAGCACATGCCGATCGACATTTATGGATTTAACAACCATATCATCTACGTACACCTCCATGTTCCTACCTATCTGGTGCTGAAAAACTTTGTTCATCAATCTCTGATATGTTGCCCCTGCGTTTTTCAACCCAAAAGGCATTACTTGATAACAGTAATTGGCCGAATCAGTGATGAAAGCTGTTTTTTCTTCATCTTGGGTATGCATGGGGATTTGGTTATACCCCGAATAAGCATCAAGAAAAGTTAAAATTCCATAACCCGAGGCGCCATCAACTAATCGATCTATGTTTGGGAGCGGATAGGCATCCTTAGGACATGCCTTATTGAGACTTGTGTAATCAGTGCACATTCTCCACTTCCCATTCGACTTTTTTACCATCACCACATTCGCTAACCAAGTAGTGTAGTGGACTTCCCGAATAAATCCGGCATCAAGTAACTTAGCAACCTCCATTTCAACTGCAAGCTTTCTTTCTGTCCCCCATCTTCCTTTTACGCTGCGCAATTGGTTTAGCCTCGGCACAGATTGATAACTTATGACACATGACCTTGGGATCCACTCCAGGCATGTCGGAAGGCGTCCATGCGAAAAGATCTTTATTTTCCATTATAACCCTACATAGGGCCGAACAGTGTTCCTCATTCATATCGGCACCGATGTACGTAACCTGGTCAGGATATGCACCTATCTGAAAATGTACTTTTGACTCTACTGGCTCCACACGCTCTTCGTTGTTCATTCTTGGATCAAGATCCCATACATGCTGCTCTACTAATGCCGAAACATTCACGTCGTGTGCTCTTTTTGATTTCGATTTCCTTTCTTCCATCTGTTCGACACGTAGACTAGCATAATAACACTCCCTAGCAGCCTTTTGATCGGCATGAATTGTAATTACATTTCCTTTGTCAGACGGAAACTTCATTGCCAAATGTGGCATTGAGACAATGGCCCCTAATGCATTTAAAGATGGTCTGCCGAGGAGAATATTATACGAAGTGTTAGCATCAACCACAATATACTTCACTTGAACCTCTCTACTTTCCTTTTCATCAAAACAAAATCGTGTGAAAAGTTTTATATATCCCCTGGTACTGACTCTTTCTCCTGCAAAGCCGACCAACGGATCATCATAAGGGAGCAATTCTTTTTCAGAAATACCCAACTGCTTGAATGTGTTCCAATATAATATATCCGCCGAACTGCCCTGGTCGATCAATGTTTTCTTGACGATGCAATTGTGTATTTCTACACTAATAACCATCGGATCGTCCTGCTCAGGATCAATGCCTTTGAAGTCAGCATCGGTGAATGTTATTGTTGGTAACCGCCGAGAAGGCTGTCCATGAATGGAATTTACCGATCGGATGGCTCGAAGATGCCTCTTCCGAGCCGAAGAAGTTGTGCCTCCACCTGCAAATCCCCCTGCAATAGTATTAATGACTCTCCTATGCGAAGGTGCCGAGTCATCTTTTCGTTCGCGTGATCTACTTCTGTCACGCCGAGCTCTATCAGAGGTTCTATCGGAACGATCTTGCCTGTACCGATCTTGATATTTGGGTTGATATGTGCGAGTTTGGGACGAACCTGACCTGTCCACAAAGTTATGCAACTTACCCTGCTTAATCAAATCTTCAATTTTGTCTCTAAGGGCCGCACATTCATCAGTTGAGTGTCCCCGATTACGATGATATCGGCAAGATTTACTAGTATCGGCCCGTGGTGGAGTGGATGCTCTCTTCGGAATTATTAACACTTCGGAAGCCAAAGCTTGTTCAAGTACTACCGAACGACTAGTGTTGAGTGGAGTGTATTGGGTGTATTTTGGACCCCGACTAGGCCGATCCCGAAGAGATATCTCCTTCCCTCGCCCCCTGTATGGTTGTTCTATCTGCTTGTCTACCTTGCCAGAAGATTCAACTCGGGCCTGACTACGATATTCTGCCAATTCCTCCATCTGCATATATTTATCAGCCCTTCTTCTTAAATCATCCATGTCCAAAGGAGGCTTTTTACAGATACTATTAACGAACGGTCCTGGTTTTAATGTGGTTGTGAGATGATGCAATGCAACAGCAGGATTAAGATCTCAAATTTCCAACGCAGCCTTATTAAACCGATCCATAAATGTCCGAAGAGACTCCTTCTTATCCTGCCTGATACCAACCAGAGACAAAGATGTTAGACTATGAGGGCGACTTGTCGCAAATTGAATAGTAAATTATGAAGACAATGTGTTGAACGAGTCAATGGAATTGGGTGGGAGACGAGTGAACCAACTGAGAGCTCTGCCCTTAAGAGACGTGGGAAAAATCCTACACAACGCAGCATCATCTGTTGTACTCAAGGTTACCTGTGTCAGAAAAACATCTAAATGCTCATCAGGATCAGTAGTACCATCATATTTGTCAATGGGCAAAGCCTTCCAATTATCCATTAAAGGGAGTTGCATAATGGAAGGGGTAAAAGGGTGCCGGTGTGATCCGACAGTGGTCATATCTGCCGGACGACCCACAGTGGGTAAAGCTGAAGGAAACTTCTCAGGGGCTACTGCCGAAGCATGAGGAGCCGACGTATGTACCGCGTGAGACTGGTACGATCCCTGAGTTTGTGTGTTAGTAACATAAGTAGGTTTCCATGTTGTATCCTGACTTTTCAACGCTTCATTCTCAGCCCTCAAGGCCGAAAGCTCTCTTGCATCCTTCTCTCTTTGTTGTTTCATTAATTCCATTTCTTGTTTCAGCAAACGCACTGTTTCAGAGAGATCGGTTTCATCCACCAATTCCACATGCTCCTCAATGGGACGATCTTGCGTGTTTGTTCTCCTAGTTATCGGCATCGTTCTTCTCAACAAACTTCCAACCAACTTCGTTCGGCCCCACGGTGGGCGCCAAATGTACCTGTATAAGGATACACCAATAGTCTTCCTGTGTTCTGAAGGCCGAACGAATGCTCCAATCCGATATGAGTGAAAGGGTTTGTACCTGCAAAAGGCACTCCAACGCTCAAGTCAGCAAGGGCACAGAAATCTAGGGTAATTAATGAACAGTGACGTTACCTTTTGACCTGAGCTATTTATACTGACATTCGTGGGCCCTGGACCTTATGGGCCCTGTAAAGACTTACCGTGCTAGGTAATACTTCTTAATCAGTTAATTAACCTTTGATGGTTTATTAATGATAACTAATAGAGATGAGCCGAACCAGGTAACCGATTGGCGATCGGCCACCTGATTCGGCCTTTCGGCGACCGATAAGAAGGTGGCTAAACATCCCTACCCGTACACTAGCATTTTGTAATGTATATGAATACGGTCAATCAAATCGGTCCGTTGCATCCAGTTATGGTAAAGTGACTATCATCACTTTTAGTGCATGGGCAAGATCTTCTCATGATGTTCTAGCACTTGATTGTATGTGGAATGATAATGAATGTTATGTTGACGGATTTGATAAGATGTAGGAATTTTAGACAAGTTACATGAGATTAGCTTTACCGAGGAATATATTAGCAAGCCAAATATTTGGAATTATCATAGATTCCATATTATCTTCTTTTACTTATTGGTTATTTTTGAGATGCTTTGACTTCTTATTTTATCCGTTACTATTTCATTTGTTATTTGGGTTATAATGGGGTATTAAAGTGTTGTTATATATTATCATTGTTATAAGACTAAAAACATTTGTATCATCTATTTTTTCTCATTCAGAGATAAGAAACTCTTAAGCTACCCATAGACGTATGTCAGTTTGAATCACGTAATTCGTCTTATTTCTCTTGATCTCTTTCTTTTGCATATTATCATAATAGTTACTTTGTAAGGGTATTCAGGATGTTGGGATAGGTTTCAACACCAATTAGTACGGTTTATTGTTTTGATTTACACTATTTTTTTTGTAATCATTATTGTCATTGTTAACCCTTTGCTCAAGTGATATGATGTTGGTGTAATATACATTATTGTGTCCATACTAGCATTTTGGAATGTATATGAATGCGGTCAATCAAACTGGTCCGTTGTAGCCACTTATGGTAAAGTGACTATCATCACTTTTAGTGCATGGGCAAGATCTTCTAACAATGTTCTAGCATTTGATTATATGTGGAATGATAATGAATATTATGTTAACGGATTTGATATGATGTAGGAGTTAAGACAAGTTACATGACATTAGCTTTACCGAGGAATATATTAGTAAGCCAAATATTTGGAATGATTATAGATTCCATATTATCTCCTTTTACTTATTGGATACTTTTGAGATGCCTTGAATTCTTATTTTGTCCATTACTATTTCATTTGTTATTTGGGTTATAATGGGGTATTAAAGTGTTGTTATATATTATCATTGTTATAAGACTAAAAATATTTGTATCATCTATTTTTGCTCATTCAGAGATAAGAAACTCTTAAGCTACCCATAGACGTATGTCACTTTGAATCGCGTAATTCGTCTTCTTTCTCTTGATCTCTTTCTTTTGCATATTATCATAATAGTTACTTAGTAAGGGCATTCAGGATGTTGGGATAGTTTTCAACACCAATTAGTACGATTTATTGTTTTGATTTACACTATTTTTTTAGTAATCATTATTGTCATTGTTAACTCTTTGCTCAAGTGGTATGATGTTGGTGTAATATACATTATTGGGTCCATATTAGCATTTTGTAATGTATATGAATGCGGTCAATCAAATCGGTCCGTTGCATCCAGTTATGGTAAAGTGACTATCATCACTTTTAGTGCATGGGCAAGATCTTCTCATGATGTTCTAGCACTTGATTGTATGTGGAATGAAAATGAATGTTGTGTTGACGGATTTGATAAGATGTAGGAGTTTTAGACAAGTTACATGAGATTAGCTTTACCGAGGAATATATTAGCAAGCCAAATATTTGGAATGATCATAGATTCCATATTATCTTCTTTTACTTATTGGTTATTTTTTAGATGCTTTGACTTCTTATTTTATCCGTTACTATTTCATTTGTTATTTGGGTTATAATGGGGTATTAAAGTGTTGTTATATATTATCATTGTTATAAGACTAAAAACATTTGTATCATCTATTTTTGCTCATTCAGAGATAAGAAACTCTTAAGCTACCCATAGAAGTATGTCAGTTTGAATCACGTAATTCGTCTTCTTTCTCTTGATCTCTTTCTTTTTCATATTATCATAATAGTTACTTTGTAAGGGTATTCAGGATGATGGGATAGGTTTCAACACCAATTAGTATGGTTTATTGTTTTGATTTACACATTTTTTTTAGTAATCATTATTGTCATTGTTAACCCTTTGCTCAAGTGGTATGATGTTGATGTAATATACATTATTGTGTCCATACTTGCATTTTGGAATGTATATGAATGCGGTCAATCAAATTGGTCTGTTGCACCCACTTATGGTAAAGTGACTATCATCAGTTTTAGTGCATGGGCAAGATCTTCTCATGATGTTCTAGTACTTGATTGTATGTGGAATGATAATGAATATTATGTTAACGGATTTGATATGATGTAGAAGTTTAAGAAAAGTTACATGAGATTAGCTTTACCAAGGAATATATTAGCAAGTCAAATATTTGGAATGATCATAGATTCCATATTATCTCCTTTTACTTATTGGTTACTTTTGAGATGCCTTGAATTCTTATTTTGTCCGTTACTATTTCATTTGTTATTTGGGTTATAATGGGGTATTAAAGTATTGTTATATTTTATCATTGTTATAAGGATAAAAACATGTGTATCATATATTTTTGCTCATTCAGAGATAAGAAACTTTTAAGCTACCCATTGATGTATGTTACATTGAACCACGTAATTCATCTTCTTTCTCTTGATCTCTTTCTTTTGCATATTATCATAATAGTTACTTTGTAAGGGCATTCAGGATGTTGGGATACCTGGCTCTACATATCCTATCCCTTATGGTCTTATTTATCGCAACATATCAATATTTGAAGTAAATGGCTTCTTTCATTTTCCAAAACATTGTCTCACCCTTTGCCTTGCATTCTTTTTTGGAGCAATGATCATTAATCTTATTCCAGATAGTGTAGATCAAAAATGGGTCAAGTTTATTCCTAATCCTATGGTTATGTTAATAAGTGTCTATTCCGTGATATCTGTGTTGTTGGTTTGATTATGTTTATTTGGTAGAAGATTGACGGTATTAACGCAAATGCATTTGCATTGATTGTAACTTATGCATTGATTTGTGATGAAGGATTATGGACAATTTATAGTTCTTTACTGACTTTTTGGATAATAAAATACCTATTTGTATGAAAGTTTTATCCAAAGAGGAAATGAAAAAGTTGGGGATATGAAGATGTCCTTGATTGCAGTTTCGCCATTTTAATTTTTTTTTAAATGCAACTCAAGACTAGCAGTTTATAATGTCTTTTTGACTCTTTATTTTAATTAATGAATATTATTTTAAATATTGTCATTTGATTCATCATTGAGCTTGTTAATGAAGGTTATCATTTGTTTGTGCTTGTTTAGAAAGAGTTAGCTTATTTATAGTATGTTTGACTCTTTCTTTCATTGTAGAGGAAGCTCTGCAAGAGGCATAATTTTGATATTAAGAAGATACGTCTTTAATAGCTTCACCTTTTGTACATTGAAAAAACAAGTCAATTAACATGTGAGAAGGTTAACATATCACAATATGCGAAAGGTTTTAAGAGAAACCGTTTCATATTTTTGTTAATGTGTTTTCTTTCCACCTTTTCAAAGCATTTTGTTTCCACACTTTGGTTGTTACTGTCTGACCATAATCCATTCCTACTACTCTCATTTTACATTTTGGCATGTGCCTTATTTAGTTAAGTTGTTTTTCATTTTTCAATATATTTTGAAACATGATAGAGGAAAAGTGTGGTTGTCTTTTATAATATAATCCTCTCCTTTCAAATCTTTGTATTGGGCTTGTACATGCCTAACAATTCTTTTTTATTTAACTTTGGGATTCATTTTGACTATGTTAACGGTGTTATAGTCTTAAATTAGTCATACAAAATTTTGAACCATTCAGTTAATTGATAGAAAGAGAGGAAAACACAAATCAATGCACAAGCTACAATTGATCCAAATGCAACTGTGTTAACACTGTCAATCTTCCAAAAAATAAACATAATTAAACCATCAACGCACATGTCGAGGGCAAAACTTTCATTCAAACACATGCTTTTATTCTCCAAAAAATCAGCAATGAACTAGAAATTGTCAATACTCCTTCACCTCAAATCAATGCACAAGCTACAATTGATCCAAATGCATCTCTGTTAACACTGTCAATCTTCCACAAAATAAACATAATCAAACCATCAACACTGAGGTTAGCGGAAATACACACAGAAGGGGGTTGAATGTGTGTGTTCGGATTCGAAGGAAAATTTTAAAGTTATTTTCAAGAGTACTTTTGGTTGGCAAATTTACGTAGAATTTTTGTCTCGTGATTTTTGTTTACCAAACCTAGTTTTCAATGTAGAAGATTAAGTAAACTAGTTTTCAGTTTGGAAAACGTTATCGTTTGGTAAAGTAGTTTTAACCATCTCAAATAGGTTTTCGTCCAAAGCTTTGTTGAAAAACGAAGTAGGCGCAAAGTATGTAATGCTGAAAAGTAAAGAGAGTGCACAGACAGTTATACTGGTTCACTTAATTTGAGCTACGTCCAGTTTCCTTCCGCATAAGGGTTCCACTAATCACAAAAGATTACAAGTATTCTCAGCCACTTCTGGCTCGTCAACTAGATGCTTGTATTCTTAACCACTTCTGATTCTACAAGTACTCTCGACCACTCCTAGCCATCGACTTCACTCACCAATGCTAGTATTCTCAACCACTTCTAGCTCACAAGTATTCTTTCTACCAACCTCTTTAGGCTTTACAATGTTGTGGGTTTTGAGTGTATGTATTACTCTAACAGAGAGGATTGAATAATTTCTACACTCACTAAGGTGCGTAACCTTAGTTTTTCTAAGATAGGTGTTTGAGTGTTTGGTTATTCTCGTAGACAGGATGAACTATTAGCAACACTCACTAAGATAAGTTATCTTAGTTTGTACACATAATCAAACCTGTGTTTTTATTCTCCAAATACACATAATCAAACCATCAACACACATGTCAAGGGCAAAAATTTCATACAAACATGTGCTTTTATTCTCCAAAAAACATAGCAATGAACAAGAAATTGTACATAATCCTTCACCAAAAATCAATGCACAAGTTACAATTGATCCAAATGTATCTGCATTAACACTAGAAATATTCCATAAAATAAACATAATCAAACCATTAACACGCATGTCAAGGACAAAACTTTCATACAAACATATGCTTTTATTCTCCAAAAGGTCAACAATGAACTAGAAATTGTCCATAATCCTTCACCGCAAATCAATGTTCAAGTTACAATTGATCCAAATACATCTCCGTTAACACTGACAATCTTCCACCAAATAAACATAATCAAACTATCAACACACATGTCAAGGGAAACACTTTCATACAAACAGGTGTTTTTATTCTCCAAAAAGTCAGCAATGAACTAGAAATTGTCCATAATCCTTCACCACAAATCAATGCACAAGTTAAAATTGATCCAAATGCATCTGCGCTAACACATGCAATCTTCCACAAAATAAACATCATCAAACCATCAACATACATGTCAAGCGCAAAACCTTTATACAAACATGTGCTTTTATTTTTCAAAAAGTCAGCAATCAACTAGAAATTTTCCATACTATTTCACCACAAATCAATGCACAAGTTACAACTTATGTAAATGCATGTGCGTTAACACTGACAGTCTACCATTGAATAAACATAATCAAACCATCAACACACATGTCAAGGGCAAAAATTTCAAACAAACATGTGCTTTTATTCTCCAAAAAGATAACAATGAACTAGAAATTGTCCATAATTCTTCACCACAAATCAATGCACAAGTTACAATTGATTCAAATGCATCTGCGTTAACAGTGGAAATCTTCCACAAAATAAACATAATCAAACCATCAACACACATGTCAAGGTCAAAACTTTCATACAAAAATGTGCTTTTATTCTCCAAAAAGTCAGTAATGAACTAGAAATTGTCCATAATCCTTCACCACAAATCAATGCACAAGTTACAATTGATGCAAACGTATCTACGTTAACACTATCAATCATCCATAAATAAACATAATTAAAAAATCAACACACGTGTCAAGGGCCAAACTTTAATTCAAATAGGTATTTTTATTCTCCAAAAAGTCAGCAATGAACTAGAAATTATCAATAATCCTGCACCACAAATAAATGCACAAGCCACAATTGATTCAAATGCAACTACGTTAACACTGTCAATCTTCCACCAAATAGACATACTTAAACCATCAACACACATGTCGAGGGCAAAACTTTCATTCAAACACGTGCTTTTATTCTCCAAAAAATCAGTAATGAACTAGAAATTGTCAATAATCCTTCATCACAAATCAATGCACAAGCTACAATTGATTCAAATGCATATACATTCACACCGTCAATCTTCCACCAAATAAACATAATCAAACCATCAACACACATGTTAAAGGCCAAACTTTAATAGAAAATGGTGTTTATGTTCTCTAAAAGGTCAATAATGAACTAGAAATTGTCCATAATACTTCACCACAAATCAATGCACAAGCTACAAATAATTCAAATGCATATGTGTTAACACCGAAAATCTTCCACCACATTAACATAATTAAACAGGCAACACACATGTCAAGGGCAAAACTTTCATTCAAACAGGTGCTTTTATTCTCCAAAAAGTCAGCAATGAACTAGAAATTGTCAATAATCCTTCACCACAAATCAATGCACAACCTACAATTGATCCAAATGCATCTGCGTTAACGCTGTCAATCTTCCACCAAATAAACATAATCAAACTATCAACATACATGTGAAGGGCAAAACTTTCATACAATCATGTGGTTTTATTCTCCAAAAAGTCAGCAATGAACTAGAAATTGTCCACAATCCTTCACCACAAACAAATGCACAAGCTACAATTGATTCAAATGCAACTGCATTAACACTATCAATCTTCCACCAAATAAACATAATTAAACCATCAACACACATGTCGAGGAAAAGACTTTCATTCAAACACGTGCTTTTATTCTCCAAAAAATTAGCAATGAACTAGAAATTTTCAATAATCCTTCACCACAAATAAATTCACAAGCTACAATTGATCCAAATGCATCTGCATTAACTTCTTCAATCTTCTTCCAAATAAACATAATCAAACCATCAATACACATGTTAAAGGCCAAACTTTAATACAAAATGGTGTTTATATTCTCGAAAAGGTCAACAATGAACTAGAAATTGACCATAATCCTTCACCTCAAATCAATGCACAACCTACAATTGATCCAAATGCATCCCTGTTAACACTGTCAATCTTTCACAAAATAAACATAATCAAACTATTAACACACATGTTGATGGAAGCACTTGGAGAAGATTGATGTTCTTCCAAGTTTCCATGCAAGGACCAAAGATGCTCCTTGAGGTTGACACATTTTGAACTTGGAAATCTCCTTTGAAGAAGCTTCAATGGAGGAGAAGCTCTTGAAGAAGGTTCGGTTACTCCTTAGCTTGTGAAGGAAGCTTGAGGAACCAAGGCAAAGTTTGAAGAACTTTGATAGAAACCTTAGAGAGAAAATTCTCTATGGTTTTTATGGACTCTTGAGTGAGAGAAATCTGAAGTTTTATTTCTCAAAATGCTCAAAAGTGAATACAAGAGTACAAATTACAAATATATAGGGAGAGGTAGCTTGTAGTGTAAGCTAACCTTAACCATGGTTCACTAGGAACCATGGTAAGATTTAGCCTAACCATCCATGGTTTCTAAAACTTGTAGGAGAAGCTAACCTTGACCATGGTTCACTTAAGAACCATGGTAAGGTCAGCCTGATAGACCATGGGCCAAGGGCCCAATCACTACAGCTATGGCTAGAAGAATTCAAGAAGAGTTGGACCTCTTGAAGACTAGTGGGCTTTTCAAGCCCAAGGTATTCTTCACTTGGACCACTCAATCATAAAGAGAAGGCCTAGTTCTACTTGTGTATATTGTATAGTTTTTACATAGTCTCTTGTATAGGTTATTTTTGCCTTTGTATTTGTGAGGTACTTTACTTGCTTTTTCTAGTGTTTGTATATTGATTTTAAGGTGGGCTACTTGGAGAGTTTAACTCCATTTAACCTCCCTAGTTGATACATTCATTTTGTATTTTTTCAGTAGGGAAAAAGGGGTGGCATTTAGCAATGCTTGAGGGTGTGTTTAGAAATTGGGCCTGAGTTGGGCCTAGGCAAAATTTTGCATATTGGACTCATTTTTCTCCTAATTTTTCATAGATTTGATTTAGCTAGGTCTCATCATCATATGATGAACCTAACTAAACCAAATCAATAATTTTTGAAACAATTCAAAGGAGAAAATGAAGCCATGGCCGCCTAGCTCCTTTACTCCTCCTTGGCCGAAATTTCCATGCTACAATCTTGGGTTTTGAAGCTTCTCCTCCAAGTTTCTAAACATTGGTAGGGTTGGCTGACCTTACCATGGTTCTTAAGTGAACCATGGTCAAGGATAGCTTCTCCTACAAGTTTTAGAAACCATGGATGGTTAGCTACACCTTACCATGGTTCCTAATGAACCATGGTTAAGGTTAGCTTCTCCTAGAAGCTACCTCTCCCTATATATTTGTAATTCTTTCACTTGTACTCACTTTTGGACATTTATGAGAATTAGAAATCAGATTTCTCTCTCATTTTTCAAGAGTCAAAACCGTGAGAACTTTCTTCTAGTTCTCTCTCAAGTTCCTTCTCCTAGAAGCTTGGTTCCTCAAGCTTGTTCACCTCTCTAAGAGGTAACCGAACCTCCTCAAAGGTGCTTCTCCTCCATTGAAGCTTCTTCAAAGGAGAATTCCAAGGTCAAAACGTGATAACCTCATGGAGCATTTTCGGTCCTTGCATGGAAGCTTGGATGAACAACAATCTTCACCAAGTGCTTCCATCAGTTTTGGTATCTAGAGCCTAGTGCTATTGAGGTTATGTGTTCCTAATTTTTTTTTCATTGAATCCATGTTGTTCCTTCCTTATGTTTGTCTAAATTTGTGTTTGCTGTATGGATCTAAGCCTAATACACATTTTGATGGATCCTATATGTCTCATATGAACTAATTGATTCATGTTTGCTTGTTCCTAATTCTTCTTGAATCAATTTTTGTGTGTGCGCCTAGGTTCTTCTCTACTTGTGCATTTTTTGTATTTTGTTTGAGTCTCTCCATTCTATAACATGTGTCCATGATTGGACAACATTCATTGAGCATAGATTTTGTTTTTGAATCACTTGTTTTGTCATAGAAGTCATGTGTAGTCCTTTTACATGTTGAAACTTCCTAGACTAGCTTGTTTGACCTAATTTTCTTTGTGTTGTTTGTGTCCGAAATTCTTGTGTCTTTTGCTTATTAAATATGAACCTTACTACATGTGCTTTTTCTTTACATGTTTGAGTTCTTAATTTTCTATTAGTTCTAGCAAATTTCCTAGAGTTAGGTTTCTATTATGTCTTGTTAAAAGTTTTGTCAAAAAAATTCATAAACTAATTCCTATTAGATTTTCCTTGAGTCATATGTGTGTCTGAAACCTATTGAAAATTTTAAAACATTAAAGCAGAGGTGCAAGTGTTCTAAATTCATGAGAAAAACAAAAGAATGAGTGCTTAAAAATTTGACCTAAAAACACTACAAAATTGTGAAGCACTAGTTACAAAATGCATGTGAACACCTCTTGTTTTGTGTGAAATTTTTGCTGCAGTTTTTAGTAGCCTAAATCCGAGACTTATATGTGTTAAAAAGGCATTTGAACTCCTGATCATTAAAAGAAAAATAAGTGAAAAATATTTTACAAAAAGAAAAGAAAGAAAATAGCAAAAGAAAAAGCCAAAAGGAGTGAAAAACCTAGTGAAACTAGTTCTCGGTTTTGGTGAAGCTTTGCCTTAAATATTTTCAGTCCAGCCACATAATTTGTGTCTTATTTTTGTTTCTAATCTTAGCTTTGTTTTTTTAATCCATTCTAGTGCCTTTGATAGGTTATCTTTTGTGTGCTAGCTTCCTAAAATTGCCTTAATTGTTGCTTGTCATTTTTGTGGAATTCCTTCTAGTCTTGTCTCATTTTCTTCCACCAATTGGTGTAGCTGTTCCTAATTGTTCCTTTTCAGTTTTTGAACTAATATTCCAGCATCTTAAGGTGTGTTGAGTGCCTCTTGCAAGGTGTTGAAGGCCAAGTTCAAGGTTAGCCAAATTGAAGGACTTTGGTGGTGACCTAAGAGCTTGTTTCTCATTGGATTGGATTCTTGGAAATTCAAACACCTAGGAGTAACCATCATCAAGGTTGCTTCTAAAGAGGAGTGAAACACATTGAGAGGCTGCAAGCTAGGTGGCTGAATTGGAGAAAGAAGGAGCAAAAATTTTTGTGAAAATTTTGTGAAGAATTTAGTAACAAATTTAGTGACGGAAATTTTTCTTCAAAAATTTCAATACCAAATCCGTCACTAAAGTTGTCACTAAATTAGTGGCTGATTTTTGTTTCTAAAATTCTTGGTGCAGCCACTAAATTTTCTTTAAATGAATTTACATTTCATTTGGAATGTGAATTTGCATTTCATTTGAAGAAAATTTGCATTTGAATTTTCTTGTAATTTTTTTTTATTTCCAATTTTTGTACAAGGCCTTTATTAAGGAGTGTCTTAAAGTACCTTTGGTGTATCTCCATCTCTCCTTAAGTGTTCTCATAGTAAATTCGTTTAGTACTTGTGAGAGGGTCCTTGAAGGTCTTTGGTACCTCTCAAGCTCTCACATAGGGTTAATTGCTTTCCACGCCTAGTTTATGTTTTCTTGTCTTTAAGTTTTCAAGCAATTTATGTTTTCTTGCCAATTATGTTTTCAAGCATCATATAAATTGTACACTTTAGGCACTTGATTGTTATTTTTCTTTGAAAAAGATCTTTGTGAAATTGCTTTGTGCAAGACAAACGTACAAGGGGGTTTAGAGATTTTTACTTGAAGAGACTTGGTTATTAAGTGGCTCTTTAGTAGATCACCTCCCTCCAAAGTTCAATTTGTACTCTTAGACCTGCAAGTGCCAAGTCTAAGCACTTCAAAAAAATCTTATTTTCATAAAAACTATTTTTGTGTGGAAAAATCTTTGTGTTAAAATGTCTCAAAATTCCTCCAATAGTGAAAGTGATGGCTCTCCAAAAAGTCTTTCATATATTACTAAAGAGCTCAAATCACTTAAAATATGGAAAAAGCAAGAGTCTCTACAAAGAGAAAGAGAAAAAATTGAAAGAGAAGGACAACTTGCTTACCTTGAGGAAGAGTTGAGAATTTTAAGACAAGAAGAAGAAAAATTGAAAGAAGATATGAGAAAACATAGAAAAAAGAGTAGGAGCTCACATTCCCAATATACATCCCCTAATGAAAGCATGAATCAAGGGGATCACTACCAACACACTCCTAGAAGGTCCATAAGACCTAGGGAAGTCAAAGTTGACCTCCCACATTTCTTTGGTAAAGATGATGTGGAGGTATACATAGATTGGGAAATGAAAGTTGAGCAACTATTTGCTTGCCACAGGGTAAGTGAAGAGAGAAAAGTCCCTCTGGCTACCCTTAGCTTCCAAGGGCATGCCATGTATTGGTGGACAGCTCTAGAGAGAGAGAGATGCCTCCACAATGATCCTCCAATTCAATATTGGAATAATCTTAAAAGTGCTTTGAGAAGGAGGCACATTCCCACCTACTATGGGAGGGAGCTTATGAATAAGCTCCAAAGGCTCCAACAAAGGGATATGTCTGTAGAACAGTACAGGAAACAAATGGAACTTTTAATGATGAGGGCATGCATAAGGGAAGAAGAGGCTACAACTGTAGCTAGATTCTTGAGTGGTCTTAATTTAGAAATAAGAGACCAAGTGGAGCTACTACCCTACAGGGACCTAAATGACTTGGTCCAACTTTGTGTAAGGGTAGAATAGCAAAGAATGAGAAAATCTTATAAAAAAGATAGCTCCAACTCTTCATTTCTAAAGAAAGACTCCAAGAAGGAGGGAAAAACTTTTGAGAAAAAGAAAACTTTTGAACCCTCCAAGAGTCTAGCAACAGAAAAAGACAAGGGAAAAGGGAAAGACACTTCACACACTAGTTCTAGGACTAGTGATATAAAATGCTTTAAATGTATTGGGAGAGGCCACATTGCCTCCCAATGCCCCACTAAGAAGGTCATGATCATGAGGGGGCATGACATTTATAGTAGCCAAGATGAGGCTACTACTTCCTCTAGTAATAGTGAGGAAGAAGCCAGTGAACAAGAAGAAGGTGTGGAGTCTACTTTTCCTTATGAAGGGGAGCTCTTAATGATTAGGAGACTCCTCAACAACCAACCTAGTGATACTCTATCACAAAGGGAGAACATCTTTCACACTAGATGCAATGTTTCAAACAATGCATGTTCTCTCATTGTTGATAGTGGTTCATGGTGCAACTGTTGTAGCACTAGGCTGGTTGAGAAGTTGAGTTTAACTACTAGTCCACATCCTAAACCTTATCAACTCCATTGGATTAATGAGAATGGTGACTTAGCAGTTGACCAACAAGTAAAGGTCAAGCTTTCCATTGGGAATTATGAGGATGAGGTGTTATGTGATGTAGTACCAATGGAAGCTTGTCATATCTTATTAGGAAGGCCATGGCAATTTGATAAGAAAACCATGCATAATGGCCTTACTAACGAGATTACCTTTACTCATAAAGAAAAGAAATTTGTGCTTCATCCTCTTTCTCCTCAACAGGTGGCTGAGGATCAAGCACAAATGAAACTCAAAAGAGACAGTAGGAAAAGATTTCAAAAAAAAGAGGAAAAGAGTGAAAAAAAATTCCGTGAAATCTAAGGATAGAGAGGAATCTAGGGAGAAAGGAGTTCCCTCCCTAGAGGTTGTTGCTCAAGAGAATGTAATTTTCAAACAAACTCTCTTGATTCAACAACCCTCTTACATCCTTCTCTGTAAAGGAACTCTTTCTTGCACTGCCACATCTAGTGGACATGAGGCTTTACCTAAGGGGGTCAAAGTTCTTTTAAAAGAGTTTGATGATTTATTTCCTCCCGAGGGTCCAATGGGCCTTCCTCCTTCAAGAGGAATAGAACATCAAATTGATTTGGTGCCTGGGGCTAGCCTACCTAATAGGCCTGCCTATAGGACCAACCCCCAAGAAACAAAAGAAATAGAGTCTCAGGTCCAAGAGTTGTTGGAGAAGGGCTGGGTTCGAAAGAGCTTAAGTCCTTGTGCTGTTCCAGTGTTGTTGGTTCCTAAGAAAGATGGCAAGTGGAGAATGTGTTGTGACAGTAGGGCCATCAACAACATCACTGTGAAGTATAGACATCTTATCCCTAGACTTGATGACATGTTAGATGAGCTTCATGGAGCCATCATATTCTCTAAGGTTGATCTTAAAAGTGGTTATAATCAAATAAGAATTAAAGAAGGTGATGAATGGAAAACCGCTTTCAAGACCAAGTTTGGATTGTGTTCTTACCGGAGATCTGTCGTGGAGATGATCTGCTAGGTAAGATCAGCGAGCCTCCTTCGCTGGTACGTTTGATGCTCCAAGATGGGGGTGGTACCAGCAAAAGAGACTCCAATGCTCAAGTTAATGTTTGTGGGTGTATGAGTCTCGTATAAGTAATTCACGTACCTTTGTGTGTATTAGGGTTTTGTTGGGCCTTAGGCCCAAGATCAGTTTATGACCTAATTGGATAGCGAGCCGATGTCGCCTAGCGCGTGTCCGAGGTCACTCCACGTTGTGATGCCGAGCTTGAGCTCGGCATAGCGGTATGGATAGTACACTAGCCCCCCGAGCTCCGAAGACCGTAGGTCGAGGAGTTAAGACCGAGCTCGACAAGGGGTCGTGACTTTTCGCATATGCCTATTTGTCATGACGCCATGTGTCATAACCGTCACCTCGTTCCCATAACGCCTGGGCGGTGTCGCCACCGCCGAAACGGACCTTGGCATTCGCGACGATGGTCGGACTCGTTTTTATAGTTTTGAAAAGTGGTGGATTGTTAGAACGATTTATTCTCAAACTGAGACCTTGTCGAACTAACAATTTTATTAAATGATTCACCAATCCATGTTAATCCCAAGTGGGACCCTCCATGGATTAGTGGTTTTCGCAAAGTAGGGTTCTTGGAGTCGCCACCAATGTTTTACTCAAAACATTGGAAAAAGGGATAAGGCAATTGATTTCACAAATCAACTTTGGCCATTACAACCAGAGTCGGGTAAGGGAGTCGGTTACGTGCGGGGAAGGTGTTAGCACCCCACAACGCCCCTTTCGGGTTCCCTATGACGGATTATTTCATAAATAACAGTGTAAAATTACTAAATTACCCCTATTTATTATAAACGATTATAAATTAAATATCTACATGATGACAATATTAAATATGCGACAATCAGAAAGCAATAAAAGAAGGGATTTTAAGAAAAACCTCTTGAAGCGTGCTTTTATATATCTAAACAGATGTTAGGAGGCTTTTTGGCGCTCCCTCCCACTACACGCTCGCTCGCTCCTTCCCTAAAAATTAATCTTTACTATGAAAATCAAAAAGATTTCCCTTCGACTAGTTCGAATTCTCAAGCTAAATGCTTAGAACTCAAGAACTTCGTCGGATCGGCTCTCGGAGAGAATTCTAGGGCAGAACACTGCTCAAAAACCCCAGAATACTCAAGAAGAGAGTCCAAGAAGTGTGGAAAAAGTGTCAAATGACGTCCAAATGACGTCTTATTTATAGGGGTGAGGCGCGGTACGGTCCCTGGGGTCAATACGGCCCGTATTGAAGTTTTGAACTTCAATACGGCCGTATTGAATTCAATACGGCCGTATTGAGGTTCAAAAGCTTCAATACGGCCGTATTGGTTTCAGTACGGCCGTATTGCAGTTCAAAAATGCAATACGGGCCGTACTGAGCTCCAAAGAGGCCGTATTGAGCTCCACTCCTTCCACTTTCTTATTCTTTGCTACTCTAAGACCTCTAAACCTACAGATTGTCATCCTATGGTCTTCTAAGAGTCCTTCTGGCTGACTTTCCATTGATCTTTGAGAGTCTTCGAGTCTTATTTCCGACCCGGACAATTTTAGGGGTCTACAGCTGCCCCCCCTTTACTTAGTCAAATGACTTTTTAGTGTACTGGTTGACAAGTAAAGGAGTTGACCCAATTGTCCGGGGAATAAGGCCATCCTTCCGACTTGTAGTGTCTTCCGGTGGAAAATTGATGAATAGCCTCTCCAGGTTTTGCTTCGCTCGCTGCCCGAGCCGGAAGCTGCATACCTCCGTGCTTTTGGTCACTTCGGTAGCGTGAGTATCGCCTCTCCAGGCCCAACTTCACTCGACGCCCGAGCTGGAAGTTGTGAGTACCGCCTCTCCAGGCTTAGCTTCGCTTGCCGCCCAAGCTGGAAGCTGTGTACCTCCGTGCTTCTGAACACTTTGGTAGCATGAGTACCGCCTCTCCAGGCTATACCAACGTGTTCTTGACAACCTCGTGGTAGTTGCATACCTCCGTGTTCTTGACAACCTCGGGGTAGCCGAGTACCGCCTCTCCAGGCTATACCAACGTGTTCTTGACAACCTCGTGGTAGTTGCATACCTTCGTGTTCTTGACAACCTCGGGGTAGCCGAGTACCGCCTCTCCAGGCTATACCAACGTGTTCTTGACAACCTCGTGGTAGTTGCATACCTTCGTGTTCTTGACAACCTCGGGGTAGCCGAGTACCGCCTCTCCAGGCTATACCAACGTGTTCTTGACAACCTCGTGGTAGTTGCATACCTCCGTGTTCTTGACAACCTCGGGGTAGCCGAGTACCGCCTCTCCAGGCTATACCAGCGTGTTCTTGACGACACTCGCGATGTGAGTTTGCCCTCTCCAGGGATCTGTGATGGTTTTGTCTCCACAATCCATGATGCTGCTTCGACAGTTTGTTTTTGATATTGATGCCGCTGAGGGCTGGATAACGCAGGGATCCGTCTAGGGGATGTGCAGTTATTCATAGGTTCTTGTGTCCCAACTTTCCTTTGCGTAGTTGGTGCCCATTGAGGAATTTCTGTTTCCTTGGGGTGTAGACACAAAGATGCTCTTTCTGATGTGAGCGATGCCTTATGATTGGCTGACGTCCTTTCGACGATGGTGGAGTATCCCGGTTATCCTTATTCGGGTGACTCTTTTTGGTTTTCTGATCTTGTTGCCTCTGTGTAGGCTATCATCCGCTGGGGGATTTTGTCGTTTTGTTGTGATTAGCCTCTTCTGTTAGGCAGATCATCTTGACGCTTGATGTTTGGCTGAGAGCCGGATTCCACTTGGGGAATGATTATTTGTCTTTTGTGATTTTTGAAGGGGTGCCTCTGAGTAGGCGAGTGGGGATTTGAAGTTCTTATGTATCCCAGAGTATTATTTAGAAAGCCTCTTCAGGCTTAGCTTCGCTCATTGCTTGAGTTGGAAAGCTCTTCTCCACTGAGGAAGTATGAGTCCTTTCGACTTGGATATTCTGTTTGGATGATCAAGCCTTCCTTGGGGAATCTTGCTGATCTTGGTTTGATAGCTTTCACTGGGGAATTTAGTCCGAGCGTGGAAGCTGAGATATCTCTGGGGAGTATTATTTCGGCGAGCCTCTCCAGGCTCAGTTATTCTGAGAGGGAGTATTGTTTCGGCAAGCCTCTCCAGGCTCAATTATTCTGAGAGAGTATTATTTCGGCAAGCCTCTCCAGGCTCAGTTATTCTGTACGAGTATTATTTCGGAAAGCCTCTCCAGGCTCAATTATTCTGTACGAGTATTATTTCGGCAAGCCTCTCCAGGCTCAGTTATTCTGTACGATGCGATAAATCTTTTGCCTTTTTTGTCGTTTTTTTGGCTTTTTCTGTATTTTTTCCCTTTTTTGTCGTCTTTTGGCCTTTTCTGTATTTTTGCCTTTTTGTCGTTTTTTTTTGGCTTTTTCTGTTGACTGTTGTCATACACAAGCAATTTTTCTATTTTTCTATTTTATGCAATTGCCTCATGATAAGGTCTTTGAATGTGCAACTAATGTGTGTGTGATGCACAAATGCAAGTTTGATTATTTTATTAATGCTTTTTAGAAAAAATGAATGGCTCTCCCTATCCTCCTTTTCTTGGAGGAATTTCTGTCATCGACGTGAGGGAATATCTTTGTGAGCCTTTTTCGCAAGAGATTACGGATTTTATAGGAACCCCTCCAATTTTCTTTATTGACCGATTATTAAAGGAATTTCGTACAATTTTTATGAAATACCAATTTTAGAGGCATAATCACATGGTCAAGAGAGAAGAGAAAATGAATAGATATTTTATTGATATTCACAAGTGTTTTTACAGAAAGATATACAGAAGGAATTTCTGAAGAATGGCTGGCTAGGGTAGGCTATATACATTGGGCTTAACAATTATATCTGTAATTGTTGCTCTTTACATTCCCCTAGTTGCTTCGGGTGAGATGCCTGAGCCAGGAGTGTAGATGCTGCAAGACGCTTGCTTCTAGAAGATAATCACTTGATCCGCCTTTCGGTTTTCGATTCAAGTGATCGTTGCTTGCTTTGTTTTTGCATCTTATTCTTTTGCCCCTAATTTTTGTCTAAGACGTATCCTAGCGGGGATAAATTCGCCTTTGTTTTGCCTAGTACCCTTGTACTGGCGGGCTTTTTATTTTGCCCTAACTTTTGCCTAGGACGCCCTTTTTGGGTTTTCATACTAGCGGGCCTATGCAAGCAACGTCTTCAAGCATAGTACTTCTTTACCACGTCAGCGTTGACTGGGTATCGAAGTTCTTCTCCATCCATGTCTGTGAGGATCAATGCTCCTCCTGAGAAGGCTCGTTTTACCACGTATGGTCCTCCGTGATTTGGGGCACACTTTCCGATTTTGTCCTTTTGAGTTGGTAGCAATTTCTTCATTACCAACTCTCCCTCATGGTAGACTCGAGGGTGGACTTTCTTGTCAAAAGCCTTTTTGATCTTCCTCTGATAGGCTTGACCATGGCATATGGCGTTCAGCCGTTTCTTTTTTATAAGGTTCAACTGGTCGTATCGACTTTGAAACCATTCTACCTCGGAAAGTTTTGTTTCCATGATTACCCTTAGAGAAGGTATCTCGACTTCGACGGGTAGAACTGCCTCCATCCCATAAACGAGGGAGAATGGAGTAGCTCCTGTAGATGTACGTACTGAAGTCCTATAGCCATGAGGAGCGAAGGGTAACATCTCGTGCCAGTCTTTAAATGAGACAACCATCTTTTGCACTATTTTCTTGATGTTCTTATTGGTTGCCTCGACTGCCCCATTCATCTTTGGCCGATATGGGGAAGAGTTATGGTGTTGGATCTTGAATTCTTGGCACAGTTCTTCCACCATTTTGTTGTTCAGGTTAGATCCATTATCAGTGATGATTTATTTCTCCATGCTTCCACTAGATTATTCTAAAATCATTTGGGACAAGAGAGAAAAGAAGGGAAAGATACTTTTATTCTGAAGTTTGTGTTTTAGAGGGGATTTATTTTTCAAAAATGGTTTTTGTAGGAATGGTTGGCCAAGGTAGGCTTATGTGTTTAGGCTTGTTTGATTAAACACTTATGAAGTTAAGAAAATCTTTGTTTATTGACGTTGTGATTTGACAACTTAAATAGCTTCCCTTGAACCTTTCTTGAATTCGGCTCGTGGTACCATCATGGATTTCTTTTGTTTTTTGATTGTCCTTATTTTTGCCTAAAACACCCTTTTGTGGCGTTTTAGCGGACTTTTGTTTTTGTTCATTTTTGCAACCCTAACTTTTGCCTAGGTCACCCTTTCGTGGGATTCCTAGCGGGTTCTTTGCTCTTATTTTTGCGTAGCCCCCTTTTTGGGTTTCCTGCCGAGCTTCTTTTATTATAAAGGATTTCTTCTTATCCATGATGGCACTTGTCGAGGCCAAGGGAAGGTGCTCCAAGTTGTCACACACACTTCCACATAAAAATGATGCGGGTTTATTATTATTAAGATGATTTTAACCTCATTCATGTTTATTCAAACAGGGTTAAAAATAATATGGTTTAGAATTTTATTATAAGCAAGAAAAGAAGCAATGAGAAAGAATAAAGAATGATTTTATTATAATCATAGCGGAAACATGTGTCCTTATTTCATCACTGATATGGGTCCCAATGTTGACCTTTTTTATCTCTCGGCCCTGCCCCCCAAATTCACAGTCTCCAATTTCTCTTGACACGGTTGGAGTAGACGAGCTTCTTGATCTAGCAGTCTTTGCAGATCCGGAGAGATGACCTCCTCATCACTGTCCAGCTCAACCCATTCATCCTCAACTTCCGGATCCCGGTCAGAGCAAACAATTACAGACATAATTATTTTATTGGTTCTGTTTAGGTTTAGAATTATTAATGTTAATGAGAGAAAGAGGGAAAAGAACAAATGAGAGAATGATGTGTGAAAAATGCCTCTTTATTGATATGTATTAAAACTGTACAAAAAAAACCCTTATTTACATGAAAAGGATCTCATGATCTCGGGTACTGATCATGAGTCCCTAAAGAAAAGAAAAATGTGGAGGGGCCCTATCATGGCTTGTTCTTCTCTCTACTCCTGCTTTGGTGGAGGATTCTTGCTCACGTCGGGTGCTGTCGAATCAAAGGTGACCCACCCAGCATCAATGAGGTCTTGGACCTTGTATTTGAGAGCTTTACAGTTCTCCGTTGAATGCCCTGGTGCCCCCGAGTGGTATAGACATTTATCTTGTGGTTTGTACCACTCGGGGTAAGGTGGATCCATCTTCCTTGGCGGAACATAAGCTAGAAGATGGACTTCTACTAGCTTCGGCAAGAGGTCGCTATATGTGGTCGGAAGTTTGTCAAGCTTCCTCATAGGGTTATATTGAGACTTTCCTGACTTCGAAGTGGAAGAAGATGAAGAAACGGTTATGGCGTTGACTCCTCCTTCTTTCTTCTTCCCGAAGGTCTTCTTAGCTTCAAATGATTGGGAGGGCTTAGCTAGCTTCCCACTTTTCAGCCCTTGTTCCACCCTTTCTCCAATGGTGATGATGTCCGAGAAGAGTGTTGTCGTATTCCCTATCATTTTGTCATAATAGGGACCGGTCAACGAGTTTATGAACAAGGACACCGTCTCCTTATCCGACAGCGAGGGTTCTATTTGTGCCGCCAACTCCCTCCATCGTTGGGCGTACGCCTTGAAGGATTCATCATTTGTCTTACTCAAGGCTTGAAGATCGGACCTATCGGGTGTTAGGTCGATGTTATACTTATAGCGCTTGAGAAAGGCATCGGCCAACTGCCTCCATGTGCACACTTGATTTCCATCCAGCTGCATATACCAATTGAGTGCGGTTTCAGCCAAGCTCTCTTGAAAGCAATGAATTAAGAGATTTTCATTGGTAGCATATGCAGCCATTTTTCGGCAATACATGGTGAGATGACTTTTGGGGCAAGTCAATCCCACATATTTTGGGAAATCTGGCACTTTAAATTTGGGAGGGAATTGGATGTCCCTCACCAAGCACATGTCGGCGGCATCTTTGATGTCAAAATCATGCCCCTCCATAGCTCTTAGCCGATCCTCAAGAGCATGGAATTGTTCCTTTGAAACCTCGGGCTCTTTAATCATGATCCCCGCCCCAAGGGGTACAGCTCGTGGAGGTTCTTCCTCGTGCTCCTCCTCCTCATGATGATGGGACTCATGGTCATTGTGGTGAGACCCATGTACATTATGATGACGCATGAGTTCCATCATTTGCGCCATTTGTTCTTTGAGCTGTGAGAGCTCGGCTGTAAGCTTCTTATTTTGGTCCTCCAGCGCTTCCATCTTCTTGATTTTCTGCGCGCGTGTGAGGACAGAGAGATGACCAGCCACTTTCTAAAATGAATGTTTAATTAGTTTATTTATGGGATGAATACGCTCTTGACATGGGCTTGATAACCCTCCATTTTTAAGGCGCTGCCTTTTTAAAACAGAGTGTTACCACCCTCCTTGACTTATGATCCCTCCCCAATGGAGAATCTCGATAATTATGGGTCTCTTTTACTCATGTCAAGAGGTATTGGTGAACCTAAAATGCATGGTTTATGAGGATGCATGATGTCTTATTGGTAATGATGTACATGCTCCTTACTTTTATTATATTTTCACACATGGTTTTTCCTCTCATGTCATGGTATTTTCATGCATGGGGATTATTCTTAGACCTTATCACGAGGTTTTATTAATGCACAAACAATATCACATAAACCTATACACAAACAATTCACTCATCCACGAACAGTCACGAGCGAATCACGAGGTAGGGGTATCCTGCAGAAAAGTGCATATTCAAGGAGGTTCTAACTGTTCTCACTGGTCTGAGGCCCCCAAGGTGCCCCCATTATAGGGACCCAATCCCTCTCGTCGTAAGTCGATGGAAAGTTCCAACGCACTGTCGGACTTGAGTTCATGGTTATCACCTTGAGTGATGTTTTCCGACAACGGTCTACGGGCACCTATAGACCCATTCGACAACCGGCCGTACTAACATCCACTCCCTATGGCTTTCCACTCATGCCCCCGGGTATAGAGGGAACTGTTGTGTGCAAAGGTTTGTGTGCAGTTTTTATTTCAAACAATTGCGAAAATTTAAACATACAACAGTTATTAAAGCCAAATAGATAAAACGTGTTATCATACAAGTAAGGGGTAATGAAGTAATTTTAAACTATTATTTTGAAAAGAATCCATCACTAAATGGGACTGACTCTCGAGGCTTCCCCAGTGGAGTCGCCATCTGTCGCCACCCGCCGAAACGGACCTTGGCATTCGCGACAATGGTCGGACTCGTTTTTATAGTTTTGAAAAGTGGTGGATTGTTAGAACGATTTATTCTCAAACTGAGACCTTGTCGAACTAACAATTTTATTAAATGATTCACCAATCCATGTTAATCCCAAGCGGGACCCTCCATGGATTAGTGGTTTTCGTAAAGTAGGGTTCTTGGAGTCGCCACCAATGTTTTACTCAAAACATTGGAAAAAGGGATAAGGCAATTGATTTCACAAATCAACTTTGGCCATTACAACCAGAGTCGGGTAAGGGAGTCGGTTACGTGCGGGGAAGGTGTTAGCACCCCACAACGCCCCTTTCGGGTTCCCTATGAAGGATTATTTCATAAATAACAGTGTAAAATTACTAAATTACCCCTATTTATTATAAACGATTATAAATTAAATATCTACATGATGACAATATTACATATGCGACAATCAGAAAGCAATAAAAGAAGGGATTTTAAGAAAAACCTCTTGAAGCGTGCTTTTATATATCTAAACAGATGTTAGGAGGCTTTTTGGCGCTCCCTCCCACTACACGCTCGCTCGCTCCTTCCCTAAAAATTAATCTTTACTATGAAAATCAAAAAGATTTCCCTTCGACTAGTTCGAATTCTCAAGCTAAATGCTTAGAACTCAAGAACTTCGTCGGATCGGCTCTCGGAGAGAATTCTAGGGCAGAACACTGCTCAAAAACCCCAGAATACTCAAGAAGAGAGTCCAAGAAGTGTGGAAAAAGTGTCAAATGACGTCCAAATGACGTCTTATTTATAGGGGTGAGGCGCGGTACGGTCCCTGGGGTCAATACGGCCCGTATTGAAGTTTTGAACTTCAATACGGCCGTATTGAATTCAATACGGCCGTATTGAGGTTCAAAAGCTTCAATACGGCCGTATTGGTTTCAGTACGGCCGTATTGCAGTTCAAAAATGCAATACGGGCCGTACTGAGCTCCAAAGAGGCCGTATTGAGCTCCACTCCTTCCACTTTCTAATTCTTTGCTACTCTAAGACCTCTAAACCTACAGATTGTCATCCTATGGTCTTCTAAGAGTCCTTCTGGCTGACTTTCCATTGATCTTTGAGAGTCTTCGAGTCTTATTTCCGACCCGTACAATTTTAGGGGTCTACAGGCGGCGCGGTGATAAGATTGTATTTTTATTTGTTTGATGATGTGGCCTCTTTGGGCCGATGTGGTGTTCCGATGTCCATGTTTCATGGTCGAGCTGAGGAGCTCGGCAATAATGAGCTTACTGCTTGGTTAGGCTGGTAAATCTTTGACCGAGTCAGCAAATTGGTAAGGGACAAGTCGGCAACTCGACTGGCCAGTACAGATTGTATGAATGGTTGGTGATGCCTTTTGGACTCACCAATGCTCCTATTACTTTTATGCGTCTCATGAATGATGTTCTAAGGGATT
Source organism: Cajanus cajan (assembly GCF_000230855.2). Classification (NCBI taxonomy): domain Eukaryota; kingdom Viridiplantae; phylum Streptophyta; class Magnoliopsida; order Fabales; family Fabaceae; genus Cajanus; species Cajanus cajan. The sequence goes on along the minus strand of NC_138517.1, from coordinate 38,629,374 downwards.
GTATAGGTAAATTTGTTGTAGTTTATTTTGATGATATTCTCATATATAGTAGGTGCCTAAGTGATCACATAGGACACTTAAGGCAAGTTTTCAATATTCTTAGGAAAAATCAACTGTTTGCTAACTTAAAGAAATGTACATTTTGTGTAGATAGTGTTGTATTCCTAGGTTTTATCATTAGCAAAAAAGGGGTTCATGTGGACCCCGAGAAAATCAAGGCCATCCAAGAATGGCCCACTCCTAAAAGTGTTGGAGATATTAGGAGCTTCCATGATTTGGCAAGCTTCTATAGGAGGTTTGTTCCTAATTTCTCCACACTTGCCTCCTCATTAAATGAGTTGGTCAAGAAAAATGTGGAGTTTATTTGGGGAGAAAAACAAGAAAATGCCTTCATAGCCGTAAAGGATAAGCTCACCCATGCACCTCTTCTAGCTCTTCCCGATTTTTCAAGAACTTTTGAGCTAGAATGTGATGCCTCTGGGGTTGGCATAGGAGCGGTTTTGTTACAGGGTGGGCACCCTATTTCTTATTTCAGTGAAAAACTTAAAGGTGCCTCTCTTAACTACCCTACCTATGACAAAGGGCTTTATGCTTTGGTTAGGGCCCTTCAAACTTGGGAACACTACCTTATTCCCAAGGAGTTTGTCATTCATAGTGACCATGAGTCACTTAAATATTTGAGGGGTCAAGGAAAACTCAATAAAAGGCATGCTAAGTGGGTAGAGTTTTTGGAACAATTCCCATATGTGATCAAGTACAACAAAGGGAAAAATAATATTGTGGCTGATGCCCTTTCTAGGAGACACACTTTGTTGATCTCCCTTGGATCTCAAATCTTGGGATTTGATCACATTAAGGAAATATATTCCATTGACTCAGAGTTTAGTGAAAATTATACCCAATGCTTGGTCATGCCTCAAGGAGGTTTCTATATTTCTGAGGGGTACTTATTGTAGAACCCTAAAATTGTCCGGGTCGGAAATAAGACTCAAAGACTCTCGAAGACCGAAGGAAAGTCAGCCGGAAGGACTCCTGGAAGACCCTAGGATGATTCTTTGTAGGTCTAGAAGTCTTAGAGTAGCTTAGAATAAGGGTGTGCGAGGATTGGAGCTCAATACACCCTCCCAGAGGTTCAGTACGGCCGTACTGAGCCATTTGAACTGCAATACGGCCGTAGTGAACTCAATACGGCCGTACTGAAGTTTTTGAACTTCAGTACGACCGTACCAAATTCAATACGGCCGTACTATAGTTCAAAAACCAAGTACGGGCCGTATTGACCTCCCAGGCCGTATTGCGCCTCAATCCTATAAATAGGACGTCATTTGCACGTCATTCCACACTTTTTCCACACTTCTGGACCCTCGTGCTGAGTATTCTTGGGTTTTTGAGCTATTCTCTGCCCTAGAAGTCTCTCCGAGAGCCAATCCGACGAAGTTCTTGAGTCATGAGCCATTAGCTTGAGACTCGAACAAGTCGAAGGGAAATCTCTTTGATTTCCATAGTAAAAATTATCTTTAGGGAAAGGAGCGAGCGGACGTGTAGTGGGAAGGAGCGCCAAAAAGCCTCCTAAACTTTGTTTTGAATATATAAAAGCCCGCTTCGAAGGTTTCTTTCCAAATCCCTTCTTTTACCGCTTTTATTTATTGCTTTTTGATTGTTGCATTGCATGTTTAGAGTTTTCATCATGTAAATATTTTACTCATAATCGTTTCTAATAAATAGGGGTAATTTAGTAACTTTACACTATTATTTATGAAATAATCCGTCATAGGGAACCCGAAAGGGGCGTTGTGGGGTGCTAACACCTTCCTCGCACGTAACCGACTCCCTTACCCGACTCTGGTTGTAATGGCCAAAGTTGATTTGTGAAAATCAATTGCCTTATATCTTTTTCCAATGTTTTGAGTAAAACATTGGTGGCAACTCCAAGAACCCCTTCTTTTTGCGAAAACCACTAATCCATGGAGGGTCCCGCTTGGGATTAACATGGATTGGTGAGAGCCATTTAAACAAAATTGTTAGCTCGATGAGGTCTCAGTTTGAGAATAAGTCGTTCTAACAATCCATCATCTTTCAAAACTTAAAAAGAGTCCAACCATCGTCGCGAATGCCAACGTCCGTTTCGGCGGGGTGGCGACAGATGGCGACTCCACTGGGGAAGCCTCGAGAGTCAGTCCCATTTAGTGATGGATTATTTCTAAAATGATAGTTCAAAATTACTTCATTACCCCTCGCTTGTATGATAATATGTTTTATCTAATTGGCTTTAATAACTGTTGAATGTTTAAAATTTTCGCAATTGTTTGAAATACAAACTGCACACGAACCTTTGCACACAACAGTTCCCTCTATACCCGGGGGCATGAGTGGAAAGCCATAGGGAGTGGATGTTAGTACGGCCGGTTGTCGAATGGGTCTATAGGTGCCCGTAGACCGTTGTCGGAAAACATCACTCAAGGTGAAAACCATGAACTCAAGTCCGACAGTGCGTTGGAGCTTTCCATCGACTTACGACGGGAGGGATTGGGTCCCTATAATGGGGGCACCTTGGGGGCCTTGGACCGGTGAGAACAGTTAGAACCTCCTTGAATATGCACTTTTCTGCAGGATACCCCTACCTCGTGATTCGCTCGTGACTGTTCGTGGATGAGTGAATTGTTTGTGCATTGTTTATGTGACATTGTTTGAGCATACATTGCATTCTTTAAACATACAACATTCTCTTTTAAAATAAGAATAAATAGGAATAAGAATCTTCCATTACATGATGTTAACATCTACCTTCATCACATTCATATAGGTAGTTTCCCTTTTCACCCAAAAAAATACAAAAAACAAAATACCCAAAAAAAAAAAATTATTTATCCAAACCAAGCAATATCATGCATCATCTTAGGAGCATCCTGAAAACATGATAATGCTTAGTTGAATAAACACAATGCATGCATATTCAACGCCATCATCTCATATCATGCATTCTTATCGAAGATCATGGAGGGATCTAGGGGAGTGCATTGCATACATCTCTCCTAGTAATTCATTAATAACATTAATAAAAAGAAAGGATTAATCGATGCGTATGTTCAGAATGGATCGCACGCCGTTTGTTATTAAGTGTAAACCAACAACCGCGCCAAGCGAACGCACATCAACTCTGTTGTTGGTAATCAAGACGAATAAAGGGGAAGGTCCGACACCGTTAAGGATCACTGCTCCAAGAGCTTTTCCCTACAAATCGAATAAGGCTGTGCCATGGATATACGACATCCATTCTTCTGCTGACAGCGATATCTCTAACATCGCTGGACTTGGGGGCATGACTAGGAGTGGCAGGATCTACACTCCCGAAGATCTTCATGATAAAGCTCCCAAGAATAAAGGAAAGGAAAAAGAAAAAGAGAGAACCGAGGAAAATAAAGAATCCGAGGAGGAGACTGACGAGCTGTTAAAATATATCCGACAGAGCGAGTACTCCATCGTGGATCAACTTCATAGGACGCCAGCAAAGATTACTCTGTTGTCGTTGATTCTAAGCTCCGAACCGCATCGGCAAGCTCTGTTGAAAGTCTTGAACGAGGCATACGTGTCGCACACTATCTCCCAAGACAAGTTTGAGGGGATTGTTAGTCACATCACGGCTAATGATCACCTCACTTTCACCGATGAAGAAATCCCCGCTGAGGGACCGAACCACAACAAGCCCTTGCACATCTCTGTAAAGTGCAAGGAATATCACATCGCTAAAGTCTTGGTGGATAATGGATCTTCCTTGAATGTGATGCCAAAAAGAACGTTCGATCAAATGGCAATCAAGGGAATCCAAATGCGCCCGAGCAACATGATCGTCCGAGCTTTCGACGGTTCTAAAAGAGAAGTGGTGGGAGAAATCAATCTTCCAATCCAAATTGGACCCACCATCTTTAATGTCGAATTTCAAGTGATGGACATTACTCCTGCATACAGCTGTCTCCTCGGCCGACCTTGGATTCATGATACGAAAGTTGTTCCCTCTACGCTCCACCAGAAAGTCAAATTCATAGTGGGTGACAAGCTGCTGACCGTACGAGCTGAAGATGACATACTCATCAGCAAGCCATCTGCCATACCTTACGTGGATGCAGCAGAGGAAGCTCTAGAGACCGCCTTCCAAGCATTGGAGATCGCCAATGTCGAAACGTTTCCCCGAGAAATGAAGAAGGTAGCCTACATGCTCACCAAGAATGGATACTTGCTGGACAAGGACTTGGCAAGGATTCCCAAGGAATTCCCGAGCTACCCATTATTAAGGATAATCCGGGGAAACAAGGGTTAGGATACAACCCTAATAAAGATCAAAGGACGAAGAGGAACCAAGATCCTTCTCGACGTTCTTTAAGCCAGATCTTTAGGAAGGCCGGTTCACAAGCGTCAAGGCCGGTCGTCGTCATCAAGTGCTCTTCTCCTTCCGATAGGGATGTATAGACCTGATGACTGTTAGAGATTACTCCTCGGGGACAGCCCGACCCCCGAGCCTCGATAGGGCACATGTTTCCGCTATAATTATAATAAAATCGTTCTTTATTATTTCTTATTGCTTCTTTTCTTGCTTGCAATAAATTTCTAGACCACATTATTTTAACCCTGTTTGAATAAGCATGAATGAGGTTAAAGTTGTCTTAATAACAATAAACCCGCATCATTTTTATGTGGAAGTGTGTATGACAACTTGGAGCACCATTCCTTGGCCTCGACAAGTGCCATCATGGATAAAAAAGAAATCCTTTAAAAACAAAAAAAGCTCGGCAGGAAACCCAAAAAGGGGGCTGCGCAAAAATAAGAGCAAAGAACCCGCTAGGAATCCCACGAAAGGGTGACCTAGGCAAAAATTAGGGTTGCAAAAATGAACAAAAACAAAGGTCCGCTGAGACGCCACAAAGGGGTGTTTTAGGCAAAAATAAGGACAATCAAAAAAGCAAAAGAAATCCATGATGGTACCATGAGCTGAATTCAAAAAGAAAGGTTCAAGGGAAGCTATCTGAGTTGTCGAATCACAACGTCAATAACAAGACTTTCTTAACTTCATAAGTGTTTAATCAAACAAGCCTAAACACATGAGCCTACCTTGGCTAGCCATTCTTACAAAAACTGTTTTCAAAACAATAATAATCCCCTCTAAAACACAAACTTTTGAACAAAAATATCTTTCCTTTCTTTTCTCTTGTCCCAAACGATTTTAGAATAATCTAGTGGAAACATGGAGATATAGTGGTCAATAGGAAGGTTAATACATCTTCTAAAGGAAGGGAATGATCACTGGGTCGATGACACCAATCTCGATATAAAACGCATCGTTCCTCGGTTACTGAAATCGGCAGCGCACAGCCCGTCTAGAGGAACGGCAAAAAAATCCAAGCAAAGAAACGCATCGGTTAATTCTTTTGAAAAATAAATCAAATAGAATTAGGTGCATCATACCGCATACATGCATACAGATGATAGGTGTACTGGAAGATCACTTATTCTCTGTTTATTGAAAAAAAAAAAAAAAAAAAAAAAAAAAAAAACTTCAATACGCCCGTACCATGTACGCCCGTATTGAAATTAGGGTTATGAGCAACTTTTCAACTCAATACGGGCGTACTGAGATGAATACGGTCGTATTGGCCGTAACGTTCACATCAATACGGGTGTATTGAATTCAATACGGGCCGTATTGAATCAATCTTTTGTATATTAACGGTAAGGTTAGTACGGCCGTATTGAATTCAATACGGGCCGTACTGACCTACTTTTTTCTATAAATACGCCCCTCCTTCTCTCATTCTTCACAGCATTCCCATCCCTCTGCATACTTTGTCTGTGAGTGTGTCTGAGATCTCTCCAATTCCGAGAAATGGCCGAGTCATCAAGAAAGAGACAGAGAGTCCCCGCGCAACTCCAAATGACCGCGCGGCATCAAGAGAGGCTGGAGTTCCTCGAGTCGTTCATCTTCCATTCGTCGAGGGTGCTCGACTTCAACATCCTCCGGGCAATGGAATGGGAGGATGAGGTCAGAGGCTACATCGCCGCCATAGGATGGGGGTTTCTCCTTGATCCCCACCCTAAGATCTATCCGACTACGACGAAGGAGTTTCTGGCTACCGTCGGCGTCACAGAGTCGACGAACAGTTACGGCGCGACGGTCTACTCGGTGGACTTTTGGATGAAGGGAGGATACCGCTCCCTGACACTGGACGAATTCAACGTCCAGGCTGGCTTCTTTCAGCGAGCCGATCAGCTGGAATATCGGGACGCCGTCTGTGAGTGCCCCGATAATCTGACCCCGACCGAGATGTGGAGAGAGGTCACGGGTCAGATGGATTACCACGCTGGAGTGAAGGGTACTCGGCTCCCGACTGCGCTCCGGATTTGCCACAAGCTGATCACCAGCTCCATCCATGCCAGACTGAAGAGTCCAGAGTCAGTGACGCGACAGGATCTGCTGGCTCTTTACTGCATGGCCACCGGACAGAGGGCCAACCCCGGATTCTTTTTCCTCGAGCATATAAAGAATCTGGGGGCAAGAGAGGGTAGCGACGCTCGGCGAGGATACATTATGGTCTCCACGCTCCTTTCACGACTCGCCGAGACTTGGGGGTGCCCCGATGGCGTAGATGCGGGGGAGTTGGCGCCCAAGCCCATCAATGCTGCCACCCTGCTCAACATGAAGATCATCGCCAGGGCAGGGAGGCAATATGTACGAGCGACCACCCACGACACCTTCAGCGAGCTCTTCGAGAACATCGAGCTCCCGGGTGATGTGGACCCGCAACCAGAGGCCAACACCTCGCAGCAGGATAGGGCCTACTTTGATGCTCGTTTCGACGCGTTGTAGCAGAGCATCGACGCTCGATTCGACACTGCTCAGCACAGCATAGACGCCCTGAGACAGGATTTTGACAGCCTGTCAGTCTGGCTGCATCGTCGCTTCCCAGACCCTCCACAGGATCCGCCGGCAGAGGAGTGAAGACCGGCTATTTTTCTTGCTTTTTGTTTATTTGATTGATCGGGTTGTGCCCCACTCTTTTCATTACCATTGTACAAATTTCATTCCATTTAATAAATGAAATTTTTCACTTTTGAATCCAAAATTCTTTAGCACTTTAATTTCTGTACAGAAAAAGCCGAAAATCGACAAAAAAGGCAAAAATTCAGAAAATCCAACAATCGTACAGAATAACTAAGCCTGGAGAGGCTTGCCGAAATAATACTCCCCAGAGACATCTCAGCTTGCACTCTTGGGCCGAATTCCCAGTGAAAGCTATCAGAGCAAGATCAGCAAGATTTCCCAATGGAAGCATGATCATCCAAACAAAATATCTGAGTCAAAGGACTTAGACTTCCTCAGTGGAAGATAGCTTTCCAACTCGAGCGATGAGTGAAGCTAAGCCTGCAGAGGCTTTCTAAATAATACTTTGGGATACATAAGATCCTCAACCCCCATTCGCCTACTCAGAGGCACTCCTTCAAAAAGAGAAAATCCGAAAAGATCAATAACCATTCCCCAAGCGGAATTCGGTATTCAACCAAACACCGAACGTCAAGATAATCCGCCTAACAGAAGAGGCCAATCAAGATCAATACGACAGAATCCCCCAGCGGATAACAGCCTACGCAGAGGCAACAAAACCAGAAAATCAAAAGAGTCACCCGAATAAGGATAACCGGGATACTCCACCAACGTCGAAAGGACGTCAGCCAATCATAAGGCATCGCTCACCTCAGAAAGAGCATCTTTGTGTCTGCATCCCCAAGGAATCAGAATTTCCCCAGTGGGCACCAACTATGCAATGGAAAGTTGGGACACAAGAACCTATGAGTAACTGCACATCCCCTAGACGGATCGCTGCGTTATCCAGCCCTCAGCGGCACCAAAATCAAAAACAACCGTCGAAGCAGCATCGTGGACTGTGGAGACAAAATCATCACAACAGAATCCCCCAGCGGATAACAGCCTACGCAGAGGCAACAAAACCAAAAAATCAAAAAGTCACCCGAATAAGGATAACCGGGATACTCCACCACCGTCGAAAGGACGTCAGCCAACCATAAGGCACCGCTCACATCAGAAAGAGCATCTTTGTGTCTACATCCCCAAGGAATCAGAATTTCCCCAGTGGGCACCAACTACGCAATGGAAAGTTGGGACACAAGAACCTATGAGTAACTACACATCCCCTAGACGGATCCCTGCGTTATCCAGCCCTCAGCGGCACCAAAATCAAAAACAACCGTCGAAGCAGCATCGTGGACTGTGGAGACAAAATCATCACAAATCCCTGGAGAGGGCAAACTCACGCTACCAAAGTGACCAAAAGCACGGAGGTATGCACCCCTGGAGAGGGCAAACTCACGCTACCAAAGTGACCAGAAGCACGGAGGTATGCAACCCTGGGGAGGGCAAACCGCAGACCCTGGAGAGGGCAAACTCAAGCTGCCAAGGTGATCAGAAACACTGAGGTACGCACGAGCCTGGAGAGGCGACGACTAATACTCAGCTACCAAGGTGATCAGAAACACTGAGGTACGCACGAGCCTGGAGAGGCGACGACTAATACTCAGCTACCGACGTCGTCAGAAACACGGAAGTATGCAGACCCTGGAGAGGGCAAACTCAAGCTGCCAAGGTGATCAGAAACACTGAGGTACGCACGAGCCTGGAGAGGCGACGACTAATACTCAGCTACCAAGGTTGTCAGAAACACCAGGGTATGCACGAGCCTGGAGAGGCGACGACTAATACTCAACTACCCCGTCGTCAGAAACACGGAGGTATGCAGCTACCGAGGTTGTCAGAAACACCGAGGTATGCACGAGCCTGGAGAGGCGACGACTAATACTCAGCTACCCCGTCGTCAGAAACACGGAGGTATGCAGCTACCGAGGTTGTCAGAAACACCGAGGTATGCACGAGTCTGGAGAGGCGACGACTAATACTCAGCTACCCCGTCGTCAGAAACCCGGAGGTATGCAGCTACCGAGGTTGTCAGAAACACCGAGGTGTGCACGAGCCTGGAGAGGCGACAACTAATACTCAGCTACCGACGTCGTCAGAAACACGAAGGTATGCAGCTGCCAACGTCGTCAGAAACACGGAGGCATGCAGACCCTGGAGAGGGCAAACTCACGCTACCAAGGTTGTCAGAAACACCGAGGTACGCACGAGCCTGGAGAGGCGACGACTAATACTCACCTTAGAGAGGCTACTCAACAATTTTCCCACCTGAAGACACTACAAGTCGGAAGGATGGCCTACTCCCCGGACAATTGGATCAACTCCTTTACTTGTCAACCGGTACACCAAAAAAGTCGTTCGACTAAGTAAAGGGGGGGCAGCTGTAGACCCCTAAAATTGTCCGGGTCGGAAATAAGACTCAAAGACTCTCGAAGACCGAAGGAAAGTCAGCCGGAAGGACTCCTGGAAGACCCTAGGATGATTCTTTGTAGGTCTAGAAGTCTTAGAGTAGCTTAGAATAAGGGTGTGCAAGGATTGGAGCTCAATACACCCTCCCAGAGGTTCAGTACGGCCGTACTGAGCCATTTGAACTGCAATACGGCCGTAGTGAACTCAATACGGCCGTACTGAAGTTTTTGAACTTCAGTACGGCCGTACCAAATTCAATACGGCCGTACTGTAGTTCAAAAACCCAGTACGGGCCGTATTGACCTCCCAGGCCGTATTGCGCCTCAATCCTATAAATAGGACGTCATTTGCACGTCATTCCACACTTTTTCCACACTTCTGGACCCTCGTGCTGAGTATTCTTGGGTTTTTGAGCTATTCTCTGCCCTAGAAGTCTCTCCGAGAGCCAATCCGACGAAGTTCTTGAGTCATGAGCCATTAGCTTGAGACTCGAACAAGTCGAAGGGAAATCTCTTTGATTTCCATAGTAAAAATTATCTTTAGGGAAAGGAGCGAGCGGACGTGTAGTGGAAAGGAGCGCCAAAAAGCCTCCTAAACTTCGTTTTGAATATATAAAAGCCCGCTTCGAAGGTTTCTTTCCAAATCCCTTCTTTTACCGCTTTTATTTATTGCTTTTTGATTATTGCATTGCATGTTTAGAGTTTTCATCATGTAAATATTTTACTCATAATCGTTTCTAATAAATAGGGGTAATTTAGTAACTTTACACTATTATTTATGAAATAATCCGTCATAGGGAACCCGAAAGGGGCGTTGTGGGGTGCTAACACCTTCCTCGCACGTAACCGACTCCCTTACCCGACTCTGGTTGTAATGGCCAAAGTTGATTTGTGAAAATCAATTGCCTTATATCTTTTTCCAATGTTTTGAGTAAAACATTGGTGGCGACTCCAAGAACCCCTTCTTTTTGCGAAAACCACTAATCCATGGAGGGTCCCGCTTGGGATTAACATGGATTGGTGAGAGCCATTTAAACAAAATTGTTAGCTCGATGAGGTCTCAGTTTGAGAATAAGTCGTTCTAACAATCCATCATCTTTCAAAACTTAAAAAGAGTCCAACCATCGTCGCGAATGCCAACGTCCGTTTCGGCGGGTGGCGACACTTATATAAAGAGGGACGAATTTGTATACCCCAAGGATCTATTAGAAAACTCCTTGTAAGAGAAAGTCATGAGGGTGGTCTCATGGAGCACTTTGGAGTTGAAAAGACTCTAAGCTTTCTAAAAGAAAAATTCTTTTGGCCTCATACGAGAAGGGATGTTGAGAGGTTTTGCTCTAGATGTATAGCTTGTTTACAAGCAAAGTCTAAAGTAATGCCTCATGGCTCCTAAACACCTTTGCTTGTTGCTAACTCTCCATGGGTTGATATCAGTATGGACTTTATTTTGGGCTTGCCCAAGACCCAGAGAGGCATGGATTCTATTTTTGTGGTAGTGGACAGATTTAGCAAAATGACCCACTTTATACCCTGTCACAAAATAGATGATGCAAGCAACATAGCAAGACTCTTCTTCAAGGAAGTAGTTATACTTCATGGTCTTCCCAAAACTATTGTTTTAGATAGGGATACTAAGTTCATTAGCCATTTTTGGAAAACTCTATGGAGTAGGCTAGGAACTAAACTGCTTTTCTCTACTACTTGTCACCCACAAACTGATGGGCAAACAGAAGTAGTTAATAGATCCCTATCTACAATGTTAAGGGCAGTCCTTAAGGGTAACCATAAGTCTTGGGATGAGTACTTGCCCCATATCGAATTTGCTTATAACAGGGTAGTCCATAAGACTACCAAAATCTCACCTTTTGAGGTTGTGTATGGTTTTAACCCTCTTACTCCTTTGGACCTAATACCCCTACCAGATTCTTCTCACTATTTTCATAAAGAAGGAGTATCTAGGGCTGAATTTGTTAAGAAATTACATGAGAAGGTTAAAACTCATATACAACAACAAAATGAGAGAACTGCTTTGGAAAAAAAGAAAAGGAAAGAAAAACCTCATTTTTGAGGAAGGAGATTGGGTTTGGCTTCATTTGAGAAAGGAAAGGTTTCCTTCTCAAAGGAAGTCTAAACTCAACCCAAGAGGAGATGGTCTCTTTCAGGTCCTCCAAAGAATCAATGATAATGCCTACAGGTTAGATCTTCCCAGTGATTATGGAGTAAGCAACACTTTTAATGTGAGTGATCTTATTCCCTTTGCAGGTTATGATGATGAAGATAAACCTACAGATTTGAGGACAAATCCTTCTCAAGAGGGAGGGGATGATAGACCATGGGCCAAGGGCCCAGTCACTAGAGTTATGGCTAGAAGAATTCAAGAAGAGTTGGACCTCTTGAAGACTAGTGGGCTTTTCAAGCCCAAGGTATTCTTCACTTGGACCACTCAATCATAAAGAGAAGGCCTAGTTCTACTTGTGTATATTGTATAGTTTTTACATAGTCTCTTGTATAGGTTATTTTTGCCTTTGTATTTGTGAGGCACTTTACTTGCTTTTTCTAGTGTTTGTATATTGATTTTAAGGTGGGCTACTTGGAGAGTTTAACTCCATTTAACCTCCCTAGTTGATACATTCATTTTGTATTTTTTCAATAGGGAAAAAGGGGTGGCATTTAGCAATGCTTGAGGGTGTGTTTAGAAATTGGGCCTGAGTTGGGCCTAGGCAAAATTTTGCATATTGGACTCATTTTTCACCTAATTTTTTCATAGATTTGATTTAGCTAGGTCTCATCATCATATGATGAACCTAACTAAACCAAATCAATAATTTTTGAAACAATTCAAAGGAGAAAATGAAGCCATGGCCGCCTAGCTCCTTTACTTCTCCTTGGCCGAAATTTCCATGCTACACTCTTGGGTTTTGAAGCTTCTCCTCCAAGTTTCTAAACCTTGGTAGGGTTTGCTGACCTTACCATGGTTCTTAAGTGAACCATGGTCAAGGATAACTTCTCCTACAAGTTTTAGAAACCATGGATGGTTAGCTACACCTTACCATGGTTCTTAGTGAACCATGGTTAAGGTTAGCTTCTCCTAGAAGCTACCTCTCCCTATATATTTGTAATTCTTTCACTTGTACTCACTTTTGGACATTTATGAGAATTAGAAATCAGATTTCTCTCTCATTTTTCAAGAGTCAAAACCGTGAGAACTTTCTTCTAGTTCTCTCTCAAGTTCCTTCTCCTAGAAGCTTGGTTCCTCAAGCTTGTTCACCTCTCTAAGAGGTAACCGAACCTCCTCAAAGGTGCTTCTCCTCCATTGAAGCTTCTTCAAAGGAGAATTCCAAGGTCAAAACGTGATAACCTCATGGAGCATTTTCGGTCCTTGCATGGAAGCTTGGATGAACAAAAATCTTCACCAAGTGCTTCCATCACAGCCTAACCTACCAAGGTTTAGAAGCTTGGAAGGCAAGCTTCAAAGCTTGAAGGTGAAGCTTCACAATTTTGGCCAAGAACAAAGAAATGAGCTAGGTGGCCAAGTCCCAAAATGCTCACTTGATTTATTTCAAAAATATTTGATTTGGTTTAGTTAGGTTCATCATATGATGATGAGACCTAGATAAATCAAATCTATGAAAATTTAGGAGTAAAATGAGTCTAATATGCAAAATTTTGCCTAGGCCTAGTTCTGGCCCAATTGCTAGTCACACCCTCAAGCATTGCTAAATGCCACCCCTTTTTCCCTACTGAAAAAATATAAAGTGAATGTATCAACAAAGGAGGTTAAATGGAGTCTAAGTTCCCAAGTAACCTACCCTAGAAATATTATACAATGACTAATAAAATGCAATAAAGTGCCTCACAAATACAAAGGCAAAAATAAGTCTATACAAAGAGAATACTATATGTACAAACATATGAAAAGGTCTTTAAGATCATCTAATTCCTCTTGGTTCTTTTAAGATATCACCTCTTGGATTCCTTGGCCTTGGCCATAGTCTATCACATGTCAAGGGCAAAACTTTTATATAAACAGGTGCTTTTATTCTCCAAAATGTCAGCAATGAACTAAAAATTGTTCATAATACTTCACCACAGATCAATGCACAAGTTAATATTTATCCAAATGCATCTGCATTAACACTAGCAATCTTTTACCAAATAAACATAATCAAACCATCAACACACATGTCAAGGAAAAAACTTTCATACAAACATGTGCTTTTATTTTCCAAAAAGTCTATAATGAACTAGAAATTGTCCATAATACTTCACCACAAATCAATGCACAAGCTATAATTAATCCAAATGCATGTGCGCTAACACCGGAAATCTTCTACCAAATAAACATAATCAAACCATCAACACACATGTCAAGGGCAAAACATTCATATAAACAGATGCTTTTATTCTCCAAAAAGTCAACAATGAACTAGAAATTGTCCATAATCCTTCACCACAAATCAATGCACAATCTACAATTGATCCAAATGCATCTCCGTTAACAGTGTCAATCTTCCACCAAATAAACATAATCAAACCATCAACACACATGATAAAGGCAAAACTTTCATACAAACAGGTGTTTATATGCTCCAAAAGGTCAATAATGAACTATAAATTATTTATAATCCATCACCTCAAATCAATGCACAAGCTCAATTAATCCAAATGCATCTCTGTTAACACTGTCAATGTTCCACCAAATAAACATAATCAAACTGTTAACACACATGTCAAGGGCAAAACTTTCATACAAACATGTGCTTTTATTTTCCAAAAAGTCAGCAATGAACTAGAAATTTTCCATACTCTTTCACCACAAATCAATGCACAAGTTACAACTTATGAAAATGCATGTGCGTTAACCCCAACAATCTTCCACTAAATAATCATAATCAAACCAACAACACACATGTTAAAGGCAAAACTTTCATACAAACTGGTGTTTGGATTCTCCAAAAGGTCAATAATGAACTGGAAATTGTTCATAATTTTTCATCACAAATCAAGGAACAAGCTACAATTGATCCAAATACATCTCCGTTAACACTATCAATCTTCCACCAAATAAACATTATTAAACCATCAACACACATGTCAAGGTCAAAACTATCATTCAAACAGGTGCTGTTATCCTCCAAAAAGTTAGCAATGAACTAGAAATTGTCCATAATCCTTCACTACAAATCATGGCACAATCTACAATTGATCCAAATGCATTTGCGTTATCATTGTCAATCTTCAATCAAATAAACATAATCAAACTATCAAAACACATGTTAAGGGCAAAACTTTCGTTCAAACAGGTGCTTTTATTCTCCCAAAATTCAGCAATGATCTAGAATATGTCCATAATCCTTCACCACAAATCAATGCACAATTTATAATTGATCCAAATGCATCTGCGTTAACACTGGAAATCATCCACCAAATAAACATAATCAAACCATCAAAACACTTGTTCAAGGAAAAATTTTCATACAAATAGGTGTTTATATTCTTCAAAAGGTCAACAATGAACTAGAAATTGTCCATAATCCTTCACCACAAATCAATGCTCAAGCGTTAACACTGACAATCATCCACCAAATAAACATAATCAAACTATCAACATACATGTCAAGGGAAACACTTTCATACAAACAGGTGTTTTTATTCTCCAAAAAGTCACCAATGAACTAGAAATTGTCCATAATCTTTCACCACAAATTAATGTACAAGCTACAATTGATCCAAATGCATCTCCTTTAACAATGCTAATCATCCACCTTATAAACATAGTCGAACTATCAACACTCATGTCAAGTGTAAAAATTTCATACAAACAGGTGCATTTATTCTCCAGAAAGTCAGCAATGACTTAGAAATTGTCCATAATCTTTCACCACAAATCAATGCACAAGTTATAATTGATTCGAATGCGTCTACATTAACACTAGCAATCTTCCACAAAATAAACATAATCAAACCATCAACATACATGTCAAGGGTAAAACATTCATACAAACATGAGCTTTTATTCGCCAAAAAATCAGCAAAGATCTATAAATTTTCCATAATTTTACACCACAGTTAATGCGCAAGCTACAATTGATCTAAATGCATCTGTGTTAACATTGTCAATCTACCACCAAATAAAAATAATCAAACCATCAACACACATGTCAAAAGAAAAACTTTCATACAAACAAGTGCTTTTATTCTCCAAAAAGTCAGCAAAAAACTAGAAATTGTACATAATACTTCACCACAAATCAATGCACAAGCCACGATTGGTCCAAATGCATCTGCGTTAACACTGTCAACCTTCCACTAAATAAACATAATCTAACCATCCACACACATGTTAAAGGTAAAAATTTAATACAAACAGGTGTTTAGATTCTCCAAAAGGTCAACAATGAACTAGAATTTGTCCATAATCTTTCACAACAAATCAATCCACAAGCTACAATTGATTCAAATGCATATGTGTTAACATTGTAAATCTTCTAGTGAATAAACATAATCAAACCATCAACACACATGTCAATGATAAAACTTTTATACAACCAGGTGGTTTTATTCTCCAAAAAGTACGCAATGAACTAGAAATTGTCCATAATCCTTCACCACAAATCAATGCTCAAGCTACAATTGATCCAAATGCATTTGCGTTATCACTAGCAATTTTCCACCAAATAACCATAATCAAACCATCAAAACACATGTCAAGGGCAAAAATTTCATGCAAACTTGTGCTTTAATTCTCCAAAAAGTCAGCAATAAACTAGAAATTGTCCATAATCCATCATCATTATTCAATGTACAAGCTACAATTGATCCAAATACAACTGCATTAACATTGTCAATCTTCCACCAAAATAAACATAATCAAACCATCAAATCACATGTCAAGGGCAAAACTTTCATACAAACAGATGCTTTTATTTTCCAAAAAGTTAGCAATGATCTAGAAATTGTCCATAATCCTTCACCACATATCAATGCACAAGTTACAATTGATCCAAATCCATCTGCGTTATGAATGGCAATCTTCCACCAAATAAACCTATTCATACCATTAACACACATGTCAAGGCAAAAACTTTCATACAAATAGGTGCTTATATTCTCCAAAAAGTCAGCAATGAACTACAAATTGTCCATAATCCTTCACTACAAACCAATGCACGTGTTATAATTGATCCAAATGCATCTGCGTTATAACTGTCAATCTTCCACCAAATAAACATAATCAAACCATCAACACACATGTCAAGGCAAAAAATTTCTTTCAAATAGGCAAAATTGGGGCAGAATTGGGCCTAGGAAAAATTTTACATATTAGACGTATTTTACTCCTAATTTTTCAAGGATTTGATTTAGCTAGGTCTCATAATTTTTGGATGAACCTATTTAAACCAAATCAAACATTTTTTTAAAAGAATTTAGTGAGCAAAATAGTATGAAGGCCGCCTAGCTTGCCTTTTTCCTTCCTTGGCCGAATTGATTCTCCTTCCTTAAAGCTTTGAGAAGCTTGCTCCACAAGCCTCCTAAACTAGGTGGACGGTCAAGCAACCAAACCATGGATCTCTTGAACAATGGTTAAGGTTAGCTTGCTCTATAAGCTACCTACTTCTATAAATTTGTAAACTTTCCATTTTCTCTCATTTTGGATGAATGAAATCAAAAATTCTTTTAGAATTCTCTCTTCCCAAAGCCAAAAAATCCGTGGAGAACTCTCTCTCCCTAGGTTCCTCACAAAGGTTTCCACCTATGTGCGAGCACTCTTTGTTGCTTCTTCACCATCGAAACTTCTTCAAAGGTGCTTCCGCCATTGTTGATGAGTCTACCTTAAGAGAAGAAGGACTTAGACGGTGGAGTTTGAAGGAAACATCAATCATCCTTCAAGAACTTCCATCACATGTCAAGGGCAAAACTTTCATTCAATTAGGTGCTTTTATTCACCAAAAAAGTCAGCAATGAATTAGAAATTGTCCTTAATCCGTCATCACAAATCAATGCACAACCTACAGTTGATCGAAATGCATCTGCGTTAAAACTGTCAATCGTTGATGGAGGACCATCCTTGAAGCATCATATAGGGTCTATCACATGGTCCATGGCTAGGAGAGTAGAGGAAGATGAAGAACACACCACACCAAAGGCCATGATCATCATGTGTGTGGAATTTGAGCCCTTTCCTTAATTTGTTACTTTCTTTTCCCATTTTTCCCTTGTATTTTGGGGTACATTAGATATTAGGATTTTATTTTGTATTTTTATTTAGCCTTTCTATTATGGGGAAAAATTAGTCAAGATTTATTTTAGGACTTAAGCCTTATTTTTAAGGTCAAAAGTCCATTTCTTTCTTTTTCTTTTACCTAAGGGTACTTTAGTCTTTTAGGAGGGATGAGAGCCATTTCATTTGGGATGCATTTAAGGTTCATTTAGGGTGCATTTGGACTCCAAAATTTCGGCCAAATGCTCCCAAGAAATTAATGAATTAATGAATTTGAGTGAGCCTTTGTGCCTCTTCATTCCTTCCTTAGTCCCCTAGGAACTCCATGGCCCCCTATCCTCTCCTCTCTACCTAGAGTGAGCTTGGGTCTTCCTTGGTTGGCCTTCACCATCCTAAGTGAAGTGAGCTAGCCTAAAGAAGCTACACCACCAAACACCATCCATTTCTCTCCTTTCCTTTGAGCGTCAACTTCACCTAGCCCAAACACCATATCCACCTCTTCCATGCCCTTGAGGAGATCACCATCACGTTATTCCAACTTGGAGAAGAGAAAGAATCAACAACTAGCCAAAATGGAGAAGTTGGTTCCATCAATCGTCCACAAAATAAACATAATCAAACCATCAAAACACTTGTTCAAGGAAAAACTTTCATACAAATAGGTGTTTATATTCTTCAAAAGGTCAATAATGAACTATAAATTGTCCATAATCCTTCACCATAAATCAATGTTCAAGCTACAATTGATCCAAATACATCTCCGTCAACACTGACACTCTTCCACCAAAAAACATAATCAAACTATCAACACACATGTCAACGGAAACACTTTCATACAAACAGGTATTTTTATTATCCAAAAAGTCAGCAATGAACTATAAATTTTCCATCATCCTTCACCACAAATCAATGCACAAGTTAAAATTGATTCAAATGCATCTGCGCTAACACTCGCAATCTTCCACAAAATAAACATAATCAAACCATCAACACACATGTAAAGGGCAAAACTTTCATACAAACATGTGATTTTATTCTCCAAAAAGTTAGCGATGAACTACACTACAAGAAAAATGTAAATTTTCGACGGAAAATTTCCGACGGATATGGATCCGTCAAAAATTTCCGACAGATTTATATTTTTGTCAGAAATTTTTGACAGAATTTTCCGTCAGAAATTTTCCGTCAGAAATTTCTGACGGAATCCGTCAGAAATTTCCGACAAAAAATTTTTGACAGAAAATTTCATCAGAAATTTTTGACGGAAAAATAAATCCGTCGAAAATTTCTGCCGGAAAATTTCTGACAGAATATTCCGTTAGAAATTTTTGACGAAATTATTTCGTCAGAATTTTCCGACAGAATTTTCCGTCGGAAATCTTATTTTTAATTTATATTTTTAATTTCTTTTTTTAATTTCTTATTTTTAATTTCTTATATATATTTGTAGTATTAAAAATTTTATATATCTTTTAAAGGTATAAATATATATTATAATTATTTATTACAAGTTTTTTATATCTACGATTAGTATTAAAGATGAAAATAAATTAGGTTATACTATATTTTATTATAATTTACTTGGTTTGAACCTAACTTTCTTTAAAAATATATATTTTAAGTGTGACTTATTTATCTATCATAGATAATTTTTAAATATTTGGGTAGAAGTACAATCATATAGACTTATTTTATAATAATTTAACACTATTAAAAATATAAAAATCTATATGTTAAATTTATAAAAATAAAGTTTAATTTATTTATGATATAAATATGTTTTTAATATCTAATATATATTTTTAGATGATAATTTATTTTAAAATATATCTTATAATAACAATTCTAAATGGAATATAAATCTTATGATTTTTCTTATTTTGATTTTTTTAATCAATGTATACAATTTTACTATTTTGATTTTTTCAATCAACGTATACAATAAATAAAAAACACAAAAGAAAAACATGCATGCTACAAATTTTATTTTATCAAAAAATTATTTGTTTTAATATATTACATTATATATGTGAATATTAAGACATATATATATATATATATAAATATATATATTATAATTAAACTTTTTTTAAAAATTAATTCATTATTAAGAAATTTTTTTTATCACATGAGAATTAATTTCCTTCAAAAATTTGACAGATATCAAATAAATAAACATTTTTTCTGAATCTATATATTTATTTTATTAGAATATAATTTTTATTTTTTAAAATATATTTTTTTTTAGATAAAAAATTATGTATATGTCAAATAGTAGTGAGGGCAAGTGCCTCACTATTCCAAACGTGCAGCTGTCGCTGTATATATATGTATGTGTGTGTGTATATATATATATATATATATATAATATAAGGGGCTATAATTATACCGGTGTAACTTTTACTAAGTATTATGCCGCTCTATAACTTTATATTAAATGTGAATTTTGTAAATCCAACCGTTAAATTGAAAGTTCATATCACTTTATACGTGTATATCAAATTTTGTTAAAATTGAACAACAACTGGAAGATAATCCAAGTGTTCATATTTTAGTGTATTTTGAAATGAATATATTACATCAATTTTGTTTTATAAAAATGAAGTATCAAATCATCTTGGATTAATATAAATTTTTGTATATATAATCTATAAGAGATATGAACTTTCAATCTAATAGTTGGATTTACCAAATTCACATTTAATATAAAGTTATTGAGCGGTGTAATACATTGTAAAAGTCGCATTTAATATATATATATATATATATATATATGAGGGGGGTTATAATTACAATGGTATAAATTTTACTAAGTGTTACACCGCTCAATAACTTTATATTAAATGTGAATTTTGTAAATTCAACCGTTAAATTGAAAATTTTTTACTCTTAAATCATATATATATATATAGACACACACACACACACACACACACACACACACACACACACATATATATATATATATATATATATATATATATACATGAGGGGAGCTATAATTACAATGGTATAAATTTTACTAAGTGTTACACCGCTCAATAACTTTATATTAAATGTGAATTTTGTAAATTCAACCGTTAAATTGAAAATCTTTTACTCTTAAATCATATATACAAAATGTTATATTAATCAAAGATGATTTTTTATAAAACAAAATTAAATCTGTCGAAAAATTTATATTTTTGATGAGAAAATTTTTGTAAGAAAAGTTATATTATTGATAGAATATTTCAGACAAATTTATATTTGTCGAAAATGTAAGAACTGGTTTTAAATTTGATATGAAAATATTATAATATAATTAGATAAGATTTTAAGTTAGTATTTTATTAATGGTTGATAATTAAAAAATAAAACATGGATAAATACATTATTTGAATTTTATATGTTTGATTTAAGATAACTTACAAAATAACTCTTGGTAAAGTTATTCCGCTCAATAACTCATGGTGTGTTGAATTTCATCGATCCAATTAATTGTTAAATTAAAAGTTATTAAATTTTACTAATAATTAATATAAAAAATTAATTAGTTTTGGAATAAACTATTTGCTAATTAACAATATAATTGAAATATTAATTATTTTAAATTATTTAACTAAATCTTATTGACAATTTACTATATGATCTTAATATTTTTGTATAACTAATATCTGGTTTTAAATTTGATATGAAAATATTATATATAATTAGATAAGATTTTAAGTTAGTATTTTATTAATAGTTGATAATTAGAAAAAAAAAATAAGGATAAATACATTTTTTAAATTTTATATGTTTGATTTAAGGTAAATAAATATATTAAATTAATTAATAATTTATTTAAAATATTAAAATTTAATTTATAAGTATGTAATAAATAAATATTTATAATTTTATAAATTATATTATCATTATAAATTATAAAATTAAATAATTTAAATTATAATTTTAAATAAAAATAAGTAGATGTTAATTATAAAAGTAAGTACATATAAATAAAGAATAATTAAATATATTATTATTATTATTATTATTATTATTATTATTATTATTATTCGTAATATAAAATTATTATATATTATTATTATAGTACAAATATTAGATTGTATATTTGAGGATGACTTAAATGAATTACTTTGTACAAGTTATACTGACAACATACATAGACATTTCGGTAGCTTACTCATCAGAACTTCACAGTTAAGCGTGCTTGACCTGGAGTAGTACTGGGATGGGTGACCTTCTGGAAAGTCTCCCAGAAATTGCACAAGTAAGAATAAAACACGCTAAACAGTGAAATATTGTGAAATAGAACCCTTGAGAGGCCAAATATGAGATTTGTTACATTAATAATTTTATTAAAATTAAAAAAAAATTATAATTTCCGATGGATTTTTCCGTCAAAAAATTTGACAGCAATTTCTGACAGATTTTTCTGTCAGAAATTTTGACAGCAATTTTCGACGGATTTTTCCGTCGGAAAATTCTGACGGAAAAATTATTTCTGACGGATTTTTCCGTCAGAAAATTCTGTCGAAAAAAGCAAAATCCGTCGAAAATTTACCTATTTCCGTCGAAAATTTCTATCGAAAATCAGCATTTTTCTTGTAGTGCTAGAAATTGTCCATAATCCTTCACCACAAATCAATGCACAAGTTACAATTGATTCAAATTCCTTTGCGTTAACACAATCAATCTTCCACCAAATAAACATAATTAAATCATCAAGACATATGTCAACGGAAAAACTTTCATTCAAACAGGTGCTTTTATTCTCCAAAAAGTCAGTAATAAAGTAGAAATTGTCCATAATCATTCGTCACAAATCAATGCACAAGCTACAATTGATCCAAATGCATCTGCGTTAACACTGTCAATCTTCCACCAAATAAACATAATCAAACCAACAACACACATGTTAAAGGAAAAAATTTCATACAAATAGGTTTTTGTATTCTCCAAAAGGTCACATATGAACTAGAAATTGTCCATAATTCTTCATCAGAAATCAACGCACAAGCTACAACTGATCCAAATGCATCTCTGTTAACACTATCAATCTTCTTCCAAATAAACATAATTAAACAATCAACACACATGTGAAGGGCAAAATTGTCATACAAAGAACTTCTTTTATTGACCAAAAAGTCAGCAATGAACTAGAAATTGTCCATAATCCATCACGACAAATTAATACACAAGTTTCAATTGATCCAAATGCATTTGCGTTAACACTGGCAATCTTCTACCAAATAAACATAATCAAACAATCAACACACATGTCAAGGGCAAAACTTTCATACAAACAGGTGTTTTTAATCTCCAAAAAGTCAGTAATGAACCTATAATTGTCCATAATCCTTCACCACAAATCAATGCACAAGTTACAATTGATCCAAATGCATCTGCGTTAACGATGGCAATCTAACACAAAATAAACATAATCAAACCATCAACATACATGTCAAGGAAAAAACTTTCAAACAAACATGTGCTTTAATTCTCCAAAAAGTCAGCAATGAACTAGAAATTGTCCATAATCCTTCACCACTAATTAATAAACAAGGTACAATTGATCTAAATCCATCTGCGTTAACACTGTCAATCTTTCACAAAATAAACATAATCAAACCATCAACACACATGCCAACGGCAAAAATTTCCATACAAACAGGTGCTTTTATTCACCAAATAAACATAATGAAACCATCAACACACATGTCAAGGAAAAAACTTTCTTAAAAATAGGTGTTTATATTCTCTAAAAAGTCAGCAATGAACTAGAAATTGTTCATAATCCTCAAGTACAAATGAATGCACAAGCTACAATTGATCCAAATCCATCTGGGTTATCACTGTCAATCTTCCACTAAGTAAACATAATCATACCATCAACACACATGTAAAGGCAAAAACTTTAGATGTTGATATTCTCCAAAAAGTCAGCAATGAACTAGAAATTGTCCATAATCCTTTAAATCAATGCACAAGCTACAATTGATCCAAATCCATCTGCGATAACACTATCAATCTTCCACTGAAAATTGATCCAATTGCAAAGTCTTCACAGTTATTCTTGAAAAAATTATAACCACCAAATCTATTCTCAAGAAGAAATAGAACGTTGTGACGGACATGTTCAGTTGGATCAGAAGGTGCAGCGGTGCAAGTGCCTCCTCTAGCTTTGGGTAGAAAAAATGCAGGTGAACCACCATAGGTATAAGTAACTGCTGTAAACAAAAGAATCCTAGCACGTGCATGTGAAAACTTCTATCTTTGTGTGACAATCACATCTAGGGCATAGAGTATCACTATTAAATTATGATACAAATTCTAGAAAAGAAGACAAAATTTTGGAAATCACAAGATATAGCTATGAATCTCTAGAAAGAAAAAAAAAACTAAAATGAGTCTATGTGTATTTAAATAGAGGTTCCTAATTATATGTTTTTGGCTTATTTTGGAGCTAATGCATGAGGCATTTATATATATGATTACAAGGTAGATTCTGTTCAAGGTTTGCTTTGCTCTGTATCGCTTTATTTTTCAAATTTTCCTTTTTTCTTTAATAATTTTTTTTATCCCACAAAAAGGACACTGTAGATTTTGGCATTTACTATTTACTATATATATTTAAAAAGTCTCATCATATAGATCTTTGCTGCCACCATTGTCGCAAAAAAATCTTTAAAATATGAGAACATTTGTAGCCCATTAATGACTATACAAATAGATTATATGCCCATTTGGTTTGGAGTTTGGTAGAATTGGTTTTGAACCATCGAATGTGATTGAGATGTGTGCCTAAACATTAATATGAACTTATGCAAGAATTGAATTTAACTTTAATTGTTCATAAGCATATGTGTTTGCTTATCATTATAATTTAAACAGGTAACGTGCAATGTTTTTATCAAGCCTTGTGAACATCCAGGTTGAATAAATATCCACCAATTTTTCAAGGGAAACTCAGAGGCTCGTGCTCATCGTGACTCCTGGTCAGAGATGCTCAAGCTTAAAGATTGGCCTCCGTCTAATCTATTTAAGCATAGGTTATCGCGTCATTATATGGAGTTTATTACTGCTTTACCCTACAAAGAGTATATGCATCCTCGCCGTGGTTTTCTTAACTTGGCCACAAAGCTACTAGAAGAGTCTTTGAAACCTGATTTCAGGCTAAATACATATATAGCATATGGCTTTGCTGAAGAGCTTGTACGTGGAGATTCGGTGACCAAGCTTCATTGTGGCATGTCAAATGTGGTATGTAAAAAAATATGATGTACCTGTATGATTAATTCCAAGTGTTTGTCCATTACCTATAGTAATCTTATCCGGACCCGTATAATCAGATTTTGAGCTAAGATTTTGAGTTAGTAGTTAACCAAACCTAAACTAACCCAATATCCTTTTTATGACGTACTCTGTCTATGCTCATTTTCTTCCTCTCCTCCTTCATTTCTCTCGAGCCACCACCTTCATCATCTCTAAACACCGGCCGGAAACCACCATTAACTGGAGAAAATATCACCGTCTCCACCATTTTATAACTGAGAGTGACTACAGAAATTTTATTGCTTTCCTTCCTTCCATCACCATTTCATTACTCTATTTTGAGTAACTAAGCTTGAAAATAGTAAAATGGGAGCCAAAAGACGTCAAAAGAGATACAAGAGTGGTGGTGATGAGTCTCAGTTAAGCACTGAACAGATGTCGTCAACAAGTTTGGGAGCCCTAAAAAGGAGTAGAAGTGAGGGAGATGAAGGTGAAACTACTATCTTTCCAAAACCATATTTACCGCCTTTACCGCCTTCGAAAAGACATGCTAGCATCGAAATAGTACAAGTACAAGTCGGAGGTAGTCAACACATTATTCAGTGCAATGAAGTCGTAGTGGATAAAAGTTCATTGACAATGGAGAACATTTTTGATATTGTAGCTCCTATGTAGTTCACAAAAAGGGTATTATAAGAGGAATATTAATAAGTTTCTTCGTCTCTATGATACTCATATTTGTCATCATCAATATTAGCGTAACCACAGGAACTGTCCACCCCATCAACACTTATGTGGGAATAGTAACATTTCTATTCATGGACATATGGTTGAAAGTGTTAACTAGAATGGGTTTAAGGAAAATAGTTTTTACTCGGGAGGAGCATACACTTATTCACACAGGTGTTGTGACAGCTAGTACGGTTGCCTTCAATGGTATTTCCTTCTCTGTTCTGTTTTAATTTTTTTTACCGACTAGTTGGTGAACTATAAAGGTTTAAAAAATACTATGCTAAAATTATAGTTAATGCTTAATAGCTAATGCAATCAATGATAAAATGAATCTTCTTGTTGACACTTTGTTTGAATTTTTTTGAACAGCTGGTTTTGGTAACTACCTCCTTGGAATGAGATCAGAAATTGCAAAACAATTTGGAGAAGTTAATACTAAGCAAGATATCAAGGACCTGAGTATGGGTTGGATAATCTTATTCTTAGCTTTTGCTAACTTGTCGGGCTTGTGTTTACTTATTTCACTCTTAAAGGTACACTAATCCAACCACATACAATGTAAATAAATAATATATATATATATATATAATTAACTTTGTCATTTATTAATTAATTATAATTAACACCACTATACTACTGGATAGAGTTATGATTTAAATGTCTAACTGTAGACTTGCTTGCACAGGGTATAGTTTTCTATACATGAATCTTTTTGTTGGTTACAACATGTTGATGAGTTTCAACGTTTGTTGTCACAGATCATGATAGTAGACCTCAATTTGTCATATCCCAGTGGTACTGCAACAGGTCATCTAATCAACAATTTACATATACCAGATGGCGTCACACAAACTAAGTAAGGATTCAAGCCTTTAATTTTATAAATATATCAATAAGATGATTTTAATTTAACTATATTTTTTTGTGTTTTGTTCTTAGGAAGCAAGTACGTGTGCTGAAAATCTTCTTACTCTGTAGCTTTCTATGGAGCTTCTTAAGATGGAGTTTCACTCGTGGTGTTGGATGCGGATTAGTTCTCCCTATATTTGGTCAAGAAGCCTATGAACACCATTATTTTACTCACCAACATGTTATTAATGATTCACGTCTCTTATCTAAATAAGGGTATTCTATAAACCGTAGTATTGGCAAACAATTCAAATAATTGAGGGAGAGGTTTATGAGTTTCACTTTTAATGAACTTGTGAGGGAGAATTTTCAAAAATATATATATAATACATTTTTTAAATAATAAACATCTTTGTTTGTGATTTTTTTTATATCTATGTAAGTTGACTTGTTTGTGTTCTCTTTGTTAATTTATGATGCAAATTCTAGAAAAGAAAAAGAAAATTCTAGAAAACATAAGAAAAGGTGTATAAGTCTCTAGTGTTAGTTATTTACGTTTCAATAATGCTCCTATATTATAGGGTTGTGTCTTTTATTAGTTTCTTTATTTACTCCTATTTTAGTGCCACTTAGTGTGTAGTGTCCGTTAGTTTGTTTCTGAGTCTGTAAGGCATTGAATAAAATACACGGGTATACAAACATTTTCTTGTGAGATTTAGATATACTTTGAGTTTCAACAATTGGTATCAGAGCTCCGTAAGGGGCCTGATCCAGTGTGTGAGTGAGCTACGTGTGCGGAGAGGAAATATCCAAATTTAGTGTGAAGAGCAGTCTGGTACAGAGTGTGGGCAACCTAAGTGAGAAGTGTGAGAGTAAGGATGTCTACATCAGAGAAGTTTGTTCAACTGGCCATTCCAAGGTTTGATGGCCACTATGATTTCTAGTCCATGACCATGGAAAATTTCGTGCGCTGTAAAGAACTGTGGCAACTAGTAGAAGATGGCATACCAACATTTGCAGCCAGCCCACTGAGGCACAGAAGAGGAGTGATGCTGAGGCGAATCTAAAGGATATGAAAGTAAAGAACTATTTGTTTCAGGCTATTGATAGAGAGATTCCTGAAACAATATTGGACAAAAGCACGTCACAGGCGATATGGAGGTCCATGCAGCTGAAATACCAAGGATCAACACAAGTCAAACGTGCAAAACCCCAAGCACTACGACAGGAGTTTGAATTGTTGAGCATGAAAGATGGTGAGAAGATTGATAGTTACTTGGGACACACTCTCATCGTAGTCAACAAAATGAAAGTAAATGGTGAAAATTTGGACTCGAGCACAGTGGTCAGCAAGATACTTTGATCTTTAACCTCATATTTCAACTATGTGGTGTGCTCCATTGAGGAGGCCAACGACTTGAGCACCCTAAGTCTTGATGAACTTTATGGCAGTTTGCTTGTTCATGAGCAGAGAATGCAGAGTTTTCAACTTGATGAGCAAGTGCTGAAAGTCACTCATGACGATCATTCGGGAGCAAGTCATGGTCACGGTAGAGGAATTAGTGGACGGGGAAGAGGACGTGGGAGACAACCTTTCAATAAGCGCTTGTTGAATGTTTCCAATGTCACAAACTAGGACATTTTCAGTATGAATGTTCTGGAGTGGAGAAGCAGACTCATTATGCAACATTTGAAGATGTAGTAGACGTAGAAAATGAGATTCAATTGGTGGAATATGAAGAGATGACACAATTTGTCTAGAGGGAAGACTGGTTTGTAGATTCTGGGTGCAATAATCATATGACTGGTAATAAGCAATGGTTCACAAAAATACATGAAGAAGGGCTCAATAAGAAAGTGAAACTTGGAAATGACATAACACTGAATGTTGCAGCCAGAGGAAGTATTTGGGTTCAAATCAATGATGTTACTCATGTTATATCTGATGTTTACTACGTTCTAGAGCTTAAGACCAATCTCTTAAGTTTAGGACAACTTCAAGAGAAGGGTTTAGCTATCTTAATCCAAAATGATACATGTAAGATATTTCATCCAGATAGAGGATTGATCATTCATACTAACATGAGAGGAAATAAGATGTTTTATGTATCAGCCTCAATGACTTCCCAACATCTTTAGTGCTTCCAAGTGGAAGACGATTCAGATAAGCCAACTTTGTTGTGGCACAAATGATTTGTACATCTCAATTTTAAGGGACTTAGCACACTCGCAAATAAGCAAATGGTAATTGGCCTACCCTCTCTGAAAACTCCCAAGGCTATATGCACTATTTGTCTCATGGGGAAACAACATAGAGATGTCAAACCAAAGAAAAGTTCATGGAGAGCATCAATGAAACTCCAATTAATTCATGCTGATGTATGTGGTCCCATTTCGCAAGCTTCACACCGCAATAAAAGGTACTTTTTGAGATTTTTTGATGATTATTCTCATAAAACTTGTATTTACTTTTTGCATGAAAAATCTTAAACATTCAATGCATTCAAAAGCTTCAAAGCATGTGTTGAAAAAGAAGCTGGCACCCACATTGTGTGTTTAAGAACTGATCGAGGTGGCAAATTCAATTCCAAGGAGTTTTCAAACTTCTGTAATCAACACAGTATCTCTAGGAAATTGACAGTTGCCTACACTCCTCAACAAAATGGAGTTGTAGAGCGTAAGAATCGCACCATCATGAACATAGTCAAAGTAGTGTTTCATGACAAGAAAGTTCCAAAAGCCTTCTGGCCTAAGGTAGTGTGGTTGTGTGTTCATGTCCAAAATCGAAGTCCAACCTCTGCAATAGATCAAGGGACTCTAGAAGAGGTGTGGAGAAGAGTGAAGCCACGTGTTGATTACTTCTACACATTTGGATGTGTCACACATGTTCATATTCCAGATCAAAAGAGAAGCAAACTAGATGCAAAGAGCCAACAATGTATTCTCTTAGGCGTAAGTGATGAGACAAAAGCTTACAAGCTCTATGATCCCATTACAAAGAAGGTCATTATAAGCAGAGATGTGGTGTTTGAAGAAGACAAAAGCTGGAATTGGGATGCGCACGTAGATGGAGGTACACTTTTTGCTCTTGATTGGGGAGACAAAATGTTAAGGAAATTGAAATTGCAGAATATGCATCCCAAAAAGTAACAGTCAGCCATGATCAACCAGAAACACTCGAGCCAACTTCAGATTCAGCACCCGTTGATTCTCCAGTTGAAGGGAGGGCAACCAAGACCCGAAGACAACCATTATGGATGTCTAACAATGAGACCAACCTATTTGTAGAAGAGGAGATCTTACTGGCAATGATGATAACCAATTCTAAAGATCCCCAATCATTTGAAGAAGCTTACACGAGTCAGAACTGGAGAGAAGCAATGGATACCGAGATGAAAGCAATTGAAAAGAACAACACATGGGAACTTGTAGATCTTCCAGATGGTGTTAAACCATTGGCATGAAATGGATCTTCAAATCCAAATTCAGTGAACATGGCCAGATAGAGAAGTATAAAGCCAGGTTAGTGACTAAAGGCTATGCCCAGTAGTATGGAATCAACTACATAGAAGTATTTGCTCCTATGGCTAGACTTGACACAATAAGAGTGTTGTTAGTTTTGGTAGCTCAACGTTAATGAGAAGTATTCCAACTTGATGTCAAAAGCACGTTCTTACATCGTGAACTTCAAGAAGAGGTGTACGTTCAACAACCTGCTGGATTTATCAAGAAAGGTAGAGAAAATCACGTATACAGACTCAGGAAAGCTCTCTATAGGCTTAAACAGGCTCCACGAACCTAGTACAGTAAGCTAGAAGCCTACTTTGCCAGAGAAAAATTTGTACGTTGCTCTAGTGAACACACCTTGTTCACAAAAAAGGTTCATGATAATGTTTTAATTGTTAGTCTCTATGTTGTTGATCTGATTTTTACTGGAAATTGCAAAGATATATGTGAAGAGTTCAAAAGCTCAATGCAGTTGGAATTCAACATGACCGATCTAGGTAAAATGAGACATTTTCTAGGAATAGAAGTAATACAGAATGAGGCAGGAATTTTCTTTTGTCAAAGACAGTATGCACGTGAGGTACTAGCTCGGTTCAACATGACAGAGAGTAACTCTATACGAAATCCCATTGTACCAAGAACTATATTGTCCAAGGATGATGAAGGAGCTCTAGTAGATGCTACAAAGTTTAAACAAGTTGTTGGTAGCCTCATGTATTTGACAGTCACATGGCCAAACTTGATGTTTGGGGTAAGTCTAATCAGTAGATACATGGCTAATCCAAAGGAGTCACATTGGGCTGCAACAAAACAAATTTTCATGTATTTAAAAGGCACCATTGAGCATAGTCTTTTCTATCAAAAAGGAAAAGAAATAGGTCTCACAACCTACAGTGATAGCAACTATGCAGGGAACTTAGATGATAGAAGAAGCACCTCCGGATCAGTATTTATGATGGGAACTGCAGTTGTATCATGGGCTTCAAAAAAATAGCCTATAGTTAGTTTATCTACTACTGAGGTTGAATACATTGTTGCAGCATCTTGTGCATGTCAATGCATTTGGCTTAGAAGAATTCTGGAGCATCTTGGGTTAGAAGAACAAGAAGCCACTGAAATTTTATGTGACAATAAGTCTACAATTCAACTATCCAAGAATCATATTCTCCATGGAAGAAGTAAGAACATCACAGTGAGATTTCACTTTCTCAAAGATTTGGTGAATGATCATGTAGTTCAACTGAAATATTGCAATACTAATGACCAAGTGGTTGACGTGATGACTAAAGTTGTCAAGCTCGATCAATTTGAGAAGTTCAGACACATGCTTGGTGTAGTTAAAGTTACTGAAATAAGCTAAAGCTTAAGGGAGGGAATGTTAGTTATTTACGTGTCAATAATGCTCCCATATTATAAGGCCAAATGGGTCTTTTATTAGTTGTTTTATTTACTCCTATTTTAGTGCCACTTAGTGTGCAGTTTCAATTAGTTTGTTTCTGAGAGTCTGTAAGACTTATATAAGTCATTCTTTGCATTGAATAAAATACACGGGTATACAAATAAACATAATCAAACTATCAACACACATGTCAAGGGTAAAACTTTAATACAAGCATGTGCTTTTACTCTCCAAAAAGTCAGCAATGAACTAGAAATTCTCCATAATCCTTCACCACTAATCAATGCACAAGTTACAATTGATCCAAATGCATTTGCTTTAACACTAACAATCTTCCACAAAATAAACATAATCAAAGCATCAATACACATGTCAAGGGCAAAACTTTCATTCTAACAGGTGCTTTTATTCTCCAAAATGTCAGCAATAAACTAGAAATTATCGATAATCCTTCATCACTAATCAATGCACAAGTTACAATTGATAGAAATGTATCTCCGTTAACACTAACAATCTTCCACAAAATAAACATAATCAAACCATCAATACACATGTCAAGGGCAAAATTTTCATTCTAAAGGGTGCTTTTATTCTCCAAAATGTCAGCAATGATTCATAAATTATCCATAATCCTTCACCACAAATCAATGCACAATTTCAAATTCAAAGAAATACATCTGCGTTAAGACTGACAATCTTTCACCAAATAAACATAATCAAACCATCAACAAATATGTCAAGGGCTAAACTTTCATAAAAACAGGTGCTTCTATTCTCCAAAAAGTCAGCAATGAACTAGAAATTGTCTTTAATCCTTCACCACAAATTAGCACACAAGTTATAATTGATCCAAATGCATCTGCATTAACATAATCAAAACGATCAACACAAATGTCAATGGAAAACCTTTCATACAATTATGTGTTTTTTTTCTTCAAAAAGTTAGCAATGAAGTAGAAATTGTCCATAATTCTTCTCCACAATTAAATGCAGAAGCTACATTTGACCAAATGCATATGCGTTAATACTGTCAATCTTCCATCAAATAAACATAATCAAATCATCAACACACATGTTAAAGGCAAAAATTTCATAAAGATAGGTGTTTATATTCTCCAAAAAGTTAGCACTAAACAAGAAATTGTCCATAATCCTTCACCCAAACCAATGCACAAGCTACAATTAATCCAAACGCATCTCCGTTAACACTGTCAATCTTCCACAAAATAAACATAATCAAACCATCAACAAACATGTCAAGGGAAAAACATTCATAGAAACAGGTACTTTTATTCTCCAAAAAGTCAGCAATGAACTAGAAATTGTCCATAATCATTCATCACTAATCAATGTACAAGTTACAATTGATCCAAATGCATCTGCTTTAACACTGACAATCTTCCACAAAATAAACATAATCAAAGCATCAAGACACAGGTCAAGGGAAAAAGTTTCATTCTAACAGGTGCTTTTATTCTCCAAAATGTCAGCCATAAACTAGAAATTGTCGATAAACCTTCACCACTGATCAATGCACAAGTTATAATTGATTGAAATGTATCTGCGTTAACACTAACAATCTTCCACAAAACAAACATAATCAAACCATCAATACACATGTCAAGGGCAAAACTTTCATTCTAACGGATGCTTTATTCTCCAAAATGTCAGCAATGATTTAGAAATTGTCCATATTCCTTCACCACAAATCAATGCACAATTTAAAATTCAACAAAATACCTCTGTGTTAAGACTGACAATCTTCCACAAAATAAACATAATCAAACCATTAACAAACATGTTAATGGCTAAACTTTCAAAAAAACAGGTGATTTTATTCTCCAAAAAGTCAGCAATGAAGTTGAAATTGTCTGTAATCCTTCACCACAAATCAATACCCAAGCTACAAGTAATCCAAAGGCATCTCCGTTAACACTGGGAATCTTTCACAAAATAAACATAATCAAACCATCAACAAACATGTGAAGGGCAAAACTTTCATACAAACAGGTGCTTTTATTCTGCAGAAAGTTAGCAATGAACTCGAAATTGTCCATAATCCTTCACCCCTAATTAATGCACAAGTTACAATTGATCCAAATGCATCTGCTTTAACACTGACAATCTTCCACAAAATAAACATAATCAAAGCATCAAGACACAGGTCAAGGGAAAAAGTTTCATTCTAACAGGTGCTTTTATTCTCCAAAATGTCAGCCATAAACTAGAAATTGTCGATAAACCTTCACCACTAATCAATGCACAAGTTACAATTGATTGAAATGTATCTGCGTTAACACTAACAATCTTCCACAAAACAAACATAATCAAACCATCAATACACATGTCAAAGGCAAAACTTTCATTCTAACGGATGCTTTATTCTCCAAAATGTCAGCAATGATTTAGAAATTGTCCATATTCCTTCACCACAAATCAATGCACAATTTAAAATTCAACAAAATACCTCTGTGTTAAGACTGACAATCTTCCACAAAATAAACATAATCAAACCATTAACAAACATGTTAATGGCTAAACTTTCAAAAAAACAGGTGATTTTATTCTCCAAAAAGTCAGCAATGAAGTTGAAATTGTCTGTAATCCTTCACCACAAATCAATACCCAAGCTACAAGTAATCCAAAGGCATCTCCGTTAACAATGGGAATCTTTCACAAAATAAACATAATCAAACCATCAACAAACATGTGAAGGGCAAAACTTTCATACAAACAGGTGCTTTCATTCTGCAGAAAGTTAGCAATGAACTCGAAATTGTCCATAATCCTTCACCCCTAATTAATGCACAAGTTACAATTGATCCAAATGCATATGCGTTAATACTGGCAATCTTCCACAAAATAAACATAATCAAACCATCAACACACATGACAAGTGCAAAACTTTCATACAAACCTTTGCTTTTATTCTCCAAAAAGTCAACACTGAACAAGAAATTGTTCACAATCCTTTACCACAAATCAATGCACAAGCTACAATTAATCCAAACGCATCTTCGTTAACACTGTCAATATTCCACAAAATAAATATAATCAAACTATCAACAAACATGTAAAGGGCAAAACTTTCATACAAGCAGGTGCTTATCTTCTCCAGAAAGTCAGCAATGAACTTCAAATAGTCCACAATTCTTCACCACTAATCAATGCACAAGTTACAAATGATCTAAATGCATCTGCATTAGCACTGACAATCTGCCACAAAATAAACATATTCAAACCATCAACACACGTCAATGCACAAATCAGCACTGAACAAGAAATTGTCCATAATCCTTCACCACAAATCAATGCACAAACTACAATTAATCCAAACGCATCTCCTTTAACACTGTCAATCTTCCACAAAATAAACATAATCAAACCGTCAAAAAACATGCCCAGTGCAAAACATTCAAACAAACATGTGTTTTTATTCTCCAGAAAGTCAACAATGAACTAGAAATTGTCCATAATCCTTCACCACCAATCAATGCACAAGTTACAATTGATTCAAATGCATCTTCGTAAACACTAGCAATCTTACACAAAATAAACATAATCAAACCATCAACACACATGTCAAGGGCAAAAATTTCATACAAAAATGTCCTTTTATTCTCCACAAAGTCAGCGATGAACTTAAAATTTTTGATAATACTTCACTACAAATCAATGCACAAGCTACTATTTATCCAAATGCAATTGCATTAACACTATCAATCTTTCACCAAATAAACATAATCAAACCATCAACACACATATCAAGGGTAAAACATTCATACAAACAGGTGCTTTTGTACTCCAAAAAGTCACCAATGAACTCGAAATTGTCAATAGTCCTTCATCACAAATTGATGCACAAGTTACAATTGATCCAAATGCATCTGTGTTGTCACTGACAATCTTCCACCAAATAAACATAATCAAACCATCAAAACACATGTTAAAGGCAAAACTTTCATAAAAATAGGTGTTTATATTCTCCAAAAAATCAGCACTGAACAAGAAATTATCCATAATCCTCACCACAAACCAATGCACAAGCTACAATTAATCCAAACGCATCTTCGTTAACACTGTCAATCTTCCACAAAATAAACATAATGAAACCATCAACAAACATGTCAAGGGAAAAACATTCATACAAACAGGTGCTTTTATTCGACAAAAAGTCAGCAATGAACTAGAAATTGTCTATAATCCTTCATCACTAATCAATGCATAAGTTACAATTGATCCAAATGCATCTACTTTAACACTGACAATCTTCAACAAAATAAACATAATCAAAGCATCAATACACATGTAAAGGGCAAAACTTTCATTCTAACAGGTGCTTTTATTCTCCAAAATGTTAGCAATAAACTAGAAATTGTCGATAATCCTTCACTACAAATCAATGCACAAGTTACAATTGATTGAAATGTATCTACGTTAACACTAATAATCTTCCACTAAATAAACATAATTAAACCATCAATACACATGTCAAGGGAAAAACTTTCATTCTAACGGATGCTTTATTCTCCAAAATGTCAGAAATGATTTAGAAGTTGTCCATAATCCTTCACCACAAATCAATGCACAATTTAAAATTCAACCAAATACATCTGCGTTAAGACTAACAATCTTCCACAAAACAAACATAATCAAACCATTAACAAACATGTCAACGGCTAAACTTTCAAAAAAATAGGTGCTTTTATTCTCCGAAAAGTCAGCAATGAACTAGAAATTGTCCTTAATCTTTCACCACAAATTAGTACACAAGTTATAATTGATCCAAATGCAACTACATTAACATAATCACAACAATCAACACACATGTCAACAGAAAAACATTCATATAATTATGTGCTTTTATTCTTCAAAAAGTCAGCAATGAATTAGAAATTGTCCATAATCCTTCACTACAAAAAATTGCAGAAGCCACATTTGACAAAATGCATCTGTGTTAATACTGTCAATCTTCCACCAAATAAACATAATCAAACCATCAACACACATGTAAAGTGCAAAACTTTCATACAAACATGTGTTTTTATTCTCCAAAAAGTCAACACTGAACAAGAAATTGTCCATAATCCTTCACCACAAACCAATGCACAATCCACAATTAATCCAAACGCATCTTCGTTAACATTATCAATCTTCCACAAAATAAACATAATCAAACAATCAACAAACATGTCAAGGGAAAAACTTTCATACAAACAGGTGCTTTTATTCTCCAGAAAGTCAACAATGAACTAGAAATTTTCCATAATCCTTCACCACTAATCAATGCACAAGTTACAATTGATTCAAATGCATCTGCGTAAACATTGATAATATTACACAAAATAAACATAACAAAATCATCAACACACAAGTCAGGGGTAAAAATTTCATACAAACATATCCTTTTAATCTCCAAAAAGTCAGCAATGAACTTGAAATTGTCCATAATACTTCACCACAAATCAATGCACAAGCTACTATTGATCCAAATGCAACTGCAATAACATTGTCAATCTTCCACCAAATAAACATAATCAAACTATCAACACACATATCAAAGGCAAAACATTCAAACAAACATGTACTTTATTCTCCAAAAAGTCAGCAATGAACTAGAAATTGTCCGTAATCCTTCACCACAAATCAATGCACAAACTACAATTAATCTAAACGCTTCTCCGTTAACACTGTCAATCTTCCAAAAAATAAACGTAATCAAACCGTCAACAAACATGTCAAGGGCAAAACTTTCATACAAACAGGTGCTTTTATTCTCCAAAAAGTCAACAATGAACTAGAAATTGTCCATAATCCTTCACCACTAATCAATGCACAAGCTACAATTGATTCAAATGCATCTACGTAAACACTAGCACTCTTACACAAAATAAATATAATGATGGAGGACCATCCTAGGTACTTCACTTCATGTGAGACCCATCACATGGTTCATGGCTATGGCCAATTTGAGTAGTATAGAATTTATTGCTTTATTCCAATTTTACCCTTGTATTTTGGGGTATTTTAGTTTTAGGATTTATTTTCCTTGTATTTCCCATTTTACCCTTGTATTATGGGGTGCTTTAGATGATTAGGTTTTTAATTTGGGCTGGTATTACACTAGAAGGGTGACGCATTTTTGGTGAGTTTTGGATCTATTTTTTTGTGATAGAAAGGCTTAGGCCCAAGTGGAGGGTAAAAGTTGCATGATCATATCATGCACCTTGATGTAGCCAATCTAGACTCATAGATTCCAAACTTGGTCACCAAGTAGCATCTAGGGTTCATTTGGCATGTCATTTGGAGTGCATTTGCCTTATGAATTTCGGCCATGCATGTCCCAAATGAAACCCTAGATGCCTCCCCTCCTATAAATACCCAACACCCCACCACTTGTAAATACTTTGAAATTTATGATATTAAGAGAGCCTTTGTGCCTTAATATTCTTCCTTAGTCCCCTTGGTCATTTCGGCCACCTATCCTTCTCATTTTCACCGTGAGTGTTCTCACCTTTAGGAGTGGCCTTCATCCATCAATGAAGTGAGCCAAAACCCTAGAGTACCACCTTAGCATTTCATCAAACACCTAGCCTCCATAAACACCATTCGCCCATCTCCATCTCCAAGGCTAGAAACCTTGAGTTCCATGATCCAAGGAGTCCGGTCATCCCTCTTTCACGCTCTTAACTCAATCCATGGAAGGAGGAAGCCATCAAGTGGTATCAGAGCTACTATTTATTCTCCAAAAACACAGTAATGAACTTGAAATTGTCCATAATACTTCATCACAAATCAATGCACAAGCTACTATTTATCCAAATGCAACTGCATTAAAACTGCCAATCTTTCACCAAATAAACATAATAAAACCATCAACACACATATTAAAGGTAAAACATTCATACAAACAAGTGAATTTGTACCCCAAAAAGTCAACAATGAACTCGAAATTGTGATAGTCCTTCATCACAAATTGATGCACAAGTTACAATTGATTCAAATGCATCTGTGTTATCATTGGCAATCTTCCTCCAAATAAACATAATCAAACCATCAACACAGATAAGGGAAAAACTTTAATACAAGCATGTGCTTCTATTCTCCAAAAAGTCAGCAATGAACTAAAAATTGTCCATAATCCTTCACCACTGATCAATGCACAAGTTACAATTGATCGAAATGCATCAGCGTTTACACTAACAATCTTCCACAAAATAAACATAATCAAACCATCAATACACATGTCAATGGCAAAACTTTCATTCTAACAAGTGCTTTTATTCTCTAAAATGTCAGCAATGAACTAGAAATTGTCCATAATCTTTCACCACAAATCAATGCACAATTTAAAATTCATCCAAATGCATCTGTGTTAAGACTAACAATCTTCCACCAAATAAACATAATCAAACCATCAACAAACATGTCAAGGGCTAAACTTTCATACAAACAGGTGCTTTTATTCTCCAAAAAGTCAACAATAAACTAGAAATTGTTCATAATCTTTCACCACAAATAAGTACACAAGTTATAATTGATCCAAATGCATTTGCGCTAACACAAGCAATCATCCACAAAATAAACATAATCAAGTCAGCAACACACATGTCAAGGGAAAAACTTTTGTACAAACATGTGATTTTAGTCTTTATAAAGATAGCAATGAACTAGAAATTGTCCATAATCATTCACCACAAATCAATGAACAAGCTACAATTAATCCAAATGCATTTGTGTTAGCACTGTCAATCATCCACCAAAAAAACATAATCAGACCATCAACACACATGTTAAAGGAAAACTTTTCATCCAAATAGGTGTTTATATTCTCCAAAAGGTCAACTATGAACTAGAAATTGTCCATAATCCTCCACCACAAATCAATGCACAAGTTACAATTGATCAAAATTCATCTACATTAACACCCGCAATCGTCGACCAATTAAACATAGCTCAACCACTAACACACATGTCTAGGACAAAACTTTCATATATGTAGATGTTTTTATTCTCCAAAATGTCACCAATGAACTAGAAATTGTCCATAATCCTTCACCATAAATCAATGTACAAGTTACAATTGATCCAAATGCATCTGTGTTAACACTATCAATCTTCCACCAAATAAGCATAATCAAACCCATCAACACATGTGTTAAAGGCAAAAATTTTGAACAAACAAGTTTCTATATTCTTCAAAAGGTCAATAATGAACTAGAAATTGCCCATAATCGTTCACCACAAATCAATGCACAAGCTACAATTGATCCAAATTAATCTCCGTTAACATTATCAATCTTTCACAAAATAAACATAATCAAACCATCAACAAACATGTCAAGGGCAAAACTTTCATACAAACAGGTGTTTTTATTCTCCAAAATGTCAGCAATGAACTCGAAATTGTCCAAGATCCTTCACCACAAATCAATGCACAAGTTACAATTGATCCAAATGCATCTGCGTTAACACTAGCAATCTTCCACAAAATAAACATAATCAAACCATCAACACACATGTCAAAGGCAAAACATTCAAACAAACATGTACTTTTATTCTCCAAAAAGTCAACAATGAACTAGAAATTGTCCGTAATCCTTCACCACAAAACAATGCACAAGTTACAATTGATCTAAATTCATCTGCGTTAACACTAGCAACCTTCAACCAAATAAACATAAGCAAATCATAAACACATATATTAAAGGTAAAACTTTCATACAAATAGGTGCTTTTATTCTCTAAAAGTCGGCAATGAACTTGAAATTGTTAATAATCCTTCATCACAAATTGATGCATAAGTTATAATTGATCCAAATACATCTACATTAACATGGGCAATATTCCACCAAATAAACATAATCAAATCATCAACACACATGTCAAGGTCAAAACTTTCATGCAAGCATGTGCTTTTATTCTCCAAAAAGTCAGCAATGAACTAGAAATTATCCATAATCCTTCACCACAAATCGATGCACAAGCTACAATTGATCCAAATGCACCTGTGATAACACTTTCAATCTTCCACCAAAATAAACATAATCAAACTATCACAACTCATGTCAAGGAAAAAATTTCATACAAACACGTGGTTTTATTCTCTAAAAAGTTAGCAATGAATTATAAATTATACATAATCCTTCATCACAAATCAATGCACAAGTTACAATTGATCCAAATGCATCTGTGTTAGCACTAGCAATCTTCCACTAAATAAACAATCAAACCATCAACACACATGTCAAGGGGAAAACTTTTATACAACCATTAGCCTTTATTCTCCAAAAATTTAGCAAATGAACTTGAAATTGTCCGTAATGCTTCACCACAAATCAATGCACAAGAAACAATTGATCCAAATACATCTACATTAACACTCTCAATATTCAACCAATTAAACATAACCAAACCACCAAAACACTTGTCAAGGGCAATACTTTCATACATGTAGATGCTTTTATTCTCTAAAAAGTTAGTAATGAACTAGAAATTGACTATAATCCTTCACCACAAATCAATGCACAAGCTACAATTTATCCAAATGCATCTGCGTTAACATTGTCAATCTTCCACCAAATAAACATAAACAAACTATCAACACACAT
This sequence comes from Cajanus cajan, assembly GCF_000230855.2. NCBI lineage: Eukaryota > Viridiplantae > Streptophyta > Magnoliopsida > Fabales > Fabaceae > Cajanus > Cajanus cajan. The sequence goes on along the minus strand of NC_138517.1, from coordinate 38,588,411 downwards.
GTCAAGGGAAAAAATTTAATACAAACAGGTGATTTTATTCTCCAAAATGTCAGCAATGAACACGAAATCGTTCATAATCCTTTACCTGAAATCAATGCACAAGTTACACTTGATCAAAATTCATCTGCATTAACACTAGCAATCCTCTAAAAAATAAACATAATCAAACCATCAACACACATTTCAAAGGAAAAGCTTTCATACAAACTTGTCCTTTTATTCTCTAAAAAGTTAGTGATGAATTAGAATTTATCCATAATCCTTCACCACAAATCAATGCACAAGATACAATTGATCCAAATGGAACTGCATTAACACTATCAATATTTTACCAAATAAACGTAATCAAACTATCAACACACATAAGAGTAAAACTTTCACACAAATAGTGCTTTTATTCTCTAAAAAGTCAGCAATGAACTCGAAATTGTTAATAATCCTTGATCACAAATTGATGCACAAGTTACAATTGATCCAAATTCATCTGCATTAACATCGGCAATCTTCCATAAAATAAATGATGTATGGAAAACCGCAAGTGTACGGTTGTCGTCAAGTAATAAATATCGAATCACAGGGACTACGTGTTTGACCTAGAATTACTAGTATTTTAATTTGAATTTTAAAACAGATAGAATGTTTGTTTTGAGATGATAAGATCAGATTCGCTGGTAAAAGAGATAGTAATGCAATTAATGAATAAGATAAAACTTTAAGATAAGATAAGGAGATTTCCGGGAATCTAGGGTTCGCACAAAGAGTTCCAACAATATTGAATTATTATTTTCATTAATTAATTCTATTACATCTTGAAGGTAGTCTTAACCTAATTTAATCCTTGCACCTTCTCAGGCTACGAGGACGTGTTTAATTAAAATTAATCCCTACTCTTGTGGTAATTACGTTCAATTAAACCCATTAAGATCTTTGTTAATCTATTACTCCTCGAAAGCTTAAATCAACTCTCGTGATTTAACACTCAAGTCTGTTCCTTTAGGTTCCGATAATTAGGTTCTCCTCTCAGTTCATCCCTAATTATCTATGATTATGAAAATTAAGATTAATTGTTTATCATAATTATAATCAAGTTCTCCTCTCAGTTCATCCTTAATTAATGTTATTATGAAAACAATAATGTTAAAGTTCATATATAAAATATAAAAGAACAAATCAAGAATTGGAATAAAATTAAGAAACTGAATAATGCATTAATAAAGAGGTTCTCAGAGGCTAAGCCCTGATCCCAGAAAAAGGGAAACTACTCACAGGAGTTCATAGTAGTTCTCCAAGAAAAGAAGAATAAAAGAAAAGCAAACCTTAGAGTCGATGGCACAGGCGCCCAACCTTCTCCAAGTGTCAAAAACTAAAAAAAACTGTCTCCGAAACAAAAGTTCTGTTCTAGGCTAACCTCATCTAATTTATAACCTAAAAGGGTAAAAAGGTAAAACTACCAAGATAAAAATTACAAAAATAAAAATAAAACATAAAACTTAAAAAGCTGGGACGCGAAGTGAATCACGGCCGTGACTGAGAATCACGGCCGTGACTGAGAATCACGACCGTGATCTTCTCTGGAGCACATTCATTCACCAAATCGACGCGAAGTGAATCACGGCCGTGACTGAGAATCACGACCGTGATCTTCTCTGGAGCACATCTATGAAGGGTCAGTGGCGTTCACGGGTGTGATTGGGAGTCACGGCCGTGATTTTCTCTGGTGAATCACGGGCGTGATTTAGAATCACGGCCGTGATTTTCCCTGTAGCTCAGCATTTCCTCTTTAATTCTTAAATCTTGATCCTGCTCAGAGAAAACACAACACATACCAAGAAAAGCATAAAATAGGAAAATGATATAAAAATTTATTAAAAACATGAAAGATATGCATGATTATGCTATGAATTCTTGTGAATTAAAGTGCTAAAATACGAGTAAAATACACAACATCAATAAACATTATCAAACCATCAACACACATGTCAAAAGAAAAACTTTCATACAAACATTTCCTTTTATTCTCCAAAATGTCAGCGATGTACTTGAAATTATCCATAATTCTTTGCCACAAATCAATGCACAAGCTACAATCGATCTAAATGCAACTATGTTAACACTGACAATCTTCCACCAAATAAACATAATCAAACCACCAACACACATATCAAGGGTAAAACTTTCATACAAATAGGTGTTTTTATTCTCCAAAAAGTCAGCAATAAACTTGAAATTGTAAATAATACTTCATCACAAATTGATGGACAAGTTACAATTGATCCAAATGCATCTGAATTAACACTGGCAATCTTCCACTAAATAAACATATTCAAACTATCAACACACATGTCAAGGGCAAAACTTTGATGCAAGCATGTGTTGTTATTCTTCACAAAGTCAGCATTGAACTAGACATAATCAAACCATCAACACTCATGTCAAGGGTAAAACTTTCATACAAACATGTGGTTTTATTCTCTAAAAGGTCAGCAATGAATTATAAATTGTCCATAATCCTTCATCACAAATCAATTCACAAGTTACAATTGATCCAAATGCATCTGTGTTAAGACTGGCAATCTTCTACTAAATAAACATAATTAAACCATCAACACACATGTCAAGGGCAAAACTTTTATACAACCATTAGCTTTTATTCTCCAAAAATTTAGCAAATGAACTAGAAATTGTCTATAATGCTTCACCACAAATCAATGCACAAGCTACAATTGATCCAAATACATCTGCATTAACACTCTCAATCTTCGATCAATTAAACATAATCAAAACACCAACACACGTGTCAAGGGAAAAACTTGCATACATGTAGATGCTTTGATTTTCCAAAAAGTCAGCGATGAATTAGAAATAGTCTATAATCCTTCACCATAAATCAATGCACAAGCTATAATTGATCCAAATGCAACTGTGTTAACACTATCAATCTTCCACCAATTAAACATAACCAAACCACCAACACACATGTCAAGGGCAACACATTCATATAAGTAGATGCTTTTATTCTCCAAAAGGTCAGCAATGAACTAGAAATTTTCCATAATCCTTCACCACAAATCAATGCACAAGTTATAATTAATCCAAATGCATCTGCGTTAACACTATCAATCTTCTACCAAATAAACAAAATCAAACTATCAACACACATGTCAAGGGAAAAAATTTCATACAAACAAAGGCTTTTATTCTCTAAAAAGTCAGCAATGAACTAAAAATTGTCAATAATCCTTCATTATAAATGAATGCACAAGTTACAATTGATCCAAATGCATCTACGTTAACACTAGCAATCTTCCACCTAATAAACATAATTAAACCGGTAACACACATGTCAAGTGCAAAACTTTCATACAAACATTTGCTTTTATTCTCCAAAAAGTCAGCAATGAACTAAAAATTGTCCGTAATCTTTCACCACAAATCAATGCACAATCTACCATTGATCCAAATGCATCTGCGTGATAACTGTCAATCTTCCACCAAATAAACATAATCAAACCATCAACACACATGTCAAGGGAAAAATTTTCATTCAAACATGTGCTTTCATTCTCTAAAAAGTTAGCAATGAACTAGAATTTGTCCATAATCTTTCACCACAAATTAATGCACAAGTTACAATTGATCCAAGTGCATCTGCATTAACATTGACAATCTTCCACCAAATAAACATAATCAAATCATAAACACACATGTCATTCTCCAAAAAGTCAACAATGAATTAGAAATTATCCATAATCCAAATATTTTTTTTAATAATCATTAATGTCGTTGTTAACCCTTTGCTCAAGTGGTATGATGCTGGTGTAATATATATTATTTTGTCCATACTAGCATTTTGTAATGCATATAAATGCATTCAATCAAATTGGTTTGTTGCATCCACTTATGGTAAAATGGCTATCATCACTTTTAGTACATGGGCAAGATCTTCTCATGCTATTTTAGCACTTGATTGCACGTGAAATGATAACGAATATTATGTTAGCGGGTTTGATATGATGTAGGAGTTTAAGACAAATTACATGACATTAGCTTTACCGAGGAATATATTAGCAAGCCAAATATTTGGAATGATCATAGATTCCATATTATCTCCTTTTACTTATGGTTACTTTTGAGATGCCTTGAATTCATATTTTGTACGTTACAATTTCATTTGTTACTTGGGTTATAACGGGGTATTAAGGGGCTGTTATATTTTATCCTTCTTATAATGCTAAAAGGCATCTGTATCAGATATTTATGCTCATTCAGAACTAAGAAACTCTTGAGCCGCCCATGGACGTAGGTCACATTGACTAATCATAGGTTCTATTTGATCTCCTTTTACTTATAGTTCCTTTTGAGATGCCTTGAATTTATGTTTTTTTCGTTACTATTTCATTTGTTATTTGGATTGTAACCACTACAAGAAAATTCGGTATTTCAGACGGCAAAAATCCGTGGGAAATGTCCAAAATCCGTGGGTAATGAGGCATTTCCGACGGATTACCGACGGACACTAGTCCGTCGGTAAATTGGTCGTCTGAAATTTTCCCACGGATTTTAATCCGTGGGTAACTTTCCCACGGATTTTCCCACGGATTTATCCGTGGGTAATTTCCCACGGATTTATCCGTGGGTAACATTCCCACGGATTTTCCCACGAATTTATCCGTCGGTAATTTCCCACGGATAAATCCGTGGGAAATTACCCGAAAATTATAATTTTTTTTAATTTTAATAAATTTATTAATGTAACAACCCTCATATTTGGCCTCTCAAGGGTTCTATTTCACGATATTTCATTGTTTAGTGTGTTTTATCCTTACTTGTGCAATTTCTGGGAAACTTCCCAGAAGGTCACCCATCCCTGTACTACTCCAGGTCAAGCACGCTTAACTGTGAAGTTCTTATGAGTAAGCTACCGAAATGTATATGTATGTTGTCAGTATAACTTGTACAAATTAATTCATTTAAGTCATTCTCAAATATACAATCTCATATTTGTACTATAATAATAATATATAATAATTTTATATTACAAATAATAATAATTAATAATAATAATATATTTAATTATTATTTATTTATATGTACTTACTTTTATAATTAACGTCTACTTATTTTTATTTAAAATTATAATTTAAATTATTTTATTTTATAATTTATAATGATAATATAATTTAAAAAATTATAAATATTTATTTAATACATACTTATAAATTAAATTTTAATATTTTAAATAAATTATTAATTAATTTAATATATTTATTTACCTTAAATCAAACATATAAAATTCAAAAAATGTATTTATCCTTGTTGTTTTTTTTCTTCTAATTATTAACTATTAATAAAATACTAACTTAAAATCTTATCTAATTATATATAATATTCCCATATCAAATTTAAAATCAGATATTAGTTATACAAAAATATTAAGATCATATAGTAAAACCAGATATTAATTATACAAAAATATTAAGATCATATAGTAAATTTTCAATAAGATTTTATTAAATAATTTAAAATAATTAATGTTTCAATTATATTGTTAATTCACAAATAATTTATTCCAAAACTAATTAATTTTTTATATTAATTATTAGTAAAATTTAGTAACTTTTAATTTAACAATTAATTAGATCGATAAATTTCAACACACGCCATGAGTTACTGAGCGGAATAACTTTACCAAAGAGTTATTTTATAAGTTATCTTAAATCAAACATATAAAATTCAAAAAATGTATTTATCCTTGTTTTATTTTTTAATTATCAACTATTAATAAAATACTAACTTAAAATCTTATCTAATAATATCATAATATTTTCATATCAAATTTAAAACCAGTTCTTACATTTTCGACAAATATAAATTTGTCTGAAATATTTCATCAATAATATAGCTTTTCCTACAAAAAATTTTCTCATCGAAAATATAAATTTTTCAACAGATTTAATTTTGTTTTATAAGAAATCATCTTTGATTAATATAAAATTTTGTATATATGATTTAAGAGTAAAATATTTTTAATTTAACAGTTGAATTTACAAAATTCACATTTAATATAAAGTTATACGTCATCTTGTAACTGATTTTGCCTAAAAAATAATAGATAATCATACCCTTAACTGATTTTTATTTTATATATTCTAATTTTATTTGTAATAATATGATTATATATTTAAATAATTTAATTTTAGTAATTTTTTAAGTATATTTTTGTCTTTTCACTTAAAATATTTGAATTTCCATATTTTAATTTGAATTATTTTTTAAGTATATTTTTGTCTTTTTGTCTTAAATTTTTGAATTTCTATATTGTAATTTAAATAATTTTTTATTTCTATTATTTATTAATTCTTTTCTTTTTTAATGTTTTATAACATTATTAAAATTTTATAATTTTAATCTCTCTAATTTTATCTTACTTTTTATTTTATAAATATAATTTAGATTATTCATTTTATAATTAAATTAATTTTTTTAAATTTTTTATGAGTTTACATTCTAAGAATGTATTGAAACTCCTCAATTTTGAATTTTAAAAAAAATTATTTTTCACAGAATTTCCCACGGATTTATCCGTGGGTAATTTCCCACGGACTAATCCGTGGGTAATTTCCCACGGACTTGTCCGTGGGTAATTTCCCACGGACTTATCCGTGGGTAATTTCCCACGGATTAGTCCGTGGGTAATTTCCCACAGATTTTCCCACGGATTTGTCCGTGGGTAATTTCCCACGGATTTATCCGTGGGAAATTACCCACGGATTAGTCCGTGGGAAATTACCCACGGATAAATCCGTGGGAAATCCGTGGGAAATTCTGTGAAAAATTATTTTTTTTTTAAATTCAAAATTTTATTAAATAATTATCCTATTTAAAGATATTAAATCAATCATAATTATGTAAATCAAAACAAATTCATTCATACAAAATAAAATATCATACATAACAAATAAAGTTTAGGAGTTCAAAATTAAAAATAACATATAGTACGATCAGTAGTAGAATTATAACATAATGTCTAATAATCAGAATATCTATATTGTTGCTATCTAATAATCAAATATTGAGGAATTTCAATACATTCTTAGAATGTAAACTCATAAAAAAATTTAAAAAATTTAATTTAATTATAAAATGAATAATCCAAATTATATTTATAAAATAAAAAGTAAGATAAAATTAGAGAGATTAAAATTATAAAATTTTATTAATGTTATAAAATATTTAAAATGAAAAGAATTAATAAATAATAGAAATAAAAATTATTAAAATTAAAATATAGAAATTCAAAAATTTAAGACAAAAAGACAAAAATATACTTAAAAAATAATTCAAATTAAAATATAGAAATTCAAATATTTTAAGAGAAAGACAAAAATATACTTAAAAAATTATTAAAATTAAACTATTTAAATATATAATCATATTATTACAAATAAAATTAGACAAAATCAGTTACAAGATGACGTATATTACCCTTTATCTATTACTATAGATAATCAAACAACTATATATTTAACTATTTTTCTTCTATTCATTTTCTCTGTCTTTATCTCTACTTTCTATATATAGATTCATTGAAGTTTTAAATACTCATATTTATACTCATATTTATACTCGTTACTTTGTATTTTACTGATTTACTTAAATATAAAATTCAGAAATCAAATAAAATGTAAATTTAAGAAATTACTACAACTTAAAGAGATTTTTAAATCAATCAGTTATTAGGAACAAAAATAATTATTTAGTGTAATTATTTTAACTTTAATGTTTTAAGTTTTAAATAAAGAAGATTTAATCCAGAAAAAATTTCATTAACCCCTACTTGAAGTTTTTCTCAATAACGTCATACATATATCTCTTCTCAAATTTTTAAGTGAGTATTAATTTTCTTATTTATTTATTTAAGAGGCACATACAACTACTTATATAAGATAATACTGTTTATATACTATTAAGAGAAAATAATTTATTAATACAAATATCAATAATTAAATGAGATTTGATCTCTTATTTCATTATTTCAACTTTTTTGAAATTTATTTTAAATATCATGCACACTGTGATTTAAAAAAATATATTAAATTTAAGTAATAATTTTAAAAATGAATTGAAAAAAATCTTATTTTCTAAATTGAAGATCAATGAAAGTTTTCATCAAAATGACATAGTATTGGATGTAATTTAGAAATAAATGATAGATACATATATATGATTTGCAGAACATAATTTAACTTTTTCCCCCTTATTTAATTAATAACGTTATTTTCAAAGAGATGAGTGATTTTTAAAAATTAAAGAAAAGATGTGTGTTATTCTTAAATTTGAACATCATGTGTTGGTATTTTTCAAGATAAGTATCATACCTCACACACTTTGATTTATATTTATCTTATTTATATTTTGAAAACACCCATATAATAATGAAAACATTATATAGTGCATTGTTGTGTGTATTGATGCGATTAGGATTGGTTGCATTTGAAAAATAATTGGCTTAAATTTTATTTAATAATTTCAGACGTGGGAAACTCCGTCAGAAATTTCAGATGGATTTTAATCCGTGGGAAATTTCGTCAAAAATTTTAGACGGATTTAAATCCGTGGGAAATTCTGTCGGAAATTTCAGACGGATATAAATCCGTGGGAAATTCCGTCGGAAATTTCCCACGGATTTAAATCAGTCGGAAATTCCGCCGGAAATTCCTTCATGTAAAAATCCGTGGGAAATTCCGTCAGAAATTTTCCACGGATCTAAATCCGTGGGAAATTTCCGACGGATTTTGGTCCGTGGGAAATAATCCGTGGGAAATTTGACTTTTTCTTGTAGTGAACGGGTTTGTATCGATATGAGACTTGTTTGTATCCCAACAATGCAAAGGGTATGCATTTTTAATTTACATAATGTCCTTAAATGGACAATAGTCATTCAAAATGAATTGGATAAAAAAATTTATTATAATATTTTTTGCTTATAGTCAACAAACTATAAATTATTTCCGAGAGATATATTTTAACTGCTTTATCAGATTATCGAACTCATAAAATTTGTCATGCGGGATTTGGTGATTACTCACGTGGTATGTCTGATGCAACAATACAATAGTGTGTAATTCATTGGTCTCATTCATCAAAGGACTCATACAAACTTAATTATGATAGAAATGTTGAAAATGGGGTTGTTGTGTGTGAAGGTCTTGTTCGGGACCATAATGGACATTTTATTATGTTGTTTTTGTGTAATTTGGGTAATTGCTCAGTGATTCAAGCGAAGCTGTGAACTATTTATCATGGACATTTTAAATGTCTAATTGTAGACTTGCTTGAATAAGGTATAGTTTTCTATGCATGAATCTTTTTGTTAGTTACAACATGTTGATAGATTTTTATAGCTATAGCAATAATTCTTGGAGATAGTCTATATAATTTGGTCAAATTTGTATAACCAATACTTCAACAAAGCAATGATTCACTTTTATTCGATGAAACCTATAGAGTAGATAGGTTTCAACACCAATTAGTACGATTTATTGTTTTGATTTACACTATTTTTTTTAGTAATCATTATTGTCATTGTTAACCCTTTGCTCAAGTGGTATGATGTTGGTGTAATATACATTATTGTGTCCATACTCACATTTTGGAATGTATATGAATACGGTCAATCAAATTAGTCTGTTGCATCCATTTATGGTAAAGTGACTATCATCACTTTTAGTGCATGGGCAAGATCTTCTCATGGTGTTCTAGCACTTGATTGTATGTGGAATGATAATGAATATTATGTTAACGGATATGATATGATGTAGGAGTTTAAGACAAGTTACATGACATTGTTTTATCAAGGAATATATTAGCAAGCCAAATATTTGGAATGATCATAGATTCCATATTATCTCCTTTTACTTATTGGTTACTTTTGAGATGCCTTGAATTCTTAATTTGTCCGTTACTATTTCATTTGTTATTTGGGTTATAATGGAGTATTAAAGGGCTATTATATTTTATCATTGTTATAAGACTAAAAATATTTGTATCATATATTTTTGTTCATTCAGAAATAAGAAACTCTTAAGCTACCCCTAGACGTATGTCACATTGAACCACGTAATTCGTCTTCTTTCTCTTGATCTCTTTCTTTTGCATATTATCATAATAGTTACTTTGTAAGGGCATTCAGGATGTTGGGATACCTGGCTCTACATATCCTATCCCTTATGGTCTTATTTATCGCAACATATCAATATTAGAAATAAATGGCTTCTTTCATTTTCCAAAACATTGTCTCACCCTTTGCCTTGCATTCTTTTTTGGAGCAATGATCATTAATCTTATTCAAGATAGTGTAGATCAAAAATGGGTCAAGTTTATTCCTAATCCTATGGTTATGTCAATAATTGTTTATTCCTTGATATGTGTGTTGGTGGTTTGATTATGTGTATTTGGTAGAAGATTGACGGTATTAACGCAGATGCATTTGCATTGATTGTAGCTTATGCATTGATTTGTGATGAAGGATTATGGGAAATTTCTAGTTCATTGCTGACTTTTTGGAGACTAAAAACACCTATTTGTATGAAAGTTTTGTCCAAAGAGGAAATGAAAAGTTGGGGATATGAAGATGTCCCTGATTGAAGCTTCGCCATTTTAATTTTTTTAAATGTAACTCAAGACTAGTGGTTTATAATGTCATTTTGACTCTTTATTTTGATTAATGAATATTATTTTAATTATTTTCATTTGATTCATCATTGAGCTTGTTCATGATGGAACTACTTGGAGAAGGTTGATGTTCTTCAAGTGAACCGTCCAAGACCTTTGAACTCTTGAGGCAAACACTTCAATGAAGGAAGAACTCCATTGAAGAAGCTTCAATGGAGGAGAAGCATTGGATGTTGTTCGGCCACTCCAAGCTTGATGGAGAAGCTTAAGGAACCTTGCTCAAAGGTGAAGTTCCTTTGAGAGAAAAACCTAAGGAGAGTCTCCACGGTTTTGTGACTTAAGAGAAGAGAGAATTCTAAGAGTATAATCTGAATTCATTCATCAAAAAAGTGAGGGAATAGGTCAGATTTACAAATATATAGGGAGAGGTACCTTAGAGAGCAAGCTAACCTTAACCATGGTTCACTAGGAACCATGGTAAGGTTTAGCCTAACCGTCCATGGTTTCTAAAACTTGTAGAGCAAGCTAACCTTGACCATGGTTCAGTTAAGAACCATGGTAAGGTTGGCCTAACCTCTCAAGGTTTAGAAACTTGGATGGCAAGCTTCTAAGCTTGAAGAGGAAGACTTAGAAATCCGGCCAAAGATGACCAAAGGAGCTAGGCGGCCAAGACTTGTTTTGCTCACTTGATTTATTTCAAAAATATTTGATTTGGTTTAGTTAGGTTCATCATATGATGATGAGACCTAGCTAAATCAAATCTATGAAAAATTAGGAGCAAAATGAGTCTAATATGTAAAATTTTTCCTAGGCCCAGTTCTAGCCCAATTACTAGTCACACCCTCAAGCATTGCTAAATGCCACCCCTTTTTCCCTACTAAAAAATATAAAATGAATGTATCAACAAAGGAGGTTAAATGGAGTTAAACTCTCCAAGTAAACCACCCTAAAATCATTATCCTCTAACTAATAAAAACAAGTAGAGTGCCTCACAAATACAAAGGCAAAAATAGACCTATACAAGAGACTATGTACAAGTTATTCACAAATAGAGCTTAGGCCTTCTCTTCATGATAGAGTAGTCCAAGTGAAGAATACCTTAGGCTTGAGAAGCCCACTAGTCTTCAAGAGGTCCAACTCTTCTTATATTCTTCTAGCCATAGCTCTAGTAACTGGGGCCCTTGGCCCATGGTCTATCATCCCCTCCCTCTTGAGAAGGATTTGTCCTCAAATTTGTAGGTTCATCTTCCTCATCATAACCTACAAAGGGAATAAGATCACTAATATTAAAAGTGTTACTTACTCCATAATCACTGGGAAGATCTAACCTGTAAGCATTATTATTGATTATTTGGAGGACCTGAAAGGGACCATCTCCTCTTGGATTAAGTTTAGACTTCCTTTGAGAAGGAAACCTTTCCTTTCTCAAATGAAGCCAAGCCCAATCTCCTTCCTCAAAAATGAGGTCTTTCTTTCCCTTGCTTCTTTCTAAAGCAGTTCTATCATTTTGTTGTTGTATATGTGTTTTAACCTTCTCATGTAATTTCCTCACAAATTCAGCCCTAGATACCCCTTCTTTATGAAAATAATGAGAAGAATCTGGTAGGGGTATTAGATCCAAAGGAGTAAGAGGGTTAAAACCATATACAACCTCAAAAGGTGAGATTTTGGTAGTCTTATGAACTACCCTATTATAAGAAAATTCAATATGGGGCAAGTACTCATCCCAAGACTTATGATTACCTTTAAGGACTGCCCTTAACATTGTAGATAGGGATCTATTAACTACTTCTGTTTGCCCATCAGTTTGGGGATGACAAGTAGTAGAGAAAAGTAGTTTAGTTCCTATCCTGCTCCAAAGAGTTTTCCAGAAATGGCTAAGGAACTTAGTGTCCCTATCTAAAATAATGGTTTTGGGAAGACCATGAAGTCTAACCACTTCCTTGAAGAAGAGTCTTGCTATGTTGCTTGCATCATCTATTTTGTGACAGGGTATAAAATGGGCCATTTTACTAAATCTGTCCACTATCACAAAAATAGAATCCATGCCTCTCTAGGTCTTGGGCAAGCCCAAAATAAAATTGATACTGATATCAACCCAATGAGAGTTAGCAACTGGCAAGGGTGTATAGGAGCCATGAGGCATTACTTTAGACTTTGCTTGTAAACAAGTTATACATCTAGAGCAAAATCTCTCAACATCCCTTCTCATATGGGGCCAAAAGAATTTTTCCTTTAAGAAACTTAGAGTCTTTTCAACTCCAAAATGCCCCATGAGACCACCCTCGTGACTTTCTTTAACAATGAGTTTTCTAATAGATCCTTGGGGTATACATATTTTTCCTTCTTTATATAAGTACCCCTCAGAAATATAGAAACCTCCTTGAGGCTTTGCCAAGCATTGGGTATAATAATCATTAAACTCAAGATCATTGGAATACAATTCCTTAATGTGATCAAATCCCAAGATTTGAGATCCAAGGGAGACTAACAAAGTGTGTCTCCTAGAAAGGGCATCAGCAACAACATTATTTTTCCCTTTCTTGTATTTGATCACATATGGAATTGTTCCAAGAACTCTACCCATTTAGCATGCCTTTTATTTAGTTTGCCTTGGCCCCTCAAATACTTAAGTGACTCGTGGTCACTATGAATGACAAACTCCTTGGGAATAAGGTAGTGTTCCCAAGTTTGAAGGGCCCTAACCAAAGCATAAAGCTTTTTGTCATAGGTAGGGTAGTTAAGGGAGGCGCCTTTAAGTTTTTCACTGAAATAAGCAATTGGGTGTCCACCCTGTAACAAAACCACCCCTATGCCAACTCCAAAGGCATCACATTCTAGCTCAAAAGTTCTTGAAAAATCGGGAAGAGCTAGAAGTGGTGCATGGGTAAGCTTATCCTTTAAGGTTAGAAAGGCTTTCTCGTGTTGCTCTCCCCAAATGAATTTTACATTTTTCTTCACTAGTTCATTCAATGGGGAGGCAAGTGTGGAGAAATTAGGAACAAACCCTCTATAGAAGCTTGTCAAACCATGGAAGCTCCTAATATCTCCAACACTTTTAGGAGTAGGCCACTCTTGGATGGCCTTGATTTTCTCGGGATCCACATGAACCCCTTTTTTATTAATAAATAAAACCTAAGAATATGACACTATATACACAGAAGGTACATTTTTCTAAGTTTCCAAAGAGTTGATTTTTCCTAAGTATATGAAAGACTTGCCTTAAGTGTCCTAGATGATCACTTAAGCACCTACTATATATAAGAATGTCATCAAAATAAACTACAACAAACTTACCTATACAATCCCTAAGGACATGATTCATGAGACCATGAATGTACTAGGAGCATTGGTGAGCCCAAAGGGCATCACTAGCCACTCATATAATCCAAAATTGGTCTTGAAAGCGGTTTTCCATTCATCTTCTTCTTTGATTCTAATTTGATTATATCCGCTTTTAAGATCAACCTTAGAAAATATGATGGCTCCATGAAGCTCATCTAGCATGTCATCAAGCCTAGGGATGGGATGTCTATATTTAACAGTTATGTTGTTGATGGCCCTACTATCACAGCATATTCTCCATTTCCCATCCTTTTTAGGGACCAACAACATAGGTACAGCACAAGGACTTAAGCTCTTTCGAACCCATCCCTTCTCCAACAACTCTTGGACTTGAGACTCTATTTCTTTAGTCTCTTGGGGGTTGGTCCTATAGGCAGGCCTATTGGGTAGGCTAGCCTCATGCACCAAATCAATTTGATGTTCTATTCCTCTTAAAGGAGGAAGGCCCATTGGACCCTCAGGAGGAAATAGATCATCAAATTCTTTTAAAAGAATTTTTACCCCCTTAGGTAAAGTCTCATGTCCACTAGATGTGGCAGTGCAAGTGAGAGTTCCTTTACAAAGAATGATAAAATAGGGTTGTTGAATCAAGAGGGTTTGTTTAGAAATTTCTTTCTCTTGAGTAACAACCTCTAGGGAGGAAACTCTTTTCTCCCTAGATTCCTATTTATCCTTAGGTTTCATGGACTTTTTTTTCTCTCTTTTCTTCTTTTTTTTAAATCTTTTCTCACTCTCTCTTTTGAGTTTCATTTGTGCTTGATCCTCAGCCACCTGTTGAGAAGAAAGAGGATGAAGCACAAATTTCTTTTCTCTATGAGTAAAGGTGATCTCGTTAGTAAGGCCATTATGCATGGTTTTCTTATCAAATTTCCATGGCCTTCCTAATAAGATATGACAAGCTTCCATTGGTACTACATCACATAGCACCTCATCTTCATAATTCCCAATGGAAAGCTTGACCTTTACTTGTTTTTCAACTACTAGGTCACCATCCTCATTAAGCCAATGGAGTTGATAAGGTTTAGGATGGGGACTAGTAGTTAAATCCAACTTTTCAACCAGCCTAGTGCTACAACAATTGCACCATGAGTCACTTTCAACAATGAGAGAACATGCATTGTTTAAAACTTTGCATCTAGTATGAAAAATGTTCTCCCTTTGTGATAAAGTACCACTAGGTTGGTTGTTGAGGAGTCTCCTAATCATTAAGAGCTCCCCTTCATAGGGAAAAGTAGACTCCACATTTTCCTCTTGGTCACTTGCTTCTTCCTTACTATTACTAGAGGAAGTAGTAGCCTCATCTTGGCTACTATAAATGTCATGTCCCCTCATGATCATCACTTTCTTTGTGGGACATTGGGAGGTAATGTGGCCTCTCGCTAGACACTTAAAGCATTTAATATCACTAGTCCTAGAACTAGTGTGTGAAGTGACCTTCCCCTTTCCTTTGTCTTTTTCTATAGCTAGACTCTTGGAGGGTTCAAAATTTTTCTTTTTATCAAAAGGTTTTCCCTCCCTCTTGAAGTCTTTCTTTAGAGATGAAGAGTGGGAGCTATCTCTTTTATAAGAAGATTTTCTCATTCTTTGTTGTTCTACCCTTACACAAAGTTGGATCAAGTCATTTAGGTCCCTGTAGGGTAGTAGCTCCACTTGGTCTCTTATCTCTAAATTAAAACCACTTAAGAATCTAGCTACAGTTGTAGCTTCCTCTTCCCTTATACAAGCCCTCATCGTGTAAAGCTCCATTTGTTGCCTGTACTGTTCTACAGACATATCCCTTTGTTGGAGCCTTTGGAGCTTATTCATAAGCTCCCTTCCATAATAGATGTGCCTCCTTCTCATTTCACTTTTAAGATCATTCCAATATTGAATTGGAGGATCATTATGGAGGCGTCTCTCTCTCTCTAGAGTTGTCCACCAATACATGGCATGCCCTTGGAAGCTAAGGGTAGCTAGAGGGACTTTCCTCTCTTCACTTACCTTATGGCAAGCAAAGAGTTGCTCAACTTTCATCTCCCAATCTAAATATGACTCCACATCATTTTTTCCAAAAAAATTGTGGGAGGTCAACTTTGACTTCCCTAGGCCTTATGGTCCTTCTAGGTGGAGGTTGGTAGTGATCCCCTTGATTCATGCTTTCATTACGGGATGTATATTGGGAATGTGAGCTCCTACTTTTTTTTTCTATGTTTCTCCATATCTTCTTTCAACTTTTCTTCTTCTTGCTTAAGAATTCTCAATTCTTCCTCAAGATAAACAAGTTGGCCTTCTCTTTCAATTTTATCTCTTTCTCTTTGAATAGCCTCTTGTTTTTTCCATAGTTTAAGTGATTTGAGCTCTTTAGTAATGTATGAAAGACTTTTTGGAGAGCCATCACTTTCACTATGGGAGGAATCTTGAGACATGGTTAGACAAAAAGGTTTTTCACACAAAAATACTTTTTAAAGAAAATATTATTTTTGGAAGTGCTTAGACTTGGCACTTGGAGGTCTAAGAGTACAAATTGAACTTAGGAGGGAGGTGAGCTACTAAAGAGCCACTTAATAACCAAGTCTCTTCAAGTAAAAATCTCTAAACCCCCTTGTACGTTTGCCTTGCACAAAGCAAT
Organism: Cajanus cajan; assembly: GCF_000230855.2. Classification (NCBI taxonomy): domain Eukaryota; kingdom Viridiplantae; phylum Streptophyta; class Magnoliopsida; order Fabales; family Fabaceae; genus Cajanus; species Cajanus cajan. The sequence continues at coordinate 38,571,784 of NC_138517.1, read as the reverse complement.
TTTCACAGATATTTTCCAAAGAAAAATAACAAGCAAGTGCCTAAAGTGTACAATTATTCAATGCTTGAAAACATAAAGTGCTTGAAAACATAAATGGAAAGAAAACATAAATTGCTTGAAAACTTAAATTGTTGAAAACATAAATTGCATGAAAACTTAAATTGAAAGAAAACTTAAAGACAAGAAAACATAAACTAGGCGTTGAAAGCAAGTAAACCTAAGTGAGAGCTTGGAAACTACTAAAGACTTCCAAGGACCCTCTCACAAGTACTAAACGGTTTTACTACTTGGAAACAATAAGGAGAGATGGAGATACACCAAAGGCACTCCAAGACACTCCTTAATAAAGGCCTTGTACAAAGATGAAAGAATTAAAAAGTTACAAGAAAATGAAATGCAAATTTTCACCAAATTAAATGCAAATTCACACTCAAATGAAATGTAAACTCACACCAAATGAAATGTAAATTCACAATCAAATGAAATTAGTGGCTGCAATTAATTTCAAGGAAAACAAAATTAGCCACTAATTAGAGACAAATTTAGAGACGGATTTTGTAAGGAAAATTGGTTTTGAGACAAAATTTTCTGTCACTAATCTAGTCTCTGAAGTTCACAAAAATTTTCTAAAAATTTGTTGCTTCTTTTCTTCCATTTCCAGCCACCAATGTTGCTGCCCTCTCAAGTGTATCACTCCACTTTTTAGAAGTAGCCTTGATATTGGATACTTCTAGGTGTTTAGAAACTCCAAGCCACAAGTCCAATGGAGAACAATCTCTAGGTCACCACCAAAAGCCTTCAATGTGGCTTCCTTTGAGCTTGGCCTTCTACACCTTCAAAGAGCACTCAACACACATCCATTGCTGGAATATTAAGACTAAAAACTGAAAATGCACAATTAAGAACAGCTACACCAATTGGTGGAAAGAAATGTGACAAGACTATAAAGAAATCCAACAAAAGACAAGCAACAATTAAGGCACAATTTGAAAGGCTAGTACACAAAGAAATTCCTAACAAAGGCACTAGAATGGATTATAAAATAAAAGCTAAGATTACAAACAAAAATAAGACACAATGTATATGGCTGGACTGAAAATTTTAGAACAAACACACACCAAAATCGAGAGCTAGTAAGCTAGTTTTTCACTCCTTTAGGCTTTTTCTTTTGCTATTTTCTTTCTCTTCTTTTTGCAATATATTTTTCACTTCTTTTTCTTTTAATAACCAGGAGTTCAGATGCCTTTAGAACAAGTATAGGTCTCGGTCTTAAGCTAATAAAACTGCTGCCAAACTATTTTCACAAAACAAGAGGTGTTAACATGCATCATTCAACTAGTGCTTCTCAATTTTGTAGTATTTTTTTGATCAAATTTTAAGCACTCTTTCTTTTATTTTTATCATGCATTTTATAACACATACACCTCTGTTTTTCCTCTGTTTTTAATGTCTAAAAAGTGTTAAAAGTTTCAACCACAAAACAAGACTCAAAGAAACCTAATAGGAATTAGTGTTTAGCAATTTTTTTTTTGACAAAACTTTTAACATGACATAAAGGAAACCTAACTCTAAGAAATTTTCTAGAACTAATAGAAAATCATGAACTCAAATATGTAAATCAAAAGCAAATGTGAGTAGGTTCAGATTTAATAACAAAAATGACGCACCAAATAAGGACTCAAAACAATCACAAAAATTAGGTCAAACAAGCTAGTCTAGGAATTTACAACATGTAAAAGGACTACACATGACTTCTAGACAAAACAAGTGATTCAAAAACAAAATTAATGCTATACGAATGTTGTCCAATCACAGACTCATGTTAAGGAATGGAGAGACTCAAGCGCACACAACAATTGATTCAAGGAAAAATAGGAACAAGCAAAAACATGAATCAATTAATCCACATGTGACATATAGGATCCATCAAAATGTTTAGAATAACTAGATCCATGCATCAACACAAAAATTTGACATAGAAAAGGAAGGTACAAGACAGATTCAAGAACACAAGTTAGAAAACAAAACCTCAAGAACACTAGGCTCTAGATACCAAAAATGATGGAACTACTTGGAGAAGGTTGATGTTCTTCAAGTGAACCGTCCAAGACCTTCGAACTCTTGAGGCAAACACTTCAATGAAGGAAGAACTCCGTTGAAGAAGCTTCAATGGAGGAGAAGCATTGGATGTTGTTCGGCCACTCCAAGCTTGATGGAGAAGCTTAAGGAACCTTGCTCAAAGGTGAAGTTCCTTTGAGAGAAAAACCCAAGGAGAGTCTCCAGGGTTTTGTGACTTAAGAGAAGAGAGAATTCTAAGAGTATAATCTGAATTCATTCATCAAAAGTGAGGGAATAGGTCAGATTTACAAATATATAGGGAGAGGTAGCTTAGAGAGCAAGCTAACCTTAACCATGGTTCACTAGGAACCATGGTAAGGTTTAGCCTAACCGTCCATGGTTTCTAAAACTTGTAGAGCAAGCTAACCTTGACCATGGTTCACTTAAGAACCATGGTAAGGTCGGCCTAACCTCTCAAGGTTTAGAAACTTGGATGGCAAGCTTCTAAACTTGAAGAGGAAGACTTAGAAATCCTGCCAAAGATGAACAAAGGAGCCAGGCGGCCAAGACTTGTTTTGCTCACTTGATTTATTTCAAAAATATTTTATTTGGTTTAGTTAGGTTCATCATATGATGATGAGACCTAGCTAAATCAAATCTATGAAAAATTAGGAGCAAAATGAGTCTAATACGTAAAATTTTGCCTAGGCCCAGTTCTGGCCCAATTACTAGTTACACCCTCAAACATTGCTAAATGCCACCCCTTTTTCCCTACTGAAAAAATATAAAATGAATGTATCAACAAAGGAGGTTAAATGGAGTTAAACTCTCCAAGTAACCCACCCTAAAATCATTATCCTCTAATTAATAAAAACAAGTTGGGTGTCTCACAAATACAAAGGTAAAAATAGACCTATACAAGAGACTATGTATAAGTTATTCACAAATAGAGCTTAGGCCTTCTCTTCATGCTAGAGTAGTCCAAGTGAAGAATACCTTGGACTTGAGAAGCCCACTAGTCTTCAAGAGGTCCAACTCTTCTTGTATTCTTCTAGCCATAGCTCTAGTAACTGGGCCCTTGGCCCATGGTCTATCAGTTCAATAATGAAGGTTATCATTTGTTTGGTTGTATGTGAATTTAGGAACTCATATGGAGTTGTATAATTACATTGAAAGTATGATGAGTAGAAAGTGAAATGAAGAGAAGCATGTTGAGTATAGTGTTATAAACTAAATGAGTAGTTGTGCCAAATAGATAATGTGTTGAATACATGGTATGTTGCTAAAGTTGCTATATTTATGTGTGGATTATTTATATGTTGTAAAATATGATGAAATGATAATGTTGTGAGTTGTGAGAAGCATGATGTGAAATGTGTAAACGTGTTGAGATTTATACAAAATTTATTAGTAGACCATATTGTTAAGTTGTTAGAGAAGAGTTGTATGTTGCTATAAAGTTGAAGTTGTGCCATGTGTTGAAAAGATATTATTTTATGATGATTGAGTTGTAAATTATGAGTTGAGCTAATAAGTTGTTAAGTTGATTGTGTTGTTTAAAGTTAAAATTAGATGTTGTGTTGTTAAAATGTGTTGTTAAACAGCGTTGATGAGTTGTTGTGTTGCCATACCTTGTTGTTTAAGTTGAAATTTGATTGAGATGGTGAGTTGAAAAGTTGTACGTTGTTTAAGTTGTTGAGTTGAGTTGTGCTGTTGAGTTGTAAGTTGATTAAGCTGTGATGATGAGTTGTTGATCACTAAGACTAGGGGAGATTTTTTCAAAGTTGCTCATCCCATTGTGTGGATTAAGATAGTTGTGGTGCTCTGAGAGCCTAATTTGTTGAAAAACCCTCCTCGGGAAGTTGTCCCTTGGAGTGGACGTTGTGTTGTTCTCCTCTAAGACTTAGTTGATCCCGGGTGTGGGCAAGGTCAAGGCACACGTGTACAAAGCGACCACGGTATAGGGGCAAGGTCGAGCTATATCGATTACAAAGTGACCACGGTATAGGGGTCAAGCCGAGCTATACCGATTACAAGCGGCCAGATGTTTAATGTTGTAAAGTTGATATGGTGCCTATTGTTGTAAAGTTGAATAGTTCGGGACATATGGTAAAGATATATGTCCTATGTTGAGATACATAGTACTAAGGTGATAAGTTAAAAATTATTTTAAAGTTGGATCCCTTAGTACTGTGTGGGCGGCATGGAAGTAGTTGATCCATGTCATGGTTGAATGACCAATTTGAGTAAGGTATCTAGTTAGAGATGTAGTCTTTGACTAGGTACTGGAGGGTGCGTGGTACTTGGAGGACAGTGGGTGGGCTAACTCCATATGTGGATTGGTGATGCTAGCCAAGGCCGTGGTAGGCTCATACCCAAACCCTTCTATCCTGACAGTAGTACTGGACCTCCGAGTCTAAGTGGCACACCTAAGCAATCGCCTATTATTGTCTATACCTGGTTCTCTTTATAGTTCCTAACGATATCCTATACCTGACCTGGTTGAGATAGGTCAAACGCTGGATTCGGTAGGGTTTATGTCACCTAGACTGCTCAACCTCAGTTGTTGGAGATCTCCGAGTTAAAATGCGTGACGACGCATAAGTTGTTGATGAGTTGATTTGTTGTTGATATGAGTTGTACATATGTTGTTGTGATTGTGTTGTATGTTGATCCTGTTGAGGATGATGATAGTGTTGTTATGTTGTAAGTTGTTTTTAAACATGTGTTGTTGAGAGATGTGTAATACATGTGTTGGTTGTTGTTATGATGAATATGATAACTATTCCAATGGTTTGTACAGTAGTTGTGTTGAAGTGTTGATACAATGTTGATATGTGGAATCAAGTTGAAATGATGTTAAGATGTATAATATATATGTTGTTTGTCTTATGTGTCAGATGCGAAGATGATTATATAGTTGTTGTATTGCATATTAAATTATTATGAGTTGTTTATTGTCTCTAGCTTACCCTTGCATGTTTCTATGTGGTATGGACTGCGATGATCATACGTTGTATGGGAGCAGGGCAGGAATAGGCTGGGAGATAGCTGCTAGAGGCCACAGGAGGTGCCTGGAGATGAATATATTTTTTTTTGTAAGCTACCTTATAGTAGCATATTTTGGTTATATATAACTATTTGCTGTTGGTTGCTTGATTGGCAACTTGTATTGTAAATATTTTATTATACTATTCTAGCATATATTTTCTAGTAGTGTGTAGTGTTGTTTCGTAGTGTGACGGCCACGGCGGGTCGTTCTAATTTCTTTCCTTATTTTGACGAAATTGATCAAGAAGTTGTAACACCAATTGAGTTTTCTACTCAACCTCCTTCACTAACACCTTTGATTCATGAAGCCTTGTCTTTTGAAGAGAGTTTAAGTGAAAGACCAATAAAAATGAGAAACATTCAAGAAATATATTATGAGACTAAAAATATAAATAATTTGTTTTGTTTTTTGTTGATAATGAGCCTCTAATTTTTGATGAAGTAATGGAAGATAAAAGATGGAGACAAAGCATGGAGGAAGAAGTCAAAGTCATTAAGAAGAATGATACTTTGGAGTTGTCAAAATTTCCTTGGAGTCATGAAGCAATTGGAGTCAAATGGGTGTTTAAAATTAAGAAGAATGATGAAGGAGAGGTCTATAGATACAAAGCAAGCACATAGACATAAGGTATCATTTCATCAGAAAATGTATTCTCAAAAAAGAAGTGGTGTTAGTTCATGTGAAAAAACACTATCAAGTTGTAAATATTTTCACTTAATCTTTCAAATTTGAAAATTTTAGAAGATTAAGAACGAGACTTGAACTGTAAAATTTGTTTTAAGGTTTTCTAATTAAGGTAGGATGTTAGAAATAATAATTAATTAAAAATAGTTACTATAAGTTAATATGAACATTAATTTTTGTAACAACCAAGTAATTGAGGAGTTATGTCAATCTAATGTGTTAAGAAAAGGTAATGTAATGGTAAAGGTTATTCTACAATAATTAAAGCACTAATTCATGTGCTTGAAGTGGATAAAGATCAATACATTTCCTGATATTTTTACTCTTCTTTCTAATTTCTTCTAACAATATGATGGTTGTCTCAACTTAAAAACCCTTGTTATCTTTGCATTTCCCTTCGTTTTTCATTTTTTTTCCTAAACATACTCTTTCCTATTAAAATATGTCTCTCTAAAGGCAAAATGTTCTAATATACAAGAGATATTTCAAAACTTAGTTTCCGGAACATATTTAATATATTCTGGAAACTAAATTATGGGTGTATAAAAAAATTAAACATTTTCAAAACCTAAATTTTAAAATATTTACAAATTAATTTATAAAAATATACTCCAAAATTTATTTTTCAAACAAAATAATTGTGAAAAAAAATACCAAAATGCAAAAGGAAGGTGCAGAGCAAAAAAGGGATTGTAAATAGAATGCCCCACAAATACTATCAAACCATTGGGCCCTTGTATACTTTGCAAGGCCAAGGCCTAATCAAATAGGTAGGATTGTGATTATTGTACGTATATACTTGATTGAGTTATTGGATAACTAGTTAACTACACTCTTATTTGTGAAATAATCAAAAAAAAAAATTGGATCAATTATTTATTATATTTTTACCAGTAAATAATCATATTTTAAAATAAACAACCTAATTTAAAAAATCAACAAGTGTTACGAGGGCAACTGAACTAATCAAAGAGCTATTCATGCTAAGGTAACATATGAACATGATCTAATTTTGTTCTCACTTCAAAACAAAATCCTTACCTACCGCTATGTACCCCACTACCAAAAGACATGGAAATTACATAGCTTTCCATAGCTAAATCCACCCATTCTATGCCAGAAATCATGACACGGATTTTACTATCCAATCATGACATGGATTAAAAAATAAATAAAATTATACATCGGTTGAACTAGTCACTAATAATTTGGTTGAATCACCGATGGTTTTAATCCTATTATTGAGAGTTACAAATAAACACTTCAATTGATTAATTAAGTTAATATTGTATCATATTTCAAAATTTTAATGAGTTAGGTTGAGAGATCTTTCTCATTCATATATCACTCAAAATATCAAATTAAATATGATCTAAACTCTTATTCATACTTAAACTTCAACACAATCCATCTCATGTTTGTATATATTGTCAACTATTTAAGTTTATCTAAATAATTTATTTCATAAATAAATAAAAAGAAAATAAAAATATACAATGTAATATATTTTTTTGTATAAATTAAAATTAACTTATACCCTTATTGGTGTAACTTAGAAACTTTTTCTAAGTATTGAAGTGGAAAATTGTTCAACTATATCGAGAATCAATCCCAAGTAAAATATAAGGTTTAAGTTTGTTTAGGTATTGATAAATGTGGATATGGAAGATAGCAAATGGATTCGATCGAGTACAAAGACAAAGTCCAGATGTTCGAGACAAAATAAAAGGAATTTGCTAATGCAATTTCTTATATTACAGCCTATTTTTCTTGGTTAAAACATTGCATTATACCTTTGTATATGAGGTGGTGGCTCATTCTATATGATTCTAATCCACTTTTAATGCAATTTCTAAGATTCTTACTAATTGCCTTTTAATTTCGAATTCACTTGCTTTCCTTTTTCATTTCTCACTATAAGTATATTTGCTTTTCATTTATCTTTCAACACTTTAATTTTCCTGCATTTAAATTCCAACATCTTACATTTTTAAGTATTTTAAAGTGGAGCGGTAGATTATAGACGTAGCCATGTAGGTAGAATGTAGATTACCCACAAAGTATAGGGATCCTGCATAAATATTATTTTAACATAAATATGAAGACGGTTATATTGTGCTGCTCCAATCTAATTTATCATGCATTTTTTAAATTAAGCTGGTTTGAGAACATCTAATTATCTTAATTTGTCCGATTCTAATCAATTTTAATTTAGTTTTTTTTTTTGTTACATGCTGCCCAAATCAACATAGCAAATGACGATTATCACGGATGACAATGAGATCATGAGACGAATTCAATAGGTATCCATTATTTAATCTACTCATATATTATTAGTGGCTGATTTTGTCACGTATATAGTGTGGTTTTCTTTTTTCCTATCCCTAAGAATTATCAGGTATGAGTCACGTTTGGGGTATTTACTTTTTTATCTATCTTAAACAAAAATAGAAAAATCTTTTTAAACTACTCCCTCTTTAACTATAGTTTTAACAATTGGAAAATATCCATAAAAAAATCATATTTTCACTTTTTAATATAATATTAATTAAATTTTTTTAACTTTATTTTCATAAATTATTTAAATATCACATAAAAGTAAGACATTTATTGATAGAACGATTTATTTTAGTAATTGTATTTCAATCGTTCTATAATAATTGTAGTTTTAGCATTTAAAAAATGTTCTAATTGATATTTTCACTTTTATTGACAAGTTAGATTGTTTTAGCAAAATTGTAATACATTTGTCTTAAAATAAATGATATTTTCCTAGTTTGTCCATTCAAACATTACTTAACCTAAAAGTAATATATTAATTATGTAGACTATTTTAGTAAAATTGTATAAAAAGTGATACATTTATTGTTATTCTTAATTTGTAATTAGATAAACCTTAAAATATATTTATTGTGAGACAAAAAGTATAAAAAGTAGTATATTTATTATAATTTTTAATCTATAAAAATAGATAATTACTCTTTTGATTTTTACATTTACTTTCCTATATATTTTGTCCTTAAAATATATTATTAATCTTCAATAAAATTAATTTTCATATCCTCATCATACTTTCATTCATATCTTTTTACCCTTTAACTCAACTAAAATAACTATTCACTCCAACTAATAATTACTCACTTATCAAAATAACATATTTTTCTCATATTTTTTAACACTCTACCTACTATCATAAATAAATTACTTTCAAAGCATCATATCACAATAACATGCGAATGAAATAAAGTATTTATTATTTGTACATAAGTCAAATCATTGGGGTGTAAAGGGAAGCACTCGATACTGATACAGGAATGGATCTTTTAACTTTATAAAAGAAAAATTATGATAATTTAATACATTTAAATGGTTAAATTTGTAATAATAAATTAAATTGTAACATATATACATTTAAGTCATGTTTTTATAAATTTAACGATTTCAATGTATTAAATTACCATTATACCGTATGGTGCCGACTAGGCCAAGCAATCCGAACGCTTTGCGTACCCGAACCTGCCGAGTACCCGACACCACCGACCCCACACGAATGTACGGAACTTATCGGTACGGTCGGCCAAGGTCAACGTCATTACCGGCTTAATTACGGATAAATTAATTAGCATAAACTTTGGGTCAGTCCCCTAATTTCCCGGGGCCCAACCCATAATCACGGCCCAACACGAACACCTATAAATAGAACTCCTGAGAGGTACGTAACTACTTTTGACCTACCGCATTTATTACGCCGAGTACTTACTTGAGCGTTGGAGTGTCTTTGCAGGCACCCCCCCTCTCGCTTCGGACCGCCCGGATTGAACGAGAAGACCGAGACCCAAGACCAGACCTACTACAACAAGGATAATTGGAGTGTGTATCCTAACACAGGAACATTTGGCGCCCACCGTGGGGCCGAAGAGACGTTTTCAGCCCCTTTCTTAACTCTACGACTGAGACCGAGATATGGTAGTGACCCGTAAAGGACAATCAACAACGACCCAACCGACTCACAACGTTAATACCGAAGCCAATCCCGCCATGACTAACCAAGAGCGTTACCCGTACGGAATGCCCCAAACTCAACCGGAACCCGTGATACAGCAGGTCCAGCCGAATACTGATCAAACCCAACCAAATTTACAAGACGACCTCCGCGCGTTGCGGGAAGAAATGGCCACCATACGCAGGCAAAGAGAAGCCGACGCCAGGGAGCTAGCCGAGTTACGGCGGCAGAATGCCGAACTCCGGAACCTGAACCAAACTTGTGTGCCGTCCACCCCCACAGCCGTGGAAGAATCTGCCTATCACGCCCCGACTGAGCCGGTAACTCGAACGCCGAGCACCTCATTGGTAGCCAACAGGGCCGAAACCACCGTCCATTCCCTAAGACACCCCTTTTCACGGAGAATAATGGAAACAACCCTCATGGATCATTGGAAAAACCTCCCAATTGAGAAATATGACGGAACTTCCGACCCCGACGAACACCTGAATGTTTTCCTGACGCAGGCAACTCTCTCCACCCAAGACGACTCGGCCCTGTGCCGAATATTTCCCACCTCACTGAAAGGAAGAGCTCTAAACTGGTTCACCAGGTTGCCGAATTCTTCCATCGACTCGTTTGGCGAGTTGTCATCCCAGTTCACTTTGCAATTTGCGACGAGCAAGCCGTACAGGACGACCTCGTTGGCTTTAGCGGGAGTGCGTCAGGAGAAGAAGGAGAGTCTGAGATGTTTCATGGACCGGTTCAACAGGATTGCCATGGAGATCGGTGATCTCAACCCAGCCGTGGCGCTGGACCGGTTGAGCACTACCCTCAGGCCGGGACCGTTCGTCAATAGCTTATGCAAAAAGCCACCTGTGGACATGAATGATCTCCGACGCCGAGCTGAAAAATACATGCAAATGGAGGAGTTGGCCGAAACAAGAAATCAAGCTAGAGCCGAGGAGAATTACAACCGGAAGGAATCTAGCCGGGAACCAACAAAAAAGATCAATGCCGACCCCTCAAATTCCCGCCCCCCGAGAGGACCACGATACACAACGTACACTCCCCTCAACGCTAGCAGGGCTAAGGTATTGGAGCAAGCCCTCTCGTCGGAAATCTTGGTAATACCAAAAAGAGCGAACACGCCCCCAAGAGCGGACAAGGCGAAAGCGTGCCGATTCCACCGAAACCGGGGGCACTCGACGGAAGAATGCTCGGCGCTAAAGGACAAGCTTGAGGACCTTATCAAGCAATGATAGACTATGGCCAAGGCCAAGGAATCCAAGAGGTGATATCTTAAAAGAACCAAGAGGAATGGGATGATCTTAAAGACCTTTTCATTTGTTTGTACATATAGTAGTCTCTTGTATAGGTTATTTTTGCCTTTGTATTTGTGAGGCACTTTACTTGCTTTTTCTAAGTGTTTGTATATTGATTTTAAGGTAGGTTACTTGGAGAGTTTAACTCCATTTAACCTCCCTAGTTGATACTTTCATTTTCTATTTTTTCAGTAGGAAAAAGGGGGTGACATTTAGCAATGCTTGAGGGTGTGCTTAGAAATTGGGCCTGAGTTGGGCCTAGGCAAAATTTTGCATATTGGACTCATTTTGCTCCTAATTTTTAATAGATTTCATTTAGCTAGGTTTCATCATCATATGATGAACCTAACTAAACCAAATCAAATATTTTCAAATTAATTCAAGGAGCATTTTGAACCATGGGCCGCCTAGCTCATTCTTTCTCTTTGGCCAAATTTCTTAAGTAAACCTTCTTGAGTTTTGAAGCTTGTCTTGCAAGCTTCTAAACTTAAGTAAGGTTAGCTTACCTTACCATGGTTCTTAAGTGAACCATGGTCAAGGATTAGCTTCTCCTACAAGCTAGCTAAACCGTGGGAGTTTAATTAACCCTACCATGGTTCCTAGTGAACCATGGTTAAGGTTAGCTTCTCCTACAAGCTATCTTCCCCTATATATTTGATTTTCCTACACTTGTACTCACTTTTGAACATATTTTGAGAATGAAATCAGATTTTCCTCTCAACTCAAGAGTCATAAAACCGTAGAGAGTTCTCTCCTAGGTTTTCTAGCAAAGTTTCTCAACTTTGCCTTGGTTCCTCAAGCTTCCTTCACAAGCTTTAGGAAGTGGCCGAACCTCCTCTAGGACTTCTCCTCCATTGAAGGTTCTTCAAAGGAGTTTTCAGAGGTCTCAAGGTGTCAACCTCAAGAAGCATCACGGTCCTTGCATGGAGACTTGAAGAAACAACATTCTTCTCCAAGTAGCTCCATCAAGCAAGGTCACCTGAAGAACTTTGTCTCACCGCAAGACCACCGGCCAAGAGGGAGAGACGAATACAGTCGGCGAACGTCACCACCAAGAGACCGACGTCACAGGTCCCGTTCGGCCGAAAGGAAAGACCACTCACGAAATTCAAGAGAAGACAACACTCGGCCGAGAAAGATAATAAACACGATCGCCGGGGGTTTCGCCGGAGGAGGCTCCACCTCTTCGGCTAGAAAGCGGCACCTCCGGGCAGTCCGAGATGTAAATACCGTGAACCAACAGAAAGCACCGAGGATGCCGACAATCACATTCTCGGACCGAGACTTTCGTGGTGTCGACCCCATCCAAGACGACCCTATGGTGATTTCAGTCGAGATGCACAACTGCATCGTGAAGAAAACCCTGGTCGACCAAGGGAGCTCCGCCGACATCTTGTACTGGAATACTTTTGTGCAGCTAGGGATTCCCGAGGAGAGCTTAGAGCCATATCACGAACCCCTGGTCGGTTTTTCTGGCGAAAGAGTGATGACGAGAGGGTGCATCGACCTGTATACCCGTTTCGGGTTCGACCAAAAGACTTCCCGAGAGATCAAGATCCGATACATCGTGGTACACGCCAACACGCCGTACAACGTTCTATTGGGCCGACCCTCGATCAACACGTTAGGGGCCATTGTTTCGACCCCCCACCTGTGCATGAAATTTCCATCGAGGGATAAGCAGGAGGTGATCACCGTGCATGCCGACCAAAAAACTGCAAGGGAGTGTTACCTCTCTAGTCTGAAGGTGCAGCCTCTGGCCGAGCCACCCGCGACAGCAAGAGGGGTAAACGTGGTTAGACAGGAGACAGCCGAGAGCATCGACCTCGATCCTCGTTTAGGGGAAGTGGAACGAATTGAGGCCGCCGAAGACCTCGTCCCTTTCCAGCTCGGCCGATCACCCGAACAAATCACCCAAATAGGATCCCAGTTGAGCGAAACTGATGCAAACCGAGTCAAGCAAACTGTCCGAGACAACAAAGACTTGTTTGCTTGGACGGCGTCAGACATGCCTGGGATAGACCCTGGTTTCTTGTGTCAACGATTAGCAGTGTGCCGAGACGCCCGACCGATAGCCCAAAAGAAAAGGAAAATGGGAGACGAGAAACGAAGGGCTGCAAATGTTGAGGTGCAAAAACTATTGCAAGCAAAGTTCATCCGAGAAGTTACCTACACCACGTGGCTGGCAAATGTAGTTCTGGTCAAGAAGTCAAATGGCAAATGGAGAATGTGTACCGACTACACCGACCTCAATAAAGCCTGCCCGAAGGATGCATACCCGCTCCCTTGTATTGATCGGCTTGTAGACGGTGCGTCAGGGCACGCAATCTTCAGCTTCTTGGATGCATATTCAGGTTATAACCAAATAAAAATGCACCCGGCCGACGAGGAAAAAACGGCGTTCATCACCGAAAGCGCCAATTTTTGTTACAAGGTAATGCCGTTCGGGTTGAAGAACGCTGGGGCAACCTATCAGAGGTTGATGGACAAGGTATTCCGAGATCAAATCGGCCGCAACATCGAGATTTATGTGGACGATATGGTGGTGAAATCTAACTCCACGGAAGATCACGCGGCCGACCTCGCCGAAGCATTCGGAGCATTGCGTAAACATAACATGCGACTCAACCCCGAGAAGTGCACTTTCGGGGTTAAGGGAGGTAAATTTCTTGGCTTTATGCTATCATCGAGAGGCATAGAAGCTAACCGAGACAAATGCCAAGCTGTAATAGATATGCGGAGCCCGAGCAGCCTGAAGGAATTGCAGCGCCTCTCTGGAAGACTGGTTGCCCTGTCCCGATTCCTCCCTCGGCTAGGCGACAAAATCAGTCCGATGACGAAGCTCTTGAAAAAGGCGTCGACTTTCGCCTGGAACGAATCATGCGAAGAGGCCTTCGCAGCATTGAAAACAGCTTTGGCGACCCCTCCGACCCTGACGAGACCGGACCGTTCGAATCTGCTGTTGGTATACTTAGCCGTATCAGACGAAGCAATCAGCTCGGTTCTGGTACAAGAAAAGGGAGGCTCTCAGGTTCCCGTCTATTTTGTTAGCCGACTTCTTCAGGATTCCGAGACCCGATACCAACTGATTGAAAAAGTCGCTCTCGGATTGGTACATACCTCCCGACGTTTGAGACACTACTTTCAGAGCCACCGAATGGTCGTGCACACCGATTGCCCGATTTCCAAGGTCCTAGGGAAACCCGAACTCGCCGGGAGAATGATGGCATGGGCTGTCGAACTCTCGCAATTTGACATTGCGTACAGGCCGAGAGGGCCGATCAAAGCGCAATGCCTGGCCGACTTCGTGAACGAATTACACCCCCATGGCCGCTTCGAAGAACAATGGTGGACCCTCCACGTGGACGGCTCCTCAAACAGCCAGGGGAGCGGAGCAGGTGTAATCTTAGAGGGGCCGAAGGGCATTACATTGGAGCAATCCCTGCGTTTTCGATTCAAAGCCTCCAACAATCAGGCTGAGTACGAAGCCCTGATAGCCGGGCTCAGATTAGCCGAAGACATGGGCGCGACGAGAATCAAATGTCTGACCGATTCTAAGGTTGTGGCCGAACAAGTAGGTGGTAATTTCCAGGTCAAGGACCACATGATGATGAAATACTACCACACTTATCAAGGGCTGAAGGCAAACTTCCAGGAGGTGTCGGTCGAGCACATCCCACACGAGAACAACACTCGAGCCGACCGATTGGCTAGGCTAGCCACAACCAAAAAACCAGGTCACTTGAGAACCATCATCCAACAGGAGATCGGCCACCCCAGTGTTGACACGGAATTGATAGCAAATGTCGATGCCGACCACACCGCACCAAAAGATCCCCCAGACTGGCGAGCCGAAATCAAAGCTTTCATCATTGACGGGGTCACACCAGACGATCCGGCCGAGGCCAAACGTTTGCGAACTCAAGCCAGTAGATATACTATCATTGCCGGGCAACTGTACAAACGTGGTTTCTCTACCCCGTTGCTAAAATGCCTCGACCTCCATGAAGCCGATTATGTGACGAGAGAGGTGCACGAGGGAATCTGTGGCCTGCACTCAGGAGCGAGGACAACTGTCTCCAAGCTCTTACGGGCCGGATACTACTGGCCGACCATGAACACCGACTGTGCAACGTTTGTGAAGAAGTGTCTACCATGTCAGAAGCATGGGAACCTAATCCACCAGCCGGCCGAGCAACTACATTGCATCCCCCCCGCATGGCCATTCGCTACCTGGGGAGCCGACATACTAGGACCATTTTCGATCGCCAAGGGGCAATGCAAGTTCCTCATTGTAGCTGTGGATTTGTTTACCAAGTGGATTGAGGCCGAACCCCTGGCATGCATCTCCGCCCTCCAGGTTCAAAAATTCCTATGGAAAAACATCATCACCCGCTTCGGTGTCCCTCACACACTAGTGACCGACAACGGCCTTCAATTCACCGATCGAAAACTCAACGAGTTCCTGGCTGACCTAGGAGTACAACACAAATTTACCTCGGTAGAACACCCACAAACAAACGGGCAGGCCGAGTCGGCCAACAAGGTCATCCTGGCAGAATTAAAGAAACGGCTAGGGGAGGCAAAGGGAGCATGGGCCGAGCAACTACCCGAGGTGCTCTGGGCATACCGATGTACCCCCCAATCGACTACACGGGAGACCCCTTTTCGCATGGCTTATGGGTCCGATGCGATGATCCCAGTGGAAATCGGGGAACCGTCATTCCGCCGAACCCACTTTGATGAGGCAAACAATGAAGCCGAACTCCGAACAAACCTAGACGCGATAGAAGAGGTTCGAGACCGGGCGCTGGTTGTGGCCGAGGCCACCAAACAACGATACAAGAGAAGGTTCGACAGCAAGGTGAAGCCTCGAGCATTCCGAGAAGTAGATCTCGTTTGGAGAGCCACGGGCGAAGCGAGGAAAGATCCGAAGCAAGGGAAGCTTGCCCCAAACTGGGATGGGCCCTTCCGAGTCCGACACAACCTGAATAACGGAGCATTCAAGCTGGAGCACCTGTCCGGAAAGCCTATCCCTAGAACTTGGAACTCAACTCACCTAAAGATGTATTACAGTTGATGTACTAGTGCACTCTTTTCCTTGACCGACTCTTTTGTCCCTAAGGAGGGTTTTGGGTCGGCAAGGTTTTTAACGAGGCACTTAATTAATAAAAAACTTATTTCATTATCTTTCCTCATCCAATATTATGCATGTGTAGACCGCAATGATGCAGAATTCGATCTTGATCGACACGCACCAACGCCGAGCAACCCTCGGCCGACCCCTTCGACGTTCTACCAAGCCCGACAGGTTTCCCTGCCGAGTACCCTCCTCGGCTAAGGATGCACCTAGGCCGAACGTTACTCACGCACCAACGCCGAGCAACCCTCGGTCGACCACTTCGACGTTCTACCGAGCCCGACAGGTTTCCCTACCGAGTACCCTCCTCGGCTAAGGATGCACCTAGGCCGAACGTTACTCATGTACCAACGCCGAGCAATCCTCGGCCGACCACTTCGACGTTCTACCGAGCCCGACAGGTTTCCCTGCCGAGTACCCTCCTCGGCTAAGGATGCACCTAGGCCGAACGTTACTCACGTACCAACGCCGAGCAACCCTCGGCCGACCACTTCGACGTTCCACCGAGCCCGACCAAGCAACCCTCGGCCGACCACCTCGACGTTCTACCGAGCCCGACAGGTTTCCCTGCCGAGTACCCCCTCGGTTAAGAACGCATCTAGGCCGAGTAGCATACACCACCAGCATTTAAACCCAGCACAACGCCCCGACTCCCAATGGGTCGGGCCCAACACGTTTTGGCCAAGCTACCTCCTACTCGCGTAAGTAGAACAAGAACCCGCTACGCACCATACATGGCGGCGTCATCACTTATGGCCGATCTAACCGACCTCTCACAAAAGAAAACCCTCGGTTAACCCGAGGCCGATTCATTTTAACTTAGCATTCAAATGAAGTCTCATTATTAATAATGGCCGATTAAGCCGACCTCTCGAAAAGGTTTCATTTCCACCGAGTTGAGAAAGGGAAAACCCTCGGTTAAGCCGAGGCCGATTCATTTTAACTTAGCATTCAAATGAAGTCTCATTATTAATAATGGCAGATTGAGCCGATCGCTCGCAAAGGTTTCGTTTCTATCGCGTTGTGAAAAAACCCTCGGTTGAGGCGCGTTCGGTTCATCTTAACTTGAAATAAAAATTGTCTATTTAATCAGTGCCGATCAAAATGGCTACTTACAAAAAATTAAATCAGCCTACACCCCCGACACCTAAGGCCGAGCTAACAAAAGGCGCTACCGGCCAAATTACAAGTAATCCCTAACCCTAGTAGGCCATACAAGCCGATCCTATTCAATCGTCGGCTCCACCGGGTTCCCGTCTCCGACAACATCAATTATTTGGTCATCCTCCCCAGTTGATTGCACCGGGGCCCGACTGGACACATTTTGGCGCGGGGCCTCGGCATCTGGCTCGGCCCCTTGGGGGAACTCGGCGTAGCTCATAAACTTGCCACCCAAGAAGTCCCGACTAACATCAAACTGAAAGTCAGCCGGGACGTCGCAAAAGTGGTAAGCCTGCCGAACAGCATGATTGAAGCCGGCGTCACGTTGGGAGAGAATTTGCTCGGTGGCCTCGGCCTCGAACTTCGCAGCCGACTCCTTAAGCCGGGTGATCTCGTTTGCAGCAGCGGCGGCGTCGGCCTTCATCTTTTGCACGGTCAGCTTCAGGTCATCGGCCTCTCTGCGATACGCATCGGCGGCCTTCTTCAATTCCTCAGCCGATTCAGTGGCCTTGGCATTAGCACTCAAGGCATCTTTCACCGTCGCCTCAGCATCTTTCAAACGGCTTTGGAGCCTCTCGGCCGAGACCGCCGACCTCATCATCACATGCTTGGCCACGAGGGAAGTCCGAGCATCAAGCTCACAGAATAGCTTGTACTCGGCCTCCGTTGACATCCCCTCCAAGTATTGAAGTCCTCCCCCGGTAGTAACGTCGAGACTGACCAAGTTCTCGACCTGCACGTCCGAAGCCAGGAAGTTGGACCCCGCAACAACAGCAGGAATGGCGAAGGCCCCACACCCTGCTTGATCCAGTGATAGTTGCTTCGGCCGCTTGGAGGAAGAGCTCGGTCGTTCCGACTCAAGGTTTTGTTCGGCAGCCCGAACCCTAGACGACCCCCCTTTCTTTTTGGGATCGGACATCAGAATCAGGACGTGAGGAGGCTTGTCTCGTTGTGCCTTGAGGGCCGATCTCGCCGGCGGCACCTTTCCGCTCTCCTTTGCTTCCTTCGCCCTCTTGGCGAGCATCGCGACCACGTCAAGTTTGCCTCCGGCCATCAATCCTACAACAAAGCAAATTTTAACATCAATTAAAAACGGTGCTACATTACCGAAGCCTAAGGTACATACCTAGCAAGACCATCTCGAAATGAGACGTCTCGAAAATATCCAGGAGGCTTCGGACGGGTAGTTCCTTCGGCAATTGGTCGAGGAGTTCTACAATCTCTATGTCCACGGCAGGGAGTTTTGATTTTGATATAGCCTCGTAACGAGTCGGACGCCTCGTCCAGTAGAAGGGGAATAGGGGAGTGTTTTCGCGATCATAGAAACAATCTCTCATGTCCGACCCCCAACGAACCTTAAAAAACCCACTCTTAAACCCTTTGTAGGACGAGGTAAAGGCTTGAAGAAACCCACGCTTCGGCACCTGAGACAACAATACCCACTTCACCGGTTTACTCGGCCGACACGTATAAAAATATAGAAACGCCAACGGCCGAGGCGTGAGTCCTAAGCATAGAAAGAGGTTTCGGAATGCCTACATTGCCGCCCAGGCATTCGGATGTAATTGGGTCGGCGCAACATTTAGCACTCGGAGCACACCCATCTGGAAATCATCAAACGGCAATTGGACCCCGAGATCTTCGAACCAGCACATGTAGGCGTAGAAGTAGTCGGCCTCGTCGTCACTTGGTTCCAGAAAGACGAAATCAGTGTTCGGCCCATCGTCCTCGCACGCCTCGGCAAGCAAAGGAAATTCGCCGTCTCCGCTGCCAAAACACTTCTCCAAAGAAACAAAGGTGTCTAGCATGGCTTGGTCAGACCACTTGGAGAAATATATGCCGACCTCTCCGTCTACCCATTCATACCCCGGCATCTCCAGAGAGCCATATTCAATCCTCGCTCTCGGCTTAGGTCTCGAAGTGACCTTATGTTTACCTCGACCACCACCGATCACTTCCATTACACCCCCCTGAATCTCCACGTCGGCAGGCTCTACCCCGACCGAACTCACCCCCCTCTTGTCAACTTCGACAGCTCGCGCCAGAGCCACACCCAGATTCGGCGGTGGCGAGATCTCAACCACCTCATCCCCACTATCTTCTGGCTCGGGGCGGTCGGAAGGAAACACTACCTCGCACTGCAGAGGCGGCAACCTAGATATCTCACTTGACCCCGACCCCTCTCTACTTGAATTAGTGTCCGAACTCTCCGAGGACGTCCAACTCCTTGCCGAGGAATATCCCTTATCCATTTATTGCTAAAAAATAACGAATACAAAATTTACCTTACTCGGTTAGCTCGGTCGAATCTGATTACGAGAGAGCTCGGAGAATTTACAGCAAGTAAATTCTCACGCCCCCGCCCCCTATTTATAGGTGAGGTAAACGGGGAAGGTGAAAAGCCTTAGCAAGACCGGGACCGTTCGATCTAGAACATATAACGGTCCAGATTAAATAACCGTTGGGCCTGTAACCGCCAAGGCCAACGTGGCAAGT
Organism: Cajanus cajan; assembly: GCF_000230855.2. Lineage (NCBI taxonomy): Eukaryota > Viridiplantae > Streptophyta > Magnoliopsida > Fabales > Fabaceae > Cajanus > Cajanus cajan. The sequence continues at coordinate 38,551,886 of NC_138517.1, read as the reverse complement.
CACACTCGTTTCAACCTCGGCACGACCTTCAACACACAATGAGGTCTCGGCACAACAATTAATTCCAACATTTGAGGCTCACTCATCTCGGCGGTCTCGGTATCGGCTCCCAACATCTAAAAAGGCCACGGCACGACCTCAAATTTGGGCATTTTCAGGCCACTTCTATCAGAAATCTCGGCATGATTTCCAGGCCACCTTGTCAACTCTAGGAACCCTCCATCGGAGTCCACGCGTCGATTTCACAACGCGTAATCCAAGGAGGGTTCGGCTCATCGACGCTAAGAGCTCGGTGCAGCGTTACTTCAGGAGATTAAACCCCCCCCCCCCCCGAATTCAGGCCTCGCGAGAAATAAGGCCGGGATCGAACACCAGGCGTTCAATGGCTAAGTTTTCTCTATCGTCTTCATCTTTTCTATCCTCGACGCTGAGGGGGTTGTATACCGTATGGTGCCGACTAGGCCGAGCAATCCGAACGCTTTGCGTACCCGAACCCGCCGAGTACCCGACACCACCGACCCCACACGAATGTACGGAACTTATCGATACGGTCGGCCAAGGTCAACGTCATTACCGGCTTAATTACGGATAAATTAATTAGCATAAACTTCGGGTCAGTCCCCTAATTTCCCGGGGCCCAACCCATAATCACGGCCCAACACGAACACCTATAAATAGAACTCCTGAGAGGTACGTAACTACTTTTGACCTACCGCATTTATTATGCCGAGTACTTACTTGAGCGTTGGAGTGTCTTTGCAGGCACCCCCCTCTCGCTTCGGACTGCCCGGATTGAACGAGAAGACCAAGACCCAAGACCAGACCTACTACAACAAGGATAATTGGAGTGTGTATCCTAACACAGGAACAACCATAATTATTCAGAATATGAAACTTGAATCCCCTCATGTTAAGAAAGTAGACCCGACCGAAAAAGCATAATAGCAGTTAAAGTTGGTTGAACCACCACATTGAAGCAATCTCCAATCAAGATCTTCAACTCAAGAGACCCCATTATATATACTACATACACATTACACGTTCCCATGTAACACCACCCCATAAGCATCAATTCCCTTTCATTTCCCGGTCTCTACAATGGCAAGTCCCACATCGGTGAAGGAGCGCGCAGGCGCGGAGATCGTTTACGGGCCGGAGGAGTGCCGGAAGCGGTCGACGGAGCTTCTCCAGGAGCTGGGGTTCCCTTCGGGGGTGCTTCCGCTGAAAGATCTGATCGAGTGCGGAAGGGTCCACGAAACGGGGTTCGTGTGGATGAAGCAGAAGGAACCGAGCGTGCACTTCTTGGAGGGAAGCAAGAGCCTGGTGAGGTACGGCGTGGAGGTTACGGCCTACGTGGAGAAGTCGAAGATGAAGAGAATGAGTGGCGTTAAGAGCAAGCAAGTGTTGGTGTGGGTGCCCATTTCTGAGATGAGTCTTCATGCCCATGGGAATGGGAACCAGATTCTCTTCAAGACACCTTTCGGGGTTGGTAAGTCTTTTCCTGTCCAAGCGTTCTTCACCGCGGAGGAGGAGAAGGGAAAGAACATGCTGCTCAAGGATCACGAGGAGATCAAGGACATGTGATTTCTTCTTGATAATTTCATTTTGGTTTGTGAAAATCTATCCATCCTCAAATAAACTCTTAGACGTCTTACACCAAAAATATTAGATTTTACTTAATACTAATTGGGTGTGGGGACAAGGATGAGTATTCACTTATTTATCTCATTCTTGTTTTATGTAATATTTTTTATGATTTATTTGAGATTTATGTAATTTTTATCTTATTTTAAATTTATATATAAGATGGAACTTAATGTAATTTTATAATTGGTTTTTATGTTTAAATTATTATTTTTTTGTAAAAAGAATATTAATTTTTTAGGTAAATACGAATATACTCAATACTTGATAAAGACGAAAATAAAATATAAATTTCATATCTTTTGGATATCGAGAATGGTGATGAAATACAAATTTTTTATCTGTTAAATATTTAGGACGGAGATAAATATAAGATACAAATTCAAGAACAAGGATAGAGATATTAAAATTACATCCGCCCTGTCTCACCCCTATTGTCATTCCTAACAACATGGATAATTCTAGAAATGAATTTCTTATAAGTAGTAGTATGTTGGGAATAAGTGGGGATTAATCATTGAAGAAATTTTCACAATAGATCATAAAAGCACAGAAGTAAATTCGATATCACATCTTAATTCAAAATCCTCTCTCTTTATTGTTCATCATTCCTTAATCCTTAAGAATCTTTAGGAATTTTGTTTGAATTGTTTTAGTTTTTTATAAATATGAGTTTGGATTTAAATCAATTCTACAAAATTAACTTAAAGAAGAAATTAATTCTCACTTCTATATTGTTCATACCACTAATTTATGTAAAATCTCAAATATAATTGTTGTCACCTACCTTGTCTTTGTCTTTGTTGTTATTTGTGTAATGTTGCATATTTCTTTTGATGTACAAGAAAATATTGTCAAAGTCTATTTAGGTATAAGATAAAAATACTTTTTAGAATTTTTCTATTAAAAATAAAGAGTTGTTTTAAATAGGTAAACTCTCAAGTATTTTTCTACTTGTATCTAGACTCTTAATCCAAGTCAGAAAGTATAGTCTCAAGTGTTCTTTGTGTCATCTCCCGAACTTGTGCAATCAATGTTGCAGTAAATGAGCCACCTTGAGTTGGTCATGATACAATATACCAATTTCTTTCGTTTTCGTAGCCACTAAGCATATCAGAACTCATTTGACTTTGTCTTTTCATGATCCTTAATTTAACTTTTGGCGTACGTGACTAAATAGATTAGTACTTCATCGATGAAAGACTTAGTTGAAGCAAAAATGAGTTTCACACTATTTATCAAGACTCAAAGTTAGCATAATAGCTCATTGTCTTATTTACACAAGAATAACTTAAGTATCGATTATTATTATACATTTAATTTGAAGTTTTGTCTGTAGTTTGAATTTTAAAATTATATAAAATTATGTTTTAGTTTTTAAGCATTATAATGTTATGATATTATGTTTTTTATATTATTTTATTTATTATTATTATATTAATAATAGTTTGTCACAATTAAAGCATTAACCTTGAACAAGTATTCTGAGAGCTCAATAATCAGTTCGATTTAAAAACTAGTGCAAATAAGTGATGTGTAAAGATATTCAAAAACGTAATTACTACCAAAGTATTAACAACACATAATTTGAATAATTTGGATTTGTTATTTTTAAAAATAAATAAATACATAAATAAGCACTTTTTTTTTTAAAAGATAAGAAAGATTATAAAAATGGTCGTAACGAGGATTAAATCTAGTTCTCATGTTTCTAATTATCCCATGTCTTCCTCACCCAACCACTAGACTAACCTTAATAGTTATAAATAAGCACGTTTTAAAAACAAATACTTGAAATCTTTTTAAAATATATCCGGTCACAATTTTTTTTTAAAAAAAATATCATAAACTATTCTTTTATAGATTAAAATATATTATATTAGTGTGTTTAGAAACCCGTTAAAGAAAAGGAAGAAATCACAGATATGAAATTTTTAATTATAAACTTATTACATCCGAGACGTGAAAAATCAAATTTAAAATGTAAAACCAAACATCCAATAAATTAATCTTCAAAAGTTTGACGTGTTTCCACATTTACACAATTAAAAAAAAAACACTATAAATTCTTTTACTTATTCTATTGTAAATTAAAATACATTAGTGTTTAGAAATCTCTAAAAGAAAGAAATCAAGTTTGAAATATGAAAATTATAACTATTATTTTATTAAAGGCGTGGAAAATCTCATCCAAGGTATGAAACCAAACATACTATATATTAATCTTCAAAAGTATGACGTGTTTCCACATTAGTCTTTTAAAAAAAAATTCTGATTCATTTAGTATTTTAAAAATCAATAACACCACTATGTTTATCCATGTAAATAACTAATGTGGTAGCATTTAATAATAAATTCTACAGCTATTTCATACATTTAACGTATTAGTGAAATGCAAAACATTTTTGAAAGACTGACAAATAATATGATGTTCACTCAAACAGTAAGTTCAAAAAAAAAAAAAAAAAAGGAGACATTACTTATGTAAATTAGCTTCAAAATAAGTAGAAGAATAAATTAATGTTAATGATTTTCAAAATACAAGTTCCATAACCCCTCTCTCTTTTTGATTCATAACCCCTCCCTTTACCAAAAGAAAAGAAATCAAATTCTTGCACTGCAATTATGAACAAGCAGCTTATCCTTTTCTGATGACAATGAAACAAATGAAAAGACAAAAGGAAAGAATAGTAATGAACTGTACACACCACCATTTGTGCAAGGGAGTTGTTCAATCCCATACTTTCATACACAGTAATCTACATTCTAACATCTAAAGCTAAGTTATAAGTTATAACAACAAATAGGTATATATATAAACCATCCCAAAGTAACTGGTTCCTGCTCCATGTTTTTCATGTGAATAGTGGCAGGCATCAGAAGCTCAAAAGAATGCAAAACTTCCCAGTTCACTTGTGTTCTTCGTTCTGGAAATTCTGTGAGATCCCCGGCACTACACGTGATGGTTCCTTCTGCCATTGGGCTTATAATCTGGATTGTCACTCTTATCTGTATCAGAATTCTCCCTCTGAGTGTCCACCTCCATGTTTCCTGCCTGACTCCTTCGGCGTCTTCGATCCTGAAATAGTGAAATGCCATTAACAATGTTTGAGAAACACCACATTCCAAACACACCACCAAGTAAACTGATGAGTTGGCATAATAGTTAAACACACTGCATTCGCATATTGTGGAAGCAATCTACTTAACAAAGAATTTCGTATTCGATCTCTGCCATGTGTGAAAATCTTATGGGCCAATGGCCATCACTACCACAAATAGGATTGGTTTCTAGCCCAGTGGATTAGGGGATACACGTGCAAGGACCAAAATGAAAAAAAAGAACACCACCAAATGTATATTTAAAATGGGATAAGTTGCTTCAAAGGGGTCCCAAAATAAATGTCATTTTTTCAGAAAAAGGAATGATGCAAATGTAGATTCTTTTGTAACATTAATATCTACACATTTTCACATTTGTTTTGTTTGACCTTTTAAAATGTTGTTGCAAGGAAGCAAATGTAATTCCATAAAGCACAACCAAATTGGAAACACATTGTAATGTTAAAGATGTGAACAAGAACTCAACCTCTCGTGGTATAGGATATTCCTCTGATTCGAGCATGCGGACAACTTGGCTCATCCTTGGTCTTTTTTCAGAATCTGGATCAACACACCTCAAAGCAGTCAAGAGGGCTCGTTTAAGGGCACTTGTGGATGGCCTCGTCTCAATGTTCGGGTCCAACACCTCCTCTGATCGCCGACACCCTACCATCATCTTGAGCCAGTCAACCAAATTTACCTACAAGAACCACCTCATGGTATTAAGAAAAGTCTAATGACTGTAATGAGTCAAAACTGTTGGAATAGAAAGAAAATTGTGTACTCCATGTGAGATTTTTTATGTATTCCATTCTTTCAAGATCATAATTCACGTTAGGACATAGTGCTCCTTTGGCAATTACTCAAAATCAATTGCTCCGACTGTGACAGTTGTTTCAATGTAAAATCTATGACTATGATTAATTTCTATTTTTTTTGTCCATAGACATGATCCATGCAGTATCTCAAAACTGATAACCAAAGACTAAGCTAGACTCCTAGGAACACACATTTCAATTACATTTAAAGGTTCAAAATCAATTTTATTTTGGCCTTGTAAGGGAATGCATCTTCTCCTAATCTAAGTTTTAGCTATCTAAGAAAAAAAAATCAATTCTACTCAACTTTAAAACAAACCATTTCATAAAATAGTAAAGAGAATGAATATATATAAATGCAAAAAAGCACTTGTCATTATGATTTCTTTACAAAAACTAAAGACACACCTCAGCGGCTGGTCGGCTATAATCCACAGGGTCTCTTCCTGTAATTGCCTCAAGGAGCAATACCCCAAAGCTATATACATCACTCTTCTCATTTAGCAAGCCAGAATTGGCATATTCTGGAGCAACATATCTGGGAAAATGCAATTCAAGCATAAAAAGAAGAATGAGCAAGTTAGAGGCAGTTTTAATTTTTATAATATCATGTCTAAAAAACTAAGAAGATAAACATAGAAAATTTTAAGAGTGCAAATTAATGTCAGCTATGATATGGTTTAATTGAAAATTTGATGTAACAATTGATGATAACTTTTTAAGCAAAATGAAATACTGGATCACTTGTTTTGCTTAGTTAGACAGAATTGGAACATTCTGGAGCCACATATCTGAAAAATGCAAAGCAAGCATGACAAGAAGCCAACTAGAGACAGATACATTACTCCACATGTATGATTAGTCAAGGCATAAAAAGGCCAACTCTGTCAATTTTTGTGTACAAATTATTATCTGCTGTTTTGGCAGAATAATCATAAATTTTTTAAGCAAAATGAACTACTTTATTTATGCATGGTATGAATATATTTTAATCAAGATTAGAGTACAGGAATGAGATCAGATCACCAAGGAAATTTAAACCTAAGATTGCAATTGCTTCGGTTCTGGGGAATGATGTTACATTCTTGGGAATGGTATTTCTGAAAATATATTATGTCTATGTTTAGTATCTTATATCATTTATAAACTTTCCCAAGAACATATAATTATAAGATAAAATTACCCTAAAAAGAATAAAATTTCCTTTTCTTCTCCCCCTACCCGCTATAACCACCCAATACCCATTCTTGTAAGTTTAAGACTTCAATCATTCTCATTCTCATGGGAATAAATTATACCCACCTCTCTCAATGGGAATGAATTGGTGAGAACTGAGAATACTCAAAATGACTAGGTACAATATTTAGATGGAAATTTTTTACAAAGAAACAAGTGTACGGATGTTACTGTTCCAGTATGGAACTTCTCAATTGACAGGAGATTGGCACGGTACAATTACATACCCATTCCAATATTCCTAGGAATGTAAATCTAAACCTCTTAAACAGCGCCATATAAAAGTTAACAATATAATTTCTCAATTTACGGTATAATATTATATATATAAAAGGAGGGTTCCGTTTACTCCAGGAGTAAGTCTACCTAGACTTACTCCATTCAATAACTCATGTTCTACATCAAATTTTAACAATCCAACCGTTGAATTTAAAATTCTTAATGCATAGATCAAATCTACAAATTTTTAAAAAATTTGAAAAACATTCAATACTTCGTTTCACAAATTCAAATCAATGTATAAAATAATTTTATGATTATACGTCAATTTGAATTAATGAAATGAAGTATCAAATGATTTTCAAATTTTTTAAAATTTTGTAGATTTGATCCATGCATTAAGAACTTTAAATTTAACGTTGAATCGTTGAAATTTGATGTAGAACATGAGTTATTGAACAGAGTAAGTCTAGGTAGAGGGTTTAGGGTTTAGGGTTTATAGAACATGTGTGTGTGTGTGTATGTGAGAGAAAATAAAGGATGAGGATCAATATCCTTTAAAATTATTCTTGAATAAACATGATCCCTCCTCTATATATATATACAAAAAGAAGAAAAAATCATACTTAGATGTGTACATTACCATGCCTGACTAAACATTTATAGAGAAACTAATTCCTACACTGGAAACAAACAAGTCCTAAATTTGTAATCAAGAAGCTTACCCAAAAGTACCCATAACTCTAGTGGTAATATGACTTTTTCCAGCACCAAGTAACTTAGCCAGCCCAAAGTCTGATATCTTGGCATTAAAGTCCTCATCAATTAAAATATTGCTCGATTTAATATCTCGATGCACAACTTTTGGTTCAATTGCCTCATGCAAATAAGCCAGCCTACAAGATAAAATAATCATAGAATAAAAAAATAACTCATTCCCACCAAACAAAAGAAGTTCAGGACAATTAGTAATTCTATTAAACTAGTAGAATTTGATTTTCAGGAACAAATGAGCATACGCTTTGGATGTTCCGAGGAGAATTTTTATCCGAGCATCCCAGGTAAGAAATCCATGCTGCCGCATCGCTCCATGAAGCCACTGCTCTAAGTTGCCATTGTTAACATACTCATAAACCAACAACCTGAAATTAATAGGAAGTTCAATAAAATTTACAAACAATACAAAACAGTATTTAAAGATATAAACTGTGATATAAAGAGATATATCTCAATCATCAAGATCTTCCATCCTAGAAGAGACTTCTGAACTTAATTTTTCAAATATTAGTAACATGGTAATAATGGAGACATTAACCCATATGGTAAGCCTTTAAGCTGTCGGTCAAATGACCAAATCAAGTAAAGAAGCAAACATTCAAACACACACATATAGCGCAAGCCGCAAACACTAACAATTTGTTACCTATGAGTTCCTTCAATGCAATAGCCCAAAAGTCGAACCAAGTTCTTATGCCGCACATGACCAATAGCCTCAACTTCCACCCTGAATTCCTTTTCAGCTTGTCCTCTGCACAATGGGTATCAAGGGGTCATTAGATAAACCACCTAAATCTGCAAACATTCTAATAAAACATGAAACAGACATTATAAAATCTAGTCTAAAATTTTAAATAAATAAATAAAGGCTGCAATGCAACAAACCAAACTAATGACAAAGCTTACAAATTATTGAGGAGCTTCTTTATGGCCACAGGATTCCCATTGATTAACTGACCTTGATAAACAATTCCATATCCTCCTTCACCAATAACATTGTCTTTTGAAAACCTATTTGTTGCGAGTTCAAGGTCCCTTAAGGTAAACCAGTGGCCCCAGCCAAGGTGTGAGAATTCAGGCAGCCCAGACAACGGGGACGGCGCGGTTATAGGATGCGAAGAAGACCTGTAAGTAGAAATGCTCTTAACACCGCTTTCTTCGCCTGATTGAGAGCCGTTAGCATCTTTCTCTAAATGATTAAACGAGCCTGATTGACTACTATTGTCCGCATTCTTAGTTTGGACCAAAACCTTCTCAGACTCCCTGTCACCAAATTTCTCATTCAGACTCTTAAAAGCACCATTTTGTGGATGATTACTTGCTGAAACTTGATCAACTCTGATTTCTTTTATCTCTTCCGAAACAGATAACACATGGCTAAGTGGAAGCATGCCATTTATTCTTCTGAACTTCTTTCTTAAAGTAAGACATATTGATAGCACGACAAGAATGATTATGATGAATAACCCAACTATTATTCCCATTAGTACCCACACTTTCAATCCAAAAACAAAAGTTTTTTTGGACAACCCCGAATTCAGATCAGATGCCATTTTGCTGCTGCCAAACAAATCTGCACAAGTGTGTGTTAAAACATAAGAAAGAACTTGGATGCATACGGCAAATCGAGTTGCAAAAGTAAACCATTTAATTAGACTAACTGAATTATCTTTGCTACCAGATACAGTAGTAAAAAAAAATAAAAATAAAAATAAAATAAAATAAAAAAACTGGTTATTACATACCAACAGGAGTTCATTTCCCGGAAGAAAATAATAATGGGGGAAAAGTTTATAAAAATAAACACAGCATTTTGGTTTTGTATTAACATCCAAATAAATGAAGCACATATGAAGCAGAGAAAAGTCTAGCAAATTTGATTTCAAACTTATTGCAAAATACAAATTCATAAGAAGCCAAAAGAGCATAAAAACAAAAAAAAATGTTTTGTATACAACACATGAAAACCAAGTAAGGGAGAAAGACCAGGACATTGTTATCTTAGTACAGAGGAAGAAACAAGCTCAATAAAATTCCAAATTCAGCTAACCCAAAATTATTGAGCCAAGTTGCAAGAGAGCCAATGAGAAAACAACAAAAAAAGGAAACATCATCTGTTAACATCTCCCAGGTTTTTACCACAAACATTGCAACAATTTTCTTACAACAAAAATCCACATTATGTGAAAAAGAGGCAATAACTCTTTGAAACTGTAAGGCTCAATGAATACCTGTTCACAACTCAAATTCTTTGCAGACCCTGAAGCAACTTAAGCACTAGATCTCTTATGCTCCCAAAACCCTCTTGGGTGTGAAGCCATTGGAGCACCACAAGTTCAGACCCATTGTCATAATCTTTACCAATGTGAGATTTTGCCTTGTGGGTTTTCTCAATTGCTCCAAAGGGTGTCTGATTCCAACCTGAAATGGAAATTCTGAGACCCCCTCCCCCCTTTCTTCACTGAACAAAATGAAGGAGGAGGTCACAGAAAAGTGATGCAGTTGGAGGGAATTGGAGAACACAAGAGGCACATGAAATTCTGAGGAGAGGCAAATGGTGGGGTTAATAAGAAGACCTGGAATTATCAGTGTTAGGTGATGGGAAGTGACATGACTCACATTACATACAGTAAAAGAGAAGGCATCAAAATAGAAACCTTCTTTGCTGTTTCTTCAAATTTCTTCCCTCTCCTCTCTTCATTCTCTTTCTTCCTGTTTCTGTCTTTACTATTTCTCTCTATATTTTATTTGTACTTGGTATTATTATTCATAATAGTTTTGGCACGCTGAAATTTTCTTATAATCATTAGAGAGAAATGACACTTTTACACGTAATTCAATCACAAATATAATTCATTAATTTTTATGATAATTACATAAAAAACCATATTAATAATAATTTTATATTAACAGTAAAAAAATCTACTAACAAAACATAATAAGTAACCATTCAACATAATAACGATGAGAGTTAGAATTATACTCGTTTTAAGTTTAAACTTTATCGTCGATATTATAATTTTTGTGTATAAAAAATCCATTCAAAAAAATTTATCAAAAAGTGTGCATAATCATTTTTTTTTTTGTAACTAGCAATAAATAAATTCCAAAAAAAAATTAAACTCTAAGAAACTGCATTTTCATAACATCAAATAAAATGATTTGAGGTCATTAAGAGGAGATTCCAATTCTAAATATGTAAAACTACAATTCGGACTAGACTAGCCAAATATATAGTAGATAATCAGTAAAGTATAATTATAAATTTATACACTATATATTGATTAATGACATGTTAATAGTTTATCTATAAGTCAATGTAAAAAAATTTGTCCAGCTATCATGAATATTTCTTATTCTTGAAACTCTGGTCACTGTAACAATGAGAGCACATTCTATCCATTGGTTGAAATACAAGTAAATTGATTTCAAACGAAATTTATATGTATAATGTCAAGTGTTTCAATCACGGAAGTGTTAAAAGAATTATCTAACATTATATGCGAGAGGTTTTCAAATCAATGGAAAATTATATATTTTGTGTCTATACATGGATATAAATATTAAAATTTATATCTTTTCATAAAAATGTGTGACTATTCATGAAAGATTGTGTGATTTTATGAAAATAAGACTTGCCTCTTTTTCAAAAGTTATGAGATGTGTGTATTTATAGACTATATTTCACTAAAAGAATCAAGATGGTATCTAAATAGAATCAATAAGCATGTATAATAAATAAATTAAATAAAAAAAAAAAATAAAAAAAAAAACAAGAAACCTAGAGAGAAACAATCTATCGATGGAAAAGGAGAGACAAGGAAACAATCACAAATTATCTAAGTTTTTGTATTCAAAATCACTTCCGTTCTTAGTCTATTAAAATTAATTTTAAAAAAATTATTATTTTATAAATTATCATTGATGATAAACTTAATTGTGGATATAAATATCATAATAAGGGATTCCATTGTATTCTAAAAAAAATGTCATTATATCCTATTACATCTAACTTATTATGTAGAGAATAGTGAGAACGAATCAAACCTAAAAGTTTAGTATTTCATAAACGCCATAAAAACTTGCTTTTTTTCCTTTGTTAATTTATCTTTGTTACAAGACCATTAGAATTTTTTTTTCTTTAATATCGTTTTTATGTTTTCTTCTCTAATATCTCTTTTTTACTGTATAACCATCACTACCTATATGTTTATTCATCTTAATAATTGGTCTCATAGTTATGTATATGAAAATATCTTATAACCGAGCACATCACATTTTAGAAAAATGACAAAATGAGATGTGAAATGAGATGTGAAATAATTAAAAAAATTTAAATAAATAAATAAGTGCAAAACAATCTCATCTACCGTGTGCGAGGGAGGTAAATATTTGAAGGGGTGACTAAATTACATCAGCATAAAATCCATTGTTTGGATACCAAATATGTGGAATATTAAACTTGCAAAAATAAAAGTAGTGAGAGTATGACTATCAGGAATTCAATAATATATTAAAAATTCTCATATCAAACATCATTGATACTTTTTATAGACAGTGAAAATCACAATAAATATCTAATTTAACTTAACATTTTACTTATCGAATTAAAGTTTAATAAAGATTTATTAAAAAATTCAAATTTTATTTTTAATGTCAAAAATTCTCTTTTAAAAAATTATATCTATTAAGTAAGATTTTTTTAAGTTATAAATAAACTTATGTCATAGAAAATATAAGTTGAAACTAAAATTGTGTCAACCAACCTCATTATACTATTTTTTTATAAACTAAGTTTAAGGGATTTGAAATAACACCCTAAGCTTTAGAAATCTTTTGAAACACACAAAACCCCTCATCCAAATAGAGGAATATATATACAACTAGCATTTTTTTTTTTTATTGAATTGCATAAATTTCTAAATTAAACTTTTACGTTTACATGACATGATTTATCGGATTCAGTAGGGTGGATAGGATGAAAGAATTATAAGACTGGACAGCACACCAAATTTGTGATAGTCCAAATTAGCCCTATTGAATAACCATTATTGAAGCATGTCCTTGGTAGGCAAGGTTAGCCTTATGAACCATGTGTCTGATCAACGTTAACCCATAGGCTGCGTCCAAACATTGAATTCAATCCCCATTCTTAAGTTCCCTTGTCCAAAAAGAAAAACCACATACCATAACACCCCAAACAGCAAAACCGTTGCTGAGGGAAGCACTTAACTACGTACCCAAAATAAGGAACGGTGAAGGCCCTCCACAATGTTGCAGTGGAAGAAGAGCAACACGTGAATCAGTGAAAGCCAAAGGGAAAGAAAGTCCCACGTTGGAAATCAAATTAATGTCTGTTGGCCTTAGACAGTTTTAATAGATGCTGACTACACAACATTATTTGGAGATTTTCTTTTATAAACCAAATATTTAGGGATATATGGGATACAAGTTATCCATGAATCCGAATAGGCATGGCAACGGGGCGGGGCGGGGGCGGGTTTTACGTTCCCCGCCCCCGCCCCTGCAAATTTAAACCGCCCCCCGCCCCCGCCCCCGATACCCGCCGGGGGTAAAATCTAGGTCTCCATCCCCGCCCCCGGCGGGATTCGGGTTTCCCCGCCCGTCCCCCGCCCCCGCTCCTATTTTTTTTCTTTTTTTTTTCTTCTATTTTTCTTTTAAATAAATATGAATAATTTTAAAAAAATAAAAGAAAAGAAAAATAATATAAATTTTTACATATAAATATTTTTAATTTTGGTTTATATATATATAAAAATAATTTTTTAATTATATTATTAAGCGGGGCGGGGGCGGGTATGGGTGCAGGGGCGGGGTGGGTATTAACATTCCCGTCCCCGCCCCCGATTTTATCAATCGGGGAAAACCCGAACCCGAACCCGAACCCGATAAACACGGGTTTTCCCCGTCCAAATCGGGGCGGGTTCGGGCGGGTACCCACGGGGACGGGTTAGATTGCCATGCCTAAATCCGAACGGATACAAATCAATCTAATAAGTTCAGATTGAATTTTTTTAATGTTTAAGTCGGATTTAATCCAACTCGATCAAAATTCGTACGTTATTATATAGGTTGAGTTTTGTATTTTCAACTTGTTATCGACCCGACTCAATCCAATTATATATAATAATAATAATAATAATAATAATAATATTTGAATTTATATTTTTAGAATAATACTTACTATTACTCTTTTTTAATAACAAATTTTATATTTTAGATTAATAGCATTGTAATAATATAATATATTATTTTAAATTTTATTTTGTATTAATTAATATCGGTTTTTTGAGTTAATAATAATATAACAAATTAATAAATTTATTTTATAATTTAATTTGTATCATATTTGTTCTATAAGTTGATAACATTGAATTTGCAACAATGTATTAAATAATTTACATTTATTTTAAAATATTTAATTTTTTACAAATCAATAAATAAATATAATTATATTAATTTAATTAATCCAACCCAACTCAACCTGTTTATGATTAGATTTAGTTGGATTGGACTTTTAAAAAAAATATATACAAATCTGACCCAATCCAACTCGTTAAATTTTGGTTGAGTCAAATAAAAAATTTATCTAAACCCAACCCAATCCAACCCACTTACACATTTACAAATATTAAGACCTCGAGATTTTCACACATTTAATGTAATTAGTTAAGTTTTTTTAATGAGTTTAACAACTATTAAACATTATTGATATCAATATCATTCTTAAGATAATTAATATAAAAGTTATATTATTTATAATTCTTTAGATTCAAACCATATTAGCATTATTATAATTCTTTCAAATAAAAAAGTATCCTAATTAAGTTTAAATATCTGATCATATGAAGTTTAAAAAATAATGTTATTTACTAAACATGTGTGGTCATATGTTCAAAAGTTAAGAAATAATGTTATTTATTTATTTACCATAGCATAGCTTATTAGTAGTACACAGTGAAGTAATGATTGGTTGGAAAGACCCAAGATTGCATACGTTAGTATGACACAGGAGACAGGCTTGTGTTTTGGTAGTGTGGTCCCCTAGCTGTTGCTTCTTTAAGGAAAGTTGTTCTAGTACAAGTTAAGTGCGTGCATGCTTCATCACTCATCAACAACACTGAAATGGCTTCGATTTCACTGCCACGTGTCTGTCCAAACAGAGTATTGTGTGAGTCAGCAAAACGTGGATCTAGCAGTCTGAATTTCCAATTGTTTCAAGGGTGCACATTATTGCTTCACGTTTCAGCTACATTGATAGAACCAGTCTTCTTTGAAATTGGTTATTACAAAGCTATGATTATAGTATTTGAAGGACTCTTTCTAAGGATCTTAGAAAGTGTTCTTAGAATTTGGTTTAGGAATACTAAATATTTTGAAGAGTAATTATATTAAGACATTTCAACATAATAATTGCACACATAATTGTTATTATTTCTTAATTTTATCTTTATAAATGTCATTGGAATAGAATGTGTGAATAAGAATAAGAATAAGAATATTGAGAAAGAAAAGCTTTCTTGTTATCTATTTGATATTTATATCATTGATTAATCTCATCTAAGTTTTTATATTAATAGAAGATAACATTAAAAGTTATATAAGTTAAAGTATAAAAATAAAAAATAAGAAAAACTTAATCTTATACACGTATATCAACATCCTTAAAACTATTTAGAAGTGTTTTACAAATATTTCATTCTTTGATAAAGATCGTACTAAAAAAAAGTAACTAATTACTTATATTTATAATTTCATCTCTAATTTTTTTCTTTTTTGAGTGTTTGCTATTGCTGGATATGAGTTTTTATGTATATTGTTTTAATTACTTGATAATAAGAATTTGTCATTTTTATATTTTAATATAATAAAACAATTATTATGTTTTTGATAATAATGATGTTTTCTACTTTGAATAACATTTTGTCATTGTATAAGGAACTTTTCATATGACTTTTTTCTTTTAGCATTTATCAATAACTCTAGTTTGCACAGAAGAGGGTATTATTTTATGATGCACTCATTTTAGTTTACTAATCTGCAAAATGATTTTTGAGAGCTCATAGTAATCAATGTTGGAGTGTCACAAGCACACATAATAATATGATGATTTAATTCAGTATTTTTTTGTGTGTTCTTTATAAATATGAGATGAATGAATTAATATTTGGTTCAAAGAAAAAGTACAAGCCTATGATTTGTTCACTTAGTAATAGATACGATTATCTCAGGGATTATTATGAGCTAGCTGCAAACCAAATTAGCAAATCTCACAGTGCATTAGTTTGGCTCTGAAATATTATATTGGTGAGTTTTGATTTGATTTAAAATTAAGATGTTTGATTTCTAATTATATTAAAGATTATTTTTAATTGAGAAAAATCAAGTTAGAGTTGAAGTAAGAGTTTTTTTTTTCATTTAAAATTAATTTTGAACTTATAGTTATGTATTTTCTCTATTTATTATTCTTATGCCTTCACCAATTTTAAAAAATAGTTAATATTGTGCTTATGTATCAAAGTTGTATTACAATTTAAATTATGCTACGTATTTGTACTTTTAAATTTAAATACCTTTGTCTTTGATATTTATGCTAATTTAATACTTTTTTTACAAGATATTTTTCTTATCTATTTCATCTAACTTTAATGTTTTTATAAGAGTTGTGGTTATATTTTCAAAACTAAAATATTATACATGTGTTTTTTAATTTAATAATTAACATGAAGTAATATATATATATATATATATATATATATATATATATATATATACCTATTTACTTTTTAATTTGTAAAAGTATATACCAACATAGCTAATTATAATATAAAAAGAAATAATCATAGACATTAAAATTCATTTTAGTAATTAGGCATTCAAAATCAATTTTAATTTTAAGTATCAAATAATTTATTCTTAAGAAATTTTTTTATAACTATTATCTAAATAAACAACAATTAATTATATAAAATTACATTAATCTAAAAATAATTTATGTCGAGTCACATGCAACCATGCACAGTGAACTTTGAAATTTGTTTAACACGATCACAAGCTTTGTACATGGCATCACAACATGCTTCACATGTTGTTCGATCAATGTTGTAACAGCCTAATTTTTAAAAAAAAATTATATTCATTCAATAATATTTAATAAATATTTATTTTGTTGGTTTTAATTAAATAATAAATAATTTTGAATTATTATTCTTGGAAATAAAAAGAGTCTTTAAAAACAAGAAGAGTTGATGATGAGTTTTCCTAGTAATAATTAGTTGTTTTTGATCTTGTGAGTCCAACTCATTGTTAGAGTAAATAGGCTTTTTAGACTTAGTCTTTGCCTATTGACTATTTTTTTGTCTCTGCTTAGATGCAAACGAAAGAGCGAGAAGTTTGAGGAACGAACATTCCTTGCACCTTTGTTGTTGTGAAAGTGTCTTTCAATGTAAAAAAGTTAATTTAGTTCATGGGTGAGAATATTATGATGAGGTTGATCCTAAACCCTTAAAAGTTGTGTCCTATTATATATTTCTGTTTAATTCCTTTGGATGGATTGTGGTTATATCCCAAAGCAATTGACTTTTGTCATGGATGATTTAATTATATGATTGTTTGTTTTGTGAATTCTGTTTGTCTTTAGAGTACTTGAGAAAATTGGGGATTTGGATTAATTGAGAATGATATTTGATAATTGAATTCATTATGAGAATGCTATCATTTGTGTAAAATTAATTATAATTATATTAGGATTCGAGAACAAACCCTTAAATGTGGCATCTTTTAATTGCATAATTCACATTTTCTTCTAACCAAAAGTCCAAAATTAGTTAAAAGAAATGAAAATAATAAATAGTGATGGACACTTCAAAGACCATCCATAAGTTTTAAGAACCAAGGATATAGAAATGTAAAACTTATATATATATATATATATATATATATATATATATATATATATATATATATATATATATATATGTGTGTGTGTGTGTGTGTGAAAAGAGATTTGTTTACTTCAAGAATAAGTTTACTTAAACTTATTTTATTAAATAATTTATATTTTATATCAAATTTCAACGATCTAACCATTAAATTAAATTTTTTAAATGAATAGATCAAGTTTACAAATTTTTAAAAAATTTGAAAATTATTTGATACTTTATTTCATTAATTCAAATTTATGTATAAAATGATTTTATGATTATTCTTCAATTTGAATTAATGAAACAAAATATCAAATAATTTTTAAATTTTTTTAAAATTTACAAATTTGATATATCATTAAAAAATTAAATTTAACTGTCGAATCATTAAAATTTGATATAGAAAATAAGTTATTGAACAAAGTAGGTTTAAGTAAATTTACTCCTAGAGTAAACGGATCTCTTATTTTTTTGTGTGTGTAAATTTACTCCTAGAGTAAATGGGTCTCTTATTTTTGTGTGAGCGTGTGTGTGTGTGTGCGTGTGTCTGTGTGTGTCTGTGTGTGTGTGTGTATTTCAATTATAACAAGATTAAGCCACATGTTCCAATATCACGAACATCAAGCATTGATGCCTAAGCCTTTCCTTCGACTTCAACACCTAACTAATTTTCATCTTCAATTAAGTGGCAACTAGTTCAATTACAAACAAAACAACTCAAAGCATAGAGTAAGATACATCTCCCTATGTGCTTTTGGTGTAAAACAAAGCTGGAGAGCCAAAATTGACCTAGCGCATTGTTAAGCTTAAAACAAATTTTAAAGTAACATTTTTTAAAATTAATAATATATCTTTTGATAAAAAAAAATATTTTAGAGATGGACCTTGAATAAACAATAATTATATTTGTATAGCTAATTTAGAGATGAACTTTTTAGAGTGAGTTTTTAAAAATATGTAAAGTGACTTTTAAGCTATAAGCCTTGAAAAAATTACATAAATATCAATAAAAAAATAATATTTTGAAGGGGCCAAGAGTAAGGAGCTTATTGGCCTCATGCTTGGACCAACCTTATAGATAGCTCAATACATAACATATAAACAACAATAACATAACAATTGTAGCTCATACACATAAGCAAATAATATTTCATGTTATGCAATGTTTTTTTCTAGATTCTAATGTATGTGGTGTCAAGTTTGAAATCTCATATCTCAAATATAAAGTAGCCTAAGAGTACATGTTGACAAAACACCATATTATAGATGTTCCACAATATTACTCTGCAATAGGATGAAATTTACCGATGACTTGTTAAGGATACAAAGTTTTACAAGGATACTCCAATAACATAGGATTTGCATGGGTCATACGAAGACCCCAACTAAGAACAACCTCAATATTAAGATTCTCCGATCCTTCATGACCTACCATATGATTCATATCATGGACCTCATAAACTTGGTTTTCATATGCATATTATGCATGTCTCATACAAGAATTTTCATATAATCTCAAGATTCTCATATATACTTTTTGACACATCAAGTGTCCTCATTGTGGATCCTATTTTGCTACAATAAGTCCTCATAATACTCAATCCTCATATCTTAGGTCAAAATATTATTCCTCTAGAACAAAACTTCTTAATTCACAACAACTTAAGTATTTTTATATAAATCAATTTTACATGTTTCTTAAGCATTATTGACATTCTGAGGCCTCGCGCTTAGCTCACAAGCCCTTTACTTAGCAAGGATAGTTTAGAAAGTAAGGGTTGCTCTTTGTCAGTCTCAAACTTAATACAAATCACCTTGCACTTAGCCTTAAAATTAGGGTTGGAAATGATCGAGTTGAGTCGAACTCTTATCAGCTCAATAAAACTCGATAATACTTTACTCAACTCATAGCTCAACTCGAGTTTGATATAATTTCTTTTCCAAGTTGAACTCGACTTAGTTTAAGTTGTCAACTCGATTCAACTTATTAGCTTGAATCACATGAAACAAGAGTCAATTTTTTTAAATCTTATACATTTGAAATTTCAATTTAATAATATATTTTAGATAAAATGATTGTTTAATTTTTTTCAAAGATAAAAAATAACTTATTCAATTAGTTCTACAAGGTTATAAAGTATGACTAAAAAAATATAATTACAACCAAAGTCTGCATATATAAAAATTACTTCACCTCAGATAAAATAATAAAAAACTCAATCCATAACCTTGAAATTATAAAGTGTTCACTTCTTTTATTATTATTAACTTATTATTAAATTTTGAAGGTTCATTCAAATTTTGATAAACTGAAATTAAATAGAAAGTTAATTATATATTTATATGTTGAGTCGATTCATGAAACAAATGAATCAAATTATACGCAACTCAAGTTTTATTGAACTCAATATTTAGCATAAGTTCAACTCATTTGATTCTTAAACTAAGTTTATAAGTTAATTATTGAATTGAGTTTCAAACTATTTTTTAGTTGGCTCAGTTTATTGTCATCCTTAATTAAAATACATGTTACCCATTGTTATTTTTTCGCTTAGCAAGCCTTGATCTCACTTAGTATCCAAATGCACTTAGCTCTTTAAGTCTTACACTTAATGAGAAATGAGTCTCATTTAACATCAAAATACACTATGATTAATGTGACTCTTGCACTTGTCGCCACCCGCCGAAACGGAGCTTGGCATTCGCGACGATGGTCGGACTCGTTTTAATGTTTGGAAAAATGATGGATTGCTAGAACGACTTATTCTCAAACTGAGACCTTGTCGAACTAACAATTTTATTAAAATGATTCACCAATCCATGTTAATCCCAAGCGGGACCCTCCATGGATTAGTAGTTTTCGCAAAAGGTAGGGTTCTTGGAGTCGCCACCAATATTTTACTCAAAACATTGGAAAAAGATTTAAGGCAATTGATTTTATAAATCAACTTTGGCCATTACAACCAGAGTTGGGTAAGGGAGTCGGTTACGTGCGGGGAAGGTGTTAGCACCCCCACAACGCCCCATTAGGGTTCCCTATGACGGATTATTTATTAAATAATAGCGTAAAATTACTAAATTACCCCTATTTATTATAAGCGATTATATATTAAATATCTACATGATGACGAATTTAAATATGCAACAATCAGAAAGCGGTAAAAGAAGGGATTTTTAGAGAAGAAACCTCTTGAAGCGTGCCTTTTATATATCAATGAAGTTTAGGAGGCTTTTTGGCGCTCCCTCCCTCTACAAGCTCGCTCGCTCCTTCCTAAAAAAATAATTTTTGACTATGGAAATCCAAAATATTTCCCTTCGACTAAGTTCGAGACTCAAGCAAATGGCTCGTGACTCAAGAACTTCGTCGGATTGACTCTCAGAGCGATTTCTAGGGCAGAACACTGCTCAAAAACCCCAGAATACTCAAGGAGAGAGTCAAAATTGTGTGAAAAAGTGTAGAATGACGTCCAAATGACGTCTTATTTATAGGGAACAGGCGCAATACGGTCCCTGGGGTCAATACGGCCCGTATTGAAGTTTTGAACTTCAATACGGCCGTATTGAATTCAATACGGCCATATTGAGGTTCAAAAGCTTCAATACGGCCGTATTGGTTTCAGTACGGCCGTATTGCAGTTCAAAAATGCAATACGGGCCGTACTGAGCTCCAAAGAGGCCGTATTGAGCTCCACTCCTCCCACTTTCTTATTTTTTGCTACTCTAAGACCTCTAAACCTACAGTTTGTCATCCCACGGTCTTCTAAGAGTCCCTTTGGCTGACTTTCCTTTGATCTTTGAGAGTCTTCGAGTCTTATTTCCGACCCGGACAATTTTAGGGGTCTACAGCTGCCCCCCCTTTACTTAGTCAAACGGCTTTTTAGTGTACCGGTTGACAAGTAAAGGAGTTGACCCAATTGTCCGGGGAATAAGGCCATCCTTCCGACTTGTAGTGTCTTCCAGTGGAAAATTGATGAGTAGCCTCTCCAGGTTTTGCTTCGCTCGCTGCCCGAGCCGGAAGCTGCATACCTCCGTGCTTCTGAACACTCTGGTAGCGTGAGTACCGCCTCTCCAGGCTCAACTTCACTCGACGCCCGAGCTGGAAGTTGTGAGTACCCGCCTCTCCAGGCTTAGCTTCGCTTGCCGCCCAAGCTGGAAGCTGTGAGTACCGCCTCTCCAGGCTCTGCTTCGGTGCTTCTGACATCCTAGGCAGTTGAGTTTGCCCTCTCCAGGGTTATACCTCCGTGTTCTTGACAACCTCGGGGTAGTTGAGTACCGCCTCTCCAGGCTATACCTCCGTGTTCTTGACAACCTCGGGGTAGTTGCATACCTCCGTGTTCCTGACAACCTCGGGGTAGCTGAGTACCGCCTCTCCAGGCTATACCAACGTGTTCTTGACAACCTCGTGGTAGTTGCATACCTCCGTGTTCTTGACAACCTCGGGGTAGCCGAGTACCGCCTCTCCAGGCTATACCAGCGTGTTCTTGACGACACTGGCAATGTGAGTTTGCCCTCTCCAGGGATCTGTGATGGTTTTGTCTCCACAGTCCACGATGCTGCTTCGACAGTTTGTTTTTGATATTGATGCCGCTGAGGGCTGGATAACGCAGGGATCCGTCTAGGGGATGTGCAGTTATTCATAGGTTCTTGTGTCCCAACTTTCGTAGTTGGTGCCCATTGAGGAATTTCTGTTTCCTTGGGGTGTAGACACGAAGATGCTCTTTCTGATGTGAGCGATGCCTTATGATTGGCTGACGTCCTTTCGACGTTGGTGGAGTATCCCGGTTATCCTTATTCGGGTGACTCTTTTGATTTTTCAGTTTTGTTGCCTCTGTGTAGGCTGTTATCCGTTGGGGGATTCTATTGTGATGATCTTGATTGGCCTCTTCTGTTAGGCGGATTATCTTGACGTTGGGCGTTTGATTGGATACCGAATTCCTCTTGGGGAACGGGTATTGATCTTTTTGGGTTTTCCTTTTTTTGGAGGAGTGCCTCTTGAGTAGGCAAATGATCTTAATGTTCGGTGTTCGGCTGAGTGCCGGATTCCGCTTGGGGAATGGTTATTGATCTTTTTGATTTTTCTCTTTTTGAAGGAGTGCCTCTGAGTAGGCGAATGATCTTGATGTTCAGTGTTCGGCTGAGTGCCGGATTCCGCTTGGGGAATGGTTATTGATGTTTTGGATTTTCCTTTTTTGGAGGAGTGCCTCTGAGTAGGCGACTGGGGTTTTAAGAATCTTATGTATCCCAGAGTATTTATTTAGAAAGCCTCTTCAGGCTTAGCTTCACTCATTGCTTGAGTTGGAAAGCTATTCTCCACTAAGGAAGTATGAGTCCTTTCGACTTGGATATTCTGTTTGGATGATCAAGCCTTCCTTGGGGAATCTTGCTGATCTTGGTTTGATAGCTCTCACTGGGGAATTTGGCCCGTGAGTGGAAGCTGAGATGTCTCTGGGGAGTATTATTTCGACAAGCCTCTCCAGGCTCAGTTATTTTGTACAATTGGGGAGTATTATTTCGGCAAGCCTCTCCAGGCTCAATTATTCTGTACGAGTATTATTTCGGCAAGCCTCTCCAGGCTCAGTTATTTTGTACGAGTATTATTTCGGCAAGCCTCTCCAGGCTTAGTTATTCTGAGAGAGTATTATTTCGGCAAGCCTCTCTAGGCTCAATTATTCTGTACAATTGGGGATCTTTATGTTTGCCTTTTATCGATTTTTTTTTTTTGGCTTTTTCTGTGTCTTGCCTTTTTTGTTAATTTTGGCTTTTGCTGTACAGAAATAAAAAATGCTAAAGAATTTGAATTCAAAAGTGGCAAATTTCATTACTAAAAATGAATTTGTACAAAGAAAATTAAGAAATGGGGCTAAGCCCAATCAAACAAATGCACGAAAAGCAAGAAAAGAGTAGCCGGTCTTCACTCCTCTGCCGGCGGGTCCTGTGGCGGGTCCGGGAAGCGGCGATGCATCCAGACGGACATGCTGTCAAACCCCTGTCTGAGGGCCTCGATACCCTGCTGATGAGCATCAAAGCGAGCATCAAAACTCTGCTGCAAGGCACTGATGCTATGCTGAGTGGCATCAAATCGACTGTCGATGCTCTGCTCTAAGGCATCGAAGCGGGCATCGAAGTAGGCCCTGTCGTGCTGGGAGGTGCCGGCCTCATGCTGCGGGTCCTCATCTCCCGGGAGCTGAATGTCTGCAAAGAGCTCACTGAACTCGTCGGTGGCCCGCACGTATTGCCTTCCCACCTTGGCAATCATCTTCATGTTGATTAAGGTGGAAGCACCAATGGATTTAGGCGCCAAATCCCCCGCATCTATGCCGTCGGGACATCCCCAAGCCTCGGCGAGTGTCGAAATAAGTGTAGAGACCAGGATGTAACCTCGTCGAGCTTCGCCTCCCTCTCTTACCCCTAGATTCTTGATGTGCTCAAGGAAGAAGAATCCGGGGTTGGCCTTCTGTCCAGTGGCCATGCAATATAAAGCCAGCAGGTCCTGCCGTGTCACCGACTCTGGGCTCTTTTGCCTTGCATGAATGGAGCCGGTGATCAGTTTGTGGCAGATTCGAAGCGCGGTAGGGAGCCGAGTGCCTTTCACTCCAGCGTGATAGTCCGACTGACCCGTAATCTCTCTCCACATCTCATTCGGGGTCAGACCATCCGGACACTCGCACACGGCATCCCTATACTCCAACTGATCCTGTCGTGAGAAAAAGCCGGCTTGGACATTGAACTCGTCCAATGACAAAGAACGGTACCCCCCGTTCATCCAGAAGTCTACTGAGTAGACTGTCTCTCCGAAGCTGTTTGTCGACTCAGTGACGCCGACGGTAGCCAAGAACTCCTTTGTCGCTGTCGGGAAGATCCTGGCGTGGGGGTTAAGGAGGAACCCCCATCCTATGGCGTTGATGTAGCCTAGGACCTCGACATCCCACTCCATCGCTTGGAGGATATTCAAGTCTAGCACCCGCGACGGCTTGAAGACAAAAGTTTCGAAGAGCTCCAGCCTCTCTTGATGCTTTGCGGTCATTTCTCTTTGGGCGGGGACCCTTTGCCTTTTCCTTGAAGATTCGGCCATGTCTTTGAATTTTAGAAGACCTTGAGCTCACTCACAGAGAATACAGACAGAGGAATGAAGAATGCTGTGCAGAAATGAGGGAAAAAATGGGCTATTTATAGAAGAATTTACGTCAGTACGGCCCGTATTGAATTCAATACGGCCGTACTGACTTGGCCGTTGGTGTGCAAATCAGGGAACCAATACGGGCCGTATTGAACTCAATACGCCCGTATTGGTGTGACCGTTAAGGTCAATACGGGCGTATTGGGCTCAATACGCTCGTATTGAAGCTGAAGGGCTGCCTTAACCCTAGCTTCAATACGCCCGTATTGAAAGGAATACGGCCCGTATTGAATTTTAATTTTAATTTTAATTTATTTATTTTTTTTTTTTTTTAGATAAACAGAGAATAAGTGATCTTCCATTACACCTATCATCTGTATGCATGTATGATGTATGATGCACCTAATTCTATTTGATTTATCTTTCAAAAGAATTAACCGATGCGTTTTTGTTTGGATTCTGCCATTCCTCAAGACGGACTGTGCGCTGCCGATTTACATAACCGAGGAATGATGCGTGTTATATCGAGATGGGCGTCATCAACCCAGTGATTCTTCCCTTCTTTTAGAAGACATGTCAACCCTCCTATTGACCACTATATCTCAATGTTTCCACTAGATTATCCTAAAATCGTTTGGGACAAGAGAGAAAAGAAAGGAAAGATATTTTTTGTTCAGAAGTTTGTGTTTTAGAGGGGATTATTTTTTTTGGAAATGGTTTTTGTAAGAATGGTTGGCCAAGGTAGGCTTATGCGTTTAGGCTTGTTTGATTAAACACTTATGAAGTTAAGCAAATTTTTTTTTTTTTATTGACGCTGTGATTTGACAACTTAGATAGCTTCCCTTGAACCTCTCTTTTTGAATTCAGTTCATGGTACCATCATGGATTTATTTTCGTTTTTTGATTGTCCTTATTTTTGCCTAAAACACCCTTTTGTGGCGTCTTAGCGGACTTTTGTTTTTGTTCATTTTTGCAACCCTAACTTTTGCCTAGGTCACCCTTTCGTGGGATTCCTAGCGGGTCTTTTGCTCTTATTTTTGCGCAGCCCCCTTTTTGGGTTTCCTGCCGAGCTTTCTTTTATTTTAAAGGATTTCTTTTTATCCATGATGGCACTTGTCGAGGCCAAGGGAAGGTGCTCCAAGTTGTCATACACACTTCCACATAAAAATGATGCGGGTTTATTGTTATTAAGACAATTTTAACCTCATTCATGTTTATTCAAACAGGGTTAAAAATAATGTGGTTTAGAATTTTATTGCAAGCAAGAAAAGAAGCAATAAGAAATAATAAAGAATGATTTTATTATAATCATAGTGGAAACATGTGCCCTATCGAGGCTCGGGGGTCGGGCTGTCCCCGAGGAGTAATCTCTAATAGTCATCAGGTCTATACATCCCTATTGGAAGGAGAAGAGAACTTGATGACGACGACCGGCCTTGACGCTTGTGAACCGGCCTTCCTAAAGATCTGGCTTAAAGAACGTCGAGAAGGATCTTGGTTCCTCTTCGTCCTTTGATCTTTATTAGGGTTGTATCCTAACCCTTGTTTCCCCGGATTATCTTTGATAATGGGTAGCTCGGGAATTTCTTGGGAATCCTTGCCAAGTCTTTATCCTGGCAAGTATCCGTTCTTGGTGAGCATGGAGGCTACCTTCTTCATTTCTCGGGGAAACGTTTCGACATTGGCAATTTCCAATGCTTGGAAGGCGGTTTCTAAAGCTTCCTCCGCTGTATCCACATAAGGTATGGCAGATGGCTTGCTGATGAGTATGTCATCTTCAGCTTGTACGGTCACCAGCTTGTCACCCACTATGAACTTGATTTTCTGATGGAGCGTAGAAGGAACAGCTTTTGCATCATGAATCCAAGGTCGGCCGAGGAGACAGCTGTATGCGGGAGTAATGTCCATCACTTGAAATTCGACGTTGAAGATGGTGGGTCCAATTTGGATTGGGAGATTGACTTCTCCCACCACTTCTCTTTTAGAACCGTCAAAAGCTCGGACGATCATGTTGCTCGGGCGCATTTGGATTCCCTTGATTGCCACTTGATCGAGCGTTCTTTTTGGCATTACGTTCAAGGAAGATCCATTATCTACCAAGACTTTAGCGATGTGATACTCCTTGCACTTTACAGAGATGTGCAAGGGCTTGTTATGATTTAGTCCCCCAGCGGGGATCTCTTCATCGGTGAAAGAGAGGTGATCACTAGCCATGATGTGACTAACAATCCCCTCAAACTTGTCTTGGGAGATAGTGTGCGACACATATGCCTCGTTCAAGACTTTCAACAGAGCCTGTCGATGCGGTTCGGAGCTTAGGATCAACGACAATAGGGTGATCTTTGCGGGCGTCCTATGAAGTTGATCCACGATGGAGTACTCACTCTGTCGGATATACTTTAACAGCTCATCAGTCTCCTCCTCGGATTCTTTATTTTCCTCAGTTTTCTCCTTTTCTTTTCCTTTATTCTTGGGAGCTTTATCATGAAGATCTTCGGGAGTGTAGATCCTGCCACTCCTAGTCATGCCCCCAAGTCCAGCGATGTTGGAGATATCGCTGTCGGCAGAAGAATGGATGTCGTATATCCATGGCACAGCCTTATTTGATTCGTAGGGAAAAGGCCTTGGAGTAGTGATCCTTAATGGTGTTGGACCTTCCCCCTTGTTTGTCTTGATTTCCAACAACGGAGTTGACGTGTGTTCGCTTGGCGCGGTTGTTGGCTTACACTTGATAACGAACGGCGTGCGATCCATTCTTTGAATATACGCATCGATTAATTCTTTCTTTTTATTAATGTTTATTAATGAATTACTAGGAGGGATGTATGAAATGCAAATCTAGATCCCTCCATGATCTTTGATGAGAATGCATGATATGAGATGATGACGTTGAATATGCATGCATTGTGTTTATTCAACTAAGCATTATCATGTTTTTAGGATGTCCCTAAGATGATGCATGATATTGCTTGGTTTGGATAAATAACCCTTTTTTTCTTCTTTTTTTTTTTTTTGGGTATTTTGTTTTTTATATTTTTTTTGGGTGAAAAGGGAAACTACCTATATGAATGTGATGAAGGTAGATGTTAACACCATGCAATGGAAGATTCTTATTCCTATTTATTCTTATTTTAAAAAGGAATGTTGTATGTTTAAAGAAATGCAATGTATGCTCAAACAATGTCACATAAACAATGCACAAACAATTCACTCATCCACGAACAGTCACGAGCGAATCACGAGGTAGGGGTATCCTGCAGAAAAGTGCATATTCAAGGAGGTTCTAACTGTTCTCACTGGTCTGAGGCCCCCAAGGTGCCCCCATTATAGGGACCCAATTCCTCTTGTCGTAAGTCGATGGAAAGTTCCAACGCACTGTCGGACTCGAGTTCATGGTTATCACCTTGAGTGATGTTTTCCGACAACGGTCTACGGGCACCTATAGACCCATTCGACAACCGGCCGTACTAACATCCACTCCCTATGGCTTTCCACTCATGCCCCCGGGTATAGAGGGAACTGTTGTGTGCAAAGGTTCGTGTACAGTTTGTATTCCAAACAATTGCGGAAATTTAAACATACAACAGTTATTAAAGCCAAATAGATAAACATGTTATCATACAAGTGAGGGGTAATAAAGTAATTTTAAACTATTATTTTAGAAATAATCCATCACTAAATGGGACTGACTCTCGAGGCTTCCCCAGTGGAGTCGCCATCTGTCGCCACCCGCCGAAACGGAGCTTGGCATTCGCGACGATGGTCGGACTCGTTTTAATGTTTGGAAAAATGATGGATTGCTAGAACGACTTATTCTCAAACTGAGACCTTGTCGAACTAACAATTTTATTAAAATGATTCACCAAACCATGTTAATCCCAAGCGGGACCCTCCATGGATTAGTAGTTTTCGCAAAAGGTAGGGTTCTTGGAGTCGCCACTAATATTTTACTCAAAACATTGGAAAAAGATTTAAGGCAATTGATTTTATAAATCAACTTTGGCCATTACAACCAGAGTTGGGTAAGGGAGTCGGTTACGTGCGGGGAAGGTGTTAGCACCCCCACAACGCCCCATTAGGGTTCCTTATGACGGATTATTTATTAAATAATAGCGTAAAATTACTAAATTACCCCTATTTATTATAAGCGATTATATATTAAATATCTACATGATGACGAATTTAAATATGCAACAATCAGAAAGCGGTAAAAGAAGGGATTTTTAGAGAAGAAACCTCTTGAAGCGTGCCTTTTATATATCAATGAAGTTTAGGAGGCTTTTTGGCGCTCCCTCCCTCTACAAGCTCGCTCGCTCCTTCCTAAAAAAATAATTTTTGACTATGGAAATCCAGAAGATTTCCCTTCGACTAAGTTCGAGACTCAAGCAAATGGCTCGTGACTCAAGAACTTCGTCGGATTGACTCTCAGAGCGATTTCTAGGGCAGAACACTGCTCAAAAACCCCAGAATACTCAAGGAGAGAGTCAAAATTGTGTGAAAAAGTGTAGAATGACGTCCAAATGACGTCTTATTTATAGGGAACAGGCGCAATACGGTCCCTGGGGTCAATACGGCCCGTATTGAAGTTTTGAACTTCAATACGGCTGTATTGAATTCAATACGGCCGTATTGAGGTTCAAAAGCTTCAATACGGCCGTATTGGTTTCAGTACGGCCGTATTGCAGTTCAAAAATGCAATACGGGCCGTACTGAGCTCCAAAGAGGCCGTATTGAGCTCCACTCCTCCCACTTTCTTATTTTTTGCTACTCTAAGACCTCTAAACCTACAGATTGTCATCCCACGGTCTTCTAAGAGTCCCTTTGGCTGACTTTCCTTTGATCTTTGAGAGTCTTCGAGTCTTATTTCCGACCCGGACAATTTTAGGGGTCTACAGCACTTAGCAAAAATGAGATCTCACTAAACACCTAAAAAAGGATCACCCTCTCTATGACTTCCACACTTAGCATCAAGACATTTATACTTAGTGTCAAAGTCACTAGTGCTCTCTATAGCTTTCATGCTTGAAGAATGCATGGTATTGCATAGTGTTAAAGTGTTAAAGACTAACCCTAATCCACTAGGAGCCTTGAGCTTAGTGAAGGTGACCCACACTTAACACAAACTCACAAATTTCACATGTTTAGAACATATGAAACACTATGAAAAGACTCATCCAATGTCTAGTTGTCTCATATATCCTTCTACACATTTTTATCATGTTTTCAATTCTATAAATATAGATATATAGAGACATACAAGGAATTCAATTAGACAAGATTACCACAAATCCAATACAACTTAACTATAATACAATAATAAACTCATTCACTGAGAATCCTAATCATCCAATTCCATAAAATAAAAAATTCAATAATCCAATAAGTAATGCAGTCGATCCAAAACAAATCAACTAAATTTCTTTAGCGTATTTGTAACCCATTCATAAAATTAAACAAAAAACATTATGATCAAATAGAAAATCTATGGGATTGAAGTGTACCCTACTACCCTCATTCTGATCCGCACCCATGATAGCGAGATATAACACTTTTTTTACCTGAAAAATGTTTCTGCAATAATAAGAATTTCAAAACTTTGATTCGTTTGCTTTAGAGGAAGAATTTTTTTTTATATTTTTTTTAACTAAGAATGAATCAGCTCCTTTTGTTTTTAAAATCCACTTTTATTTCTTTGTCCATGTTCCAATAATCAAACACTAATTTAATCACTCATTATTATACATAATAAAATTGATTTTTTATATTTTCAAATAAAATCAAATAGTTGGTATAAAATAATAATAAAAAATTCAGCAAAGAAACACAATCAAAACTTTTCTTTCTTTAATTTTCATATTCCGATGGATTCTTTCTTTTGTTTTCTACAACTTGATTAACTTGTATTGGGTAAGGAAGCATTGGTCATAAAGATGAAATAAACAATTGTTGATTTGAGTCGTGTCTTCTGCCGACAATTTTAATATATAATTTTACATGAAAGTTAAATGAGAGTCAACCTGTTGTTAGCCACCATTGCTTTCTATGGTTGGATTTCATATCCCAAGTTTTGGTTCAAAAAGTAGTCTGTTTTGTACTTTGTATATAACACAATAAATAATCAAGACGTGTGCACGATTCGTTCACTTCTTTAATACAATTTATTACAATCACTTTTACCCATAGAAAAAAGAAAAGTATCCCTCAATTCATATCTCTTGGGCTTGCCTCTGTGATCATGACCCTCTTAAAGGGTCCTCCATGTCCTAATACATTTTCATTGCACAGCTGTTATTGGGACCCATCCTAAAGTTAAATTAATATGCTTAATGGTCAATAAAGTCGCATATCAACAAAATGCATGTTTAAATATAAAAATAATATAATATTAAAATAATTTTTGATAAATGAAAATCTCGTCTTGTATGTATAGATTAATTATTAATTATCAATTTTGAGATGATATAACTATGTTTATAGATCAAAATAATATATATAAAAAATGTTAATGATACTTTTTTCTATACTTTCTAGCTCACAACTTTTTTTATTACTAATTAAAATGATAAATATCACAAGTCTCATATCTTATTTGATCATAATTTCTATTCATTTAATGATAAACTTCATAAAAACTAGTAATAAAACTCGTAAAAATTAATGATTTTTAACCGATAATAAAAAAAAATACTAATAAAAAAGTGTTAACATATAGGTCACCAACATTTCTCTAAATATATAATAACAGAAGAAAAAGTTTCCAACATTGCAGTAATTGGAAACCCAAAATATTACCAACCATAATTGGATTATGTGGTCTACTAGCATAGATTTGCCACCAATTAAAAAAGTGACCCTGATGGTGGGACTAATAATTCAAAAGATTTGTTGGTAGTTCATGGACAACAAGAATCTTATGGTGTGGGAAGTGATGCCCTAGAGAAGCTTTCCTAGAAATAGCTAAGCTATATGGTGTGGCCTGATCTCAGTTCTATAATCTATTACAAGAGATTCTTCAATCATGCATCAGAAGCAGATTAGGGTGGAAGGTGCTACATCAAAATCTGAATGTGGCTGCTTCATTTGAGACATTTTCCCATTTCATTATTGGCAAACCACACATGCAAGCAACATTAACATTCTGGTTTAATGCCACTATGGTGATTATGGAATTCAACGTTTGTTTGTGCTGCTAGTTGTTGAAACTGCTTTGTCTTTAGTTACTTAGGGACCTTAGTGGCGTAGCATTCAGGTAATTTAATTTCCTCCCTCCATAATTTTATGTGTACTTGTAGTTATAAATGTGTCTTTTTCCCTTGTAAATGTCCAAATGCATGTTTATTTATTTACCTTAATTACTAAGAGATGTGAATTTAGTTTTTTTATATATTATATTTATGATGTATTTTTTTAATAAGTTGTTAGTATGAGTAATTCTAAAGATAAATGTCTTAAATAGGGTTTAAGAATCGAATATTATAAATGAAGAAATATGATTAAAAAGAAAAAATCTATAAAAAGTAATTAGTAAACAC
Organism: Cajanus cajan; assembly: GCF_000230855.2. Lineage (NCBI taxonomy): Eukaryota > Viridiplantae > Streptophyta > Magnoliopsida > Fabales > Fabaceae > Cajanus > Cajanus cajan. Next base: position 38,519,497 of record NC_138517.1, on the reverse strand, counting down.
TACTAGAAAAGTGTCATTTTCTTGCGAATTTTCCTAAAAAAATATTCGCAGAAATTTTTTACGAATTTTCTTGCAAAAAAAATATTTGCAGAAATTTATTACGAATTTTCCTGCAAAAAAATATTCGCAAAATTTTTTTGCAAATTTATTTGCGAAAAATAATTTACAGATATTTCTTACAAATTTTGCTACAATTTTAATAATCATAGAAATTTTTTTCCATGGTAAAAATTTGCAGAAAATATTGTAAGAATTTTATTTTGTTTCTTGCAGATTTTCTTGTAAAAATAAATTCGCAAGTAATGTTTACTAGATTAGTAAAAAATTTTGCAGGTAACTTTTCCTGCGGATTTTCCTACAAATTTTAATCCGCAGGAAAAATAAAAAAATATATTTAAATTTATAAGTTTAATATTTTAAAAAAACTTCAAGTCTACATCAATTGAAAATAAAGCAATTAAAGAGTATATAAGTTGGGGCAACACTTATCTTACAAGTTGATTTGTATGGTTGAGTATTAAGCTTATAATCTACAATCTTAGAATTTAAAAGATTATGTATCACATGTTAGAGGTATGGAAATAAATGTTTCGGATAAATTCATTGTGAGCATTTGAAAGTTGAAAAATTATTGATAGAATTTATAGTAATTTCTTTAATTTTTTTCGTAAAAATATTCTTGCAAAATTTCTTGCGAAAAAATTTGCAGGAAACTTTCCTGCGAAATTTTTTTTGCAGGAAAATTTCCTGCAAATTTTTTTTTGCAGGAAACTTTCCTGCGAATTTTTTTCGCAAGAAATTCCACAAGAAAATTTCCTGCGAATTTTAAAATTCGCAAAAATATATTATCCACGAAGGTATTACCTGCAGATAAAATTTCGCAGAAAAATTTGCAGGAACAATATTTCTTGCGAATTCGCAGAAAAGTCGCATGTAATAAAAAAAATTCTAGTAGTAAAAATTTTTAATAAAAATTAATCATTGATAAAATCGGTACATACTTTACAATTTATATTAATAATATAGCTATCCAAGACTTAAATAATTTTTAATCTTTATAAATACAATTAAATTTGGTTTAAATCCTTAAAAAATTATGATTTTAATTCAAAAACAACAAGTTCTGGAAACATTCTTTTCATTAATTTATTAATGGCAATATTTATTCAGACATGTCCCGTGGTTAACACCTATTTTTGGATGATATATGACGTGACATATCTCAACTATTAAGTCATGTTATTAATAATTTAGATCAGATCACTATTAAATTATTTTTATTACATGCGATTTTTCCAGCGAATTTTTATGAAAAATTCGCAGGAAAAGTTGTTCCTGCAATTTTTTCTGCGAAATTTTATCTGTAAGTAATAACTTCGTAGATAATATATTTTTGCGAATTTTAAAATTCGCAAGAAAGTTTCCTGCAAAAATAATTTCGCAGGAAAGTTTCTTGCGAATTTTTTTTGCAAGAAATTTTGCAGGAATATTTTTACGAAAAAAAAATTAAAGAAATTACTATAAATTCTATCAATAATTTTTTAATTCACAACATTTGTTTCCATGCCTCCAACATGTGATACATAATCTTTTAAATTCTAAGCTTGTAGATTATAAGCTTAATACTCAACCATACAAATCAACTTGTAAGGTAAGTGTTATCCCAACTTATATATTTTTTAATTGTTTTATTTTCAATTGATGTGGGACTTGAAGTTTTTTTAAAATATTAAACTATAAATTTAAATATTTTTTTATTTTTCCTGCGGATTAAAATTTGTAAGAAAATCCGCAAGAAAAGTTACCTGCAAAATTTTTCTACCAATTTAGTAAACATTACTTGCGAATTTATTTTTGCAAGAAAATCTGCAAGAAACAAAATAAATTCTTACAATATTTTCTGCAAATTTTTACCATAAAAAAAATTTCTATGATTATTAAAATTGTAACAAAATTTGTAAGAAATATCTATAAATTATTTTTCACAAATAAATTTGCAAAAATTTTCTGTGAATATTTTTTTCAGAAAAATTCGCAAGAAAATGACATTTTTCTAGTAGTGAATATTTTTTTAAAATTTATAAAAATCAAACTATAAAATTAAAATTATTTATGTTTGTAAGAGTTAAAAATATATTTTAGCGACATATATATTCTTTAGTAGGAATTAATTTGTTATGATGTTGACAAAATCTCTTACCTAAAGGTGAGTTTGTGCAGATTGGAGGTATCTTAGAAGTTCAATAAAAATGCTACATGTCTAAATTATCTTCACCCTCTATGTTGCTTCCGTAGGTCAAGTTTCAACGTCAATAAAAACGAAAGATATTTTATAGGTTTTATTTTTAATTAATACCTGTTGAAAATACTTTTATATTTTTCAATCAAAGTATATATATATATATATATATATATATATATATATATATATATATATATATATTGTTTTGAGAATTTAACGTAAATATTTTTTTACAGCAATTATGATGAAATCCGGTCTAAAGCAAGATTATTAAAGTTTAAGTTTTAGGTTTATCAACTAAAATATATTTGCTATTAGGATTTGAAAAGTAAAAAAAAAAACTATATATATTAGTAAAAAGTTTAATATATAGCTATTTTATTTTCAATATAAAAATTTCTCTCAAATAATGAGTTTCAAAATCCTAATGACTATACTGGAGGTATTGGGCCAAACCCAACACTTACTTTAAAAAAAAAACTTTGTCTGTTTGTTAATTTTAAATTTTCTCCTTTAGTCTACATTATCCAAAATACATATTTTTTCTAGATTTATATATAAATAAAAAATACTTAAAATTTTTGGACTGAAATATAATCAAATTTTGTTTTATTCGATGTTATTTAGTATTTTAATTATCAATGTAACTGAAGATATATTTTAAAAAACATAATATATATTTGTATTTGAAATCTGAAAATTAAATATATTTAATTAATTTTTTAATATATATAAAATTTGTCTTTTTCTTTTTCTTCTTAGGTTAAGAGGAGGTATTGTTTAATTCAAATTTTTAAGATAACATATATTATTAAATAATATTTAACACGCACGCACACACACACTTATATATAACATGTAAGAAACGACAAATATTTGTACTTTGAAAAATTAATGACAACGTTTTCATTAAAATGTTTGAACTTCTTTTCTTTTTAATAAGTTAATCTCTAAAGATATTAATCTTATTATGTAACACACACACATACATATATATAGATATATCATGCAAGAAACGACGAACACACACATATAAAACGACAAACACACACACACACACACATATATATATATATATATATATATATATATATATATATATATATATATATATATATATATATATATATATATATATATAACATGCAAGAAACGACGAATATTTGTACTTTGAAAAACTAATGACAACGTCTTCATTAAAATGTTTGAACTTCTTTCCTTTTTAATAAATTAATCTCCAAAGATATCAATATTATTATGTATGTGTTATGATAAATGAATCACAGATTTATCGATGAAAAATATTAACACATTAATTTATATTTTGTATTTAATTTAGGAGATAAAATTACGGTATAATTTTAGCTTTGATAAAAATATAATAAAAAAAGAGAGGAAAAAATAAATATAAAAAATTTAAAGAATAATTAAGAAGGATCGTATTAATATTTATTATTTACTTTTTAAAAAACATGTTTATTATTTATTAATAAAGAGAGGTGCAAATGTCATTTAACTAAAAAATTTAAGGAGAGGGTCCATTGAACAGAAACACTTAGCATGAAATGAACTCCCATCCTCGGTTTGAGCCCAATGGCCTCCAGCTTCCGGAAATTTAAATGGGCCCTTATTTCAGCTTTCAAAAATAAAGGATCAATAATATAGGCTCATGATATATACACTTTTTTTTTTTTCATAAGTACACCTTTTTTATTTTTATTTTTTAAAAATTATAAAATATTTGTAAATTCTTTTTTTTTTCTTTCTAATTTTATATCTTCAACTTTTAATTTGCTACTTTCTTTTTCTTTTTCACACATTTTTTTTCTTTTTTAGTTTTCATATGTACTATTTTATTTTTCTCTAATTTTTTATCTATTATCGAGAAAGCTACACACACCTATAATATTATTGAAAATTAGTTCTACGTTTTACATGTGCGTGAAAACTAAAACCGGGAAGAGGGAAGATAAGAGTAAGAAAACTGAAAGAGGAGGGGGGAGAGTAATGTAAAACCAAAAGAATTAAAATTACCTTCCAAAATATGTGAAGTGAAAGAAAGGTAAGGGGGTGCATCTGAAAATTGAAAAAATGAGGAAAGATGTGTAAAAAAAGGTACTAAATTAAATGTTGTGAGTGTAAAATTAAAAAATTAAAAAATTAAAAATTAAAAAATTAAGAATATTTAAAAAATTTAATTATTTTTTATAAAAAAAAAAATAGAGGTGTACTTATTAAAAAAAAAAGAAATATATATATCATGAACCATAATATAGACCCAAAAAATAACACCAATAATGGAATGAATATTATTATCAATTTATCATTATCTTATTCTTAACTAGTAGTGGAAAGAGTTGTGTGAAAAGAGACATTATTTTCTTCTTTTTTTCTGGCGGTTTTGGGAGAAGATAGAAGTAAAGAGAGGATATTTAAACTAGTAGGTAAGAGTACAAATTAGAAAGAGAGGATATTTAAAAAAAAAAAAAAAAAAAAAAAGTGAATGGTTGTAAAAGTTATGAAAATTAAATTATAAAATGTGTAGTATGAATTTAGGAAAGGCCATCTCCAATAATGGTTCTTAACAAATTTCTAAAATATTAGAACCAATTTTTATAAATTTTATCATTAGAGTAGGATAATGTGAATGACACGTGTAAGAATTGTCCTTATATAAGAATTTTCAAGCATTGGTCCTTAAGTAATAAAAAAAATATTTTTTTTATTATTTTCACTTAATCTAGTAACACACATAAAATTAAAAATAATAAAAAAAGTATTCTAAAATCCTACATGTCATTATGAAACTCACGAAAAGTGGATCAAAAGATCCAAAAATAGGTTCTACCATGAAGATACTTTAAAAGTCTCTAATAAAAAACTAAAAGGCAAAAAGAAGTTATAAAAAAATATATATATTACCTTTATATATATAGGTATAGATATATCTCATATCTTTTCCTCATTTTTTTACCAATCTTATTTTGGGTGAATTTACCTTTTTTAATTCGAGTTAAGGTAAAAATGAATTTTAAGCTTTTTATTTTTTGGTTAAAGTTTGTTTTAACATTTATATTTTAGAAGTGATAATCTTTTATCTTTATATTCTTTTTAATAATCGATGAAATTTGTCTCCTTTTTAAAAAACTTAAGATACTAAAATATGGGACAAAATTCAACAAATGCAAAAATAAATGAGAACAAAATTATATGCATTTTTTTATAAGTATGAATTAGAATAATGATAATAAAATTCAAACTTAAGATTCTGTATATGCTACTCTAACTCTCATCTCTAAATAAAATTTTAGTGATTCACAAAATTATAATTTTAATGCATAGAAACTAGAACTAAGATCAGGAAGAAAAAAAAATAACTATTCAAAACATATATTATCCTTCTAGGGATAAGTGATGATGTGAATCTAGACATCAGTGATTGGAATAGGATTTTGCAACAAACATATAATAAATGTTTCTCGTTTTAAAAGGTTAAATTAATATGTTAATCTCTATAGTTTTTCAAGTTTTTAATTAAGTGTTTATAATTAAAAACACTTTAAAAAGATTTTTATAGTTTAAAAATTTTGTAATTAAATCTTCCACTCGCTAACATTGTTAAAATTTTGTCAACTCATGCTAACTAAGCATATTAATTACCATTTAATATGGTACGTGTTATGTTCAAAGATGATTTTAGATTCCTCATGTTTATAAGTTTTAATGATAACAAATATTACATTTTTTTAATAAGAAAACACGTTATAAAAATTGTTATTTCAAAATGAGTAAGACGAAGTAGTGTTTGTAAGATGAAACATAAAACCTTTTCTAACAATCATTATTTATTGTGACTGACGAGTTTAAATGTTCAAATGAATGTTTTATACCTTATCAGATCAAAAGTTGTTGTCTTAAAACTTACATTCTGTTAAAAATGTATAAAAGCATGAAGAGCAACAAAACAAAGGACTAGGATCCCAGATTTAACGGAAAAGATGTTGAAAAAGGATTGGATTCTCGCCTGAATGTTGGCTTTACTTCTTGTTGTTCTTGCTTTGCTACTGTGCTTTGATAAGTAGCTTGATTTATCAAAGATAAGGAGTATATTTAGGTGAAAGACATTAATTGAGACATTTAATGCACCAACTGATACTTCCTCTTTTTCTATATCAGTTGAAGGAGTAAGACAAAACAGTTTTATGAATCAGACTCAAGAAGCTGCAACGGTCATCTCTTTCAAAGCTACTATATAAAAAGCTCTAAAACTCGGAAGAAATAAAATAGAGAGTAGAACTATAAATATAGAAAAATAATTTGTACTTATCTCTTAGAAAATATTCTTCAAGAGTTTTCTTGTACTAAAAAAATGATTGTTTGTAATCACATTTAAAAGATACGACAACTACAACCTTGTAATACATTTATGACCATTGTTATAAGGTAGAGCCTAGAGAGGCTTGACTAAAAAAGAATACTTGGGTTTGAGCCTAAAGAGGGTTCACTGAAAAAGAATACTTCAGTTTGGTCTATAGAGGCTTATCTATAATAGAATACTTGAGTTTGAGCCTGGAAAGACTTATCTATAAAATAATACTCGGGGTTGAGCCTGGAGAGGCTTGTCCGTAAAAGAATACTTGAGTAATGACTTGAAGAGGTTAGTAAAAGAATACTTGTTTGAGCCAAAAGTGGCTTGGTAAAAGAATTCTAGTAACTTTGCTAAAAGTTAGTGAAACTCAATCTAGTTAGATTAAGAACTGAACATAGCAACAGTGGTTGAGGTGAACCAGTATAAAAACACTATGTTTATTGATTACTCTTACTGATCCTTGGTCTATTGTAGATACTACTTCACATACTTGAAATTCTGCAAGTTTTTGATATATTTTATTCAACCTCCCTTCTAGTGTTTATCTTTTCTCCAAAGTTTGGTATCAGAGCTCAGTCTTTGATAGGATTAAGCATCTAACTATGCTAAAGAAAAAAGATCTAGATGAGAAGTAGTGAAGGATAGTATCTACCAGGAGAAGCTTTTTTTACAAGGCCCCCAGCCTTCAATAGAGAAGACTACTCATACTAGAAAGATTGATTAAAAATGTTCATTAAGTCCAACTAGTACCCCCTTTGGAGGATCATAACAGAAGGTGATGTTGTGGTCACTAAGTTTGAGGATCAATATACTCAAAAAGATTACGACATACTATAGAACAACACCAAGGCACGCTATCTCATTGCATAAGCATTATCCCAAACCGAGTACAACAAATTTTATAGTTACTCTACTATTAAGGAAATGTGGGATGCCATCAGGATAAATCATAAGGGCATTGAAGGCATGAGGCTTGGAAAAGCAATTACTTTTCAAAGGCACTATGAGTTGTTCTCCATGAAGGAGAACAAAACCATTGATGATATGTTTGAATGTTTCCAAACAATTCTCAATGGGTTAAAATCTCTAAGAACTGAGTTTTCAAAAGCTTAGAACAAATCTGAAGATCTTGGACAACCTACCCAAGATCTGGGGCCCAAAGCCACAATAATCACTAAATCTCGAGACCTAAAGACCTTAGTGCTTGATGAACTTCTTAAAGCCATGCAAGTTCATGAAGTTCACCTTAACAATAGGGATCACAGTAAAGCAAACAATACAAATGCCTTGAAGAGTTGTGAACCTAGCTAGAAGAAGGAACACAATAAAACTCTTAAAGTTGAGTTTGGGATAAAAAGTTTAGACAAGAGCTTAGAGAACTCTATAGACAATGAGATCTCTCTCATGTCTAAAAAGTTCAAGGATATGTTGAAAAATAAGGGAAGGCTAAGGACCTTCCACAAAAAGAAGGAGAGATCTAAGAAACATGAATCTTTTGAGAGTAAAGACATTGTCTACTATGAATGTAAAAAGCCTAGACACGTGAAGGCAAATTGTCCTTCCCTCAATAAAGGATGGTCTAATAGGAAAAAGACCAAAATGAGTTGGATGGCCACATGGGAGGACTTGGACAACAACAACAACAATTTAGATGACGAGAAGACAAACATTTGTCTAATGGCAGACACTAAGACAAATGTTGAGGTAAACTTTCAATCCAACTCCTTTTCATCTAACTTTGACAGAGAGAAAATGTCTTATGACACCTTACTTTCCAACTCTCATATGATTTCTCTTGAGTACAACAAACTTAAGGAAAAACAAAAACTTCTTGAAAAAGAAAATCTTGAACTCAAGAAAAATCTAATGAGGTTTGAAGCAGAAGTTAGGGGTCTTAAAGACAAGATCACCGGTTATGTACCTCCTGAGATCATAGCTTTAGAGGCTAAAAATATTCAACTCAAGAAGAATCTAACCAAGTTTGTAGAAGGATCTTCAAAGATAGGTATATTGCTAAGACATAGAAGATTTCCATCAAACAAAAGTGGTCTTGGTTTGATCTCGATCCCAAGACACCTTCAAAAAAGCCTAAGTCTACCTCCTATGCTAGTGGAAAAGGAGTAAAATCTTTGGGTAGACGAAAGGGATAGACTAAGGTAAATGGGACTAACGTAAAAAGACCTAAGAAAATCTAGGTACCAAAATCATAAATTATTCCCATTGCAGATCTCCTTGGTGGGAAGAAGGAAGGACTCAAGCTAGTACCTGAATAGTGGCTGCTCATGACACATAACGGGAGAAAAGTTTATGTTCCTACACCTCCAACCATATGAAAGGTCTCTGTCCTTTGGTAGTGGCAAAGGAAACATAAAGGATATAGGTAAGATAGGTAATGCTTCTATACCCACTATACATAATATTTTATATGTTGAAGGTTTTAAGTATAACCTACTTAGTATAAGTTAATTTTGTTACAGTGGTTATACTATAGTTTTTGACAAAGACTCATGTATAATCAAACAAAATGATGGGTTTATGCTCTTTGTAGCTTAAAATAAGAATATTCTCTATGAGATTGATCTGACTAGTTTAAGTAAACAAAATGTTACATATCTAGTGGCCAAAGAAGATGAAAGATGGATTTGGCATAAAAAACTCATGCATGTCCATATGAAACATATTTCTAAAATAAGTAAGAAATGTTTAGTAAGGGGACTACCTACGATATTTTAGAAAACTCATCTTCTTTGTGATGTGTGTCAGAAAGGGAAGAAAATTATTGGATCGAGCACTTATCACTAGGCCAAAAGGTATAGTTGATAGTCAGGGCACAACTCTTTATACTTAACCGTAGTAGCCCAAGCGCAACATGTCTTGATTGTGACTTGATCCACTTAGGCCTTCGCCACGGGCAATTGATGCAACACAACAAACAATCTCCCCCTTAACAATTGCTCTCGTTGGGAATCGAACACGCAACCTTAGCTTTGATACCAATTGTTCGATCAAGCGCTTATCACTAGGCCAAAAGTTATAGTTGATAGTCATGGTGTAACTTTTTCTACTTAATTGTAGCAGCCCAAGCACCACATGTCTTGACTATGACTTGACCCACTCAAGCCTTTGCCACGAGACAATGCAACCTAGCAACACACAAATTAAATATTTATTAAAATCTAAAAAGGTTGTTTTCACTTCTAGACCACTACAGTTGTTACATATGGTTCTACTTGGTCCAATTAGGACATTGAGTTTGGGAGGCAAAAAGTATGGTTTTGTCATTTTAGATGATTATTCTATATATACATTGGTATTCTTCTTAGGCCACAAACACGAGTCGTTTAAGATCTTTGAAATATTCTATAAGCGTGTTCAAAATGAAAAAAGGTTTTTTGCATACCTGTTATAAAAAATGATCATGGAACAAAATTTCAAAATTCTAATTTCAAAACTTTTTGTGAAAACCAAAGGTATCTTCCATAACTTCTCTTCACCGGGAACTCCTCAACAAAATGGGATATTTGATAGGACGAACATAACCTTGTAGGAGATGGCTATAACTCTCATTTGCAAAAATAATTTACCAAAACATTTATGGGTAGTGACTGTTAACACTACGTCTTACATTCAAAACAAAATATTAATAAGATCCATGTTAAACCACACTCCTTATGAATCGTGGAAAGGAAGAAAACCTAACATATTATACTTTCATCCATTTGGGTGTGAGTGTTTCATCTTGAACATTAAGGATCAACTTGGAAAATTTGACTCCAAAGTGGACAAGGGGATCTTCCTTGGATACTCTGAAACTTCAAAGGCATATAGGGTGTTTAACTTTAGAACCTCTATGGTGGAAAAGTCATTCCATGTGAAAATTCAATGATGAACAAAAGACTGATAGGAAACTATTAGATTTAGAGGATGATTTTGCATACTGAAGATGTTGTGACTCAAATGTTGGAACCTCTAGAAAGCAGGATCAATCAGCTGGATAAAGTTTCAAAACCCTAAAGAAATTGGAAATTCACTCATCATTATCCATATAATGAAATCTTAGGTGATAATACTGAAAGAGTAAAGACTTATTCTACTTTTCGGGACCTCACCTCTTATGCACTAGTTTCTTAGATACTTCCTCTTTTTCTAGATCAGATGAAGGAGTAAGATAAAGCAATTTTATGAATCAGACTTAGGAAGCTACAAAGGTCATCTCTTTCAAAGCTACTATATAAGAAGCTCTAAAACTAAGAAAAAATAAGATAGATAATAGAAGTGTAAATATAGAAAAATGATTTGTACTTATCTCTTAGAGCACCTCCAGTGGGGGGTGCTTAGCTGTATCTTAAAAATAAGGAACGGAGCATATAAGAAATTACCATTGGAGTGATCCAACGTGGCAAGAAAAGTTCAAATTTTTTTATATCTGTTGCTTCAACAAGTAACCATTCTTGTGACTATGAAATTCTAAATGGAGAGGTGTGAATGGTTATCCGGTTCATGAACCCTCCAAACTGGAATATGCACGGAGACTCGTAAATAGAAACCACAGAAACCTCGAACTGTCATGTTAAAGGAAGAGAGCTTCGAACTGTCGTGTTGGAGAGAGCACCTAGATCTATGCGGAGGAGCGCGAAGTAGGGGAGCCACGCTGGAGAGCTCCTGGATCTGTGTCACGGCCACCAGCCTCGTGCCAGTCACCCTTGATGGTCACCGCCCCGGCACCAGCCACTCCCCGTGGCCATCACCCCCAAACTAGCCACTCTTCGTGGTCGTCACCCTCGCACTAGCCACTCTTTGTGGTCGCCGCCCTCGCACTAGCAACTCCCTGTGGTCGTCGGCCCTGCACCAGCCACTCCCCATGGCAATCGTGCCTGCACCAGCCACTCTTTGCCATGTTCTTGGCAACTAATCCTTGCCATGCCCCTTCCCTTCCATTCCTTCACCTTGAAAATGAACCGTTGAGAGTTAGGGAACGTTGGTGTAAATGAAAATAAAAATTAGAGAAATGCAAAAAGAGACATTGAGTGAAAAAAGAAATTATTTTTTTTTAATTTATCAAAAAGTGTAATGTGAGTTGTCAAAAAGTGTAGTATGAGTTGTCAAAAAGTAGAGGTGCTTGTAAGCAATTCTCATTAGAGCAAAAATTGTAAAAATATAATATGAGTTGGTTATGAGTGATGTGGCATAGTGGGGCCCATTTAAAATGGATATAAGCAACTCCAATTGTAGATGCTTTTAGAAAATCTTCTTCAAGAGTTTTCTTGTACTAAAAAAATTGATTTGTTGTAATAACTTCCAAAAGAGACAACAACTGCAACCTTGTAATACCTTTATAACCATTGTTATAAGGTAGAGCCTGGAGAGACTTGACTGAAGAAGAATACTTTGAGTTTGAGTTTGGAGAGGCTTATTTGTAAAAGAATACTTGGGTTTGAGCCTGGAGAGGCTTGTCTATAAAAGAATACTTGGGGTTGATCTTGGAAAGGCTTGTTCGTAAAAGAATACTTGGGTAATGGTTTGAAGAGGTCACTCGAAGAACACTTGTTTGAGATAGAAGTGGCTTGGTAAAAAAATGCTTGTAACTTTTCTAAAAGTTAGTGGAACCCAATCTGATTGGATTAAGAACTGGACGTAGTCTCGATAGTTGAAATGGAGCAGTATAAAAACACTATGTTTATTACCTTTACTGACCTTTCATTTATTGCAGATACTACTTCACATACTTGAAAACATGTGAGTTTTTGATATACACTATTTAACTCATTTTTTAGTGTCTATCTTTTCTGTACAATACTTACCTTTCAATTCATTTGTTTTAAATGTTTTAATTAAAGCCATAATTTTAATAAGTTAATTACACTAAAATTTCACATTCAGATTGAAACAACATTTCAAATTTCGATGGATTAAAAAAATAATATTTAAGACTTTAAACACTTTGATATTTTTAATTTATATATATTCATAAAAACTAAGAAAAGTAAAAAAAAAAAAAAACTTTTTATCAACAAAATTTAAATTTAAATTTAATATTTCAATTTGTGTGATACACAAAATGAATGTCTAGTTTATACAATTATTTTTTTAATAAATAATTAGTATATGTAAATAACTATTCAAAAATAATATCATTTAAAATAATGATACTAATTTATATTTAGAGAGGATATGATATTTAAAATAATTAGTTATTAAAATGATTCAAGATAGAGTGAGAGCAACCTAGAGCAGGAAAAAAGTTGTGAATAAGGAGAAGAAGAACTTAGAATTCTAGGAAGGTGAACATGTATTCTTGAGAATCACTCCATGGACTGAGATTGATAGAACCTTAAAGTCTAGAAAACTTACACTTTGCTTGATACATATCAAATTCTTAAATGAGTTGATAAAGTAGCTTACCAAGTTGTTTTACCTCCACATATTTTAAATCTCTATAGTGTCTTTCATGTATCCCAACTTCATAAGTATGTCCATGGTCTATCACACGTGATAGAGTTAAACAATCTTGAAGTAAAACATAACTTGATTGTTGAGACCTTACCAATAAGTGTTGAAGATCTAAGGGTTAAACTTAAAAAGCTTAGAGGGAAACCATATTCCTTTGATTTGAGGTTGTCTAAGGAGGAATTGCTTCTAAGTGTGCTATTTGGAAGCTTGAGAGCAATATGAAGGAAGCATACCCAAAGTTGTTTGTTACAGGTAAATTCAAGGGTGAATTTTTAGTAAGGGGGGAGAGTTGTAATATCTTGATTTTCAAAGTAAAAAAAAATAAAGTTTCTTAAATAATATTTATAACAGATTTAATTAATTTATTTAATAGAGCTTATAACATAAATAAAAGGATGTTTTTAATAATTAAAAAAAAATAGAGATGAATTAGGAGTTTGTGATAAGCCTTTTGATTTGGACACTTGAATCCAACCTAAAGCCTTATTAATAAGAGAGAGGAGAAAAGAGTTAGGTCATAATGTGTTAGTTTTCTAAAACCTTAAGAGTGTTATAGAGAAAAGATAGACATTAGAAATGAAAGTTGAATAATATATACCAAAAGTTAATATGTATACAATATTTGAATAGATGCACACACACAGACACAGACAGACACACACACACACAGACACACACACAAACACACACACAGACACACACAAACACACACACACACACACACGCACACGCACATGCACGCGCACGCACACGCACACGCACACACGCACACGCACACACACACGCACACACACACGCACACACACACGCACACACACACGCACACGCACACGCACACGCACACGCACATGCACACGCACACACACACACGTAAATTTTCAAACAATAACTGAATGAAATAAAATAACACTATACAAGTATATAAATATATATAATATTCTAGTACTAAATAAAAATATCGAGTTGTCGGTCAAACAACTCGTTTAAGCTAACTACGTTAGAGTATCCCAAAAAGGCCACCACAATTATTGCCAAATATAGCCTCAAAATTTTGTTTTAGTTTTTATGCTAAAATTTTGTAAGAAAATCTATTAAATATTGTAGCATAAAATCTATCTATTGGTGTCCATGTTAGTAAAAACATCACATTAAACCTAGGTGATACATAACTGTCTCAATTTGTTACTTTCAGATATGTTATTGATAACTTGAGAAATTAAAACAAGATTTTTGAAAATTATAGGAACTAAATATTGTTATTTTAAATTTAAGAGACAAAAAACATACTTACCCTAAATTTGAGAAACTAAACATATTTAAGCCTAAAAAATAATATACAATAAAAGAAATATTAATTTATACAAAATAATTGAAGAAATAAAAAAAATCAACAATTATTTTCATACCCCTTTTTAATATTTTCATCTCTTTGTTTTGACTTTTCTCATTATTTCTTCTATTTATACTAATATGAAAAAAAAGACACTTCGTATTTGTAGTAGAACGTGAGTTTGTTTTGTAATTAATTGATAAGTGTTTTTTTTTTCTAATGGACAATTTTTTATGATAATTAATTAAAGGATACAAATGAAAATAAATAAAAAGTGAACACTAAAAGTGATATATTTTTATTATTACTTTATTTTAGATTACATTATATGTAAGAGTAGTGCTATCAACACACTCCTCTTATAACACACTTAATCATTTACTCTTATTGATTAAAATTATTGAAAACTACAAAAGATCTATAAAAAAATTTGTTTTTTTTAATAAATTTTAACTAATTATAGAAAATTTATATAAAAAAGAACCATAATGATATATATATATATATATATATATATATATATATATATATATATATATATATATAAGTTAATAACCTATACACTGTCAGTGTAAAGTTTTAAGTGTGCCATGTTACTGTAAACACATTTATATATATATAAGGAGTGTATCAAGTGAGAGGAAATTTATTATGAGAGATGAGAGAGTTAAAATATAACCCTTAGATTAATTTTACGAATCCCCAAATTTTACAATATATATTTTGACTTAAATGTACACATGTCACAATCTGATCTATTATTGCAAATTCAACAGTTTAAATGTATTAAGTTACCATAACTTTCCCTCCATAAAGTTAGAGGATCCATTTCCTCACTTGATATACTCCCTATATATATATATAGGGAAATGCTAATATACTCCTACCTATTTTTTAGTTGGAGTATGTTAATAACCTACACCAAAATTTTAGGATAAAAAAACTACTCATTTCTTTTGAATTGGTTAATTTGTATAAAGGATATTATAGTAATTTAATTTAATTTAATTAAAAAAATATTTTCTCTCTCTTATTAACTTCATTCTCCAACTCATTTTTTTTCCTATTAATTATTTTTTTATTTGTTCAAAGAGAGAGTGGAAACATCATGAGAGATGAGAGAGAAATGAGTTAAAGAAAGAATTTAATAGGAGAGAAATAAATAAGTTAGAAAAGAAATTTAATAGGAAAGAGAAATAGGTTGGAGAAGGAATTTAATAGGAGAGAGAAATGACTTAGAGAATGAAATTAATAAAAAAGAAAAAATATTTTATTTTTATTTAAAATAAAATAAAATTACTATAATATCTTTTATATAAATTAATCAAATCAAAATAAATGAGTGATTTTTTTGTCATAAAATTTTAGTGTAGGTTACTAACATACTTTAACTAAAAAATAGGTAAAAGTATATTAACATTTCCTATATATATATATATGAAAGTATTGCAAATATCGTAATAAAAAAAATTAGGTAAAAGACTTGAAGATGTATAATACTAACACTTTAGTTTGTGAACATATCAAAATTAAAAAATAAATTTTTAAAATTTTTCATTATTTCAATTAAATTTCTAAAAATAATTATTTATTATCATTTTAATTTCCAAATCTATATTAATATTATTATTTAAGCCATGCATTTCTTTCAAATTTTATATTGAATTAATGTTTTTATATTTTTACAATTTTTTTTAAAATTTTATATTTTTAGAGACCAAAATACTAACAACGTATGTGTATATATATATTCAAAGATTTGAACGATGTTTTACTCTTAAAAGAAGAGTAATGTAGACCGAAACTCCTGAAATTCTATGAAATTATACTAATATCCCTATTTTTTTTAAAAAAAGCTTATATAAATTTCCTTAAGAGAAGGTTATAATATAATATTTTCAAATAATTGAACAGAAATTAAAGTAATGTAGAAAAAATGTTAGTATAATATTTCTTAAAGAATTAAAAGAAGTTATCATAGAATAGAAAAAAAAATATTTATACAATTTTATGAAATTTTAAGAAGCATAAGTGTAATTTATCAACAAAAAAAAAAAAAATAGTGTAGTAGTAATTTTTCTTTAGTTTATACCTCGATAATTTATTGTCTTGAACTCTACATGGATATTTTTGTCTTAATTGGTGCAGAGAAAAGAATGAGAATAGTAAGAGAGAGAGAGAAGAGGCACATCGCACATGGTAGGAATCAGCTCCCATTAATGACTTTGTTTCGAAAGTGGTAACTTTCTTCTGCCACTTCCCCAATTACCCATCTCGTTTATCTGTTCACACCCACTTCCTTTCCTTCCTCTCAGATTTGGAACCAATTTGCAATTCCATATCCTCTTCTGGGTACCCTCTTTTTCTTCTTCTTCTTCTCATTCTCTTTCCTCTTCGGGGGTACCCTACCCCACAGATCCGATCCAACCATAACATGTCATTACACTCTGCTCACTGCTGAACCCTTTTCACTTTTCTCTCCAAACCCAAAACAATGATCAACAAAACGCTCTTCCTCACTTATGTCTACTTGTTCATCTACATCTTGCTCTCTTCCGGCGTCATTTTGTACAACAAGGTACCCATTTTCCCTTTTCTTCGTTTTCTTCACTTGACAATGTTTTTTCACTGAAAAAAATGGATTTTTTCATGTTTTGGGGCAGTGGGTTCTTTCGCCCAAATACTTCAACTTTCCCCTCCCCATTACGCTCACCATGATCCACATGGGGTTTTCTGGGGCGGTTGCATTTGTCCTCGTGAGGGTCTTTAAGGTAACCCATCTTCTTCTACTTGCTACTTTCTTTGTGCAAAATCTTCGTTTTGTTTATTTAGTTTTTGTTTATTTGTGTGTGATTGTTGTTGATGATTCGTGGACGTGTACGTCTGTAACACCTTGATTCTCGTCAAGCTGGCATGTCATGTCACGTCTTTTGTTGGTTAGTGCTACTCACGTGTGTGAGATGAGAGCGATGGTTGTGTTCTTGTGTGTGTTGGAGGGTTAACATTGTGTACACTGGATTCCTTCAGTGGTGACAATCGATTTAATTTAGTTATAGTAACTTATTAGTTCCATTTAGTGTCTTCAATATTGGTACATTTAGCTTCAGGAGGAGTTATTTCAGGGTGTTTAATATATTATATGATTTGTTTTGTGAGATCTCAGCTAGCTTTGTATTGGCCATCGAACCTCAGTAGTCCAATATCTTCATTTTTTGTAGGGAGGAAGACCATAAATAAGTGATGCTAATTGGTTACGTTATTTAAAGAGTTAATCACCCACTGCTAGTGTAAAATTTTTTTACACTGGCAACCAATCATATTTCTTAATTGTGCCATGTCATTTGCTCATTTAATCAAATAAAAATAAAATAAAATAATTTAAAAGATATGATTGGTTGCCGGTGTAAAAAAATTTACACTAACAGTGTATGGATGATTAATTATTATTTAAATGACCCTAAATAAGTGTGAAAAGGAAACTTATTGATTTCCTTTTCCAGTCAACAACATTCACGAAATATTAAATACAAGAGTTTTTTCGATGATCTTTTATTTCCATAAATGTGTCTTGTATGCATGATGTGTCAAATTATTAAGGCTAATAAGTAATAACACATCCAATGCAATGTTATAGATTTGTCAGTGTTTGACATTAAGTGCAAGTTGGTATGTGATGGGTTATTTCTTTAAATGTGTTTTGTTATGTGTAACTTATGCCAAACAATAGGAATTAGGAAGCAAATGCACGGTATGGTAGACAGGAGAATGTTATGATTTATGAATTTCTGGGTAGTACAGATGATCTTCTTTCTGTTTTATTTATTTATTTATTAATATGAGCACATGCACAGATGTTTTGCACTCACTAGGATTTTATACTCCAAACCATATGTAAAACCTATCCTCTATGCTTGAACTTTTTCCATCCACCACTCCCTTGCTTGATTACATTTCATGGTCTGATTATTTGGTTGGTATGTTAACCAATACTCTTTTGTCTTGTTATTGCAGATTGTGACTCCCGTCAAAATGACATTTGAAATGTGAGTCTGCCATTGATTTAAATCCTTCTTGAGCTCTACTTTTCCTTTGTCAATCTTCTTTCTAAAACAGTTCCTTCTGTGGCAGATATGCAACTTGTGTGGTACCAATAAGTGCTTTCTTTGCATCAAGTCTTTGGTAAGCACTGCAAACATGGGCTAGCTGTACTTTTTCAGAACATGATTCTCAGATTTTATTAATGGGATTGGGACATGCCTCTTGTGTATGTTTTTCTTAATTGTGCTTATTTGGCCATTGTTGGATTACTTATGTCTCTCTTTTCTCTTATGTTCTGAGATGTGAAAAGTTAACTTGGTTAGCCATGTTCAAGATTCAGTGACGTTTGAAATGTCGCACCATTGAATTAATAACATGCAAAATTTGTGAAGTTTAGTTCATTCAATTTGGTTCTAGAAGGAACATTGATGATGCATGAATCAGCGTAAGCAGTTATGCTTAATTGCTGGAAATTTGCTCATGGAACCCCCACCTGAGGATAGTACTACTTCTTATACCGTCAGCTTTGTAAAACGATTTCCCAATAGTCCATAGTAATGTTTTATAAGCATGGAGTTGTTATTCTAGCATCCACTATGCCAACCTGTTAGATGGATATTATTACTATGAAGTTCAATGTTTTCAATTGTCAACCCTCCTTAGAGAATATAGTATAATCATAATTATCATTCGGTGCCTAGAATTACTCTGCATTCTGTACTCAATGAAAGGCCAATTAGTGAAGACAATAGATTGTTCGCTGGTTTCCTGTGGGCTATTATAATTCTTGGCCTGAAGCTATTATAATATGATTGCCATAAATTAAAGTTAACTGTCCATTATCACTTTTCAATATTTTGAATTGTTCATTTTGTGGAATATATATATATATATATATATATATATCTATATATATATATATATATATATATATATCTATATATATATATATATCTAATTTGCAAAATTTTTAAAAATTTTGAAAATTATTTGATATTCTGTGTCGTTAATTCAAATCAACGTATAAATTATTTTTATGATTATTATCAATTTAAATTAATGAAACGAGGTATTGAATAATTCTCATATTTTTTAAAACTTTGCAGACTTGATTTATGCATTAAAATTTTTTAATTCAACAGTTAAATCATTGAAATTTAGTGTAGAACATGAATTATTGAGTGAAGTAAGGTAGACTTACTCTTGTAAGTAGATCCTTCCTAATATATATATATATATATATATATATATATAATTCAAATTTCAAAGTATGAAATTTCTATGGATGCTTCTTTTGTATGATACTAAAACTGAAACATTACTTTGGTATCAAATACTTCTGTCTTTTTGATTTTTCACATGCTTTTTCACATGGCTAATAATTAAATAATATCATTTTCAATAGTTTTGAAGAGACAATTATATGTACGAGCAATATGTAATGTCTTTGGATGATGCAGGTTTGGTAACACTGCCTACTTGCACATCTCTGTGGCTTTTATCCAGATGCTCAAAGCTCTGAGTATGTTTTTATGAACTTCACATATTTCTCTTACTATCTGAGCTCAATTTCCTTAATTCTAAATCTTGATATTTCAGTGCCGGTGGCAACTTTCCTTATGGCTGTTTTGTGCGGTACTGACAAAGCAAGGTGTGATGTGTTCTCGAACATGTTGCTGGTCAGTGTTGGAGTTGTCATTTCCTCCTATGGGGAAATTCATTTTAATATAGTTGGTACAGTTTACCAGGTCACAGGCATCTTTGCAGAAGCTTTAAGACTGGTCTTAACGCAAGTTCTTCTGCAGAAAAAGGGGTTGACATTAAATCCTATTACAAGCTTATATTACATAGCTCCGTGCAGGTATTTTTATTAATTTTTGAAGTAGTTTTCTCTAAGACACACCATTGTGTTCTGTACAAGTGTCGTAAATACTGAACCAAAAGAGAAAATATGGCATATAATATTAACCATCTGATTGATTCACGATCATCTGGACTCGTGTAGTAACTTCTATTCATATGTAAATACTGTTCTATCAATCTATTCTTTAATACACAATTGTTTAAAGGTATCAATGCATGCTTATCAACAAACCTTGCATGCCGCTTTGCCATGTGAGTTGCTAACTTTGGCTCTTTGTTATATGCAGTTTTGTGTTTCTCTTTGTGCCTTGGTACCTACTGGAGCAGCCTGTGATGGAAGTTTCACAGATTCAGTTTAATTTTTGGATCTTCTTTTCCAATGCAGTATGTGCTCTAGCCTTGAATTTCTCCATTTTCTTAGTCATTGGTAGAACTGGTGCTGTAACCATCCGGGTCGCTGGTGTGCTTAAAGACTGGATATTGATAGCTCTTTCAACTGTTATATTTCCTGAATCTACAATAACCGGGTTGAATATCATTGGCTATGCTATTGGTAAGTTTTGTTTGAATCATGATATTCTTTTCAAATTTCAATCTTCCCTCCTTCCTCTTACCATTTGATATTTTTCCTGCAGCACTATGTGGAGTTGTGATGTACAATTACATAAAAGTTAAGGATGTCCGTGCCTCTCAATTGCCTGTTGAAAGTATACCTGATCGGATCTCAAAGGTCTCATCTCCTAATATCTTTAACATGTTTCTACTTTCTAGTATAATATAAATGTATAATCCTACTAAGAGCATTTACAATACAAGTTGTTTAACAACCATGTATCTTTAATTTATCGGGTCTCACATCGTCACATCACATTTAAGCAATCCATAAGCGACTCGTTATATTTTTACTCCAATGGTAAAATTTTAAGCAATCCTTACCAAATCTTCTAAATATGATTTACTGATTTTTTTCCCCTCTTTTTCTTAATTTGGTGGTGTAAAAATGATTTTTTTAAATATTTTTTTATAAGCTACTGTATCTTATATAAGATACCCTTTGTGCCACATAAGCTTAAATTTAAAATACCCTTGTGTCACATATGTCAACTTCAATGGGAAAAAAAATATAAGATACAATTGTTTAAACATAAAATATCGATTAAGATACTAGTGTTGTGTTCTAAGAAAATGCAAAACTGTTACTGTGAGAACAGTCAACATTTGTTTTAACAAGGTTATTTCAGTGTTTAGTTTCTTTCTCTGGTCTTGTTAAAGTGTTCATTGAGCTCTTTAGTAAATTGTGTATGACATGCAGGACTGGAAATTCGAAAAGAAGTCTTCTGATATTTATGTGCCAGATAACATCGGTGACAATGAGGGAAGCAGTGGAGGCAATGGTTCTGCTTCTGACATGAACATTGATGAAGAAGCACCACTAATTTCATCATCAAGGTTATCCCATATTGGACGTACGCAGCTAACAAACCATGCAATAGGAAAGTGAAAAGCTAAATACAAGATTATTTTAGAGTACCCTTTTGAAAAAAGAACTAGAAAGGGGAAGCTGAGTGAAATGCACCCCTATTCCACTCATTCTTTTTAGGCAGTAGGATTTATAATGATATCATATGCTTGTTCTTTGTAATTACTTGCCTGTGTAGAATGCATCATTTCTGATTTACCCTTCTGAATTATGGTTTTTGTCAATAGATAGGAGACAGATTGGCCTCTGTATATCCAGGTCTCCTGGTTGGGAAGCCCAGTTATTTAATTATTCCTTAAGTTAATGAATGCAACTTTCTAAATCTAGTCACTTTTTTGTTTTTATGCTTCTGTCTTTTTTTTTATTTTTATTTTTATTATTATTATAACGACAATAACAAAAATTGAATTTAAGTCTGCATATATCTATCTTTATTTATTTCAATCTAGTGGTTTAATTGTTATGCTTCGGTCTAAATTTTAACTTCATGAAGAGATGAAATTGGTACTTTTTGTTTGATAATTTTTTATGCTAAAATTCTGAAATTAGGCATTGTTTTAATTATAAACTGATTTGACATGCTTTATTTTTCATGTTATATAATTATATATTATATTAATTGCATTACAATGGGATACCTGATGCTTGTGGTGTTTGAAAATGATATTCAAATTGTGGTTGCCCTCATGTATCTTTGTGACCCTCGTTTTTGCTTGAAATTTTGTCGGCAGAATGACCCAACTTTCCAGTTGTCGTACTTGTAAAATTATTAACTCAAAAATTGAAGACTCAAAGCTTATTGATCTATGACAGCTTTTTTCAGTACACTATCAAAATTCAACATGTGATGTGCGTGAGATCTCTTTAAGGATGAGTGAATGAAATCATAACATAGTATGGAATAATATGTTTTTAAGGATTAAATGTGTTTCTCGGTTTTATAAAATTTCAAAGTTTTGGTTTTAGTATTCATATTTTGTTGTCTATTATTTTAGTCCCATTTATACTTTGTCATCAATATCAGTTAATCCCTGTTGAAATAAGCAGAAATAAAAAGGGCAATATTTTAAACTTCTGTGACTAATATGGGTGGAAAATAAATACGAGATTAAAAAAGAGAAGAAAATATTAGGACTGTAATTAAAATGGTTAGATTTTGTAGGAACCAAAAATATATTGAATTTCATTTTTATTTCAAAGACCTGTATATATTTTATTTGAGAGAGTGAGATACAAGTATGGCGAAATACAAAATAAAAAATGGTTAATTTATTCTGATTTCATTTTTTATATAAGTTTTACAGTTTTTTCATCATGTCTTTATTGATCTTATTATATATACTTTCTTCTTCTTTTTTTTTTTTTTTTTTTTATCTCTTCCTCATGTGTAAAACCTGTTATATAAAAATTAAATTTAAATACAGTTAATCTAGAATAAATAGTTATTTTGTTAAAAATTAGTTATTTTAATCATAGTCACATTAGTCTTTAAAAATTTCAAATAAGTTCATGTCAGATATATTCCTAAAAACTTAATTACGTATTAATATTTTGATGTCTGAATTATGTATCAATATTATTATTTTATTTTTATATTATATTATATATATTTTTTGAATTATTGTTATTATTGATTTTTATTTTTAAAGACTTATTTAATATTTTTAAATTTAAAATTATTATAATAACGTCTTTTAAATTTAGGATAGAAATGACCATATACTCATTAATATGCAGAAAAATTAACGAGGATGAAGGTTCATCAATCATTGTCATGAAAATAGTGACTATTCAAAATGTCAATTTGTCAATTAACTATTGAAATGATTAGTGGGACTTTATATTTTATATTCGTTTTAGTTTTTATGTTTTGACAAAAAATAATATTTAATAGGGAGAACTTGTATAATGCTTATTTTGGTTAGAAGGTATTCTTATGGACAAAAGCTAACTTCATTCAGGAATATAGATCGAATGCAATTAAAATGTAATAATAATGGGAAAAGATTATACTTTTTTCTAATGATATATTGTTGCATATAGTAAATTTATTAATTAAAAAAAAACTTATTTTAAAGTTTTATCTAAGTAAGTAGTGATTATATATATTTTTTTGATAATGAATAAAAATTAAACTCAATTTATGACATGAATTTAGTTTTATCATTTGGCAATATTTAATAAGTATTTTTTTTTTAAATATATCACAAAAATTTTCTAATATTTTAGTAACATTATCTATCATATTTATTATTTTTTTTTATCTCTTTCTTAAATATTTATTAATTTTTATCTTTCTATTTCTTTTTCATTTTAGAAAATAAAAGTTTAGAAAAGGATGATGTCCGATCTAAAGTAAAGAGAATTTTTGGGTGCAAAAGTATTTATTAAGCAATTTTTATTTTTTTACGAGTAAAATAGTAAATAAGAGAAGAAACCTCATAACTATTATATAAAGAGTCGATGACATGCTGAAAATTTTCAAATTAAGTATCACTGTGCACTTAGTGGTTACTGAAATATTAATTTATTTATATAAATGTTTTATAAAAATAAATAAAATAATACAAAAATAAATCAATTTATAATATTTTTTTGTTGAAGTACAACTATAGAAATATTTCTATATTCTTGCATATGTTTATCTCTATTTTTTTTATCACATAATTCTTATTTTATTATATTGTTATTTTTTTTATTTCATTATTATTTATATTATGTTTTATTTTTTTCATTTGTTTCAATGCGGAAAAGAATAAGGTTATTATGTTTGCTTTTTTAAATTTGTATTTTATTTTTACATTTTTAATGAAATTGATCGTCAGATCATATGAAATCATGAAAGTCTCGCGATAAATCATGAATCTAAAGACCTTAAACAATGATATTAAGGACAAGTTTTATAATTAACATTGTTATGAAAAAATTGAATGGAGACTTAACCTATATAATATTTTTATAGTGATCATAGGAATACAATAATCTCTCTAATATTGATATGTTAGTGCTCGATGAGAAGGTAATTTTTAAATTATTTTTTAAGTTATTATGATAAGTATGTCTTCTTTAATTGTAATTTCATATTAAAATATTTTATTTGTGATAAAATTTTATAATATGAAAATATTCAAGTATATATGAAGAAAGATTAATATCAAAGTTAGATATTTATAAATTTTATATCCAAATTATCATAGATTTATATAACAAAATACTATATTTACTGTTTTTTTTTATGAAATTATAAAAATTAAATAAAAATAGTTCAATATATAATTACTTAATATCTTTGATCAGACAATTCTCCTTATAAAGATCCATTTGTTAAAAGTGATGAGTTTGTATAAGTGTTTTTTTTTATCTCGTGAGAAAATTAAACAGAGCGAAGAGACAAGGAAAAAAAAAAGAAAATTACAAAGGGGAATAGATGTCCTCCCCTACTACTTGTAAAACAAAATTTGGAGGACTCCTCCATATTACATTAAACGGCGAGTTTTTTGCTCCCCAACTAGCCAAAACGTGAGCTACTGAGTTAATCTCCCGAGGGATGTTGACTATCTTAACACTCCAATCCCTAGCCACCAAGTCCTTAACTACACCAATGATGTCACTATGCTTGTGAATGTTATCTCTATCAAGTGTGGGTCCCTGCACTGCTTTCACCGCCCCTATGCAGTCCGATTCACAGATTATATACCGAAATCCTGCATTCCAACAAAGAGACAGACCTTCCGCTAGAGCAAGGATCTCTGCTCTGAGAGAATCACCATCTTCAAAAGAACGAGCAAATCCCCCCTTCCAACGTCCCACCGTATCTCGCACTACACCTCCTACTCCCATGATCCTCGATTGGCCAAGCCAGCTACCATCCACATTCACTTTAATCCAAGGATATTCCGGAGGGGACCACTTTACATTCTCTTTCCATAATTCATGCTTCTCTAGATATATGTTGTTCTGTGCAATCGATAGAGCAATCATTCGTGTCACATACTGCACTGACCAGTTCTTACCATGAAAGACCATGTTGTTTCGTAGCCGCCATATCCACCAAATAACTATTGCTAGTTTCTTAGAAGCTGGATTAGTTATGACTCCCTTAAACCATGTGAAGCAATCCATCTGCAAAAAAATCTGGGAGGGGGTATTACCAACCTGCAGCCATACTTCCTGAGAGTGTGGGCAATCTCGAATGGCATGGAGAATGGTTTCTTGTGGGCAGGAACAGCGGGGGCAACTTCCCACAGAATCTAAATGGCGAAGAGAACAAAAGTGATTTGTCGGTATGGATGAGTGTAAGCCTTGCCATAAAAGGAACTTAATTTTTTCTGGGACATGCAGTTTCCAAACACGCTTCCATACAGGGTCTGCAAGACCATGGTCGGGTGAAAAGAGGAACCTAAAGCCTGAAGCTGCTGTATAGCATCCGGAAGAGTCGCCTGCCCAAGAGAACATGTCAGCGCCTGCCGGAGAGGAAGGGATGGGAACTTGTTGAATACGGTTAACCAACTCCATAGGGAGACGAGTAAAGAGTGAATCAAAATTCCAAGCTCCTTGTTGCCAGCAATGTGCAACTATTCTATCGGTATCACTTATGTGGACATATGACACTTCTCTACAAAGAGGCCCTGTGCCTAACCAATCTTCATACCAAAGAGAAGAGTTACCTACACCAAGCTTTGGAAAGAAGCCTTGTCGCAAATAGGGGAGGCTTTGACAATGCTGTTCCACACTTGAGATGCACCGTTACCCTTCTTCGCTTGCAATACGGATGCCCCATGTAAATATTTTGCTTGCAGAATCTTGACCCAAGGTTTTTGCGGTGAGTGGAGAAGGTCCCATATCAATTTACCAATGAGAGAGATGTTGACCTGTCGAGACTCCCTGATACCTAACCCTCCGAACTCTTTCGGGCGAGTGACAGTATTCCAGCCTACTAAAGACCAATATTGTGATGAACCCGCCTTGGCCCAAAGCATGGTTCTGCTGGCTTGATTGATCCTATTACAAACTGCTTGGGGTAACCAAAGAGATTGCATGCTATATAGAGGGATAGATGTGACGACTGAGTTGATGAGACATAACCTACCCGCTTTGTTAAGAAGACGTCCCTTCCAAGTCGCTAGGCGGTCATTAATACGGTCAATTACATGGTGGAAATCTGCAATCTTGGCTTTCCCATGGAACATTGGTATCCCGAGATATCTTTTAAATCGAGGTGTATGTTCAATACCCAGTGTCTGTTCTAATTGCTCAATTCTCGCGCTGGGCACCCCTTTTGAGACCACAAATTTTGATTTCTCTAGATTTATCTTGAGACCCGATGCGGTGCAAAAGTTCTCTAGCACAGAAGCCATTACTTGGACTTGATCATTTGTTGCTTGGCTGAAAAGTATGACGTCATCTGCAAAGAGGAGGTGCGAGATGGGTAGTCCTCCTGGAGAGAGATGGATTGGGTTCCAGCTGCCCTCACTGTTCAGTTCATTAATTCTGAGAGCTAGTCGTTCCATGCATAATACAAAATTCACATAAAAAATTCTTTGTGTAATATGTAAATATTTGTTTACTTAGCATATATATATATATATATATATATATATATTTGATGTAATTTAAATCAAGGTTGACTAATATTTTTGTTTTATAGAACGTATTGAATATTCTCACCATCTTCATAATTAGCATGATATTCTACGAGTTCTTATCATAATAGATTGATTTATGGTATTATTATTAAATGAATATATTTCACTTTTGAAATAAATTATTAATTAAATGAAATTAATTTTTTAAAATATATATTATAATTGAAATATAATTTTATCAAATCATACAATATAAAAAGTAATGCAATGTTCTTATTAATTAAAGAAACTAATATTTCAGAAAAATAATTAAGAAAAATCATACAACTATTATATGATGGGAAAAAATTGAATATCATATTACACAGGTTATTAAAATAATCTGGATATCACATGAGTAACAAATCTAGTTTAATGTGGAATTATCTACACTTCTGAAACTACAAAAGTTATTCATTTACACATCATTGTAAGATCTTATTAATATAAATAAAAATGTGTTTCTTTATTAAAAAAAGATACTTATTTTAATAAAACTAGTAGAAAAGAAGTTGTGTCTTTTTTTAATACACATATTAATAGGAATACTGGAATAGTATATCATTATCCACAATTTCAAAGATAAAATTTTTATAAAAAAAAATCTTTTTATCTCTGATTAATTATTATCATATAATTCACACAAGTTTATAAAAAGTTAAAAATTTTAAAAATAATGTTTAAGTCATAATAAAGAATGCTTTTATATAAAGGTAAAAATATCTATTTTTTTATATTTTATTTTAACACATTTGTAAAAAAAAAAAAACTACTTTTTAAAATATAATTCCTATTTTTAAAAGTCATTTTTTTTAATTTTAACACAAACAGGCAGTGTTTTAAAACTCGATTCGAACTAGCCGGTCAAACCGGTCAAATCGGAAACTGATGGTTTGACCGAGCTGAACCAGCGATCAGACCGGATGTGGAGCTAATTCAGTATGACTCAGTATGACCCGATTAAAATCCCGGTTGAACCATCGACCCGCGAGTCTCATGACCCAAACCAGGTCATAACTTTTTTCGAAAAAAAATAATTAAACGACGTCGTTTCTTTAATTTAAAAAATAAAACCCTCGATTTTTAAATGCCTCTGCTCATTTGCTGCACGCTGCGCTTAAGCTTCCTCTTTCAGAACCCAACCCTCCCGCACGTCGCACGTCGCTCGTCGCACCGTCGCATCACTGTACAGCTGCACCGCCGCACTGCTGCATAGCCGCACAGCCGCACAGCCGCACCGCTGCACCACTGCATACTCGCACCACCGCACCGCCGCCTCGTCGCACCACCACGCCGTTGCTTCAAGTTATAAGGTTCATTAAATTATAAAATCACAGAAAAATGTGCGATTTTTTTGATTCTTTAAGATATTGGTAGCATTTTCTAAAATATTATGATAATTGTAAAAAAAAAAAGGATTAAAAGAAATAAAGAGAATTAGAAGAGGAGGTAGCGCCGACTATCTGAGTTGTTCTGTATGTGTGCTATGATTCCTCAAATCCCCAAAAGGTCGGCGGCTCCTTAATTAGAATCTCAACTGTTTAGCTAATCTTGAACTGTTTGGTATCATGAATCAAATATTATTACGGCTACTTGAACATTATTTTATTCAAACTTGGGTTTTGGATCATCTCGTTGCCAAAAATTATAGTTAAACCAACTCTGAATCTCCACAATGTTAAAATGTTAAAATGGGTTTGTAATTTTTTTGGAGTTTCTTTTAAGGTATGATGTGATTTTTTTTTGTTTTTGAAATTTATAGGTATGAAATATGTATAATAAATAATTTTTTAATTTTTTTTAATAGAAACCGGGTCATGTGGTTTAATAGGTGATCACCGGTCTTTTAAAACACTGCAAACGGGGAAGCACTTTAATTTTCAAGGGTCAAAGTAGAAGAGGAATCCTGCTGTGAAGATTTTACAGTCTCAGAAACAGAGGAGACAGCGTTAGAATTGGAGAAGGGAGGAGTACAAACAGTGGTTAAGGTCCAAATACCATCAACTATAGAGCATAGCGGTAACAATTATCTGCTTCATGTAACTCACCATAATTTTATTTTATTTTTAATAATCTTCTAATATGTAGAACAAATTAGAAAAATATTGCAATCTCAACATTGATTTTTTGTGTTGCATATGTATGTGTCCTGGGAAGCTCAGTGTTGGGTTTAGGGTTTTGCAGTTTTGCGTCATAATGATGGATTCTGAAGGATTGGAGAAGAAGATTGAAGAGTTGAAGCTGAAGGAGGAGAATGGAAATGTGCAAACCCAGGCACAAGGGCAATTGCAGATCATCACCTTTTCTGAACTCATCAATGATGTTAGCCTCCATTTTCAGATCATTCGATTTCCCAAACAGGTTTTCCCCACATCAATCTCTCTTATTCATGTTTCAATACACCCATTTTTTTTTAAAAAAAAAGAAACCCAGAAAAAAAAATTATGTTTTTTCATTTGGGTCACTCACAAAATAGGCTTAGACCAATTCACCCAATATGAATGTGCTATTGAAAGTTATTGTCTTTCAATACTTTAATTTTTAGGGTATGATTAGATAAAACTTCTCCTTAAGCTAAAACTATTTCATACATAAGTTAAAATCAAGATTTTGGAAAAATTAATAGGAAAAAACTTTTATGAATTAGCTTATAAAGAAGCTTATTTTATTTTTTCCTCTCTTGAAGTGCTTCTGGAATAGTTTATCCAAACAAACCTTTATTCCCCTTCCAAACTTTCTTTTGATACGAATGGTTATGGTAGATATATGTGTGGATTGGTTACAACACTGCAAAATTGGGACACATGTATGCAGCAGCTACTACTCGTCCTGTAAGTTGTCTCAGTCCTTTAAGTGCATTATGAGTATGTTAAAACATTGTGTATGGATTGTGATCTATGGTGATTCACACAGAACAATATGGTATCTGTCACTTCCATACTTGGAGGGGTTTCTGATAATACAGGGTCCGGCATTGCTCATCGATTAGGTAACTATTGTCGTGTTTGATAGTTAAAAATGTTATTCCTCTGGTTCATGGGATAAGTGGTTAACTTACTTTTTTTTCTCGCAGTGTTAAAGACTGGTCTCAACGTAATTTTGTCTTGCAGTATTCCAAAAAATAGCCCCATGATTGAGGTCTGGTTGCTCTCTCTCACTCATTCTCACATATGTATGTTAACACTTAGTATAGGGAAGTTATGCCCTTTCTAAATGATTTTCTTGCTGCTATATGTTATATTTTTTGCTTTATTTCTAGAATTGCTGCTGTAAAAGAATATTCGTATCTATATTTAAGTATACTTTCTCAAAACAGGAATGTAGTATCCCAACAGAAACATAAGTATTAATTTATATTGTTGTTTGTTCCAATTTTCTACTTGGATATAGTTTCATTAATTTGACAGTAAATTAAATATGTAATCATTTTACATCTCTTGCATATTCAATTACTCAGTTAATTTACTAATACATAGAAATTTGAACATACCGATAGGTTCCTGGATTCCATTCTGGACCAATTCTCCATTTAGGGGAGGGACTAACTTGTAAATAACAAATAAGAGGCAAAGTTTGTTAGGGGAGAAAGAGGATGGTAACCCTGTTATATTGGATAGTTCAGAGGGAGAGAGGGGTATGCATGTTTCATTTTCAGTTTGGGTTTATAGCTAGGGGCCATAGGGATTTACCATTGCTGGGAGCATTTGCTCTTACTTTCTGTATTTACCTCTACTTTGTTGTTAATAATATAGTCTCCTCCTTTTGTTATATAAGAATTGTTCTTACCACATGCTCTTCTATATAGGATTTGTTTAGGTAAGCTTCTCCATGAGCACGTGTAACTTAGAAAAATAAGACAGAAAAATAAAATAAGTTTATTCATAAGTTAAAATTAATTCATGCATTGACTAATTTGTAGAAGCTCTTTCCTATTAGCTTCTTCAAAATCTTATTTTTATATAAGCTAGTTTTAGCTTATGAAAAACTTATTCTAGTTTTAATTTTTATTTTTTTTCTCTTATAAGTACTTTTTGGAAAGAATTATTTAAAAAGACTCATAGTAACAATGTAAGCCAATGTCATGCCTGCCATGTGCTGTTAGTGTTACCTAGTATTAGGCATTGGCATTATGTAAATGGCAGTGGATTGCAATAAAATAAAATGCTTGTAGCTTATGATTGATTTTAAAATTTTCCAGTAATTACCCTTTTTCAATTGCTATTCTCACTTTACTTGCTTCATTTTTTTATATTTAAATTCTCTATTATTTGATTATTTATGGCAACTTTCATGGATTGCAGACAGAAGCTGAGAAAATATTGATAAGGAAACTCATTAGTCTGGGCTATACAAAGTCAAGATTGGGAGCAACATCTTTGTAGCAGCACAGGCCATGGAAACTTAAACATTTTATACATATCAAACATGCGTTATCCCAATGTTTTTACATGATTTAGCAGCCATGGTGGATATTGAAGACTGGAAGCATTTTTACTGGACACAGCAATTCGGATCTCTTGTCCATGTTTGATGCAAGCCTATTAGATGACCTACAGAATTTTCAACTGTTTAGGACTAAGAACAACTTAGAAATTTTCAGATTTTCTCATGTTAAAACCTTTTGCCAGTATTGATAGTGATTCTACAGTCCCATGAGGTCTACCTCAATTGATTGAGTAATGTGTGAGTTATTGGATACCTCTTGGTACCAAATTCGATTTCGATGAATAAAAAAATATTTATGCTACATTACTAGAGTGAATAACCATAAATTCAATTTTCCCCTTCATTGCATTAATTATTGGGTATTAAAAGTAAATATAGTCTTCTTCACTTCTCTCGAATAATTTTGTAGAGAGAAAGGGATAGGGAAAATTTGATGCTAAAGGGTGCAAGTGGTATGCATTTACATGTTTTTGTTGAATATAATGGCAATGATATTGGTTGCAAAAGTGTATAAATAACTAATTTTGATGGCTATTTCAAAGTGAATGACTCTTATATTTGCTTGCATCTCAGAAGTTGGTTCGGTAAATGGAAACGAGGAATAATTAAAGGAACATATAGCAAAACTGTTGAACAAAACAAGTTCACAGATAAGTATATTTAACTCGTAAATCAAGGATCACATACACTGATTCAAAAACAAAATTAAGACAAACTTTACAAAAAACCTCAGTAAGAAACATGAAACTATGAAATAGAAAGCTAAATCATTGGTTGCTTTCATTGTTACTTTGTCATCATCATAACAAAAAAATGTATCATGTAAAAACTCAACTAGAACCCATGCAATGACAATTTTTTCAATGTTGATTTTTCAAGTTCTTTGCTTTTGTCCTAAGTTGATTTTATATTATCTTTATTCATTTTTAACGTCAGAAAAAAAATAAAGCAGATTTTATATAAAAAAAATGGTATTTTCAAGTCAATGATTTAGTAAATTTATTTATACATTTGTATAAATTGTATTTATTGATAAACCGGTCCCTCCCAAATTAATGCATGCAATAAATTTTTTTTAATTCAAATTATTAAGATTGGTTTTTTAGTTTCTTTTTAAAAAAATTAGAATTTTTTGATAAAATAAGCAATTTTTTCTTAAACGTCTGTCTAATTTTTTTAAAAAAGCACTCTATTTTAGAAACACTAATGTTTTGAAGTTTAAACAGTCAAATAATAATACATCGAGTGTGACATAACGCCTTATTTATATATTTATTTTTTAAAACGCGGTTATTTATTCATTTATTAATTATTTTTAAGCACGTTAATTTTATATTAACTTATTTATATTAAGGAATTAAATAAATTAAAGTTAGCCATTAATTTACTAAAATACCAATATAGTAAAGCTTTATTGGTCCGAGTTTGGGCTTCAAGTATCAGTTGGTGGATAACCCAACGGCTCTTTGGTCTTTTGCTTTAAAACTCACATTTTTGAGGCCATAGATTTATTTTTCTTTATCTAAAAATTACTATATATAAATAATCAGTCACGTCACAAAAACATATTAATTATTAGAGGGCGATATAACGTATGGTTTTTTTATTTGAATAAAAAAATTGAAAGATTTAATTCTATATATAAATAATTATATCACGTCATTAAGGCATATTCTTTTTGTATATATATATACATATATATATACATGTTTTTTCATAGGCATTATATTTTAAAAATAATTTTATTTGAGACACTATTCAACATTAAATACAATTTTTTAAATTAGGAATTCAAAATATTTTTGGCATCTCACTACGAAACAAGTATAGATGAATATGTAATGGCCATAATGTTAATCACATATTAATCATAGAAGAATATAAATACGATCGAGACAAGCAATAATTGCTAATTGACGTGGACAGACGATCTTAAACTTAAAATAATGCATATATATCTATAACTATAATATTAAATAACAATTTTTATTTAACATTTTTTTTATAAATTTCATTCATAAAATTGCTCATACTTTTAATCAGTCACCCACTTTCATTGTTTTTATTTTTCAAAAACTCACGGAGACACATACTACTTCTTTTACTCTACTGGTTAATAATGAATGAACAACAATGGCTCTCATACCTTTGTTTTAGCCATCTCTTGTTATGAAACAAACAAACCTCATCAATGTTGGCCAATAACTCATGTTTGATTAATCACTATATGATAGAAATATGCCAAAGTCAAATAATTCAAGAAGTGATATATTAAAGGAATTAAGAGGAATGAGATGATTTTGAAGACCATTTCTTATGTTTGTAAATATAATAGTTACTTTGTATAGATTTATTTTGTCTTTGTATTTGTGAAGCACTTTATTTCATTTTTATAAACCATTATATATTGTTTTTAGGGTAAGTTACTTGGAGACTTAGACTCCATTTAACCTTGTATTGAAGGTTACTCTTTTTCTATTTTTTCAGTAGTAGAAGTGGGGTGGCAATTAGCAATGCTTGAGGATGTGACTAGTAATTGGGCCAGAATTGGGCCTAGGCAAAATTTTACATATTAGACTTGTTTTGCTCCTAATTTTTCAAGGATTTAATTTAGCTAGGTCTCATTATTTTTGGATAAACCTAACTAAACCAAATCAAACATTTTTGAAACGGATTAGTAAGCAAAATAGTCTAAAGGCCGCCTAGCTTGCCTTGTTCCTTCCTTGGCCGAATTGCTTCTCCTTCCTTAAAGCATTGGGAAGCTTGTGCTACAAGCTTCTAACTTAGCTTGCTCCACAAGCCTCCTAAACTAGGTTGGACGGTCAAGCAACCAAACCATGGTTCTCTTGAACCATGGTTAAGGTTAGTTTGCTCCATAAGCTACCTACTTCTATAAATTTGTAAACCTTCCATTTTCCCTCACTTTTAAGTATATGAAATCAAAATTTTACACTGAAATTCTCTCTCAAGAGTCCAAAACCATGGAGAAGAAGTTTCTCCCTTAAGTTTCTCAACAAAGGAATTCCTCCTTTGTTCTTTGGTTCCTCAAGTTTCTTCCTCTTCAAGGAAGAAACTGAACCTTCTCACGTTGCTTCTACAAGCTTTGGAGCTTGTGTTTGCTTCATCAAAGTCACCATTGAAGACCTCAAGAGCTAGATTGGGACTTGAAGGTGGAGCTTGGAGAGGAACATCAATCACCTCCTCAAGTATTTCCATCACTATAGCACAAAAACATACTCTCTTTAATACTTCATTATTAGTTGAAAGTCACAAATTTTAGTAGATTTTATCATTGAATTGAAAAAAAATACTAAATGAGACATATTTTATATATATATGTATATATATTCATTTTTAATAAGTTTCATCTAATAATATAATGATCTGTCATGGTCTTTACACTCAGAGGTATCATATTAGCTATACTAATCAACTAAGAGGAACTATTAGATTGAATAATAACATATATATATGTGTATATAAGAGTAATACTAAAAACACATCTCTATGTACAAAAATTGGAATACTATGCATATACAATCATCCAAAATAACAATACCCTCCTAGTGTCAGTCAAGCACAACCAAACAGTTACCAAAGACAGTAACTCTGACACTAGGAAAAAACTTCACATCTCGCAACGGTCACAACAACTAGCTCCAACCTAACCCTGACCTGCTCCCATACACAGTATGATCATCGCAGTCCATCCACATGGAAACAGAAGGGTAAATTAGAGTTTAATAAACAATCATGTAAGCATAAGAATAAATATCTATGCTACACCATCATCAAATCACCAACCATTCTCATTGAGTCACATCATACACTCTATCATATACTAATCATCTAGTAAATACAACTCATGACATATATCAATGCATATCAACCATCTAATGCGTCGTCACACATTCACCTAAGAGATCTTTGTAAAAACATAGCAATATAAGTGACATCTCATCCTAACGAAATCACCCCTGACTAATTTTATACCTGAAGCGCCGTACTGGGTCAATAGAAAACCGGGATATCAAATCCCCCTAGATGTTTACTCGGATAGTGTCACTTACACACTTGGAAGTTCGGTTCCACTGTTTGGAATAATACAATTGGGTACAAGCATATCACGACCTTAGCAAGCATTACCAAGTCACTTATAGATTTCGCCCATCGCCTATTCGCTAGGAACCACGCAACCTTCCCCAATACTTGGTTAAGGGAATAATCCTCGACCTCATACCCCATTCCAACACTAGCTAAGAACTTAGAGGAAACTCACCCAAACTAGTGGCATCCACACCTAACGTAGTCATCCCTGCGGCTAGCACAACCAAGTCAGAGACTTCCAAGGGCATCCACACTCGACGCAACCAACCATACCCTCGGCGCCATATTAGTAAAATTCCATACAAGTCACTATTTGATATTGCGCCCAGCGTGACCTTCTTCACGCCTGACATCATTCATCTAGAGGCCCCCATTTCAAATCACGCCCAACGAGACTAACCTCGCGCCCATTGTGATTTTGAAATGGTCACCCCTAGATGAATGCTCGCCTGGTGCCATGAAGGTACGCTTTTCATGAATTCAAAAACCAGCATACCAAGTTCAAAAATTTCTAGCAACACTTGCAATTTCAGATAAACCAACAACATGAAATTCAACAACCAGACTCTATAGAATCCAAAAACATCCTCAGATCCTCATGCACTCATCTGGTGCATCAAAATCACCCAAAAACTAGCTAATGTCGTGGTAGACCTAAACCCAACGGAGGATTGTAGTATTCGGAGGATAGTCAGTAGGCTAATCCCATAGGTGGCTTAGTTAAACTAGCTAATGTCGTGGTAGACCTAAACCCAGCGGTCCTATCCTGACATAGTACTATACTTCCTTGTTTAAGTGGAAAAGTCTGAGAAACCGTTATTGTGTTGTGGATTGTTATCCAAATTTGTTGTTTACCTAGCAAACCCAAAAAGATTATGTTTTGCCGGTTCGGTAGAACCTAGCCACTTAGACTACTCACCCTGTGTTGTCGGAGATCTTTGAGTTAAAATGTGTGACGACGCATATGTGTTGATGTGTTGATACAATGTTGATTCATGTTGTGTTGTTGAAGTGATGTTAAGATGTGTAGTTCATGTGTTGTTTGTTGTTGGTGTTGAATGAGAAAATGATTTTATGTGTTGATGTGTTGCATAATTAATTATATGAGTTGTTTATTTTACCTAGCTTACCCTTGCATGTTTCCATATGGTTTGGACTGCGATGATCATACGTGGTATGGAAGCAGGGCAAGGATAGTCTGGAGAATAGCAATGGAGCCACAGGTGGTGCTTGGAGTTGGATTTTGTTATTTTTGTAGACTACCGGTTGTTGCCAGATACTTATATATATATATATATATATATATATATATATATATATATATATATATATATTTGTATATGGTTGCTGGGCAAGTAACGTAGTTGTACATATTCATCAGATGTAGATGTGTATATTATATATTGTTGTTTTAGTATATGTATATGCGTAGTTAGTTGTGTGTTGTGTAGTGTGACGGCTATGGCGGGTCGTTACATTATATGAATGAGTTGATAGTTGAATTATTGTGGTAAAAACTATGTGATTGTGTTGTGATGATGAGTTGTTGATCACTAGGACTAGAGGAGAAGTTTTCGAAGTTGCTCATCCCATTGTGCGGATTGAGATAATTGTGGTACTCTAAGAGCCCAATTTGTTGAAAAGCCCTCCTTGGTAAGTTGTCCCTTGGAGTGGATGATGTGTTGTTCTCCTCTAGGACTTAGTCGGTCCCGTGTGTGGGCAAGGTCGAGGCACACGTGTATGAAGCGACCACGGTATAGGGGCTAGGCCGAGCTATACCGATTACAAGCGGCCAATTTGAGTAAATTACGATGTGTTGAAAATGTTGTTGCTATTATGATGAGTTGCCTAGTAGTTTGCTTTAAGGTGTTCATACTGTGTTGATTAGTGTTGATGTGTTGAATTAAGTTGAAATGATGTTAAGATGTGTAGTATATGTGTTGTTTATCATTTGTGTTGGATGTGAAGATCATTATATAGTTGTTGTGTTGAATATTTAATTCTTATGGGTTGGTTATTTTTTCTAGCTTACCTTTGCATGTTTTCATATGGTTTGGACTGCAATGATCATATGATGTATGGGAGCAGGACAGGGATAGGCTTAGAAATAGCTCCTAGAGGCCATAAGAGGTGCTTGGAGTTGATGTTTTCTTTTGTAGGCTACCTTATAGTAGCATATTTTGTTGTATATAGCTAGGTGTTATTAGTTGCTTGCTTGGCATCCTGTGTTGTAAATATATTTATTATACTATTTTATTATATATTCTAGTAATATGTAGTATTGTTTCGTAGTATAACAACCATCACAGTTCGTTAAATATCCAATCCCAGGAATTATTGATATGGGATACTCTTTCTTCTGAATTGAAAACTCTTATTTTAAAAGATTCTTTAAGTTTAATATTCTTTTGTAAGCCTTTCCGATGAATCCAAAGAAAAAGGTATAAACACCTTATGTGATTTCCACTTTGAGCCAACAAAAGCATACAACTTTAGTACCTTTGCAGCACACCATCCTCCATAAATTTAACAAATAAATAGTGGGACCCACTTTGAACATCCATTCATTTTTCGACTAAGTGTGTATCCAAATATCCATCTCCAATACATCATTTTTATCTCATCTAATCATGCATTTTCCTTCCCTTCTGCGGGCTATTCATACACTATTAATGGAAAATTAAATAATACTTTAGATAAGTTAATAATTTATCCAAAATTAGTTAATAATATAACTTTTTTGTGCAAATTTAGCTATGTTTTGTTTTGTGAAAGTTTAAATGCGAGACTTCGAAGCTCCACCAGATAGTTTTTACGTCTTTTATCGATGTTTGAAATGCAAAGATAGAGGAATGTACGTAAAGAAATTCAAACAAGACACATTAAAGATAGTGCAAAATCACTAATGATGTATTTAGATTAGAAATTTTACAAATTTAAGAAATTTAAAATTTTTGATATTTGAATTATTTTAATTTCAATTTCTATCATTCTTAAAATATTTTGTTTGGATGAGTGAATTTAATTTTTTTAAAATTTTAAATTGTTAATTTGGATACGATAATTTGATTCTATTATGGTAAAATTAATTTTAAAAATATATTAATATGTTGAGATTTTTAAATAAAATTTTATAAAAATAAATATTAGCCAATTTTTAAATATTTAATAATTTTAAAAATTAATATTGGATAATTTTTAATAGTTTTTAAAGTATTTTTGAATATTCA
Organism: Cajanus cajan; assembly: GCF_000230855.2. Lineage (NCBI taxonomy): Eukaryota > Viridiplantae > Streptophyta > Magnoliopsida > Fabales > Fabaceae > Cajanus > Cajanus cajan. The sequence continues at coordinate 38,480,318 of NC_138517.1, read as the reverse complement.
ATAATTAAAAATATGAAGAGATAAGATAAAATATATAAGTGAAATAAGGAAAAAAATATGAAAAATTTCAAATTCTTACTTTTTTTAGAGGATTTGAAATTCTATTATTTCAAGAAATTTCACAAATGCTTGAATTTCAAATTCTTTGTAAATTTTCCATCCAAACAAAGTACTTCACCTCAAAGAATTTGAAATTCTTCAAACAAATGAATTATTTCATTTAAATTTTCCATGCAAACACACTCTAAGTATTTGTAGTATTAATCAATTTCTTCATATTTAAACTTTTTAATTTATATAAAAAAAAATTAACAACATTCAACTATATGTCACATCATTGCAATAAAAAGAGGTCATGAAAATATTTTAAAAATGTTGCCTAATACATATATAAATGTTATTAAAATGTTGCCCAATATATATATATATATATATATATATATATATATATATATATATATAATATTATTAATTAGTGGTAAGGTCCGTGCAAAGCATGGATATTAATTACATTTATATTTTAAAATTTTAAATATATTTATAATTATATATTAAATAAATTATTTAAATATCTAATAAATTTTAATTGTTGTATTATATATCAATAATATAATTAAAGAGTTCTTTATTTACTATAGTTTAATGTACATTATCTTTTTTAAAAATAAACTTTTCAATACATTAGAGGTATGTGGTTGAAAAAAAGTATTACAACTGAACATTTCTTCTCATTCATGGGAATTTACTGTATTTTAATGTTTTAAAAATTAATTTAAAATATTTGATAAAGAGGCCAAATATAATTATTATAATTGAAGATTTCCTTTCAATTATTGTAATTTATTGTTCATTGTCACTTTTAAAATTTTTCAATATATCAATTAGGGAGTGATGAAAATAAATATTATAATTGGGAAATCTTCTCTCATTTATTTTTTTTAGAAGAAAAAGAATTTATTTTATTTATTACAATATCATAAATATATGTTGCAATAGGCTCGACTAAATAATTGTTAACATAAAAGCTAAATGTCTTAACTAAAGAATGAGTTAGTTTGCTTACCTTATGACATAACTCACCATCGAATTTAAAATAAAAATTAAAAAATCACTACATTTTTCTAAAATAAAATGAATTCAAAGTATAACTTGTACAAATATAAGGTTAATTATAATAATAATTACATAACTTAATGACAATTATATTAATAAAATTATCAAGTATAATTTTTAAATTAATAATATAATTTTAATATTAAGATTACATCATTAACATTAATTTCCTACCAAATTTGTTATTATCAAACTACATAACATATACTTGTGTAATTGTAATCGAATCTTATAATATAAGTTGATTTTTTTTAGTGAAAAGTAAGTTAAATCTTAAATACCTAAAGTAGAAATTAGTTATTTGTTAAGTAAATCTAGTTCATACTAACACTATCAATAAGAATAAATAATAATTAAAATTTAAAAGTACTATACAAGTCAAACTATAATAATGATAAAATAATTTAATGTACTATAAAAAAACACAAATAATATAGTTAGATGATAAAAATAAATTTTTGATTAATATAATAATTATTATTATAATATTAAACTAAATCATATATTTATTTATCTTACAATATAGTAAAATAATTTTTAAAGGATTCAAAAAATATATATAAAAAAAATTATAACTAGTAATATAAAATTAAGATATATTTTAAAGTTTTATATTATAATTTGTGACTTGAATTATAATGCACATTTTAAGTGTGATGGTGTATCATATAATATTCATGAATTTATTCAATTTAAATCTTGATAAATTAATTTTATATGAAAATAAGGTACGAAGTATTAAGGGAGAAGAATTATTGAAAGGTAGAATAAAAATTGTAACGACCTGTTATGTCCGTTACACTACGCAACACACAACTAATTACGCATATACATATACTGAAACAGTAATATAATATAAGCATATCTACATCTCATGAATATGTACAACTATGTTGTTTGTCCAACAACTATATACAAACATATATATAAAAGTATCTACCAACAACCATTAGTCTACAAAATAAAAATCCAACTCCAAGCACCTCCTGCGGCCTCTAGCAGCTATCTCTCAGCCTATCATTGCCTTGCTCCCATACATCGTATGATTATCGCAGTCCAAATCACATGGAAACATGTAAGGGTAAGCTAGAAATAATAAACAACTCATAATAATTAAATATGCAACACAACAACTATATAATCATCTTCACGTCCAACACAAAGGACAAATAACACATATACTACACATCTTAAGATCATTTCAACTTAATTCAACACATCAACACTAATCAACACAGTATGAACACCTCAATGCAAACTATTAGACAACTCATCATAATAGCAACAACATTTTCAACACATCGTACTTTACTCAAATTGGCCGCTTGTAATCGGTATAGCTCGGCCTGGCCCCTATACAGTGGTCGCTTCATACACGTGTGCCTCGACCTTGCCCACACACGGGACCGACTAAGTCATAGAGGAGAACAACATATCATCCACTCCAAGGGACAACTTTCTAAGGAGGGTTTTTCAACAAATTTGGCTCTTAGAACACCACAACTATCTCAATCCGCACAATGGGATGAGCAACTTCGAAAATTTCTCCTCTAGTCCTAGTGATCAACAACTCATCATCATAGCACAATCACATAGTTTTTAACACAATAATTCAACTATCAGCTCATTCATATAACATTATATGCAACTTGAATGCAAAAACACATGCAACATCAACTAATGCGTCATCACGCATATACAACTAGGAGATCTCCTAACAGCATGAGCATTCTAAGTGATTTCCACCCTACCAAACCAACCCAATCGTTTTCACGCCCAAAGCGCCAGCTCGATCACAACAAAATGAGATACCAATCCCTCCTCTGGTTTCTTGGGTCTCATCACTTACACTAGAAAAGTCCGGTTCCACCGTCAAGAGTAAACATATTAATTAGGCTTACCACGACCTTGGCATGCATTACCAAGTCACATATGGAATTCACCCACTGATTATCTTCAAGGAACCACACAACCTTTCCAGGTACTTGGTTAAAGGTTGTAGCCCTCGACCGTCTACCTTACTCAACCACTAACTAAGGATTTGGAGGAGATTCAATAAACCTCAAAACCTACTCCAAGAGATATACCTACTCAAGAAGGGTTTTCCAAACAGTGGCTTACCTGAGCACCACTCCAAGATACCCTGATAGACCATGGGCCAAGGGCCTAGTGACCAGAGCTATGGCTAGGAGGATACAGGAAGAGCTGGATCTTGAGAAGACTAATGGGCTTGTTAGGCCCAAGATAATCTTCACTTGGAATGCTCTATCATGAAGAGAAGGCCTTAGTTCTACTTGTTTATATTGTACAGTTTATACATAGTCTTGTGTATAGGTTATTTTTGCCTTTGTATTTGTGAGGCACTTTACTAGCTTTTTCTAGTGTTTGTATATTGATTTTGAGGTAGGTTACTTGGAGAGTTTAACTCCATTTAACCTCCCTAGTTGACACACTCATTCTTTATTTTTTCAGTAGGGAAAAGGGGGTGACATTTAGCAAAGCTTGGGGTGTGACAATTAATTGGGCCAGAACTGGGCCTAGGCAAAATTTTACATATTGGACTCATTTTGCTCCTAATTTTTCATAGATTTGATTTAGCTAGGTCTCATCATCATATGATGAACCTAACTAAACCAAATCAAACATTTTTGAATTAATTCAAGGAGCAAATATGAACCAAGGCCGCCTAGCTCTCCTACTTGTTCTTTGGCCGAAATTCACTTGTTACTCTTCAAGGTTTGAAGCTTGCCTTGCAAGCTTCTAAACCTTGGAAGGTTAAGGCAACCTTACCATGGTTCTTAAGTAAACCATGGTCAAGGATGGCTTCTCCTACAAGCTTCCTAAACCGTGGGGGTTAAAGCTTACCCTACCATGGTTCCTAGTGAACCATGGTTTAGGATAGCTTCTCCTACAAGCTACCTTTCCCTATAAATTCCTAAACACTACATTTGTAATCACTTTTGAACATAAATGAGATTAAATCTTCAGATTTCTCTCAACTCAAGAGTCCCTAAACCGTAGAGAACTTCCACTCTAGGTTTCTCTCAAAGTTTATTCAAACTTTGTCTTGGTTCCTCAAGCTTCTACAACAAGCTAAGGAGAACCAAATCATCTTCAAAGACTTCTACTCCATTGGAGCTTTCTTCAAGGAGTTTCGGATCTCTTTCAAGGTCAACTCAAGAGCATTTTCGGTCCTAAGCATGGAGAGCTTGAAGGAACTTCAATCTCCTCCAAGTAGCTCCATCATTTTTGGTATCTAGAGCCTAGTGCTCTTGAGGTTTTTTGTTCTAACTTTTCCTACTTGAATCCGTGTTGTTTCTTCCTTGTCTATGTCTAAATCTATGTTTGCTGCAAGGATATAGTTCTAATATGATTTTTGATGGATCCTATATGTCATATATGAAGTGATTGATTCTTGTTTACTTGTTCCTATTCTTCTTGAATCAATTGTTGTTGTGCGCCTAGGTTCTTGTACTTGTGCATTTTATTTTTCTTGAGTCTATCCATTCTATAACATGTGTCCGTGATTGGACAACATTCATATTGCATAGATTTTGTTTTTGAATCACTTGTTTTGTCTTAGAATGTCATGTGTAGTCCTTTTACATGTTGAAAATTCCTAGACTAGCTTGTTTGACCTAATTTTGTTTTGTGTTTGTTGAGTCCGATTTTTGTTAGTCTTTTCCTTATTAAATCTGAACCTACCTAAATGTGCTTTTGATTTACATGTTTGAGTTCCTAATTTGCTATTAGTTCTAGCAAATTTCTTAGAGTTAGGTTTCCTTTATGTCATATTAAAAGTTTTGTCAAGAAAAGTTCATAAACACTCTCCTATTAGGTTCCTTTGTGATTTGTTGTGTGGCTGAAACTTATTGAAATTTTTTGAGCTATAAAACAGAGGCAAAACAGAGGTGTATGTGTCCTAATTGCATGAGAAAAACAAAGAAACAAAGTGCTTAAAATTTGACCTAAAAAAAATACTACAAAATAGTGAAGCACTAGTGAAAAACCTACTTGTGAACACCTCTTGTTTTGTGTGAATTTTTTCTGCAGTTTTTCTATATTGAAACCGAGACTTATAAGTGATAAAAAGGCATTAAAAACTCCTGAACATCAAAAGAAAAATAAGTGAAAAATATTTTGCTAAAAAGAAAAGAAAGAAAAAGCAAAAGAAAAAGCCAAATAGGAGTGAAAACTTGTTTGTATTGCTCTCGGTTTTGGTATATTTTTTTTTACATGTACTTCTTTGTGACCAGCCACATTATTGAGTCTTATTTTGTTTTCTAATCTTAGCTTTTGATTTGGTAATCCATTCTAGTACCATTCCTAGGTTAATCCTTGTGTGCTAGCCTTCAAAATTTGCCTTAATTTTTGCTTGTCAATTTTGTGGAACTCTTTCTAGTTTTGTCTCATTTCTCTTCTACCAATTGGTGTAGCTTTCCTAAATTGTTCATTTTCAGTTTTAGCACTAATATTCAGTCTTGAAGGTGGTTGAGTGCTTCTTGAAAGGTGTAGGAGGCCAAGGCAAAGGACATCCACTTGAAGGCTTTAGTGGTTGCTTAGGGAGTTTGTTCTCTCTTGGTGGCTAGGCTCTTGGAAACACCTAGAAGTGACTAACATCAAAGTTGCTTCTAAAGAGAGGAGTGAAACACCTTGTGAGGCTGCAGTTGGTGGCTGATTTGGAGCAACAAGAAACTAAACCAATTGTGAAAATTTTTGTGAAAATTTAGAACTAAATTTAGTGACGGAAATTTTGGTTTCTAAAACCTAGTTTTTCATTACAAAATCCGTCTCTAAATTTGTTCTAAATTAGTGGCTAATTTGTTTTCCTTGAAATTAGGTGCAGCCACTAAATTCATTTGAGAGTGAATTTACATTTCATTTGGAGTGTAAATTTACATTTCATTTGAAGCAAATTTGAATTTCATTTACCTTGTAATTTTTATTTTCTAAATTTTTTGTACAAGGCCTTTATTAAGGAGTGTCTTGGAGTGCCTTTGGTGTATCTCCATCTCTTCTTAAGAACTTTTATAGTAATCACGTGTAGTACTTGTGAGAGTGGTCCTTGAAGGTCTTTGGTGCCTTTCAAGCTCTCACTTAGGTTTAATTGCTTTCAACGTCTAGTTTAAGTTTTCAAGCAATTTATGTTTTAAGCAATTTATGTTTTCAGTCATTTAAGTTTTCAAGCAATTTATGTTTTCATGCTCTTTATGTTTTCAAGCATTTTATAAATTGTACACATAGGCACTTGCTTGTTATTTTCTTTAGAAAAGTTCTTTGTGAAAATTGTTTTGTGCAAGACAAAAGTACAAGGGGGTTTAGAGATTTTTACTTGAAGAGGCTTGGTTATTAAGTGGCTCTTTAGTAGCTCACCTCCCTCCAAAGTTCAATTTGTACTCTTAGACCTCTAAGTGCCAAGTCTAAAGCACTCCAAAACCTTATTTTCATAAAAACTATTTTTGTGTGAAAAATATCTCTTGAATTAAAATGTCTCAAGATTCCTCCCATAGTGAAAGTGATGGCTCTCCAAAAAGTCTTTCTTACATTACTAAAGAGCTCAAATCACTTAAACTATGGAAAAAGCAAGAGTCCATTCAAAGAGAGAAGGAAAGAATTGAAAGAGAAGGACAACTTGCTTATCTTGAGGAAGAGTTGAGAATTTTAAGACAAGAGGAGGAAAAATTGAAAGAAGATATGAAGAAACATAGGAAAAAGAGTAGGAGCTCACATTCCCAATACACATCCCCTAATGAAAGCATGAATCAAGGGGATCACTACCAACATACTCCTAGGAGAATTACTAGGCCAAGGGAAGTCAAGGTTGACCTCCCACAATTCTTTGGCAAAGATGATGTGGAGTCTTATTTAGATTGGGAAATGAAAGTTGAGCAACTCTTTGTTTGCCATAGGGTAAGTGAAGAGAGGAAAGTACCTTTGGCTGCCCTTAGCTTCCAAGGGCATGCCATGTATTGGTGGACAGCCCTAGAGAGAGAGAGACGCCTCCACAATGATCCTCCAATTCAATACTGGAATGATCTTAAAAGTGCAATGAGGAGGAGGCACATTCCTACCTACTATGGGAGGGAGCTTATGAATAAGCTCCAAAGGCTCCAACAAAGAGACATGTCTGTAGAACAGTACAGGCAACAAATGGAGCTATTAATGATGAGGGCTTGTATTAGGGAAGAGGAAGCTACTACTGTAGCTAGATTTTTGAGTGGTCTTAATTTAGAAATAAGAGACCAAGTGGAGCTACTACCCTACAGGGACCTAAATGACTTGGTCCAACTTTGTGTAAGGGTAGAACAACAAAGAATGAGAAAATCTTACAAAAATAGCTCCAACTCTTCATTTCTAAAGAAAGATTCCAAGAAGGAGGGAAAAACTTTTGAAAAGAAGAAATCTTTTGAACCCTCCAAAAATCTAGCCACAGAAAAAGATAAGGGAAAGGGAAAGGACACTACACACACTAGTTCTAGGACTAGTGATATTAAGTGCTTTAAATGTTTAGGGAGAGGCCACATTGCCTCCCAATGCCCCACAAAGAAGGTAATGATCATGAGGGGGCATGACATTTATAGTAGCCAAGATGAGGCTACTACTTCCTCTAGTAATAGTGAGGAAGAAGCAAGTGATCAAGAGAAAGGTGTAGAGTCTACTTTTCCTTATGAAGGGGAGCTCTTAATGATTAGGAGACTCCTCAACAACCAACCTAGTGATACTCTATCACAAAGAGAGAACATATTTCATACTAGATGCAAAGTTTCAAACAGTGCATGTTCTCTCATTGTTGATAGTGGCTCATGGTGTAATTGTTGTAGCACTAGGCTGGTTGAGAAGTTGGGTTTAACTACTAATTCCCATCCTAAACCTTATCAACTCCATTGGATTAATGAGGATGGTGATTTAGCAGTTGACCAACAAGTAAAGGTCAAAATTTCCATTGGGAACTATGAAGATGAGGTGCTATGTGATGTAGTACCAATGGAAGCTTGTCACATCTTATTAGGAAGGCCATGGCAATTTGATAAGAAAACCATGCACAATGGCCTTACTAACGAGATTACCTTTACACATAAGGAAAGAAAATTTGTGCTTCATCCTCTTTCTCCTCAACAGGTGGCTGAGGATCAAGCACAAATGAAACTCAAAAGAGATAGTGAAAAGAGATTTATAAAAAAAGAAGAAAAGAGAGAGAAAAAAAAGTCTGTGAAACTTAAGGATAGAGAGGAATCTAGGGAGAAAGGAGTTCCCTCCCTAGATAGTCAAGAGAATAAAATTTCCAAACAAACCCTCTTGATTCAACAACCCTCTTATTTCCTTCTCTGTAAAGGAACTCTTTCTTGCACTGCCACATCTAGTGGACATGAGACTTTACCTAAGGGGATAAAAACACTTTTAAAGGAATTTGATGATTTATTTCCTCTTGAGGGTCCAATGGGCCTTCCTCCTTCTAGAGGAATAGAACATCAAATTGATTTGGTGCCTGGAGCTAGCCTACCTAATAGGCCTGCCTACAGGACCAACCCCCAAGAAACTAAAGAAATTGAGTCTCAGGTCCAAGATTTGTTGGAGAAGGGCTGGGTTCGAAAGAGCTTAAGTCCTTGTGCTGTTCCAGTGTTGTTGGTTCCAAAAAAAGATGGCAAGTGGAGAATGTGTTGTGATAGTAGAGCCATCAACAACATCACTGTGAAATATAGACACCCCATCCCTAGGCTTGATGACATGTTAGATGAGCTTCATGGAGCCATCATATTTTCTAAAGTTGATCTTAAAAGCGGATACAATCAAATTAGAATCAAAGAAGGAGATGAATGGAAAACCGCTTTCAAGACCAAGTTTGGATTATATGAGTGGTTAGTGATGCCCTTTGGGCTCACCAATGCTCCTAGTACATTCATGCGTCTCATGAATCATGTCCTTAGGGATTGTATAGGTAGATTTGTTGTAGTTTATTTTGATGACATCCTCATATATAGTCGGAGCCTAAGTGATCACATAGGACACTTAAGGCAAGTTTTTGATATTCTTAGAAAAAATCAACTTTTTGGAAATTTAGAAAAATGTACCTTTTGTGTAGATAGTGTAGTTTTTCTAGGATTTATAATTAGCAAAAAAGGGGTTCATGTGGACCCCGAGAAAATCAAGGCCATCCAAGAATGGCCCACTCCTAAAAGTGTTGGAGATATTAGGAGCTTCCATGGTTTGGCAAGCTTCTATAGGAGGTTTGTTCCTAATTTCTCCACACTTGCCTCCCCATTAAATGATTTAGTCAAGAAAAATGTGGAATTTAAATGGGGAGAGAAACAAGAAAATGCCTTCATAACTTTAAAGCATAAGCTTACTCATGCACCACTTCTAGCTCTACCAGATTTTTCAAAAACTTTTGAGTTAGAATGTGATGCTTCTGGAGTTGGCATAGGTGCGGTTTTGTTACAGGGTGGGCACCCTATTGCATATTTCAGTGAAAAACTCAAGGGTGCCTCTCTTAACTACCCTACCTATGACAAGGAGCTTTATGCTTTGGTTAGGGCCCTTCAAACTTGGGAACACTACCTTATTCCCAAAGAATTTGTCATTCATAGTGACCATGAGTCACTTAAATATTTGAGGGGCCAAGGCAAGCTAAACAAAAGGCATGCTAAGTGGGTAGAGTTCTTAGAACAATTTCCATATGTGATTAAATACAAGAAAGGGAAAAATAATGTTGTGGCTGATGCCCTTTCTAGGAGACACACTTTGTTAATCTCCCTTGGATCTCAAATCTTGGGATTTAATCACATTAAGGAATTGTATACTAATGATCTCGAATTCGAAGAAAATTATACCCAATGCTTAGCAAAGCCTCAAGGAGGTTTCTATATTTCTGAGGGGTACTTATATAAAGAGGGAAGAATTTGTATACCCCAAGGATCTATAAGAAAACTCCTTGTTCAAGAAAGTCATGAGGGTGGTCTCATGGGGCACTTTGGAGTTGAAAAGACTCTAAGTTTTCTAAAAGAAAAATTCTTTTGGCCCCATATGAGAAGGGATGTTGAGAGGTTTTGCTCTAGATGTATAGCTTGTTTACAAGCAAAGTCTAAAGTAATGCCTCATGACATCTATACACCCTTGCCTGTTGCTAACTCTCCATGGGTTGATATCAGTATGGATTTTATTTTGGGCTTGCCCAAGACCCAGAGAGGCATGGATTCTATTTTTGTGGTAGTGGACAGATTTAGTAAAATGGCCCACTTTATACCCTGCCACAAAATAGATGATGCAAGCAACATAGCAAGACTCTTCTTCAAGGAAGTGGTTAGACTTCATGGTCTACCCAAAACTATTGTCTCAGATAGGGATACTAAGTTCCTTAGTCATTTCTGGAAAACTCTTTGGAGTAGGCTAGGAACTAAATTACTTTTCTCTACTACTTGTCACCCACAAACTGATGGGCAAACGGAAGTAGTTAATAGATCCCTATCTACAATGTTAAGGGCAGTCCTTAAGGGTAACCATAAATCTTGGGATGAGTACTTGCCCCACATTGAATTTGCTTACAACAGGGTAGTCCATAAGACTACCAAAATTTCACCTTTTGAGGTTGTATATGGTTTTAACCCTCTTACTCCTTTAGACCTAATACCCCTACCAGATTCTTCTCATTATTTTCATAAAGAAGGGGTATCGAGGGCTGAATTTGTTAAGAAATTGCATGAGAAGGTTAAAACTCAAATACAACAACAAAATGAGAGAACTGCTTTAGATAGAAGCAAGGGAAAGAAAGCCCTCATTTTTGTGGAAGGGGATTGGGTTTGGCTTCACTTGAGAAAGGAAAGGTTTCCTTCTCAAAGAAAGTCAAAACTCAACCCAAGAGGAGATGGTCCCTTCCAAGTCCTCCAAAGAATTAATGATAATGCTTACAGGTTAGATCTTCCTAGTGATTATGGAGTAAGTAACACTTTTAATATAAGTGATCTTATTCCCTTTGCAGGTTATGATGAGGAAGAAGAACCTACAGATTTGAGGACAAATCCTTCTCAAGAAGGAGGGGATGATAGACCATGGGCCAAGGGCCCAGTGACCAGAGCTATGGCTAGGAGGATACAGGAAGAGCTGGATCTTGAGAAGACTAATGGGCTTGTTAGGCCCAAGATAATCTTCACTTGGAATGCTCTATCATGAAGAGAAGGCCTTAGTTCTACTTGTTTATATTGTACAGTTTATACATAGTCTTGTGTATAGGTTATTTTTGCCTTTGTATTTGTGAGGCACTTTACTAGCTTTTTCTAGTGTTTGTATATTGATTTTGAGGTAGGTTACTTGGAGAGTTTAACTCCATTTAACCTCCCTAGTTGACACACTCATTCTTTATTTTTTCAGTAGGGAAAAGGGGGTGACATTTAGCAAAGCTTGGGGTGTGACAAGTAATTGGGCCAGAACTGGGCCTAGGCAAAATTTTACATATTGGACTCATTTTGCTCCTAATTTTTCATAGATTTGATTTAGCTAGGTCTCATCATCATATGATGAACCTAACTAAACCAAATCAAACATTTTTGAATTAATTCAAGGAGCAAATATGAACCAAGGCCGCCTAGCTCTCCTACTTGTTCTTTGGCCGAAATTCACTTGTTACTCTTCAAGGTTTGAAGCTTGCCTTGCAAGCTTCTAAACCTTGGAAGGTTAAGGCAACCTTACTATGGTTCTTAAGTAAACCATGGTCAAGGATGGCTTCTCCTACAAGCTTCCTAAACCGTGGGGGTTAAAGCTTACCCTACCATGGTTCCTAGTGAACCATGGTTTAGGATAGCTTCTCCTACAAGCTACCTTTCCCTATAAATTCCTAAACACTACATTTGTAATCACTTTTGAACATAAATGAGATTAAATCTTCAGATTTCTCTCAACTCAAGAGTCCCTAAACCGTAGAGAACTTCCACTCTAGGTTTCTCTCAAAGTTTATTCAAACTTTGTCTTGGTTCCTCAAGCTTCTACAACAAGCTAAGGAGAACTGAATCATCTTCAAAGACTTCTACTCCATTGGAGCTTTCTTCAAGGAGTTTCGGATCTCTTTCAAGGTCAACTCAAGAGCATTTTCGGTCCTAAGCATGGAGAGCTTGAAGGAACTTCAATCTCCTCCAAGTAGCTCCATCATACCCTATGCGGGATCTTCAATTTTCAAAATATTTTTCTCTCCTTAAATCCTAAGTTAGCCATCATGCTATAATGTCACACTGCATTCTTAGCATCCACACCTCATCAAACATCTACTATATACATTACATTCAATCAATGCATATAGATATCATCAACATCAATCATATACAGCATACCAATGCTTAACATCTCAACTAATAACAGCATACTAATGCTTAACATCTCAACCAATAACAACATACCAATGCTTAACATATCAACCAAGAATAACATACCAATGTTCTCACCATTTCAAATACACAAGGACAACATTCCAATGCTTATTATAATTTCAAGTACACAAAGATAACATATCAATGTTCATTCTCATCATCCTATAATGCACAACATGCAATAGACACAAACATTATATTCATGTTCACCAATTTCACCAATCATACAACTTGTACCACATGCAATTTATCAAAATCACATATTTCTACACTAACAACCTTCACCTAAAACAACCCATAGGGTGTTCTACTACTAAAATCATTCTCATCCCTGTCTCATATGAAAGATAAAAGAATTTCCTGCAACTCTTATGGAGACACCCAGTCCTAATTCCATCATCTACCTTTTTAAAAATTTTAAAAACCGCAACCATTCTCCTAAATGCTGACAGCTTGACCTTTGCTCACTAAAAAGGTCATAACTAGAGTTCTAGACCACCTTTTTGAGTGATTTCAGCGCCATTGAAAAGCTAACATCCAAGGCTACAAATTTCACGAAGATCTCAAGAGAAAATTCGGCCATCTACTCTCACCGCTGTAGCGCTCAAATCAGAGCTTTAGCGCTAGATTTCTGCCAGCTCAATTTCCTTTCCACGGCCATGGCTGTGAATCCACAACCATGGCTGCAAGTTTTTGCCACTCCATTTTCCCCCCAGCCATGGCTGCAAGTCTCTGCCACCACATATTTCTCCCCCACGGCCATGGCTGTGAGTTTCACCCACTTCATTTTTCCTCCACGACCATGATTGTGAATCCACGGCCATGGCTGTGATCAGTCTCAGAATTTCAGAAAATCGATGGGTTTCACCTTCAATTTTCTCCTTCTCTTCACCAATCTTCCCTCTAAACATGATCTACGCTCAAAATCTCTACCTAATTTGTTCATACAGCCCAGAAAACACCAAAAAATCAACATGCATGCAGCCAAAGCTCAAGGAAAATGATCAATGTTCAACCTTCTATCAAGAAACCAAAACCCCAATGTTCAACATGAAAATCACTTCGGATTCATCCCCCTATTTACAATTTTTCAAAATCAAGTAGGCATGGCAACGGGGCGGGTTTTACATTCCCCGCCCTCGCCCCCGCTCCTTTTTTTTTTCTTCTTTTTTTTTTTTCCTTTTAAATAAATATGAACAATTTTAAAAAAATAAAAGAAAATAAAAATAATATAAATTTTTACATATAAATATTTCTAATTTTGGTTTATATGTATATATAAAGAATTTTTTAATTATATTATTAAGCGGGGCGGGGGCGGGGTGGGTATTAACATCTCCGTCCCTGCCCCGCCCCCGATTTTATCAATCGGGGAAAACCCGAACCCGAACCCGAACCCGATAAACACGAGTTTTCCCCGTCCAAATCGGGGTGGGTTCGGGCGGGTACCCACGAGGACGGGTTAGATTGCCATGCCTAGAATCAAGTCTCAATTTATTCAACAACCTAACATGCAAATAAAAATCTCAAATTTTCCAGCTTCCCTTTCCTCAATCTTAAGCTCCCCGAAGAAGAAGAAGAGAAGAATGAAGAAGAAGAGGATGAAAATGCTTCGGGAGGAGGATCTAACAACCTTGTTGCTTCCTTGTTTCTCACCAGCTCAAACTTTTAGATCAACCACCACATCATGGCTCAGCCAAGAAAGGGAACGAGAAGAAAAGAAAAATGAGAGGGGAAAAAGGAAAATGAGAGAAGGGGGAGAAGTTATGGGTCTCATAAAAATAAACTCTTGCTTTTATAAACTTAAGTTAATAATTTTCCACTTTTATTTGGACAATTACAAATAAATAATATACTTACAATTATTGGTTAACTTTTATGTGTAAAATTAATTATACTTAAAATTCATTTGTTAAACTAATACTTACATTTAAGTTAAATTTTTAGTTTTGTCTTAAAGTTTTGTTAGATAAACATTGCTATTAAATTAAAAGATAGTATTTGCTAAAATATTAAGTATAGTATAGTCTCTTTTAAAAATTGAAAGATAATATGAAGATGAAAATAATATATATATATATATATATATATATATATATGAAAAACACTAAGTATATGTGAATTGGTCTTTAGGCATTGTATCTTCCTGACATTTTTCACAATCCTCACAATATTCATACTATTGACTCAATTCAGTCACTATACTTAACTGATATCTTCGCATATATCTATCAAATACATGTACAAAAAAGAAACAATGGAGTAAAAATTTAATAATCTAGACTTATATATTACTAATCTAGACTTATATATATATATATATATATATATATTTTGAGAATAAAGATAGTTATCCTAAAATACACAATAATTTGTGGGAGAAATTAGAATTAATTTATTTTATTGCATGCATTTACAGTGTTAAAATACCAATTTCCCCCGCTCAATGCATGACTACTGGTTGCAACTAAACTATATTGTCACTATACGAATCAATCAATGTTGTGTTAGTGTCTATTGTAATAAAGAAATTTCTGATTTTATTTTTTTAACAACTAAAGAGATAATGTTAAAAAAAAATCATTGAGCACAAGATGTATCAAAAAGTCGTAAAAAATAATAAATAAAATTTTTCTATCTGTGTACTCTCAACACATTGTCCAAATCACACCAATCACATCTCTTTCCAATAAATGACACACCATCCAAAATCCACCGACAAAAAAAAAAAAAGCCAAACTATTTATTGAATGTTATATAATAAAAAAATTCCCCTTTAAAGCTTAACTTACTAAATTACACACAATGAAAACAAGAGAGAATGAATCTAACCTAAAATTCCTCACAAAACTTTAAGTTTGATTTTTAAGTTGTAATCTCATCAAACATCTATCTAACTTTGAGAATTTTTGTACTATTTTCTTCTAGTTTACTTCTAATATCATTATACAACTCATCCTCAAACTATTTCATTCTCTCTCGATATACATATATATATATATAACAAATATTAAATTCTTGTATTCAATAACTTTTATAGGAAGAAAAAATGTATTGTTTTAGTGTTTTATATAAAAGGATGTGATTAGAGTTTACAATCTTGTCTTTGGGCTCACTAGTCATGTGAGAGCTAAAAGGACATTGGCACCCTTGTGAGGTCCTCTTGATGTGGCTTTGCACGATAAGATGGAAGACTTTGTAAAGTGTTGGCCTTTCCCATCTTAATTTCGTACCGTGTGGTAAGCACATACTGTTGAAGTGGACAGAGAGTGCAGCAAGGACCACACCCTCATAACATAACAGTTTCTCTTCCTCATCATTCTCCATCACTCATCAAGAGGGATATAACAACAACTTTTTTCACTATCAATGATCATCTATGAATTACGGTGTCGTGTTTTTCCAACTTGTTTTTAATCAGTTTTAATTAACTGAGATATTGTAACTTACCACTTCATACTTATGTCTTATGGAGTGGGATTTTCTTATAACAAATAATGAAAAGTTATCATAGGGATTTATAAATATATTAACTAACAAAAAATTTAAAAGTTATTAATGACACACTTAATATAAAAAAATTTATTTTTTTTTATATTTTTAAATGATTAATGATTTAATAATAATGATAATTAAATATGAATTTTATGAGGTTAATCATCATGCACCATCATTGACCTAATTTTTATACTACCAACCAATCAAAAATTATGAGAAAAATATTTTTTAAGATAATTATTATAAAAATTGATAAAAAAAATTTTACATACCAATTTCTGGTTGGTTGATTGTCAATATACTCTTTTATTGGACAAATCACATATATAGTTGAAAGTGTCATCTATTATTACTTTAATCTTTGAAATAAAAAAATATATATAATTATTACGTCAATCCAATCTTTACATGAAACGTGTGGCTTCGGTTAAAATTAACATATATTTATATATTAAAATAAAATAATTAATTATATATATATATATATATATATATGAAATGAACAGAAATTTCAGATATTTATTAATTTATATTCAAAAATTCTTTGATTTTAGGGATCCATATAACAACACTTAATACTTTTATTGAAAAAAGTAATTTGTCTTATTCTCATTCTTTAATATTTTTTTAAGACAGTTTTATTTTTAATTTATTAATTTTATATATTTACTTTGTTTTATGTTAATCAGTTGAAGTGAGTTGAATTTTAGAAGTTCGTGAAGCTAGAAAAAACTAGGAGAAATGTCTTACAAAAATGCTTGCAAGTTATTCATTAAAAAAAAAAAAAAAAACTCACATAGATACAAGATTGACATTTATCAATTGAATGAACATTTGATAGCAAGGTTATCTTTAAATTATCACCAGTTTTTTTCATGTCACATATAACTTTCATCTTTTATTTTATTAAATTATACACTTTTTTTTTTTTGTCATGGTACTTTGATAATAATTAATCTGACTAGTTTTTTAATTGAATATTCAATGCATTTTACGAGAGATTTCATTTTCTCTAGGTATAGGGCATCATAATTTTTTTCCAAGTCACCAATGCATTTTTTTATTGATTTTTTTTTTAATTGTGTATAATGCATTAATTGTATGTAAAAGTTTAAATTTTATAAATTTAACTCGAATAAATATTTACTCAAAAACTGTCATTTCCCTCATCAAGAATGATATGTCTTCAACTCATCCTCATGTAGTGATTATTCACAAAATTAAGATTATTTTCGTTCATAGTTGAAATATTGTTTATACTAATACTTTCAAAGAAGGAAACTAGCGTAGAGAATGATTGACTAAGGAATGTGTCTTATTGGTTGATAGTCTAATTATTTAGCATGCGAGTCTCGTGACTCCAGCTTTACTTTTATTTGTTCATGCTTATTTTGTAGAAACCTTTTTTCCTAGAGACAACTAGTTGTTTTTTTTCCCTCTATTTTTTCAGCTTTCTAACTAATAACAAAATTAGTCCTTATAAAATAAAGTTGATCTTGTTTTAATCCTTTAATTTTAGTTATTTTTATTTTGTTCCTCTCAAATTTTAGTTATTTTCGTTTTGGTCTCTTTCTATTTTGATATTATAATATTTTTGTTTCTCTATTTTGGTCTTTACATTTTTTAACTTTTTTTTTTGTTAGATTTAACGATAATTTGAAGACAAGAGTAAAAATGAAAGAATTTTTTTTACAAGAATGAAAACGAAAAAATAAATTTTAAAAAGACTAAAATTAAAACTCTCTATTTTATCAAGACTAAAAAGTTATTTAATTCTTTTATAGGTAAGAAATATCCACCGTTAAAAATAATAACTAATCTTTATTTTTTAACAATAATATAAGTATGAAGTGTCTATCATAAAAAATTAGTAACTAATTTTTATTTGAAACGGTGAATTCTCAATATAAATATTATTTTTTCAATATAATTTTTTCTATATCAAGACTAAAAATTGAACTAAACAATTTGGTTATAAAAAAAAAGTGGCTTCGCTCTTCATTGTGAACCAATACTGTTATTTGATTCAAAACTTTAATACATGTAGAAATGCGGCTTTTTATTCTTGTAGGTAATTTTTGAAAATATTTGTTACAATGTTGTTATAAGGAGTGTTTTAAAACCCGGACCGACCCGGCCGGTTGGACCGGTTGGACCGGGAATCGGTGGTCCAGCCGGTCCGAATCTGAAGTTGAATCGGTTATGTAGTTGACCCGTTTCAAACTGGATTGAACCGGTCAATTTTCCGGTTCAACCGGTGAACCGGTTGGTCAAACCGGTTCAATCACTTTTTTTTATATATTTTTTTTAATTTTTTTAAGAGACCATAAATCACAAAAATAATAATGAAAATTGAATCTCTTAATGAAAAAGCAAGGAGTCTTATTAAATATAACAATGACTACTTGTTCTAATATATTTGTTTGCAATATATACAACTTAAATAACTTTTATAGTATATTATTAATTTTAAATTATATATTTAATAATGCAATATCTATGTAAATATTACATATATTATTTTGTGATATTAATTGCAAGCATATTATATATGTACATATTGTTTATATTTTTAATTTGTATTAATATACCGTTTAACATGTAATTATTTTTTTACAAAATAAAAATAAAAATCATTTTAAATAAGATAGAAAAATTGAAATTTAAAATAAGATATAAATTTATTAAATTTATAAGTATAAAATATATTTAATATGAATATTTTTTAATAAAAATAAATAAAAATCGAGTCATGCAGTTCAATTAATGATCCACCGGTTCAACCTTTAATCCATTGACCCAGTACCTTAATCGGTTCGATGACCAGTCCGATTTTTAAAACTATGGTTATAAGTCATAGTAATCCAAGTGACATATGAAAAAATTTGTTTATATTACTGGAGCCATTTGAGTCAAGGTGGTGTCGTTACAATTGATAGTAACATTAATAAGGTCGGTACTTGTAGCGACTTGCTAATAGCGCAATTTTTTTAAAGAGTTGATATAGGTTGTAGTAATCTTTTTTTTTTTTTTTTAATGTCATTATAATTTATATCATCAATATTTTTTTAAGGGTCCTTATGGGTTGAAGTGACCTTTTTTTTAAGGTCGTTATAGCCCACATCATTCCTGATATTTTTTAAGGGGTCACTATGTGTTATAAAGACTCCTTTTTTTTTTTTTAAGTTGCTATGGTTCATATCATTTTTTTATAAAGAAAAAAAAAGATAATATGGGTTATATACTTATTTCAAAAAAAATTTATTATGTTAGATATGATGGTATGGTTTACATTCTAGCAAAAGATAGACAAAATTTGAAAGAAAGTGCAACCAAGGTGTACTACTTTATCATGCATAATTCAATAATTCACTTATGAATTATTTTTACTAATTTTAGACATCAATTTGGTTTCTCCTATTATTTTTGGGACCAATTTAATAATTCACTTAAAAAATTTAATTTTTTTATACTAGAATTTGAATCTTTTAGATTAAGAAAATAAATTTCAAATTTTAAAATTAAAATAAAATTATAATTATAATTATTGATTAAAAGTATATGTATTAAAATTTAACAATCTAATTTCTAAATTAATTTTTTTATTGTGTCCTCAACTCCTCATGTTAATTCAATATAAATCAATTAAAAATAAATATTGTTTTTTCTTCTATTTTCTTTCTATTAAAAATAAATAGTACCTTCACTTGTTTTTTCTTTTATTTTCTTTCTATTAATCAACTTTCACCTTCATTTTATTTTGTACATTCTTTTTTTTTAGTTTTTTTCTATTATTTTTCTTTTATCAAATACAAATTTAAATAGTACAAATACAACACTTTCTTATCAGACTTAATTTTATTTCTTTTTTTATAAGAATTGCCATGAGATGTAGTAACTCCCTTTTTTAGGAGGTTGTAATGAGACATGTCATCTATATTTTTTTTTCCAAAAACAAACAACAAAGGTTATGAGTTATAATGACAAAAAAAAAAAAAAAGGTCATCTCAATCCATAACAATTCCTATAAAAAATAAATAAATAAGAGAATCGTTATGACCTATATAATCTTCTAAAAGAATTAAAATTAAGTCACTATAAATTATAATAATAACTAAAAATAGCGAGTCATTTTATGTTACTACAGTCAAATATAAGAATCTTTTTCTAATATCTTTTATAAGTTAAAAATATTATTAAATATCACATAAAATCATTATAATCCATAATAACAAGTGACAATATAGCAAATAGTCTCAACTCTCAAAGACATAATTAGTTTTAAAATAACTTCATTTATATAATAAGTTTATACTATATTAACTTCATTTGTTAATAAGTTTAAAAATTCTACTTTAGAAAATCATTGTGCTATACAAAAATAAATTAATAATGACTATAGGCATGGACCACAAGTCCACCTAATCTAGATAAGTGCCAAGATGCAACAATCTCTAGAAACCACAATGATTCCTTTTCAACAGTATATCACTTTTCTTAACTGAAATCAAATTGGTAATACCAAAGGATAATCTTAACATTTTGTTGTTTAGTGGAGGCATATAAAATAAAGGAATAAAAATAAAAATTAAATAAAATTATGATTTTTTTTTTCTCTCTTTAGTTCAGTATTTTTTAGAAATTAAATTTTTATTTCTTTTTCTCGATCCAAAATAAAGTAAAACACTACACAACCAACAACTTCTTTAAACTTAAAATAGATCCTTTCCCCATGTGAAACATGGAAATACGCCTATCATGAAGAACTAATACTTCTATTAGAAAAAAAAAACCTTATAAGTAGTTAATTTATGTAGATTTTGATAATTTTTTTAAAAACAGAAGTATTATAGCATAAGAGAAAAAAAAAGTCTTAAATATATACAAGAGTTAAAAAAGAAATATTAATTTCATGTTCTATCTTTTCATATAGTTAAAATTTGATGTAAATATAAATTATTGAATATAGTAAATTTATCAAAAGTATATGGATATATATCAAATTATACAAATTATTATATCATAAAAATAATCATATATAAAAATTAAAAATTATCAATTTAATTATTAAATTATAATTTTATATTAATTTAATATTTATGTTAATTTTTTTCAAAATTAAATAATATGAAAATAATTAAATTATTCAATTTTAGTATATTTTAAAAAGATATTACATTAATTTTAATTTATACAAATGAGACATAAATATTTTGGGTTAATATTAAATTTTGTATATACAATTTATATAAAAAGATAGTTGGTTCAAAAATTTACATAAATTATTATAAATATTATAATATGTATCAAATTTAATTTCTTAAAATAAATTTTTTATTATGAATTTTGAAAAAATATGATAAAAATAAAATTTTTTTAAATAATGTAATAATTAATAAAAATTATGTCAATTCAAATTGTTCTCTTTCTTGTATATGGTAAAAATAAACAGACAAATTTAACTGATTTTTAAGAGACAAACTTTGTTTTAAGCTAACCTTCTCTTACAAAATAAATATTTTTATATTTTCATTTAATAATAATAATAATAATAATCAATATGATTAAAAGCTATTAAATTTTTTATGTAATGGTTATTTTAAAAATCATATATAAGATTAATTGTATATACTTAATAATAATATAAAAATATTTATCTTTATAATAAAACTATATTAAAATTAAACTTATATGTTAAATATTAAAAAAATGTATATGTTAAAATTAAAATGTTAATAATTCCTTCATATCATTTTAAAACTTATTTATCTAAATAATTGAGTCATATTTTAATAAACTAAAATAGTTATAATAATAATTTATAAACTAAAAAAATACTTATTGAACATGAGATGATCTCAAGGTACCATATATATATATATATATATATATATATATATATATATATATATATATATATATATATATATATAAATTTTTTTATATTATCTATACTAATATATAAAGAGAATACTCTTTTTAGTAACTACTTTGGTCTCCACTTTTTTTTGACCATTATACCCTTTTATTTAAAAAAAAGTTTAAAAATATTTTTTAATCAATTTAAAGAACTTGAAACTAATGAAATAATCATAATACTAATTAGATCAATATACTTTTATTATTTAATTTCTATTTTTATTTTATTTTTAATGGAGACATGAAGTGTCTCGACCCCACTAGTATAGATAAATAGGTTTGTTTATCAAGTCTAACAAACTTTTTTTTATAAGCTCAAGTCTAGTTTTTTTTTTTAAATAAATGAATTTTCTAAATTTGACCTTTTTATTAAATAGATCATGACAGACCAAACTTTAAAGAGATTAAGTCATAAATCTTTATTTAAAACTTGACCTATTTTTATCCTTACTTATATTTCAAAAATAATAAAATTATACTTAGGAGGAATAAATATGTCAAATCGCTCCGTGGCCTAACATACGGTCGTCCTATTACTTAATCTACATTACTCTTAAATTAAGAGGGGTGTATTGGTTTTTTTTAGGTTCGTTATCTAAACATTATTGTTTTTTTTTATTATTTTTGTCTTTGACTCTTTTTAAACTTGAATGTATGAATTTTTTTTTAAATCTTATCAAATGTCAAATCTCCACAAAATCCCACAGAATTCATTAAAATCCTGATTTAAAAGTCTTGCAGAATCCATTAAAATCCTGATTTTAAGTCTTGTACAATCCTGTAAAATCTTAAAAGTCATGAAAATCCTGCAAAGTCTTTTAAAATTCGCATAATTTTTTTTAACTAAAAAAGTCCTTTAAAATCATAATCCAATACACCCCCTAAGTCAAACATTTTTTTCTAAATCTTAGGGAAAAACTTTTATTAAATTCTATTTTAGTTCAAATGTTATTTAAAAATATTTAAAAAAAATTACATCAGGTCACTAAAAACGTGTATTAGATAAACATGCCGACCTATTTAAATAAAATAAAAAATATTATTATTATATTAAATTTGTTAAAATGTATTAGAACTATACATGTATTTTTAAGATGTTTTTTTAATCTTTTTATATATTAAACATATTGACTTATGTAAAATTAAATTTAATAATTTTATTTAAAGATAAATTTATATAATATTTATAAATTTTATTACAAAATATGTTTTAAATAAATGTTAAATTGTAATTTTAGTTTTTTTAATTTTGTCAATCTACAATTTTGGTATTTCGATTTTAAAATATATATATTTAGTCTCATTATTTTTAAAAATACAAAATTTTGGTCCTACTATCAATTTGATATTCATTGATCATTAAATTTTGACATTTTTTATAACTTGTTACTATTTAAGTGATGTGATATTTATTGACGTAATATATAAGAATAAAATTAAAAAAAGAAACATACAAAATATCCTTGCATATATTTATTTTAACTAGTGAATGATATTTATTTTATTAAAAAAATATTTACATATTCTTTTCATATTTTTTTTTATAAATGTCATTATTAAATTTCAATATGTAAATGTTAAAACTTAATAATTATCTTTTATAAATATGATTATATCATATAGACAAGTTATATTCAATTTTTTAGCTAGGATTTTCTTTTCTTTAAGTTATGGTTTGGGACAATTGTTATTTTAAGGTAGATTTCATTTTGTTAAAATGTAGTACTCTCTATGTTGAATATTTGGAATTAATTTTGATATTGTTTTCTATTTAGTTTTATTTATTCGCATAACATGGTATGCGGAGTAGAGGGTGTAACAATTCTCATACTAAGTATGATCATTGTGTTTCCAACCACAAGGAAAACAAGTAAGGGTAAGCTTATGAAAAGAAATCAACATACTACAACAACATTAAGTAACAACTTAGACAACAATATTCATTTCACCATACAAATTCACTTGTAACCAAATACCAAACATAAAACTTGCAACCTCATACAACACATAAAACCTTTACCATATCACATTTTCAACATCAACATCATTAATTAACTAATATGTCATTATACATATCAATTAAGAAGATCTCCAACAACATAAGTGAGTAGTTTAAGTCGTTAGACCCTACTGAACCACAGTGTTAGACTTATCGTATAGTCAAGTCAATTATAGACAACTTTAGGTCTCTTAGAGAACCTATTTAACAACTTAATTTGATTTCTTAGGTTCCATTACTTAAATTAGGAAGTCTAGTACTACTATTAGAGTAAAACAGTTTGGGTATGAACCTAACATGACATTAACTTGCAAAACTAAGTTTTTTATAGGATTAGTTCATCGATTACTCTCCAAATATTATGCTCTTTCCAGTTCTCAGTTAGGAAACTAAGTTCCTAATCTTGTACTTTACTCAACTGGTCAATTTATATACGTAAGTTTCGACCTTACCCATATACAAATAGCACATAAAACCTAGAGGAGACAATTTAAAAATAATTACCCATTTAGAAGCTAGCTTATTTACTAAAGGATTTCAACTTAGGCTCTCGGAGCACTGTTACTTATATCCGCACAATGAGATATTTTAATTTCTAAAACAACTTTTACTTTTCTCTAGTTTTTATGTATCTTGACAAAGACATGTATCTACACCACATGCCTACAAATATCAACTTACTCAATTATAACAACATATAAATTCACAACTTAATCTTCTAGTAATCTACATCTTAATGACATAAGCATCATCATATAATACATCAACTTGAAATAAAATGAACTATCATCATATCATCTTCATCATACAACTTAATCATCATCTTTTAGTTATAAAACAACTTAAGCAACACACAAAATCATACAAATCACGCTCGACGTCATCCACTAAATGCCTTGTGCCATTGAGTTAGGGGGCTTCTTATCTCGCCCACACCTGACGCCAAGCTACTTGTGCCCAACATGGTTGGGATAGAAAGTCTCTCATTCTCTTGCATTTGGCATGACAAAAGTCAATGCCCTACCCCAATAAGGTAGAAGGCCTCTACATGACTCACATTTGGCATGGATCCATGCAAAGATAATTCTCTCTCCTCATACTTGATGTCATTCAAACCACACCCAATGATATTCCAACCCAAGACGATTTTCTCTCCTCACGCCTAACACCATCAATCTTATGCCCAACATGAGCAATTTAGAACTCACTAGTTGAAGTCGCGCTTGTGTGATACCCAATTTTTCACTTAGTAGAAGCCCTAGATGCCTAATTCCACCAGAAACTCAACAACCCAACAACATGCAATAATATGGGCATAATAAATAACTCAAAAACTCCTTACTGCACAACATGCAACCATTACCAATCAAGTAACAACAAATTTCCTTCAAAACTCAACCAAAACCACGACTCAACAACATCATCCTCTCCTTTCAAATTTCAATTAAAAATAATAATCAAGAGAAGAATTCAACAAAGAACATTAAATACAAGTAAGAATCAACGAATCACAAGCTTCCCTTACTTCTACCTGTTCCAAGGAGTATAGAAAAGGAAAAAGAAGAAAGTCCCCGCACGGTTCCAGCTTGAGATCTTCAACTCTTCAACTTCGAATTTCCTAGTTCAATCAAGTAGATTCAACTATAGGCAGATAGAAAAGGAAGGATTTTCAGTCTAAGAGAGGGAGAAGGAGATTTGATTCACAGAATTTATCTCTAACTTCCCTTAAGAATTTCTTAAAATATGAACTTATGAGGTTCACATTTATAAAAAAAAACTTTTATATCCTTCCTAAGTTGAATCAATTTAATCTTAACTCAACTACTTCAAAGACAATTTAACTTTAGAAGTCCTTTGATTATAAAGTTCTTAAACAACAACATTAATAACAACTCACAACTAAACATATACAATTAAATCATACACCTTAAAATTAATAGTATTACAAAGAATACCCTTAAATAAATCTATAGTCTAAGTCATTTAGATCTTTAAAAAAAAAACTTTTTTAATAAATAAATAAGTTAAACTCAAATCATATATTTTCAATCAAACAAAATCTAATTTATCCTCATCTCTATTTACTATAATACTATGAAAAATGCGATGCTTGTGCTTATGTTTATTATAACATAATTCCAAAATAAAAAGTAGGCATTATTTCACTCACTAAAATCCTATCATATTAATATATTAATATTCTCGTTGATACGTGTTTGAGGTAGCTTACCTTGTATGATATAATAAAATACAATCGCAAGCAATGGAATGAATGTAAGAAACTCACGAGAAAACACGTGAATATTACATTTTAAATCATTGGGAAAATATCGGTTGACCAACGTGATGAAAGCAAAAGAAGAATAAAACTGCAAGTGATACACAAGGAATATGTGCATCAATTTACGTTATTTCAATTAGCCAAAAAACGCATTCTTTCTTTCCTATTAAAAAGAAAAAAAAAGTAGTTATTTAAGAGAGTGTCACTTTCGTTTAAAAAGAGTTAAAAAATGATAATGGAAGAGTAATTATTTAAAAGGTATAAGTAGTTTATAATTTATGAAAGAGTGGTTTAAATATGAAATTAAAATTAGAATATGTAAGTAAAAAATATCTATCATCAATTTAATGAATGATTTCATGTTGGATTTTCTAACATATAAACAAAATTTTATTTATATTTTTTAATCATAATTTATTCATCATTAAAACATGATTAATCTCCATTAAAAATTTCAAGTAAATATAAAATAATATTTTTTCTATACTATATATATATATAAAGCAAACTATATATAATAATCTTAAGCTCAAGTTGAGTTGTCTTATTAGTTAAAAATAAAAATATGTTCGTGTTAAAAAAGGATGGGACCACACAAAACGAAAGCAAAGACAAGACAAGGTACAACAATTGAATTTTCCGAATCAAGAGCTTATCTTAACACGTGTCAAAATCACATCCCCAATCAAACGAGTGTTGGAAGGTCTCAATTCACATTTCTCAGAAAATTCGATAGTAATAAAACGACCCTTCTGCAAATTAGCCACCTGCAAATGAAAAGTTCCAAACTTTCCGCACCAATCCTTGGTTAAATTCCACCCAGTTTTCTTTCACTGTAAGCACCCATCATCACTCCTCATTTCCCCCCCCTTCTCTCCTAAGGGGGGTGTCACTTTCTCTCTCATTAATTGGGGTGTCACAGTTTTCAATCCTTTTCTTTATTTCTTGTTATCTATGTTAGTTTTGTATTGTATGCTGGTTGGTGTCCCAATTCAATATCAGATTTCGGGGTTCTTAGGGCCTTGACATGGCTGCCAGAAAGGCCTGTGAGACATTCTCAAAATCATTGATTGAGGAAGTGAATAGATGGGGTTGCTTGAAGCAAACCGGTGTGAGTTTGAGGTACATGATGGAATTTGGGTCCAAACCTACTGATAAGAATTTGCTGATTTCTGCTCAGTTTCTTCACAAGGAGCTTGCCATTAGAATTGCCAGAAGGGCTATTGAGCTTGAGAATCTTCCCTATGGTTTGTCTCAAAAACCTGCTGTTTTAAAGGTACACTTTTTATGTTAATGTGCAGAATTGTGGGGTGTTGTTAATTTTGTGTTGTCCTTTTGTTCCCATCCATGGTGTGTTTTCTTTGTTTTGCAAGATAATTATGATCTTTTGATCTTATCTGTTTATGGGGAATAGAGCTTTTGTGGATGTGTGGTATCCTAGTCTTGTTTGTTTGTTTTTCTTTCTGCAGGAATCTTGAGCATTAATTGAGGTTTAAGAATTTGACTAACTTCTAAAGGCTAATCTTTAAAAAAAATATAGTTTGTGTACAGCATTAGGAAAAGGTAGGTTCCTGTCTGAGGCAGATGTCTAGTTGTCATATTTGTGGATAATCAAACCATCATCGCAGTAGGCTTGGCATATAAGCACGTGAAGTTCTATTTATTTATTTATTTATTTTTTGTTTAATTGAAAATTCTGTAAACAAGAGACTTAACCAATTTGGAGGTTAGGAGTGTTTTATACCTTTGGCACACCCCTTCGTATAAAAGGAACATCTAACAAACGTTGTACTGAATTATATTTAGAAGAATGAGAATGGAACATCTAACATCTAACAGACTATTCAGAGATTCAAATATTTTGTTATGAACCAACTAAATGAAAAATTTAAGGTTTTAGGCTGATTGGTTCTTGATTTGTGCTTTAAAATCTGATATTGAACATTTTATTCTCCAATTAGCTACAAATGGTTATGGTTTAGTCACTATATTAAGGCAGCATTAGTTCTCATTCTTCTGTGCATGTTTTTATTTCTTTTACAGTAGCAGTCTTCCAATTTAACTATCAAAATGGAAGACATTGTTGATATTAAATTCGATGATTGCTGAAAGTGGCTGTTATCATAATTCCTTGGGCTTGAGTTTCTGTTTTAACCATGATAATGTTAGCTTATGATGCTATTGGAGTGTGTGGGTTTAACGCCTGCTTTACGGTAATTTTTGCAACATTATAGAGAAGAAACATTAATGATCTTTTGTTCTACATTTTTATGATTTTAGGTTAGGGATTGGTATGTGGATTCTTTCCGTGATATCAGAGCCTTCCCTGACATCAAGAATATGATCGATGAAAGAGAGTTCACTGAAATGATCAAGGCCATCAAAGTGAGACACAACAATGTGGTACCCACGATGGCTTTGGGTGTTCAGCAATTGAAGAAAGGTTTGGATCCAAAGATAGTTAATGAAGATCTTGTTGAGATTCATCAGTTCCTCGACCGCTTTTACATGTCAAGAATTGGAATCCGAATGCTCATTGGTTAGTTCAGAAAACACTGCCTGCTGAACAAGGCTAAGCAGTTTTTCACTACTATTTTTTCTATTTAAATCTTTGTAGTGAAGTTCATTTTTGTGGGATTTAGGGCAGCATGTTGAGTTGCACAATCCCAATCCTCCTCCCCATGTTGTGGGTTACATACATACAAAAATGTCTCCTTTGGAGGTGGCCAGGAATGCCAGTGAGGATGCACGTGCTATATGTTGCCGTGAATATGGAAGTGCCCCTGATGTACATATTTATGGAGATCCTGATTTTACTTTTCCGTGAGTTATATAATTCTTAATTCCATGAATTCACTTGCCTGTGTTCTGTTGTCATTCATTTTCATAACCATTACACCCTTATTATGTCTGGCTCCTGTCTTCTTTTTTTAAAAGAGCTTCCATCTAATTTCTCATGCCAGGAATAAGTATCTCATAAGAATTTACAACTATAGTTAAGAAATTGTTTTGTTCTTTTTCTATATATAATTACTGTATATTCCTGCATCAGGTATGTTCCAGCTCACTTGCATCTTATGGTATTTGAGTTGGTTAAGAACTCGCTGCGTGCTGTCCAAGAGCGTTTTATGGATTCTGATAAAGTTTCACCTCCCATTAGAATAATAGTTGCTGATGGGATAGAGGATGTTACCATAAAGGTACTTATTTCAATTTTTTAGTGCAATTGTTGATTTTTGAGTTAACTTGGAATTTTTTACTTGGTATTGTTGAGATGCTTTGTTAAAGCAGTTGGTTGAAATGGCATTGCAGGTCTCAGATGAAGGAGGTGGAATACCAAGAAGTGGTCTGCCAAAGATTTTTACATATCTATATAGTACAGCCAGAAACCCTTTGGATGAGCATTCGGATCTTGGAATAGCTGATAGTGTGACAATGGCTGGATATGGATATGGACTTCCTATTAGTCGCCTATATGCTCGGTATTTTGGAGGTGATCTTCAAATAATCTCCATGGAAGGATATGGTGAGTAGGCTATTACATATATTCCTCTTCTTTTGCAATATTCTTCTAATAGATAACCTTTCAATTTTTGTAATCCTACTACTTTAGCACTTAAGAGTTACCCACTTTCTGTATCTTTATGAAAGGATATGGTATTGGTGAGTAGGCTATTACATATTTTCCTCCTCTTTTACAATACTCTTCTAATAGATATCTTTCCAATTTTTGTAATTCTACTACTTTAGCATTTAAGAGTTACCAACTTTCTGTATCTCTATGGAAGGATATGGTGAGTAGGCTATTACATATTTTTCTCTTCTTTTACAATATTCTTCCAATAGATATCCTTCCAAATTTCGTAATTCTACCACTTTAGCACTAAAGAGTTACCAACTTTTTGTATCTCTTCTCCATTTAGCATTTGGAGGTGTTTTATGTGGCCTAATTGAGCTTGATGTGATGAAACTGTCAATCTTCTACTTAACTTTTTTATGTCCTTGAGAACGGTTTGAACTTCTACAAAATAATTAATGCTTTCATTGAAGTATCAAGTAAAATATTAGTATTTTCTCCCATTTGCAAGTTATTAAATATTAGAACTTTTTAAGGTTCTACTTTACCCCTAAATTTAAGAGCTTGTACATCTTAATAGATATATTATATTACTTTATTTTTATAGTGCTGCTTTGTTGTTATCTTTCTCTAAACTACTCTTTACAATTTACTTTTGCTTGGTTCAAAATCAGCAATCAAGTTTTCTTATGCAGTCATGGGTTGTTTATTCACAGGGACTGATGCATATCTCCATTTGTCTCGTTTGGGAGATTCACAAGAACCTTTGCCTTGAAAGCACCTTTCAGCCAGAGTTACCCTTAGTAACTCAAAGTAATATTGTGCCAAGGAAAAACACCATTGTTATTGCTAAAAAGGACTATTTGGTTTCAATTATTTGACATTCTAATAATTTGACAGATTTCTTGTAAGTATGTCCTTCATAAGATTGTGCAATGGTGATTGGTGTTGACCCCTTCTTTGCCTTCAGATCCAGCTTTGGGAATTTGTCCTTTTTCTTTTATAAAAGAAAATGAATATTCCCTTTTATCCCAAAGAATTGATGCATATGGAAGTAGGTTAAAAAGGTGGAGATATTTTCTAAGATTCCACATGATTTTAAAATTAATCAGGTCTTGCTACTGTCTCATAGCATGTGTCTCTTATTGAGTGGGGGTCCATTTTTGCGTGGTTCCAGCAGCAATAAAAATAAATTAGAAAATGATGACTTTGGTCCATGAATTTAAAAGGCATAGTCAGATTAATTTATGAAATTAAGAAAGTGACAAATAAGTCTCCTCCGTAAGTAAAAATTGTCAATTACAAGTAAAAAAAAATGTAACTAAAGTGATAATAATGTATGTTTAGGGACCAAAATAATGAAAAAGTAAAGTAGTTGAATTTAAATTTTTATTTATTTTGGGAGTTACTTGATATTTTTAAAATTTTAAAGGTTAATATGAGAATGTTTCCGACATTCAAGGATCAAAGATAGTCTTAATAATGTGTTACAATAACATGCCTTCTTTCACTTGCAATTTAGGCAAACATGGTCACCATTCCAACATGATAAAGTAGAATTATTTATTACTATGAAAGCATTTGATAACAAGGAACACTATAGAAAGTACTTTTGCAATTGCAAGTGGGAAAATCGCACTTCTTGTACATTTTTGCAAAAGTTAACTCATAAAAATCCTCTTTTCAGTTTCATTTTCGCGAGGGAAGATAATGGACACAAAATACCCGATAAAATTGAAGTGTACACAATAACAAAAATAGAGTAAGGTTTTCTTACATAAATTTCTTTATAAGTATTTATAAGAAAAGAAAATGAGAAAGAGAAAAAGTAAAATGACTTTAGTGTCTTTTACTGGTTAAAACTAAGTTAAGCACTTAACTTTTATATAAAAATTCTTTTTTTTTTTTAAAAGCGGAAATACATAAGTTGTTTTTAACTAAGGAGAAAAGTTTAATTTTATTATATCCGTTTTTTTTTTCTCTCATATAAGTGTAAAGAAACTTATATGAACAAAATATAAA
Organism: Cajanus cajan; assembly: GCF_000230855.2. Taxonomy (NCBI): domain Eukaryota; kingdom Viridiplantae; phylum Streptophyta; class Magnoliopsida; order Fabales; family Fabaceae; genus Cajanus; species Cajanus cajan. The sequence goes on along the minus strand of NC_138517.1, from coordinate 38,448,558 downwards.
CCAAGTATATTACTACATGTACTAGGAGGCACCTTTTCGGCCAAACAATAAGTCGATAGGGGTGCCCGAACCGATAAAGACGCTGTCCACAGGTAGGTACCCCTTCGGTCAGATAGTAGGCCGAAAGGGGCACCCGAACCGATGTAACACACTACTACACCCCCTCGGCCTTAGGATAGGCCGAACACCCCCTTGGCCTTAGGATAGGCCGAACACCTCCTCGGCCTTAGGGTAGGCCGAACACCCTCTCGGCCTTGTACCTGGCCGAGGACTTCAACAAAGACCAGCTCACGAAGTGCATGGGGCAAAACCCTCGACATTGACTTAAACCGAACACCTCCTCGGCCTTAGGGTGGGCCGAACACCCTTTCGGCTTTATACCTGACCGAGGACTTCAACAAGGACCAGCTCGAACAACACGTGACAAAATTAGACACTTATTATACAGTAATTACCATGTCTGATTAAGAAGAGATTAAGGTTAATTCAAGTGTTACCCATCTCCCAAGACTGAAGGCCCACCAGGCCCAATTGTGTCTCTATAAATACACAGGTGATGTGACATAAATGAGGTACGTTACTATTCAACATAAAGACATTTATTGCTCTATACCGAATACTTACTTGATCGTTGGAGTGCCTTTGCAGGTACCCTCCCCACCCTTTGAAGACAGTGTTCGGTCGGGACTAAAGACTTAGAAGATCAAGAAGGAAGAACGATGAGAGGAGTGTTCCCATGCAGGAACATTTTGGCGCCCACCATGGGGCCGAAACCAAAACGGTTCTCGACCCTGAAGCAAGATGGTAACTACTAGAAGTCAACAGGAGAACGTAACCGAATACCCTTTCGGGATGCCCCGGGACACCATTGGACGGCAAAATAATCAGAACGAGGATGGGATGGAAGAATCGTATGTAGACCGGTCTCAGCAACCTAATCCGTCTTCGGCCATCGAGCAACTGAAGGCCGAAATGATGGAACTCAGAAGGCTCATAGAAAAGGACGCTCACGAACTGTCGGCCCTGAGAAGAGAGAATGCCGAGCTCAGGAGCGATAATCGGACGTGGCACCCGTCGCACAGTACACACAATCACTCAACCCGAGATCAAGGTGAGTCCTCGGGATGGTACAAGGAGACTAAGGTCCCTCAGCCATCGGGCGGACCAACGACAACGCAAGATCAACAACGCCGACAGGGAAGAATGCCCTTTACTCCAGACATCATGGGAGCTAGATTACCGGACAACTGGAAGAATTTAGCTCTAGAAAGGTATGAAGGAACCAGCGACCCAGAAGAACATCTAGACGCGTTCGTCACACAGGTCAGCCTGTACACGGACGACGATGCTGTCATGTGCAAAGTTTTCCCCACTTCACTAAAAGGACCGGCGTTAAACTGGTTCACAAGACTCCCACCTGGATCGATTGATTCCTTCACAACTCTATCATCCCGGTTCGCGATACAATTCGCTACGAGCCGTCCGCACCAACTCACCTCGATCGCGTTGGTCAACATTCGCCAAGAGAAGAAAGAACCTCTTAGAACTTTCATGGAGAGGTTTGGAAAAATGACACTATCTATTCGCGATTTGGACCCAGCCGTTGCCATGCATCACTTAACCACGACATTACGACCTGGCCCATTCGTCAATAGCTTGTGCAAAAAACCACCCCGAGACCTTGACGACCTGAGACAAAGAGCCACGAAATACATGCAGATGGAGGAATTGGCTGAATTTAGAAGTCAAAACCGACCCGACTTGTTTCTCGCCAAAAAAGAAAGTGATAAGGAGCTCCCTTGACCTCGTCCCCGAGACACCACCGATCGAGAGAAGAATAACAGAGGTCCGAGGTACATGCAATACACGCCGCTTAACACTAGTAGGGCCAAGGTGTTGGAGCAGGCGTTAGCCACGGAAGTACTAGCTGTTCCTCGAAGAGCTATGACCCCGCCTCACGCCGACACATCCAAGACGTGTCAATTCCACCGGAATATAGGACACACTACTGAAGAGTGCTCTGCCCTTCGGGTTCGTATTGAGGATCTCGTTAAAGCCGGACATCTCCAAAATTTTGTTCGAGGAGATAACAGGAGAAACAATTATCGTACTGGCAGGGAGGAGGGCCGAAGGGAGAATCGAGAGCGAGCACCCCACAGGAACCGATCCCGTGAACGCAGCAGGTCTCAAGAAAGAAGTAGTCAACAGCGAGACCGAAACCAACCCAGGCGAGTGATAAACACCATTGCGGGAGGCTTCGCAGGAGGAGGGAGTTCTTCGTCGGCCCGAAAAAGACACCTAAGGGCGATCAAATCGGTTAACTCCATAGGACGGCCAGCTGCAATTCGTATGCCCCCTATCACATTCACCGATCAAGATTTTCAAGGCGTCGATCCAGTGCAAGATGACCCCATGGTCATCAGTGTGGAAATTAACAACTGTATTGTAAGAAAAACTCTTGTCGATCAGGGATGCTCGGTTGACATCTTATACTGGAAGACTTTCGAGCAGCTCGGCATCCCTGAACAGGAATTGACACCTTACGATGAACCTTTGGTGGGATTCTCAGGTGAACGTGTGGACACAAGGGGAACAATAGATCTGTACACCTATTTCGGAGACGACCAACAGGGTCGAAGGATAAAAATACGGTACGTTGTGGTGAGTGCTAACACGTCGTATAATATCCTCTTAGGTCGACCCTCCCTGAACAGGCTGAGAGCCATCGTCTCTACCCCCCACTTGGCAATGAAATTTCCGTCTGAAGAAGGCAAGATCATTACATTGCATGCCGATCAAAAGACAGCCCGCGAATGTTACCTGGCCAGTCTGAAGGTACAACCGACTCCGAAGACGACCAGACGCCGAGACGTCAACGTCATTAGAGATGTTGGTCAATACAAGATGGGGGGCTTAGAACTTGATCCCAGAATAGAGGACGAACATAGGGTCGAGCCGACGGAAACAACAATCTCGTTCCAGCTCGGGAAAACGGAGGATCAAGTCACATACCTAAGTTCCCAATTGACAGATGATGAAGCGGGGGACATTAAGCGAGTCTTACTGAGGTATTCAGATTTGTTCGTCTGGACAGCAGCCGATATGCCAGGCATCGACCCTAGCTTCCACTGCCACCGACTCTCGGTTTGCCGAGATGCCAAGCCAATCGCGCAGAAAAAGAGGAAAATGGGGGGAGAAAGATCCCAAGCAGTAAAAGAAGAAACGACTAAACTGCTACATGCAGGATTCATTAGGGAAGTCAAGTATTCAACCTGGCTAGCCAACTTAGTGATGGTCAAGAAGGCGAATGGTAAGTGGCGAATGTGCATCGACTACACGGATCTCAACAAAGCATGCCCAAAGGATGCCTACCCCCTTCCGCACATTAACGCGTTGGTTGATGGAGCAGCCGGTCATCACATGTTAAGCTTCTTGGATGCCTACTCAGGGTATAATCAGATACCCATGTACCCCCCGGACAAAGCAAAAACTGCATTCATCACCGATTCGGCCAACTTTTGTTACAGGGTAATGCCGTTCGGTTTGAGAAACGCAGGAGCGACTTACCAGCGCCTCATGGATAAGATTTTCCGTCGGCAGATTGGGACATGTTTAGAAGTATACGTGGACGATATGGTGATCAAGTCCACTTCAGTCGGCGATCACCTAAAAGACCTCGTCACGATATTTAAGGAAGTAAGGCGTCACCGCATGCGACTAAATCCGGCAAAATGCACATTTGGGGTAGCTGGCGGAAAGTTTTTGGGGTTCATGTTGTCAAAAAGAGGTATAGAGGCCAACCCCAACAAGTGTCAAGTTATTATCAACATGAAAAGCCCTCGCAACATAAAAGAGGTGCAAAGGTTGGCCGGACGCATCGCTTCCTTGGCTCGTTTCTTCCCCTGCATGGCCGAGAAGTCAAAGCCCATAATGTCCCTACTAAAAAAGGCTACCAAGTTTCAGTGGAACGAGGAATGCGAGTCGGCTTTTCAAGACCTGAAGACAACACTAGCAACTCCACCATTGCTGACCAAACCAGACCCTCGGTTGGATATGATCGTATACATATCGGTCTCGGACAAAGCCATCAGCTATGTCTTGGTGCAAGAGAAAACAGAACAAATACCGGTATATTTCGTTAGCCGAATGCTACAAGACGCCGAGACGAGATATCAACACCTCGAGAAAACAGTGTTAGCCCTTGTACATATGGCTAGACGCCTCCGACACTACTTTCAAAGCCACAAGATACTGGTCCGAACAGACAGCCCCATTGTCAAAGTCCTACGGAAACCCGAATTGGCTGGAAGGATGGTCGCTTGGTCCATCGAATTGTCGCAATTTGATATTCATTTTGAACCCAGAGGACCCATCAAGGCGCAATGTATGGCCGATTTCATCAATGAATTCGCTCCACCAATGACCTCCGAGCCGCATTCCTGGACGCTACACGTAGATGGATCATCCAACCAACAGGGTAGCGGCGCCGACATCATCTTGGAAGGACCAGGGACAATGATAATAGAACAGTCACTGCGGTTTGGATTCAAAACCTCTAATAACCAAGCAGAATACGAGACCCTTCTCGCAGGACTCAGGTTGGCCGCCGATCTCGGCATCACTGAGCTTCAATGCTTTAGCGATTCGCAAGTGGTAACAGAGCAAGTCAACGGCACTTTCCAGATCAAAGATCCGACTTTGTTATTGTACTTTCATGCCTTCCAGAAGCTAAAAAGCCACTTCGAAAATGTCTGAGTCACACACACTCCCCGGGAACACAACGCTAGGGCCGACCAGCTAGCCAAAATAGCTAGTAGCAAGAAAACTAGCCATTTGCGTAGCATGATACAGCAGGAGCTGCTAAGCCCGAGCATAGATGAAACCGAATGCCTGCAGATTGATCAGGGAAGCCCGTGTTGGATGGATGCCATAGTAAACCACCTTCGGACCGGGGAGTTGCCCGAAGATCCCCTAGACGCGAAGAAGATGAGGACCACAGCCGCACGGTATACGTTGATCGCTGGGGAATTGTATAAGCGAGGCATTTCTTCCCCCTTGTTGAAATGCCTCACTCCCGAACAAGCAAATTATGTTCTCCGAGAAATTCATGAAGGAGTGTGCGGAACTCATTCCGGAAGCCAGACTCTCGCAACAAAAGTGATTCGGGCCGGCTACTACTGACCCACCCTGAAGACTGATTGTGCCAAGTTTGTGCAACAGTGCAAGCAGTGTCAGCAACATGGACCTCTGACGCATCAACCTCCAGAGGAGCTCCATTCTATAACCACTCCCTGGCCATTTTCTGTTTGGGGCATGGATATTCTAGGACCATTCCCACCGGGTAAGGGACAAGTGAAATTCCTTGTGGTAGCAGTAGATCATTTCACTAAGTGGATTGAAGCAGAACCGATGGCCATCACGGCCAACAATGTCCAAAAGTTCTTCTGGAAAAATGTCGTCACGCGCTTTGGAATCCCATACGCCTTGATAACAGATAATGGTTTACAATTCACTGATCGACGCTTCAACGAATTTTTGACCGAGTTAGGTGTCAAACATAAGATGACCTCGGTCGAACACCCCCAATCCAACGGGCAGGCTGAAGCAGCAAACAAAGTCATCCTAAGAGAGTTAAAGCGACGACTCGGGCAGGCCAAAGGATCCTGGCCGGACCACTTACCGAATATCCTTTGGGCATACCGGTGCACTCCACAGAGCTCAACCAAGGAGACCCCTTTCCGGCTAACCTATGGCACAGATGCAATGATTCCGGTTGAGGTGGGAGAACCTTCGCTAAGGCGAACACAATTCGATGAAGACACCAACCGAGAAGCACTCAACATTGAGATGGATTTGGTGGAAGAGGTCCGAGACCAAGCTCTTGTCAACATGGAAGCGTGCCGAACCAGGATAGCGAGGAAAATTCGAACCAAAGTGAAACCAAGGGAATTTGAGGCCGGGGACCTCGTGTGGCGAGTTACAGGAGAAGCAAGGAAGGACAAAGTTCACAACAAACTTGAACCTAATTGGGACGCCCTTTTCGCATAATGCACAGCTTGAAGAACGGAGCCTACAAGTTAGAAGAGCTCACGGGAAAGGCTATTCCCCGAACATGGAACGCAACGCATTTGAAACATTATTTCAGTTGACATTATGTAATTGTTTCGGTGTACTCTTTTCCTTTCTCAGGTTTTGTCCTCTTATAAAAATGTGAAAGAGGTTTTTTCTGGGAGAGGTTTTTAACGAGGCACCATATCAATGAAACAAGCCCCTTATATCTCAGGCATCGTTGTTCAATTTAAACGCAAGTCTTAATAATCCCTCCCGAGCACCCACTACTCGGCCAAGGTTGAAAGTAATCCTTCCCGAGTAAAAACTACTCGGCCAAGGCTGAACTTCATAATCCCTCCCGAGTACCTACTACTCGGCCAAGGTTGAAAATAATCCCTCCCGAGTACCTACTACTCGGCCAAGGTTGAAAATGATCCCTCCCGAGTACCTACTACTCGACCAAGGTTGAAAATGATCCCTCCCGAGTACCTACTACTCGGCCAAGGTTGAAAACAATCCCTCCCGAGTACCTACTACTCGGCCAAGGTTGAAAATAATCCCTCCCGAGTACTTACTGCTCGGCTAAGGTTGAAAATGATCCCTCCCGAGTACCTACTACTCGGCCAAGGTTGAAAATAATCCCTCCCGAGTACCAACTACTCGGCCAAGGTTGAACTTCACAATCTCTCGAGACACTTTCTCGGCCAAAGTAATTATCAGACCCTTTACCGACTAACCCTCAACCAAGAAGACCACGTGCCTTGCCCAACGCATTCCCGAGTACCTCTCTCGGCCAAAACAGGAAAATCGCCTAAGCGATCCTAGCACATACGAAACAAGAAAAGCTGCATACAAAGGCGCACAACAGAAAATAAAGCAGAACCCGAATAGGGGGAAAAACAGTTCATTAGGACTCTAAGGTCAAAGCGGCACTATTGGCCGAAGGGTACAGGCAAGAATGGCTCTAACGGCCCAAAAGAAATCAAAAGCAAAAAACAATAGTATACCCTAAGTCTTTACATCTTAAACAAAACAGATGTATAATCAAAAAACAAAATACCAACACCCTTCAATCCGCGTGGGTGGTCTCTTCAGTCTCCTCATCTTCATTCACAGTCGTCCCCGGATCCTCCATGGGTGCTGACCGAGGTGGCGCCACGTCATCCAGCTCCATATCATCCGACGCATTAGCAAAATCCATAAACTCCCCCTGAAAGAAGTCCTTACTAAGCTCGAAAGAGAAGTCCGGGGGGAAAGTGCCGAAATGATTGGCTTTCCGAACGGCGTGCCAAAACCCTTCCTCGTGCTCCTTCACGATTTTGCCTTCACATTCAGCCCGGAAAGTCGCCATGGCAGCATCGCCTTCGGCCTTCGCCCGTTCCGCTTCAGCCTGGAATTCCTTCACCTCCTCGACCCGCATCCGCTCGGCATCTTCCGCCGCCAGAACTCGGCCTTCCATCCCTTCATAGGCCTCCTTCCATCGGGCCACCTCGGCCTCCAACGCCGCTTTCTCACCAGATAAAGCCTCTTGCGCCGAAAGGGATTGTTGCAAAGCCGACTTAGTATCTTCCAGGCTCTTTTGGAGATTATGCAAGTCCCCCATCGATTCTAAGGCCATCTTCCGAAATATGGCGGTGGCCCTCATGTGCAACTCGCATGCCATCGCCCACTGAGCCGAAGGAGTGGCCGCATCAAGCATAATATGCCCTTGGGCTGATAGCAGATCAGAAGACATCATTCGGGCCGGCCTGATCTCCTCCGATAAGAAGTCCTTAGCGACGATGGCCGAAGGTACGACCAAATCTGTGGAAGGACCCTCAACCCTTCGTTGCTTAGGCCGAGAGGCTTCCGTCCCCGCGGCATCGGTCTTCCTTTTCCCCTTGTCTTTTCTCTTTCTGCCCCTGGAATCGGGAAGGGCAATAACTGGAGGCGTGGGCCGAGGAGCATCCGCGGCTTGAGGCTGCCGATCAATGGCAACGCTACGATAATCTTCGGCAGAGGTCCCAGCCGGGGCTTTGCTCCTCATCAATTGCCGGTACGACAGTCCCAATCCTTGTTGCGCCATCCAACCTGCAAAAATCAAACAAGTCACACAACAACTCAACAAGCACAATCAATACGAAGTAACAAAACATACCCTCTAAATCAAAACGAGGTCGAGACGACTTCGGCAGCAGCACCAGAAACCGAGAAGGGATGCATTTTGGCAATCCTCTGAGAACGTCTAAAGCCGACAACTTGGCGTCGGTCATCATGTCCTCGGGAAAGTCATCGTATTTCCGAGGCTGCCGGGTCCAATAAAAAGGAAAAAGGGGTTTCTGCTCGGCATCATAAAAATAATTCCGTCCAGCAACAGGATCTATGATTACTTTCACAAACCCCGATTTAAAACCCTTGAAGGACGACGTGAAAGGCGTCAATAGCGGTCGGTCGACTTCCGAATCAACGAGAGCCACTTCACAGTCTTATTAGACGGACGAGTACAGAAAAAATGTAAAAATAATCCTACGGTCGGCTCTATATAATGGTATTTACAAAGTACCCTAAATGCTTGCATATAAGCCCACGCGTTTGGGTGCAACTGCGTCGGCGCCACGTTCAACACACGCAGAACCCCCATCTGAAAATCGTCAAACGGGAGCGACATGCCGAGTTCTCGAAAGAAACACTCGTACATGTAGAAGAAGTCTCCCTGACCCTCCTACTTTGCAAGAAAAACCAGGTCTAGCCCCCCAGGGCCTTCGGCCCGGCACCGACGCAACATGATAGGATACGACTCCCAACCATCCCATCGGCCCAACGTGCACAGACTAAGGAGCCGTATCACGGCAGCCCTCTCATAAAAACGAGAGAAATATGCCGCCACCTCCCCATCAACCCACTCGTACCCCGGAATTTCGCAGGGGGGTACTTTTGCCTGTAATCCCCAGGGCTCATCTCAGCATCGGGTAAATCCGAACCGGACAAATCACCACCAGACTCTCCATTACCGTCGGATGGTGACTCCCTAAGACCCTCGACTACTTCCACCTCAGTATTGAAGGCCAGCATCTCGGCCTCGGCATCTTGTGCCGAAACCCTAACACTGGCCGAAGACCCTGATGACAATGTCACACCTTCGGATGCCATCGCATCAACAAAAACTCAACGAAAAGCTTAAAGTATCCTACCTTAGCAACTATTCGGCTCAGAGAGATACGGGTGTCGGGGCAGTGTTTGCTATCAACAAGGCACGAGTCAAGTTATCATCTACATACCTTATTTATAGGAAAGGGCCACGGCAACCCAAAAGCCCCTCATCAATGCTTCTGAAATGAAAGGACACAACCCCAGGGCACACATCCCAAAGCCGGCTATAGCATGCAACGGTCATTATCAAGTCACACCTCCTGAAAACCACGTCACTCCTACACCCTGAACCCTAAAACCACCAAAACGTTTCAGCACCCAAAACCCCTTCGTCTTTCATTCCTTGGGCTTGGGGGGGTAGTGTACTAGGAGGCACCTTTTCGGCCAAACAATAAGCCGATAGGGGTGCCCGAACCGATGAAGACGCTGTCCACAGGTAGGTACCCCTTCGGTTAGATAGTAGGCCGAAAGGGGCACCCGAACCGATGTAACACACTACTACACCCCCTCGGCCTTAGGATAGGCCGAACACCTCCTCGGCCTTAGGGTAGGCCGAACACCCTCTCGGCCTTGTACCTGGCCGAGGACTTCAACAAAGACCAGCTCACGAAGTGCATGGGGAAAAACGCTCGGCATTGACTTAAACCGAACACCTCCTCGGCCTTAGGGTGGGCCAAACACCCTTTCGGCTTTATACCTGGCCAAGGACTTCAACAAGGACCAGCTCGAACAACACGTGACAAAATTAGACACTTATTATACAGTAATTACCATGCCTGATTAAGAAGAGATTAAGGTTAATTCAAGTGTTACCCATCTCCCAAGACTGAAGGCCCACCAGGCCCAATTGTGTCTCTATAAATACACAGGTGATGTGACATAAATGAGGTACATTACTATTCAACATAAAGGCATTTATTGCTCTATACCGAATACTTACTTGATCGTTGGAGTGCCTTTGCAGGTACCCTCCCCACCCTTTGAAGACAGTGTTCGGTCGGGACTAAAGACTTAGAAGATCAAGAAGGAAGAACGACGAGAGGAGTGTTCCCACGCAAGAACACTACAAAAATGAGTAAACCTTTATTTAATTTTTGAAGGCCGTAAATATTTGTCACTTTAGTTATTTTATTTTATAAATTATTTTATGTTAGTCCTTAACTTTTTAAAATGACATTCACTTGAATTATTATGTTTTGTGTACAAAAAGAAATAAAATAGAAAAGATTAAAATAAATAACTTTTTTTTTGGTACATTGGGGATTAGAATAAAGATTTTGTATAGTAAATGATTGACACTTATATCTTAATATATATATAAAAAATGATGTTTATACACTATACTAACAATTTTTTTTGCCTAAATTGAGGATAAAACTGTCAAATAACTTAGTTTATAACTCTCTATTAATTATCTAATATTAATTTAATCAAATAAAAATATCAAGATCACGAGTCCATGCCAAAATTAAATGTCAAGTAAAAAATAAACCAAAACCTCTACATATACATCTTGAAGCATTGCAGCAATTACCTTTGTATTAATTACTTGATATTAATTAAATAAAAAAAATATCAAGATGACGAGTCTCGTGCCAAAATTAAATGCCAAACTAAAATTAAAGCAAAATCATAATATTTAAGAGAAAGGATGTCTACTAACAAATTTCCCATCCAAAGTGAGGATATAATTGTGAAATAACTTAGTTTTTAACTTTGTATTAAGTATATGTCTTAATATATAAAATAAAGGATGTTTATATTATCGAATTTCTCGCTCGCATTGAGGATATACATCAAATAATTTAGTTTATAACTTTTTTTTATTAATTATCAGATATTAAATAAATAAAAAAATATCAAGATGACAGGTTCCATGTGCAATACTATGTTTTTTATATTGGTAATATATGTGATTAAGAGTGATATTTTATGTTGTTTTGAGTTATTGTATGTTGTTTATGACTATATTGGGCGCATAATAGAGTTGAGACGATCCTAAACTTAGAGTTATAGAAGATATAACTTAAGTGTAAGAGTTGGCACGAGGAGTGTTAAGGTATATAAGGTAAATTTTGAGAAAGTGACATAAGTTTATAACTCAAGATTTATAGAGAGAAGTTAGAGAGAAGGTCTTGGAAATTTCAAGTTGTTGTCAAGCTTTTGAGTGACTATGAGGTAGTTTTTCCCTAAAGCTAGTGATTGGTGAATCTTGAAGTCTGAGGAAGATTGTAGAATTGAGATTATTAAGGATCAAAGTTATGAGAGCTCTAGCAAGAACTGTAGAGGGGGTTTTCTTCTACCTTGATTCTTTCCCATAGGAAGCCCAACCGAAGTAAGGGAAACTTCTAGATTAATTCTTTTATGTTTTTTCATGTTGATTCTTAAGTTGATTAAGCCCATTGGTGGCATTTGTTTTGAAATTGGTGTTGTTGGTGAAAGTGGGGTTTGGGGATTTTGTTATCTAATCAAAGGATTTGTTGATCTCTTGATTTATGATAAATGATTGTGTTGTTTGAGAGAATTCCATGCTATGTGAGTTGTATGAAGTTGGAAAGTTGGTTTGCATGTTATTTATGTGGTGTTGGTGGTTGGAGGATAAGAGAGAAATGTGAGCACCATGGAGATGCTTCACACTCTCACCCAACGAGATGGTGAGCTCTTCGAGCGAGCTTTTAAACATGATGGCAAAGTTTCGCAAATTGCGTTCTTACTCATTGACCCTATGAATTGCTCAATGAGAATGAGTCTTCATGATGAACACTTTGAAGTTATGTCGGGTGGCACATGCCTTTCCCAACACGACGTTGTTGTTGTGGCTGTGCAGTGTGGGGAGCTTGCTCATCAAGTTGTGGCTACCTAGTGAGATGACCCATAAGGGGTCAAGCTCGCCATCAAGTTATAGCTTTCTTGGAAAAAGGATCCACAAACAACTCATCTTGTTGAGTGAGAGAATGATTTGCCTAATGAGGGGCTTATATTAGGTGTGGGCACCCAACAAGACTAAGCTTGCCCGGCAAGACCCATATTATGAAGCATTTTATTTTATTGTTTAATCTGAAGTATTTTGTTATCTTTATGATGCAAGTTGTTAATAAAAGTTGCAATTGATATTAGATGTTGATTATTAGTGATGATTTGAGATGTTATAAGATAAATTATAATGATGCATGGTGAATTGTTTATATTAAGGAGTTGGAAAAGGTTGTGAATTGGTGTAAGAGATGTATGAGATGAATGTTGTATAAATGTAATGCTTTCATGTTAGTTTGAGTTAAGCAAGAAATATTATGTTGACTTAATATGTGTTCCTGTGTTGAAAAATGTTGTAAGATGATATGAAAGTATGTAATTAATTTAATATAAAAGTTGGGATGAGGTAAGTTGTCCTGAGTTGTTCGATGATGATGAGTTTTTGATTTTTTGAGTTGAATAGTATTAAGTTGGGGTTATGTTGATTGATTTATTGAAACTATATTGAGATGTTTATTTGTAACTTAATTAGTAGATAATGCATATTATATGTTTTTTGAGTTGAACTTAGAACCAAAGGAGAGAAGTTGTTTTCTACATTGAAAGATCCCAGTGTGAGGATTTTGAATTGTAGTGCTCTTGGAGCCCAAAAATAAAATCCCTTTAGAGAGAATTGACTCTTAAAGTGGAGACTTGTTTTTAAAAGTTGTTTCCTCTAGGTTGTTAATTATTATAATATGGGGGTAAGATTGAGCCATGTTGGTTATGAAGTGGCCAATGTTAAAGACATGAAGTCGAGGGTTAAAATCCCTAATCGAGTATTGGAAGGATGTACAATATTTGGAGGGTAGGAGATATGTTAATCTCATATAGGTTTGGTTGATGCATACTTGTATCATGGTAGGCCCATACTTAAGTTATTCTATTCCTGACAGTAGTATTGAATCTTCCTGGTTTAAGTGGTGAAATATGAGACATCATTTATATGTTGATTACGACTTTTAAGCCAAACTTGTGTTGTTAAGACCTAGAAAAGAAAGGTTTTTCTGTGTTGTTGGTTTGGTAGGATCAAGCCACTTAAAAACTAGTAGGAGATATCTTAAGTTGAAATGCATGACAACACATAGTATTGTTAAGTTGTAGTTTGTGTTGTTGAGTTGTTTATAATGTTACTAAGTTGTAGTGTGTGTTGCTAAGTTGTATATTGTGTTGCTTGATGTTATGTTGAGTTGTGAGTTGCATGATTGTGTTGCTTAAGTTGTAAATTGGGATGTTGAGTTGTTGATATCCATATTCTAAGTTAATAAGATGTATATTTTGAGTTGTTAAATCACTTCTTGAGTTTGTGAGTTGCATATATGAGGACTAAATAGTACATATGAGTTGTATGCTTGAGTTTTAATGATATATTGCTAAGTAATATTCTTATGATAGATATGTGTGAAGATGAGTTGTTCAATTTTATTCTATGTTGGTTATGTTTTTCTTGAGTTGAAGATACTAAGTTTAAGAAGTTGTGAACATTGATATAGTTAGCTTACAACTTTTTATTTTACGTTGTTTCTTGTTATACAACTTTATCCTTGTTTTCTCATGTGTTAGACTATGATGATCATACTTAATAAGAGAGTAGGGTAGGATTAGGTCAATAGCAAGCTTGGAGTTGGTTAGCCAAGTGGAGAGTGCTTTTAGACGTTGATGCAACTTTGTAATAGAGTTGTTTGATAGGTGCTTAGGATTTTTATGATTTTAGTACTAATAGTTGTTATGCATATGTACATGGGTTATTAATTCCATAAAGGACTTTATGTTTTCCAATTGTTAATAGTAGGGACTGTTTTATACTTTTGGCACCTTATACATATGTCTGTTGTATGAATATTTAGGCACTACTTACATAATAATCTTAGGCTAGTTGATGTTTATGTTTTATTCTACGTAGTAGTTGTGTCATATCATGTGTAGAGTTGTTACACCATGCCATAATAAATGCAAAGCCAAAATTAAAGCAATATCTTAATGTATAAAAGAAAGGATGTTTATCCAATGGGTGTAGCTTAATTGACAAAACATGTTGACTTTAAGAAGATTGGTAATGTTACTTATCAAATCGCTTTGCCTTCGTCCTTTTCTAATTTGCATGATGTCTTTCATGTTTCCCAACTTTTGAAAATACATTCATGACATGTTCCATATTATTAAGTTCGACAACATTCAGTTGAAGGATAACCTCATTTGTGAAAGTGTTCCTTTGAGGATCGAGGATAATAGGGTAAAATAATTGAGAGGTACGAAGATTTCTTTAGTCAAGGTTATTTGTGGTGGAAACATTGAAGAAAGTGCTATGTGGGAGTTAAGAGTTAAATGTCAGAAGTGTATTTGTTTTAATTTTCTTTAGGTAATGTCAAGGATGAGAATTCTAAAAGGAGAGGAGAATTGTAACACCTAATTTTTCATAAAATATAATATAAGTATTTTATTAATAATTTTGGTATTTTTTTTTATTTTAATTAATAGGAGTTGTTTAATATTTATTTAATTATTTGATATGTTTTGGAATATAATATAAGGCATATGATTAAAAGGTTTTATTTAATTAAATTAAAAAGAGAATGGAATTAGTAATTATGGTTAATATGCTTTAATTGGATGGTTAAAAAAAGGTTCGGATTTTAAAGAGTAAATTTTTTATTAAACCCTTACACTTTTATTTCACATACGTGCTTCAAAACTCAGAGGACAAAAGCAAAAAAGAAATCGCCTCGGAGTCATGCACCCGTCTTCTTCTACTTAACAAGGTTAGGAGGAGTGAGAAATCTCGCTTTAGGTGTGAGTTTGTATGTTGGATATAATGGGATTAACCTCTAATTTTGTGTATGTTATATGTTTATGTATGAGGAGTTTCCCCAAATGCATCTGTTTTGCCTATTGTTCTTCTTACATATAACTAATGATGCGAGTTGTTTGACTGATTAGTCAATTGTATGTTTTGAATTTGTAATTGTATAATATGAGGTCCTTGTGGGTTTCCATGGGAAATCCTAAGGGAACTTCTTGTAATACTTGTGTAGATTATTAGTTTTATGTACAAATTGATTAATACGAAATGTTAATTGTATGTTATAAAACATGTTTATCGATTGAATCGTGTGTTTTGGTGAATTGATGCACAGTTCATACTTTTGTATTTTTGTTGTGTGTCGTTTCCAATATGTAATTGGGTGCCACTTGTGGGACGTCGAATATCGTTGAGGCTGAGAGCAAAGTTTTGTTTTAAGGTCCTTCATGTCGAGCATGGGATGACCCCTAATTGGGTACGAAAGCTCTAAAGGTTCCCTATGAAGCTTCCATTGGGCATGAGTTGACTCACGTTGGGCATAGACGTTCAAGAGAGTTCTCGATGGTGTTTTTGTCAAGTGTGAGCTCAGTCACGTTAGGCGTGGTTTTAACAAAGACCAATGTGGTCCTTTGGAGGACTAGCATCGGGCGTGCGTCGTTGAGCGCCATCCTACCATCCTCTATTATTCTTCTATAAATTCCATGCTATAATTTTGTATTGTGATGTTGATGTGGATGTGAATTGATATTTATGTATGAATATATGAACATGAATGACGAGTAATGTAATATGAGAAACATATGAAATGTGAAACTATGGAGCCATGTGAATTCAATGCATTAAGTTTGATGGACATGCATCATATGCATAAAAAAATATTTTTTTAAGGTTACAATATGAAATACATACCTAGGGAAGGTCCCTTATGTAAAAGCTTGGGAACCAACCTTAGAAATAACTAGGTTTGGAATTTTCGATTCTACCTTTATGAGCATGAGATGTATCTTGCACAACTTAGTTATCTTGACCAAACCATAGTAATATGTCCTTCAACTGAGAGTGTGCAAAGGATGAGACCCAACATGTACTCCTAAACTACTTTACGTGTATTGCTAGCGGCAATGCACAAATATATTATTTTTATTGGTGTCACATGCATGTTAACATGTAGTATGTGTCCATTGCATAATGCATTATAATTTTATCTGTTAGTGTTTGTTATGCTATAAATGAATCGAGTATGATGATGGTAATATTAATGTAAGTTATCCCGAAATGACTAGTAGGATAATGTTATCTGTGTATGTTATATTTTATTGTATGCATTATTTGTGTTTGGCTAGCCGATTTACATTCTTACACCGTGAGCTAGATGAGGTATTTCTCACTCCATTTCTTTTGTGTTGTTCTTGTGATTTTTACAGGTGTCATAAGCATGGTGTTAAGGATGTCGGTGATGAGGCCTAATCCTCAATGTTGGGTCATTCTAAAAGGAAATGTGACATCAGAGAGTAGTTAGGACTAGTGTAGGACTTTATTTTGTTGATTCATTTGGAGAACATTAATTTTTAGTTCCTTTGCAATTCATTGATTATATTACATTATTTGTTTAAGACACAATGTAATTCTTTCTACTTGTATGGATTTTGAGTTTATTAATTATATTAAGGTTATTTAATTTTAATTTGACATTATTTATATGTTATGACATGTGGGGTAGAGGGTGTCACACTTACCAACTTAACTATGAATAAAATTAGTTGGTTGAGTTACATGATTTTATTTTGAAAAAGTTGGCTGAAGAACAATAAATTGTGTACAATGAGATAGTGAAATAAGTGTTCTCCCAAAAAGGTCATTTCTTCTTTTTATATGGTTATGGCAAGACTAGAAGAAAAAAAATTTCTTTGGAAAACATTATCTACTTGCTTCCAGTTGCAAGGAATGATTGTGCTAAATGTTGCATCAAGTGGTATTGCTTCTTTGTGGCTCCCTGGTGGTAGAATTGCTCATTCAACCTTTTGTATTCGATTATTAACCAATGAAGAATCAACTTTCAACATACCTCAAGCTAGCCCACGTGCAAAGCTTCTTATAAAAACAAAATTAATCATATGGGATGAAGCTCCAATGATGAGTAAATATTTTTTTAGGCTTTTGACCACACATTAAGGGACCTTATAAGAGTTAAATTAGTAGACAACAAAGACAAACCTTTTGGTGGGAAAGTGGTTGTATTGGGAGGTGATTTTAGTCAAATATTGCTTGTTAGGAAAATGACAAGACAAGAAGTAGTTAGAGCATCAATCAATTCATCTTATTTGTGGAATAATTGTAAAGTTATGAAGCTAACTCAAAATATGAGGTTGACAACTACAAAAACTAATCAAACAACTCATGAGATAAAACAATTTGCATATTGGATACATCAAATAGGATGGTGATATGGATTCTAATGGAGATAGGGAATGTGAAATGCATATGCCTAAGTAATTGTTGATTCAAGAAAGTGAAAATCCTTTACTTTTGTTGGTTGATTTTATTTTTTATCTTAATATATTGGAAAATAGTAAACATGTTTTTTTTAATAGAGAGCAATATTGTCTCCAATGATAAACTCTTTTGAACAAGTTAATGAGTTCATGTTGTCTTTAATTCTAGGAGACGAAAAAGTATATTTTAGTTCCGACACGCCTTGTCAATCAAATGAACAAATTGGTATTCAAGGAGAATGGCTTACAACAAAACTTCTAAACAAAATCAAATGTTTTGGAATTTTGAATCATCAATTAAAACTAAAGGTTGGAATACCTGACATGCTTTTGAGGAATCTGCATCAATCAAATAATTTGTGTAATGGAACAAGGTTGCAAGTTAAGGATTTGGGAACAAATGTCATAACAACTATCATAATCATTGACACAAATATCGACGATACTATTTTTATTGCAAGGATGGATTTGGTGGCTTGTGATCCTGGATTACCATTCAAGTTCTAGTGAAAACAATTTCCTTTTTGCTTATGTTTTGCAATGACCATCAACAAAAGTCAAGGACTATCATTTTCCAAGGTTGGTTTGTTTCTTTGAAAACCGGTTTTCACTCATGGACAGTTGTATGTGGTTGTATCAAGTGTAAAATCAAAAGATGGTTTGAAATTGCTAATATTAGATGAAGAGGGGAAGGTGTATAGTTCTAAAAAAATGTCATATAAAAGGAAATGTTTGAAAATTTGTAGAAGATATATAATATAAGGTTCAAAACTTTTATTTCATTTGTTGTTCAGTTTTTTAAGCTAATAAATTTATTACACCGACTATCAAATCATATATGTTCAATATATTGAAACATTTATAGAATATATAAACATAAATTCTAACTATGGATAATATTTATTTTTTAACGTAGGGATATTGCAAGATATTAAAGGTTGCAAAGGATTGTGTAGATACTACAATGAAGGTTATGTATAAATGTTGTCATGATGTGTTACAGGAAAAAGCAGGTAAATATGAACCATATATAATTTGCTATGAAGTTGTTAGGTATAAATGTTGTCATGATGTGTAAAATATGGAAGCATTTTGCCCGATTGTTAATTACTAAGACTTTTCATTAGAGTTGTTAAATACTGAAATATCTTTACATCGAATGCTTATATTGAGTTTGTCATTCAACTATTTTTCAACATACTTAACATTGACCATTGAACAAATAAATTGAGTTCTACAATCTTATCAATTTAAAGTTGTTAGATGGAATACTAAGCTTTGATAATAGAATGAAATAATCAGTTTCAAGTTTTGGTTGCAATATAACTTAGTATGCTAAAAAGAAATTACTATTATTAAATGATTGAGTTGAAAATCGATTTAGTTATGATGGGATAGATATAACTATTCTTGAAAATTTTATTGAACTTTTTATTATAAATATTCTAAAAAGTTAAAGATAAATAAAATAAAACATGGTTCATTCAAAGATTGAATGTTTAGATAAGTAGTTAATTTATTTTATAGATATAAACTAAACCTTTATAATTATAAGAAAAAACATAAATACTTAAATTGGTTTAACAATTGCATAAGCCTTAACTAACAACCAATCGTATAGACCACATAAGCAAGATTGTCAATATCGAGAGTTTACATAATCTTGTGAAGACTTCGTAAACTCGTATCGTAAACTCGTAAGAGCTTACTTAATATAAAAAATATGTTAAAAATACTTAGAAATAATATAATAACTACCATTCAACTTCATATTAAAGAAAAATAGTAAATTGCAATGATAAAGTAGTAAAGTTTAGTAGCAATTTCACATGAGACACGACTCACAAGTTCTTAAAAATAAAATGACAGCAAATAAAAAATTAAGAAAAGACAAATATATTATATAGAGAATAAAAATATATTAGATAGAGAATTAAAAAGGAGAAAGAACACGGTGGCTAATGCAACTTGCGGAAGAGCACAGACGCTACTCAAACTTAATGTTCGCGTGAAGAATGACGAGTACAGCTACGAGCGTGACAGGGAGTGACTGCAAATCTCAGAGAATAGCACGTAGAGGAAGAATGATGCGCAGAGGAGAAGCGGCATGAGCAGCACGGATCAGAACGATGTGCAGAGGAAGCCTGGCGTGGCGCGGATTGGAACGATGCACAGAGGAGTAGCAACATGACGTGGATCCAAATGACGCTCGAAGGAGCAACGATGTGAAGGAGAAAGATGTGCGGAGGAGAAGCAAACAACGTGCAAAGGAGAGAAGAAAAGAATGAACGACGAGGGTTTCTACCCTTAATGAAACGCACATTTCAGGGTTTGGTAAATGCGCGGATCTCGTTGTAAACTTGCAATTTCATGAGAGATTACTTGAGTTTACCCGAGTTTACTCGAATTTACTCAAAAACGAGTTTACCTTCGAGTTGTACCGTTTTGCTTCAATAAATTCGTAATCTCGAACGATATTACGAGTTGTAACTCGAGATTGACAACCATATACATAAGAAAACTCCACAATACACACTTAAACTGGCCTTTATTTTACATAATGGTTAAGAAAATCAATACTCACTTTAGGTTTTATTGGAGCTTTAGTTTCATACTTTAATGAAAGGTTTCCATAGCAGAGGCATACAATGGCTTCCTTGCACTATCAACTAAGTGAGAAATATAGATTGACTCAACTCAAATTATTAAACAAATATACATGTAACAAACTACATAAAATTGAGAAAATTGAGACAAGTGAAATAGGTATATATAAATTGTATGTAGAGTTGGTATAAAATACTTTTACATTGAAGCTTCTAATATTTTAATTTATACTATTTGTCATTACGTTACTTTTTATCATTAAAATACGTGTAATGAGTAGTATTAGATTAAATATAATTTTGGTTTCTTGTTTTATTATTTTTTAATTTAATATCCTAAGTTTAAAAATTCTCACTTGGCTTTGTTAAAATGCTTCTTTTAGATTAACTTAGTCCTTCTATTAGTTTATTATACTCTGTCAATTTAGTAATATGGAAGGGTGCAAACAAGTGAAATTGAATTAGTGAAACTTGTATTGAAGTTGTGAAAAAGTTGACTGATCAAATTCAATTCATTTATTTAACTAAGTTTAATTGAAAGTTTGAATTTAGTTTGTCTTATTAAAAAGATCAAACTTGAATTTGGCTTATTAATTTAATTAATTTATAACTTAATTAATTTTGTTTTATAAGAATTTTCTTATTATTTTTTAAGTTTATCAATATTACATTTAGAGTGTGTTTGGCAAGTACGTATTTGAGGAATTTATAAACTTCTTTGATTAGCTTATAAGTTAATTTGATTAAAATAAATTTATTTGATATGAAAATTTATTTAAAGAGCTTATAACTTATTTTCATAAGATAATTTAAATAGTTTATAACTTATAAACTCTTATTTTTTCTCTTTCTTTTTTATCTTCATTAATTTACTTGAAATTTATTTTTTCCTTTTTAATTTAAAAATCATTTTTCTTACATGTTATTATTTTATTCTCATTATCAAATAAATAAATAAATATGTCATTTTATATTAAGAGTATATTTGAAAAAAGATTAAATGTCCCACTTTCAACTATTTTTTTAGGAAAAAAAAGTTGTTTGCAAAATAAGTTCTTTGTTTTGGAGACCTTAAATTTGTAAATAATTTTTTTCTTCTAAAAATGTTTTTTTTTTAAATTGAAAATTTGAAACTTATGATTATTTGTCAATAACTTTTAATTTTTCAACTCCTAACTTATAAATTAGTTGAAAGCTTATAAACTAACTTTACAAAATACACGCTTAATAATTATTTTAATACTGGATAATTATCTACTCGTAAATGTGCTAAACATATGATACGTTAACTAACTTTCCAAGACTTACATTTTCGTATTTTAGTAAATATATATTTTCTCAAAAAAAAAAAAAAAAACTCCCGTATAAAAGTAAGTTCTAAACAACCTTGTTTAGACTCCATGTGCTACATATATTAATTGATGTTAAGTTAAGATGATAATTTCATTGCAACGTGTTACAATGAGAACTAACTTATTGGTGATAAAATCCCCTTTAGGTATATGTTTCTGTAGCTTAACCTAATAAAAAGCCAAGTATTGTCAAGGACCGGATAGGCAGAGTTTAGAACGGGATCGATTAAACTTTAAAAAATTATATATTGAAAAGAAAAATGCTTAAAAAATTACTTAATTGAGAAACAGATAGAATTTACATTTTAAAAATAGTAGAAAACTATTTATATTTAAAATAAGCAATTTGGAAAAACACATTAAAAACAGAAAATTGCTTATTTTATTAAAAGAATCACTTCTTTTAAGATAAAAGTTCAAACAAACGGAAAATATAGACAAATCCTTGTAAATTTAATCACATAAATCTTGTATTTCTACATTGTACAGTGTCAAATTTTATCTTACAATAATATCAATGGGTATGACTATATGCCAGCTCTTACTAAGGATCTTATATAAATTCTTAAACCGATTAGAACGATCTAAAATGATTACGCTCCAAAATGCGAAATAAAAATGATTGTAGACACCAAAATGGCCATCTTGATTTTCACTGGAAAATAACAAGTACGGGCTCACAACCATGTTACTCGCTCAAATCATCATCAAAATAATTCAAATCAGACTCATCGTCAGTGGCAGCATCAATGTTGGTATGATCTACATCTGGTGATCCTACTGCTACATCAGCCATATGCACCAGCTCAAGGGATCCCTTCAGAGGCCTTGTACCTCCATCATCATAATCAATTGAATCATTTTCATATTCATCATCTAGTTCAACACCAAAAAGGATATTCTACAAAACAAAAGCAAAATAAGTATTCCATCAGTATGATGAAGTGTACTTTACAAATGTATATTCTACTGCTACATCCCCAGTATCTCAAACACCGCAATAGCTAACCATGCAATATCTGACATGTAAATGAAAGTCACATGTTTATAACATCAACAATTTCGATTATTCAAATAAGCAATCCAGAGGAGGGACCTAATGGGATTAGGCTTTTGAGCCCTTCGAATTCAAGTGATTTAGAACTACAGTTAAATATATTGGAAGGTGGCAACAAATAGTTAATTAGAGAATAAAACTAACTTTAATTAAGCCAACTCAACCATGATTTATAATAAATCCAATTCAACAGCAATTAACGCTTTATGATTCATATAAGTTAAGAAAAACAGAAAGCAGTGATTACCTTATCACCATCAGAGCTCTGTACATTAGCATCTACTATCCAGTCATGGAGTAAATGCTCTTGCAGAACACTGTCAACGGAGGACAACTTTGAGTCCCTGGACCTTTTTCTTAACTGGCATTCTCTTAGTCGCAAGTTGTAGTGAACGTATATAATGTCATTCAATTTCTTCTGTGATATACGACTTTGTGTTTTGCAATGTATTTGATCATAAATACTCCAATCATGCTCACAAGCAAAGGACGAACATGTCTGACTTAATATGCGTACAGCAATTCTTTGCAACTCTAAGCAACTTATTCCATGTTGTTGCCACCAAGCAGCTAGTGAGATAGAAAAAGGAAACGAAATTGATCAACTCATGCTGAAGCAGAAGTGCACTACCTCCAAACAAGTTACTCATCGTACGAACGTTTTAACAGCAACATAGCAGTTTACCTGGTTCTAGACCTGTTCTTGTGCTAATTGCCAATTCAGTTCCAAAGTCATCTTGGGCAGAATTATAATGAGCAATCTGGAAATGACATCACTTAGAAACAGATAAATATCTAATAGTGTCAGTATCAAATAGCAAATAGCAGTGATTAAAGGCACATTACCTGCATGGATGCAGATATCCGTCTCATATTATCTGGCTCCAGCCGAACAATGCATTCATTGAGCCCTCGTACTACCTCAGAATGCTAGTCATATCAAACATTCATTTCATGAGAGAACTTGAATTAAATTTGAAAAATTGCAACCACTAGAACATATTCAATATTCTCACATACCGCTACAAAATCCTGACGATATCGGTATGATGGATTTAAGAAGTAAGCAGCCAAGTAAAGAGGGTGACAGAACAGAGAGTTCCAATGACTGTCTATCACCTTCCAGAAGGCTTCATATTTACGTGCATCGTCACCATGAACAGATTTGATTGCTAGTTTTGCCCTGTACATATCATTATATATATATGGCATTGACAAGCATTCACCACTATAAACCTTTTGAAGTACTTGCATTATGGGATCTATTGACTTCCTAACATACTGCATTTTTTTCCAAAATGTGACATTCAAAACAATTTTTTCCACCTCTTTCCCCTCATTTGAGCTGGAGAATCTGGATGAAATCCATTTGTTGGAAAGAAACATTCTTCTGAGACCAACTCGATGATCCAGCAAGCTCTGCAGTGTAGCAAAGCTAGAGGCAAACCGGGTGACAGCTGGTTTTAGAAGCTCCTGACCCTGGGTAAATTCACTTTTCATAAGATTTAACAACCATATTTGATTGTATATAAGTTTTGTAATTTTCTGGCCCTTTTCCATGCACTCTTCCACACATCTTATTTTCATAAAATCTTCAAGCATTCTGTTAATACAATAAGTGGCACAAGGGGTCCAGAATAAATTCCTTCTCTTCTCTTCAAGCATTTTTCCAGCAGCTTTATAGTTGGGAGTATTTTCAGTGATTACCTATATCAAAAGGGAGAAAAAGAAGAAACAATGATTAGTAACAGCTTCAAAGTGATATTTAGGTGAAGGAGGATGCCACAATATTAGAACGAACATTTTACCTGCACTACATTTTCCTCACCTATTTCTTCCACTACTTTGTCGAGAAGCTTAAATAAATTTGGTGCATCTTCTACTACATGAGTGGCATCAAATGAAGAAACAAAGTATACACCATGAGGACAAGAAACAAGAAAGTTAATAATTGTCCTATCCTGTGTATCTCTCCAGCTATCTGCCATTATAGAGCAACCAGTGATTGCCCAGGATGCCTTATATTCAACAAGGTGATTTTTAATGGAATTGATTTCCTCCTGCAAAAAGCGACCAGACATAAGTTGGCTCGGTGGGCATACCAGTCCTTGTCCATATTGACCAACCATTTCCAGCATTTTATGAAAATATAAGGACTCTGCAGCCTGTATAGGAATCCCTGCATGGTAAAAGAACTTGCAAATTGAAGAAATAACTTCCTTGCGTAATTTCTTAGTGGGCCCTGTCTTAACTTTTACTTGTTTGTAAGTTTGGGGAGTCTGATTCCTAGGCAGTTTCAGGTAAACATTATCCAATCTTGATCTTCTAAATACTGGTTCAGGACCAGCATTAGGTGATATTCCCTTGAAGGTCTTCATTATATCTTTAGAGAATCTCTTATCAACATCAATCAAAGTTTCCTTATTCATATGATGAAGAGCTTCTTCTACTTGCTCATACTCATCATCATCATTATCAGACTTTGCATAGAAAGGCGTCAATTCCTTAGCCTCAGGTCGCCTAAGTCTCCTCCCAGTACGATGCCATTTCATATTCTCTTTTATTTTCAGGTAAACTTCTTCTGGAGCATTTTTACAAGGTGCCACCTCTCCAGGAATTCTAGCCAAATGCTGTTTAAACCGATTAATGCCTCCACTAACAATTTTCTCACAGTAATTACATTTGACTTTCTTCTTTCTCTCATCTTGAGCAACACCATGTTCCCACCCTGGGTCAACATATCCTAAGGAGCGAAGAGGAGTCAAATTTATGGATACATTTTGATCATCCATCAAGTGCTTCCCTTTGCTTCTACACCCAACTTGTTCTTCACCATCTTCATCATCATTAGAGTGAAAATTCATATATGCCTGTGCATCAACTTGCTTTTGTTTTTTATGGGAACGGCAACCTTCCAAGTTTTCCTTCATTTTCAGGTAGACTTCATCAGGAGCCTTTTCACAGTATGTTACTTCACCAGAAACTCGGGCTAAATGCTGCTTTAATCTGTATATTCCACCACTAACTATTTTCCCACAGTAATTGCATCTAACCTTCTTTTTCCGCTCATCTTGAGCAATGCCATGATCCCAGCCAGGATCAACAAATCCAGTGGAGCGTATAGGAGCCATTACATCCAAAACTGAGCTATTCTAATTCCACTCATGCATTAGTGCCGAATACAAGGCACATAAAACTTCAAAACCACAACATTTCAAGTAATCTAAGAGCCTTCCCTGTTTCAAAAACAATGGTGTATAAGTAACAGTGTCAAGTGATCTAAAAGCTTTAAAGCATTATCATAT
The DNA here is from genome assembly GCF_000230855.2 of Cajanus cajan. Lineage (NCBI taxonomy): Eukaryota > Viridiplantae > Streptophyta > Magnoliopsida > Fabales > Fabaceae > Cajanus > Cajanus cajan. Next base: position 38,422,754 of record NC_138517.1, on the reverse strand, counting down.
GAAAAAAGAAAAACATAATTATGTTGGAAAGCCGCCTTGAATGCAGTCATCCCTCCCACCTTAGTTGCAGCCTCTTTGGGGGCCGCCTTAATTGCAGGATTAGGGCAGTGGTTTACTTTAATCCTACATCAACTAGAGATATGTCCTTAAAGAGAGCTTATAAATCTTGGAAAAGTCTTACCTTACAAATCGGTTTTGTGAGATTAAGTTATGTCCTATGACCAAATTCTAAGAAAAAGGACAATTTAAAAATCAAATATAAAATAAAAGGAGGGAAAAGGTGGAAAGAGATGTGGGTCCTAAATCGTTTAGATAACAAGTAATCCGATTGCTTTCGTCCTTACAGTTTTATTGATTAACAAATTCCCTTGAACTAATCTTACTATATAGTTGGATTAGCTTATTTTAGGGGAAATAATCACTTTTTTGGCAGTTTCTTGAGAGCGCCTTTGGAAAAAAAATGTGATTACTTCTCCAAACTTAATCTTTCCCAAACATGTTAGTTTTTGTTGATTAACTATCTATAAGATTAAATCTGAGCAAATCTTTATGATTAATGTTGAATTATGAGATATTGAGATAAGTATATGGAGACTAAGAAATAAGAAATGCAGCTTGATGTCCACCCTTCTCATACTATGAAGATTTGGAACTTCTGTCTACATTCCATGTCTGAAGAACTTTGCTATGTACTAACTATGTTGAAGGAATGAGTTGAGGATAGTGAAACATGGGACTCTCCTCAAATGTAAAGACTAGAAGTAACTAAATATAACTGAGAAAAAGTATCTGATGCAATACATATTACAAGACACAAAATGTTGAAGGAGTGAGTTGAAAAGAGAGAAACATGGGACTCTTCTCATGTGTAAATACTAGAAGTACCTAAATATATCTGAGAGAAAAGCATCTGATGCAATACATATTAGATAATCATACAGCAACCATTTTAAAGTATTGGTGCTTTTTTATTTGGTACATCCCTGTCAGAAATTGTTATCTATTGTAATCAACTAACAGAGGATGCTTATAAATTGGAGCAAAGACAGCATGCCAACACATACATCCATAGAGGCCTGGAGAAAAATTACTCAAGAAAAAAAAAATAATAATGCCAATGTGAGAGGGTTAATTCGAAAGAAACATCAATACCTTGTACTGCATCAAATAAAGTCAACAACCAGTTATATTTTTCAACAAGTACGAAGGCAGTCTTTCAACGAAATCCAAGGGGTAAATATTGGATACCACTGGCAGCACCATCATCAACTTCATCAATTACAATGCATCCTACACAACCACAAAACACATTGTAGAAACAAATGGACAATGTACAGCATTCAAGGGGATAATAAGAATTAGCAACAAATATACAATTACACAATAATCTTTTAAAGAGTGCTGTTGATGCAGAGATGGGACTAGCATAGGGATATTTCACTGCTTCAACACTACATGAACAATCCAAAAGCCTCCATTTGGGAGTACCAGCACCACAAGAATTATCTCAAACTTGCTCGAATTAAACCAACAAAAGGACTAATTCACCATGATTGCACCTAACATATTATCCAATTTACTTCTTAATTCCTGTTCCTTAAAAATTGTGTCAATTTTTTAAACTAATTTATGATACACAGCCACATCCACTGTTTTTTATTCATTTACTAACCACTCACTCACCACTAACCTAAGAGACCACAATACACTAAACGCATAATTTGACAACAATAGTCCCTCTTTCCATGCTTTCTCGGTAACCACATTCTCATTCCTCGTAATCAAACCAAAACAAAATCACGAAGCTAATTCGGAAGAGTTAAAAGTAACTTCGAAGCAGAAAACTTAATCTGAGGAAATATAGCGAACACTTGAAAACTGAACGTTCGCAAAAACCTCAAAGCCACAATTTCCTACAACATTTTTGAAGAATCTTGTTTTGATATCGCAAGAATCGCCTATGCCACGAAACCCTAAGTGGAAGACAAAGGTGAAAGAGCTGAATCGTATTAACAAGATAACTAAAGAAACCTGGAAGAAAGGAAGAGGATCTAGATCGGAGTTGAACCACCGGCGGCGAAAGCACTTGCCGGCGGCGGAATCGTTCGGCGTTTGGCGGCGATCGCAGGAAACGCGGAAATCGCCTTGGAATCGCGAGTCGTGAGTGAATGGCTGGGTGAGACTCTCAACTCGACCCGGACGCGTTGTACCGATTTTTAATTTTTAATTTTTTATTATTTAGATTATAGATTATAAATTATAAATTCTTATGCACATTATTTTGGTTACTCTATAAAGACAGTATGAATAAGTGTAATTAAAAATAAAAATGAAATATATTTATTTATTTATTCATTATTACTTATGTATTTATTTGACTTTTTCTCTGAAGGATGAGAATGTTACGAGTTGGCCTAAATGGAGTGTGAAATTTGGTGAGTTGACTCAGCGGGTCTTAACACTCAGAAAATTTTAAAATTTCACTTAACAGGCTCATTCTAATTGATATTTCTCTTTGTCCCTCTTTCGAGCTTCATCCACTACATGCATATACATTTTTTTTTCCTTTTTCATTTCTAATTGAAATTAATTAATTAAAATATCAAAATGTAAAATTGATATACACCACTCAACTAGAACGCGATGTTCACATAGAAAAGTTCCTTTATACTTAAATTTTTGTGTACCCAAATAAAAAAAATCCTTTCTTCAAATTTTCATATTTTTATTCAAGTTCCTTCCATTGGAAAGTGGAAGAACTCTCTCACATGGGAAAGTAATTGTATACATCAATTAATTTTTAAATTAATGATTGACATTTTTTTCCCTTTTATTTGGACTTTTTTTCTTCTCATTCCTTGATTAACCCTCATCACCCACCTTTATGATTTTTTCATGTTTTCATTTATTAATTACATGCCTTTTTTTCTCCTTCACTCTCAATGTCTCGTCATGATTGGATAGGGGGGAATTGAGATAATCAGAAATATGAAGACTTAAGTTCAATTCTCATTACAAATATTTTTATAATTTTTCTATTTTTAAAAAAAATTCCAAGACTCATATCAGTCATCTTATCCTTCAATGTCTCATTAAGTCACTGCCTTACTCCTTCAATTCATTTTATATATTATTTAAAATTAATTTTAATTTAAATTATTAAATGATATTTTTTTATATGTTAAATTTATTTCTTTTCTTATACTCAACTTATTTGAATAAATGTTAAAGTATGAAATTAGTTTAAATTTTTTTACACCAATCTCAATAGATGAATTTTTTAAAAAATGAATAAATTGAAAATAAAATATTATCTTAATTTTAAAATAAATTTAAGTTTTAATGAACATTAATTTGATATTAGTGATATTAACTTGTTTTCTAAATTAAAAATATTAAAATAAATACTAACAAAACAAATTAATATTTTATTTAAAACATTGAAATATATTAAAATAATTTTTTAAATTCATGTAATGTTTTTAAAAAATATTTAAAATTAGAGTCATTGTCAAAAAAAAATTAAGATTTTTTTTATTTAATTGAGATAAAATATATATGTTATGGTATAATAATCGAAATAACTATCATTAAATGAAATATTAAAATTATTTGATTATTAAATATTAATTAATATATTTGTATAGTTCAAAAGGTTAAAAAAAATAGAATAAATATGATAAATTATATTAGTAAATAATGTATATTGTATTATTTGTATGTGTTTTTAATTAATCTTTGAATTATATATGTTGTAAACTACAAATTATTTGATTTAATTCTAAATATGAGATTCATTCATATAAGAAATTCTTAATTTATAAAGTAGGATGAAGATTGATAAAATCAAATATTTTTGTGATTTGATTAATTGATAGTACAAAAATGTAGTTTAAATATTAATTATATTTTTAATCAATCAAATTGAAAGAATTAATTTGGATATTTGTTATCATCATTATAACTTATCACCAACATGTATCAAAAGTCAAATTCCTAGAAAAAAAAAAAAGAATACTATTTGAAGTCCATCTCTCTGGATGCTGCAAAACATGTAACATGTAAATGTAAGATCTTCCTTATCAATGAAGGAGCATATGATAAGAAGAATAAGCTAAAGTCATTAGTATATGTTTAGGGAGACCAATAGACTTTGTGCCTGATCATATTGTAACAGAATACTAGGCCAGCTACGAAAATATATTAGACAAAATTCAATGTGATACAAGAACAAGACTAAACAAATTAAACAAACTAATTTAGTTTCATTGAATAACTTTAATTAAATATACCAAATACCTGATAGTGCATCATTTTTATAATGTTAATTGTTAGAAATAGGCTTGTTTTTAGTAATAAATGAAACATCATTCTTCAATCATCCCACACCAGCAAAAAAAAAAAAAAAAAAACGCTAATAAAAAGTAGTAACGTATCCAGAAATTTTAGATAGTGGGGGCAATACTTATTTATATATTTATAGTATTAAAAATTTTACATATAACTTTTAAAGTATAAATATATATATCATAATTATTTTTTACAAGTTTTTATATCTATGATTACGATTAAAGATGAAAATAAACTAGGTCAGACTATGTTATATTATAATTTAGTAGATTTGAACCTAATTTTTTTTTTTTATAAAAAAATACATGTTCTAAATATGACGTATTTATCTATCATAGACATTTTTTAAATATTTAGTTAGAATTACAATCCTAAAAATATACTTTATAATAATTTAATACTAATAAAAATATAAAATTAAGTATGTTAAATTGTATAAAAATCAAGTTTAATTTATTTATGATATAAACATGTTTTTAATATCTAATGTAATTTTTTAGATGATAATTTATTTTAAATCGTATTTTAGAACATAAATCTTTCAATTTTTCCTATTTTTATTTTTTTTAATCAACATATACAATCATATGATCTTTACTTTTTGATTTTTTTAAATCAATGTATATATAAATAGAAAGTACAAAAGGTAAACATATATATTGCAAAGTTTATTTTATAAAAAATTAAAATTTAAAAAAAAAATAATTCATTATTAAGGAGTATTATTTATTACATATGAGAACTAATCTCCTTTAAAAGTTTAATAAATATCAAATAAATGAAAAACTCTTTTAAATTTATATTTTATACATATGATAATTTAAATATATATTTATTTTATGAAAATATAACTTTTATTTTTAAAAATATTTTTTTTAGAATATATATATATATATATAATGATAGTGGGGGCAAGTGCCCCCACTCTTCACCACCTAAATCTGTCCCTGATAGAAAGAGATTGGCTGATTGACTAATTTGGGGTACTTTTCAAAATTATTTACGTAAATAGAGCTGTTTTGAAATTATATACACCTTTGGGACATTTTATTATGGTGTCGTTATGACCCATAACGACACTATTGACACGTGAACTTTTTTAACTCCAAAGAAGCCATGAAAGCCATATTAACAATGTCGCTACAGTCCATGACGACACAAAATGGTTTCAATGAAGTTGCTATAGCCTACAGTGCCACATTTTTAATAATTTTTTATAAAATATTTTTTTAAAAAATAACATAAAAAATAAAACTAAAAATAATTATAATATACATGTAATTAAATTGGAATTTCATAAAAATTAAAATTTCACAGAAGTATAAAATTAAAATTTCATAAAAAGAGAAAGGGAATAAAATTAATTATGATTAAATTAAGTAATAGAAGTCGCTATGGTCTATAGCGCCTCCTTTCTTTAATATTTTAAATATATATATATAATATAAATAATGAAATTACAGAAAATATAAATATATAAAACAGAATTATAAATTTAAATATATAAAACAGAATTATAAAATTAAATTTAAATTAAATTCATAATAAATTAAATATTTAAATACATAAAAAAACTGAAGGAAATAATTTAAATATATAAAATAAAATATATAAATAAAGAAATTACAGAAAATATAAATATATAAAACAGAATTATAAATTTAATTTTATATTAAATTCATAATATAAAATAAAAATCAAATAAAAAAATTAAGTAAATAATTTAAAAAAGAAAAACGAAAAATAGAGGTCGTTATAGCTTATAACTACATTGTGTCGCTATAGGCCATAACGTCACTTATTTAAATATTTAAATACATAAAAAAAATAAATTAAAGAAAATAATTTAAATATATAAAATAAAATATATAAATAAAGAAATTATAGAAAAGATAAATATATAAAACAGAATTATAAATTTATTTATATTAAATTCATAATATAAAATAAAATTACATATAAAGAAATTAAGTGAATAATTAAAAAAAAAAATAGAGGTCGTTATAGCCTATAGCGATAGTGTCACTATAGGCCATAGCGCCACTTAAGTTAAATTCGATTGTAAGACTCTCGTATACTTCAATCTTTTATTACTAGGTGGACCCATTCTGCTCCTATCTAAAGTGATGCTAGGCTGCTTCACGCAGTAATAAAAGATTGAAGTATGCAAGAGTCTTACAATCGAATTTAACTTAAGTGGCGTTATGGCCCATAACGACACAATGTCGTTATGGCCCATAACACATTTTCAGAAATTATTTTTTTAATAATAAAAAATATAAATTAGTGCTGATGTAGCCTATAACGACTTTATGTAAATCGCTACAACCTATAATGACTTTGTTTGTCTAAATTTTAGCCGATCATCATTACAAAAAAAAAAAATACACGTGTCAATTGTGTCGCTATGACTCAGAGTGACACCATAGTAAAATGCCCCAAAAGTGTAAACTGTTTCAAAATAGCCCCATTTACATAAATAATTTTGAAAACTGCCCCAAATTGGTCAATCAGCCAAAGAGATTTGTTGGAGTAGTCTTGTTTGTGGTCAAGCAAGCATAGAAAGAGTTTAATATATTGACAACCAACAATATCAACTACCTTCATTTTCTCAACACTTTATGTTTCATGATATTAATGGATTCTATTAACATTTAACAATATTTGCTACTAATTCATAGGTGTGATTTTAAGTAAAATTTATAATAAATTATATACAAATAAATGTTATATTAAATATATAAATTATATTTAAAATTTGTATAAATAAATATTTTAAAAATTAATGTTATATTTTATATTTAAGATAATAATTCATATTGAAGTATAAAATTATTTTTAATTAATATTTTATTTTAAAAACAGTCTCGTGTAAGATAATCTTGTTTAATATATGGGTCAAATAAAAATAGAACAGTCATTTGCTATATTATAAATTATTTATCAATTTAAAATATAATTTATATGTTTAAAAATATCTACCTATATATATTTTAAATTTAAATATATATATATATATATATATATATATATATATATATAGAGGAGGGTTCAAACGACACTTAAGTGTTATACCGCTCAATAACTTTATATTAAATGTGAATTTTAAAAATCCAACCGTTAGATTGAAAGTTTATATCTCTTTGATCATATATATCAAATTTTATATTAATCTAAGATAATTTGACGTAATATATACATTTCAAAATATACTAAAATATGAACACTTTGATTACATTTAAGTTGTTGTTCAATTTTAACAAAATTTGATATATATGATCTAAGAGATATGAACTTTCAATCTAACTGTTGGATTTTCAAAATTCACATTTAATATAAAATTATTGAGCAGTGTAACACTTAGTAAAAGTTATACCGATGTCATTTGAACCCTCCTCATATATATATATATATATATATATATATATAATTTATTATAAATTTTAATTATATATAATAAACATCTAACCTTATCAGATGGAGACATGCTTGGATGAGTTGCTTTTGTAGGATTTACATCTTCATTCAACTTGAATGGCAGTTGTATGAAGAAATCGAAATTTTTCCAGAGTGGATTTGGATGGGTGAAATCCTCATGACTATCAGAACATAAAGATTTCAATTTTATCTTGATTTCTCCTAACTCTGGTGGAGCTTCTGAGAGAGAATATAACCTGGTGGTTGGCACAAAAGGTTTGAATTCTCTTTTGAATTTGAGTCCAGTTGGATGGATGAATAATCTGTGTGCTAAACAGAAGACATCCATTCCTATTAGAAGATCTTTGTTAGGTAGCTTACTTCCAATGACTTTGGACCAAATAATGCAGTCTTTGAAGATTCAGATGCCAACCGGTGCTCGGGAAATAACCTCTGTTTTAAAGGTTTTTCCATCAGCAGCTATAAAGTATGTAGTCTCCTTTTTCCAGAAATCAGATGGCAAGATTTCTGGATTCATCATGGTCTTTTGTGCCCCGGTATCAAGGAAACCGATTACCTTGATGGGTTTCTCATATTTGGAGGGTAATATTTCAATTTCCACATTGGGATGTGGAGGAGGAACAGTTGCCATATTATCAATTTGATCGATGGCGAAGACTGGAACTGATTCTTTCTCTTGGCTAGAGTCATCTGTATCAGTACTGGAATCATCTGAGAAATATTCTTGTAAGGCAAACACAGTGTCTTTGTCTGCTGAGCTTTGCTCTGAGTAGAGAGATTCTACTTCGTCTTGATCATCCAGGTGTAAGGATGTGATCATTCTTATGGCTTTCTGAGCTTTGTTTGGGCAGGACTTAGCAAAATGTCCTGTTTTTCCACAAATGTAACATCTTTGTCCTGGGCTTCTTCCACAGATCTTTTTTCTCCTGAAAAACCTATAAGGCTTTGTATGTCTCCTCTTACTGAATTTTTTGCCTTTAAATTTATTCTTTGGACAGTGACATCTGTCTTTATCTTTGCATTTAATCTCCAAGAAAGATTTTCCACAAGCTCTGACATATTTTCCCTTATCTCTTAGCATGTTTGAGAAATACTCATGCTGATGATAGAGCTTATCTACAGCTTCTTGGGTCATCTGATGAATCCGACCCATTGTTAAAGCTGTAAAGTCCTTGTTAGCGGCGGCAGCCATTCTAGCGAGTTCTGGCTGGACCTCTGTAGGAAGTGAGCTTACATAGGTGCTTTTTAGACTTGGATCATTGAGACCATTGAGAAGATAGAATCTTTTAAGCATCCTTAGGTAGTGCTTATCAAGATCCTTCAGCTTTAGTGAACAACATTTCATCTCAAATAATTCTTGTCTTATTTTCCTGTCTGTGAGTGTTCCATCACCTATGAATTCTTCATGTATTGTGCCAAGAATTGTAGCAGTGTTTCCTAGGTCATGGAACATGTTTTGGCGAACTGGTCCCAAGTTGGCATACCATTCTTTAAGAATCCCGATCATTCTACAACTGAATTCTTCTACGATCTTGTAGGGTTCAGTATCTCCTTTTATAAACCTGGTGTCTAACCAAGCACCAAATTCGATTAGTCGATATCTCCATTGGCTTGGCTCAAGATCATTAAGAGTGAACTAGGGTCCACTAGTTGGTTTGGCGACTCCACTTCTAGGTTTCTGCCTGGGACTTTCATCAGGTAATTCATAAATAGGTTCTGGTCCAGTGGATGATGCCATTAATACAGAGAGATATGCCAAATGAGCTTTTGGTGAGGCTGAGTTGAGTGAATCATCATTAGATGAATCAGTGTTGGGAAAATTATCATCTGATTTGGAGCTTTCAGATGATTCTGAAATGGTAATTTTTTCATTCTGTCTAGTAGAGCCAAAGTGTTGGCTGATGGGCATCTGAGAGTAAGGGTCATGTGAATCTGGAAAATAGTGACCTTTTCCTGAATCATGTCTTTTTGGAGATGAAGTTGGGGTTGAATGAGAAGACTTTGGAGCGTCCTCTGTGGATTTGGAAACTTTCTTTGAACTGGATTCTGTTCTACGCCAATGCAAATTAGCAGAGGCAGTATGTATGTTGAAATGTGGTCTTTCAGGTTTAGACCATGAAACTGATGGTTTCGACCATGAAACTGATGGTTTCTGGAATAGAGAATGAGATACTAGTGCAGGAGAGTGTAAGAACGCATAAGGATCAACAGAGATTGGTTGGGGCTGTGGGGCCTTCTTTTTTTGTTCGATTTGTTCTTCCAGTTGAAAGAGTTGAGCTTTAAGGCTCCTAATTTCTCGATCCTTTACATTTGCTGCTGTGCCAAAAGAAGTGTGCCTCATTTCATTCTCTAATCTAGAGATATCAGCAGTTATCTTCTAATAATAGGTTTTCATTTTTTAGGAGAGGTAGTCCAGCTTGTCTTCCGTTTTTTGGATACTGCTTGACATCTTGGTGACTTTGTCATCAATCTTTCTTAGCAGGGAGTTCTGTGCCTGGGCATTTTCTGTATGCCAGTTTAGAACTTCTTTTGCTTGGCTGAGTACCTTCGGTTTCCCATCAGTACCAATTTCTGATGGAATGATGGTAGGTTTGGTAGAGTACCTGGTATTGGGATCTATTTTTCTTTCCAATGGAGGGAAGTCTACATCCCGTTCTGACTTTGAGAACATGAAGCATGGTGTGGGTTTATAAGTCTGTTGGAAAAACTTCTCCAACTTGTTTGAACATCTTCATGAAACCATGTTGAAGGAAGACTTGTTTTGTGAATCGGACCGTCTGTTGGGTCGGGGAGGTGGCTTGCAGGGCGTATTCCATCCCTCATCATCACTATCTGATTCACATTCCTTTTCCTCGCTAGTATCTCCTGAATGCATCCAACAATCACACTCAGTATCACACATATCTGGGTTGACATCCCAAATGAAATGACCGTTGATCCAGTCAGTATAAACTATGTTTCCATCTGCGTCAACTGAGTAGATGGGAATTCTCCCTTCTTTAACAAAAGGTTCTAGCAACATAGTCTGGAAAAACGGAGTTGGACCTGAGGATTTCTCTGGTCGTTGGAAGATCGTTCTAACTGTTCCGTCAGTAGATCTTCGAAAAGTTTCTTGGTCTATATGGATGGGCTTTCCATGGTGTTTGAGGAGATTTTCGTAATTTGTTACCCATTGCAAAGGAATGAGTTCCTTCAATTGTTCCCTAGTAATATTCCTAGGAGCTTGGACTATTGAAGGACTTTCTTCTGCCTGATTTGCTAGGACGAACAAGGCACTATCATTATTGCTGGGTAAGGCTAAGTTTACTGCATGGGTCTGTAACCTGTAGATGATCTGGTAATGAAGTGTGGCACAAACAACATCGGAGATCTGAGCTGCTCTAGTGATCTCGACTTGAACCTTTAGTCAGTCTGGCACGGTAGAGTCTTTTAAACTAACATTATAGTTGGGAAATAATGTTAGTACAACACTCCCAGCATGAAGTGTAGTTAAGACTGTGCCTATCACTGCATTTTCATAATGGAGGTAGTTGGTGTCTAGCAAGGAAATCTTGCAGAGACAGGGAGTCCACGTCTTCCATGAAGTGTGAGTATCAATCGGATGGCTCCATAGTGAAGATGGGTATATCCATCGGTTCTCCAATGTCTGATGAGTTCTCTGGGAATCTCAATGGTAACATATTGTTCTTTGGAGGTGGCCATCAAAGAACATTGTTCCATCTTGGAAGATTGAACATATTCTTTCTCATGAGGTCGTCTGGTTTTGATTAGTTGAGTGATAGATCTCAGTGTAGATCTTTGTCTTTTGAATATATTGTACGGGCTCAAAAGTGGAGCGGCGCTCTCAGAAATCTGAGCGTCTTCTGGGATATAGGAATATTCAACAAGGTTTTCTATTTTTGGGACTAAAGTTCTGGAAACATGGCTTGGTAAGGTTAAGGAGGTATTTAAAAAAGCTGGTCAAGTTTCTGGGTCAGGTTGAGTAAGGATGGAATTTTCCATGGTAATAAAGTCTCTCCCCTACTCACTCTTTCCTCTATAATAGTATCATCCTCAGTAAACGAGTTAGGCTCTGATACCACTAGTGCCGGGAGCCTTAAAGACTTATCACACATTTGCCTTTATATAAGAAACTTGCTTACTTTTTCGGCATCCCTTGCCTACTCTTTTCAGCCTCTGTCTTATATCAGGCAAACTTATCATAAGTCCCAAGGACCAGAAATACTGGATCAAATCTGATAGCGTTCTGTTGTACAAGATTCTCTAAAAGAGGCGAGTACAGAGCATACTGGCTACAAATATATTACTGAGACCATAATACTATCATAGTATCAAGAGCTTTCGAGAGAGAGGAAGAGAAGTAATTTAGAAATCCATGAGTAAAGAAACACAAGAGTTTTTATTTCCAAACTCGCTTGATACAAACTGAGAGAGTATCCCCTTATATAGACTCGAAGGAGCTCTCTTTATGATAAGTGGCCGACATCTTTTACACTAGGGCCAATCCTATTGGCTAATTAAAGGATAAGCATATAAAGGGACCCTCAAGGGTCTGACTCATGTAAACTGACAAACTAGTCTGACTAAGATTATAATAACGAATAAAAGAGAGGGACCCACATGGGTCTAACTCACTCAAGACACCAAACTAAAATACACACTTTATTATACAAATGGTGGCAGACAGTCCATAAAGCAGATTTCGATCATTAGTCTCCTTTAATGATAGGCTCGTGACTAGGAGAGAGATTTGGATCTGATGCGTCTGAATCTGAACAACTATTCATCATTGATTCATCATAGTAGAGGTCTTCATAGTTTTCTCCTAGGTCATTAGCTGTCTGGAACTGTTCATCAGGAACGTAAAATTCAGTTTTGCTCATGAAAGCTTTGATTCCTTGATGACTTGACTGAGAAGGAATTAGACGACTGTGTGATGAACTGGCTTCATCTTGGCTCTTTTGGTGGATCCTTGTTTTTTTGAGATGGTTGATCAGCTGTGTCTTGTAACTTTAATCTGGAGGGTATGTTTCAAAAGTTCCCCAAAGATAAGCTTCATTTTTGGACTAGAGTTGTCCGGTAGGATTTTGAAAATAAGGGCGACTGATGATGGCAATGAAAGTTAGGGACTCACATTGTTTTTTAGTTTTTCCCTTTTGGTTTCTTTGAAAATTAAGAACCTTTTTTAACTCACATCTCCACCATGTCAGAGGTGAGAACCATTCTAATAAAGTCTAGAATAAATAATCATCCTTATCTGGATTTATCAGAATATCATAAGTTGACTGTGTCCTTAAGGCAATTAGGATTGGATTTTGAACAATTTTACACCATATGGCCCAAAGAGTTGGTTCAAACAAATCCCACCCAATTTCACAGAATAATTCGAAGATCCCGGAGTGGTCTTCTGTAGGGTCAAACATGGATGGAGGAACTATTTTAAATCTTAAAGTCTCATGAAGATAATAAAAATAATGATCTTTAGCAAACTGGATAATTTCTTCAGGACTCTTTGGGTTAAAACCAGGAGGATATAGCTTTTTGGTTTTTGCTGTATCGGGTAAAGGTTTCATCATGAAAATTAATGGAAAGCTATGGGAGGATGATATGACAAAAACTGGTTTCTGAGGTCTTGAAAGGAAGTCAGGGATGAGGTTGTGTTTTCCTTTAATGTGTTTAACAGTGAAGTCATACCTGGAAAATCAATCTTTCAACCGCAAGATCTGAGGTTCAGGTGGTAGCTTATTCTTGAAATCTAGGATTTTTGGAAATGAGGAATTATCCATCTGGACTTCAAAATGGTGTCCTCTCAAATGGAAATCAAACTTTTTGATTCCATTTTTTACTGCCAATGCTTCTTTGTAGGTGGTGTGATAATGCTTCTTTGCCTCTTTGAATTGTCCACTAGCATGTCCACAATAAAATTTCTTTTCGAGAATTTCCTCAATGAATAATGCTCCCCAGTAATGATCACTAGCATCAGTTTGAATAATCCTTTTCCCATTCCCTGAGATTTTAAATGTATGAGGATTCTGTGCGATTTTCTTTATTTCTTGGATAGCCTGAGTCTGTTCTGGTCCCCATGGAGGGGGATCTTTCTTCAGCATCTTGGAGAGGGGACTGGTGTATCTAGCAACTTTGGGAATGAAATCCCGAATGTAATTTATGATTCCTATAAATTGTTGAATTTGCTTGACAGTAAGATTTTCCTCAGGAAAGTTGAGTAACTCTTTGGCAATATGGGGTTGAGGCTGATAAGTCCCTTGAGAGAACTTCATACCCAAAAGATCAATTTCTTGTTGTGCTAACTGTATCTTCTTCTCTAAGAACATAATTCCATACAGATTTTCTCTTTCTAGGAATTTGTCCAGAAGCTTCTTGTGGCTCTCCATATCTTTTGAGAACAAGAGGATATCATCGATGTAGATGATAGCATTATCTAAAAGAGGTTCAAATATCCTTGTCATTGTTTTCAGGAATAATGAAGGTGCTACCTTCAAGCCGAAAGGTAAGACAGTCCACTAGTACTGTGCATTGGGTATGCAAAAAGTTGTTTTGTGTCGTTCACTGGGTTCAATTCCTAACTGCCAAAATCCGGATTTAAGATCAAATTTGAAAAAGATGTTATTGTTTTAGCAAAACTGGCAAAGAAGAAGTTTTTGGGAGAGGAAACTTATCATCCCTCAAGAAATGATTGAGGGGTTTGTAGTCAATGACTAATCTCTTTTTTCCTCCGAGTCTTTCTGATCTTTTCTCAACATAGAAATGCACATGTTAAAGTACTAGTAATATAAATTATTAAATTATATTTATAAATGCGTATTTATCTTAAAAATATTTTAGATTAGATTGAAAAATGTAAAATAATTATTTTGAAAAACACCGGTTATTTTTGCACCATTTACTGGTTGTACTAAAATGGTTTAGTTTTTTTAGTTAACAAATCAACCACCAAGCTAGTTCGAATCAACCGGTTCAGTTTCCATAACTATGATACATTCTTATAATTAAAGCCTTAAAAATAAGACTTTTAAAACATGACATATTTGAGAAATAGCAAATCTTTGAGAACAAAAGATGAAAATAAGTTCAATAAGTTAAAAAATGTAGAAAAATGTGATAAGGAAAAAAATAATAAAATTAACATTCCACGCTTTGTTTTCCGCATCAAAAATTATAAATTGATGTTTCATTGTTTCAATTCAATGATACAAACATGATGCCATTATTCAGGTTGACTAGAACATCACTCACTAGAGATAGAGGCAAAACTCGATGGAGGTTGAAATAAATAAATAAATAAATAATGGTGCTCTTCTTTTATCTAAATAGAGATAGAGGCACATCACTAACTCTATGGTGAAAATGGTATATACAATTGATATTTCTATACTCCTACGTAACTATCCCACCCCAAAAAAAAAAAGGCAAAATATACACATTATCTGGCTTCCAAATCTTCTGTGCTTCCTATTTGTTGCTTTGGGTGAACACCCAAATCATTTGATAACTTCTTGCATAACTACATCATATAAACACAAATGTACATATCAGCCTCAAAATTTGTGGATGAGGGGAACATATAGTGAGAGATAGTATATTGGTATGTCTGTTTCAATACAAGCTAAAAGTGATTTTGGGAACTTTTTTTACTGGAAAATGCTTTTATTTACGGTAGAGAAACTTCAAAAAGTTCTTCTAGAGTTGTATCTAAACAGATTAATGCATACCTGTCTATATTTAGAAGCATCTCCACAAGCCTTGCTTAACTCAACCACATACAAGGATGGACTTATTTCAATCACCTGTTGTATTTGAGGGTAAGACAGTTTCATAATGTCAGAAAACTATACATGCAGATTTCATAGATTTAAGCTGTGAACATCAATCAGTATATGGAAGTTTAGCTCAGTCTCAATGTGCATTACCTGTGCTGCCACTGAGAGGCTACCTAGACTTTTCTGCTCTTTACTCTCTTGTGTCACTTTCAACTGAAATCCAACGTTTTAAAGACTATTTAGCCAAACTTATAACACTTCCGTTATTAGCATGTATGTGTGCGTGCACAACCGATTCAAGAGTAAGGCTACTAAAATTTTAACTTTAGACCCACCAAATTTTTTTTATTTATTATTAGTTTTATAATTAAAAGACCACATGTGTAAGGTCTCATGTTGAGAGAAAGATTCAACATATACCTTTAGTATTCAAAGAAGAAATTGTTTTTTAAGTTTAGAGTCTCACTTATCGTTGGATAACACATGCTAGATATAACATAATAGTACTCACCATCCCATTTTTCTTTTGGACTCTAAATCCCATTTCTGTTACAATGTCTTCTATCCTCTCATTCAAATCTTTCGGTGAATGGGAGGATGTAAATCTTATCTTCCTCTCAGAGACATCCTGGAATATTAAGTGCAATGTGTTAAATTGAGTGAATTTCCCTTAGGAAATGGTAAATATCTTAGAAGTTCAAACAAAGGAAATTATGCTCAAAATATAATATTTATGTGTGTCCTGAAAAGTGCCAATAAACTTCAATCCTCTGATCCTCACCTCTTGCTCAAAAAAGCCAGAGAGATCTAGGCTTGAAGACATCCCTATCAACTGAAATGCATTGATAAGGGTTGGTGATCTTGGACCCTCCTGATCTGCTTCAAGTGACTGTTACCAAGACAAATGTTATGGGTTACATGCAAGAAAATATATGAAAAGTTAAAAAGAAAAAGTGGTACCAATTATTATTAATCGTAAACAGCTGGAAATTACAAAGTATACCACATCATGGATGGAAAAGGCTTCATCATCAATATATACATTCTCTTCCTCATCCTCATCTTCTGGATTTGCAGGAGTATAACTTTCCTTGAACCATTCATCTTCTTTGATCATAGCCATCGTTATCCGGGTTTTAGGATTAGGATCAAGCATTCTCTTTATAATGTTTTGAGAGCCAGGTGATAACCATCTTGGCATCTGAACATCTCCTTTAAAAATCTGTAATACTCGTGGGAAACAAAATGATATTTAGTTTATAAAACTACAAAACTAAACTGTATAATCAAGATAATAGATGCAACGTATAGGAGTAGAATACCTTTTGGTAGAGAACTGCAAGATTTCTGTCATCAAAAGGAAGGTATCCTGTTAGTATTACATACAAGATAACACCACATGACCATATATCTGATGTTGCACCATCATAGCCTTTATTGGCAAGAATCTCAGGAGCAACATAGTTGGGACTTCCACAAGTTGTATGCAGCAATCCATCTGCCTGAAATTTTCACAGTTATCACGAGTCAATTACCAAAAGAATGAAAGGATAAAGAGGAGTAATATATATCCTTAAGTATAAATCTGTATTTATCATGAAATTCAATGACAGAGAATTTGAAATTGACAATGTATGGAACAATAGAATACTTGTAATATATTCCAAAGGCATATCAATGATGAAGGAAATATTTTAATTTTAAATATACCTTTATAAAGCACTTTACTAAGTATTCATTTTTTAGTGAAAGATAAGAAATTTCCTTGAGGTATGATTCATAGAAGTGGTATCTCACCCTAAAATGCTGGGGCAAAGCACTAAGGTTAAAATCGGTTATCTTTAAGTTCCCTTTGGCATCCATAAGTACATTCTCCAGCTGCAACAAGTTATCATTTGTGTAAAAATAACCCCAAAAATTTGGTAACCATGGAGCATAGTTCCAACTCTAGCTCCAAAATACTATTAATAATGCCTAAGAAGACAAATGAAATAATACCTTGAGATCCCTGTGAAAGACACCTTTATTGTGGCAGAAGCTCACACAATCAATCAACTGTTGGAATATCTTTCTACCTTCAGCTTCTTTAAGTTTGCCTTTGGATGCCTGTGAATACAAGTATCTCATTGATTATCATCGCTATTATGCACAAAAACATCATCATTTATATGAAATATGACAAAAACAAGCATATTCTCCTACTTACAATTTTGTCAAATAACTCTCCTCCATTCACGTACTCAAGCACCATATAGATTTTGGTTTTGCTAGCCAAGACCTGCATAAATCATAATCAGAACATCAAGGTTTCATTGGTAAGTTACTTTGTAAATGTGTTAAGATTCTGTTTGAATACAAGTTTAGAAGAACTTTTAAAAGTCTTTTCACCAAAAACTACACCTTATTTTAATAAAGACTCTTGAAAACATTTTTAGTTTATATCTAAATAGACTCTAAGTCACTTCATTCTCCTTTAAAATCTGAGGTTTGTTCCTGTTAGATATGTCACAATTCATTCTCATGTCTTACAGTCTAAACCTAATAGTTTAAGTATTTTGTGCCCCCTATTCTTCTACTGAAAAGTTTGAATATTACAAGATAAATGTTTCAAGCATAAAACCTCATTTGTTTCAGAGGGTGTAACGCAAATTTATAAAATAAAAATCATTTACGTGTTTTCACTTAGCACATTAATGGCACATAATGTGTCCTTGACAAAAAGGTGCTATTTGTATAAAAGAGTTGGTACTTGGTACAGATTTTCATTTCAGTTACTGGTGGAATAATATATATGGTGGAACCATCTGATACATATTATTAATACATGGTGCAAAATTTACTTTGTATCTATTATTCTATATATACACGAGACCATTTGTATACATAATATATATGGTGGGGCCATCTGACCTGAAAATGCTATGCTATGCATGAGTGCTAATAATGGTAAGTAGATACTGCCCTCCAAACATTAAACACATAATCATAGTGATACACTAATTTTCCCACCAATGGAAGCTTTTATTCAATTTATTATAATAATGACAAATTATGGGCAGAAATATACTTAAAAAGTATTATTATTGATTGAAAAGAAAAAACGTATTTAATTTAATGAGTTAATACGAAACTCTCATTTCCAATTTGAAGAATGTTATTTTACGCATAAGACGTATCATGATTATAAGCAGAAACAAATTGGGACCCACTACGTGGTGTTATTATACCATTTGTTAGAATTATAACTCAAAGTAGGTGTCATGTTTATAGAATTAGTCTTTTATTATAAGTCATGTATTTTTAACTTGATCCTATGTTTGACGATAATTTAATATTAATTTCAAAGCATGATAATGATTAGAAAATGATTTCAAACAAAATTTTTAGAAAATAGGCTACGATCTCTAAAATTATTTAAAATTTTTAAGGGTCCAAGAATGTAATCCACCGCCACATGGGACAGTAATATATGAATATATTCAATGAGAAACACGTTAGTTTTTAACTTGAGAAAAAATCTTAAGATAGACACGATCTTCTAATACGACTTCCCAACTACAACCACAAAAATAAATAATATTTTAACAGTTAATTTTAACGTGAAAAGGAATATTCGAAGCATAAAGTGTTCGAGGTTCGAAAAATATGCAAAGGCGAAGATGAATTCCAAACGTGTTTTGAAAGACACGAAATCAAAACTGGATTCCAAAACGTGTTTTGGTGAGATCGTAATTTGTGGCATGATTTAGCTTCACCTCACCACTAGTTTTTTAGTTTATTTATTTTTATCCCATCTAATAACTTGATATTGTTAGTGGTCCTCAATTCAATCGATCACTTCAATTAAAATAATTACATGTATTATCAAATTATCCAATAAGTCGAACCAAATCAATAATTGAGGGAAGTGTGGACCTAGTTGGTGGCGGGTTTGGTTAGTGCGTGTGTGAAATAGTCATTAGTGATTCTTGCTTTGTCTATTCATGGAATCGGATAAATGAAATGAATTTCACACTAAAAATTTGATTTATCAAGATAAATCTGAGCCATCCAAATTTGTGATTGTTTCAAAGAGTGAAGAAACTGTACAAAATGGGGATCCGATAAACACGTAAACAGGTTTCCACGGAGGAAAAAAGAGGCTAAGCTAACTTTTTCTGACCATGTAGAGAAATGCCAAAAACAACACGTCACAAATAGGAATAGTTCTAAAACCAATGATTTTAAAGTGCATTAATTGCACTTTATTGTAAAATAAAAACACATGGTTAAGAAAATAAAAAAATAAAAAAATAAGGGGTAAACTAAAAATAGTGCATCCACAAGTGGATCAATTCAAAACCCAGAAAAATTGGAGGCTGGTGGAGGAGAGAGAAAAAGTGTGCAACAAACTTTTTTTTTTTTTGAGTTTGTTATGGCGAATCATAGGATTAGAATGTTACCTCGTATAATCTAACAACGTTGGGATGCTTTAGGAGCTTCAAGGTGGATATTTCCCTCTTTATCTGCTATGAAAAAGAATGGTAAGAACACTGAAAAGTTGCACTTAATCAGAATTTATAAGCCATGTACTATAAAAATTATAAAATAAAAAAAACAAACAAACAAACACGAACTTTACACAAAAACTGGAAAAACCAGATGAATATAGAAACCCAATTACATTATTTTCAGTTTCAATTTGTGGCACAAGATTTAAGAGAAATTGAATCGGTACAGAGGTACTAAACTAAGTTAGAAAACTTGGAAATTGTAAAAGCATGGACATAGCAAAATGAGATTAGAAAAGAGTAAAAGGAAATTATTGAGTTGGTAATTGAAGGAAACCTGATCAGTGTTATTGAGGTCAATGATCTTGCTCTTCTCAAGGATCTTAACAGCAAAAAGTTTGCCAGAATTGGTGTCCCTTGCCAACTTCACTTTTCCAAAATTGCCTTCTCCAAGAGTTTTTCCCAACTCATATTTCCCAAGTCGCATTCCCTGCCCCTCCTTCCTCCCAAGGTTCAAAATCACCATCGCCAAACACGCCTTTGTTCTTTTTTTTTTTTTTCTCTCTCTCTCTAAAACACCCTCTTGCAAAAACTTGTGCCTCCACACGACCCTTTTCTCAATATGCCAAAATCGATCAAAACAAACCCAAAAGTTTGTTTCTTTATGAAGCGATCCTTCTGGGTCCTCTTGTTTATGTGTTGGAACTTTGTGGGTTATGCAAATGTAACCAAATGAAACGGTTTGAAAAGGTAACGGAAAACGAAATGAATGGGATTTGTGAGAATAAGCAAAAGGGGTTACTTGGATTGGGAGAGAGGATCGAGATTTGGAAGGAAAAATCAAGTGAACCCGCTTCTGCTTCTGCTTATGTTTATGTTCTGTTTGGTTCACTTGCAAACAAGGAAAAGAAAGAAAGAAATAAACATAAATGGCTTTTCCTGTTTTGAAACGATCGATGGCCAACAAAGACTTCCAAACGCAGTTTATATATACTATTATTATTATTATTATTATTATTATTATTATTATTATTATTACTAGTATTTTGTTTTATTTAAAGTGTGTGCGTTATATATGTGGCAAAAACATGTATAAATAGACTATTCGTATTTGTAATCTTGATTGGTTCAAACCGTTCAACTTGGACAACGGATTCCCGACACGTAACGTTGGATCACTTTGGCGTTACAAACATTGGTGGATGTTTCACGCTTGCTTGCTGTTTCGCTCTTTCCCAATGCCCAACTCATTCTTAATCACTCCTTAATAAATCATATAATCTTTTTTTCTTTTTTCTTTCAAAGCTTAAATTTTCTCAAATATTATAGGATGTATTGAGGGTTGCATTTACATTTAACAACATGTATTTTTAAAAAATTAAATAATACTATTATAGATAATATATTAATATTATTATTATTAGATACCCAAATTGTTCGAAACATAATTTTAAAAACCGGACCGGTCATGGAACCGGTTAAGGTACTGGATTATTGGGTCAAAGATTGAACCGATAGGTCACTAGTTGAACCGGTGGATCACTAGTTGAACCGCATGACTCGATTTTTATTTAATTTTATTAAAAAAATATTCATATTAAATATATTTTATATTATAAATTTTAATAAATTCATATCTTATTTTAAATTTCAATTTTTCTATTTTATTTAAAATTATTTTTATTTTTATTTTATAAAAAAATACATAAAAAATTACATGTTAAACTGTATATTAATATAAATTAAAAATATAAATAATATGTAGATATATAATATCATTGCAATTGATATTACAAAATAATATATATAATATCTACATAAATATTATATTATTAAATATATAATTTAAAATTAATAATATACTATAAAAGTTATTTAAGTTGTATATATTACAAACAAATACATTAGAACAAGTAGTCATTGTTATATTTAATAAGACTCTTTGCTCTTGCATTAAGAGATTTAATTTTCATTATTATTTTTGTGGTTTATGGTCCCTTAAATTTTTTTTAAAAAAAATAAGAAAAAAAGTGGTTGAACCGGTTTGACGCACCGGTTTACCGGTTGAACCAGAAAATTGACCGGTTCAATCCGGTTTGAAACAGATCGACTGCATAACCGATCCAACTTAAGATTCGGACCGGCTGGACCACCGGTTCCCGGTCCAACCAGTCCGACCGGCTGGTTCGATCCGGGTTTTAAATCACTGGTTCGACACACTCGATAGTAAAAATGATAATTTTACTTAGATATTGTACTCACAAAAGATATCCCATAATAAGATAAATATTTGTTCACTAAGAATAGGTCTTTGAACAAACATTTATTAGAAAATTTAATGAGAATGACTTTTGGTATCAATGCTTTGAAACTCTGATAGGTTATTAACTCAATATTGTATTAGAGTTAATGACCTATACACTATTAATATAAAGTTTTTTTACACTAGCAATGTATGAATGATTAACTCATTGTATTATTGGTTGAATCATAAAGTTATTAGTTGAAGCAACATAAATCAAATATCAGAACACACAATATATATATAGAGAGAGATTATAATTACACCGGTGTAACTTTTACTAAGTATTACACCGCTCAATAATTTTATACGAATTGTGAATTTTGTGAATTTTATACTAAGTTGTTACAAATATTTGAAGTATCAAATCATCTTAGATTAATATAAATTTTTGTATATATAATCTAAGAGTAAAGAACTTTCAATCTAACGGTTGAATTTACAAAATTCACATTTAATATAAAGTTATTGAGCGGTGTAATACTTAGTAAAAGTTACACAGTGTAATTATAATTCCTCTAGATATATTATATCAATAAAAATGAAGTATCAAATCATCTTGGATTAATATAAAATTTTGTATATATAATTTAGGAGTAAAGAACTTTCAATCTAACGGTTGGATTTACAAAATTCACATTTAATATAAAGTTATTGAGCGGTATAACACTTAGTAAAAATTACACCGTTTGAACCATCATATATATATATATATATATATATATATATATATATATATATCAAAATGATATCTATTAAATTATACTATTCCCTCCATTTTTAACGTAAAAAATGATTGATATTTTAATTTTTTTAAATATTTATTACTTATTTTTCTATTATGTTCTTTAGGTGGTTGGAGAATAAATAGATACAATGGAAATGAATAAACACATTATTCAGTAAAAACGCATTAATTATTAAGGATAAAAATGAAAAAGAAAATTAATAAGTCATTGCTTTTAGAAAAGTGACAATGAAAAAAGAATAAAAATAATAATATCAAAATAATTATGAATAAAAAACGGAGGGAGTAGATTGATATCCATGTGATACATGGTTTATTTTAGTAAATTGGATGAAATGATATTTAGTTAATTTTATAAATAAAAATTGACAACAATAATAGATATAAAGTATAATAATATTAAGAATAAATAAAAATAATATTAAAAAATAAATATATACTAAGTTGTTAACATTATAACACATATTTGAATGAAATATTAACATCTGAAGGTTAATGATAACTTAAGTATATACATATCTTGACACCAATTTAACTAATTAATATGACTTTTTCTTCTAAAACATATTTTTCCAATAGTAATATATTAGCAATAGAAATTTTAATAATTACTTTTTGATATTTAATAACAATTGTTACGGAAGTTATTCACTTGTGTTATTTTTTTCACTAATGTTCATTATGTTTAGCATATAATCATGATTATTTTTAATAATTATTTCTTATGTAAATTTTATAATCATTTTTACTTTAAAATTGTAATAATTTAAAATTAATGTAATTAATGAATTTTTGAGAAAAACAGTTACCCAAAAAGTTATTTTATATACATATACTAATTATATATTTATATGTAATTTTTTATTTAAATTTATTTTAAAACTAAAATAATTAATAATAATGTAATTAATATTTTAAGATATTACGGAAAATAAATTGTTGCAGAAGGTATTCATTTTTTTAATATGTTATTTTTTCACTAATATTTATTATCTTTAGCATATAATCATAATTATTTTTTATAATTATTTCTTATGTAAATTTTATAATTATTTTTACTTTAAAATTAAAATAATTTAAAATTAATGTAACTAATAAATTTTTGGAAAAAACAATTGCAAAAAAAGTTATTTTTTATATATACTAAGTCTATATTTTATATGTAATTTTTTTATTTAAATTTATTTTAAAACTGAAATAATAATAACGTAATTAATGTTTTAAGATGTTATAGTTTACAATATTAATGTATTATTATGTTTATTTTTATAAGAATATTATTTTAGATGAAAATCTCTAGAATTAAAAATTTTGAATATTTTACTTTAAATATTTACATAAAAATATTAATATTTTTTATGTAAATTATGTTTAATTACATTTCTTATATAAACACAATAAATAATAATTTTTATAATTACTATTTATGATATTTTAGAGAGAAAAAATTATTATAAAATTTATTCACTTTGCTAATGTAATATTTTTTTTGCTAATATTTATTATATTTTAGCATATAATAATTATTATTTTTATGTAAATTTTATAATTATTTTTACTTTAAAACTGAAATAATTTAAAATTGATGTGGTTAATGTTTTACGATAATTTATGTATTAGTTTATTTTTTTTTTATAATTAACATTTATATATAAAAAAAAAAAAAAAGCTTTTTTAAGAAGTTTTGAGATAAGAGAGTTGAGAGTTTTAGAAGGAAGGAAGTTGTTATAGAACTTTTTACTTTTACATTATTAATTTTTACAATTAACATTTATATAATAAATTTTTTTTGATAAATTTTTTAAGGAAAGAGTTAGAGAGTTTTAGAGGGAAGAAAGTTATTACAAAACTTATTCCCTTTACATTATTAATAGATATATATGTTGAATTATCTCATAAAAGGAAGGATCCAGAGTTAGATTATAAGAGGGGACATTATTAAAATTAAAAGTCAGAGTTGGATTCGTCTTTTGGAGTTGTGGACAAAGGTTTCTTTAGTTCATCCTACAATAGGTATCATCTAGTTCTGATATTTTTTTCACACTTATTGTGATTGAACCTTATATGGATGTCTTCTTCAACATTTAATGTTATCAAGTTAAAAACTCTGTATGCCTCGGATGTTTCTAAGTAACCTAATAATATTCCAATAAAGATACTTGTAATCAAACTTTCAAAAGTTATCCTTAGTGTTCAAATGAAATATTGACGTCCAAATAGATGAAAATAAGATATGTTGAGTTTGTATCTTTTCCATAACTCATACAAAGTCTTATTTAGAATAGGTCTTATATAGATTCTATTTTGTAAATAAAAATATTTATTTATTGCCTCTACCTAGAAGCATTTGGGAGTTGAATTATTGTTCAACATGGTTCTAACCATTTCTTGAAATTACATATTCTTTTTCTCAACCACACAATTTTTTTGTGGTGTTCATAGTGTAAAGAAGTTGTGATAACATCATGCTTGCGGTTTTAATCTTAAAGGAATTAAGAGAAGTGAGTTAGACATGAAGGAAGAAAACCCAAGCTCTTGTTGAGCTTTGGTTTCCTTTTAGTAGCTTACTTTCTCTTTTTGGTGAATATTTTTCCTTGTAAATATTTTTCTTATTTTTTGACCTTATATTTGGGTCAAATAATGTAGAAATTTATGTCCTTGTATTTTACTTTTAGGGGTGTGAATATTAGTTTACAAGGGGTGCAACTAATAAAGACTTGTTGGACATATTGGGCTTGGAAGACTCAAGAACACCTCCCTTTGGACCATGTGGGATGTCTACTTGCTTTTGTAAGGCTTAGGACATCCGACATGGAGGGGATAAGGTGTTCCTAGGTCATTCAAGGAGCCAACATGTCACATGAATTTGTATAATCACACCAAACACACCATGCCACATGACAACCTCCCATTGGCCTTTTTAAATATAGGATGGTAACATGAGTCACAGTTTTCTTGCCTTTTCATATGTGTTGAGATTCATGGATGATGAATAAAACTCAACTCTGAAATTCTGAGAGTTTTGATGATAACAAAGGACACAAGCTAATAACAAAGGACAAGCTAATCAAGAAAGGAAGACATGAAGATCATGAAAGAATAAAGTATGTAATAGGAGTAGCTTATATGTTCTTATATGGTGTGTTGCCTTATTAAGTTTATTTTGCATGTGTATGCTCTGTGCATGAGTTAATCTTAATCTAAATTGACTAAGAGTGAGTATGATGATGATTCAAATAACTTGGAAAGTTTTTTAAAGTGTGAAATCGAGTTTTTGAAAAATAACTCAAAATAATCGATTATTATTAAATATAATCTATTATTCTAGCAAGAGGTTCAGGGAACTTTGCTATAATAATTGATTATCTGAGAAATAATCGATTATTCCAAGAAGTACTCTCTGGAATAATCGATTATCTTACAAAATAATCGATTATTCTGTTCTTGAGTGATTTCCAGAATTCATGAAGAACAAAATAATCGATTATCTTTAAAAATAATCGATTATCTGGGTCTGGAAAACTTTATAAATAGTTTTCACACTTTGAAACAAATACAAATAGATGGACAAAGAATAGAAGAGAGAAAAACTGATTTTGTGAAGTCTTTATGACCATACATGTGTGGTCTCCTTAAGAACAAACTTTTTGTCTATATATCCATGACCAAACTTGTCTTTAATACCCCTTTTGTATCTTAAGATCTTGTCTAGGATTTTAGTGTCTTGTATGACATCCTTTACCCTTCTAGCTAATACATGTATTAAAAATACAAGATTTTTAAGATAAAGCACTTTTCATAAAAACAACTAAATGATTTGCATTGAAAATGCTTCTTAGGTAGAGGACAAATTCATGTCACTTTAACAAAACAAAGTCCCATAAATAAATTCTCAAGGTTTTCATAAATGAAATGTTAAACAGTAAAAAGTTTCTAAAAAATTTGAAATAAGTTCCAACATAAATCCAAAAGACATTAAACCACTAATCCCAATGACACATCCTATCTAAGCATGACAACTAAATTCACACCCGTGAGCAGCTGTTTGACCTTGACTCAGTTTCGATGGGAAAACACACTTTGACCAGGTACAAATTTTCTCCCACTTGAGAAATCGAGTTTAGGTTCGGGTGCAGGTATGTAACTCTTTATCCTGTCCCGCTACATTTTTTTTACAACAAAGGAATACCAAATATATATGTGTGTGTAGGATGGATCCATTTACTTTAAAAGTAAATCATGGTAGATTTACTCCACTCAGCAATTTATGTTATACATCAAATTTTAACGAATCAACCTTCGAATTAAAAGCTCTTAATAATATTCAAATTAACAGATAAATTATAAGATTCTTTTCTTATAAAATATCTTCTAATATATTTTTTTATTAATAAGGTATAAATCCTTCCCTTCGAGTAGGTTCTTATAAGGGACAAATTGACACCTTGAGTCGTAGCTTCATGCCTAAGTCATAAGTGTTAAATCATTTGTACTAACAACTTTTGGTAATATTTTATAATATTCTAATCATGATCGATAATACTTTCTTTATACCACATTAGGGAAAAAAGTCACTTTGTGACACATTAATGTTGTTGTGTGGATTGTATAGAAGTTACGAAATGGTTGTAGAGTGTGTAATTTATTAATTAAAGAGTAAAATGATTTTAAATAAATGATATTTTTTATTTAAATTAATAAAGGTACTTAGTTATTCTACACTAAAAAAGAAGTGTGTTGTTGTTATCATAATAAATAAATAAAAAAAGTCTCAAAGAAATGTGTACAACAAAAATGATATTGTCTGTATTTATTGTTATAGATATAAATGTATAATCTTTCACCAAAAAAATAAATATAGATGTATTATTCAATAAAAACAATCTTGTTTAAATTGTGTAACAAAATTATAACTCAAACTTAATATTAGGTTAAATTGAAATAATGTTATGCTAGTTGATTTACACTAGGTGGTAATCATGACAGATAATATGTTCTAACATGCATGTAGCCAACAAGGGTTAGCAAAAGTTGTTAAGGTCCTAGATCAAACTTTCATATTCTTGGGTGTTGGTTTGCATTTTTGTAACGACACTTTTCCTCCTTGTTGGGTAACCTTTCCTAAGGAAATCCCTTAATGCCTAAGGGCTAGTGAGTATCTGCAACTGGGTGGAACTGGTTGTGGTTCAAGCCTATGCACTAATCCTCTAGGTGGGCCTCTACTAGCAGCCCCAACATGTTATTGGTGCACTACTTGGTAGTATTGGGAGTGTCTTCTTATTCTTCAATTTATATCACACACATGCTTTACTTGGTAGTATTGGGAGTGTCTTCTTATTCTACCATTTATATCATAGACACACACACATACACACACATATATATACACACACACAAACACACACACACACACACATATATATATATATATGTGTGTGTGTGTGTGTGTCGGGACCCGTTGACACCATGATATCAAATTAATGACATGACACCTTACACAATATTTTATAGAATGCAAATTCAATCGATCCAACAATAATATTTCATAATATTACTAATTAAATCAAATATATAAAATAGCATACAATTCTAAAATTATTTAGTAGTTTAACATATAATTTTATTTTAATGTATAAAATGTTATTCAAAATACACATAAATATGTATTCTATAAAAATTTATTAAAAATATCATTTGACTAATTTTATACTATGGTGTCAATGAATCTAACCCTATATATATATATATATATATATATATATGTATATATATATATATGTGTGTGTGTATATATATATATATGTGTGTATATATATATCTGTATGTATATATATATATATATTATTGTAAAAATTACACTTTTAATGTATATGGAATGTATTGGATTGAGATTTCGAAAGACTATTTTAGTATGAAAAAGTCTTGTGGATTTTAATAAATTTTAAAAGACTTTCAAGGAATGTCATGACTTTTAAGATTTTTTAAAGACTTTTAAAGCATAAATTTTAATCAAGACTTTATAATTTGAATTTTAACGAATTTTGATGGATTTATAGCATAAAATTTTAAAACATTTTATGGATTTCACATGAAAATATGTATTTGTAAAACACATTTAATGCTACAAGAATTAATAAAAAAAAATATAATAAATAATAAAGAAAAATAAAATCAACACATTTTTTCTCTTCTAAAAAAATAAATGTCACTATCTTGTGACAAATAATTGACTCTAATTTCCTCTTAATTAACATTTCCCCACATATCTAAAGCTATATTATCCCTCCGTGCATTAGCATATTCTTTTTCATACTCTTGAGTCTAAACAAGATGTTCAAAATTATGGTTTAGCACTAGAAATGAAAATTCATCCACTAATTCAATTGGTAATTCATTATAACGACATTCTTTATAAAGAAAGTTATGTAGTGATACACATGCTAATACAAGTTCTACTCCTATCTTAAATAGAAATGGAGGCACTAACTTAAAAATTGTGAGTCGTGATTAAAAATATCAAATATTCTCTCAATCAAATTTCTTAAGGGTGCATGTCATAAATTAAACACTTCATTTTCATTTTGAGAGTAATTACCATGACATGTAAAATCTTATATATAAATGATATTGCACACCTCGAAATGGAGCTAAAAATCGAAATTTATTAGAAAATTCACAGTTCGTTACAAAATATTTACTTAATTACACATACAACACATAAAATTAGTTTGAAAAGCTAAAAAAATTATTTATTATTAAAAAAATATTTATCTTGAGGTATTTTAAGTCCATTTCTCATTGGTAATGCACCACTTAATAACATGGAATCATGAATTGAACCCTCATACCCACTAAGAACATACATGAATTCCAAATTAAAGTTACAAGTTGCTAATACATTTTGTGATATCTTTTCATGATGACTATAATAATTGCTTACATCTTATCTCTTCACCATTGTCAAAATATAATGCAATCCAAATTTCTTTTATATATTATTAAAGTTTAACCATTATAACTCCACCAAAATATAAATCAAATACTTCAACCAAAATATAATCAAAATGACACTTAAAAAAATATAGTTCAACAAAGTATTAATCATTCGAACTTAAAGTTTATCCAAGATGAACGTTCTTCTAATGACATCTTAAAGAAAGTATCCTTCTTTGCTCTAAATGTGACACCCATTATACCCCCAACAAACAATATAAATATTTGCAAAAATTTTAATTAAAACTGTAGGTAAAATAGGCTCACATGAAAATTGCCTCTAACATTCAACCAATTTGAAATGAAGTTATAAAGTATAGACTTTACAATAGTTTATAAATCGAAAAGAAAATGTATATTCAAATAGTATATAAACTCCTAATCTAATTTCATTGTCCTGATTTCACACTATTAAAGCAACCCATAACTTTAACTCTCGACACCTTGAGTGTCACCCACATCAAGATCATCATAACCTAAAATAACCACATACAGGTGAAAAAAACAAGTGTTCATAAGTGATATACAAGAAAGAATTCCCACCCAATACAAAGTCAACCCACATATAATCAATAATAATATCCGATCATAACTTTATTATCAATTTTCAAATCCATTCACTACTATCCTCATCACCACATTGCAACACAACTATGCACCATGCTCAAGTTCACACCAATGCTTATGTAATACAACCTTCTAAGAAGCATTGACTCAGAGTGCCGCTCAATGAGCGAACTTTATCAATCTCCTCAGGCATCGCTACGCATGGCTACATTGTTAATCACCACACAGGTCAGGGTAATGCATTCCCTATTAATCACCACAGGTCAAAGTTGATATATATATATATATATATATATATATATATATATATATATATATATCATACATTCCTTGTTAATCACCACACAGGTTAAGGTAATGCATATATACATGCTCCAATGTTCATGCTAATGCCACCAAACTCATTCCTCATTTTCATTCATGCTAATGCATAATTATTAAGTAATTTGCATACAACCATACTTATACATCACTCATCCAAATACAAACCATTCATACTCAAATATACTCAGCCAAATGATCACCATTTATATTTATTCATACAATATTCATTACTGGACATCATACAATTCACAACCATCATCAAAATCCATCAACATAATACCATATTTCACAATCTCACATCAAACTCATTCAATCATATCATAAGTATTATAAAGAATCATTAAGAAATCATAAAGTATCACAAACATGCCAAAAAGGGGTCCCAAAACGTCAAAAACGCAAACTGAACTAGAATATCCGCTGGACACCGTAAATCTTAACAGCTTGACCTTTACTCACCATTTTGACCATAACTTGAGTTATACACATCCTTTTTGAGTGATTTCAACACCATTGGAAATATAACATCCAAGGCTACAACGTTTGTGAAGAACACAAAGCCTAAAAATGTCGTTAAGGTCACCTTGCATGGCTGAAAATACAAAACTTAATAATTCATGCATTAGAATGAAGACTAAACTTATAATTCGCATAACTCAATCAATTCTTAACATTTTTACATGATTCTACAATCTAAATTATAGCCCCAAGTGTGTACTTTCTAACTCAACAAACAGAAATTGATTTGGTTAATCACACAGAAAGATATTACAAAAATAGTAAGGTACATCCATAAGTAAAATCTCTCAATTACTCATTAATTCATATAATTAAGGGTGCTTATCAATTTATAAGAATCCTAACTTACAGAGCACATCCCAATGAATTCAATTATCATATAGATCACCAATTTTACAAACAATATAATAATCACATTTATAAATCAATAGAAAACCTAATTGAATCGACAATTTCAACTTCAAAAAGGAAATGGAAAAATCTTAGGAATTTAGGGATTTCTCCCACTACCCATTCTCTTTTGTAATCCCACATATGAATCACTCATTTCCCTTCCCATACCTTATTGTGTCAATAGGAGTAATCTGACATGGTTTGAGATGGTCCTAAATAGTTCTCTTTAGCTTTTCCTTCTCCTCTTCCTTTTCTCTTTTAACCCTTCAAAATGCAAAATGAGATAGATATGATTAATTCTGCCTGACCCCTTTCTTAAAATTCCATTGGGCCAGATCAACCTAACTCATTTCCCTTCTTCCCATTAAAATAAATAAATAATATAAATATCTTCCCACCTATAAAAATAAAAACAATTTTGACTTAAATATAAAAATATAATAATATATATAATAATATTATTATTTTAGAAAATAAGGTGTTACATTAATTAGTATCAAGAAAATTAGCAATCATAAAACAAGTTTTGTCATCCAAATTTGGAATCTCTTTTATAGCATCCCAAATATTAATATCTTTCTCTTTCTCCTTGTCCTTTTCTTTTTTCTCCAATATGTTAGATATTTTTTCAAAATTGACAAAAATAGAAAGAGTATTTAGAACTTTAGCATGATCGTTGGTACCAATTGAATTAGAACTCCTTTCGCACTTGGATCTACTTCTCTTCTGATGGCTTGGTTTTTTAATGGGAACCCTCAAACTTAAAAGCAGATTAAACAGTGAACTACATTCCTAAGGTGATGAAGGTTGATAGGATGATTCATAGTTATCTAGTTGATAAATTATGTAACACCCCGATTTTCACAGATTATACGAAGGCTTAAAGATTAATAAGGGTGATTTAGTAGCCCAGAACAGGTCATTCCCAAACTGGAATGGATCGTTCCAAACTACTAAAAAGACCTATTTTTGGTAGCCTAGAACGAGTC
Source organism: Cajanus cajan (assembly GCF_000230855.2). Lineage (NCBI taxonomy): Eukaryota > Viridiplantae > Streptophyta > Magnoliopsida > Fabales > Fabaceae > Cajanus > Cajanus cajan. Next base: position 38,389,863 of record NC_138517.1, on the reverse strand, counting down.
GTTCCTAAATTGGAACGGGCCGGCCGTTCCAAACTACTGAAAAGGCCTATAACCCTAGTTGGGAACGGGTCGTTCCAAACATGGCCGTTATATGTTAAAACGCAACCTCAGAACGGGTCATTCTGGTTTTAGAACGGGCCATTCCAGATGTGAATTTTACACATGACAAATGAGTCTAGAACGAGCCATTTTGGATCCGAAATGGGCTGTTCCAGAACGGTCCGTTCTGGACACTCCTATCATCTATAAATAGCAAACTCTGGCATTGCTTCTAGACACACTCTTTGAAGACCAAGGAGAACTAAGAGAAGGAGATCAACCAGATTCCGCTCTAGCTTCGTCTTCTACTTAGCCAGATAAAGGGGAGTGAGAAACCTCGCTCTAGGCATGAGAATGTATGTTGGATAGTGGGATTGACCCCAATCCTATGTTTATTGTATGCTCATGTATGAAGGGTTTTTCCAACTGTATCTGTTTCATCTATGTTTCTTCTTGAATGTTCTAATTGATGTAATTAGTATGTATGAGTAAATTTTATTGTTTTGAATGTTTATTGTATGAATTAGAGTGCTCTGTGGGTTCTTGAGAGAACCCTATGAGAAACAGGAAAAATATGAATATTTTTGTTTTGCTTTCTGATTGTTCTGTTGTGTTCCTTGTTGGATGAGATGTACAAATTTGTGGTTAATTTCAAAAATAGGCAAGTTTTGATATAAAGTAAAGTGCTTTGTGGAGACTATGTGAATATGATAAGATGATGTGAAAAGTGAATATGAGACATGAGATATGATGTTATATGATAATGAGACATGACGATGTTATAATGAGACATGATAATGTGATATGAGAATGCATAGAGTCTTGATTGACATGCATCATTTGCATAAATGTTTTTAAGGGTACGATATGGAATACATCTCCAGGGAAGACCCCCTTGTGTAAAAGCTTGGGGATTAGTCTTTGGGGATAGCTCAGTTTAGAAGTCTCAGTCTCACCCATTGTGTGCATGGGATGTATCTTGTGCGGCTTAGCTATCCCGATGAGACCCTGATAATATGTCCTTCTAGTGAGAGTGCGCATAGTGCGTGACCCAGCATGTACTCCTAGATTACTCTCGTGTATTACTAGTGGCAATACATCATGTGATATGTGTTCTGGTGCCACATGTATGATAATATGTATTCTGTGTCCATTACATATGCATTTTAAAGTTATATATACTAAAGTGATTTTTATGTCTTTGATGAGTGGAATGTTATATTGTTGTACATATACATGTTTTGTTTGTGTTTGGTTACCTAGTGTGTATTCCTACACCGTGAGACAGAGTGAGATGTTTCTCACTCCCTTTTCTTTTGTGTTATTTTCCTTTGACTATTATACAGGTGATTATCAACATGAGGCTGAGGATGTTGGTGATGAAGCTTAGGCTTCTATGTTGGGCTTTACTCTGATAGGATACGTGACATCGGGGCGTAGATAGGATTAGATTAGGATGTTATTCTTATTAAATTATTTTGGAAACCTTAGTATTATTTCTTTGTAATTTTCGCTGATTAAGTTCTTTGTTTAAGTTATGAATGTGGTACTCTCACTACAACAAAATTTGTTATTAATGACAATTATTTAATGGCAATAATTTAATTGCCGCCATATATAAAAATATTAATGGCTGATATATAATAGCCACTAAAAATGTATTTATATTACACTAAAGTTTACTATTAGCGACAACTATTTATTAGAAAAATCTTAAGTCCCACATCGATTAGAAATAAAATAATTAAATAGTATATAAGTGAGTAATAGCTATCACCTTACAGGTTCATTTTATAGGGTTGACTCCTAATTCACTATTCTAAATTGGTATCAAATCACCCATTATTACCAAAGTCAATAGTGTTATAAAACAATTAGAGAGTAACTTTCACCTTATAAATCTCACATTTCTTAAGAGACAAGAAAATTAAAAAATATATAAATAAAAGACAACCCTCATCTTACAAATCCCACATCGAGTAGATATAAAAAAAAGTATATAAGTTATGAATTTAGAAAAGAAAATTATAGGAATAAATTATTTAAAGTAAAGGAGACAATTGAAAAAAATAACTTTTAATAACCTTTAAAATGGCTACTAGAATTGCCACTAAAAAAATAAGTTTTTCCGGCAATTTAGTAGATCTTTACCAGTATTTTATATAAATGCTGATAATAGTATTAGCGACATGGATACACCAGTCTTTATTTAAATGATGGTAAAAAAATAATGGTCATTTATATGGCCGCTAAATAATAAATTAATTGCCACAAAAAATTAATTTTGGTGTAGTGTCTCTATCTAAACACTTTAGTATTTCAATTATGAAGGATTGTGTATTCAAATTTTATTATTATGGTATGCGGGGTAGAGGGTGTCACAAATTATACATCAATATTGATAGATAAAAATGTAACAAAAATTATTCATAGATGAAAGAAGATAGGATAAAAAAGAACAATCAAATGATAGAGATGAACAAATAAAGAAAGAGAATGAGATAGAGAAGACATAAGAAGAGAGAGAAAAAATGAGATAAGGAAGAGAGAGCAGAGAAATAGAAACAAAAGAGAAGATGAGAGAGGGAGAGAGCAAGAAAGGAAAAAGAGCAAAGAAAAAAGGCGAGGGAGCAAAAAATGAGGAGAAATAAATGAAAAATATGCGAAAGCTCAAAGGTTTTGGTGAGATTATTGAATGAGTGAATGATATGTAAATTATACTAAAAAGTCTCACAAAAAATTCATTCTTCAAAATAATCCATTGAAATTTCTATGTTTTCTAATACCACCAAACTTTTTTAAGTTAATAAAGTCTTAATTAAATACTATTAGAATTTGATGTACTCCTAAAAAAATTTTAATTGTCTTAATTAAATGCTATTAGATTTTAGTGTACTCTTAAAAAAATTCTAATTGTTTTAATTAAATATCACATGACTTTCTTATATTAAAAAAAGTATTGATTAAATACCATAATTACAATAATTTTTTTAAAAAAATATTTTAAAATTTCAACCCAATACACTTCCTAAAATAAACTATTTAGTATCTGAGAGTTTGTCAATGACTTTTTTGGTGTTGGCTAAATGAAAAATTTTGTTTTGCATTCTTAATGTTGTTGAACATGGTAGATTTACAACTGTTTTGAATTGTAACGTTGTTGAGGCTTGACAAACTTTTAACACTTTATAGTATTTAATTGTTGACAAATCAACTCTTATATATTAAATATAAACATTTATTTTATGTAAGAGTATTTTTATATATTTTTCTTCAACAAAAGAACTTTTATAGATTATTTTTAATTTCTTATGTAATTTAATTTTTATTTATCATGATTATTTATGAATTAAATTTTAATATTTTAAAATAAATTATCAATAAATAAGATAATATTATACTACAATATTATTTACCATAAATTTAAAATATAATTTATTTTTTAAAAAAATATCTATTTATACAAATTTTAAATATGATTATATGTTCAACCATAACACTTAATAGTACATATGATTTATTATAAATTTTAGTTATATATAATAAATATTTTGCAAAAGACTAAATATCATAGTAATATTAAATATTTTATTTATTGAAGACATGAAATTATGTTTTAAAAGTTGTGTCATGTAATTTTTATTTGTTCTTAATTTTTATTATTTTAATGATAGATCCAATAAACTGATTTAAACTAAATTAATAGAAGATTTGTCTTTCAGAGTTAAGTTTTATTTGTTTTTGACTGATATCATGAGTGTAACTTTTGTTTGACCTTAGTTTCTCTTGTATTTTTCTCAATGATAACAAAAACTAAATCAAATATAATTAAATTGAATTGGTTTAAGTTGAATACTTAAAAAAAAACCTAATCTAAATCAATTTAATTTAATTTAATTTAATTTAATTAAAACATATCTCAAATCTAACCCGCCGGACCCATGAACATAAGCATCTTTCAAACCATTCTATAGAGATTTTTTTTGTATCATGAACGAACAACATATCATCTCAAATAAACTCCTCATTTTTAGTGTCCACAAAAAATTTATGCACAGAAAGGGTCTCCAATAAATATGATGTAATGTCAACACTCAGATTTTGAACACCACATGGCTCGGTTCAGTTGTCTCGAAAGGGAGTGTAGGAGTGTTTTCATTTCATTTCTCACCTTAAATTGTGATTTAATGAAGCCATGATGTTCACAAGAAAATAAATTGTGGCCACAGATACATGGATATGCAAGTTTCTCTAAATTGCCATATTGAAAGCTAAAAATGGGTTTGACGAAAGAGGAACGTTTTATTGCCAACCACTTCACATGGACACTCAACAACAAACAAAGCTTGTGAAATGAAGTTGGTCCACAAGAAATTAATAATAAGCTGTAAAGGGTAATTAATCTTTGGAGATGGTGGTGGGTGTGCACACATGCATGTACATTTAATTTCACGGTTCAAAACCATGGACCATATCTTAATCCTTTAAAGGATTGGTGCTATCGATCGACCTATTAATTGTTACTTTCTTGGCAAAAAAAAAATAAAAAAATCACAGATATTGATTTGTTTGTGCTCTTTACTTGTGTGAATAGCCTTGCTCCAATTGTTAGACTCACCAGCTATTCCCTTTCATTGAAGGCAAGGTCTAAGCTAGACAAATAATTAATCCTCTCATATTGGTTGTGTTCAAATTTTACATTTATTTATCTTTAAATGAAGATGGCTAGGGTTAGTCAGTGTCTTAAGTGGTGTATGATTGATAGTCCACAATTTTTAACCTTAAGATTAATCTCATATCACACTATAATGGTGCACCTCTCATACAATATTAGTTGAAGTCTCCTCTAGATCTGTTGCCACTATAGAGTGTATCCACTCCTACCCCATACTCTTTCTTCTTATAACAACTGATCTGTTCAGACCCTTTGAGGTTTCATGCAAAAACAAACTGATCCTCTTCTGCAGCAAAGTGGAAGAGGTGGAGAATGGAGACCCCAAGTGAGCCACTCTAAATAAGGGGTGTGACAGATGCAGTTGATATTAGACAAATCGAATGAAACATTGGTGGCAGTTTCTATTTGGTTTCAAATAAAAAATAATAATTTATAAGTCTATTGGTAATGATATCTAGAAAAATCCATGAAATCAATGATTTTTTCTTTCTATTTTTAAAAATCTTTAAATCATGAATGTGTTAAGAAAAATGTGTTTTAAAGAATATGTTACTGTAACTATAAAATCGATTATTATTAATATTGTATCTCTCTACATCATGGAAGTTGAAAAAAACCTTATGATTATTTATAATATAATATTTTATATATATATTATATAACATTATAGTATATATATTAAAATAGATAATAACATATATTTTATGATACTATTTTATGATATATAATAATATTAATTTAATAAAATAATTAACACTAAAAAGAATGTTATTCTAAATTTCACATTAATTAACTTACTAGTACAAATTAATAAATAGCCTTTAATTCTTAAATTAATTATAATCAAACCAATTTTAAGAAATATTAATAAAAGTTACTTAATTCTAAATACAAACATTTATAGTTTTTTTTACAATAAGTATCTCAAGTATTTTTTTGTCCATGTACATAATATGTACTCAGGGGATGTAATTTTTGCTAAGCAATTAAATTCAAATATTTAAAGTAATTACATATTTAAAGTTCAAGTTAAAGACGAAAAAACCATGTGTCCTAATTGATCTATGTATATAGTGATATCACAACCATTTATATATAGCTTTTTTAAAATAGTAATAACAAATAATTCACACTATCTTATCTAATTCAATTTTTATATATTATATTTGTTTATAAAATAAATTTTAATATTTTAAAAATGAATTATCTATATTTAAAAATAATATTGTGATAATATAAAATATTTATCATATGTATATGAAGATTGGGATTAAAATTAGAAAACTAAACCTAAAAGATAATTATTGACCCAAAAAATTAATTTGAGCAAGCCTAATACTCTTTCTCCCCGACAAATGTAACATCTTTACTATTATTGTTGAGGGAGAAAAAATAGGTGCTTGAGAATGGTAGGTGAATCCAAGAGTCATTTACCCATCAACTCAATGCTAACAGTGGCAGTTAAAATCATGTCGTTTTTGTAGTTCATGTAGTAAACAGAACCTCGTGAGGTGTTTAGGACATCTCCAATGGAAGCAACTCATTTGAGTTGCTTCATGCATTGAAAAATAAAAAAAGTAGTCCTCAGTAACAGTATGTCATGTCAGCATTAAACTACTCAAAAACAAATTTATTCTAATGATAAAAAACTTTAAGAAATTTAACTTTTAAAATTTTTTTTCTAATCATTTATGAATCAAATTTAAATTTTTATTAAAAATTATAATTGTACTACAATGAAAGAAAATAAATTACGAGAAAAAATAGATATTAAAAATAAAATAAAGTAATAGTAAATATATAAATATTATGCGAAATTAATTTTCATCATTATTATTTCTGAAACGTTTCCAAATATGCCATTTGAAATCTGGTAAGGAACGATTGTTTGAGGAAGCAACTCTCTCTCTTCTTCAAGCAACTCATGTTGTCACGTAAGAGTCCTCCAATGACAAGAAACCGGAACTTGAGTTGTTTTATGGGACAAGCAAATCCTATTGGAGTTGCTCTTAGGATCCAACTACACTAGTCAAAATTAGGGATGTGAAAAAATTTGGTTTGTGGGAATATCAGTTGATAAAATTCATAACAGATAAAAAATTGATATTGTAAATGAATATATGTGAGTAAGGGATATATATCTATACTAATATATAAAGAGATATTCTTTTTGGTAACTATCTTGGTCTCCATTTATTTTACCATTATACTATTTTATTTTAAAAAATTAGAAAAAATATTTTTTAATCAAATTTAAGAACTTGAAATTAATAAATTAATCATAATACCAATTAGATCAATATATTTTTATTATTTATTATTTATTTTTATTTTATTTTTAATAGAGGCACGAAGTACCTCGACCCCATTAGTGTTAATAAAGATGGTATGGATACCATAGTATTTTTAGTCATGGATATTTGTATTCACTAATATTTAATTTATTTGAAGTTGTATGATTTTGATTTTATTTAAACTTTGTTTTAGATTTATAATAATTAAGTATTGTGCTTTATCTTTTATTTTGATTGATGTGTAATCAAAATATTTTATTTTAATAATCACTATTTGAACTTTAAACTTATATTTTTTTTTACAAAAATTTTAAACTTATATGATTAAATGTTTAAACTTTAGTATAATAATGAAGAATATTTGCATTTTAATTTTATAACTTTCAATCTTTTTTTTGTGTGTAGATTTTATTTAAATTTTAGTTATAATTTTTTTTAAATTATACAAACTTTTAAATGAAAAAAAAAACTGTTACAAATAACTAAAACGTATGATTAAAATATTTTGATAAATATTTTTTTAGTAAATACTAGTGGCTACTCATGGATATATATCCATAGAAATTGAAAAAATATACAAGTACCCACTTATATTCGCATAGATATAGTTATTTTATTTTAATGATTACTTTTTAAACTTTAAACTTTAATATAGAAAGCTACTATCAGTATCCTCCATTCACATCTCTAATCAAAATATTAATTAAGGATATTGCAGTACACTTTTCAAAATACTAATTGGCCAGTTACCATTTTATACCATAAATCTCTCGAAAGAAAAATAAAAAAAAGAAAAAGAAAAAGACAACCTGTAGCTTGAAAAGATTCCCATGGTATACTCAAAACAAGTTATACATAGAATGTCAAAGCTCTCAAACTTATGACAAAAGTAAGAAATTAATTTATTTATTATCTAAATCAAAGGATACTCCCCACTTTCTGAGTCTCCCAAATCTCTTAACATGAGAATAACATGATCAATTGATAAAGTTTGTTTGGTCATGCTCTTCATAATGTATGTTTCAAACAACCCATACTGAAGTTGGAATAAACAAAAAAAAAAATAGTGGGAGCATAGAGTTTAGACATTTGTTGTAAAATATTAAAATATGAATTCTTTAGTTTTGATTTTCAAACCGAATATATCCCAAGTCTACCTCCTACTCCTTTACTCATAAAATCAAATGACTTCTTTTTATTGTAAGTCAACATCGTTTGCTAGAACAATTTGAAGTAATTGAATTTCTGAAACATTTCTTTGACATAACAACTCTAAGTTGTTTTTTATATGTAATATTTGGTTATGTTTCTCCACAAAATATGTACCATCAATTTTTCATCCACATTTTTTAGTCCCAACTTTGCTTGACAGTTTGTATAGTTTCTAGTCAGGGATTAGTTATTTTATAATGAGTTAATCACCTATACCGTGTAAATTTTTTTTTACACGGGCAACCAATTATATTTTTTAATAATGTCATGTCAGTTACTTATTTAATGAAATAATAATAAAATAAACAATTTTAAAAGATATGATTAGTTGCCAGTGTAAAAAACTTTACACTGACAGTATATGAATGATTAACTTTTTTAGAGCATCTGCAATGAGGGTTGCTTATAAACAATTCTATTGCATATGCTCTTATAATCTCGTTTGTATGACTTCCGCAAACAATATATTAAGTATTAATTATTTGTGTTGGAATAGAGATTTCACACATACCAAGGAATTGGGTATAAATCGATGTCATATGAACAACTGGTGTACTTTTATGTATCCTTGTCATTGAATATTTCCTATATTAAGTTAAAATTATATTTCAATTTTTTTAATTTTTAATTTAAATTAATTGTACACTTATAATTTCTATAAAACCTTTCAATCAAAATAATATCCGGTTGATTAAGTAAAATATTGTTTTAAAATTCATTTTGTGGAGAATGAAACTGTAATCTCACTAGAAATCTGTAAAGAAATTAGTAATTGAATATGATCTTACATGAAATCGTACTTTATCCTAATCTTAATTTTTTATATCAAAAGAAATATTACTTATTCAGCTCAATATACTCGCTAAAGGTGTTCTCAACTGTCACAGGAATTTCAGGAAAAAAAAAAAAAACTAGAGGAATGCAAGGAAAATCTCTATTCTTAATTTTATTTTACTAAAATGTTAAAAAATACAAACTTGAAAATAAAAAATTGATATGATTGTAGGAACAAACAATCATATAGACGAATATGATTAGTCACTGCTATCCACACTTAAGCAATCTTGATGCCAGTTATCTCACTCTTTGAGGTGCCTCCAACGTAGCGAGAAAATTAGTCACTACTATCAGCGGTGGATACTCCAGTAACCAACTCAAAAAAAAATATAGACGAATATGACTCAATCAGCCAAAGGTCTAGTTTAAAATGTAATCAGTCAAAGCGGTCATATTGAGTTTTTCAAAACACAAAGAAAGTTGAGAAAGAATTGGTTGGAAGCAATTCACTTTTTCCTTTTCTCTTTAGTTGGTGTTATTTATTTATTTAATTTTGGTACACACACATCATCTCCAAGAAAGACAATCATGATCCAAATAGGTAAATTTATGGTTAAATACCAGTTTAAAACTGCATTCAATAAAAAAACCACGTGCTCCAATGCAAAGAAAAAGAAATTATTAATGTAATTTTTTAATCCTAATTAAATTCAACTTAATTGATTTCTACACATCCTGGTGTTTTTTAGATGGAGAATTTTACACATTCAAAGAATTTGAAATTTTTGATATTTAAATTATTTTGATTTTAATTTTTATTATTTTTAAAATATTTGTTTGAATAAGTCAATTCAAATTTTAAATTGTTAGTTTAGATATAACAATTGATTCTATCATGATAAAATTTATTTTAAAAATATATTTATATGTTGATATTTTTAAGTTAAATTTTATAAAAAATAAATATTAGTTAATTTTTAAATATTTATTAATTTTAGAAATATTTTTAAATATTCAATAATTAAAAACATGAAGAGATAAAAGATAAGATAAAATATATAAGTGAAATAAAAAAAAATATGAGAAATTTTAAATTTTATTATTTTACATTTTTGAATTTCAAATTCTTTATAAATATTTTATCTGAATAAAATATTTTACTTTAAAAAATTTAAAATTCTTCAAACAAATAAATTAATCTATTTAAATTTTCCATCCAATAGCATTGATAGATCCACATACTCCATGATTGTCGTTAGTCGTTGGTGTAAATTTCAGCACTTATTTGAGATCAGCTCAAGGTGTTCGGAGTTTGCCTTTTCTTTCTCTATCTATTTGGCTTTAAACTTCCATTTGTTGAAAGAATCAATGCAATTGACTCGCGGTACTTTACAACTCCGCTATACATGTAACTTTTCTTCCACTTTGATACTCTTTCTGCTCTCTATTATAAGTAAAAGAAAATTGATTTCATGCATATTAAGAAAGTTAATAATCTATATTAAATTTTACTCCTATAATATTCTTCTCAAATTATTGTTATAAATGACAAAAAAATTAATATAACTGAAAAGTCATATATTAAAGAAAAAATATTTTATAAGAAATATCATTAAAAGAAACAAAAGTAATTACAATTTGCTTATATTTAAAAATAAAAAATATATCTTTTTTTTTGTTTATAATAGAGAACAGAGAGTATTATATTAAAAAAAATCACGTCCCATTCAAAAGCAAAGAATAACAGTTGGTTGAGAAATGAAGAACATGGACCAAAGACCAACAATTGCCGTTGTTTTTTTTGTTATTGAAGCTTCCAAACTATTGAAATGATCAAATTATATGCCAAGGAAATGCATAAAGATTTGTTATCATGGTAGAAATATAAATCATTTGAACCTAATAGCGGGGTAACAACATACAAATTTGATTAGTCACCAACAATGTCATGTCAATCATGACATTCTGATTCAGTTGGAAACACTATCCCTTGCATTTATTTCTTTCTGCTTTGGCCTCTGCTCTCATTGAAACCAATAGCAAACTAAAACACCCCTTGGTTCAGGGAAAGTACCTTACTACGCCATCCTTATTGTTGACCCAAAACACCAATCATCTTTTTAATGACATGGGGACTTCTAAAGCTTTGTGAAACACGATATCTACGGCCCTTCATAGACTTGGTATCATGCATTTATATAATATAGTATATATCATCACTACACCATTATACAAGGTTGAAATGATACATGTTTTAAGTCAACCAGAGACATTTATTTCCTATATTTCTCTATTTTGGTCCAATTTACCATAGGAAGGAAACTTGACAACTTGTGAACAATAGTGTGTGTATGAATCATGTGCAAGGTTCTGCAGAACAAAAAAGAAAAATGTCTCAAGTTTACAACCCAAATAATAACCTAATGCTTTAAGGATTTGGAAGACGAGATAAGGAAAAGAAGATTATATGAATACCTGTTCCTGAGAGCGGAAATACATAAAGGGTGTGTAATGTAAAAAATTTGACACCCTAGAAGTATATATATCTGCATACCTGCAATTGAAATAAATTTAAACAGTTCATTTTCAAAAAGTGCATGGTCAGGTATAGTAGTGATGAGGGGTGTCTAGAACAAAGAACATACTTCTCAATTTGTCTCATCAAGTGGCTTTTATCCCACAAACCAGCACGTGATAGATAGCCCCACCTAATGCAGGCAGATACAGCAGGTTAATACCATAGGCTGTGGTATAAATAACTGAAATGCAAGACATGTAACATATATGTTGATTTATACGATGGGCACTCCGTTTCCCCCTCTCTTGCTACAGCCACGGCAGAACAAAATAAGGAGAAATTGAAAACCAAAAGAGAAAAAGAAAAAGAAAAAATCCAAATTATTGCAACTTTTCAAAAGCCAAAATCCAGGATTGTTGAGACAATACACGGTCACGTGTCAGATATATAATTGTATCAAGTTGTATATACTATGTTAGTAAACTGCTGAACTGACAGTTTGACTGTTATTATAACCATAGTTACCACGTTCACAATACTCTTTGGTACATGTATGGGTACATGATTGCTACCACATGCTCTCATGGCTCGGACACCTACCATGTCTCATCGTCAAGCTTTGAGCATATCCACTTGCAGGAGCTGGAATTGTTGCTCTTTCACCTAGTCTTTCATTGTCACATATTTGTTCCATCTTTTTCAAATAAATTGATGTCTGTTGGCCAGGCGAGTAAAGAATTAGATTGTTGTGCACTCACATCATAAATTCAGCTTTGTTCAGGATATTCTCCCCCAAGGAGATCATTGGTCGTGGTACTAAAAAGGGGGGCTGTACTATATTGATGACTTTAGCACGGGCCAAGTCAACCATATGCAACAGTCATTGGGTGTCGAGCATAAGGAGATTTTGTTGTGGCATCGTTTGTTGGGGATCCATCATTCATTTACTTGAAGCAGTTTTTACCTGATTTATTTTCTAGCTTAAAATGACCCAGATTTAAAATGTGACACTTGCATTCTTGCCAAGAGTCATCGCGTATGTTATTTACTGTACATGTATTGGAGTATAGTTTAAGCTGTTGTGAACCTGGTAACTATGGTTAAACTCTTCTAACTCCCCTGTATATGATCAATACTCCTGCGGCCTATAAACTTCCTTTTAGACATAATTAGGGACAACTCCTAGATCGGTACTCTCCAGAATTTGAGGTGAAAAAGTAAAATATCCAATTGCAAACCATGTTTCTTCTCAAAGATTATCAAACCCACTTAAGGCATTTGTAAATCAGTTGTTCTCTGAATCTCTAGTAATATTCAAGAAACTTTAAAGGATCCTAAATGGGTTCAAGCGATAAAAGAGGAAATGGAAGCACTACAGGATAACACAAGACATGGAGCTTCATTCTGCTTCCAAGGGAGAAGAAAATAGTGCGGATGTAAATGGGTTTTTCAATCCGACATAAAGCAGACAGATCTATTGAAAGATACAAGGCAAGACTTGTAATAAAGGAGTATACAAAAACTTATGGCATTGACTGTCGGGAGACTTTCTATCCAGTGGCTAAACTAAACACAATTAGTTAGGACACTTCATTCTCAATCAGCTAATTTGGATTGGTTACTACTCCAATTTGATGTGAAAAATGCCTTTCTCCATAATGATCTAGTTTATATGGATATCCCACCTGGGTACACCATGTCCTCACAAACCAAGTTTCTGAGTAAATTACAAAAAGCCCTGTATGGTTTGAGGCAATTGGCCCATGCATGGTTTGGACAGTTCAACTTAGCAATGAAGAAATTTGTCTACAAGCAAAGTCACTCAGGTCACACTTTATTTTTTAAACATCAGAATAAACAGGTAACAACATTGATAATTATGTCAATGATAAGATAATTATACGGTATAACAAGGAAGAAATATCTAGACTTCAAAAGCATTTGGAGGCTGAATTGGAGATAACAAGGAAGAAATATCTAGACTTCAAAAGCATTTGGAGGCTGAATTGGAGATGAAAAGTCTTGAAGGACTAGAGTATGGGATTCCAGTGTAGGATTTATAAGACCTTAGGCTGTGTAACTACATTAATTCACTTTTGTGGTGTGATTCTCCTAAGTTTCTTATCATTTTTCAACTCTAAAACTAGTGTTAAAGTTTCTCAATTTCGATCTGATCTGATGAACACACAGAAAGGTAATTGATCTGTATTCTTGGAAATCAGATGAGGATCTTTGTAATTAGTGTGCAATTTTATTTAATAGGCATATTATATCATGTTTATAGGAACAAAGTTTCCTATATTTATTTGTATTTATTTATTACATCCCACCAATATAAAAGTGCTATATTTTCATTAAGTTTATGGCCCAATTTGGAGCACTTATATCAATTTCCAATAGCTTGAGATCTTGTTTTTAACTCAAAACATATCTAAATTGATAAGTGATCACATTTTGTCTTTGAATCATGTTTTTAGGCAACTTACAAGTATTTGATTGCTATTTTGTAGTTTAGGAGAAATCTAGGAATGAAGGAAGGAAGCAAATGATAAAGTGGCGAGTTCAAAGCAGAAAGAATTTTTGGCTAAGTCTCCACGCTAAGCCTCAGATCCACACTTAGCCTTAGCTTGGCAGAGATTCAAGGAACAAACTTCAATCCTCAAGTTGAACAAACTTGAATCCCTTTAACATCAATGTTCCAGAAAGTCACTCCCTTCCAGATCAATCCCTCACGCTTAGCATGGCATTTCACGCTTAGTGTGAATTGTGCTGACATGTCATTACTCAGATAAGACAAAAACTTTTATGACCTAAAAGGGGGAATTTCGAGGATAGAGGAGGAGAACCTTTCTTGGAGTCTGTGTGACGGTTGGAGAGCTCTGGAGCCTTCAAGATCAAGCTTCTTCCTTTCTTCATCATTTTGTAGAGTTCTACATGTCTATGTGTAGCTAAACTCACCCTTGTGGAGTTTGATGTAACTACACCCATTCTCATGTATAAACTCTAAGTGATCAATCTTAATTGTTATTTAGTTTTATTGCTCTGTTTCTTGTGCATAATGCTTGTTATGGTTTGATTACCCTTAACTTGAACTTGAGGTTTTTAAGAGATTGGAAAATGATTTTAAACCTTTGAATGAAAATAGAGCAGCTAATGGTGCTTATTGCTAGGAACATAATAAATGCCATTAGTCTTTCTTAAGCTCTGGTTTTTAAAGTTGGTTTCTTGATTAAACTATGCAAGGGATTGATAGGTTAATCTAGCAACTTAGATGCCAACTTGTAAGGAATTAGAGTTGGTTATTTTTGAGAGTGATTGATAAATTCTGAATGATGACTATTGTGAGCTCATTGATAAACATGAGAGGAAGGTTTAGTGAAGTCAAACCCCAACATTTATTAATATTGTTTTAGAATAAAGTTTTGCACCCTAAATGTTTACGAAAATACCAAAAAGAATTCTTATAACATTCACATTGTTTTCTTACATTAGTTACTACAACAAATCAAATATTTATTGCCTTTTTAATAGCTTAGTTAGTATAACAAGTAAATTTGTAAAGTGTTGTGCAAGTCCCTTGGGAGAAGATACTCATACTTTCATTGAACTACTTATACGATTTGGTACACTTGCCAAGGGAGATAACAATTGTATAGTTGAGACATGGTTTTCAGTATCCCATGCCTTTGTTTCCTCTCTTTGGACATGGTATATAGAGCCTGATAGAGGTAACCCTAAAATTGTGCCTACCTGGTTTATGGAGACCTTGGAGGCCCAAGTGGAGCAAAGCTTGAAGAAACATTACAAGGACTTGGGAGACCCTTGACAAGATCAAGAGATAAGATGGCTAAGGAAGCCTTGGATCAAGAAGTGAACAACTTATTCTCACTCAAGCTTAATCCAGAAGGAGTACTTAAATTGGTCCTAGTTGTCCAATTTGATTAAGAGTCCAATGTGGGGATTCCTCACTTGGCTTATCACTCTCTAAGAGTGCAGTACCTTTCTCTCATTTCTAATCTATTCAGTATTTTTATATTTTTATCTGTTATTTTAATTTTCTTGTTCACTTTGTTTTTGCACCATCGATATATTTTTAATTTCCAGGAAACAGAGAAATGGATGGGAGAAAAAAGTAGACGGAGGAGTTTTGAATTTTTAAAAATGCAAGGGACTATTTCAAATTGGGTATTTTGACTAAAATCAATCATCAGTCACTAATTCCTTCCCATGGCTAATCAATAAACAAATTAAGCTAGATGTATATATATATATATATATATATATATATATATATATATATAGAGGGGGGTTATAATTACACCGGTGTATTTATTAAGTATTACACCGCTCAATAACTTCATATTAAATGTGAATTTTGTAAATCTAACCATTAGATTGAAAGTTTATATATTTTAGATCATATATACAAAATTTTATATTAATCCAAGATGATTTGATACTTTATTTTTATAAAACAAAATTGATGTAATATATTCATTTCAAAATACACTAAAATATGAATATTTTGATTACCTTTAAGTTATTCAATTTTAACAAAATTTGATATATACGTATAAAGTGATATGAACTTTCAATCTAACGGTTGGATTTACAAAATTTACAATTAATATAAAATTATTGAGCAGTGTAATACTTAGTAAAAATTACACCAGTATAATTATAACCCCCCTCATATATATATATATATATATATATATATATATATATATATATATATATACAGACCTGGGCAGAAATCAATAATAGCTGAGAAGACAGAATTTCTAAATCAATAGGTCTGTTCTTTGAACTTGCCTTTTATTGAAGAGCTCCCCATCTGCCTCTAGCATTGGAGCAATTTTTCCATCTAGTCTTTTCATAACAATATGTAGCTTTTGCATGCTTTCAGTAAGTTTTTCATCCTCCAATTTAGTTTGAGCAACAGTCTTTCAATATACAAAAATGTTAATATCAATATTAACAATGACAATTTGCCAACCTGACATTCTTGAATAATTATTTTGTATTAAATTTATCTGGTTCAATTCAGAAAATAAAACATGTAAAACAATGCACATTCAAAAACACCAAATCAAGAACCAATAGAGTAAAAAAGGTCAATTTATCTAGTCTTTGAATAACAAGAAGTAACTTTTGCATGCTCTTGATGAGGATTTTGTCATCCACATTAGTTGCAGCAAGGGTATTTCAGTACATGGAAAATCTTAATATCAATATTATGAAAACATATTGCCATCCTTTTTACTCATCAAACTTATCTGGTTCAGTTTAAAATGAAACATGTAACAGGGTTGCATATTCAATAACTCGAGAGAACCAACAAAGTAGATAAGGTCAACATTGGGATAATTTTCACCATATTTTGAGTTGCATAAACATGAGTAGCTCAGTTGACATTTGAAAGTAATAAGGCTTCAAGACATATAAGGAAAAATCATTTTAATCCCATAAAAGAATACCAGGCTTAATACTATAGGTACAGAACAGCTTAAATAGAGTTGTAATCAGAAGATTAATGACGGCATTGGATGGACATATTTAGCTTAAAAAGGTGGAAAAGGGGAATGAGGCAACAAAACATAATAGCACAAGCAAAGGAAGGTTAGATGGGTAATAACCTAACAATGCAAAAGAAAATTCTTAATCAACAATTGTAAGATGTATGCGTACAAATAAGCCATAAAATAATGAGTAAAGGACCAAACATACATGAGCAGGATGCCCTGTACTTTGCCGCTGCAGAGTCAGCCGTAGCTGGTTAAAGAGACCACCTATAACCTCCTTTTGATTTATAAGCTCCACCAATGATTTTCTATGACCCAGGCTAAGAATTAGGGCACTGTGCTGCATTTTTAACATTTTATAGAGCACAAAGAAATTTTCAGCTTTGGAGAATGGAGACCAGTTGAGGATAGTTGCTTAACACAGTACATATGGTTCAACATAAAGTTACTGTTGAAGGCAGAAACTTCATATTAACTAGCATTTATATAATATTTCCATTCTTAAAACGAGATAATATAATCTTTTTCTGCTAAACAGAAAAGAATTTCTAGAGAGAAAAATTAAATTAGAATCAGAAAACTCTTATGCATAAACTGATTGTAATAACCTCTTCTTCCAGTTCCCGACAAATCAATGCTGTTCGCCATCGCAAATGGACTTTAGATTGACTAACATCAGTGTAAATATGGTCACCAATATACAGTATCTCGTCTCCGTGTATATTTAGGGAATTTTCAACCATCTGCGCGCTCCCCCCTGAGTACACACCACCTGCAGAATATGGTAAATGAAGTACAACAAAAGTTAAATCATCTTAAAAAAAACTTCAAATGTAGCACATTGTAAAGTCAATGCATTCCCCACTTTCACAAGTAAAATTAGCTGGTTGGTTAGTGATAAGTGTCATATTTGCTTTAATCTTGTGGTATAATTTGAAGCACTTATGTTATTTTCCTTTGACTTGAGCCCTTGATTTGATCCATATTTATCCTAATTGGTAGAAATTTAACTTTAGTCTATAACTCAGGATTGATGTTATTGCCATCATGATCCTCGCCGGTAAGATATTTCATCGGAATCTTCGGGTTGACAACGAATCTCTCAAGATTGTGTGCACGAATTACGACATTGACCTGTTGCTGCCAAGTCATGAAGTTTTTCTCGTCAAGCTTGCATGTGACGGTTTGTGAGAAGGTGTTTGGGACACTTGAGGAAGTTTGATTGAGATTTTCAAGAACGGAAGCCATTAGAACTAAATTGAAGCAGAAACAAAGAGAAATCCATAGAGAAAATTAAAGAATCGAAAAAGAAAAGGGCAAATAGAGCCTCAACAATGAATGTAACAAGATAGCGATTTGAAACAAGAACGAACAGAGTCGTACAACCAAACACAACTGAAGACGGTGACAAAGAAACGAGTCAAAGAGCAAAATCAAAGCGAAGAAGACGTTATTGCCAGATCTCACCGTGCTCACGATGATACCATATAAAAGAACAAAATTTCAAAGAATTTAGTAAATTGCATTAATGAATAAAACTGATTGTATAGGTGAGGTACAAGCTATATATAGAGGCCAGTCTCAACAAGATAGATGGCAATCCTAACAAACTAACCAACTAGATAAGCTGGCAAATCTTAACAGAATAACAAACCGAGCTGAAGTTCAGTAACTGTCCTAAGCTAAGCCAATACAATTGATAACGAAACATTTAGTATCCTATTCCCTAATAACAATAATCAAGGCCATAAATTTGATTGTATCCCTTGACTACCAACCGAGTTTTAAGGTGATCAACTTTACCACTAGGTCCAACTTTAACAACACAAACCCATTTACAACCGACAATCATCTCTCTTGGAGGTAGAGGGACAAACTCCCATGTGTGCAAGAGCTTGCATTTCATCAATCATGGTTTGTCGCCATCCAAGATGATCAAGTGCCTCATTGATAGTTTTAGGAACAATAGTAGGCAACAAAGAGAAAACAAAAGAGAATTATGAAGGAGATAGGCGATGATAACTCAAAAATTATAAATAGGATGAGGATTACAAGTAGATCAACTATCTTTTTGAATAGCAATGGGCCAATCGAAATTGGAGTCATGAGAAGGCGTGGAGGATGAAGGACCAGTGGTTTAGGAAGCTATTGGAGGATCTGAATCACAAGAGTCTTCAGCTTGTGGCCTGCATTGATATGTAATAAGGGGGGGATGGAATAACTTCATCTGGATCATGAGTATGAAAGTGAGACTGATTCTCATTTTGGTTGGGGTTAGAAGGAGTGGGAATTATAATCGGATTGGAGAATGAAACAGGAAAAACCTGTTGAACAGAAATAGGATTGTCCATGGAAGATGAGAAAAAAGGTGTCCTCAAAGACGGTAACATTAGCAGATATATAATACCTTTTGATAGTTGGAGAATAACATTTGTATCTTTTCTGAAGGCGAGAATATTCCAGAAAAACACATTTAATAGCCTTTGCAAAAAGTTTGTCTAAATTTGGAGAGACATTATGAACAAAGCAAGTACAACCAAACACCCAAGGAGAGACATAAAATAAAGGGTCATTTGGAAAAATGATATTGAGGAATCTGATTTTCAAGAGAGGAAAAGAAGACATTTTATTATTAAAATACAAGCAGTGAGGACTACATCTCCCTAATGATGTACGAGAAAATTTGTATTCAATATTAGGGAGCTTGCAGTTTCAATGAGATATCTATTCTTCCTTTCTGCTATGCTATTTTGTTGTGGTGTGTGAAGACATATGGATTGATATAAAATACCTTGCAAGGATATAAAGGAAGAAAGTTCAGTAAAAAAATATTCTTTAGCATTATCACTTCTAAAAATTTTAATTATCTTGTCAAATTGGTTCCTAATCTCATTAAAGAAAGACATGAATATAGATAAAAGTTCAAATTTATCTTTCATTAAATAAATCCAAGTACATCAAGAGAATTCATCAATGAAGGTTACAAAATATATAAAACCAAAAGATGTGACACGGCTTGGTCCCCAAATGTTTGAATGAATGGTAGAGAAAATCGAGTTACATCTTTGTGCAATTTGTTCAGGAGTCTATGACCTAACATGTTTTCCTAATTGACATGATTCACATTTCAAAACTAGAAGTTGCTTGAGACTAGGAACCATTATCTTTAATTTTGCTAAACTTAGGTGACCCAAACGGTTATGCAAAAACTTTGGTGCTGAAGTTGCAAAACAAGACACATGTGGGTAGGTTTCTACGTAATAGAGACCTCGTGATTCATGTCCTTTGTCAATTAGACAACCTATACCACGTTCCTATATGACAAAGGAATTAGCATCAAATGTTACTGAACAATTTAATGAACAAGTGAGTTGGCTTAGAGAGATTACTTTATAAGGACAATGATGGATGAGCAAAACAAAATTTAATTTTAAAGGAGGCAAAGGAACATGACCAATTCTTTGAGATGCAACTTTGAACCCATTAGCTCCAGTAACAAGATGAGGAACTTTAAGAGAAGAGAAGGATGAAAATAAGGACTTGTTACCAGAAATATGATTAGAGGCACCTAAGTCAGGTATCCATGGACCATGACCTTCCACAAATTGAGAAATACATGTTGAAACACTTGGCATGGAAGAAGATTGGGCTTGGCTGTTAGATTTTCCAGATTTAAGTCTTAGATAACCTTGGTACTCCTCATTAGAAAATTTGGAATCTTTTTTTCAGATTTAGACACATGAGCTACCTTGTCAGGAAAACCATGCAAGGAATAAGAATTTTCTTGTGCATGACCCATTCTTTTGTAATATGTACACTGGGACATCCACTTCTACCACCACGTCCTCATCGGTTGCTACGTCCTCCTCTTCCATGAGGTGCTAGCATTGTTGAAGTTTCAATAGTTTCAGTTGGGTTTTCATCTTTCACCAAGGTAGAACACGAAGAAGTCTAGTAACTATGTTGTCCATGGAAGGGATTTTTGGTCACCAGCTATAATTTGATCACATACATGATCAAAATCTGAATGTAAACTTCTCAAAATTAGAACCATGTATAACTTATCAAGTTTTTTGTTGACACCTTCCAATGAGTCAGTCGCAATAAATCTTTTCAGTTCTTCTATTGCAGTCCAAGCCTTAGTTACATGTGAAACCATATCGTGGTTGGTTTGTTTGAGAGAAACAACTCTCTGGATTGCATCAAAAAGATGTTGAATATCATTAGCAAAAATATCTTGGGTCTCCTTCCAAAATAAACATGTCTTAAATGACCTGAGTATCTCTAACACATCAAGTTCAACTAATTGCCATAGGACAACATAGTTGGAAGTCAAGTTTCTACCATTGAGATTTATGTTCACTAGGAATTGCATTGGTTTCCTTCTCCAAATGGTCATGATATCCTTAACCAAGAAACCACAACTCCACCGAGGCAGACCAAAAAAAATAGTTTTTCCACTTCAGTTTTGCAGTGGTAACGGTAGGAGTACCAGAAAAAGGGATAACAGGACTTATGGAGGCCATTTTAATGACAAAGACGGAAGAGAAGAAACGTGACCACCACGACCCACACTTCCAAGTAGGTTGAACTTGATAATTGAGGGCAAAAATATGACCAGAGGAAGCCGACGAAGCTTTCGGGAGTGGTCCGACGAGATTTTGATAGGCAGAGGGCAGTGCGTGAGATTCACGCGTTGGACAAGGCACCAGAGAAGATCGACGCGTGAGGGTACGTGCCTAGGTATTAGGTCACGCAACTTCTTGGGTTGGATTGCGCTCCTTAAGGCACACCTAACCCAGAGTTCGTTGGAGAAAATGGTGGAAACTAGCGACAGCGAACAGTGGCGACAGACAGTGTGGACTGGTATGACAGAGCAGAATGTAACCCACTCTGATACCAACTTGAGATTTGAGTTGCGGCAAAAACAGTGAGAAACTTGCTCAGCTGGTATATATTATATATATATATATATATATATATATATATATATGTATGTAAAATCAGAACAAGTACAAAAATCAGGAAAAAGGTACAGCCTATGGATCTTAACCCTTAAGTTAGATAGGGCCAGCTTTTGTAAAGCTATACTACATATAATAAACAATTGTTTTAACATGTAAAAGACAATTACCAATTAATACATTTAAAAATAGACCCATGTTTCTTATAATTAATTAGGACCAAATAAGACTAATTTGTTTCTTATATACCGGAACACGCTTGGCATTAAACAATATAAGATACATTTGAAGTAACATGTGATGTTCTTTATTAGAGAAAATAAGAATAATCTAAACTTTGTGGAAAATTGAAACGTACTATATGGTACGTATGGAGTACATACCAGTTTGAGCTTTAAAGCATGGACGCATCAGACCATCATCTGTCACCACTTCATACATGGGGTGTGACATTTGGAAGAATTCTGGTTTTTGTGCCGAGACAATTACCTACTCATGAACCAAACCCACATCCATTTATGCAAGGCTTATTTCACTAAAATAAAGAGAATAGCATGTACTTTTCATTCCTCAACTATCAAGAGTATAACTTCATTTTGTATCAATAATTAACAAGAACTTACAACGTCAAATAAATCTCGCCAACCCATGCTATTCGGAAGGAATCTATTAAATGAATAATGCATCATTCTGTCTGTATAATGATAATCTGAGTTTGTAATAAGCAGAAGTTTTTTGCCTGCCTGTTTCATGAAGACAAATATGTAATGAGTAAACACATTATGGGTGACACAAAAAGTACTACAAGAAATACCTCTTTCTGATCCAAAAGTGTGAAGGGAATTTCTGGATCAGGTTCCACAAATTGTTCGGGGTTAGACATAATCTCACTCTGCAAAAATTTAGTAAGCCATTAGGTGCAAATAAAGCACAACATAAATATATCATCTTAGACAATAACAAGCCAAAGGTTTTCCACGTGTGTTCACCTTGAGGCGACCTTCCACGTGTGCTGTGAAGAGAGCTTTTCCAACAGCCTGAAAGTCAAGCCAAAGGTGAAAACAGAGAACATCACAACTAAAACATAATTTAAACAAAATACGTGCGCACTACCTTATAAAGCCTTTTATAATCAAAGGAGCCAAGATTGGATGGTATAACCCCATCTTCCAATTTGTCAACCATCTGAAACAATCACAACATGAATAAAGTCTCCTTAAATCCTAGTCAAATGTTGAATCAAATTAAAGTGGACACGTGTAAATAAATGTTTATAATATATGTAACCTGTTAGTCACAAGACAAAAATCATAAAGAACAAAGTGGCTTCATGTTTTAACTTAATATTTTAATATTTCGGAACTGTCACTTGGACCTATTAACTACTTGAAAGAATAAAACATTTGGAATCGCTAGTTGACCAGTAACGAATAAAATAAAGAGACTTGGTAGTTTCATTTCCACGTACCCTGATAGGGTTCGTAGATATAGCTAGCAATACTCTATTTTAAGAAACACACACAACCCATCACCCTTTGCAGGGATCTAAAAAAATAGATAAATTAAGATCCCAATGCTACCATACAACTTTGGCAGAATACAGCTCCAGTAAAATTTTGGAGATTTTCAAAAGCAACTGAAACATACATGCATGTAAGCCACAGCTTCAGACACAGAGAACAATGTGTTGAGAAACTCCCATCGATTCTCCTCCCGCAGGTCCACCAGTTCTCTCCCATATATCTCACTTCCATGCAAATAAAATTAGATAACACTTAAAATAAAGGGAAAACTGAATATTATTAAATTGATTTCAAAATACAAGCACCAATCAGTTTATATAGGGTAAACATAACCAGGAAATACAGAAATAAAACCTGTCAATTACAGAAACGATCTGAATAATTACAAAGGACATTCTATCATAAATTGGAGTGCGTGGTGTCCATTTACATATTCATAAAATTGATGTGGGAACTGGGAAGCTCCCAAGTGAATAAATACATCTACCAGTTCAAGTCCCGAAATGACATACGTTGTAATTATAAGACAACTACCAAGTTTTTCCTTCATAAAATGAGAATCTATCTCTGTGAGTTTGGTTCTATCATGTTGTACTGGGTTGGGTGGAATATTACTAACAGAATTCTTACTTGATAGATACCCATTAATTACTTAGTTATAATAGTTATTTATGTTAGTAACTAGTTAGTTTTGTAAATTAGTAAAAGAAATACAAGGGTTTATGTTAGTCAGAAGGGAAATTAAGAATGAGTTTATATTATGATCCTAGAAGAGAATAGAAATATTGTAAATCTGAAGTGATTTCATTACTACTGATTATTGAAGACTACAAGTATCCCTATATTTATAATAGGGAAAATACAAGGTTCAGTTGTAACTGAACAGCAACCCATAACTAACTAGTAGAACAAAACAGAACAAAAACTAATACAACAGAGCTCTCAAAAGAGCTTGCGGTTATACAACAGAAATGTAAACTAACTACAACAATTATACATGGCATATTCTAACAGGTTGGACCAGTTGGTTGTGTTGGAAAACTAGTGAACTAGTCTAGTGTCTCTGAAATATTCTATAAGAGTTCAAAATGAAAAAGATTTTTATATATCTGTCATTAGAAGTGACTACGGAATTGAGTTTGAAAACTCATTTTAAAATATTTTGCGGAAAAAAGGTATTTTCTACAACTTTTCTATACTAAAAAACACCTCAACAAAATAGGGTAATTAAAAGGAAAAATCGAACTTTACAAGAAATTGCTAGAACTCTTCCCTGCAAAAATTCTTTGCCAGAGTACTTCTAGGCAGAAGCTATTTTCTACAACTTCTCTTTACCAAAAAAACACCTCAACAAAATGGGGTAGTTGAAAGGAAAAATCGAACTTTACAAGAAATTGCTAGAACTCTTCTCTACAAAAATTCTTTGCCAAAGTACTTCTAGGAAGAAGCTATTAACACAACTCGTTATATTTAAAACAAAATATTGGAGATCAGTGAATATCAATCGAATCTGTTGGAGATCATCATATATCAATTAGAATCATTCAATTCTAATTTGTATAGCCCATAATAGGATTTAATGTTAATAAGATCAATTTTATTTCCCCTCCTTTAATTATTTAGATACAACATTTATAGGGAGAATTATTTCCCTGATTTTCAGGGATAGATTAGTGTGCAGGTTTATTCCCTTGTATTTTATTTATACCACCTTTGTATTTTTCCAAAATCAGAGAAATATACATCATATTTTTCCGCATGGTATTAGAGCTCAATCTGAACCATCCCTAACCTAGCGCCACCAGCCATGGGAGAGAACAAGGTAGAAGGTTCGGCCACCAGTTGGTCGAAGGACCTACTCTTCCTAGCACTAGTCTTAAATTGAATGGCCAGAACTACCCTCAAAGGGTACAATCAGTTAAGATCTTTCTTCAAGGAAAAGGGAAGGAAGGTTACATCACAGGAGACTCCAATAGTCCAGAAAAGGGTGACCCCAATCTCAACACATGGCAACTAGAAAACAGTTTAGTCATGTCATGGTTGCTCAACACCATGACTAATGAAATTGGGGAAAATTTCATGTACTATGATACTGTCAAGGAGATGTGGGATGCAGTGAAGGAAACCTACTCAAATGTGGACAATACGTCTGCATTATCTGAAATCAAGAGCATACTCCATGACCTATGACAAGGTGATTTCTCAGTCACCAAGTATTTTAATACACTCAATCGACATTGGCAACAATTGCACATATATGAAGACGTTCAATGGAGCTGTACCGAGGATAACAAGTATAAAGAATTGTTGAAGAAAGATAGGATCTACAAGTTTCTATTAGGGATGAACACAGATCTTCATGAAGTTCGGGGGACAATCCTTGGAACCAAACCTCTTAAAACAATTCAAGAAGTATTTTCAAAAGTGAGAAGAGGGGAGAGCAAGAGGAAAGTTATTAGATATAGTTTTATCTTATGGGCCTAGGCCCACTACTTGTATATAAACACATCTTTTGCTTTGCAATATACAAGGAATATGTTCTCTCCATTCACCATTATTCTCAACATGGTATCTAGAGCCTATCCTTGACTTTCCGGTGGACCCACTGTTCCCCACCCGGCTCGCCTTCCTCTGGCGAAACCAATGCCACCGGTCGCGCAGAAAACGGAGGTCGCACGTGCCCACACGCGCCAACTCCGTGCTGCGCGCGGTTTCTCTCACCTCTCCGTCGGCCGCCGCGCGTGGCGGCGCGTCCGGCGACTTTTCCGATGGCGACCACCGGCACCGGACTCGCCCTGACCTCCTCTATCCCGATCTATTATTTGTTTTGTGATCGGACCTCATTTGTCACGGATCTCTTCCTTCTCGGGCCATTTTCTCTCTCCTGTTGCTGTTTCTCTCTCCTGTTCCAGCATCTATGGCTTCCCCTTCCGCTGTTCGGCCAGACTCCTCTATTTTCACTAACTATGTCAATGTCCCTCTTTCCATTGACAAGTTAGATGGAACCAATTATGATACTTGAGCTTCGGATATCAAACTTTGGCTTAAGGGACAGGATTATGTTGCTCACCTTACCTAGACAGCTGCTTCCGTTGATGAGAAGGATCGTCCTCGTTGGTCGAAAATTGACGCTCAAATTTGTAGTGTCCTTAAGTCGACCATTCATCCCTCCCTAAAACAAATTTTTCGTGCCCATGAGACATGTGTTGATGTATAGGAACAAGCCCGATTATTGTACACCAATGATACTCAACGTCTCTATGGTGTGTGTCAAAATCTCCAGAATATCATTTCCTCACGATGCCTTGAGGGCTCCATGGCTGAGTATTTGGGCAAAGTTCATGGCCTTCTACATGACTTCAATGAACTTTTGCCTCCCACTGCCACTCCTGCCAAGGAACTAGAACAACGCCAAACTTTCTTTATGTTGATGGCATTATATGGGCTTCTTGATGAGTACTCTTCCATTTGTGATCAAATTTTGGGATCTCCGACCGTGCCTACCTTGAACTCGGCTTGGTCCACTCTGTTGCGTGTGCCTTGCAAGTTTTCCCCTGACATACCTTCTTCAGCTCCCACTGGCAATTCCTCTGCCTTGGTTTCTCAACGTGATGATCGTCAACGTTCTCGCAAACCGGGCAAAGGTCGTCCCAAGTGTGATCACTGTCACAAACTGGGCCACACAATTGACCGTTGTTACGTCTTACATGGTCATCCCCCTCGCCCTGCTACTGCTGTTGCCCACACTGCCTCTCCTGTCTCTACTACATCTGGTACTACCCCCTCTGATAGTTCTGGCTCTGGACCTCCAGCTCTCTTCAATGACTTCCTTAAATGGTATGAGGAATGTCAAGCTTCCAATTCCACTGTTTCTGTTGCGCACACAGACCCTTCGTTTGTTGGTCTCACTCACTCCACCTCTCTTGGCCCTTAGGTCCTAGATTCTAGTGCTACCGATCATATTTCTAGTAATCGGTCTCTTTTCTCCTCTCTTTCTACCTCTGCTTCTTTACCCTGGATCACTATGGCTAATGGCTCTCGCGCCACATCTCATGGTGTTGGTACTGTCCATCTTTCTCCTTCTCTCTCCATTGACAATGTTCTTTATGTCCCAAAATCTCCCTTTAATTTATTATCCCTTAGTCGTCTTACTCGCTCTCTTGATTGTCTTATCTCTTTTACTAAAGATTCTATTTTTTTACAGGACCGGAGTTCAGGACGGATGATTGGCACCGGATGTGAGTCTCATGGCCTTTATCACCTACGCACCTCTGCTCCTGTTGGTTTGGTGGCGAATTCCCCTTCCCTCATCCATGCTCAATTAGGTCATCCTAGCCTTGCCAAGCTTCAACACCTTGTACCACGTTTGTCTAAGTTGTCTCATTTGTCGTATGAGTCGTGTCAGTTAGGCAAACATAGTCGTAGTTCCTTTTCTCCAAGTGTCCCCAACCGAGCGTTGTCTCCTTTTACTTTAGTTCACTATGATATTTGGGGGCCGAGTCGGGTTAAGTCCACTTTAAGATTTCAGTATTTTGTAACTTTTATTGATGATTACTCTCGATGTACTTGGCTATTTTTAATGAAATCTCGTTCCGAATTATTTTCCATATTTCAATTTTTTTATAATGAAATTCAGACTCAATTTGGTGTTTCTATTCGTACTTTTCGTAGTGATAATGCTCGGGAATACCTCTCTCACTCCTTTAACGCCTTTATGGCTTCCCATGGCATTCTTCATCAAACTTCTTGTGCATATACCCCTCAACAAAATGGGGCGGCTGAGCGCAAAAATAGACACCTAATTGAGACCACTCGCACCCTCTTACTTCATGGTCACGTTCCTCAACCTTTTTGGGGTGATGTTGTTCTCACCGCATGCTATCTCATTAATCGAATGCTATCTTCTGTCCTCAACCATCAAATACCTCACTCTATTTTATTTCTCACTCAACCACTCCACCCTCTACCTCCTCGCGTCTTTGGATCTACATGTTTTGTCCATAATCATAGTCCTGGTCTTGACAAACTCTCCGCCCGGTCACAAATGTGTCTTTTTAGGGTATCCTAGGTCTCAAAAAGGGTATAAATGTTTCTCACCCTCCCTTTGTCGCTACTTGATTTGAGCTGATGTCACCTTTCTTGAGTCTTCTCTCTACTTTTCATCTACTTCCTCTTCTCCTACACCTGTCCTTACCCCTTCCACCATCCCTTTTGTCTTTGATACTCCTCCTGTGTCTGTTGTGTCACCCGACCCACCACCTCCGCCTCCACTTCAAGTTTATCATCGTCGGCAACGCTCCAGCCTTCCCATTGGACCCTCACCCGACTCTACTTCGGTGCCACCACTTTCGTCCCCTCCAGCCCAACCACTTGAGTCTGACCTCCCTATTGCCCTCCGGAAAGGTAACCGTTCTACTCGTAATCCTTCCCCTCATTATATTACTTTGAGTTATCACCGGTTATCCCCATCCCAATATACTTGTCTCTCCTCTCTTTCCTCTGTGTCTATTCCTCAAAATGTAGGTGATGCCTTGGCCCACCCTGGTTGGAGACAAGCCATGATTGATGAATTGTGTGCTCTTCAGAACAATGGTACTTGAGATCTTGTTTCTTTGCCTCCTGGGAAGTTTGTGGTTGGATGTCGATGGATTTTTACAGTCAAGGTTGGTCCTGATGGCACCATTGATCGACTCAAAGCTTGTTTGGTCGCCAAAGGTTATACTTAAATTTTTGGATTAGACTATGGCGACACTTTCTCCCCCGTTGCCAAGATGACCTCTGTCAGATTATTCTTAGCCATGGCTGCTCTTCGCCGTTGGCCTCTCTATCAACTGGATGTTAAAAATGCCTTTCTTCATGGGGATTTGCTTGAGGAAATTTATATGGAGCAACCTCCTGGGTTTGTTGCTCAGGGAGAGTCTTCCAGTTTGGTATGTCGTCTCCGCAAATCACTTTATGGTCTTAAGCAGTCTCCAAGGGCATGGTTTGGTAGATTTAGTACCGTAGTCCAACAGTTTGGTATGACTCGAAGCGACGCTGATCATTCGGTCTTTTATCGACATTCCACTGCTGGGTGCATCTACTTGATAGATAAAACAACATCTTTGCCATCATTTCCAGACAAAAGACCTTGGTAAACTTAGATATTTCTTGGGGATTGAGGTAGCGCAATCTACAAATGGAATTGTAATATCTCAAAGAAAGTATGCATTGAATATTTTAGAGGAAACTGGGCTAATGAGTTTCAAGCCCGTTGAGGGGGAGCCTTTCTCAGATCCTGAGAGGTACAGAAGATTGGTTGGGAAATTGAATTATCTCACAGTAACTCGTCGTGACATCTCTTTTGCGGTTAGTGTGGTGAGTCAATTTCTCAATTCTCCATGTGCAGGACATTAGAATGCAGTCATCCGCATTCTGAAGTATATCAAAGGTGCTCTAGGAAAAGGTTTATTATATAGCTACAACAATCATACCCAAGTTGTGGGATACTCAGATACAGATTGGGCAGGCTCTCCCTCTGATAGGAGATCCACCTCAGGTTATTATGTCTTTATCGGTGATAACTTGATTTCCTGGAAAAGTAAGAAGCAGAATGTAGTGGCAAGATCTAGTGCAGAAGCAGAATATCGTGCTATGGCCTCTGCTACGTGTGAGCTTATTTGGCTCAAACAGTTGCTTAAAGAACTGAGATTTGGCGAAGTTACGTAGATGGTTCTCATATGTGATAACCA
Organism: Cajanus cajan; assembly: GCF_000230855.2. Classification (NCBI taxonomy): domain Eukaryota; kingdom Viridiplantae; phylum Streptophyta; class Magnoliopsida; order Fabales; family Fabaceae; genus Cajanus; species Cajanus cajan. The sequence goes on along the minus strand of NC_138517.1, from coordinate 38,359,605 downwards.
AGCTGCCCTTCATATTGCCTCAAATCCAGTATTTCACGAGAGGACCAAATACATTGAAATAGATTGTCACTTCATTCGTGAGAAGATTTTATCTAGGGACATTACTACTCAGTTTGTTAACTTTACTAATCAGTTGGCAGATGTCTTCACCAAATCATTACGGGGTCCTAGGATTGATTATATTTGTAACAAGCTTGGTGCATAGTGTTAGATATAGTTTTATCTTATGGGCCTAGGCCCACTACTTGTATATAAACACATCTTTTGCTTTGCAATACACAAGGAATATGTTCTCTCCATTCACCATTATTCTCAACAAAAGTTATGCTTGGAAAGTCAAGTGCAGCCCCATCCATTGAAGGCTCAACAATGACAACAAGGGGGAACCAGCCTCATACATCTCAAAAGAAATATCGGCCTTGGTGTGATCATTACAAGAAACTGGGCCACACTATGGACACCTGCTGGATCATTCATGGCAGACATTCAGAGACAAAATAGACCAAAAACTTGGACAGTAGAGGCAACACAACAGAGGCAAATTCTAACCCATCCCCATACTCGTAGCTCCTACCCGCCTCAACCCTATAAACCCTCTCAACCTTTCTCCCTAATTCACAGTGATATATGGGGGCCATCACGGGTAAACAATGTCACTGGATCAAGATGGTTTGTCACCTTCATTGATGATCACACATGGGTCATTTGGGTTTTCCTAATGAAGGATAAATCAGAAGTTGGCAGAATATTTAAGTTATTTTATACTATGGTGGAAACACAATTTCAAAGTAGAATTAAGGTGCTTAGAAGTGACAACGGCCGAGAGTATTATCACTCTGCACTAAATTCCTACCTTCAGAAACATGGAATCATACATCAGAATTCATGTGTAGATACCCCTCAACAGAATGGAGTTGCCGAAATAAAGAATACACATCTCCTAAAAGTGACCAGATCTCTCATGTTAACTACAAATGTACCCAACCAATTTTGGGGAGAAGCTGTCCTCTCTGCAACCTATCTCATAAATAGAATGCCCTCCCGAATCCTCAACTTTAACACCCCTTATTCTACTCTCCAAACCTCATATCCTACCAGTCGTATCCTTACATCCATTCCCTTGAAAATATTCGAATGTTTAGCCTTCATCCACAACCTCAATCCTCATCGCAACAAACTTGACCCAAAATCCATCAAATGCATCTTCCTCGGCTACTCCCCCCACCAAAAGGGGTACAAATGCTATTCACCCCATACCAGAAAACTTTACCACACTATGGATGTCATTTTTTTTGAGAATCAGCCTTATTACCCCAAAGTTAGCATTCACGGGGAGTAGACTTATTATCCAATTGAAGTGGTAGAATTTCAACTTTTGGGATTTGAGCTAGTTGAATCTGCCAACCAATATTGCACCTGCACAAGAGGAAACTGTAGTAGAAAATGCAGGAAACGCAACAGAATTTTTGGGATTTGAACTAACCGAATCTGTCCCAAATGCAGAACCAGCCGAGACTCCACCTGCAACAGAAATTGAATAGGAAAATGCAATAGAAACTGCACCAATTGAAGCTAGAGAGAGGATTACATCTCAGCAAAAGCAAAGCCCGACCACACAAGGAGACAACTGGATGACGTACTTCAGGAAGAGAAGGAAGGGAGTGGAGTCCAGCACAGATCCAAGGCAAAGCCATGAATCCAACCAGGCTCTAGAAAATGAGTTTTCCCTAGGTAATATCGTTCTTAATCCTAAAACTATTAATGACATTGACATTCCTATTGCCTTAAGAAAAGGGGTGAGATCTTGCACTCAACACCCCATTGAGAAATATGTGTCCTATGGAAAATTATCATAGGGGTATAGGTCTCTTGTGGCAACTCTTGACAACAAAAATATCCCAAGGAATGTTCAAGAGGCACTCCAACAACCTGAATGGGCAGTAGCTCTAACAGAAGAAGTCTAGGCCTTGGTTAAAAATGGCATGTGGAAAATCATCACTCTATCGGAAGGGAAGAAATCGATTGGATGCAAGTGGATATTCTCCATCGAATACAATGCCGATGATAGTATAAACCGGTACAAAGTTCGACTGGTGACAAAAGGGTTTACCCAATCATATGGAGTGGACTATGAAGAGACTTTTGCACCGGTATCCAACCTCAATTCAATTTGAGTCATACTCTCTTTGGTTGCAAATTTAGATTGGCCACTCTATCAACTAGACATTAAGAATGCCTTCCTAAACGGTGAACTAGAAGAAGTCTATATGCATATTCCCTCGCTTCTACATCTACATCTATGCTTAGGGGTTACTATGAACTTGCAAGTCTTGTGTTCAACCATTGGAGGTCATGTCTTAATCAGACCATGACAAGAACAAGGGAGCACCCATTCCCTATGGGATGCTCTTCACCAAGGTGATAGAGGCCATCAGTATCGACACCATCAGTTATGAGAATGGTTGAGGTGTGACAGAGATCAACCTCACAACTCAACGCTGAATAGGGATAGGCCATCTCTTCCCTAACCACAATAATAGAATTGTGTGTGTGTGTGTAAGAGAGAGAGAGAGCGGAAGAGAGAAGATAAGAGAATGTTTCAATAAGCAAAATATGTTTTCACTAACTGAACAAGAAATACAAGACAAGTTTACATAGAGCCAATCTATGTTGGTCTATAATAAAGGCAATAAATGTGACAGTAAAAAGAAGATTAAAAATAATCTACATTGCTATTCTACATATATAAGTAAGGAGTAAAACTATACTGCAATAGCCCCCCGCAAGCTCAAGTAGGATGAGGAGACTCGACTACTTGAAGCTTGGATCGAAGAACACAAAACCGAGCAGGAGATAGAGCTTTTGTGAAAACATCAACACATTGATCGATGGCTAGAACATGCACTACTTGAAGATGCTTGGTAGCTACCTTTTCTTGAACAAAGAACAGATCTAATTCCATATGCTTAGTGCGTGCATGAAGAACAGGGTTGTGGGCTAGGGCCACGGTGCTCAAGTTGTCACAGAAAACAATTGGAGTTTAATGACGAACTTTAAGTTCAGAGAGTAAGGTTTGTATCCAAGTAACTTCAGTTTTGGCAAGAGCAAGGCTTCTATATCCTGCTTCAGTGCTAGAACGAGCTACAACAGTTTGCTTTTTGGACCACCAAGACACAAGATTTGGTCCAAGAAAGATGGAGGCTCCTAATGTAGATCTCCTATCATCAAGATCAGATGCCCAGTCTACATCACAGTAGGCGTGAATGGATAAAGAGGAGTTGGAAGGGGCTTCTTGCAAATGGAGACTCCAAGAGGTAGTGCCTTTTAGATAGCGAAGAATACATTTAACAACGGACCAGTGATGTGCATATTGTAATGCGCCAACTACTGAACAGTAGAGAGAAGCATTTAGGAAGTCTTCAGTGCTAGCTTTTGATAGTTTGCAGCCACTAATCATTGGAGAAGAAATGGGTTTTGAAGCTTCCATATCTGCGGTTTAAGAAATCCATGATATATTTGCTTTGAGTTAGGATAAGGGAGCCATCAGATTGAGTTTTTACTTCAATGCCAAGGAAGTAATCAAGATCACCAAGATCTTTAAGGGAAAAGGCTGAGTGAAGTCGAGAAACAAGTGTATGAAGAAGGGTTGGATTATTGCCGGTGATGATAATGTTATCTACATATACCAAGATATAGATGACAGTGTTGGCATTTGAGTATACGAACAAAGACGAATCACACTTGCTTGCTTGGAAGTTAAACTACAGTAGTGTTGATTTTAACTTCTCAAACTAGGCACGAGGTGCTTGTTTTAGCCCATAGATGGCTTTGTGAAGTTTACAGACTAGGTTTTTATCAGTAGCTTCAAATACTGGGGGTTGAGTCATATACACTTCCTCTTCAAGGGTGCCATTTAAAAAGGCATTATTGACATCTAGTTATTGAAGAGGCCAATGATGGGTTAACGCAAGAGTAAGGATAAGCTGAACAGTGACAGGTTTGATGACAGGTGAGAAGTTTTCGTTATAGTCAAATCCAAATTGTTGATTGAACCCCTTAGCCACGAGACAAGCTTTGTACTTTTGGACAATGCCATCTGGATTTTCTTTGACATGAAAGACCCATTTACAGCCTATGGCAGTTCTATGCGGTGGTAGATGAACTAGAGACCATGTGCCATTACTAAGCAGGGCATTGTATTCTTTCTGCATTGCAACAAACCAGGTTGAGTTGGATAAGGCTTGTTTGATTGTTTTGCGTTCAGCATGGGTTAATAAAAGTGTGGGTTGTAGATGTGGTTTGGCAATGCCATCTTTTGCTCTTGTTGTCATAGGGTGAATATTGTGAGGATGAATGAATGGAAATGTATCGGATTCAAGGACAGGTGATGTAGGGACGGATAAATTGGATGGAGAGGTACCTGTGGCAACGACTTGTGGTTTAGAGGATTTAGAAGACATGTTTGGTGAGGATGCTGGTGTGTAAGGCTCGGCTTCCATAGTGGGTGGCGTTTGATGAGTGGGAATTGGGCAGGGCTCATGTGAGGACATTGACAAAGAGTAAGGTGTAGAGGCTTGAGTGTGGGTCACAGTAAGAGGAACCTGAACAGAGCTTTGGGAAGAATGGACAGTGGGCGGAGAGAAGACATCCTTCTAGGGAAACTTAGTTTCATTAAATACAACATCTTTAGAAACATAGAGACGCCCATCAGCGACAAGGCACTTGTAGCCTTTGTGAGAGGTTGAATACCCCAGAAAGACACATTCTTGTGATCGAAATTGAAGTTTGTTTCTGTTGTAAGGTCTAAGATGTGGAAAACAAGAGCAACCATAGATGTTGAGAAAGTGATAATTTGGGGGTTGATGGAAAAGTTTGTGATATGGAACCACATTTTGAATAGAGGAAGATGGAAGCCGATTGATTAGATAAACACTAGTGAGGAAGGCATGATCCCAGAATTGCATAGGCAAATTAGCTTGGGCTAACAGGGTCAGGCCAAGTTCAACAATGTGCCTATGTTTTTGTTCAACAACCCCATTTTGGTGATGTGTGTGGGCATATGATATGATGTTGAATTCCAACATCGTTGAGATACGCTGTAAAGGGGCGATACTCACCACCCCAATCAGTTTGTAAGGCTTTGATTGGTTAGTTGTATTGATTCTTAACCATAGTATGAAACTACTTAAAAATACCAAGAGTTTGGGCTTTGTTTTTGAGAAGATAGATCCATGTAAAGCGTGTGTGGGCATCAACAAAGGTGAGATAATATTGATAGCCACATGTAGACGTGAATGGTACAAGGGCCCATAAATCACTGAAAATTAATTCAAAAGGTGCGGTGTAAACAATTTTGGATAGATTTGAGGGTAATCTATGAGATTTGCCAAGACAACAAGAAGCACAAAAAACTGATTCAATATTGTTCACAGATTAAATATGGAAGTTTCGAAAAAATAAGTTTCATTACATCAGCATTAGGATGACCTAATCTAGAGTGCCAAGTGGCAAAAGAAATAGATTTCTGGCTTGCTGTGTTAACAGAGGGAGATGTGGCAGTTTTAAAGTGCTGGACAGGTTGTGTACTGGTGGTGGGAAGTAAAGCAGGGAATTGATACAGACCATCCGGACCAACCGAGCCATGGAGAAGGATTTCTTTAGTATCCTGGGATTTTACCATGCAAACGGAAGGGTGAAATTCAAAAAAGACAGAATTATCTTTGGAAAATTGACTAACATTGATTAGATTTTTGGTAATGGAGGGAACAAAAAGTAGATTGTTTAGAGCAAATTGAAACTTAAGATTTGTTGGGGAGGGAAATGTAGTGACACCCGTGGAATTAATATGAAGACCATGTCCATTACTAATATGAATTTGATCCGGTCCTTCAAAAGGGGTAAACTGTTGAGTATTTTGAGAGACATTGATTACATGGTTTGAAGCCCCAGAGTCCGGATACCAAGTATTGTTGCTCGAGGAGGAAGATGAGGCAATCATGGCTTGAGCTTGTGTGTGGAGGCAAAGTGAACTTATGTGGTGGGTTGTGGTCTAGGTCCAAGAATACCGTGTTGGTGGGGTGGAGGGTGAGCGTGTTGTTGTGTTGTGAGGGTGATGGGAAGTACTGGGCTAGAGCGGTTTGACTGTTGTACCAGGAACCTGCATCTGCATTGTGATTGGTAGAAGGGAACGTGGGTGCATTCAGTGGGGAGGACGGGACAAAGGTCTCATCAAACCTATAATAGCAAGAAGAAGCAACATGTCCATAGCGATGGCAGACCTGGCATTGAAATCCAGCGAATCTGCCTCATCCGCGACCAGCACGATTAGGGAAACAGCCACCACGAAAAATTGTGCGACCCCCATGACGTTGAGCAATTGAGGTCGAGGTTCTTGATGAGCAAGATTTGATTGGGGGTGCGATAAAGATGACTTGGGTTCAAGATTGGTGGTAGTGACATTGATAGATGCAGTTGCTTTCTTCTTGAATTTGTCAAGGCGAGATTCATGGCCAAGAAGCAAGGTCTTAACTTCGTCTATGGACAACATGTCAAAACGATTGCTGATGAGTGACACAGTTGATTCATATTCTTCCAGTAAGCCTTCAAGAATGATGTCAAGATGCTCTTTTGCAGAAACTGAGTCACTAATGGCTGTGAGAGCATCAACAAGGGTTTGAATTCAGAGAACATAGTCAGAAATGGTTTGATTTTCAAGATTAGTGCTATGTAGTTCATTGCGGAGTTGACGGGATTTGGCATTCATGTGAGAATGAAAGTAGAAGTGTATTTTGTCCCACAATTGAAAGGACGTCTTGCAACCTATAACCCGAGTAAGCATGTCTTTAGACATGGAAGACTGCAGCCAAGATAGCAATAGTTGATCTTGCTGTTCCCAAGCAAGATAGGATTCAGATATCTGACCAGAATCACGATCAATGATGGAGAGAAACTTCTGGGGAATCTGTGGGTTAACAAGAAAATGATGGAGTTGGTGGCCTTTGATTACCGGTTCGACCTGCTGGCACCAAAGAAGATAATTCTTGGTGTCCAGTTTTTTTGATATGGTGTGGGAAAAGGTGAGAGACGGAGAGGAATTAGTGGGAGGGTTCTTTGAAGGAATGGTATTGATAGGTGTAGCATTGATAGGTGGAGGGGGCAATGGTGGTGGAGAGGAATTCGCTGGAGGAGTGGATTTAGCCATGACAAGATTGTCGAGATGAACGGAGAAGAAAAAAGGAGAAGAGGACCGAGGAGCTCTATGATACCATAATAGAACTGTGAGAGAGAGAGAGAGAGCGAAAAAGAGAAGATAAGAGAATGTTTCAATAAGCAAAATGTTTTCACTAACTGCACAAGAAATAGAAGACAAGTTTATATAGAGCCAATCTATGTTGGTCTATAATAAAGACAATAAATGTGATAGTAAAAAGAAGATTAAAAATAATCTACATTACTATTCTGCATATATAAGTAAGGAGTAAAACTATACTCCAATACACAAGAAGAAGTGCTTGGAACTATAGGTTGAAGGTCTTGAGCCCAAGACCAAGAAACCTATGACTAGCCAACGTTCTACACATGGCTCTAGCACCTAAAGAGTCCAACCACCATCCTCTCAACCTACCTCACCAAAAACAACTCGCCATCACTATACATGATTCATCATCAAACTCTGATAATATGTTTGTTTCCTTCCATCTCTTTCGACCACAAGCCATTCCCTCTCACCAACCTACACCCACAAAAGAAGCTCCCCATCCTCAAGAGTCCAAGAAGAAACAATTGGTGCATGAGACTCCTATGCCCAAAATCAAATGTTAGAATGTGCTTAGCTTGAAGTGAGCATATCATCTCTCGAGGGATAAAAGTGTTAGGAATTCAGAGGATACATTCCAAGAAATCTTGAATATGTTAGACAATGTTCTTGAGGACCAAAGGAACTCCTCTAGAAAATAATGTACCAATAGTAGAGAGAAAAAGTGTCATCATAGACATGGGATGGCATATAAGAGATACATAGAGGGGTGAGTCTTGAGTGGGATAGGTGACCCATTTCCTCCTCCAGAAGCACAAGATGTTGTTCGAGTTGCAACAACTGAAGATATTCTTATGACTAAGAAGCAAACAACCTCAATTGGGCAGTGGTTATCTACAGAATCAACCTCAATTGGGATGTATAGGTCAAAAGACGATCTTAGATGCTTCAAGCTTTCAAGCTTTAATGATAACAAATTGAACATTTTTCTAAAGGGAAAATATCTTTGCAAAATACAAATTAGAAGAAGCATAAGACGTAAACCTTTAGACAGACGATGTGTCATCAAATGAAGCATACAATCTTATTTCATAAAGTGTTAAATGAGAATCATTTATCATGAGTAATGACTATTTGGTGCATGACTAATTGGTTCCTTAACAGATCGAACAAAGGAAACTCATTGAAACTCATAAATCTGTTAAAGTAAATAAAGTCATGCTCTACACAAGAAATAAGGATAGGAGGATCCTTGAAATCACGGAGAAAGTCAGTAAAAGTTGATGTAGAACCTGCTCTTCGCTGACACACACCATAGAAAGTCCATTTGGCATCTTAAAGCTAGTAAGTATCCTCCTTGATTAGATGCAAAGTGACAATTTGGTAAAATGTAATTAATGCAAGCATTTAATGTTTCAACGAACACTTTTCATCCCAAGGAACATGTAATGAAGACCAAGGAAGCAAGCTTGTGAGGAACTCTCAAGGTTTTGCAATAGTCATCTTCATCTAGGCTACTATATAAGGAACTTCAAGATTAGAAAGAAAAAGACTTTTTGAGCAGAACTCTTGTACAAATTATTACTCATTCTTTCTATAAAGATATTATTCTTAATTGGTTGTATCTCGTCTTATTTGTAATACAAAACATTTGTAAAACTTTATCTACATATAAATGTTATTATAGGGTTTGAGCTTAGAGAGACTTGTTTGTAAAAAAAGAAAATACTCGTTTGAGCCTAAAAAGATTTGTCTTTAAAAGAATACTTGATGTTGAAGCCTAGAGAGGCTTTGTGTTGAAAGAATACTTGGAAAGATTACTTGAAGAGACAATTCAAAGAACAATTACGTTTGAGCCAAAAGTGATTTGTTAAAAGAATATTTGTATCTTTTTTAAAGATAGTAAAACTCAATCTGGTCGGATTGAGAACTGAACGTAATTACCATGTATTTTGTCTGTCTCTTCTCTTACACTCTTTATTGTTAACGCTACTACTTCACTAGTCAAAAAAGTACAAGTTTTTGATAAATACTATTCAACTCCCATTTCCAGTGTCTGTCTTTTCTCTACAAGTTGGAAGCTTGTCATTGGGGGAAATGCGAACACTTTTCTAACAATATACCTGGTTTGTATAAGATACCTTGACTCTAGGACAATTGAATATATGACGACATTGTTGCAACTTCCATAAATCATCAATAACTTAACGCCAAGTAACATATTTATTTATCTACAAAGCATTATAATAAAATCATTCTCACCAAAAGTGATATAATTTTAACAGGTTTACTTGTTGCAGGGTTTGTTCACAAATTGGCAAGGCTGTGCACTAATTTCTATAATTGAAATTCAGGATCACAATGCTAAGCACTTACCTCACAGCATGCGTAGATAACATTTTGGTTCCATGCATGGCTCTTTTTATATAACCAAATCGATCAAGTTTAACCAAATTGCCTTTCTCTTTATCAATGACAAGGCCTCTAATAACCTGAACAATTTAATGGAATCTTTGGAATGCAAATATCAATTGAGTAAAACAGAGATAATACTAATCCAATGAATCACAAAATGCTGCAGCTTGTCAGAGATGACATGTTACCAAGTCTGGATCAAATGCAAGTCCATCAACAGGGAAGCCCATTTTCTTGAGGTTTTCCATACAGTAGTCATAAGCCCGCCCTTCCCAAGCCTGTTTGAAAACATCCAGATCAGAGAAGTCCAATTACCAGGATACATACACTACATAATGTATAGTTTCAGCATACTTATTATTTGAAGTACAATGCAAATGATGTTAACATATATAAGTAAAAATTTAAGCAAAGTACAAGGAAAATAATTTGTACAACTACACATGTGGTAAATTGTCAAAATTAACAAATGCCAAAAGCAAAGAACATTCATTAAAGAAAACTCATGTGATACCCCGGTCGCGGTCTGTATCACCTAACTCGGTATAATTGGATTCTAAAATTAAAAAATTTTACTTGTATTTTGTTTATATGTATGACATGTAATACAAGTGAAGATTACATAATGTTATATGAGTGACCTTAGTAGTTAAATCATAATGGTGCATAAAATTATAATGCTAACATATGATTACTATTAGATTACTTGGATAATATCTCGTAAAACCGTCATTCTATCTTAGAAATATGTAAGATTATCTTGGATAACCTCAGGAATGGTTTCCATCTATTTTATAAACAAAGAATTTATTAAGGTAGAAAAAGGAGGTACAAATACAAGAGGATAAGAAATTCTCAAAAGCCATACCAACAATAAAAGGACATCACCCAAAAAATGACCATGCACCAAAACAAGCCAATCTCTTTGAAGACCAAACAAACAACACCACCCCAAAAATGACCATGCAACACAACATGCCAATCTCTTTGAAGACCATTGGCAGATGTGCAGAACACTAGAAAGATGCTTGCTAGGTGAACTGATCAAATCCCAAATTAACTCAAGGAAACCAATCATCAATAAAGCATTTCTTTCCAAACAAAAAAACAAAAAACTGCAAATTGAGAACAACACCAAATCCTTTTCTGCCGGTGTTGTGTCAAATCCTCTAAAATTAGGAAAAAGTACAGCTGGGGAAAATCCAGTCCTCACTAAAAACACCAATACATTATTCCAGAGAAGTGAAACTGTTAGGCAATTCAAAAACAAATGAGAACCAATTTCACAACTAGATTTTCACATCACACAATAATCGGGAGAAACCAATTAGAGGTCTTCAAATTTGAAGGAAATTATTGGTATTAAATCTGTTTATAAGTGCAGTCTGTGTAAAGGATTTGATCTTAAAGGGAGCAATTGATTTCCAAATGAACATATCTAAATGGTAGGAATCATTAATGGGAGAAGTAGGAAATTAAAAGTACAATCTGCAAGAAAACAAAACCATGTAGGAAAGAAAACAATTTATCTTACCTAGATTAGAAAGAGATGGATTGAATCCATCAACACCATAAGGGACTGCAAATTAGATATTTCTCTGTCATGCAATTTCTAAAGAAAAGAAAAATCTAGGAAACAGTAAAAAAAAAAGAGAATAAAATCAGATTGTAGGAGCATTGTGAAAAATAAAGAAGTGAAAGAATACTAAAAAAACCTTAAAAAACTATCCACCCAAATGTCCTGCCAAAATTTAATGATTAAACCATCATCCAAACCCAAGGAAACAAGAGATATAGAAAAACATAACCTCAACATATAAATTTTCAAGGGCTAGCATGCAGTTTTAACTGCTGAATTGGCATCCCCCTAATAAAATGCAAATTGTACTTTAGATAGCTTGATGCCACAAAGTAGTTTGGAAACGAAAAGGCCAAAATTCATTTAGCAGTCACAGTAATATTTTGCAAAACCATTAGCCACTAACCAAATAAAATGCCTACAAGCTTCTCAATGTGCAACAGCCACTAAAATGCTAAAAAGAGAGATTAGAATTAGGAGTTATATTTTCAGATTTGTTGTCTTATTTGATTCGATTATTATTAGTACGGGGTAGGGTCTAGTACTGCCATAATTGGGGGATAGAGCTTCATGTTTTATATTGCATCATGATACATAAGAGAATATTATTCAGTGCTTTTATTCTTTCTCTTGTCCTTCACAACTCAAATCCCTGTCATTTCAACATAGTACCAAAGCTGTGTGATAGATATGGATCAGAAATAATGAGACTTGAATATGAATAATTTCTTATTATTGAATCTGAATGGGTACAATAAAATAAACAGGCATAAAACATAATCAATCCCTAAAGTTTAGGGATTTAGATAAAACTGACTAAGGAAACTAAACTAGAAATTAGGAGAAGATAAACTAGTATATCTAAACTATATCTTATAGAATTATCTTAACACTCCCCTTCAAGCTGGAATATATATCATATGCATCTAGCTTGTTACATATATATGTTATCCTAGGACCTCGTAAAGATTTAGTAAAGATATCTGCAAGTTGATCCTTAGAGCAAACTGAGGAGGTCTTGATGATACCGGAGAGGATCTTTTCTCTGATGAAATGGCAGTCAACCTCTATATGCTTTGTTCTCTCATGAAAAACTGGATTAGAGGAGAGGTATAAAGCTGACTGGTTATCACAAACTAGTTCCATATGACCAACCTTGCAAAACTGCAACTCTTGAATTAAGAATTTTAGCCACAAGAGCTCACATGTGGTGTGAGCCATAGCACGATATTCTGCTTCTGTACTTGATCGTGCAACAACACTTTTCTTTTTACTCTTCCATGAGACAAGATTACCACCCATGAAGACACAATAGCCTGATGTTGACAGCCTATCACTTGCATCACCAGCCCAATCTGCATCTGAATATCCAACAATGTTTGTATGTCCTCTATCATTGTAAACAAGTCCTTTTCCAGATGATCTTTTGATGTATCTAAGGATTCGAACAACTGCAAGCCAATGACTCTCACAGGAAGAGTTAAGAAACTGACTTACAACACTGACAGGAAAGGATATATCAGGTCTGGTCATGGTGAGATAATTCAATTTTCCCACTAATCTCTTATATCTCCCTGGGTCAGGATAAGGCTCCCCCTAATTAGGCATAAGCTTCACATTAGGATCCATGGGAGTGTCAATTGGCTTACAATCTGTAAGTCCAGTCTCTTGGCATATTTTCTCTGAGAAATAACAATACTGGACTGACTGAGCGACCTCAATCCCGAGGAAATAACGTAGGGGACCTAAATCCTTAGTTTGAAAGTGTTTAAATAAGTGTTGCTTCAGAGCCTTGATGCCCTCCTGATCATCACCTGTAATCACAATATCATCTACATAAACAACAAGATAGATAAATCTATGTGTCGATGAGCGTCTAAAGAAGACAGAGTGGTTTGTCTCGCAGCGAATCATTCCAAATTCCTGTATAACTTTGCTAAACCGACCAAACCAAGCACGAGGTGATTGTTTGAGGCCATACAAGGACTTCTGTAATTTACATACAAGACTAGACCCCCCCTTGAGCAACAAACCCAAGAGGTTGATTCATATAAATCTCCTCCTCCAAATCACCATGTAAAAAGGCATTTTTGATGTCTAATTGAAACAAAGGCCAATGCCTCATAGCAGCCATAGCCAAGAAGAGACGAACTGAAGCCATCTTCGCAACTGGAGAGAAGGTGTCACTGTAATCCAAACCATATACTTGCGTGTATCCCTTAGCCACAAGACGAGCTTTCAATCTATCCACCTGTCCATCAAGGCCCACTTTAACATTAAATACCCACCGACAACCAACAACAGATTTTTCAGGCGGAGGTGGGACAAGTACCCAAGTGTGGTTGGAGTCTAAAGCTGTCATCTCATCAATCATTGCATCCTGGATGGGTTAAGGCCTCCTGTACTGTCTTGGGAATGGTAATAGAGGAAATAGCAGAGACAAAAGTATAATAAGTAGGAGACAAACGATGATATGAAAGAAAGTTATAAATAGGATGAGGATTACAAGTAGAACGACTACCTTTACGAAAAGCAATGGGCAAGTCAACTGAGGTAGGTGGGGCCGGAGTAGGTGAGGAGACTGAAGCAGGAGTAGAATCACATGACTCAATTGAAGAATCATTGGGAGGAACAACAGTATGTGATTGACGCTCATAGGTTATCCCAAATCGGTGTAGAGGATGGCCAGACCCTGGTAGTGCGGGAGGATCTGGTGCCTCTAAAGTAGAAGGTGTGGTAGGAGGCACACTATGATCAAAATGAGGAATAGGCAATACCTGATAGAGGAGATCTGAGTCAACTGGAGACACATCTGTGGCAATAAAATATGGTGTATCTTCAAAGAAAGTGACATCTGCACTGATGTAAAATCGATACGTAGCAAGAGAGTAACAACGATACCCCTTTTGGACACGAGAGTATCCTAAGAACAACATTTGATGGCCCGAGCAGACAACTTAGCACATCCTGAGAAAAGATCATGGACAAAACAAGTACAGCCAAAGACACGAGGATGAACAGAATAAAGGGGATCCAATGGGTATAATAGGGAATGAGGTACTTGATCATTCAAGACAGACGATGGCATTCGATTTATTAAATACCCTGCAGTGAGGACAACATCGCCCCACAACTTTGGGGGTGCATTGACATTCAATAAAAGAGTACGAGCAGTGTCCACAGTATGTCTATGTTTTCGCTCAGCTACACCATTTTGTTGAGGTGTATGAGGGCAACTAGATTGATGTAGAATGTCATGGGAAGCCATAAATGATTTGAAGCAATCTGAAAAATATTCTTTAGCATTATCACTTCGTAAAATTCGAATTACTTTGCCAAATTGAGTTTTGATCTCCGAATAGAAATTTAGGAAAATATTGAATAAGAACGATTTTTCATTAAAAATATCCAAGTACATCTAGAAAAATCATCAATAAAGGTGACGTAATACCTATGTCCTAAAAGAGAAGGAACGCGACTAGGATCCCACACATCAGAATGAATAACATCAAAAGGAGACATAGCTCGACTATTAATACTATTAGGAAAAGAAGCTCTAACATGCTTCCGTAATTGACACAACTCACACTCTAAGGACTCCAACCGTGAGAGATGAGGCACCATTTTCTTTAATTTATTCAAGCTTGGATGACCCAGGCGACGATAGATTAAACCAGGAGACTCAATAGATGCACATATGGTAGAAAATCAAATTAAAAGGACATCCAGGAACTAGTAAAACATATTTTAATAGTAGTGATGGGAGAGGTGATATTTGGCCAATACTAGTGGCTTGGACTTTTGACCCATCTGCAAGAGTGATATGATGTGGAGTCTTAGGTGATGATAGGTTAAGGAAAAGGGAGACATTACCAGTTAGGTGATCAGAAGCACTGGAGTCCAAAACCCAAGGTCCAATAGACGTAGAATGAGAGAGACAGACTGTAGAATTACCAATATGAGCAACAGTGATAGAAGAAAAGGCCTGTTTAGTTGCCTTCAATTGAAGATACTCTTGGTAATCATCGGTAGATAATGTGATTGGATGATTGCCCTCCGGTTCAATCTTGAGCTCTGGAGCTGAAGTTGGAGATTGAGCCACATTAGCTATCTTGCTGGAAAGCCATGCAAGGAATAACACTTGTCTCGTGTATGGCCATCTCTCTGACAGTAGGTACAATGAAGGTTTCCTCTACCCCTTTACCACGACCACGACCTCAACCACACCCTCGACTTCCACGGTCAGCTGTACTAGAGATAAAAGCAGAGGACTCAAATTCTGTGTGAGGATCTGCCTCGGTGAAGGGACCCGAATCAATCGATCTATGAGTTCTTCTACTGTAGGAATGACAGCTTTATTGACGATTGTACCCGTGTCACATGGACATACCTTATGAAAAATAAATCAGAAGTTTTCCAAATCTTTGTTAATTTTTTCCGTCTGATCCAAAATCAATTTGGAAAAAATATCAAAAGAATCAGGTCTGATAATGGTACTGAATATGTGAATCATGAACTTCTCAATTTTTCGTCTCATAATAGTATTGTTCATGAACTAACATGTGTAAACACCCCTCAACAAAATGGGGTTGCAAAAAGAAAGAATCGTCATCTTCTAGAAGTAACTAGAGCTCTTCTTTTTCAAATGTCTGTTCCAAAAAATTACTAGGGAGAAGCTGCGTTAACTGCCACATATCTCATCAACAGGTTATGCACCCGTATCTTAAATGACATTAGTCCTATAGAGTCTCTATTGTCTTTTATTCCCTCTTGTCCCCTAATATCGAGTCTACCTAGTCAAGTCTTTGGATGTACTGTTTTTGTTCACTCATCATCATAATCGTAGTAAATTAGATCCCAAAGCTCTTAAATGTGTCTTTATTGGGTATCCTTCTAATAAAAAAGGGTACAAATGTTATCATCCTTAGAGTCGTCGCGTCTTTATCACCATGGATGTCACCTTTCATGAAACACAATCCTTTTATGTCAGTCCACGACTTCAGGGGGAGAAAACACTTGAAGTGAAGGAGCTCTCCTTCTTGTCATTACCATATTTGTCTTTGTAGGATGCCCAAGATCTGAGCAATGAAGCTACCATGGTCCACAGCGAGGAAGAAGCAGAAAAAGAGGAAGACAAATTTTTTGGAAAAAAATATGAAAGAAGAAAACAACCCACTTCGACTCTCGAGCAAGAAAAATTGTCTAATCCGGGGGTGAGGATCCCAGAAAATAACAATGAGGAGGTAAGTATTACTAAGGATTTACCCATTGCATTGAGAAAGAAAAGAAGGTCATGCACTAAATATCCTATTTTTCGATATGTTTGCACTAACAATCTCTCTAATAAGCACAGGAATTTTATTTCTGCCATTGATGCCACAAAAATTCCTACCTCAATCCAGGAGGCCATGAAATTTGAACATTAAACTCAAACCATGAAAGAAGAGATGAATGCATTAGAAAGAAATTCAACTTGGGAGATTGTTGATAAGCCAAGAGACAAGAAGGCAATAGGATGTAGATGGATATTCACAGTGAAACATAAGGCAAATGGGACAATAGAAAGATATAAAGCTAGATTGGTGGCAAAAGGCTATACCCAAACTTATGGGATTGACTATGAGGAGACCTTTGCCCCAGTGGCAAAGATGAATACAATTCGGGTTATTCTCGCTTTGGCTGCTCATTTTGGTTGGGACTTACACCAATTGGAAGTGATGAATGCCTTTCTTCATGGAAATCTGGAAGAGGAAGTGTACATGGAGATTCCTCCAGGTTTTGAAGTGCAAAATGAAAGAAACAAGGTATGTCTCCTAAAGAAAGCATTGTATGGTCTTAAGCAATCCCCTATAGCATGGTTTGGAAGATTTACAAAAGCAATGGTTTCCTTGGGATACAGACAAAGCCAAGGAGATCATACTCTATTCATAAAGCAGTCTTCTACAGGTAAACTCACTCTATTGCTTGTCTATGTGGATGATATGATTATTGCAGGAGATGATGAAATAGAAAAATTGGCATTAAAAGAAAAATTGGCAGCCCAATTTGAAATGAAAGACCTAGGAAAACTCAAGTATTTTCTTTCTTTCCTTGCTCAAGGAATGTGTGAAGGACTCTGGATGAAAATCATTTTGGATGACCTTAAAGTCAAGGTGGACAACCTCGTGCAACTATACTGTGACAATAAGTCTACCATGAGCATTGCCCATAATCCAGTACAACATGATAGGACCAAACACATTGAGATTGACAGACATTTCATCAAAGATAATCTAGACAGAGGCTTTGTGATAACAACTCATGTTCCTACAGAACTTCAGATAGCAGATATTTTTACAAAAGGGCTCCCTCAGGGTAGATTTCAAGATCTTGTAGGCAAGTTAGGAATGATTGATATTCATTTACCAACTTGAGGGGGAGTGTTGTAATTAGAGGAAAATCTTCCTAATTAGAGAAAATATCTGTAGAATCTTCTAGTTTATTTTTCAGAATATTTTTTTCCTTATTTCCTTATTTTGGAAGATTAGATTGTTACAAATAGGTGTTAGGAAAATGTAATACGTATGAATGATAATAATAAAATCATTCTCCTTTTCAAGTAACTATTTATCCCACACTAGACCAAACATCACTTATGTTGCTACTGAGGTAAGTCAATTTATGCATAATCGTTGAGAAAGGCACTTGCACCTAGTGATAAAATCCTCCAATATATGAAAGCAAGTCCTGAAAAATAACTCTTGTTCAAGAGAAAAGGTACATTGTCTATAGAGGTATATACAAATGCAGAATATGTCTGGCCAGTTGTAGATAGAAGATCCAACTTTATATATTGCATGTTTCTAGGAGGAAGTAGTGTAACATGGAGGAGCAAGAATCAAAATGTGGTTGCTCACTCTAGTGCAAAAGAAAAATTTTGAGCAATGGCACACGATATATGTGAGTGGTTATGGACGAAGATTATTCTTAGTAACCACAAAATAAAATGTGAAGAACCTACGAGGTTGTTTTGTGATAACAATTCTATTATTAGCATTGCCACAATCCTGTACAGCATGACAAAACCAAACATGTAGAAACTAACAAACACTTCATCAAAGATAAATTGGATAACAGTCTTATAGACACAGCCTATATCCCTGTGTCTTCAATTGGCAGATGTGTTCACCAATGGATTCTCTACAACAAAATTCCAAGAACTTATTGGCAAGTTAGGAATGATTAATACTCGTTCACCAATTTTAGAGAATGTAATGTAAATACAGTCAATATTTAGGATACGAAAATTTATCTTTTAGTTTATTTTTAGATAAAAGATAGCTTTTTATTTGTATATATATGGGTACACGTGTTAACCATAAGCATATTGAATAAAATAGTTTCTTCTCTTTCTAGACATCATCATACACATAAAAAAATATTATTCAATGTCTTTATTCTCTTTTTTCTTTCTTTCCTAGTTAAATCCCTATAATTTCAACAGTTACCTTCACATTATAATGCACCAAGGTATAGTCCATGTCATATCCAATGACACTAATTGACTGAAGATTTAGTGTATGGATGCAAAATATTCCATGAGGTGAATCTCTTGACAAAAAAGGAATCTGCAAGAAGATACTAAACAATGTTAGTCTTATAAGTAAGTTTAAGTTTGATATATTATCTGTTTAAATATTTTTACACTATCAACTAATTAGAATCACCCTAGATATGACTTTTATAGTTATTATTACAAAAGTCAAGAATTTTTAGTTACATGGCAATCCATGATTGGACATCAAGTAAAAAGAACTTTACATTGTCAATGTATCCAATTAAATTCTAAGTAAATTTCATCTAAGTCTGAACTTTCAAAAGTTTGTGAAACCTACAATAACACCCCTTCTGGTTTTACATTATACAAAGGCATACATCTAGTTGTTTATTATGGCTGTCTAAAAAATCTATATATGTATATGAAATGAAAATATTCAATGCAATTTCTGAAACTAGATAATGGGATGTTTTCAATTTGCGTAGGCTTTGTAAATTTCCCAAGGGAAGGTATGCATACTTTTCTCTATAACTATTCACTTTGAGACCCCAAAACCATAAAACTAGTAGGCCTAACGCACCTGAATATCCAATTTTTTCAGTAAATCTTCAGCTTCTCTAGCCTCTCTTCTGGCCACCTCCTCAATTGGACCTTCTAATGCAGCATGTCCATCGATTCCTACTAGGGAAACCATGAGTTTTGGAACCATAATCAATATCATATTGCTGGATATTTGACAAAGACCAAAGATAAATATCTTTAATTAATATCAGTAATTTGTGACAAGTGTTAATTATATCATAATTACTTTATCCATGTTTCAGAAATTTTGAGGGAAAAGGAAGGGGGAAGCATTAAAATTATTCCTCCCCAATTCAAGGCATATGAATTGAATTAGACAAACAAATACATTTTACCACCTTCAAGTATATCCATTTAACTGAAATTTGGTTCAAGAGATAATGTAAATTTATTTAAATCAAATAGAACTTAACCTTAAGATACTAAAAAAAAGAAACTTTAGGACGGATTAAGTGAGAAAGGAAAAACTTATTTTTTTTAATGCTAAGGTCAAACGTTTGGTGTGTGTATGTTCCATTTGATTCACTGATTAAATAAACAAACTATACGGTTAAGTTGAGAAACAGGCTACACTTTTACCCTAAATTAAATAAAGGAAACAGCCAAGGGCTGAGTGCCTTCCTCCAGTGCAAATGTTTTCAAGAAAAAACTACTGATTCTATATGCAATTTTTGTGGGGTAGAAATATTTTGATTTGTAATATTTTCCTCTCTGGCTGCCTTATCAAAATTGTCTAGCTCTTCCCTTCAAAATATCATCCTTTTAACTACAACACTCAAACAAATGGAAATGACTGTTTCATCTCCTCCCTTCCCATCTGCTAAAAAGAAAAGTTGAGCAAGGGGTATACTTAAATAAAGGAAATAGCTTTCCTTCAATTTACTTAAACTCAGAATAAGGTAAAGAGAACTCCCATCCTTTTCTTAAACATTCAAACAAGAGAAAGTGACTCCTCTTTCATACCCTACCATTCCTTCTATTCCACTAAAAACTGTCAAACATGGTGCATATCTACAACACCATACAGAAAGCAGTTCATTACAAGTCATACATACCTCTTAAAGCCCTGACTAGAAATTAAAACCTTATTGAAGATAAACACAAAATTGATAAGACATAACCAAGTCTTCCTCCACTAAACCATAGCACATATCTTAGAACACCAGAGAAAGATCAGTTCATTGCAAATCATGCATACCTATTAAAGCCATGACTAGAAATTAAACCCTTGTTGGATATACACAAAATTGTGCAAGCTATAACCAAGTCTTCCTCCAGTAAACCATATATCAGTTCATTGTTTAGACAAGAAATTATTTACATATATAGTGTAGGGAAGATTTTTCCCTAGAAATACTTGTCTTGGATAGGAGATTTTTCCCTATAAAGTATAAACTGTCAAACAGCAAATGTCTAGAACACAAGATAGAGAGCAGTTCATTGCAAATCATACATACCTCTTAAAGCCATGACTAGAAATTAAAACCTTGTTGAAGATACACACAATATTGTACTAGAAATAACCAAGTCTTCCTCCAATAAACCAAATATCAGTGCATTATTTAGACAAGAAATTAGTTAAACATATATATTGATAAGGAGATTTTGCCCTAAAAATACTTGTCTTGACTACCTCATGGACCTCAATAAAATGGGCAAAACACCAAGCCCAGTAACATGTTTTGTGTATTATCTGAGCTTGGGCTTAATTTTTTTTATCAGATATGACACAAAGCACATACTAAATCATAGGAAATGACTATTATACAGCATATAAAATCAGTGTAAAATCAACAGACACAAATCCTAAATCAAAAGAGAGAAATGATGTCTTTAAAATGAGGATGAGTTATTATAGACATAATAAAATGCTACTCCCTCTTATCATTATTATAAGACACTTTTAACCAAATCACACGAACCAATATAAGTAATTATGTTAATTAATTTTATTGGATTTATAGAACAAGATCAATATATATCAATTTTACCCTTCTTACTTATCATTAAATTTTCATGGGAGAGGTGATGTTACTCCATATCAAAGTTTATGGAGGAATAAAATTGGTGAATGACAATTGGAGAGTTTACAAGAGAAAAAATTTAGTTCTCAAATTCTCTTCTTATTATTTAACAACAAAAAGCACACATTCTCACAATTTTTAATAGGAACAAAATATTAAAAGTAAAATTAATGCTTTATAGAAATGGCAAGTGTATTATAAAATAAAAAAATTCCATTTTCTTCTAAATTGTGTCTTATAATAAGAACCGGAGGCAGTATTATTTGTCTAACTATTGTAAAATTCTCATTTGTATTAGTATAAAAGTTTAAGAACTAAAACCATAATAATCATAAAATGCAACTAGGCGTGTTTTGAAGTATTTGTGAAGTGTCTGACATGGATATGATAAGGACATGACTAATGTTTTGAAGTGCCATGTAAAATTCCTTTTCATTTAATACTTTCCATTGTTGTGAAAACTGAAAATGAGAACAAGAAAAAAAGACACAAGTACACAAGTAAAATTCCTTTTCATTTAATACTTTCCATTGTTAAATTCTTACCAAGTTCCCTGACAGGGCTCATTAGCATTTGCCAAATTCAAAAGTTCCAATCAATTAACGACAAATGCCAACAAAAAGGAAATGAGACCCATATTTGATAGCCAATAATAACCAAAGAAAAAAAAATATCAGAGACAAATTCACCATCCTATGACTGAACAAAACAAAACAAAACAAATCCATCCAACCTGGTTCTGTTCAACACATGAAGCAACAAAATCGGAATCACAGCTCAAACTTGAAAACCCCATGGTATATTTGAATTAGAAGAAAATAAAATAGAGAAGAAAGAAAACACGGACAAAATTTCATTTTCTTTCTTTCCTTTTCGTTAAAAAGAAAAAAAAAAAAAACACAAACAAAATTTCATTTTCTTTCTCTTTTTGGATAAAAAAAATGATTTTTCCAAACAAACATTTAATTTTTCTTTCTTTCCATTTTCTCTTCGGTTCAAATTTAATATAAAGAAGAGAACAAGAATCGATGACAGTACAAACACATATAACAACACAAAACCGTAACTAAAAAACGTTAGAAGTTTTTAGTTACCAAAAGTTTCGACCTTAACGTTCAAGTTCCCCTTGGTGCTTTCCCCGAGGTAGTCCACGTGGCAATTTCCGGAAGCCGTAACGGAGAAAACGCCACCGTCAACGGAACAGAGACACAGCGTGGAAGCGCTTTCTCTCGCACCGAAAAGGCCGTTACGGAAAGAAACTCCGTTAGTCAAGCGGTTACTTGGAGACAGGTCAAAAGGTATGGAGAATTTGGTGAAGACCTTTGCCCCAAACATCGCCGGCGGACTACGGTGCTTCCGGCGGCGGAGGTGCGGCGGAGAGACGAAGTGAGAGGAGGAAGCGGTTGAGTTGGCGGTAGTGAACGGTTAATGTCATTTTTTAGTATTAATATAAAGAATACTTTTTTTTTTACTAATCGCCTTAATTTTTATTTTATATACGAACTATTTTATTTTTTTTAAAGAAAATTAAACAACCTTCTTTCAAAAAAATTTTAATTTTAAACCATTTATAAAATGATTATTCATTTTTTTTATAGAATAAATGGCTACCTACTTTATAATTTTTTTTATTCATTTTAATTTATTTCAAGAAAAATAAAGAGTACTTTTTTTTTCTCTAATATTATATTATGGGAATTATTTTAACGTTTAAAATTAAAATAAGTACTAGTCAAATTGATTTACACTTGCGAAAAGTTTATGTAACTTTACATGGTATGTGATAGGATCGCATTGATTAGATATAGTTAAAAATGCTTGTGAAAATCTGAAATTGATTAATGCAAATGTTTTCAGTTGAACTCTAATTACATATACGATAATAATTTAAATTGTATTAATCTCCCTTCATTAAAAATGTTGGCTTATAATAAATAAATAATATATATATATATATATATATATATATAATATTTCATATAAAAAGATAATAATAATAATAATAATATTTAAAATGTATATCTTATATAATAACAATAATAATAATATAAATCAACCTCTATTTATTAAAGATAAATATATTTATTATACAATAATATTTTTAAAGACTTTTCTCTGACAAATTTATTTTAGAAATCTTTCTAACTTTTAATCTATTCAAATTTTATCTATTATATTTATTTATAAATTAAATTTAAATAATTTTAAAATAATAAATTTTTATATATTAAATATGACTATCTTTAGCGTAAATATATATGATTAACAAGAGGATTTTTTTTAGAGATTTTTACATTTTTTTTTTAAGTTTTTCTTTTTCAATAAGAAGATTTTTAGAAATTCTTTTAAATTTATAATCTAATTCAATTTTTTATTATATTTATTTATAATTGTTTAATATTTTTAAAATAAATCATCACAATATCAAATATTTATTGTAAACTCAAAATATGTTATGTTTAAAATTATCTATTTATATAAAATTAAATATAAATATAATATTTATATATATATATATATATATATATATATATATAATTTATACTAATATATAAAGAGAGTACTCTTTTTAGTAACCACTTTATACATTTCCCTAATTTTCCCACCCTAGCAAGCTTTTGTACTTATATGGGGTGTTTTCTTCTTCTTCATTTTTATTATTACGAAATGTTAAAGATTTTCTAGTGATTTATATTTGATAAAAGAGGATGGCATTGTGTGTTGGATGATGTAGATCTAAAGTGATCAAATGTGAAAAGATGTTGAGTTCAATTGTCACAATATTAGGATTTAAGATTTAGGATTATCACTATAATTGTGAGAGGTGACTGGGAAAGGAGTTGAAAAGATATGTATAATTTGGTGTAATAAAAAATGTATTATAAAGATTAGAGGAGCTGAATTACTTCATATCTCTAAAAGTTATTGTATAATCAAATAGATAAAAAAAATTAAAAAATAGAGATAAAAATAGTTATTTAAAAATATATTTTCTTTATTAATAATTATAAATTAGATTAATTTAATGATAAAAAAAAAAAAAAAAATTGGTCCACCATTGATAAAAGTGCATTCAGAATTATTTTTGCACTACCTATTTTTTTCGAAACACACTAGTCACTTTTTCCTACGGAGAATATCCTTAACAAATAAATACTCATGCGTTCTTGGAATTTAATAAATTTTCTATTTCAGATTTATGATTCCGAAAGTGTATTTGTATATTTCCGCAATTATAATTTCAGAAGTTTATTTTTATATTTCAAAAATTTCTCCATGGAAGTCTATTTGTTACACCTAAACAGACTTTCGGAATTTTATTTATAGGTTTTGTAACAAATAGGCTTATAATAAACATATAAACAGACTTTTTTAAACTATATAAAAATACACTTTCAGAATGTTATTTCCGAGATACTTTTAACAAATAGAGTTCCAAAATTACAATTTCAGAATAATAGACTTCCTAATTTTAACATAATATATACTCATTCACGTAGACTTCTATAAACGTTTAATTCAGAAGCCAATTTATTTTTAAAAGAATTTCAGAAGACAAACCAAAAGAGAAAAAAAGAAAGAAAAAAAAACATCTTTGAAATATTAGAGGTTGGAATGAAAGTGAAAGTTAAATGAATGATGTGTTTAAAATTTAAAATAAAAATAAAAATGGGTGGTGTAATGTGCTTACCAGGTTGTTTTCATTCTAGAAGTGTTATAACTACCTTAATATAATAGGCTTTAAATTTAATATCTTGATCATAATAGCTCTTTAGTTTATTAATCTTTTGACATTGATATACCAAAGTTGAAGCTTAAATATTTAAAAAAAGAATACAATTTTTTTTTGTTTGTACGTATAAAATGTTTATTCGATCTTTATTCTTGTACTAAAAAAAATTGTACTTTTTTAGTGTCTTATCAAGAATTAAATGTGTATAACTTTTGTAAGTTTAAAAACAAATCCCACTTTATCATTGGGGTGCCAACACAATAATAATCCCACTTTAAGTCAAAAGTCTCGTTATATTCAGTTAGGGAGAACAAAAATGGTATAATTAAAGTATGGTTAAGATATAGTAAAAAAATAGTTGGATGAAGACATGTATATGCTGATATCTCCCATCTTATAAGATACTTTTAATTAAATCCATTTACCCACCAGAAAAGAGACGAATCTTGTGTTCACACCTATTTATGCAACAGACATAGAATGTTAGGCACGTGAATTCAAGTGCAAAATTGCAAAAGACAAGTCATTTCAAACAAAAATAATGACATTTCTTAAATCACAACCGCAGTAACAAATGGCACTTGTGTGATGTGAAGTCACAACTAACCGCAGGCAATGTATGAACATTTTCTTGTGTGTTTCAAGTATTCCTTCAAAGGGAAATCACCCTAGTTCAACCCCCTCACACTCCTTCTCCCCCCCATTGCCTTCCTCTCTCCATCTTATATTTTCAACTCTTTCTTATAACCATGATCATTTGAACCAAAGAAACACATAATATTATGCTACCTGGATCGTTGGATTTAATTGGAATGCAAAATGCTTCAAGGTGTGCTTTTTCTCATTCCTTGTCTTTCTATCATGTTAATGACCAGTTCATATATAGAGCTAACCAATTCCTGCATGCATGCAACTAATATATGTTCATCTTTCTGGCTAGCTAGATGATGACATCAAGGTGTGATCAGAACTTTGGGAAGGCTTGACAAATGATTCAAGGAAAGTTAAGATTCAAAACTACAACATATAGCTGTGGAATATAAATTCAGGTACTTGGTCAATTGTTTATGATTCACAAGAAGTAATTTGCAGAACGAAATAAACTTTGTCCACTTTTATAATCATCTCTTTCACCTAATTGTTTGTGATGTAAGTTTATTCTGACCCTTCTCAAATATTGAAAACTCCAAGCTCAAATTCACCTCATAACTAAAGTGTACATGTAATGGTAGCGAAACCATAAAATATAAAATCATAAAACATTGAAGAAGAAAAGTAAGATAACAAAGTAATCTCATATTTGTTAGATATTCATATTGTTCTACATTTTTTATTCTTATATAAGAAAAATACATTAAATATGACAATCATATATATCATATAAAGCAAAATACATGCACTTCCTATTAAGCGTATAAATTTGTCTAAAATCATATACTTATTCAAAAACCACTCGCTGAAGTAAACAAACATAATTACAACATAATATAACCACTAACACAAAGCAACTATAATTAATTATAGGCTTAAATATATTTTAGTCCCTCAAATTTAAGATAAATTTATTTTTAGTCCCTCAAATTTAAGATAAATTCGTTTTTAGTCTCTAAAATTTTTAAAAATCTTGTTTTAGTTCCTTAGATCACCAATAATATATCTGAAAGTGATAAAGTAAGAATAATATCAATTAAATTTAATGTGATGTTATTAGTAGGTAGAGTTTATGCAATAATATTTGATAAATTTTTTAACAAAATTTGAATATAAGGGTTAAAATAAGTTTTTAAAATTAATGGACTAAAAATAATAATTTTAAATTTAGGAGACCAAAAATAAATTTATCCTAAATTTGAAAGACTAAAAATATATTTAAACCTTAATTATATCAGTAAAAAAAATGAAAAATTTTATTACTTTAATACAAAGTAATATATATGTTTTATTTAGCTTCAATAAGAAAAAAAAAATAGTTCTCTTCTCTTGACACCAATCAGCAAAGTTGCTAAAAGTTGAGATTATGAGAAAATTAAAACATTATGAATTCATGAAACTAACGAACCAAAAGGTTTTGGTTGATGAAAAAACTTCAGACTAATACTGTATATCAGCACATATTTGTCCATAGCATGCATAGTTTTCACTAGGCATTACAATAAAGCATATTTTATTTTCTGCAGATTTCAGACCATAATCTTTGATTTAGCAACAAATGTATAGTCAGCATTTACAAAACTATATAAAGAAGAAATAAGCTCAAGTGTCCTCAGGTCTCAATGTGATAATTAACAAAGGTGTTATTAATTTTGTGTATGCCCTTATATGGAAGACGTGGCACCAAAAGACTGCTTTGAACAGTGTGTAGCATGCAATGGCTCTAAAATATAGAGCTGCAGATGCTACACCACTCTCTGTCACTTTCATACATCAATATCATAAATGTGGTGCTGCATATGTAGTTCATTTTGATTTCACGTGTCACTTTTCTTAACAATTTAGATTCTCTAACTTTAATAAATATAAAAGTTACTATAGTTTAATATATTTAAATCGTTAAATTTATCAAAATAAATTAAATTGTAACACGTGTACAATATATATTTTAACTTAAATATACACATTACAATCTGATCTATTATTACAAATTTAAGGATTTATATGAAATCGTCCTTGCATTCACACGAGGCTTGAAAAACTTTCATGTGAGCAATCCCCATATGCAAAAAAGTAAACTAATCAAATTCCACTTATTCACATTTATGAGATACTATGCCAGTGATCAGGTAAATTAAGTACATATTTTTTTTGGTAAAGAAATTGAGTGCATATATAATATATGTTCAGCATTAATTGTTTTATTTTATTTTAAAATTGGAGGGAATGCAAGACCAATCCATTCATTCCTTATCAGTTTTACTGTGTACTTGGTTCCATTAAGATTTTAAAGGTCTAAAACACTTCTTGATGACGAATCTTTCTTGTAGAAAGGGAAAAGGAATTTACAACTTTTTCTGCTTTAAGAGCGTCAAGTAAAGAATGATGGCTAAAACCCATGATACCCACTCCTCTTTTTTGTCTTTTAGCTTGTGCAAAATGTTGAGATCACATAGTTATTACTAGTATTATTATTCCATGTTATAGCAGTTTCTACTTTTTGGATTCTTGAGTTTTTTTTTTTTTTTTTGTGTTGTCTTAAATATCTCTAGCTCATCAGTGCATAGAGTGATCCCGCCAGAAGTACTGCGACTTCAACTAATTTGAAAGATTTTTACAAATGATGAAAATGAAATACAGAATTTTCTGCTTTGGAAATTAACTGACTTTAACTCAACTGGGATTAAAAGAAATGCATTCACAAGCTTTTGATTTTTTTCATTAGAATGTGAATTTTTAGTAGATATCTAAGCATATACTATATTGTTCATACAAGGCGATTCTAGAATTTGAGACAATTTTTTTGCCATTTTAATATTGGGTCCCAGCATAGAATAAAAAATATAAATAAAAAAAAAACCTTAGCAATGTGCATTGTCTTGCATTTCTCAAACTGATGCATCCAATATAGATCAACGTAGCAAAATGTAAGTAAAATTCTTCTTTGCATTAATCTACCAACAAATTCCGCAATGTCTTACCTTTTACTTTCATAATCTTTGATTCCTCTGTAATTATCGTTTTTCAATCCGTGGTCCCTATTACGAAGAATTTGTAATTAACCGTGAAAGACAAGGAAAAGAGTGTGACCTCAATGAGTTTGATTTTGACATTTAAGGCAGAGGAATCCATATCCTTAAAGATATTGTTTCCATGCTTGCAAGTGACATTTTGTTCCCTTCAGCCAAAATCAAAGCATTGTTTTCCCACATAGTTAGAGAAAAAAAAAAAAGAAAAAAAAGGGGGTTTAGTGTGTAAGTTGTTATATCAATTGCAAATGCATTATTGATCAATGAACCATTGCTACGAGGCTGTTAATACTTGTAAATTAAGCTACAATGAAAGACAAATGCCACCAAACTTGTACTTGAAATCAAATACACTCTTTTTTATGTCTACCCACTTCAGAAAACTCCCCAACACAATCTACCCTTCATAAGACAGTTTTGTGTTAGCCTTACAAAATATATAACATCCAACTAGCAATTTCACCTTAGAAGACACGACTCTTTACATATAATTTATTCTTGGAATTTGATTTATTGTCAAAGTACTATTGTACTTTATTAAATAATGACGAAGTTTCATGTTTTCAATGTTACTGGCACATTGAATTAAGGATGTTGACACTACCTATTTTGGTAAAGGTACACAACAAATTCTTCTATGAACTCGCTCCATGGCATGTTAAGACTTGAGACCAAAAATTTTAAACTTTCACCCATTGCACTAAAAACACTACCTGTCTTTTGGGACCCCAATAACGGTTTTAGTCCTTTTATAGCAAAATCGTCATCGGTACATGCATGTTTTTGTTTGTATGTAGAATACTTGGCCTATAGTACCATCATTACAACTGCTAATGTGCTGTCCTACTAGGGACAAAACAAAATGAAAGGACAACAATGAAAAATAATGCAAAGGAAATAAGAAACAAAAAATATCTCTTACATTATGTCAAAAAAAATAAAAAAAATCTCACAATTTTTTAGTGGGTAAACTAGCAATTTGATAATTTCAGAGACAGAAACAGTATGGTTGAGAATATATATCCATAATCAATCCTTTTACGTTAATAAACGTTTTAATGTAAAATTATAGGATTAATTTGAACGCATATCTTAATTTTGTTTAGCAATTCAAAATTAATTTTTATTCAATTTAAAAAAAAAGGGGGGTTTATAATGTTTAAGTCATAACTAAGAACTTGGGTCTCTTTTCTATAAATTGCATTACATTTTTCTCTCTTAGTGGTTTTGTGATTAGACCAAAGAAGAAAAGGAATACAAACCAACAAATGACAAAATCCCTTTTTATCTTTTTTTTTACTCCTTCTTGGCAACGCTTGCTTGATAAATAGACAACATATCCAAAAGTTCTGCATATTAGAATGTTTTTCAATTCAATTATAATAACTTTTAACCAAATAATAAAAACATTTAACCTAAAAGTTCAATATTAAATATTCACCGATAAGAACGTGTTTATTTTAAAAAATTAAGCACAAAAATAATTTAATAGGCAATTTATTTATATTCTGATATTTGATTAACTATAAGAAGATTATTGATAAACTTTATACTGTGTTCAGCAATACAATTGAAATGGAACATTGTTGTGGTATTAAGTAAGTTCCTATTGACAACTAGTCCTGGGCATTATATATTCATATATGCCATCTAAAGTGGAAGAACTAGGACTAGATTCTACCTAGTAAAAGACAAAGAATCAATGGAATTTTCTGTTCCTTTTTCTACTAGAATCTAACCGTACCTTATGAGTCATAGTGTCCTCAGCCTTTGGATGTGGGTCACTTTCTTTTGGGGTGGCCAAGTTAAGCACCATGCTTTTGAGCTTTTCCATTCCATGTCAAACAAGTGATTTAGTAACTCCCACTCACATCACTTCAATGTGCAACTTAATCGAGAAGAAGAAAGAAAAAGAATCACCAAAGCTCTTTATTTCACTCAAGTTGTGTTGAGTCACTCAGGTTCAATGGGGTGGTGTCATTGTTCACCATCAATTGCCACACCATACTATCACTGATTGTGTTGTGTATCATTCTCATCTTCCACATACAAAGGTGTTGCATAAGTCCTCTGTCTTTTCTAGGTGGCATGTTCCTTCTTCAACCACTACTTATATTATTGCCACTCACAAAAACACCACCATTTCACTGACACAAAGAACCATTTGTTTTTTATTTCTCTTTTGTTCTTTTTCTTGTGTCATTCTTTGATCTATTCTCTCTCTTTTGAGACCCCATTTTCAGAACAAGAGCCATGAAGCAAGAGTCACCAGCATCACTAGAAGCAGCAGCAGCAACAACAACAACACCAAAAAGTGTGATCAAGCTTCAGAACAGTTTAACTCCATCACGTTTAAGACTTCCTTCCAATTACAAAGAGCCTCCAAAGACTCCACCCGAGGTTGTCAATGGGGTGGTGTCAACACCTTCAAGGAGAGCCAAGTCTGTGACTCCAGAGTTGAAGCACAATTCAAGGGTCAAAAGGGGTCTTGTGATGAACAAGGCCAAGCCCAATGAAGAGGTTGTGGGAAACCAAAGGGGCAGGGAAGTTGAAGAGGCTAAGGTTGTGGCACGTTTTGTGAGTCGGCATGTTGTGGAACAGTTTTCTAGGCCAAGGAGTGGGGATTTTGGTTTCAAGAGGGACAAGGAGGACCCTGATGGGAAGAATAAGAAGGAATTGATGGAGAAGCTTGTGGTGAGTGAGAGTTTGATCAAGAATCTGCAGTCTGAAGTGCTGGCTTTGAAAGCTGAATTGGAGAAAGTTAAGGGCTTGAACGTGGAGCTGGAGTCTAACAACAGGAAACTCACTCGGGATCTTGCTGCTGCTGAAGCAAAGGTGGTGTCTTTGGGTAGCAATGAGAAGGTGAGAATTCAAGTGTTAATGATTTGTTATTTGTTATAATGAGCCTGATTGGATAAAAACTTAGAAGAGTTTTTGATAGTTTTTCTATTGAAAATAAGGAGCTTTTTGGAGTAAAAACTCTTCTAACTTATCCAAACAGGTTCAATATGCTAAAGGAAAAAAAAAAATGGACTTTTGGAATGTGTTCTTATCCTGCTTCTTCTCTTTAATTGTTGTTTCTTTTTACTGTTGATAATTTCTAGTATGGTTAGTCCATTTATTAGAATCATCAAATGCAGTTTGATTAGATTTTTTACTGTTATTTTATATGATAATGCCACATATCTGTTTAGTGGATGAGGTTTATCTATCAACGATGCCGTCTTAGGAATGAGTCTAATTTTTATTGTGGATGAAGGAACCAAATGGAGAACATCAGAACCCCAAGTTTAAACACATTCAGAAACTCATTGCTGACAAATTGGAACGGTCCATAGTGAAAAAGGAAGCCAGCACTGATGGATGCTTTGTTAAAGCACCAATTCCAGCACCAACAGCAATTCCTAGTGTTCCTGATAAAATAACTACAAGTATAGGAAGAAAACCTGTACCAAACTCATGCTTGCCACCACCACCACCACCGATACCACCATCAATCCCTTCTAGGCCAATAGCAAAAGCGAATAATTCCCAAAGGGCCCCTGCATTTGTGAAATTATTTCACTCATTGAAGAATCAAGAAGGGATGAAAAGCACAACAGGATCAATTAGACAGCAGAAACCGGTAGCTGTCAATGTACACAGCAGCATTGTTGGAGAAATTCAGAACCGTTCTGCTCATCTTTTAGCAGTAAGCATTGTGTTTTTCAAATTCAATTGGTGGTTAAACATTTTCTGTCTTTTTCGACATAAATATGCACCATTAGTGACTGATTACACTTTCCAGATAAGGGCAGACATTGAAACAAAAGGAGAGTTCATTAATAGCCTTATAAAAAAGGTGGTAGAAGCGGCCTACACCAATATTGAAGATGTCTTAAATTTTGTCAATTGGCTGGATGGTGAACTTTCATCATTGGTGAGTGAGTGTGTATCAAAATTATATTAGTGGTTCAATTATTCTCCATCATTGGTATGAGACATATAGTTCTATTATGTTATATATTTATAGCAGCATAGCAGTTTAAATTGGTGTGAAATGGGTGTAGATCTTGTTTCTGAAATCTGAAGACTGAGAATTTAGCAGTAGTTAGTTTAGAGTAAAAACTAGAAATGCTTGCTAATTTTTCATTTAATGTCATGCCCCCTTCCGAGTTGTATTACCTCTACCATACTTTCCTCCGATTTTTTTGGTACATTTAGTTTCCCTAGTAGATAAGGAAGGCTAGTTAAGTGAACAGCTTGAGCTACTTGATTTTGTAGTTTGACAATGTACATCTATAAAAGTTTTATCAGTAAATGAGACATAATCACATTATGATACCAAAAACAATGTGTGTTTTAAGGTGATGTGATCAAGTAGTACTACAGATGATATGCAAATAGCATGTTGATGTTGGTTTCTTCTTAGCTACATTTTCTGTTTTCTACAGGCAGATGAGCGTGCAGTTTTGAAGCATTTTAATTGGCCTGAGAGGAAAGCTGATGCCATGCGTGAAGCTGCAGTTGAGTATCGCGAAATTAAATTGTTAGAACAAGAGATTTCCTCCTTCAAGGATGACCCTGAAATTCCATGTGGAGTTTCCTTGAGAAAGATGGCCAACCTATTAGACAAGTAAAGAAATAGATCAATATCGTGTATTTAATTATGAGTAATGATACACATACAACAATTTCTACAACAGCATTTTCTGGATCTGTCTCTCTCCATCATTAATAAATGTAATAAATGATATGATGGAGAAAGATAGATACAAAAAAAAATGATGGTGTACAATTTGTTGTACATCATTTTCCTTTAATTATTAATGTCAAATATGCCAGGTTTATAGTGTGGGGGATACTAATGCTGTTATCTCTTCTCATTGTGATAGGTCTGAGTGCAGCATACAGAGGCTAATCAAGTTGCGAAATTCTGCAATGCGTTCATATCAAGAGTACAAAATTCCAACTTCATGGATGCTTGATTCAGGAATCATGACCAAGGTATAATTTTTAGGCTTTCTTTGTGAATGTGATAACAACAATGACACTCATAAACCTTGTCTTTCTTATACGAATTAGAAGTTATGTTTGAAAAACTCTGGCAATTGTTGAAATTAGTCTGCTTGAATATATATAATATAAGTCATGAATTAAACTGTGTGAGCCATAGTTATGCAGAATTTCCTTGCATTTACTCCTTCCCTACACGATATATTAATTACTTTCAATCTTGATTTACTCAATTAAAATGAAATGAAGCACTGAGATCAACATAACTAATTGGATGAAGGATATACTTTGGTTTAGGATGTGTTAATCCAAATCCATGGTAATTGATTACCCACTTAAGCATTATGTATATCTTTGAGAATTGAAAGCTAAATTTCCAATTTGTATTAGTAAAACTTTATTTGATGACTAATAAATATGCCATATCTGCAGATTAAGCAGGCTTCTATGCTTTTGGTCAAGATGTACATGAAAAGATTGAGAATGGAGCTTGGATCTGCTCGGAACTCAGACAGACAATCTAGTCAAGAATCCCTTCTGCTTCAGGGCATGCATTTTGCATATAGAGCTCATCAGGTATTTCTTACACAACTGTCTGCAAGACTCTGCAGATTTTCTTGTCAATTAAGTGTCATTAATAATAATTTCCCAACATATGTTTCAGTTAGTTGCAAATCTTTAGAAATGTCATGTTAGAGGCCAAGAGGGCATCATCATAAATTGAAGCCCTTCACAGCAACAAACACCAGTAGGCTTTTTACTACTACTAGATTGCTGTTTCATCCATTGCTAACTTAGTAATCATGTTGGAAGTTTTGGAAAGTGTAGAATGCTTTGATCATCTCATGCCTTTGAATTTACTGGAGTAAGAAACTATTTGGATACAAGTTTAAAAGTGTTTCTGAAAGTTTCTCTACTAAACATAGAGAGTATTTCTCATTAGAGAAACTCTTAGAAGCACTTCAAACTTGTATCCAAACAAACTTTAAATTCCACTTTTGGAAAATTGTATGTATACCCCCTATTTTTTTCTATCCCTACACTACCCCTTTGACTGTTTGAAAAGATTAAATTAACATCCCTTTGACATCACACAAATCTCCCTTAATTGTTTGAAAAACATAGCACTGTTTCTCCTGTAAGGGAGATTGTTGTAAACATTAAAAAGTAGAGTGGTTATGTGCAAGTTCACGAGACTTTAGGGAGTATTAGTGTTATATACTCAATTTATTAACATTTTTACAGAAGATCATTGTCACTCCAGCATAAAATTATAACACGTATACAAATTACAAATTTGACATTGCATATCATTAGGATGAAAAAGAAAGATACCCAACTAGATAAAAATGAAATATTCATTCTTTGTAATCAAATTGGGGCACCATGTATGATTATAGAACACCGCATCTAACAGCAATGAACTACTCTCACTAGGTAAAACACTAGAGCTAACTTGTATAAATAACAATATCTACTCTAGCAGTTTCTCCCATCACAAGATGCTAAGGATTGAACCTACACTGTAGTCACCTAGTATATCAATCCGATTAGGTGTTGTAATGAGTCTAAACAATTAAGTGGATCATTCCAACCATCAACTCATTTTTATAAAAAGCAAAAAAGTATCAGTGTCTTCTCACAATAGGAAATATTCTTACAATTTTCATCATTTACTTAGTTGATTCACTTATTTTCGTATGTTTTGTAGATTGCTGGAGGTTTGGATGCAGAAACTTTGTGTGCTTTTGAAGAGATAAGGCAACACGTGCCAGCAGGACACTTGGCAGGGTCTCCAGAACTTTTGGCTGGAATAGCATCATCATGAAAACCTTTGATTTGTTATGCTTTCTTTCCATTATCCGCATTGTTCAATACTATTAAGGATAAAACATAGGAATAGTTCTTAAGTGTGGTTGGTAATGTTCTCCAATTAGAATTGGAAATTTATCTCGATAATATGCATTTGCATTTAATGCAGATCAAATTAATACACATTTATGCATAAATTTCCATTTCGAATTGAACAACAGCACCAACCACACCTATAGAACTGTAGCTAAGTCCTATCCTACTATTAACCATTCCGAAGAAATAAGAAGGAACTTGAAGAGATTGATCTGAGGAAAGAACATTCCATAGAGTGGTTGAGC
Source organism: Cajanus cajan (assembly GCF_000230855.2). Lineage (NCBI taxonomy): Eukaryota > Viridiplantae > Streptophyta > Magnoliopsida > Fabales > Fabaceae > Cajanus > Cajanus cajan. The sequence goes on along the minus strand of NC_138517.1, from coordinate 38,323,652 downwards.
TAGTCAAGTGGCTAGTCTACTGTGGATAAAATCTCCAATATTATTGAGCTTAAATAGTTTTTTCCCCTAAGTTAGACCCCCTTTACTCTCTAATTATGTCACAAGAACAAGAAGCTTTGCATGTGTAGGCGCATATGATATAATTAACTTTTACTGAGTTGCTGTAATAAACTAATAATTTTACATTTTCAGTTGGGAAGTAAAGTTTGGGATATTGCTTATATAACATACATGCAACTGCTTATTTCAGAAAAACAAGTATCTTTCATTAAATGTATATTAAGAAATTGACAAAAAAATAAATAATTTTCCAAAAAATCAATTAATCCAAAAACACTCGTTACCCGCACTAGAGAAAACAAATTCATGTATATGTTCTCAAGAGAAGTCCAAGCATACAAAGCCTTTGCTTTTGTTGAAACATACAATAACAGCAAAACCATGAAACATGGTAAACCATGTATATTGCTAGAGAAAAGAGAATGGAAGAGCATGGCTATTTTCGTTTTTGCTGCACAACCATGTATATTGCTAGGTGTTCTACATGTTTTCATTGATATTTAAGAGAAATACACAAAAGATAGCAGACATACATCAAAGGCATGCATGTTGACAACAAAATACATGTACTTGCTATCATTAGGTGTACAATTTTGCTCAAAAAAACAAATATTTCATAAGACATTACTCACTATAATTACATCAAAACATTATCTACTGCAAAGACTATTTTATTTTTTTAAGTTTTGCATATTTAATAATCTTCCTTAGGCTTCCAGCTTGCGTCTTGACTCATTAAACTTTGCACTTGAAACTTAACTGTCTGGTAAGCATGTTTATCAATTGTTCCTCGAACATGCAATACGTCAATTAAATATTTTCATTTTTTTATTGTTTAACTTTCATCCCATTACAATCATCATCATCAAAAAGTACTATTTTTTTTGTCTTTTTTCTTAATTTTGATTACATATAATTCTCACTCCTCTATTGTCTAATTTTCATCTCACTATAATCATCATCATCAAAAGGGTATTATTTTTTAATTCATCTTTTTTTTTTCAATTCACTCTCCTCTATCGTCTAATTTTCATCTTGTTACAATCATTATCATCATAAAAAATGTACTATTTTTTTCTTCATCTTTTTTATTCTCAATTTTGATTACACATGATTCCAATTCCTCAATTGTCTATTTTCATCACACTACAGTCATCATTAGAAAGATACTATTTTTTCTTCATCTTTTTTCTCAATTTTGATTACACATAATTTGTGATTTGATAATTCATTTTACGTGTTAATTTCTTTCTATCATACATTTCTCTTCTACTCTCTAAATATTATATCTTCACTCTATCTAATTTACCTCCCACTTTCTTTGTTTAATTTTCTTCTTACTTGGCAATGTTTGTCAAATATAAGGTACTACTTTTTCTTCTTTTATTTTGTTATTATCAAATTTTCACACTAATATAAGATTTGCTATCCAATTATAATGAAATCAAGGTACTTCATACCTCTATGTCTAATGAATAAAATGATAGATTGTAAGAGTTATTTCCGTTTGATTAAAAGTTTCTTTAATATTAAAAGAAATTGAAAAACATGATTAAAAAAAGGCCTTTGATTTATCCAAAGAGAAAAGATTTAATCTTGACATACTCGTTTTAATTGACTATAGTTGGCCAAATTATTTAATTCTTAATTAGATGCCTTGCCACTTGAGAGTTAAACTTTGTTGTTTATAATTTTTTGGTTAAGACAAATACTTGTAGGAAATGACTTTAAATAAAACGCTTCATCTTAAAGGAATCAAAAGGATTACAATTGACAATATCAACTTCAACCAAGTGTAGCAACTAGAAGGCTCATCATATGCTACTCATATAATAATATTATAGATTATATAATTATATAATTTGTAATATAATAATTATAATGATATATATATATATATATATATATATATATATATATCTTTTGTGTCCATTTTCCGAAAAATATTTATACTTCTATCTTATAAATATCTTTCAAAAAATAGACACCAAAGAGGTATATCCCTTTTTATATTATTGGTGGATAAAAATTATTCTATTTTTCTTTAAATATACACACATTAGTAAAAGTAGTGAGCCATTTATCAAAAGATTCAAAAATAAAGGATTTTTTTACATTTATTAATTATTATTGTGCAATTTTTTAAAGGTTAAATTTGTCAACAATAACGTATACACTAAAATAAGAAACTTCTTTTATATATAGGTATAAATTATACTTATATTCTAATTATATATTCTTATCTTTTATATTAATTTTTTTCCACTATTATATTTTTTGAGTAAAATAATATATATATATATATATATATATACTAACTATTGATTCTATTAATAATAACGACTATTTTTTTTTTCATGCACTACAAATAAGAGTAATGGTGTTGCAAATGATGCTTTTATTCTTTAATCATAAAATGTTTCCTAAAATATTAATTAAAAATATATTATATTTAAAATTTAATACTTATATTTTATATATTTATTCAATAAATATTAATTTTTAAAATGGATTCTCTGAGTTTACTCTTCTAGCTCTGTCCTTGGAGAAAGAGTAGTATAGAGTATAGACACATTCTTTATTTATACTTCACATTTAGACACACCGAAGCCACTTCTTTTTCCTCCAATCATTGTTTCCTCACCGAATCATTTAGAAACCTGCAGTCCAACATGAATTATAGATTAACCATTTTTTTCCACTTAAGACATCTTTTTCTTCCTCTATTAATTACATGAATCACGGTCCAATTATTAATTAGAAATAAGATTATGAAGACGTGGACGCAACCCGCACAAGAAAGATCTAGTGATATACATTGAAGAAAAAATATGTTATATTTTTATTTTCGATTCTTATTACATTGATTTTGAAATTCAACTTAATTTTGTAATTGAAATTAAAGATATAAAAAAAAAATAACCGAAACTATAAATAAAAATATATGATGAACTTATAGTCTTGAAAAAATGTTCTAGAATTTAGTAGTATGATATTATTATATTTGAAATGATACATATTATTAATATTCTGAATTTACAATATTAATATTGCACAATTCCTTTTTTCAAACCAATTCTCCTTTTCAAACTAATTTGTGGATAGTTCAATTAAAAAGAGAAGAATTATATGATTTCTATAATATAATATTATTTTCTCATTTATTAACTATATATTTAATTCAAATCCAATTACAATTATTTGTGTGTGAACTTTGATAATCTTTTTCAAATTAACCTGCAAAATAAAAGTAAAAAGAAAAGCTAAGGAAGAAAAAATTATAATAAAAGATGTTATTAGGAGTGAAATTTACTTATAATCAGTTTTTTAGAATCTCTGATAAATAAAATTTTCTCTTATGTGTACCTCACCAAATAATTTGTTTAGTTAAGCAATCTTTATTTTAATATTTTTCAAACAAATACATTTTTCAAATTTTAATGAGACCTTTTAACTGATTAACGTATTAAATAAGATGTTATTAAACTTTTTAATTTTAAGTAATTATGTAATTAATGACTTTAACTATAATAAAATATTTTAATTTTTTAAAAAAAAATTAAAATGAAAGGTTACAATTACCTGTTAACTATAAGTAATTATCTAATAAATGATTTTTTTTTTAAAAATGATCGGTGAATAAGTTTTCGTATAATAATAAAAATAGAAGGAAGCAATTGTAACTAAAATTTTGGTGTGGTCATAAAAGATGAATATATATAGTACAATTTACCAAAAAAAGAATACCATGTTGATTGTGAAAACATTTTGTTTCATTTTATAAAGTATACATATAAATAAATATTTATTTTGTGTATAATTAGTAATAACTAAATATGATTAATTAATACTAATTAAATATTTTTAATTATTTTTTAAAACTGGCATTTTCATCAAATGTCATTTTTTTTTGTTTTTAGTCGTTATTATATATATATATATATATATATATATATATATATTAATTTAATACAATTTCAAATTATTGATTTCGAATGGTAATAGTCATTAAAATTTGGACATAATATTTAATATTAAAGAGTTATAGATAGAAGATAAAATTATGGTAAAATTAATATGTTTGTGACATTGAAAACTACAATTACATAGTCTTTCTGGAATTCTCATATATAAAGGTGATCTTTATATATTATAAATAGATAAATAGAAGATTTGAAAGATTTGAGACATGGGAATGGAAGCAATGGGTAGATAGTGAAAGACGACGAAAGCGGAAGAGCAGTTTTCACAGGGATGGAGCAACGGTTGTGGAGGAGCTATGAATCTATTTGACAAGCACAACTTAGGAATAGGGTTGGGCAAAATTAATTAAACTGAACTAAAACTATTAAATAACTGATTTATTTTAAACTAAAAAACTAAAACTGATTAAAATAAAACTGAATTAAACTATTTTTTAATTCAGTTTTAAAAAACTATACTTATTTAAGTTACAGTTTAGTTAACTATAAATAATTATTAATTAAAAAATAAAAGAAGGCACCGCACGGATTGACTCTTTACGCTAGGAATCCCTAACTCACATTCACACGAGTCACACCAGCAACAGCCACGGCCTACCGGTAAATGTAAAAAATCTTCCTTCACGGCTTCACGAATCACAGGCACGGGTTGGCTCTTTTTTATAGCTCTTAAATTATAGATGGTACGAATTTAATTCCTTGCAAATCTGCTTTTTCTGGCTAGTACGAATGTAGATGGTGTCTGCTACATTGAGGATTAATTCAGATTTTTATGGACTTTATTTTTTCAAATTAATTCATGCAACAGTTGAGAAGGTGAAACCAATTTGAAGATTAGGAAAGTATTGGAGAAGTATTTTCCTGGGTATCCCTTTTTCCCTAAAATTTTATCTGGGTATCCCTTTTTCCCTAAAATATTTGTTCTTTTTTATTCTTTTGTTGATTCCCAATAATTATCTCTGTTTATAGTCAATGACACTTAAATGTTCTTTTCATTAAAAATAGATTACTCTTTTTTGTTGAAGGACTTTGTTGGATAAATTGGTTATGTTTTGTTGTTTGAATGAGAGGTTTTGTGCCTTCTAGAGGACCAAAGGTGACCCTTCTCCATTTTTCATTGATCACATTCATATTTTTAACCTTTTGTTATATGGATCACTTCATATCTATATGCTACTCTGTAATTTTCTGTTGAGTGTCAACACCTCAGTTTAAGGTTTAAGGTTTACCTGAAAAAGGTGATGTGCGCTCTCTATATAAAGTGGAACAAACACACTGTTCAGACTTGGCTGATTCTAGGTCTATTCTGTAGGTTTTCAAGTGAGTACTTGCATAGTGATGTTTAGTGTTAGATTCGTGAAAATTAAGCAAGGTGAGTCTATATTAAAAATCTATATATTTTTTAGTTTATATTTTAAATTTTTGAAAATGATAGAATATATATTTTTTTTTTGTAGAGATAACCTCTCAAGATGAAGTGGGACCTTCAAGTGTTATTCATTTGGATGATTGAAGATGTATTAATTTTTTGATTTTGTTGTTCATGGGAGAACCTACATATTTGAACATACAACTTATAGTTTTACGTTTTTTTTTTTGTTGATGAGAAACCTATATTTGATTTTGTTGGTTTCATTTTGTTTAGTAGTAAAATGTCTGGTTATCATGGTTGTCAAAATTTCAATGCTACTGAGAGATTGGAATGGTGGAGTGATCTTGATTCCAGCATACTCATTTATGCTTGGATCATGTTCAGATATTTTGTTTACTCATTTATACTCATTTATATTTTTCTAATGAAAGTAGTGTTTGGTCCAATTTTTTTATATTATACCGCTTCTATGTCTCATTGTAGACACCCAATTTCGTCTGGAGGGCATACAAACAAGGACATGGACCTCTGTTACGAAGGGAAGGAGCTCCCGAAGCATGCCAACAAGAAGACAGGACCTTAAAGGGCCCAAAAGCACAAGTTGAGTTTTTTATTGGCCCGGAACGGACCGTTCCAAAATCGGAACGGGCCGTTCCAAGGTCCAGAACGGGCTGTTCTAGATTTGGAACAGGCCGTTCCAAGTCTTTTAAAGGGGCCAAAAAACCCAAATTGGAACGGGCCATTCCAAAATCGGAACGGACCGTTCCAAACTCATCCGAAAAGGGTTAAAAGGTTAACTGGAACGGGCTGGAACGGGCTGTTCCTAAATCTGGAACGGGCCGTTCCAGACCAAATCATGTGGGCTTAATTTGGCCCTAGAACGGGCCATTCTGAAATTAGAACGGGCCATTTTGGTTCCCCGGAACGGGCCGTTCCGGTTTCAGAACGGGCCGTTCCAGGGTCCAAATTAACCCACAACGGCCATATCCAGAACGGCCGTTCTGATTTTGGAACGGGCCGTTCTGGACCCCCTTCCTGAAGTCTATAAATAGACAGCTGGGGCTCATTTCTCCGGACTCCGAAATTTCGTCCAGACTTCCTATAGCTCGAAATTTCTCTCTTTTTCTCTCTTCCCCTCTCTTTTTGTATTTCTTGAGATTTTTGTGAGGCATTGTAGTGTGAAGGGTTGCCAAAAAGCACCCAAATCTCCATCTTTAAAGATTAATAGAGTTCGTTCAAGAGGTATTCAAATCAATTTTCTTCTCTCTATTTTATTTCTTACATTTGATAAATATTGTTTATAATAAGAGCAATCATGTAGATATTTTAGAGTCAATTGTTAATTTAAATTTTAAATCATGTAAATAATCATCAATAAAAGGGGATATAATATTTAATTTATTATTTCTTATCGCATTAACTTCATCATAGGGTACCGATTTAGGCCGTTGTAAGGGTGCTTAATACCTTCCTTACACGTAACGAACCCCCGAACCCAATTCTGGGTATGAAGGCCATTATTGGATCTTTTAAAAATCTTTTCTTTTTCCAATGTTTTGAGTAAAACATTGGTGGCGACTCCATAGAACCTATTTTCAAAACCATTGATTAAGGATTAGTCTGGTATCCGGGCATTCCTTAATTGATGAGATCTTTAAAAGGATGTTTAAACCATTAGTCGCAAGATCGGAAATTTTCGGGTTGCGACAGATGGCGACTCCACTGGGGACGTTTAAAGAGGGTCAGGCCCATTTAATTGATGAAGTTAATAAAATAAAAATAATAATTTAAATATTTTCCCCTTTACTTTGTTTGCTTTATTTGTTTGGCTTTAATATTTGTTTGCCTGTTTAAATTCAGCATTTGTTTGAAATGAAAATTGTACACAATCCTTTGCACACAACAGTTCCCCCTACACCCGGGGGCATGAGGGTAATAAACATAGGGAGTGGTTGACGTACGACCGGCCCAAGTTTGGCCTTGGAGCCTGCGAGCCTTGTCGGAAATCACACTCACGGTGATAACCGGTTACTCTAGCCCGAAATACTGCGACAAACCTTAGAGTTTGCCAGGTGACGGCGACAGAGATACTGGGTCCCTATAATGGGGGCACCTTGGGGGCCTTAAGACTAGCGAGATTAGAACTATCCTATACAATGCACTTTTCTTGCAGGGACCACAGACCAAGAATTTAAACGTGATTGTTCGCGGGTGTACATTTGTTTGAGCATATGTGTGTTGCATTTGTTTGTGTTTATTTATTTCAAATAGATAAGAATTACAAACAAATAAATATTAATAAAAAATATGATAAAATTTTAACTCCCTTCTATATACCCAAACTTCAAAGCATCATATAGGATAGTTTATTTAAAAAAAAAAAAGATAAATATATAGAAAAAATCATGCATCATTTCCTTTTAGTAAAAAAAATGAATGATAAAGTTTAGGCAGAAAACAAATATCATGCATCTTTTAGTTTAGCATATACATTCATTAGAAAATGGAAGACACATAGTATGTAAAGATTTTTGAGAAAGGAGAACATTCTAAAGTACAAGAATCGTGTGCACACACTAAAGAGGCCTACTAGGCTTTGGACTCTCGTCATCCTTTCAATAGAAGGCAAAGTCTACATCTTCCCAGACTTCTTCCGATTTAAAAAGATGTCATTCCTCAACTCAAATAGGAATTTATCTGAAATTTCGAAAAGGAGGCACGCAAAAAAAAAAAAGAAATTGAAGCGAAAATTTTTTTTTGATGATAAGCTCCCCTAATCCTCCAATTCGTTATCAAATCACTCCAAATTGCATCTTTCTTTTCTGACTCATCAACCTCGTCAATAAAGATGAAAATTTTGGCAATCACCAAAATAGTGGTGAACTTGAAGATCCTATTGATGGTTACTTCTGATGGGAATAACAAGAAGAGAATCTGAGAAGAAACAAGAACTAATTGCAAATCAACGAACGAGCAAGCATGTCCATAGGGACATCATTCAAGCACGAGCTTCTGTAGCCTCAACAACATCATCAAAGTGCACCAAAAGATTTGTACAAAGAATGTTCTCTAAACAAATAAATCAATGAGAATGATATTTGTTGAATTTTTCAATCATCTTTGCATCCTATTTTGCACTTCATATAGATAATATGTCTTCCTTATAAATAATAAATAAGAATAAAAAGGGAAACCTAACCTGTGCGTGTTAATCAAATAATGAGATCACTGGTAGTCAAGTGCAAACTCGATACATCAAATTGAAAGCACTTAAAAACCAGTAATTGTGCAAGAAGACTGGGGGGCATAACACGCCCAAATTGACGATTCAAACACCAAGAGTTCCCCATGCGGAAATGACAACTGTTGGGATAGGAGGAACAATCAAGAATGAATGAATCCTTGCTTCTAGGGAATTACAACAAAACTCAATTGAAGAATAAAGGCATTGCATGACAAAAACCCGCTAGGATGAAAACCTGTAAAGGGTGTCCTAGGCAAAAATTAGGGTAAAGAAAAAGAATCAAAATCCCGATAGGATACGTCCTATGCAAAAGTTAGGGATACATAAAAATAATAAAAAATAATAAAAAAAAGTAATGCCTACTTGAGTTGAAAACCGAAAGGCGGCTTGAGTATTCCCCTTTAAAAAGAAAGAATTCATAAAGGTTTCACTCCGAAGTCGAAACACCCACATTCAAGCAAGTGGGAATGCATTCATAATGTAGTTCAACCAATCGTCAACCATGCCTCTCTAGGGGGCAACCTCGGTTAATCTCTCTATGTATGAATCACGAACTCGGGGCATGCCCGGGCCTCCGAGCTTTGCTAAAAGGGCACGTGTAAATTGGAAATACTGTTTTAAATGTCATAACATTCTTTCATTTCTCTTCTCCCTATAAATATTTACTCTAGGCCTCATCCATTAACCCTTAATAAACAAGATATATTTGCGACAAAAATGTTACTCAATAATAGCATGGAAAGGATAACAAAGGAACAATCAGGAGTTCAAACATGACTAGGGTTTAATAAAAATAAAGACATCCCATACCTCACGAGCGCTGCAAAGAATGAAGGCCCGGCAGGGAACCCACTAAGGGGGCTGCGCAAAAGTTAAGGCAAGATCTGCTAGGAAACCGACAAGCAAAATTGGGTAACCTAGGCAAAAGAAAATATCAAAAGAAAAATGTCCGCTAGGAAACACATCTCAAGTGACCTAGGCAAAAGTTAGGACGTTAAAGCAGCAACCTGAGTTGAAAACCGAAAGGCAGCTCAGGGGGATCATCTAAACAAAACGTAACCCCGAGTCATCACTCCACTTTCCAAAAAGGCTAAAACACAATGATAGCTTCTTTGCAACAAATATGCCTTGTTTAATAGCCATAAACACTAAAGCTCACCTTGGCCAGCCATTCTTCTAAAAACCCCTTTTGAAAAAAAAATCCCTTCTAACAATCTTTTGAAAAAATACAAACATCCCTTCTTTCTTTTCGCTTGACCCTTATGGCATTAAAATGGTACCAAAAATATACACGGAGAATGCACAGTGAATACTCACAGAGGAAAGATCGAGACGTCCCCGAACGGAGTTGGGAGACGCTTGACTACACATTGATAATTGAGGAGCCACTGGAACCTCGTGTTCAAAAGAACATATCCCAACAATGATCATAAACGACATGAATGAAAAGGAATCGTCATCATTAACCTTAATGCGTACAGGTTAATTTCCCGACATAAAAAAAAAAGGAATTGCATCTTTAGGAATAAACACATGAGCATAAACTGCATCGCATGCATATGAGTTAGGGGCATATGGAAGGGCGTTACACAAAAATATAAATAAAAGAATCATTCTGTCTTGCATTTTCATTACATCCATGCATCCATGCATTCTACTTATTATGGGTCAGAAGGAGCCATCAGGACAAAACACTCGTCAAAGCAAAATAGCCGAGCATGAGCCAAGCAGTGGCAAACGACAACATGAAGTGATTCTATGTGCCCACTAAGCAAAGACATATCAATAGTGGAATAGAATCAACCAAATAAGCAGACTCATAAGCATGAAGAGGCCATCGCGTCCTACTCCTCAACTGAATGGAGGATGATCTAAGAGAATGCCAAGACTAGAAATGGTTCCCTAACCAAAGCCAGGAGTGGCTTCCAAAATAATACTCATCAATCAAGATTCAGCAAATAACATCATCGTGGGAATAGATCCCTCCATCAATGATGACACAAAAAAGAAAAGCAAAAAACATGAGAAAAAGGCGAGCTTCGTAAATGTTGAAAAAGCCGAAGCATTTAGAAAAATAGCAGAAAAGGCAAGCTTCAAACATGAAAAAGCCGAAGCTAAAAAATGAAATTTAGAAAAAACCCTACCGCAAGCAGGCGCCTGGAGAGGCATCACAATACTCAAGTGGCAGGGGCAACATTGGAATCCCTGTCAACCATCTACTTCTCCTGCCCACCAACACAGGGGCACATCAAACATCGTCTGCCCATCAACCTGGGGGTAGTCTTTCATCTCACAACACCAACAAGAAGACATCAAGTACAAGAACAAATTGGGTTACCTAACCTTAGAGGAGGCCGGCTGAAGCCTTAAATATCAGTCCAACTTGGAGAGGCTGAGCTACGAAACTACTTCAACAAAAAAAGTGGGTTACCTGACCTTAGTGAAAAGGTTGCTAGATCCCTAAAACTAGTACAAGAACAAAGTGGGTTACCTGACCTTAGAGGAGGTCGGTTGAAGCCTTAGAGTCTCAGTCCAGCTTGGAGAGGCTGAGCTACGAAACTACTTCAACAAAAAAATGGGTTACCTGACCTTAGAGGAGGCCGGGTGAAGCCTTAAATATCAGTCCAACTTGGAGAGGCTGAGCTACGAAACTACTTCAACAAAAAAAGTGGGTTACCTGACCTTAGAGGAGGCCGGCTAAAGCCTTAGAATATCAGTCCAGCTTGGAGAGGCTGAGCTACGAAACTACTTCAACAAAAAAATGGGTTACCTGACCTTAGAGGAGGCCAATTGAAGCCTTAGAATATCAGTCCAGCTTGGAGAGGCTGAGCTACAAAACTACTTCAACAACAAAGTGGGTTACCTGACCTTAGTGAAAGGGTTGCTAGACCCCCAAAACTAGTACAAAGTGGGTTACCTGACCTTAGCGAAAGGGTTACTAGATCCCCAAAACTAGTACAAGATCAGAAAAGGTTACTAGATCCTCAAAACTAGTACAAGATCAGTAAGGGTTGTTAGATCCCTAAAACTAGTACAAGATCGGTAAGGGTTGCTAGACCCCAAAACTAGTAGTGGGCCGGCTGAAGCCCTAAATATCAGTCCAGCCTGGAGAGGCTGAGCTCATAAATATACTTCCTCTTTAACAAGCCACAAATAAAGAAACACACTACCATGAGACAAACAGAAGCAGTAGGAAGCATCTACATCAAGACTAGAAGCCTAGATGTTTCGGTTCACCATCCTTATCACCCGACGGAGCATATAAACCAACACTCAGTTGCTCTTAGGGACAAGGATACGGGTAAACACCATCTACCCGAAAGAAATGGTGTGGGGGCATCTACACTGCTGAAGCAAAGGAGAAGATTCAGGACACAGGAAGCGACATGGGGCATTCACATGGGTCTTGAAGCCTAGATGTTTCGGTTCACCATCCTTGACACCTAATAGAGCATACAATCCAACACTCAGTTGCTCCATGGGACAAGGATATAGGGAACACCGTCTACCCAAAGGAAACAACGTGAAGGTATCTATTGTCAAAACAAGAGTGAAAATCTGAATTTTCACCTCACTATGACAAGGGAAACAATGCAGAAGCACCAAAGAGACGAAGAGAAGACCCGGACGAAATGTCTACGTCTTTCCTTGCCTTTGGAAAAGCAACACATTACTATTCCAAAGGACAAGTAAAGAGGGGCAGCTGTAGACACCCAATTTCGTCCGGGGGGCATACAAACAAAGACATGGACCTTTGTTACGAAGAGAAGGAGCTCCCGAAGCATGCCAACAAGAAGACAGGACCTTAAAGGGCCCAAAAGCACAAGTTGAGTTTTTTATTGGCCTGGAACGGACCGTTCCAAAATCGGAATGGGCCGTTCCAAGGTCCAGAACGGGCTGTTCTAGATTTGGAACAGGCCGTTCCAAGTCTTTTAAAGGGGCCAAAAAACCCCAATTGGAACGGGCCGTTCCGAAATCGGAACGAACCGTTCCAAACTCATTCGAAAAGGGTTAAAAGGTTAACTGGAACGGGGCTGGAACGGGCCGTTCCTAAATCTGGAACGGGCCGTTCCAAGGCCGTTCCAGACCAAATCATGTGGGCTTAATTTGGCCCCAGAACGGGCCGTTCTGAAATCAGAACGGGCCGTTTTGGTTCCCCGGAACGGGCCGTTCCGGTTTCAGAACGGGCCGTTCCAGGGTCCAAATTAACCCACAACGGCCATATCCAGAACGGCCGTTCCGATTTTGGAACAGGCCGTTCTGGACCCCCTTCCTGAAGTCTATAAATAGACAGCTGGGGCTCATTTCTCCGGACTCCAAAATTTCGTCCAGACTTCCTATAGCTCGAAATTTCTCTCTTTTTCTCTCTTCCCCTCTCTTTTTGTATTTCTTGAGATTTTTGTGAGGCATTGTAGTGTGAAGGGTTGCCAAAAAGCACCCAAATCTCCATCTTTGAAGATTAATAGAGTTCGTTCAAGAGGTATTCAAATCAATTTTCTTCTCTCTATTTTATTTCTTACATTTGATAAATATTGTTTATAATAAGAGCAATCATGTAGATATTTTAGAGTCAATTGTTAATTTAAATTTTAAATCATGTAAATAATCATCAATAAAAGGGGATATAATATTTAATTTATTATTTCTTATCGCATTAACTTCATCATAGGGTACCGATTTAGGGCGTTGTAAGGTGCTTAATACCTTCCTTACACGTAACCGACCCCCGAACCCAATTCTGGGTATGAAGGCCATTATTGGATCTTTTAAAAAATCTTTTCTTTTTCCAATGTTTTGAGTAAAACATTGGTGGCGACTCCATAAAACCTATTTTCAAAACCATTGATTAAGGATTAGTCTGGTATCCGGGCATTCCTTAATTGATGAGATCTTTAAAAGGATGTTTAAACCATTAGTCGCAAGATCGGAAATTTTCGGGTTGCGACACTCATGTAGTAATATTGGGTTTTAATAATTTTTTTATAAGTTTCGGATACTTCAGTGATACATATTGATAAAGTATCCAAAAGTATTGGTATTAGATATGTATATGGTACTCATATGCGAAGCAATTTAAATTATCAGTGCTTCATAGCTTAAACCTCTTAATGTACAATAAAACTTGTAAGCAGATTTCTATCTCATACTTCAGCCATATGCTATAATTATGATTATATGTTTTACCTCTTAAATTAAATTATGATTATATGCTATAATTATGATTATGAGTGTGAAAGATAAAATGGAACAATGGACACTGCACAAGTTCCTGTTAATGAGAGATTGGATTCTGTTGTTGAAGAAAGCAGTAATACATCTGCTGTGCAGAGCTCTGATTTAAATGGGAAAGGTATTCAGGGAAAAGCTCTTCCTGGACAGCCTATTTGTCCGCCAGAGACATCTGCCACTACTTCATAAGAGCTGATTTGTACAAATTTATACAAATTTATATTCATAAGAGCTGATTTTTTTTGCACATATGTATCTATAGTTTTGATTGTGTGAATTTGCAACTTCAGACCAAGTGGCCAGAACAGTCTGAGAAGCTCTTAGGTTTGATTGTAAACTCACTAAGAGCTTTCGATGGGGCTGTTCCGCAAGGCTGTCCAGAACCAAGACTGGTGGCACAGTTTAGGCATAGTTTAGGCACAGTTTAGAAGCAGTTCATGAATAGTTCAGTTTAAAAATAGTGCAGTTCAAAAACAGATTAAGGTGTAGAGCAGTTCAATTTAGTTTATATTATAGTTCAGTATAGTTCAGTACAGTACAGTTTAATAGAATAAAAAACAGTTCAGTTCAGTTCGTCTGAACTAATATTTAGTTTAGTTCAGTTCATGAGAACTATTTTTAAGTTTAGTATAGTTTTTATAAGTTCAGTTCAGTTCAGTTCATTTTGCCCACCCCTACTTAGGAACAACATGGAAAAGTTAATCTAGATATTTAGGTGTGGAGAATAAATATACACTAGAAGGGATGTTGAATAATGTGTATCAAAAATCACACGATTTTCATAGTGAAGTGGTAACTTTATTTAGATGAAATGTGAAGAGGAGTCAAATGAAACATTGCATATTTTTATATTAGTTCATCTCAACCACCGAAACTATGTTTAGTTCTTAATATAATAAAATTAAGTTCCATTATCTTTAAACAAATATACAAGTATTATTTCAATAAGACACTTCTAACTTAATCTCTAAGTATTCTTTGATTTGTCTTTCCAAACAACTAGCCAAGTATTCTTTTAGCAACAAGTCTCTCCAAACTCAAAATAATTATTCTTCTACAGACAAGCCTCGCTAGACTCAAAACAAATATTCTTTTTCAGACAAACATTTTTAGACTCAACCTTATAACTGATGGAGGCCCATGGGTCAAGGGCTCAATCACTAGGACCATAGTCAAGAGGATGAACGAAAAATGGGCCACTAATCAAGAAAAACCCATAGTGTTGTTTAGTTGGGTTGTGCATTAAAGCCCATAGAGATTAGGATTGGCCTAGTGGGCTTGTAATTCTTGTTTGTGGGCCTTGTATTTTGGCCAAGTAGCATAGGATTTTGGGCCTTGTAATTTTCGGCCATTTTTAGACTTAGGCATAGTTAAGTACATGTGTCATCTCATTTATATGTAATTTAGTTTGCATTTAGATGATATTGACCCATGTGATCGGTCAAGTGGAGTGGCGCACATGGCATGACTCAAATACCACTCAAATGCAAGCCAAATCACAAGCAAATGAGCCTTGCACATGGTTGGATCCAAATTTGGCGCCTAAAGTTAACTTAAACCATTCCATGGTTTATCTTAACCTTAGGTTAAGGCTAGCTTCTCCTACACACTTCTTAGGCCTATATTCTCTTTGGCCTTGTACTGTCATCACTTTTGGCATTTGAATGAGAATTAATCTTCTTAGAGATTCTAAATTCTCCCACCGAAAGTCACCAAGGAGAGTTCTCTTCTCTTAGTCTCCTTGAGCCTTCCTCTTTATAGCTTTAGGATTAAACTCATTTCTAATTCGAGGAAACTAGTTCAAAGTGGAAGCAACATTTCTTCTTCAAGCACCAGAACTCTTCCTTGAATCCTTCTCAAGGAATTTGCAAGAAGAAGTTGAAGATTGTTCCATGAAGTTTCAAGTAACTGAAACTTCATCAATAACAATGGTTATGAAAATTATACAAGTATTGTGTTCATCTCACTTAGACATTATACAACCAATATTGAGGAATAAGTGTTTACAACAAAGATTAGATTTATAGAGAGTATGTTTCTATATGAAGATATATCTTCTACGTAAAAGCATATCTCTTATGTAAAAATGTGTATTTATTTCTTTCTTGAGTTTTGAATCTTCTTGTATAGTAACATAGAGAAGATGACCGTTGCAACACTTTGAGTCTAACTCACAAGTTTGCTTCGTCTGTCTTCATCGTCTTTCCTTGTGATGATAGGCAATCCTTCGACTCATTTAATGCGAACATTAATTGTATTTCACCAAATGGTATCTCTTATCTGATCAAAAAGGTTACGTATCATCTTTTCATGCCAAATGAAGCTTGCATAGGTAATGTCAACTAGGTGTACCAACAATAGTGACTTTGTATGCTTTTCTCTATGATTTTAGAAATCTTTATCCTTGAACCTAACAAAAAATATGATCTTTGTTTTCTTTAACAGATTTGTGAGTTCCAAGATAATCTTCTAGTTTAATTTGTTAAGGAATGAAATATTCATTAAACTTTTGTCGTTAGTTTTAATAAATAATAAGCATTTAATGTATATTAGACAGACTATATGCTTCGTCTAATTTACAACGTCTTATAGACAATCTATGTCTTACACTTCTTTTGATATAAGTGTTTTCAAAAATATTTTTTGAAGGCGTTTTTAAGATATTTTCTCTTATAAACGTTTTGTTTGTTAGCATTAAAACTCTATATTCAAGAGATGTAAGATCTTCTTTTGACTTAATATTAACATTTGTGGCTATGAAGATATATTATAATAAGAAAGACATTATAGAATGACATATAAGCATTTTGTCGGACATGATAACATTTTAAATATATTAATTCTAAATTGATGTGTCGATGTAATTCAAAGTAACCCAATTTTTATATTATAAATAGAGTTATCGCAACGATAAAGTAATGACTGTGGAGGAGCTATAAATTTGCTTGGCAGACATAAGAAAGGAATAACATGAAAAAGTTAATTCAAATATTTAGGATTTGTGGTTATAAAAATATGTTAAAATAAGAAAGACATTATAAAATCACACATATGGATTGTTACTTACATGACAGAATTTTAGATATATTCTAAATTAAGGCGTCGACGTAATACATATTAACTCACTTTTTATATAATAAATAGATATATTTGGTACTAGGATATATGTTGGTTTGAAAAACCAGATAAAATTCACAACTCAAATTCGATCTAAATCAAATAAATCTAACTTTAATTAGTTTGGATCATGGATTTACATTTTGCAAATTTGATGATCTAAGAATCAATTCAAAAAAAATTATTATTTTTTTACCATTTTATTTTATTATTATAAATATCATCTTAATGCTACCTTTATCTTAATTATAAGCAACATAGAACAAATTATTGAAATTAAGAAAATTTCCCTTATTTTAAATAGTGGTCATATTTATTGTTAATTATAAGTGAATACAAAAAAAAAATAAAGTTAATAATAATAAATAAATGATATAAAATAAATTTAACCTTAAATAAGTTTAAAAATTAATGATTATTACTCATAATTTAGATCGATGAAAAAGCTAATTCTTTATTTTATAATTAGGACAAATCGTATTATTATTTTACAATGCTATGATTTTATTAATAACACAACATTGTATCAAATAGGATCATGAACATCCCTATTTGGTACAATTAAGAGTTTGGCGTGTGTGAATAGGTAGGTGTAGTTAGGGGTGTTCAAATTGCTAAACTAAACTAAACTAAAAGAAAACTAAACTAAACTATAATAAATAGTTCACTAAACTAAATTGAACTAAAATAAATATTGACTAAACTAAACTAAACTATTATATAGATTAGTGCACTATAGTTCTAGGAGTTTGAACTAAACTATAATATTAATTAAATTAAACTATTATTAATTATAAATTAAACTATTATTAATTATAAATTAAATTATTATTAATTATAAACTAAATTAAACTATATTAAAAAATAAATTTAAAATCAACATTTTTAAATTGAGCTACCAAATCATTGATATTAATTATAAATTAAATTTAAAATAATTTGAAATGCAAAACAAGTATTACATTGATAAAAGTCCCCATGATAGATCTTTCATTCATTTTTTTTTTAAAATCAATCAAATCTTAGTCTTTCAAATTTCCTCTAGAGAATTTCCTTTGATCATGTTGATTACAATCTTGCATGTACAGTCCAAGGCTTCTTGATATTCAAATAGTTTGTAACCTAAAAAAAAATTATCACATTAATATGCAATATATAGATTTAACTTGCTAAATAAATAGAGCACTATGAAATTTTCATTATATAGATATAGATATTAAATATTTGTGCAATGAAATCATTCACCTAATGTTAATCATCAAGATTAATAGCGGTCAATGAAGTCCCTTCTTGTGGAGACAATATCTCTGCAAAAAATAAAAATAAAAAATAAACATATTTCATAATTTTGAAAAGTTATTGTAAAAAGATAATAAAAATATGTAAAACATTCATATTAACTTACCATGCTCTAATTTCTCAAGCTCTTCAAAGTCCTCATTAGTAAATACAAAAAAAGATGATCCTTTCAACCAATCTTGCGTGCAAACTAGTGCTTCCACCATTCTAGGAGTAAGAGAACTTCGATAAGGATCTAGAACCCTTCCTCCAGTACTAAATGAAGATTCTGATGCTACTGTAGAAACAGGAATGGATAACACTTCTCGAGCTATACTTCCAAGGATTGGAAATCTAGTTGAGTTTACTTTCCACCAATTTAAAATATCAAATTCAACTGACTTGATGAAAGACTCACAATCTTCTTTTAGATACTTGTCCAACTCAGATTTTGCATCAAATCTACGCCCAGTTGTTTGTAAATAAAAACTCATACCATGGATATCATCATCATCATCATCATCATCATCCAATTGTACTACTTGGTGATTACTTTGAGAACCCTCCTCAATACCTTGGTACTGCTCATAAAGTGATCTTAAACTAGAAGACAACTTTAACTTTAATTCATTTGCCTGATCATCATCAAATAAATAGTCAATGAAATGGTTAACATATTCCAATTTACACCTAGGATCAAGGACAACAGCAATAAGTAACAAAATGTTAATTCCATTAGCTCTTCCCCAATATTTGTCATATTTAGTTCTCATTCGAGTAGCCATTGACCTTATGAAAATATCATTATTCTCTTGATACTTGCGAATCTTCCTTCCAATTGCAAATACTTCCTTCATATATATATTACTAGTGACATGATAAGAACCAGAAATACGTATCGTTGCATCATAAAACATCTTCAAGAAAGGTAAGAGCAAACGAGCATCATTCCAATCAGATTCTAATGGTACACCTTTTCCTTTATGGAGATCCTCAACATATTTATTATCTTGCATTTCAAGTAAGTCAAATGCTTTTTTATACTTGAGAGCTGCCTCCAACATTAAGTAAGTTGAATTCCACCTAGTTTCAACATCTAGACAAACAAGGCCTTTATAGGTAATTTTCTCTTGTTCAGCACAAGCCTTGAATCTAGCCAATCTAGATGGTGAGGATCTAATGTACTTGACTGCACCACGAATTCTTAAAATGGAGTCATCTACCTCTTTAAGGCCATCCTTCACAATTAAACACAAAATATGCGCACAACAACGCATATGAATATACTCCCCCTTCAAAAGTACACTATGCCAAGACATCAACCTCTTTTTCAGGTATTGAATCCCAAGGTCATTAGATGAAGCATTGTCCACAGTTAAACTAAAAACCCGATTCAAATCCCATTCATTCAAGCATATCTCAACATTTTTTGCCATAATCTCTCCTGAATGTCCCATGATTTGACGAAAGTTCAAAATTTTCTTTTGCAACTTCCAATTATTATCAACAAAGTGTGCAGTCAAACTCATATAAGTCAAGTTCTGGATTGATGTCCATGTGTCTGTTGTAAGACAAACTCTCCCACAATGCATAGAAAGAAATTTCTTCAAATTTTCTCTTTCTTCATTAAAGAGTATAAAAATATGACGGGTTAATGTAGAGCGTGATGGGACGCTAAATCGTGGTTGCAACACACTTAAAAACTTGATAAATGATTCATTCTCCACAAATTGAAATGGCAACTCAGCAACCACAAACATCTTCACAAGCTCCTTTTGGCATATTTCTTGGTCAAATTTAAAATAACTTGGCGAAGAGCGAACACCACCACTCACTTGCCCTTCTACAGTTTGTGATGAAGAAGAATTTGATCTTTGCCTTTTAAGTCTTTTATTTGGACCTTCATCACATCTCATTAAATGTGTCTTCATAGCACTAGTTCCAGTCAAGTACTTAATTAAGATACCACAATAATTGCAATTCGCCTTATGGTCTTCATCAGAATTTTTAGTGAAATGCTCCCATACCAATGATCGAGTACGCCTTAATGATGTGCTTGAATGAGGTGGTAATATAGTATTAGTGGTAGAGGCATCTGGTTCCATCTCTGGCAAAGAAGGTTCCATTTAATTTTTTTCTCCCTTACAACTATCAAACCAATAAATAAATAAATAAGTTTTTGCTAATAAATGATCAACCCTTTATCAGATAAACATGATAGAAATACTATAACTACTTGTGCAAGGTAACAAGAAGTTCCATGCATCTTTATTTAGTAAAAAACGCATAACAGTAAAGATACAAGCAGAATTTTGCAGTTAAGCCTTTACCACATGTTAATGGGTGAAGAAAAAAGAGGTGGCTCAAAAGTGTAAACACTAGCCACGAAAAGGTTAAAAGGAAAAAGATATACTCATAAACAGAACCCAAAAGAAAAAAAAAACGCTTCCTTGTCAACGCTCCATGCATGAGTTTCATTCCCACTCCTCCATAGAATTAAGTCATTCCAGATTCAGATGCACGAAAAAACAAGATAAGGAAAAACCCTTTTTCCAAGGAGAAAACCCAAAAAAGAGTCTTGTCCAAAGCCATTGCACAAGCCAAAAACAATGAGCAAGTGAGGATTTTTTATGAAAAAAGACAAAAACAAAACAAAACACAAAAACAAGATTCACACTGCACCTCACTTTTCAAATGCATGACACCAAATCATAGAAAAAGACCCGGTTGAATCACACCACCACCCCTCCCTCACTGATACAAAGTAAAAAAGTTGAGCAGAATTTTGATAAAATGGTAGTGTGGAACTCAGTTTCTGTGTACTAGCAGAAATGTGAGTATTCCTAGATAATAAATAATTGATGCTAATAAGGAAGAAATAATGGAAAATACAAATTTATAACAAAACAACATTGTCTATGAATAGTAACATCATATCAGCTAACCTTATGTAACGTCCTCTCAACTGTTAGTGAATCTAATGTGATTTGAAACAGCTGGGGATTGATTAAGCAATGCTAACTAAATCATATAATAACAACATTGTCTATGAATAGTAAAATGTTATTCGGGATTGTAGTAGTTCTAGATAAATTAGTTAGCAAAGCAAACCGTTTCTTAAAATAATGTAGGTTTACTTACATTAAGTATTGCATTGCAGCACTTCAATGGCTATATCACTTATCCAAACTTGAGAAAATAAACAAAGTACTCCTTATTTGAAATTCTTTAGTAGAGTGCTTTATCGATCTCAAGATTGTTTATATATTGATTGAAGTGCTTTTATGCCGTGAATTCTCTCGCAGTCATTCCAAACTTCGACATTAGCAGAGCTAAAGTCCAAATGTGCTTTAGAAACTTGGCATAGATATTAACTAAATTGATCTACCAAGCAATTGACATGCACATACCTGAAAGATTGTTAAAGTGAGAACATGCCTGAGCAAAATAGTAACATCCATTCTATAATGCCCATAAGTAAAATGTGTTTGATGCTAGTTTATGAATGTGACCCTTTACTTCTAAACTAGACCATTGGATCACTCATAATGCAGGGAATTGAAGTCTAGCAAATTGCCTACAAATTATCAAACACATGGAGTGCAAGCAACAAAAATATTTTCTTTACTTATGCAGAGCAAATAGAAACACCCAATAGTTCAGTCAAAATCAAATAACTCAGTAAAAGTGAAAAGTGAAGATGAATCAGAAGAAGTGAAGAACCATCATTGAAAAGTGAAGATTGAAGCAAAATTGAAATACCCACCCTACGTCTCCGCGAGTCCGAACGTGATAGTCTTGGTACGAAGTCTCCGCGAATGTGCTTCACAGCTTCAGCGTTCAGTGCGCGAGTCCGAATAGTCTGGTACGAAGTCTCCGCGCGAATGTGTTTCACAGCTTCGGTGTTTGCATTTGATTTTAGTGAACTGAACTATTAATTTTAATAGTTTAACTTTATAAACTACACTAAAACTAATAGTTTGGTTTAAACTATTAAAAAATAATTTAGTTTATTTTAGTTTAGTTTAGTTTAGTTATTTAAAAAGTTTAGTTTTAAATAGTTTTGTGAACACCCCTAGGTGTAGTTGTAAAAAATTGCGTCTTAAACATCATGTCCTGCAAGATGATAAACGGTCCAATAGGGCAAAAGTTGACATAGTATATATAAAGCTTCACTGAGTATATGTATCATGCGAGGCCAGTGACTGCCTACTGTCATCAACAATCATTTTGAGACCAAAGAAAAGAAGAACAAAGGCACATTTTGAAAGCTTGATAATCTAGAAGAATCTAGTATTCATGTATTTGAACTTGTTATAGATATCATGTCTGTAGAAAAACTAAGAGAGACGAGTAACACTAAAATTGTGGGTGATCGTAGCAACTCACTGTGATTTTTATTGAATAAGAGATGGCCTTTAAATAGCCATTGTACAACGTACTGAATTAACAAGAAGATAATAAAATATCTTATCAAATCAAAACTTACCAAAAAACTATCTTATCTAATCTGAAACAAAATAACTCAAAATCAAATAATTCCAGATAACTAAATCGGATATCCCGGATATCTTGGATATCTCGAATATCTCGGATATCTCGGATATCTCGGATATCTCTAGAAATTTAAGATTATCCAACAAAACTCCCCCATAATCTTAAATTTCTCCTTCTTCTTTCATTCCGAGTAACTTCCTTAACTTCTTAAATGTTGTTGTCGGCAATGGTTTTGTAAAGATATCAGCTACCTGCTCTTTACTTCCTACGTGTTCGAGCTCCACGCTTCCTTCTTTCACCTTTTCCCTGATGAAATGAAATCGGACGTCGATGTGCTTGCTTCTTTCGTGATTGATTGGATTCTTGGCTAGCTCGATTGCCGACCTGTTGTCTACTCGGATCAACACTTTCTCAGCTTTCATAATCTCCAGCTTGCATAGCAAGTTTCTAAGCCAAACTGCATGTTGGACACTCCAAGATGCTGCTACATACTCGGCTTCACACGTTGAAAGAGCTACGATTGGTTGTTTCTTTGATAGCCAAGTGAAAGCCGAGTTTCCCATGAAGAATACGTACCCAGCTGTGCTTTTCCGATCATCCACATCTCCACACCAATCACTGTCCGAGTATCCAATAAGTTGGTAGTTGTCCGACTTAGTGAAATACAGTCCAAGTGACATCGTCCCCTTCACATACCTTAGTATCCTCTTCAATGCTTTCCAATGTGAATGCCTCGGATCCTCCATAAAGCGGCTTGCAATTCCCACACTAAGCATCAGATCGGGTCTTGTACTTGTCAAATACCTTAGACTTCCGATTAGGCTTCGGTACCTGCTTGCATCAACTTTTTCAGCTTCTTCATTTTTAGATAACTTCGTTCTAGGTTCCATGGGAGTAGAAACTGGATTGCAACTCAGCATTTTTGCCTTGCTCAAAATCTCCTCGGCATACCTCTTTTGGGACACAAAAATACCTGTTGTTCTTTGGTCTACCTCTAAGCCCAGAAAGTACTTCATGATGCCCAAGTCGGTCATCTCAAACTCCCTCTTCATTACTTCTTTAAATTCCTCAACCAGCTCAGCTTTGCTTCCCATGAATATCAAGTCATCCACGTATAGAGCAACGAACAATATATCTTCTTTGTACTTCTTTAAATAGAGAGCATGCTCATACGGACATTGTTCATAACCATTTCTCTTGAAATAGGTGTCTATTCTCTCATTCCATGCTCGAGGAGCTTGCTTCAAACCGTACAAAGCCTTTTTGAGCTTCAGTACCTTCTTCTCTTCACCTCTCCTCATGTACCCTAGAGGTTGCTCCACGTAGACTTCTTCCTCCAACACCCCATTCAAGAATGCTGACTTCACGTCCATTTGTTGTATCTTCCATCCATGCTGAGCTGCTAAGGACAGTAATAATCGAATCGTTTCCATCCTTGTCACGGGTGCAAAAACTTCATCATAATCAATGCCTTTCTGCTGTTTATAACCCCTCGCCACAAGACGAGCTTTGTAGCGCTCTACTTCGCCATTTGCATTTGTCTTCTTTTTGTATACCCACTTCAAACCAATTGGCCGAGCTCCTGTGGGTAAATCTGTCAGCTTCCACGTCTCACTCTTCTCAATTGATCTGATCTCCTCATCCATTGCTTTCTTCCATCTCTCATCAAGTACCGCTTCTTCAAACTTTATATCTTCTGTGCCTGTCAATAGACATACTACATGTAACTCGTTAGTGGAGTTGTAGATGTCTTGCTCCTTTGCTTTGTACTCGGACGAGCTCGGAAAACTTGTTCTTGAATACCCAACACCACGTAGTCCATGCACCAACTCCTTCTTTGATAGCTCGGTCAAACCTCCAATGTTTAAATGCCCAAAACGAGAATGCCTCATCATTGCTTCATCCTTCACGTCTAGCTTTAAGCACTTATTTTGAATGATGTTCAGCTCCAGTTTATACATCCTATTCTTTTTCATCTCCACTCGGGCTATCAAACGATCATGCTTGTCCTTCAAATAAAGCACTCGATCCTTCATCAGAACCGAGTTTCCTTTCTCCATCATCTGCCCCATGCTTAAGATGTTATTCTTAAGCTCGGGAACGTAGTAGACATTCCTTATTTCTCCAACTCGTCCATCCTTCTGCATAAACTTGATGGTTCCACGCCCTTTTACCGCCACCTTGGAATCATCCCCAAATGACACGAATCCAGCCTTTACCTTGATGAGTTCGTTGAAGAAACTTTCTTCTCCACACATATGATTGCTCGCTCCAGTGTCCAAATACCAGACCGAGTTGTTTAGGCAACTTGAATCAAGCTCGGCTTCTGACTTCTCATATGAGCTTGGAGGCTCAATTGTTGATCTCTCGACGCAACTCAAGTTTAGCTGGACCTCGGAGGCAGAACTCGGACGTAGCTTGGTCTCCGAGCTCTGCGTCATCATCAAAATTCCTGCTTCCTCGTCCTCTTCTTCTGTGAGAAGATTCTTCCCTTTTTCTTCACTTCGGCTTTTAGCTCGGCAATACTTTGCTATGTGACCGTATTTGCCACAGTTGTAGCAATTTGCCGATCTGCATTCCTTTGCGTAGTGGCCGAGTTTGCCACACTTATAACATTCCACCTCGGACCTCGGCTGACTTCCTTGGCTACGATCACCTCGTCCTTGTCCACCTCCATGGTCACCTCGTCCTCGACCTCGTCCTTGATCACCTCCATGATCACCTCGTCCTTTGCCTCGTCCTCCATGATCACCTCGTCCTTGTCCTCCTGATCTTCGGCCCTGAGTGTTCCGAGTTTCATTCAAATCAAGTTGCGCCTGTAATGCTTGATCAAGAGTATTCTTCATCTTCCTCCTCCTTTGTTCGTGGGCTTCGAGTGACCCAGCGAGCTCTTCCACTGAGAGAACTGACAAGTCCTTTGACTCCTCAATTACGCATGCAATACTCTCGAAATCATCTGTTAATGATCTCAAGATTTTCTCCACAATTCTACT
Source organism: Cajanus cajan (assembly GCF_000230855.2). NCBI lineage: Eukaryota > Viridiplantae > Streptophyta > Magnoliopsida > Fabales > Fabaceae > Cajanus > Cajanus cajan. The sequence continues at coordinate 38,297,879 of NC_138517.1, read as the reverse complement.
TGCTGGCATTGGCTCCCCATTCCTTCCTAGTTGGTTAGCCACCTTCTCCACCCGAGTTATGTACTCGGATACTTGTTCCTTATCCTCCATCTTCAAACTCTCAAACTCTCCTCGGAGAGTTTGAAGTCGGATCTGTCTGACACGGTGGTTACCTCTGTGCGCAACCTCTAAGATCTTCCATGCTTCCTTTGAAGATGCAGCGTTTGCAATCTTCTCGAAACCTGACTCATCCACGGCATTGTACAAAAAATACAAAGCCGATTTGTCCTTCACTCGTGTCTTTTCCAATGTGGCAATCTGAGCCACAGATTGGTCTTCGTCCTCCTCGGGTTCTTGGAACCCCTTCTCCACTATGTCCCATAGACTTTGGGAACCCAACAGGGTCTTCATTTGTAAACACCAATTATCATAATTGGTTTTCTTTGACAGTTGTGGTACGGTCATTCCATTCACAACCTTTGCCATTACTCTCTCTTTCTTCTTTCTTCCCCCTTCACAGGCGCACACTGTTTTCCCCTCACACTCGGCACTCAGAGCATATAGCTCTGATACCAATTTGTAGAAAAACTAAGAGAGACGAGTAACACTAAAATTGTGGGTGATCGTAGCAACTCACTGTAATTTTTATTGAATAAGAGATGGCCTTTAAATAGCCATTGTACAACGTACTGAATTAACAAGAAGATAATAAAATATCTTATCAAATCAAAACTTACCAAAAAACTATCTTATCTAATCTGAAACAAAATAACTCAAAATCAAATAATTCCAGATAACTAAATCGGATATCCCGGATATCTTGGATATCTCGAATATCTCGGATATCTCGGATATCTCGGATATCTCTAGAAATTTAAGATTATCCAACAATGTCTTTGTTTTATAAGCTCCATGATTTTTCACTTCATTTCTAACTTCTTTTGAAAACAGATGAAGGGTGTACAGGAAAAACCAATGTCAGACAACAATGCTCCTCAAATAAAGTATGATGTTTTTGTTAGCTTTAGGGGTGAGGACATCCGTGAGGGGTTCCTAAGCCATTTGATTGAGGCTTTTCAAATGAAGAAAATATATGCTTTTGTAGATGATAAACTTGAGAGGGGGCATGAAATCTGGCCTTCACTTGTTCAAGCAATTAAACAATCGTTCATTTCATTGGTCATATTCTCACAAGACTATGCTTGTTCGCGTTGGTGTTTCGAAGAACTTGTGACAATACTTGAATGCAAAGAGAAATATGGACGGATTGTAGTCCCTATTTTCTACCATTTGAAACCCACACATGTAAGGCATCAATCGTTGGAGAGTTACAAGAATGCATTTGCTGAGCATGAAAGGAACTATGAGAACAAGGTGCAAATGTGGAGACAGGCTTTGAGGGAATCTGCTGGTTTTTCTGGAATTGAATCATCAAAGTTTCAGTAAGCTTTTTTTACCCCAGAAATCTTCAATATTTTCTAGTTGTTATGTAGTTATATTCATGTTATCACAACCTGGATGCTTAAATTAAAAATGATGAAACCTTTACTTGTAAATTGCTTTATTATTCAGTAACTCATTACTTTGGATAAATAAATTTAGCCCATGCCTCAATGCTAGAAGTCTGATGTGCCCAATTGTGCGTTGTTGGTTTACAAAAGAATTACAACCATGTTACATTTTAAAAACATTTCAATTTCTAAATGTTAATTTTTTAAAAAAATATTTCTAGATAAATATAACAAAGGCCCTTTTTAGTATTGACGTGTTTAGGAATCTCTAGGAAGGGAGAAATGAAGAGAAGTTTCCATGCCACAATGCAAGATGACACCCCCCTCTCCCCCCACCCCCTCCCCCAAACTTCTAAAAAAGTGAGTTAAATTAATGACATTGATTTAATGCTTACGTTCTCTCTTTGTGTGTGTCATATAGAAATGATGCTGAACTGCTTAAAGAAATTGTCAATCTTGTGTTGACAAAGTTGGCAGAGCCCATGTTTAGATCAAAAGGACTTGTTGGAATTGATGAAAAAATTGCAGATGTAGAATCATTGATTCGTAAGAGCAAAGAGTCAAAAGACATTTGTCTTATTGGAATTTGGGGTATGGGTGGAGTCGGTAAGACAACCCTTGCAGAAGAAATATTTAACAAACTACAATCTGAATATGAAGGTTATTACTTTTTAGCCAATGAAAGAGAACAATCTAGCAAACGTGGAATAATTTCTTTGAAGAATGAAATTTTTTCTGCGTTATTAACAAATGTTGTGAGAATCAGCACACAAAATTCATTGCCCGATGATATTGTTAGAAGAATTGGTCGCATGAAAGTTTTTATTGTTCTTGATAATGTGAATGATTCAGATCACTTACAAAATTTATTGGGAGCACTCGATAATTTTGGATCAGGCAGTAGAATAATTGTAACAACTAGAGATGAGCAAGTGCTTAATGCTAACAAAGCTGATGAGATATATCGACTCAGAGAATTTAGTTTTGATAAAGCACTTGAACTTTTCAATTTGATTGTTTTTAACCAAAGTGATCATCAAAGGGAGGATGATGAGCTAAAAGGATGTACCATTATGCCAAAGGCATCCCATTAGTTCTTAAAGTGTTGGCGCATCGTCTCCGTGGAAAAAACAAGGAAGTATGGGAAAGTGAACTAAACAAACTTAAAAAAATGCCTCCTACAAAAGTTTATGATGTTATGAAACTGAGTTATGATGATCTAGATCGTAAAGAGCAACGGATTTTTCTCGATCTTGCATGTTTCGTTCTTAGATTGCATAGAAAGGTAAATGTGGGCAATCTAAGATCTTTACTAAAAGATGAAGAAAGTGATAATTCAGTGGTTGTTGGGTTAGAAAGGCTGAAAGATAAAGCTCTTATAACTTTCTCTAAGCTTAATTTTATATGTATGCATGATAGTTTACAAGAAATGGGTTGGGAGATTGTTCGTCGAGAGTCTAACAAAGACCCTAGAAGCTGCAGCTGGTTATGGGATCCTGATGACATTTGTGAAGCATTAAAAAATGACAAGGTTAAAACCTAACTGAATATAACATCATTTGAATAACATTTTAAATTTTATGTGCAAGAAATGTGGCTTTTGATGATGTTTAATTTTTCTTTTCTTCTACATTGGTGTAGGGTATTGAGTCCATTAGAAGCATGCAAATTGACTTGACAAAAATTAAGGAGCAAAAGTTAAGCCATCACATATTTGCGAAGATGAGTAGACTACAATTTTTGGAAATTTATAATGGCTCTTATCGACATAGTATCCTAGCTGAAGGTCTTCAACTTTTGGAAACTGAACTAAGATTTCTTTGTTGGTATTCTTACTCTTTGAAATCCTTGCCAGAGAAATTTTCTGCCGAAAAACTAGTAATACTAAAATTACCATTCAGCAAAATGAAAAAACTTTGGGATGGAGTGAAGGTAAATATGTGCTCACAGTTACAATTTTCTGTTAATTCACAAAAATGAATAATTTGATTTGTGTGATATTTTCATTTTGTTTCATTTTATTACAGAATTTGGTGAATTTAAAAGAACTTGACCTCAACAGCTCTGAGGAGTTAAAGAAGCTGCCAGATTTATCAAAAGCCATAAATCTTGAAGTTTTGATCCTCTGGGGTTGTTCTAGGTTGACTAAGGTGCATCCATCTATTTTCACTCTTGGAAAACTCGAAAAATTGGACCTTTGGAACTGCAAGTCATTTACCATACTCGCAAGTGATTCCCATTTATGCAGCCTCAATTATCTCAACCTTGATCTTTGCATCAATCTTATAGAATTCTCATTGATATCAAAGAATATGACAGAATTGAGACTAGAAGATACAAAGATCAGAGTACTTCCCTCATCATTTGGACATCAAAGGAAGCTTAAATCACTACATCTAGCAGGAAGTTCCATAGTGAGGTTACCTTCATCCTTTAACAATCTTACCCAACTGCTACATCTAGATGTATACTATTGCACCAAGCTTCAAACAATAGCAGAGCTTCCCCTGTCCCTTGAAACTTTAGATGCACAAGCTTGCTATTCACTTCAGAGTCTACCAGACCTTCCTCCATCCCTTAAAACTCTAAATCTCAAATCTTGCACATTGCTTCAAAGTCTACCAAAGTTTCCCCCTTCCCTTGTAACTCTAAATGTCCAAAGTTGCATTTCACTTCAGACTATATCAAAGCTTCCCTCGTCCCTTAAAACATTAAAAGCCGGATTTTGCGAATCACTTAAGAGTCTACCAGAGCTTTCCCCTTCTCTTGAAATTCTAAATGTTGAGTCCTGCAAATTACTTCAAAGTCTACCATGGCTTCCCCTTTCTCTTGAAACTCTACATGCCCAACACTGTGATTCACTTCAGACTATAACAGAGCTTCCCCTATTCCTTAAAACTCTAGATGTCAGATACTGTGCTTCACTTCAAAGTCTACCAGAGCTTCCCCTCTTCCTTACAAATCTAGAAGCCAATAACTGTGGATCACTTCTAAGTGTACAAGAGTTTCCCGTATTCCTTGAAACTCTAGAAGTTAGATTTTGTGAATCACTTCAAAGTCTACCAGAGGTTCCCTTGTTCTTGAAAGTTCTAAATGTAGAGTCCTGCAAATCACTTCAAAGTCTACCACGGCTCCCCCCATCTCTTGAAACTCTATGTGCCCGATGCTGCCACTCACTTCAGACTCTACCAGAGCTTCCCTCATCCCTTGAAACTCTAAATGTCCAAGAGTGCAAATCACTTCAAAGTCTACCTGAGCTTCCCCTGTCCCTTAAAATTCTAGAAGCCCAATTCTGCTATTTACTTCAAACTCTACCAGAGCTTCCTCCCTGCCTTGAAACTTTAAATGTCACTGAATGCAAATCATTGAAGACTGCGTTGTTGTTTCCTTCAACGGCTGTTGAACAATTAAGGGAAACCAGGACACGAGTTTTGTTCTTGAATTGCTTGAACTTGGACGAACACTCTCTAGTGGCTATTGGGTTGAATGTGCAAATCAACATGATGAAATTTGCAAACCAACACCTATTATGATCATGTTGAAAATTACAATGATTATGAAGATAATTATCGTTCTAATCAAGCTGTTTATGTGTATCCAAGAAGCAGTGTTCCAGAGTGGTTGGAGTATAAGACCACAACAGATTATGTAATTATTGATCTCTCTTCTGCTCCACCTTCCCCCCAGCTTGGCTTGATTTTCTGCTTCGTCCTTGGTAATGACAACCGATTCACTGAATTGATAAAAGTTGAAAGATATGAAGTTAAAATCACTATAAGTGATGGTGAGAGTGAAGGTGAAAAATACAGTGTTAGAATGTACATAGATTATAATGGTTGTGGAACTGCACTAGAATCAGAATCAGATCATGTGTGTGTGATGTACGACCAAAGATGTTCTAACTTCCTAAATAGAAGAGCCAAAAATCAAACACGGTTTAAAATTGAGGTTAAAATTGAGGCACGAATCACCTTCCTGGAAACTTATCTTACACGACCATGGCAGGTTTTAAAAGGATTGGGGATCAGCCCAATAAGCACTTCAATATATAACAATTTCATCCAACAAATGGAATTGCATGACTCAATGAATCAATTTGAATAAACAAATGGAATTGGGTTGTGCTTCGTTTCGTCTCAGGTACTTTCCTTCCTGTGGTTTTGGACGAAATCATTGTATATAAAAAAAAATTACATTTCTGTAGGTGTTGATTTATTTGTTCATCGTATCATTTTGTTATTTTTCAGGTTGGCTGTAAAGTAGATCATGTGATGTGGTATGAAGATTTAGCAGAGACTTGTTTGAGCCATTCAATATCATTTATTCAACTGCTCCCGTTTCTCTTTATCTAATGAAAATGTCCTTTTCAGGGTACTCAAAGGACTTCTCAGAGTCCAGACCCTTCCAGAGAATCAATCAGCTGAACTGTAAATTTAGAATATGGCTGTACATGCTGCAGAAACCATTGCAAAAGTCTTGCAGGCACAAGTCAATTCTAGGAGGGAGCTGTTGCATATAAGATGCATCATGCCAAAACATATAATTTCCCACATATTTTGTAAAATGTGTTGTGAGTTGTGACACCTCAAGCTGATGAGGTAAAGCCCGCTTCACAGTTTACACATTTTATGAACAATATAAATTGCTAGTTTGCTACATCTACCTGCAATGAAAAATAAAAGAGTGCCTTTCATATTTCCAATTTTATGTTTGGACACCTCAATTCAAATGCATTCTCCATGGTAGCAAGAGGCATTGAAAACTGAAAAACATAATTGATAAAGTGTGCCTTTCATATTGCAACTTTTGTTGCTCCTCAAGTTTCATGGAACTCCCAGTGATGGTCTTTCTACAGAACCGAAGAACATAATGTTATTTTTTTTAGATTTAAGATTTTAGTGTCCAGAATGAAAAGTTTTAGGACTGTTGATAATTTTTATGTGTTCTCATATGGGTGATGTCACCTTTCTTTTCTCTGTCTAATCTGCTCTTACAAATAGAAATAAGAAATTCTTAGGCCAGGCCAAGCCCACAATTTGCAGAGACAGGGCAATGGCTATACAGATCAAAATCTTAACAGATATTATTTGTGTATGACCTGATAGGAGAAAACTAAGGTTTATTTATTCTTTATGCATAATTATTTTTAACTTTATCCTGTTTAGTCAGAAGTGTTGTTCCTTGGTTTGACTGATATGAGGAATATTTTTTTTTCTTATTTTTTTTCAAGCTATCATGAGTAGTATCGCTAGAATAAAACTTAATTTTGACATTATACATCTCTGCACTAACCAGTAAAGAACCAAAAGAAAACAGAAAATTGTATGTTCAAATATGGATTCACTATTCAGAAATAGCAAGTCATAAAACTAACTGGCTTTCTGTTAGTTACAAAAAAAATGAAATACCAAAACTGTATCACCCTCTGGTAATTAGAAAGCATCTTATGTTCACTAGCTTCACCAGAACTTGCATCAGTTCTCCTTTTTTCCATTTCCTAACACTTGAGTAGATGACAACACAAATGAAAATCTTGCTACCGTACCTCTGTGTGCAGTTTGAAATTTAGTTTCTGATGTCATATAGGCAACTCCTTTCTGTGTTCTTCCTTCCTTTTATTCTCTTGCAACTTAGTTGTGGAGGAAGAAGCTTTCTCATTTATTTTATGTGTAATATTATATGACACGTGGCAGTTAATATGAGAAAGGTGTGTTCAGAAGTCAGTAGCACTATGGACGGAAAATTAAAATTGGTGAAAGAAGGTTAAAAGAGGAATAAACTTGAGGTGAGTTTTATAAGTTTAGAAATAATAGGCACGTTTATTATTTCTTTTTGGTTTTATTCCATTATAAATTTATAGTAGTTTAGCGGTTTAAATTTGTATGAAAAGGGTGTACATCCTGTTTTCTGAAATCTGAAAATTATACTGCTGAAGACTGAAAAATTAGCATTAGTTAAATCAGAGTAAAAACTAGAAATGATGGATGATTTTTCATTCAATGTCGTAAAACCCATCAGAGTTATATTAACTCTACCATATTTTCCTTCTGTTTTTCTGGAGCATTTAGTTTAATCCTGGTAGATAAGTGTTAAGACATGCAATGGGCAACAGAAGCATAAAACATAAAAACTATACAAAACCATAAAACAGAGAAGAGGAAAGGTTAGAGAACAGAGCAATTTCGTATTTGCTGGACAACCATACCATTATGCATGTTTTTCATTCATATATAAGGCAAATACATGAAAAATGACAGTCATACATAGAGCCCATAAATGCTGTCAGTAAAACACATGTTTTCACCATCATTAAGTGTGTAGATTTGCCTAAAATCAGATACCTAACAAGATATTATCTACTGCAGAACTTTACCCACTAATACAAGCAACCATAATTAATTATAGCAGTAAAAAATAAAGGAAAAGTTTTACTGCTTTAACACTCCTCCTTAAAACTTTTCTCAAGGACTCCTAACTTGCTTCTTAGCTCATTAAACTTAGCACTTGGAAGGGCCTTAGTGAGTATGTCTGCCAATTGCTCCCAGACCTGCAATATATCAACTGAACATCTCCATTCTTCTCAGCTTCCCTTATAGCATGAAATTTGACATTGATATGTTTGGTTCTTCCATGTTGAATTGGATTTTTAGCAATTGAAATGGTTGACTTGTTATCACACCATAGCACAGTAGGTTCCATTTGCACATGACTCAAATTTGTCAAGACTTTCCTGACCCATATAGCTTGATTTGAGGTTGCTGTTGCAGCTACATATTCAGCCTGGGCAGAGGATTGAGCAACCATGTCTTACTTCTTAGAGATCCATGAAAATACTCCACTACCAAGTGAAAAAACATACCCTGTTGTGCTCTTAGAGTCATCAATAGATCCAGCCAAATCACTATCAACAAAACCTTCAACCTTTCCATCACTTTTGCTATACCAAATGCCAAAATCAGCAGTACCTTTCAAGTATCTCAACACTCTTTTGCCTACACCAAAGTGTGTTAAACTTGGTGAATGCATGAACCTTGAAAGTAAACTACTGCAGAACATCAAATATGGTCTGGTTGCAGTCAAATAAAGAAGACTACCAATCAAACTTCTATATTGAGTCACATCTGCCTTTGCATCACCATCAGCCTTGGAGAGTTTTTCATTGACAGCAAGCGGAGTTGAAACAAGATTACAATTCTCCAATTTGAATTTTTTCAGCAAGTCATTTGCATACTTTTTCTGTGAGAGAAAAATTCCATCAATCTGATGTACTTCCATTCCCAAAAAATACCTCATCATTCCAAGATCTGTCATTTCAAAAACCTGCAACATGCTGATTTTAAACTCTTCAATTTCATCAACATCATCACCTGTAATCAACAAATCATCAACATAAAGTAAAACCATAATTTTCTTTCCATTGCCACAATCTTTCACATAAAGAGTAGGCTCATTTTGGCTCCTCCTGAAATTATTTTGCAGAAAATGAGAATCAATCCTGCTGTACCAAGCTCTTGGAGCCTGTTTCAGCCCATACAAGGCTTTATGAAGCCTATAAACTTTTTCTTCATGACCTGTAACAATAAAACCATCAGGTTTTTCAACATATATTTCTTCTTGCAATACTCCATTTAAAAAAGCAGATTTAACATCCAAGTGAAAGATTTTTCACCCATATTGAGCCGATAATGCAACAATTAATCTAATTGTTTCATGCCTAGCAACCGGCGCAAATGTATCACCATAATCAATTCCAGCCATTTGAGAATACCCCTTCACAACAAGCCTTGCTTTGTGCTTGTGGATGGAACCATCTGGATTTAATTTTGTTCTATAAACCATTTGACGCCAATCACATGTTTGTCCTTGGGCTTTGAAATAAGTTCCCAAGTGCCATTTTTGTTAATCATGGCCACCTCCTCCTTCATTGCATCTTTCCATTCTTCATGCATTGAAGCCTCTTCAAAACAAGAAGGCTCACTTATAACAAAATTGCATTTTTCATAAATTTCAGCCAAAGACTTGGATTTTAGCACAGGAGAATTAGATTCAACAATCTGATTTTTATTCTCATTTGCAGCTTGCTCCTGGTCGAAACTGGTTGTCAATTGTTTTGTTTTTGTGCTCCTTTGAACTTCATTATTTTCCCAATTTTCCAGTATGCATTCTCATCAATTTGAATATCCCTGCTGATCACAATCTATTTTGACCTTATATTGTACACCCGATAACCTTTGGAGTTTGCAGCATAGCCTAAGAAAATCCCCATTTCAGCTTTGTTGTCTAATTTGGATCTTTTTGCTGCTGCAACATGAGTATAACAAATAGATCCAAAAATCTTCAAGTGTTTGGAAGTGGGCTTTACTTCATTCCAAACTTCAATTGGTGTTTTCTCTTGAACAGCTCTTGTTGGTAGCCTATTCAAAAGATACACGTTGTATAAACAGCTTCAACCCAAAAACATTTTGGCAATTTCTTTTCAGCAATTAAACATCTTGTCATCTCCATTACTGTTCTATTTTTTCTCTCAAAAATTCCATTTTGTTCAGGAGTATAACTTACTGTCAATTGATGAACAATGCCCATATCTTCAAAAAATGCATTAAACTCATTAGATGTATACTCCTTCCCATTGTCAAATCTCAACATTTTAATTTTGTAGCCACTTTGAGACTCCACCATGACTCTAAACTTTTTAAAGACATCAAAACTTTGAGCTTTACTTGATAAAAAATACACCCATGTCATTCTTGTCAAATCAATAAACAGAAGAAAATATTTGCTTTGGCTAAGAGAAGGAACACTCATTGGACCACACAAATCAGTGTGAATAAGCTCCAATTTTTCCATTGCTCGTGTGACATTTGTTGATGGAAAAGACTTCCTATGCATTTTCCCCAATTGACAAGCATCACATAAATCATCAATAATACCCATCATAGGCATGTCTCTCACCATATCATGAGTTTGCAAAAATTTCAAAGCACCCATATTAAAGTGACCATATCTTTTGTGCCATAAAACAAAATCATCATGTTTGGAAACAAGAGCTGATTCATTCACTTGATTCAAACTGATTGGAAAGCTATTATCACACATTTCAACCTTAATAACTTCTGAATCATTTGAATCCAATATGATACATCCATTGTTTTTATATGAAAGAGAATATCCTCTCTTCATTAGTTGAGCAACACTTAGCAAATTATGATCCAAATCAGGAATAAATAAAACATCATGAATAAATTTAGGACCTTTGCTAGTGTGAACAGAAACTGTACCTCTTCCTTCAGCTTGTACAATATCTCCATTTCCAAGCTTAACTTTGGTTTGGACAACCCTATCCAAAGAAGTAAAGAGATTTGAGTCCCTCGCCATGTGGTTTGTGCACCCACTATCAAATACCATACATCATTTGAACCTGAACTACTTGTTTGAGTAGCCATAAACAAGTGTTCTTCATCTTGGAGTTGCTGATCGGTGAAGTTAACTTGATGTGCATGTTGTGGTTGAGATTGGTTCTGCCTGAATCTGCAGTACCTCTCTCTATGTCCCCACTTCTTGCAAATATTACATTGGATTTGAGGCTTCCCCTTATACCAACATTCTTTTGACAAGTGATTTTTTCTTTTTGCATGAGAACAATGAGGAAAATGATTGTTTGCTACAGATTCACTACTCCCATCCATCTTGGTTTTCCCCTTTTGGTCACCAACTACTTTATAATTATGCTTCTTTTTATTTTTCTGACCAGCTTGTTTTCCCTTGTGTCTTGCTTGAAATGCACCTTCTGTTACATCATCCATTCTAATGGAGAATCTTTGTTCACGAGCTTGCAATTTACTGACCATTTCAGAAATGGTTAGTTTCTTAAGATCACATGACTCTTCAATGGCAACAACTTTGGCTTCAAATTTTATGGGTTGACTGATCAGCATTTTTTTGACTACCTTGTGGTCATGGACAACCTCACCATACAATCTCATTTGGTTCACCAAGTGAGATAGCTTTGAAGTGTACTCCTTGATTGATTCACTTTCCTTCATTTTCAGCATTTCAAACTCTTTTTTAAGAGTCAATAGTTTGATGGATCTCACCTGTTCATCACCGACATATCGTTCGTTCAGCTCATCCCATATTTGTTTTGCTGTTTCCAAATGCATAATCCTTGTAAAAACATCATCTGTCAAAGCTGAATGTAAACATGAGACATCTTTTTCCTTCTTCAAAGTCTCCTCCTTATGTTGCTTCATTTGAGCTATGGTAGGATTAGCTCTCAATGGTGGAACTTCCTTATCTTGATCTACTTACTCCCATAAGCCAAAAGACTTCAAACATGATCTCATTTTGACAATCCATATGTGATAGTTTTCCCCATAAAATTGAGGAACAGCAAATACATTATTCCCCGAAGCCATTTTATCACTCACTCACAAATGTTGAATCTCTCCTCTCACTTTTTTTCAGACCCATAGCCTATAAGAACAATGCTCTTGATACCACTGTTAAGTCATGCAATGGGCAGCAAAAGCATAAAACATAAAAATCATACAAAACCATAAAACAGAGAAGAGGAAAGGTTAGGGAACAGAGCAATTTCGTATTTGCTGGACAACCATACCATTCTGCATGTTTTTCATTCATATATAAGGCAAATATATGAAAAATGACAGCCATACATAAAGCTCATAAATGCTATCAGTAAAACACATGTTCCTACCATCATTAAGTGTGTAGATTTGTCTAAAATCTAATACCTAACAAGATATTATCTACTAGACTAAGCAAATATAATTACAACAGAACTTTACCCACTAATACAAGCAACCATAATTAATTATAGCAGTAAAAAATAAAGGAAAAGTTTTACTGCTTTAACAATAAGGAAAGCTGGTTAAGTGAACAGTTGAGCTACCTGATTTTGTTGTTTGAGTGTTTGACAACATAAATCTATATAAGTTTTCTCAGTAAAAGATTCATAATTACATTATGGTTACCAACCAACAATGAGTGTGTCTCAATCAAGTAGTAGAAAACTACAACTGAAGTTAATAGTTATTAGCTATATATTTTGTAAGTGAACAGTTGAGCTACCTGATTTTGTTGTTTGAGTGTTTGACAACATAAATCTATATAAGTTTTCTCAGTAAAAGATTCATAATTACATTATGGTTACCAAACAACAATGAGTGTGTCTCAATCAAGTAGTAGAAAACTAGAACTGAAGTTAATAGTTATTAGCTATATATTTTGTTTTCTACAGGCTGATGTGTATGCAATCTTGAAGCATTTTAATTGGCCTGAGGGGAAAGCTGATGCCATGCGTGAAGCTGCAGTTGACTGTCGTGAACTTAAACTGTCAGAAAAAGATATGTCCTCCTTCAAGGATGACCCAGAAGAAATTGATCAATATCATGTATTTTTTGTGTAGACCATAGGTACCCTCCACCTCCTGTATTTAATTATTCATGTTAAATATGCCAAGCTATCACTTCTCTCATTGTGATAGGTGTCCATTCAGCATTTAGAGGTTAATCAAGTTGCGAAGTTCTGTAATGTGTTCATATCAAGAGTACAAAATTCCAACTGCCTGGATGCTTGAAAGACAACCATTTTATCAAGACAAACTAATAAGACATGGTTGAAAGATAGTTAATTTGTATTAATGATTATGTCTAATTGACTAAGAGGCAACTAAACAAGTCAACTATAGAATTTTCTCAAACTCTTAAAAAAGACATTATAAACAAGCAATAGGAAAACAAACAAGACCACTAATTAGAATTGCAACATCTAACGTCTAGTTGTATTAATATTAGTCTCAATATTATATATATATATATATATATATATATATATATATATATAATTTATAGATTGAAAACACATGTATATTATTAATAATGTTATACATAATAACAAACTAAAAATATTTACCACTACGTGTTACTTATTTTTTTCATATATATTACATTATTTACATATTAGACTAGTACCTAATTATAACTTCTTATATCTCACGTACGATTTTAATTTTTACATTACATATTATTCTAAAATTATTTACAATACGTACATATTTACATATCATAGTTGTTTTTTTACTATAAAATTTACATAGGTGGTTGAAATAAATTTACAATAGGATTCACATGATTTGCAGCAGGTAAATAAAAAGTAATAACTATGGATCCATCTATCACATTTGTAATTTCTTGTTTTGGAGAAAAGGTGAATGAAGACATAGCTACTCCATTGAAAGTAACTGAGTTGGCTAGAGCCTCAACACTCCATGTTGTGCCAGAAAAAACTACTGAGTTGGCTAGAGCCTCAACACTTGATAAGTGTCTAATTAGTCTGATTAAATATTCATTTGAGACACTTATCTAGCACACTTTGTGTACATATTGATATTATTTTGATCTATATATGCTTAGAATCAAAGAGGTACTTTTGATTAATGTTAGTACAGGGAATAGGAAGCTTTTGATCCAATTTGGTGCTTATTTTGTAGGTTTTGAAACCTGGAGAAGAATGGCTCAGCCATTCTAAAGCACTTAGCGGAATCAAGCCAGAGAGCCTCCCAAACTGAAGGCGCTCAGTCATTCAGAGGCGCCCAGCGGATTTGGTCCTGGAAGAGAAGGAGTGCTCTCTGCCTCCAAGGCGCTCAGCCACTACCATCCGCTCAGCAGATTTGGTCCAGGAAAAGGATGTTTTCTGCCTGCAAGCCGCTCAGCGGATCTGAGGCGCCCAACCCTTTTGAATGCTTAGCAGTGAAGGACTTCCAAGGCGCTCAGCGGATCCAAGGGGCTCAGCCCTTTAGGTTACTTCATGGTGAAGGATTCTTCAAACCGCTCAGCCGTTTCAAGGCGCTGAGCGGATTTGTCTCTTTCCTGTTCACTCTGTTTTAATTTTATCACATATATAAGGGCAGAGGAGAGAGAAAAGGGCATCATGAAGCTATACGAAGATAGAGAACAGGGAAAGGAGAAAAATAGAGTATTTTGGAGCTCGTGGGAACGCGAATCGTCAAAGGATCTCCTTCTTCTTCTACTTTTCAACTTGTAATTTGGTGATTTCTTGTATTATGGAGAGCTAAGCTCTAGGGTTGGGATTGATGTAATCGTCAAACTCCTTTGTATTCCTCTTTGATTCATATATATATATCATCTATTACTCTATGTTAGTGATTTGTTTTCGTTCTTAATGCTTTGATAAACTGATCACTTATCTCTGATTTTGAGTTTAGAATTTGGTTGGGTAACGTTTTCTAACTCTAGATTTGGAATGAATCACCCATTAGTTTTGAGAGCCAGGGATGGTCTTGAAATTAATGGTTGCTACAAGTTCTGATTTTTAAAGCAGGATATTTAATTGAATGAAGTGAGGAATCATTCATTGAATTAAATATCTTAGAATTTCTTATGCCAAGGGATTGGGTCTGAATGAATTTAGAGAACTCAATGGCAATGAGTAATGGAATTTTTAGAAAGAATCAATAGGAATGCATAGGAGGGAGATTGATGAAGTCTAATCCCAACTGTTTCTTATAACTGTTTTTCTACAAGTTAAATTATCTTTGGCTACTTGAATTTAACCAATCATCCATATCAACCTTGAACATGTGTAATTATCCAAATTTTACATTCGTAAGCATCAATTAGTATAATAGAAATCATAGCTTATCTCACAAGTCCCTGAGGTTCGACAACCTTTAAATTATACTACAGAGACTTGGGTACGCTTGCCTATATAAAAAAATCCAACAAGTTTCTTGGCCCCGTTGCTGGGGACTTGTGTCAAGATAGTTTGTGATTTCTATTGTTCTAAGTTGTAGCTTGTTGTATATATTGTTTTGCTTTCATTTTGTTAAATATATTCTTTACCTGTTGTTCTAACTTTTCTATTTAAGTCAGTCTTTGCATGCGAGGAAAAACTCCAGCCGAGGAATTACATTTTGACCCTGAAATTGAAAGAACGGCAAGGAGAAACAACAGTAGAACAAGAAGGCTTAGACAATTAGAGAGAATCCAAAAACAACAGCAAGATCTTCTGAGTTCTTCTACTTCATCAAATCAACCACACCTCGAAACAGAAATGGCTGAAGAAGGAACAGGCACTCATAATGGTGGACATGGACCAGCCAGGCCTCCTAGAAGGACCCTAGGTGATTATGCACAACAACATGGTCCTAGGAATTTCTCTAGCATTGCAGCTCCAAATACTTCTAGAGCCATGGAGATGAAGCCTACTTTCCTTACTTTGGTTAGCTCACAACAATTTGTTGGCCTTGATCATGAGGACCCATATTCACACCTTTCAAATTTCTATGAGTTATGTGGAACAATGGGAATTCCTGAAGGTGATGAGGAAGTTGTATACTTGAGGTTGTTTCCATTCTCTTTAACAGGAAAAGCTAAAGTTTGGTTACAATCTCACCCGAATCAAAGTTTGACAAGCTGGGGTGATGTGGAAAAAAAGTTTGTGAATAGATTATATCCTTCATCCAAGTATATTAAGGCCAAATCAGAAATTACTACTTTCAGGCAAGGTGCAGATGAACCATTTTGTGAAGCCTGGGAAAGATTTAAGTCATTGCTCAGAAAATGTCCAAACCATGGGTTTGAAGATATAGCTCAACTGAACTTCTTTGTTAATGGAATCAAGCCTGAGGTGAAGATGTTATTGGATGCAACAGCTGGTGGCACCATGATGACTGTGAGTCCAGAAGAAGCTACTCAAATCATAGAATCTTTGGCATCTTCTGATCACCAAGCAGAGCATGGAAGACATCAATCCCATAAAAGAAGAGTTCTTGATATAAGTACAAATGATGCAATCCTTGCTCAGAACAAGCTGCTGTCTCAACAGATTAAAGCATTGACTAAGCAGATGGCCAAAATTCCACAACAGCTTCATGCTATTGCTTCTTCTTCAACTCAAGCAAATTCTTCTCTAAAATGTGATTTTTGTGGGGGAGATCATCCCAATGGTCACTGTTCTGAAACTTCAAATGAAGAAGAGGTCAACTATGTGGGCAACCAACAAAAAGGAGGTAATTTTAATTCCCGTAATTATAATACTAATAATTATATGTAGGGAAACCAAGGTTGGAGAAACAACAATAACAACCAAGGTTATGGATGGAGGAATGAAGCTGGGCCATCTAATAGACCACCACAACAACAACAGCAACATCAGCCTGCTTATCCTTCTATGCATGAAAGAACCAACAAATTGGAGGATACTCTGAACCAGTTCATGCAGGTATCTATGAACAACCAGAAGAATACAGAGGCATCCATCAAGAATTTAGAGGTGCAGGTGGGTCAGCTAGCTAAACAATTAGCTGACATGTCTGGAGGCCCATTTTCAACCAATACCAAGACCAACCCCAAGGAGCATTGTAAAGCTATAACAACAAGAAGTGGGAAGGTAGTTGGTGCAGATGTTGGAGTGAGTGAGAACAATGAAGGTGCTGAGAATAAGGGAGAAAATAGTGAATTAAAGGAGGTTGAGGAAGAAAGTGATAAGAATGAGGGAGAAAACAATAAGAGTGAGAGTGTAGATAGTGAGAAAATAAGAGAGAAAAATGAAGCTGAGAAGGAGAAGAATAAAAAGAAGGGCAAGGAAGTCAGTTCTACTGTTCCTGTAAAAAACTTACCTTACCCTCATGCTCCTTCCAAGAAAGAAAAAGAAAGGCAGTTCCTGAGATTTCTAGATATCATCAAGAAGCTACAGATTAATATTCCTTTCACTGAAGCCATGGAGCAAATGCCTACTTATGCTAGGATCATGAAGGAATTGTTAACTAAGAAGAGAAGAATTCTTGAAGAAGAGACTGTGGAGCTTGAGGCAGGATGCAGTGCAATTATACAGAAATCTTTACCTCAGAAGTCCAGAGATCCAGGCAGTTTCACTCTCCCTGTATCAATTGGTAATTTATCAGTGGGTAAGACACTCTTAGACCTTGGAGCCAGTATTAACTTGATGCCTTTATCCATGTTGAAGAAGATAGGAGAAGTGGAAGTGAGACCTACAAGAATGACCTTACAATTGGCAGACAGATCCATTAAGCTTCCA
This sequence comes from Cajanus cajan, assembly GCF_000230855.2. Lineage (NCBI taxonomy): Eukaryota > Viridiplantae > Streptophyta > Magnoliopsida > Fabales > Fabaceae > Cajanus > Cajanus cajan. The sequence continues at coordinate 38,280,309 of NC_138517.1, read as the reverse complement.
CATGGCATAGTGGAAGATATGATAGTGAAAGTTGACAAGTTCATGTTTCCAGTTGATTTTGTGGTCATGGACATGGAAGAAGATTTGGAGGTTCCATTGATTCTGGGCAGACTCTTCATGAAGACAGCTAGAGTTATTATTGACTTGGATGATGGAAAGCTGAAGGTGAGAGTTCAAGATGAAGAGGTGAATTTCAATGTTTTTGAAGCAATGAAGTTTCCCAAAGGCAATAAGGATTGTTTCAGAATTGATGTGTTAGATGATTTGTATTTGGAAACTCAAAGCAATTTCAAGAATTCATCACCATTGGAGAAGGCTTTGTCCATGTTTGATGAAGAGTTGGATAAAGTTATAGATACGGAAGTCCAGGATGTGATTGATGCATTGAACAAAGGTGAAAGCTCATCAACCAATGTTCAGTCAAAGGAAGAATTGAAGAAGGAAGAAAAAGATCAAATAGTGAAGCTAGAGTTGAAACAATTTCCACCACAATTAAAGTATGTCTTCTTAGAAGCAAATGGTGGGAAACCAATCATAATCAGTAGCCAGCTTTCAAAAGAGCAAGAGGATAGATTGATTCAAGTTATAAAAGCCAATGAAGGTGCTATTGGTTGGACCCTATCTGATTTGAAGGGGATTAGCCCTTCTTATTGTATGCACAAGATTCATATGGAGCAGGATTATAAACCAGTAGCTCAACCTCAGAGACGCTTGAATCCAACAATGAAAGAGGTGGTGAGAAAAGAAGTGACAAAGTTTCTTGAGGCTGGTATGATTTATCCTATTTCTAACAGTGCTTGGGTTAGCCCTGTTCAAGTTGTGCCTAAGAAAGGAGGTATGACTGTGGTTTATAATGAGAAGAATGAATGGATTCCCACTCGTACTGTGACTGGGTAGAGGATGTGTATATACTACAGGAAGTTGAACCAAACCACAAGAAAAGATCACTACCCATTGCCTTTCATGGATCAAATGCTTGAAAGGTTAGCAGGGCAAGCTTACTATTATTTTCTGGATGGTTACTCAAGTTACAATCAGATTGTTGTGGATCCAGAAGACCAAGAGAAGACAGCTTTTACTTGTCCCTTTGGTGTATTTGCATACAGGAAGATGCCATTTGGATTGTGTAATGCACCAGCTACCTTTCAGCGTTGCATGTTTGCAATCTTCTCTGATCTGGTGGAGCAATGCATAGAAATCTTCATGGATGATTTCTCCGTGTTCGGCTCGTCCTTTGAAGTTTTCCTTAATAATCTCAACATTGTTCTCAAACGGTGTGTAGAGACTAATCTGGTGCTGAACTGGGAGAAATGTCACTTCATGGTTAGAGAGGGCATTGTTCTTGGCCACAAAGTCTCTCAAAAGGGCATAGAGGTAGATCCAGCCAAGATTGATATCATCTCAAAGTTGCCACCACCAATCAATGTGAATGGGATTAGAAGCTTCTTGGGGCATGCAGGATTCTACAAAAGATTCATCAAAGATTTCTCCAAGATAGTTAAGCCTCTATGTAACCTTCTTCTTAAAAATAACAAGTTTGATTTTGGTCATGATTGTTTACAAGCTTTTGAATTGTTAAAAAGCAAACTTGTTTTAGCTCCTATAATCACTGCTCCTGATTGGAAACTTGATTTTGAACTAATGTGTGATGCAAGTGATTATGCTATAGGAGCTGCTTTGGGCCAAAGGAAGGATAAAATTTTTCATGTTATTCACTATGCAAGTAAGGTGCTGAATGAAAATCAAATTAACTATGAAACAACTGAAAAGGAGTTACTTGCCATAGTGTATGCATTAGAAAAATTTCGTTCTTACCTTGTGGGTTCAAAGATCACTGTTTATACTGACCATGCTGCTATCAAGTATTTGTTGACAAAGGCAGATTCAAAGCCAAGATTGATCCGGTGGATTCTTCTGCTACAAGAGTTTGATTTAGAAATCAAGGATAAGAAGGGGTGTGAGAACCATGTTGCTGATCACCTATCAAGACTTGTCAATGAGGAGGTGACCAGTCAAGAAGAGGAAATCTTAGAAGAATTTCCAGATGAAAAGTTGTTTACTGTAAGTGAAAGACCCTAGTTTGCTGATATGGAAAATTACAAAGCAGAAGGGGTTATTCCGGAAGAGTACAACTGGCAACAAAAGAAGAAGTTCTTTAGAGATTCTAACTACTATGTCTGGGATGATCCGTATCTATTCAAGATAGGTGCTGATGGTTTGCTAAGGAGATGTGTCTATGGGGCTGAGATTAGAGATATTCTCTGGCATTGTCATAACTCGCCCTATGGTGTACATTACAATGGTGAAAGAACAGCAGCAAAGATTCTCCAATCTGGATTTTATTGGCCAACCTTGTTCAAAGATGCATATGAACATTGCAAGAGCTGTGATAAGTGTCAAAGAACAGGGACAGTTTCCAAGAGACATGAGTTACCCCTGCAAAACATCTTAGAAGTGGAAGTTTTTGACTGTTGGGGAATTGATTTCATTGGGCCTTTTCCATCATCTTTTGGGAATGAGTATATCCTTGTGGTAGTTGATTATGTTTCGAAATGGGTGGAGGCTAGTGCTGTGCAGAAAGCTGATGCTAGAACTGTCATAAAATTTTTGAAGAAAAATATTTTTTGCAGGTTTGGATCACCAAGGGTACTAATTAGTGATGGTGGATCTCACTTTTGCAATGCTCAATTGCAAAAAGTTCTGGAGCACTACAATGTCAGGCACAAGGTCGCCACACCGTATCATCCTCAAACCAATGGGCAGACTGAGGTATCCAACAGAGAGTTGAAGAGGATTCTAGAGAAGACAGTGGCCAGTTCTAAGAAGGATTGGGCTTTGAAGTTAGATGACACACTATGGGCCTATAGGACTGCATTCAAGTCTCCTATTGGGTTCTCACCATTTCAGCTTGTCTATGGTAAAGCTTGTCACCTGCCAGTTGAATTGGAACACAAAGCATTCTAGGCTTTGAAGGCCTTAAATTATGATTTGAAGGCAGCATGGGAGAAAAGAAAGCTTCAATTGCATGAATTGGAAGAAATGAGATTGCAAGCTTATGAGTCTTCTAAGTCTTACAAGCACAAAGCCAAGATATACCATGACAAGAAAATTCTGAACAGGAACTTCCAACCTGGCCAACAGGTGTTTCTATTCAATTCCATGTTGAGACTTTTCCCAGGAAAACTCAAATCTAAATGGTCAGGTCCTTTCTCAATTAAATCTGTCAGATCCTATAGAGCCATTGAACTTGAAGATCCTGCCTCTGGAAGGACGTGGTTAGTTAATGGCCAGAGGCTCAAGCATTATTTGGGTGGTGAGGTTGAGAGATTCACTACCAGCACACATTTGAAGGAGCCATGAGCAAATAGGAGTGTCAAGCTAATGATAATAAAGAAGCGCTTTCTGGGAGGCAACCCAGCCAACATGTTTTGAAATTGGTTTTGGTTATTTAGTATTTACATGCTTAGCTTCAGTTGTGTGTTGATGTTTTAGAGAGTAAGTTTAGGATCTAATACTTAGGTTAAAAATTGTTCTTATGTTAGGTTCATGTTGTGCATTTTCCTTTTATGTTTAATGTATGCTTGTTGTAGATAAGTTTAGAAAAAGAATCCCAGGGAATTTGGGGTCAAACTTAGCTATATTTGGAATCAAAGAACTTCTGCTCCAGGACCCAATGGCTCAGCCCCTCATAGCTACCCCCAACTTAGAAATTTTTTTGTCCTCAAACAAAAGGTCTTAATAGAGAGTATAATATACTAACTTATCTATCCAGTGAATACTAAAAGTTTCACCCAAAAAATATGTTAATGCACTTACATGATTTCAAAGAGTCCAATGAACTTGTTGGAAAAATCCAGTGAGTACATGCTACTACAAATGGTGCCCACATAATGACAAAATTTATGAACATCAAGCGTACTCAAGGGAAACATCCACTCATCTTCCATTGTTTTCAGTCAAGAGCACTAAAATTTCCTCACCAATGTGTATCTCTCTTTAGTATGTTGTGAAGGGTGAGTTTTTCTCTCTTTTCATGCACCAAAACATGCTCAGTCTGATTTGTTACCTGTCTCCCACAAGTCTGTTGTTAAAAATAAGCATGGATCACTAAGGACTTAAGAGGGTTGTAATGTGGCCTGGCTATTAGAGATTTGGTTTTTCTTTGGGAATCTAAAGGCCTGTTTGACAAGAGACATTCTCACTCATATGGGTTGATACCAAATTCTCCCACCAGCTTGAATTCTCTTGACTCTTTATGTCTCATCCCTCTTTTGATTGAATTTACTAGTTCCTTCTCTTTCAGACTATACACAAATTGATGAAATGGTAACAAGGAACCTTGATTTAAAATTAACTCTAAATAGATTTTTTTTAGAGTAATAGATATACACAGGAACACACTTTGCCTGTACAATTCAGCTCCAACCTTCTTGATCTCTCCATACAAGCTACCCCCAACTTGGTTCAAACCCACTTGTTTCATGAGAATGTCTCTTACCAAAAAGGCTAAGGACAATCATGGTTTTTCTTTGTAAACTTAGGGGTTCTGTTTAGGGTCATATTTGTCTGTTCCAGGGACAATGTAATTCATGGGTTGGGTTTTTGGCTACTAGCTAAATAAAACAACTTCCTTAGTAAATTCCATGCATAGCTTAACTATAACTCATGAGAGACTCAAACAAAACTGATCGCATGAATCAGTGATGACTCTCAAAGATTGAATTTTAACTGTTTGGCCCACTCACTCACACGGTTTGGTTAAGTGCCCTAGACATCAACAACTTCAGACTCATTTTAATTTCACTTGAACATACTTGAAACACACAATTAAAGTCAAAAATGTACAACCACTTGCACAACAATGTAGATTTCCATATTAGAAAACACTGTTCATTGAAAACTTGAATCATGAAATTGCTCCTTCCAGAAAAATTTGTCAGTTGAGTTCCCAAAAAGAATTTTGTGTTTGTTTGTTTGTTTTTTTTATATACATTAATAATACAGTTGTCCAAAAAAGATGTAACTAACAGACAAACATGGACTTAAAGATTGAACATGAAATTAAAGCAACACAAGGCAATCATACTAACTGAAACTGTTCAAAAGTACTTACCAAGTGGAGAGTCATCAAACTAAAGCAAAAAAAAAAAACATAAAGTCCAAGCAATTAACGTAACCCAAAATAGACTGCAACTCAAAGTACTGACAATAAATGAAACGACTGCTAAAATTACTGTAAAATATCAAAATAAACTGCTAAAGAACCCTCATGTGTCTTCCTCATCGTCATCGTCTCCTTCATCTTCTCCTTCAGCTCCACCTTCTTGCTTCGGCTGCTCCTCCTGTTGTGGCTGCTCCTCCTCCTCACCTCCCTCAAAGTGTGGACTGTCCCCAAGCCAGTAGAATTGTTGTTGGAAAGTCTCTGGGGATGGCCATTGGAATGGAGGACCTCCATGAAACTGCTGCTGATGAGCATGTTGGTGTTGAGAGACATCAGCGCCAGATGATTTTCCAAATTTTTTTGCTCAATATGGTGAAAATGAGCAGCCATGAACTCTTGACCAAGTACTTGAGAGGAGGAAGATCCTTGCCATTGCCTCTGAGGTCTAGGCTGTGAGGCATTACCTTGCTGCTCACTTTTACAATGAATCTTGATGTATGCAGCATTAATGGGAGGTCGGAGAGATTTGTTCAGATTACCCGGAAGACGAGAGCCACTGAATAGACACAACCCTGTAATCAAACCTGGAAATCCCAGGGGTTTAGAAACACCTGTCAGAGAAGGAGTAGAAAGGACAATCTTGTGTATTTCATTTGAAATGATGGAAGTTATGTCCATACCATTCTTTCGTAAAACGGAGTAAAGGAGAGTTGCCCGGGGCATGTTTAAATCAGAGATGTGTGTAAGGCAATACACATTACAGTATAGGAAGTTCTGCCAAATGCGTGCAGTGGTGGTCAGATTCTTCCTCAGAAATGAATCCGGGTTCCCCGTCACTCCTACTGTGTAAGTGCATCCTGGTAGACATAAAAGCTTGTCCATCTTATCAGCATTGAACGCTCGGGCCTTCTTTATGCGGCCATACTCATCAAGACCATCTCCTCCCAGACTATAAGGGTTACCCAGGTACTCATTAATGGCATCCCTGGAGTAGCTGACCATAGCTCCTCTCACCCAGCTATTTCTGGTCTTATCAGTCCTCTGGAGCGGGTAAGCATTGGCATTGAACTCCTTAATGATGTCTTCATTATATTTCTTCTCCGGAGTGGCCAATTTTTTCCATTTCCTTCTAATCAGCTCTCCTTGAAATTCTGTATACTCTCCTGCTTCTAGCTCTACCCTCATTTAAGCAATTATTTGTCGAGACTCCAATTCTGTATACCGTTGTTGCTTCGATTTAGTCATAAATCTCTGTCTGTCCAAACGGATTGGAGCTACAGGTGGAGGGGTAGGTTCCTCATTGTCAGAATCATGCGGAGGGGGATTTGAGGAAACGGCCCCCTTTCGTTTTTTGCTAGCAGGTACTTCATGGGTAGCTCTTGTCTTTCCCATCTGCAATATGTTCAAATAAAAATAAGAAACAGCAAGATCACTGTTAAATCAACTTTAAACAATTAATTCAGCAAGGTACAAAATGGCTTAGCCCCTGGAAAGGGCTGAGCGCCTTGAATCAATATGACTCTCTGCCTCCAATCCGCTCAGCTGGTTAAGTGAACAGTTGAGCTACCTGATTTTGTTGTTTGAGAGTTTGACAACATAAATCTATATAAGTTTTCTCAGTAAAAGATTCATAATTACATTATGGTTACCAAACAACAATGAGTGTGTCTCAATCAAGTAGTAGAAAACTAGAACTGAAGTTAATAGTTATTAGCTATATATTCTGTAAGTGAACAGTTGAGCTACCTGATTTTGTTGTTTGAGTGTTTGACAGCATAAATCTATATAAGTTTTCTCAGTAAAAGATTCATAATTACATTATGGTTACCAAACAACAATGTTTATGTCTCAATCAAGTAGTAGAAAACTAGAACTGAAGTTAATAGTTATTAGCTATATATTATGTTTTCTACAGGCTGATGTGTATGCAATCTTGAAGCATTTTAATTGGCCTGGGGGGAAAGCTGATGCCATGCGTGAAGCTGCAGTTGACTGTCGTGAACTTAAACTGTCAGAAAAAGATATGTCCTCCTTCAAGGATGACCCAGAAGAAATTGATCAATATCATGTATTTTTTGTGTAGACCATAGGTACCCTCCACCTCCTGTATTTAATTATTCATGTTAAATATGCCAAGCTATCACTTCTCTCATTGTGATAGGTGTCCATTCAGCATTTAGAGGTTAATCAAGTTGCGAAGTTCTGTAATGTGTTCATATCAAGAGTACAAAATTCCAACTGCCTGGATGCTTGAAAGACAACCATTTTATCAAGACAAACTAATAAGACATGGTTGAAAGATAGTTAGTTTGTACTAATGATTATGTCTAGTTGACTAAGAGGCAACTAAACAAGTCAACTATAGAATTTTTTCAGACTCTTAAAAAAGACATTATAAACAAGCAATAGGAAAACAAACAAGACCACTAATTAGAATTGCAACATGTAACGTCTAGTTGTATTAATATTAGTCTAAATATTATATATATATATATATATATATATATATATATAATTTATAGATTGAAAACACATGTATGTTATTAATAATGTTATACATAATAACAAACTAAAAATATTTACCACTACGTGTTACTTATTTTTTTCATATATATTACATTATTTACATATTAGACTAGTACCTAATTATAACTTCTTATATCTCACGTACGATTTTAATTTTTACATTACATATTATTCTAAAATTATTTACAATATGTACATATTTACATATCATAGTTGTTTTTTTACTATAAAATTTACATAGGTGGTTGAAATAAATTTACAATAGGATTCACATGATTTGCAGGAGGTAAATAAAAAGTAATAACTATGGATCCATCTATCACATTTGGAATTTCTTGTTTTGGAGAAAAGGTGAATGAAGACACAGCTAATCCATTGAAAGTAACTGAGTTGGCTAGAGCCTCAACACTCCATGTTGTGCTAGAAAAAACTACTGAGTTGGCTAGAGCCTCAACACTCCATGTTGTGCCAGAAAAAACTGCAGAGATTACTGAAGGGAAAGGAGTTGGAATTGCTGGAACGTCCATTTATATTATTTATTTATTTTTATAAATTAATTACATATATTACACAAGAAACATAAGGAGTGAGAACAATTATTCAATAAATATCAGTAATGACATAATATGCAAAGAAATATTTAATACTAATAATTATATATATAATTTTTCTTGATATATAAAAAAAATTGAATTATACTTGTAGTGAATAGTCGGGATAAATGAACATTAAAATATCAAATAACTAAAGGTTATTTCACCTTAAATCTTTACTCATTTAAATCCCTAGAGTAAACCTCCAATTACAAATTAATTCAAACTTTCATTCTTATGGCCATAGAATAATATTTATCTTTATAAATACATGAAGAAATAACGACAAGACGAGTCAAATATATTTTAACAAAATTATATTATAGTTAATCATAAAAAAATAATTAAATAACACAAATTAGGAACACCTCATTAATTATTATGAGTAAAAATTATCATAGATTAAGCAAATAAATGAGGTTAGGGACACCTCACTAAATAAATACACACAAAATATAACATAATTAAATAAACATAGTAGCATATAAAATTTTAAAAAGATAAAGTTCTCCTCCCCTTACCTTAAAGAGAAGTAAAGTTTGCTCAAAGATATATAAGATTGTTTTTATCTTACTCACTTTTCTGTTTCTCTCACAAAGTTTCCTTCACTTTCACTTTCTCTCACAAAGTTAGTTTCCTTCACTTTTACTTTCTCTCACAAAGTTCTGTTCAAGGCTTCCCCTATTTTTAGGCCTGTAACGTAAGCATTTATCTAATTGCAGACATTGAATTGTAATAGATAAATTACGGATTTACATTTATCTTTCCTTATAATTTATTTAATTACTATATATATTGCAGTATGTGTATATTTATAGATTTTGAATAAAATTTTATTTAATTACTAAAATATATATATATATATATATATATATATATATATATATATATATATATATATATATCCTGACACAACATGATTTGATCCTGTGACCTATATTTTATGGTCTCTATGCATTATAAAACAAGTCACTGAACCATTCTATTTTATATGTATATGTTATCATATACATTATAATAAGTTGTTTTGTATGTAATTATAATAATTAAATATTATAATATAATTGGATATCATACATACATATATATATATATATATATATATATATAGTTTACTGAAAATATAAAATTTTATAAAAATAAAATACTAATATTTATCTATTTATTTTAAATATATTAACTAAAATTTAAGAGTCTTATTTAAAAAAATAATAATAAGAATAAAATTGTGAATAAATATTATATGATTCTATTTTATTAATCAGATCATAATAATTATAAATTAGGAATAAATATTATATAATTCTATTTTATTTTACTGAAAATTTTGTAATAAAAATTTAATATTTTGTAATTATATAAAATATTGTACTTATTCTCTATTATATATATATGTATATATATATATATACATTATATGATAACTAAAAATTTAGACTACTATTTTAAAAAGAGTATAATAATAAAAATAAAAATATTGTATCTAAAAATTAAAACATTACACAACAAGTAGATAATATTTTAGGAGAAGATAAGCAATTGAATCTTGACAATAAATAATTAAGATGAAGGAATAAGTTGTGCTAAATTCAAAGAATGCAACTAAAAGATTCAATATCACACAATGAAGATTTTCCAACAGTTTCCAAAAGGATAGCATGCAAGCAATGTACACTGCCACTAACACCCACATGCCCAACATAAATGATATGACTAACAACTACTACTACTTCTTACTTAAGTAAGAAGCATCTCCAACAAGCAAATCAACAAAGGAGTCAAGGCAAATAAACATATCACAACACATAACCAATCACATATTAGAGTACACACAAAATGTGCAGTCACGACACATAATACAGTTCGATTTGAATCAACTAGAATTTGATACCACTAAATGTGACACCCTTTACCCCACATGTGACAATGAGTATAAATAAGAAATTCCTAAACCAAAAACTAACACTACAAGAAAAATGCTAAATAGCGACCGAAATTTTTCGGTCGCTATTTTGCGACCGAATTAGCGACCGAAAATTTTTGGTCGCTATTTTGCGACCGAATTAGCGACTGATCAAAATAGCGATCGATTTAGCGACCGAAAATTTTCGGTCGCTATTTTGCGACCGAATTAGCGACGGATTTGGGTGGTAGCGAGAAAATCGGTCGCTATTTAATTGTGTTTTATGAAAGCATGATCTGCGACAGAATTAGCGACCGATTTTGAATAAATATAAAAAAAAATTGCGACCGATTTTATTTCGGTCGCTAATCCTAAACTTTTGAATATTTTAGCGACCGAATTAAAATCAGTAGCTAAAACTTTTTTTTTTTTATCATTCAAATGTCAATTGATGTGGCAATTTTTATTAAAATGTCAAAGCTAGGATTCGAACTATGGACATGGAGATTATGGGCCACGCATGGTACCGCTGTGCCACTTTAATTTCTTTGTAAAATATTAAAAGTAATATATATACATAATATAATATCTTTTCTAAACTTTGAAAAATCCTCAACATTATATTAGATATCTTTTAATTTAATATTAAATATCTTTTAATTATAAAATATAATAAATCAAATCTAAAATCTGTAATAATTTATTTGATACAAATATTTAATATGAAATTATTTATTATAAATTTAGTTATGATTTTTATAATCTTTTAATTTAATACTGGATTTCTTTTGATTATAATATTTTAATATATTTTATTTGAAATATCAATTAAAATATTTTATTACCTTTTCATTTTAATTTATTGTAAAAGAATAAGAATATTTAATTTAGCAGTAATAAAAAATAACTATTATAAGATTTAATTTGTTTAATTTTATTATTTATTATAATATTTTTAGTCGCTATATTGATAAAAAAAAATATTTTTAATTAAAATATATTTTAAAATTTTAATTAATTTATTTCATTCACTCTCTTTATTAAAAAGTGATAAAATATAATTTATATTCAATTAATTTAGTAAAATAAAAACTTAAAAATATGTATTTAAAATCTATAACAATTTCTTAAATACAAATATTTAAAATTTTAAAATAAATGTTTATTTATTTATTTATTTTAAATAAATTAAGCACAAATTAAATGTTGTGATTTTTTTAGAGTATTCATCGTTAAAGTTGCAAGCTCAGTTACTTGCTGTAGAGAAGGAGAAACATAAATATTGAATAATTCATCTTTTGAGAACCATGAAGGATCTCAGATCAAAGTTAGAGCAAGTGAGTATAGCTGATTTGTTTTTAAATTTTTATTGAAATAAATGATCAAAATATATTGCCTCTTTTAATGTGTTGCTTCAAGTCAAAATTAGCCAATCTGATTACAAAATAAATTAAAGGCAAAAAAATCACGTATCAATTCATATCATAATCAAATTTGATTATAAAAGAAAAATGAAAGATCATATCTGGTTCCGTGAAACATCAGTGTTTTAGCGACCGAAATAGCGACCGATTTTATTCGTAGCTACATCAGTGTTTTAGGAGTATTTTTTTTTCAACAGGAAAAAATTTATAAGAAATCTTTTAACTTCCTATTTAATTTGATTTCTACTTGTCATAATTATTTATGAACTAGATTTTAATATTTTAAAATAAATTATCATCAAATGAAAATAATTTTATACCAACTTGATTTCTTTGGGAAAGTAATATATATATATATATATATATATATATATATATATATATATATATAAAATACAGAAGCTTATAATTTTTATTATCTTATAATTTAATATTGGATTTCTTTTGATTATAAAACATAGTAAATAAAATCTAAAATCTGTATTAGTTTATTATAATTATCTTTTTGATAATTATTATAGTAGTAAATCAAAATATTTATCTGGATTTGAGTTATAATTATTATAATCTTTTTGATTTAATATTAGATATCTTTTGATTATAAAATATAATAAATAAAATCTAAAATCTGTAGCAATATCTTTATACAAATATTTAATATCAAAATATTTATTATAATTTTAATTATGATTTTTATAATCTTTGGATTTAATACCGGATTTCTTTTGATTATAATATTTTAATGTATTTTATTTGAAATACCAGTTAAAATATTTTATTTTTTTTATTTTAATTTATTATAAAATAATTAGAATATTTAATTTAGTATTATTAAAAAATAATCATTATAAGATTTAATTTATTTAATTTCATTATTTATTATAATACTTTTAGTCATTGTATTGATAAAAAAAAATATTTTTAATTAAAATATATTTAAAAAATTTAGTTAATTTATTATCATTCACTTACTTTATCAAAAAAATGTTCAAATTATGTCTGAACAAAAAATAATTATTTTTAATTGTGACACAATGAAAAAGTGTCGTACATATTTAAGAAGTATCATATCTAAAATATATCAGAATATTTAAAATATATTAGAGTATCATATATTGGATTTTGTGGATGTATAGATGCCTCATAATTTACTGTTTAGTGTTTAACATTATAAATTTTTATTCAATATCTTCACTTTAAGGTGGGTTATGTTGGGAGAGGAAATTAGTTCTTTACTCCTTCATTAGATATGCCAAACAATCAAACTATTTATAGAAAGAAAGTAAAATAATAGAAAGACGGGAGAGAGAAGCTAACGTATCACATTTGTTTACAAAGAGAATTAGGTAAGAACGAAAAATAAATAAATAAATAAATAAATAATTGGGTCTAATTGATTGTTTAACAAAACTATTTGCTTTCTCCACTCTGTTTCCTATTAATAATGGGTTCGTTTGCTTAAAACTTTTTTTTTCTATAAAGCACCTTTTTTTATTAAATTTTATTTATCTTCCAATTGAGTTAGATTAATTTAAAGTTAAGTCACAATCTTCCAAGTCACTACCATCACCAGTCACTGCAGGGGTGATAGAAGAAATGCAAAATAGGATAACTAAATTAAATGTTGAGCTTGCTGCAAAAGAAGCAAAGGAAAAAGCATTAGAAGAGCATATGCGACAGCATGATGAGCAGATGCGATATATACTACGCCATCTCAACATTGACCCTTTAAGGCCAACCCCTCCTGCACCGAGTACTACCCCAGATGATCCTGACCATGCTGTTGATGATGTTCTTGATGACATAGCAATAGAAACATATGAGATTAGAGTAGAGATATTAATTTTATTAATATTATTAATTATTTATTGAACTTATGTTGATTTTGAAAAACTTTTTGCAAAGATCCATATAAGTGCTTAACTACTTTTCTTTCCTTATTTTTTTATTTAATAAAATCAACTATGTAAGTTTTTTTATTCACTTATTTGAACAAGGAGAATTTTTCTTCACTTTTTTACTCTTTTTTTTTTATTATGAGATTTTAAAAGAAAAAGAAAGAGAAAAAAATTACGTTTAAATTAATTTTCAAAATTTTACAAAGTTATTTAAAAATGAAAATAAGATAGTAAACGCATACATAATCTCACAATTCTAATAATACGTTATTAAATAATAATGAAAAATTATTTATACTAAAAATATTCACAATTATCCCATAGAATCAGCTTAACCGTAAGAGATTTGGAAAATATATATGAAACTTTAATTCAAATTCCATCATCGTCATTTATAGAAAAAAAAAAAGAATACACAAGTCATTATAATAAAATGAGACCAATGTATATAATATTTGTGCATCATTTCATATTTTTCTCTGTCGAGGAGTTTTCATTCTTGTAGAATTGACTTTCTAGACAAATCAAACACATCACCCCGTGGGTGATCTTATAGAAACACGTTGGAGAACGACAAATAAATTCAAATTTCGTGCTTTTCCAATGTAATTTCCAATTGAAATAAACAATTGCTCGTCAAACTGTATCTCTGTTGGTGCTTTTGTAAGCGACAGGGATCGCGATCTATGGCTTAAGTTGAGGAAAGAGCTCATCCGTTGATTGACACCCGCATGAACGGTGACATTCGCGCGGCTGAATCAAAATTTGGCCGAATGAAAAAAGAAAAATTCCCGCTCAACCTTTTTTGGCGATGTGTACCCCTATAAATAAAACAAACACTAGTCTCATTCTCTCTCTCACTCTTGGAACCCTCCTTTGCGATATCAATGGCTCGTACCAAGCAAACCGCAAGGAAGTCCACCGGAGGAAAGGCTCCGAGGAAGCAGCTGGCGACGAAGGCCGCACGTAAGTCTGCTCCGGCCACCGGCGGCGTGAAGAAGCCCCACCGTTTCAGGCGGGCACGGTGGCGCTGAGGAGATCCGCAAGTACCAGGAGAGCACCAAGCTTCTCATCAGGAAGCTTCCTTTCCAGAGGCTGGTGAGGGAAATCGCTCAGGATTTCAAGGATCTCTGCTCTTCAGGAAGCCGTCGAGGCCTATCTCATTGGTCTTTTTGAAGACACAAATCTCTGCGCTATTCATGCCAAGAGAGTCACCATTATGCCCAAGGATATTCAGCTTGCTCGTAGGATTAGGGGCGAGAGGGCTTAGGGCTTTCCTTCTGTATTGTAATCGATTACTTTCACTTATCAGTAGTCTGAAATTTCTAGTTTTGGTGTAAGTGGATGTATAACCCTATTTGTAATTTGAGGATAATCAAGTTTAATTTTAATGTTTAAGTCTTAGCATTGTTTGTATCCTTAGACAGGTGATTTTGATTTAAGCTTTTAGCTTTCCCCAAATTTAAAAAACCTTTATGGATATTTCTTTTTACCACCTCTTTTATATGAAACATGTCCCCATTTCTTTCTTTTACTTTCTCAGGATCTGTTTCTTGTTCTTATCAAAATTAAAATTTTAAATTTATTTGGTTTGTTTTGTTTTTGATGGTGTTTTAGCGACTGAAATAGCGACCGATTTTATCCGTAGTTATATCAGTTATTTTGCGACCAAAATAGCGACCGATTTTATCCGTAGCTACATCAATTATTTAGCGACCGAAATAGCGACCGAGTTTATCCGTAGCTACAACAGTTTTTTAGCGACCGAAATAGCGACTGATTCATAAAATGTTTTTATTAAATAAATACAAAAAATAGCGACGGAAATTGCTACCAAAAAATTCGGTCGCAAAATTGGTCTCCAGAAGTTAGGAGACCAAAATTTTAGCGACGGATTTTTATTGTCTAGCGACTGATTTTTCGGTCGCTAAATTGCGACGGAAAAAATTTCGGTCGCTATTTGAAATAGCGACCAGGGTTTTAGCGACGGAATTTTTCGGTCGCTATTTCGGTCGCTGAATGTAATAGCGACTGAATTTACCTAAATAGCGACCGATTTTGGTGGTAGCTAAAACTTGATTTTTTTGTAGTGTAAATTCATACATAAGTAATTAAGTAAATAATATCAAATCTTGCATAGGATACCACATAACTAACTTCTCAAGTCAAAACTCCAATAATAACTCTAAATAAAACATAATAAAATAGTCTAACATCATATTCTAGAAACATTCAAATAACATAAATAAAAATTCTAAACCACACCCTAATGTCACATATACTATCAAAGAACTCCCACACAAAGACTAAGTTTTATTAGAAGGTAACTGAACATAATTTAGTTGAGTGAATTAGTATAAAAACAAAGTGTTTTATAAATCTCCTTATTCTTCACATTTTCTTAGACAAACATTGTTTCAAACTTATAACTACTTTCTCATACATTACAAAAAGTTTTCAAAAATATTCACACATAAATTGAATATTTGCATGTTATTTCACCTTCAACCACATGGCATATGCTGAAAATGTCACTTTTTTATTTTAATTTATAAAATGTATACAAATATAGTAATTAAGGTGGTAGTGATAACAATGGTGGTGGTGGTGGTGAAGATGATGATGATGGTGTAGTGGTGGTGGTGAAGGTGGTGTGTGATAGGGGTCACTACAACACCATGTTTTTTTCTCTCTTAATTATGTATACTAGTGATATATGTAATTAAGAGTGATATTTTGTGTTGTTTTGAGTTCTTGTATGCTATCTATGCATGTATTGGGATGAGAGTTAGAATTAAGATGATCCTAGGCTTAAATTATAGATGATATAATTTAAGTGCAAAACATGGCCTGAGGAAGACCAATATATATAAGGTCAATTTTAAAAAAATGAAATTCATAAGTTCATAACTCAAGATTTAAAAAAAAAAAGTTAGGGAGAGAATATTTTAAAACTCTAAATTTTTGTTCAAGCTTCCATTACTAAAAAAAGTTTTATTTTTTTTTGCAAATTTTCCTAAGGAGAAAAACCCCAGGAATTTTCTCCAGATTTTTTTGCAACAATAAATTTGTAAAGAAGTTTTGTGAACATTTTTGCAAAAAATAATTTGCAAAATTTTCTTATAGATCTTTTTTGAGGAAAACAATTTGTAAGAATTTTGTTTTACAAATTTTACAACAGTTGGTATAAAAATATGCAAAAAAATTATCATGGAAATTTTTGTGTGTTTCTTGGAGAAATTTTCTTGTGAAAATAAATCTATAAGTAATATTTAATGGTATTTTAATTAATTGAAGAAAATTACACTGGTAATTTTCCTTGCTGATTTTCTTGCTGATTTTTATCTGCAAGAAAAATAAAAATGAAATTATTTTGCTTAAAATTATATAAGTTTAAAAATAAAAAGTGTTTTACTTATCAAACTATTATTTTACTAAATTATTTATGAATATCCTATATAATTAATTTTATTTTAAAATTTAAGTAAGTTAAGTATTTATTTTAATTAAATATATATAATTTTATAGATTTTTTGGTTAAATAAATTTTATAGATATGATAAATAAATGATAATATGTTTTAATTTAATAATAATTTTTTAAATAAAATTATGTATTTGAATTTTTCTTTTTTAATTTTGTCTATAAAATTCCTTATATATATATATATATATATATAATATAAAAGAAAACTATCTTTTTATTTGTACTAATGCACTTTTTCTTTGGACGTATTTAAATCCAAACCATTTTTTTTATCCAAAAAGAAGTATATAATTAAGGGTGTCTAACACATTTGGATATCACGGATAAAACCCAAAACCCGCTATAGGTAACAAATGAATTTGTATTATGGGTCATGGATACTCACATATTAACACAGTAGTATGGTTATCATAATATTTATTCTTGTAGATACTAACTAATATTCAACTACATAATATATATTAAATTTATTTAAACTTATGAGAAAGAAGTATTTTAATTATTAAATTTAGTTTTTAAATTAAAGAATCTTGGTTAATAAAATTATGTATAATATTTGAATAGTTTAAATTTTTAACTTTTAAACTATTATTTTTAAAGAAATTATTAGAATAGATAGAAATTATTATTTATATTTTTTTAAAAAAATATATTTATTTTTAAAATAAATATCCACATATATTTGTAAATATTAATTAAAAAATATAAAATTATCTACTTAATAGATACCTCTACGAATATGAAGACAGATAAAAGATAGAAATTTATCCAACGAAGAACATAGCAAAAGATTACTTCCTATACTCGTTACGCCCAATTAACATCCTATATAAAACTGTACCAATTGGGTTTCAAAATGTCAACTTCGTGAGGAAAACTGTCCATTTTGAAAGATTTGTGAGCAAACTAAGGATGATTTCGAGTGCATCTTTGAAAGATGAAATCCACAATTATTATACCTATATATCTTATAATAGTGAATTTAAGGTTAACTCAACTCTACAAAACTGACTTGTAAAGTAAGGGTTGCTTTCCACTTATATATTATTTAATTGCCTAATTTCTAGTTGAGGTGAGTAGGCATGGCAATCTAACCCGCCCCGTGGGTACCCGCCCGAACCCGCCCCGATTTGGATGGGGAAAACCCGTGTTTATCGGGTTCGGGTTCGGGTTCGGGTTTTCCCCGATTGATAAAATCGGGGGCGGGGGCGGGGGCGGGGATGTTAATACCCACCCCGCCCCCGTCCCCATACCCGCCCCCGCCCCCGCCCCGCTTAATAATATAATTAAAAAATTATTTTTATATATATAAACCAAAATTATAAATATTTATATGTAAAAATTTATATTATTTTATTTTTCTTTTATTTTTTTTAAATTGTTCATATTTATTTAAAAGAAAAAAAGAAGAAAAAAAAAAATAAAAGCGGGGGGCGGGGGGCGGGGCGGGGGAAACCCGAACCCCGCCGGGGGTGAGGATGGGGACCTAGATTTTATCCCCGGCGGGTATCGGGGGCGGGGGGCGGGGGGCGGTTTAAATTTGCGGGGGCGGGGGCGGGGGACGTAAAACCCGCCCCCGCCCCGCCCCGTTGCCATGCCTAGAGGTGAGACTTGAATTTTTTCCAATACACCTCTTTTTTTAATGATCTAGGATTGGCGGGTCACTGCACTATGATAAATGATGGGTGACCCTTTTTTTAATAATATAGGATTGGTGGGACCTGAGTTTTTTTTTTTTTTTTTTCTCAATACACCCCCTCATGCTCATGGTACTTGTATTAATGATAGATGACCCATTTTTAAGAATCTAGGATAGATCTAATACTATTTTAGAATAGTAGATTTAAGCCTAACTCAATCCTACAAAATCGATTTGTAAGGTGAGAGTTGTTTTCCATTTATATACTATTCAATTGTCTAATCTCTAGTCGATGCGAAACTTGAATTTTTTTTAATATTATATTCTTAGATAACAAAAACACGTGACAACTACTTACATTTTTTATTAATCTAAGATTGTTATAAAGTACCTCAATTTATAAAGATACCATAAACAAGATGTTCACCATGAAATGGATACAAATTAAATCGAGTCCAACAAATCCATTTCGTATTCTGTTTGTAGTTTATGAAACAATTTCAAGTCCTAATAAATATTACTTTGTTGTATCAAACTAACATATAGAAGCACTCTACATTTTCTTCAATACAGAGTTTTATAGGGGATATGTCTATACATTATACTGGAATAAAAAAAATTCTAGTAATGATAAATGGACACGACAACTGCATGAAAAATTTAAGAAAAAGACTGTGATTGATCATATGTTTAAAACTTATAATCTTAATTAGTTGGTTTCAAATATAGTTATTATTTATTTGATAATTTTTTTTTTATTCTGTTGAGTGTAAATTATAAATAAATCTCAATTGAATCACAAGCTAAAATCTATTACTTTTATTTTAAAATTAATTTGAAAAATTAAATTAAATTAAACGTAATTTTCTAACAATAATCCAATCAAATATGCTTATAACAACTTTCCAAGAGTTTGTATAGAAAACCTATCAACATGATTGAATCATGTTCAATCATGACTTAAGGATGTTACTTATAAGTCAAACGCCTCTTCCTCGTGTTTAATTTTTTTGCTTAAATATTGTACAATTTTATGATTTCTGTAACACTCTTACTACCCCAATACATATATTATAATAATGTAAACAAACTAAGGAAATAATCTTTTTAACATCGGTAAAAGGGTTCACGTAAAAACCTTTAGAAACATTCTTCAATATCCAAAATAATTTGAAAATGAAACTTGAAAAATAAAACATAAGAGATTACAAAATGTTTTCAAAATAATAAGTACAACTCCATATGCAAATAAAATTCATGTCCTCTAAATCCTCTGCCCCGATGTCACAATATCATAGCAAACTCATAATTCAATTGTTGGCATTCAAGATGTCACTCATAGTCAGATCTTCCTCACCTAAAACATCCACAAATTGTACGGTGAGAAAAGAAAACATCTATATGTAAAGCACATACAAACACACAACATGTCATCTCATTATAACTCGATACTTAATAAAATATTCATAAACATTTCAATATATCATAACTCTATCAATCGTGCATTATCATCATCACATCACAATTCGCAATCACACCAATCATCACAAATCTTGCAATCAACCCTATGCCAAGGTCACACCTGTAGCATCTCTTGCCTAAGGTCGTGCCACCCCCGACATAAGTATTAATTGTCTCACACATCCCACCCTATGTCAAGGTCACGCCTGTAGTATCTCTTGCCCAAAATCGTGCCACCCCCGACATAAGCATGAGAAATCACACATCCTACACTATGCCAAGGTCACGCATATAGCATCTCTTGCCCAAGGTCGTGCCACCCCCGACATAAGCATGAGGAATCACCCATCCCATACTATGCCAAGGTCACGCTTGTAGCATTTCTTACCTAAGGTCGTGCCACCCCTGGTCATAATGTGAGGAACCACAATCACATCACAATCATAATCATCACAAATCTTACAATTAACACTATGCCAAGGCCACGTCACATCTGACATAAGTGATACGTGTTAATTGTCTCACTCATCCCACACCATGTCAGGGTCACGCCCTCCCTGTAGCATCACTTACCCAGGGGCCGTGCCATCCCTGGTCATTGATGTGAGGAACCACAATCACAATCATAATCACATCCATGCAACTTCTCATCTCATAACTCAATTCCATATCACATACACAATTCCATATACACAATAGATAAGTCCAACAAAATAAGGGTTTACACACCCCTCAAGTAATTCACATCTAAATCGTCCAATTTTTACCATATAATATAGCAATAACATTTATAAATTATTATAACACTCAATTGTATCATCAATTTAATACAATATTAAATTAATAGTAAAACTCCCAATTTTCCAAAACCTAACTCACAGACACTTTTCTATAATTTCGTTCTCTATCTCAAATCATCATTTTTACAAATTAAATACATATTTCTAATCCCTAACACATACAGAATCTAATGGGATCGTCAATTCCTCAAACAGAAATAATCCAATTTTTCACAACCTAACTTACAGACACTTTTCTATAATTTCGTTATCTCTCCCAAATCATCATGCTTATAAATTATATATTCATAATCCTAAATTCATACAGAATCACATAAGACCAATAATTCTCTAAACAGAAATAATTATAAAATTACTCATAATCCTACGAGCTTCCTCTTCTACCCAATTCTCTCATGTAACTTTGCTTACAAATAATCCCCTTTTCCCCCGTACTTGGATAAACAATAGCTGAAACTAAAATAGAGATCTTCTAGGTCTCCTCCTCTGAGTGCCCCTCGACCTTCAGAGAGTGTAGAAGGAAAAGAAAAGAATGTAGAAGAAAGAAGTTAGAACTGAAAGAAGTCAAAACTGAAAAATATGATTTTGGGAGTGCCAGAACACTTAATTTATAGGCATCAGGTGTCTCCGGAACGGCCCGTTCTGGACCCTTAAATCACGAGTAAAAATTACATCTATAACAGCCCGTTCTCAAACCAGAACGGCCCGTTCTGAGGTGCATTTAATACTTACAACGGTCATATTTTGGAACGGTCCGTTCTAAAACCATAATGGCCCGTTCTTAATAAGGTTCAAAGGTCATTTCTGAAATCCGGAACGGCTCGTTCCAGTTGGGAACGACCCGTTCCAGTTGGGAACGACCCGTTCCAGTTGGGAACGACCCGTTCCAGTTAAGAACGGCCCGTTCCCAACTAAGAATCATAGGCAAATTTAATAGTTTGGAACGACCCGTTCCAAATCCGGAACGGTCCGTTCCTAGCTACCAAAAGTAGGTCTATTTAGTAATTTGGAACGGTCCGTTCCAGTTTTGGAACGACCCATTCTAATTTTGGAACGGCCTGTTCCGGGCTACTAAACCACCTTAATTAGGCTCTTGGCCCAGTAAAAATTGGGTTGTTACAATCTTTATAATCATTCAACTCAACTCGATGAAGATAATGTGATCAAATCTTAAAAGCGACTACAACTCCTAAATTTAGGTCATTGTGGCTATATTTCTTAAAATATTTAGCTCAATCTTGAATTTATTCATTAAGAATTCCCTTTTGAAAAATTGATATTATATATGTGAAGAACAAAACTATCATCATACTAAATGAAATCAGCTACATAGATCACATGACATCATTGGGTTTGGTTGAAAACACTCTTGAGTATTATAATGTTAAATGGAGAACAAGTAATTATTTTTTGAGGCTTTTGTAGCTGAATCTCAAGGCTAAAGAAAGATCAAAGAGTAAGGGCCTTGAGATTGTACAAGTTGCCTGTTTCACGGCTAGCTTATTTATTTAATTATTTTAATATTATAATATTTATATTATTTATAACACAAAAAAATATTAAATAATAAACACACTAATATTATATTTCTATTTATATTTTTACTATTATTAATTAATATAATTATTCATTTCATATAATAAACAAAAACATATTTCAAAAAATAAAATTAATAATATAATTTTAGCATTTTTTTATTGCATAATAAACATATTAAATTGTTTGACAAGTCACCGCTGTCAATATTATATGTTAGAGAATAAGTTAGATTAGGTTAGATTTTGAATATATACTGAATCATGTTTTACAAAATTAAAGTCTAATCTTGATTTATTATTTATCATAAATTTTTTTTTATAAGTCTGATATAATCTTTTTAAAGTCTGACTTAATCTATTAACCTATTTAAAAGTCTATTTATATTAATAATGTTAATAAATTTAATAAATTTAATTTTAAAAGTTAACAAATTTATTTTTAAAATATAGTTTATTTAATATTATTAAAAATTAAATTAAAAAAATATAGAGAAAAAAGTGAATCATTTTTTTGTTGAAAGGACAATTCATGCATAAGTTAATGTATATTCACACAAATTGTAAACTTATAAATCTATAATAAAAAAATACAATTCTATAAAAAAATATTTTAAATATTGATAAATTTTTTTATAAATTTTTTTATTTATACTTTTAATAATATATATATATTAATTTTTTTATTATATTATATAAATAAATAAATTGACCTATTAGATTGAATCTAATTTTTTTTTATGTAAATAAGTATTTTTAAAAGTTTAAATTTGACATTTTTATAAAATAGCTCAGATCAAACTTTAAAAAAATTAAAATATATACCCTATTTAAGGTATGAAGTATTCCCTAATGTATGTCACCATGTATTATTTTTCAAGGTCATTTATTAATGTTGCATAACCAGAGTAATTATTAAATTTTAATATAATAGACTTAAAAATGAACAATCACACTGCTTAAAAACGGAAACTACTCTATTCAAGTTTTATTAAAATTCTATGATGGAAATGGCAAAATTATTTGTGAATAAAAGGAATATTTAAGCTTAAATCATATTAATTTAACCTTGTTATAAAAATATCCATGCATTACACGTTTTACATTTATTATATTACAAAATTATTGAGTTTGAATAATATAGCGTGGAAGCACGCAGAGGAGTTTAAATTTAAAACGTCTTGTGGATTCTAGGAATATACCAATATAATAAGCCGTAACGCACGTGTTGCATCCTATGCCGCAAACCGCTCAAGTTTCATCCACTTTTATTACAGTGCAGAAATTAGCATTATTCTAAGCGAAACTACGCAGTAGTTTCCATGTAAGGTTAAATTGTTTCTTTTCAGCATAAAAAAAACATTTAAACTTGAAATTAAAGGGTAAACTTTGATTTTTTTGTTTCAAACTTCATACCCAGTAGGTATAAGGTGTAAAAATTTGCATGGTTTAGTTTTATATATGAAGGGCATGTTATATACTGTGGAGGTATCTCCTTCAAACACCTTTGCATCAGGTGTGAATTTTTCAAGTTTTTTAGCATCAGTTATTACCGTTGATCTTAGGCTTTTAATATTTCCTTAACTTCACTCTTTGAACCTTGATCTTCTTTATGTTTTTGCTTCTGGCACTAGGCATTTAAATGAACTTGAGCGTTTAAACATTCTGCTGTATTCTTTAATCATACTATTGAAATTGTTAGCAGAACTGAAAACTGTAAAAAGGGTGTGATTATTTGTAATCAATCTGCTGAACTTTCTCAAACATGTTGAACCAGATGACTTGTAGGTATGGGTTTCAAGTATCTCTGCTGGTGGCTATTGTTATTGTGTGTGTTTTGGCTTGGTTTGGATCATTGACTTTTGCAACTTCTAGTGATGGGTTAATGAGGGTTGGTCTAAAAAGGAGGAATTTAGACCTTCAGGGTCTTAAAGCTGCAAGAATCAAAGAGGCCGTTCATCACAGGGATTTAAGGGGTGTTAATGAAACTTGTTGTGATGAAGATATAGTATATCTTAAGAATTATTTTGGGGCACAATTTTTTGGGGAGATTAGTATTGGTTCACCTCCTCAATACTTCAATGTTGTGTTTGACACTGGAAGCTCAAATCTTTGGGTCCCATCTTCCAAATGCATCTTCTCGGTAAGTTACCCAATGGTCTGATCCTGATTCATTTGAATAGTGACTTGATCTTTGCCTTTTTTCGAATGAGCATGTTTTGAAAACACGTGTGACACATGCAGATCGCTTGCTATTTTCATGCCAAGTATAGGTCGAAGATATCTAGCACCTATACCGAAATTGGTAACTTTGGATTAACATGACATGATTGAAAAATTTGATAAATTGCTTTCCTTTTTAGGTGTTTCCTTTTGTTTTTTATATGGAGAAGCAGAAATATGTTTATTAAAATGTACATACTTAAAAGTTGCGTTTGGGACATTATGCAGGAACACCTTGCAAAATTCCTTATGGCCAAGGATCTATTTATGGATTCTTCAGCCAAGATAATGTACAAGTTGGGGATATCATCATCAAAGATCAAGTTAGTATTTTGATCTGTGTTAGTTTTCAGTAAGAATTATGATTGAGATTTATAAGCCTCTTTGCTTGTGCTGATGGATGGTTACTTCACACCCTCTAGGAATTTGCTGAGATTACTAGGGAAGGATCTTTGGCACTTTCAGCGCTTCCATTTGATGGCATACTTGGACTCGGATTTCAGGATACTTCAGTTGGAAAAGTCACACCAGTGTGGTACACTCAAGAACTGTATTAATTTATGATGAGTTATTTTACGTGGTATTTGTCTGAGGGGATATATTATGAGGGTTATTTTTATAAGGTTATTACACAAACATATTCCACAATGATGAGATATTGTCCGGTTTGGGCCTTAGCGCGCACGGTTTTGCTTTTGGTCTTACCCAAAATGTCTCTCAATCATTGAAGTATGTTTGTATTATATAAATGTTATTTGTTGTGTTATTTTATAGATGTGAGACTTGTTTGTATCCCAACAATCCTCCTCTCAAACAAGGGACCTGCGGCTCTGATACCATTGATGTGAGGGTTATTGGTACTTGTCTGAGAGGATATTTTATGAGGGTTATTTTATAGGATTATTACACAAACATACTTCACAATGATGAAGGTTATTTTATAGGGTTATTACACAAACATATTCTACAATGATGAGATATTGTCCGCTTTGGGCCAACCCACTTTATGGGTTGCTTAAATTTTAGCAGAGTGCTTCTGTCTCACATCACTGCCAAATCAGCTCTGGCCCACCCTAAAAACCTTAAACCCTAAACCCATAAAGTGGGCCAGAGCTGATTTGGCAGTGATGTGGCACAGGGGGTTGCTCAACCCCCATTGGAGATGCTCTTAGCCCTCACGGTTTTGCTTTTGGTCATTACCCAAAAGGCCTTTTGATCATTGAAGTATGTTTGTATTATATAAGTTGTTATTTGTTGTGTTATTTTATCGATGTGGGACTTGTTTGTATCCCAACAATTTATTTATCTGTTTATGTTGTTTATTCTTTCCTCCACTATAATTTAGAATAAGATTGCAATATTAGTGCCAATAGTGTGATTGTATTTTTGGGGTCATAGGGTAGAAGGATAATCAAACTTCCTTCTTTTCTAAAGTTTTTGATGCCTCATATATGCAATGATTAGTTTTGTAACTACAGGTATAATATGATAGAACAAGGGCACATATGTCACAAAATTTTCTCTCTTTGGCTAAATCAAGACCCAACAGAAGAGATGGGGGGTGAGATTGTCTTTGGTGGTATTGACTACAGGCATTTTAGAGGTGACCACACATATGTTCCTCTTTCTCAAAAGGGTTATTGGCTGGTAAATTATATTTAGAACTTCATCCATTGCTATTATCATCAACCATGGCATTATTAACTTTGGTGTTTGCACCTTCAGATTGATGTGGGAGATATTCTACTTGCAAATAACTCAACAGGTCTTCTTACATTTCTATTTGTCAATGCTTAAGCTTGCAACATTTTTGCCTTGTTTCTTATAGCTGTGAATGAATACTTTGTATAAAAATATTAAACTTGTTAGACATGCATTATACTAAAAGGCTACATATTGTTAGAGTTTCCAGAAATGACATTTATATTTCCACAGCCATTGTATAGAACTAAAAGGTTTTGTGCATCAGCATTTTGATTTTCTATTCAACTGGTCCCCTTGATTCATTTTTCTCTGCATAACTTTTTTGATTGCTGACATGCACTATTTTCATGCTTGGTACTTTACTTAATTACCTTTGAACCAACTCTTAAAAAAAAAATAATGGAAAGGAATTTGCAGGGTTATGTGAGAGTGGCTGTACTGCAATAGTGGACTCAGGGACATCTTTAATTGCTGGTCCAACTGTATGACCTCAAAAATTATACTCCTGTCTTGTTACATTGTTTTTGTTCCCTTTTTCTTCGGCATATTTTTCTTACTAGTTCATGTTTGCAGAGTGTTGTGACTCAAATTAACCATGCCATTGGAGCAGAAGGATATGTTAGTTTTGAGTGTAAAAACATTGTCCATAACTATGGGGATTCAATATGGGAATCCTTGATTTCCGGGGTTTGTTCTATTTGTAATTCTACACTTATACTTTCAATAATTATCTACAGCTTCATTCAAATTTTAACCATCCTTTACATACTTTCTTATGCCTTATGTCTCATTTCTGCAGTTAAATCCTGACATTTTATGCATTGACATTGGACTCTGTTCACTGGATGAATTTTATACAATAGAGTACAGCTTTCAATTTTCCTAATCTTGATTCTTTAGAGACACACTCCTTTGTTTCGCTTAACAGAAGTCTAACTTTAACCTGCAGTGATGTTATTGAAACAGTGGTACATAATCAAAGTTGGAAAGGATCACGAACAAGGGAGAGTCCCTTGTGTACTTTTTGCAATATGATTGTCCTTTGGATCCAAGTTCAGCTTAAGCAAAGCAATGTAAAGGAAAAAGTATTAAAATATGTGGATGAGGTAGTTGTTACAAACTTACAATGGTTAGATAAACCTCAAATATGTTTCCAATTATACATTGAAATTTTTTCTGTCTCAATTTCCTTCTG
Source organism: Cajanus cajan (assembly GCF_000230855.2). NCBI lineage: Eukaryota > Viridiplantae > Streptophyta > Magnoliopsida > Fabales > Fabaceae > Cajanus > Cajanus cajan. The sequence goes on along the minus strand of NC_138517.1, from coordinate 38,252,761 downwards.
TAAAAGCTGTGTGAGAAGCTGCCAAATCCCCCCGGACAATCATTTATAAACTGCAATAGTATTGCAACTATGCCACACATTACATTCACGATTGGAAACAAATCCTTTTCCATCTCTCCAGAACAGGTCTGTTGTTTAATATGAATTCTCTGTTGTTTATACACCAGTGTATTAGCACTACAATAGTGATCATGCATAATGTATTTATATCTGAAGAGAAATGTCTGAAACACATTCTTTTTCCTAATTTTGTATTTTTAATAAACTTTAACAAATAATAGAATGAATGTTAAAAAGAGTGTGTTAGAGAGTGTTGTTAACACTTCTCTGTATCTAACACCTACCTCAAATTTATTTGGGTCTCTCCAACTTCTCATATTTTCTTCTATCCCTTTACATTAAAAATGTTTAACAAGTAAACATAAAAAAAAAGCTGCTATTGTTTGTTGCAATCCATGATTACCATTTCATATGCTTTCAGACATTTAATCTCCCCCTTGTCCTTCTCAGTATATTCTTCGAGTTGAAGAAGGCTGCTCTACTGTCTGCTATGGTGGTTTTGTTGCTATAGATGTGCCTCCCCCGCAAGGTCCCTTCTGGTAAAGCTTACTAATCATGCTTTAATGTCTTTCTTTTATAAAATGTAAATTATGTATGCTCTGTAATCACTGCAGAAATGAGCCGGATGCATGCTTCTCTCTCTTCCACCTCTATCTAATATAGTATATGACAGTAGTGGTATGTGTGCAGGGTTCTTGGAACTATTTTCTTGGGGGCATATCATACAGTGTTTGATTATGACAATCTCCGAATAGGATTTGCAGAAGCTGCATAGTCATAGTTTGGTGTCATTACTATGCTAAATTCTTTGTGAATAAAAGAAAAGGAGGTCTAAATGATTCACTACAGCAAATAGTAATAGCAGTCCCTCAGAATTTGTCTCTTGTAAATGGGGATTGGTATTTTATGAATAAAATTTGTGATATTTGTTCACAAGGATGAAACTGCGAGGAAAGCCATATAAGAGCATAACTTTCAGGAGAAAAAAATGTATATTCAACTCCATTTTTTTTACATTACTTTACGCGGGGTGTATTAGTTTAGGATTTCGTACGATTTTAAAAGACTTTTTTTGAGTAAAAAAGTCCATTGGTATTCAATCAGGATTTTATGTCACTTAAAAACAATCCAGTGGTATTCAATTTGGATTTTCAAGATTTTTTAAAGAATCCATTAAAATCCATTGGTATTCATTTGAGATTTTTTACAACTTAAAAATAATCTATTGGTATTCAAAAATATAAAGATTTTAAATGATTGTTGTCTGAGAGAGATTTTAAAGGACTTTCTAGTGCTATCTATAAATACCAAATTCATAAAACAATCCCATCCAAACCCATCGGATTTTGAAGGATTGTTTGAAATGACTTTTTAAGTGTTTCAAGAATTTTCAAGTGAGTTTTTCATCTTTTTTTTTTTCTATGCTCTTATCTTCTCCATGTTTTCTTTGCTAATAATACTGCATTATTGTTCATTGCTCGTATATAATATTGTAGTAATGTTCTCATTCCATTCTCTTATTCTGTGAAACTCTGATATGTAAATGATAGTGTCATTAACTTGCTCTATTTTTCTATTCGTTCTCTTTAATTGACTTGTTCTATTTAGTTGAATTTGTTCCTTTATATAACATAAAAAAAATGCTTGAAATTTCAACTTTTAAGTGGTAATTTTTTTTATAACACACGTCAAGAAAAGGAAAAGGTGAAAGATGAAATTGATATCATGATCTCTACAATATATATAAAATGAATTTGAGTTAGGGTTTCTGTGAGTAGAATGAGATGAAAATGAATCTTAGTTGGGGAAAGAACTTTCTCAGCATAAAAGCTGCAATCTCTCTCCTCCCCTTGAGTTTGTTATTCTTATCCCTCCTCCTTTCATGACTCAACGATTTTTTTTTTACTATGAATTTTTCTTTTTATTTTTATATTGTGAAATTAGAATTTTTTTATATTTTAAAAAAATAATAATTAACATAAGACATTGTAATATCTAAATTTTTAGGGTTTAGGGTTTATGCCTTCATTAACTTATTTTAAAAAAAAATATTGTTAAAATATCATCTACAAGATTTTGCAGGTCAGGGTAATGACCCTGAAAATGACAAAGAATTGTTCAATCTTCATCATGCGTCTTTAAGGAATGTGATCGAGAGAATATTTGGTATTTTTAAATTAAGGTTCACAATTTTTAATTCATCACCTTCATTTTTATTTAAGACACAAGTAGAACTTGTGTTAGTATGTGCAGCATTACATAACTTTCCTACATAAAAAATGTCGTTCTGATGAATTTCCAATTGAAGTGGTGAATGAACTTTCATCTTTAACATTACTAGTTAATGAAGATCATACTTTTGAGCCTATTATTCAAACCCAGGAGCAAGAGCTAGAAGATGCTAATGCTTGGAGGATTAGTATAGCTATGAATATGTGGGTGAATGTTATTTAAGAGGATAGGATATTATGGAGAATTATTATTATTATTATTATTATTTTTCTAGATATTGTTATTTTTTATTATTTTGCCTTTGACTCTTTTTAAATTTGAATGTATGAATTTTTTTTGAAATCTTATCAAATGTCAAAAACCCACGAAAATTCTACAAAATCCCACAGAATTCATTAAAATCTTGATTTAAAAGTCTTGCAGAATTCATTAAAATCCTGATTTTAAGTCTTGTAGAATCCTACAAAATCTTAAAAGTCATGAAAATCCTGCAAAGTCTTTTAAAATCCGTAGGATTTTTTTTAATTAAAAAAGTCTTTTAAAATCCTAATCCAATACATCCCCTACATGCTTATAAAATGTGAAAACGCTTCATAGCAACAGAGAGCAAAGAGAAGAAAAAGGACTTTTTTTTAATATATTATTATTTTTTATTTGAATAACTAGGGCTCTCTTTCATTTACCAAAATGACCAATTTTTAAGTCCAGGTGAGAAATCTGTTATTGGGTAACCAATTTCTTAATTGGGTTTTTAATTTTTTTTTTCAAAAGCCCATTAAGAAATCAATTATTCAATTATTCAGCAACCGATTTCCCATGGTCTTTTTTTTTCTTTTTCTTTTTTTTTTTGCATTTTCCAGTTTTCTGATTTTTAAAATTTTGAAAAATATTTTAATTTTCAGAAATTGAAAAATAAAATTATATTTAAATTAAATATATTTTTAAAGAATAATTAAATTTTTAATAATGAAATTAATATTATACTTTTTTTTTAAATTTCAGAATTTAATATTATACTCATTTAAATTTTAAAAATTTATTTGATTATTGAAATTTATTTATAAAATATAGAGAATTGAATAATGTAATTTAATAATTAATTTGTTATATTTTTATATATGTATAATTTATTTAATATATTTATTTTGCATTAATAATTATAAATAATTAATTTTGTTATTAAATAAATGATAATATTATTTTATTATATATTAAAATTGGTAAAAAAAAATTACAAAATTGTTGGAATGAAAAGACAAATTAAAATTATAGAAACGAAATTGAGATGTAAGCCGTGAAAAATTGTCAATTTAAATTTGTTGACTTGAACTCCCATGATGGTAAAAACTTTTTTTTTTAAGTGACTTACATTCCTACACAAAGAACATCTTTTTGATTGTCTTGGTTCTACCATATCCATTTCAGTGCGTATTTGTGATGACTTCGGACGACCTTTTTTATTTCGAATCTTTTCTGGATTTGGTATGATTTGTGGTTTGTGGCAATTTGACCAATAAGATTCATCGGGCAATTCACCAAATAATTCGTTATACATATTTGAAACATATTCTAATGTGTATACCTGATCTATGTAAGATTTGTAATTATGGTGAACATGCTTACATGTAATAACAACATAAGAGCATGACATGTGTAACTTCTAGAATTTTCCACAGTCACACCACATCTCATGTAGTATAACTGTGAAATTTTCAGTCGGTCGTCCTTCCCTTAGGTTAATGGTCTCTTACACCAAAAAATTTGTATTGTAACTATCAAATTTGAGGACATAATGACTATTAGCCTTGGATTATGCATTTCTCGTGGTCCTATTTATTATTTTAGTATAAACTTGACTAGCTTTGAGTTTAGCATCGACTTCCTTCCCTCTCTGATGAATAAAGAATTACATCTCTTATAAGTCGAGATGATCATTGCAAATATTGACAAATTTCTTGTTTTCCTAAGAATTGAATTTATTGTCTCTGTCAAGTTGGTAGTCATGTGTTCCAATCGTCGGCCATAGTCCCATGCAAGAGTCCATTGTTCTTTAGGAATAGTGTTGAGTCAATCAATTACACCTTCAATTTCTAGTTGTCTTCTCAATATGTTATAGTAGTAATTGAACCTGGACTCAGTCATCTCATAAGCTGTGAATTTAGACGAGCAAAAAATCAACAATATATTATTGTGGAAATATAGTAAAACAAATAAGAATAAAAATTTAATTGATGATAAAAAAGGAATAAAAAAAGAACTACATACCCATGTTGATGATTAATTTTTTTCTTTCTGCATTCTTGAAATGTCTCATGAAGTTTTGGGTAATATGGCGAATGCAAAACACATGCACTGAATTATTCGGTGTCCAACCACTACCATGTCTAGCGTAGACATTTTTTATGGACTTGTGCCTGTTAGAGATTAAGCAAAGGTCATCTTGAGGCAAACATGTCTTTTGAGGTAATGAAGAAAGAAATACCATGCATCTATTGTTTCACCCTCAACAATGGCAAAGGAAATTGGAAATATTTTGTTGTTACCATCTTATGCCATGACCATAAGGAGAGTTCCTTTGCATTTTCCATACAAGAATGTTCCATCAACTTGAACAATGGGCTTGCAATATTTGAACCCATCGATACAAGGTTTAAATGTCCAAAATACTCAATGGAATTGAACATAATCATGAACCATTTCACCTTGTTGGTTGTATAGTGGTCTTGTCTACTTATCAACAACAAATCCATTAAGAATAATTTTCATGGCATTTAGCAACTTGGGTAAATCATGATATAATTGTTCCTAATTTCCATGTAAGTCTTTTTGCCTTTTGCTTTGACATCCATGCTTTCTGATACGAGATTATGTAGCCTTTCGCACTTTTGATATGCACTATTATTATTGGAATTGAAATTGATGGATCACTCTCCACCAATGGAAGAATAATTTTGCTTATATATACATAGCCAAGGTTGACATGATCTTATGAGATCATTGGGGATGAACAAGAATTTTCATCTATTAGCCTACGAACCTCCCATTTTTGGCTTCTATTTATGAAAGCCACTTTGCACCTCCAACCACATTCATCGTTAACACATCATGCAATAATTAATGTTGGAGACGATTTCTCCATCCTGTAATATAGACCTTTCTTGACATGGTATGTGTTTAAAACATGTTTGACTTCCTCTTTCATGTCGAAAATCATGCCCTGGAAGAGGGTGTCAAGAGCGTATTGTTATCTCCCTTGGCAAATGTACCAAATCGTATAAGTAGTTCAATGAAAGTATGAGTATCGTCTCCCAAGGTACTTGCACAGCACTTTGCAATTACACTTGTTATACTAACTAAGCTACCGGAAAGCAATAAGAGTTTGATTTGCTACAGTAAATAATGTAAACAAGCAATAACAATTCTTTTTGGTTATTTTGGTAAACACTTAGAGTGCAAAACTTGATTTTAATGCAATGTTAATAATTTGTTGGGGTTTTACTTCACTAATCCTTCCTATCATGTTTATCACTAAGTTCACAATAGTTATCATTAGAATTTATCAATCACTCTCAAGTAACTAACCCTAATCTCTTACAAGTTGGCATCTAAGTTGCTAACTTAAATTATCAATCTCTTGCATAGTTTAACCAAGAAACCAGTTTTAAAACCCAGAGCTTAAGAAAGACCAATGACATTTACTCTATCTCTAGCAATAAGCACCATTAACTGCTCTATTTCAAGTCAAAGGTTTAAAATCATTTCTCAATCTCTTAAAAACCTCAAGTTCAAGTTAAGGGTGATCAAGCCATAACAAGCATTATGCACAGAAAAAGAGCAATAAAACTGAATAAAACCTAACATTGATCACTTAGAGTTTACACATGAGAATGGGTTTAGTTACATCAAACCCCAACAAGGGTGAGATTAGCTACACATAAACATGTAGAACTCTACAAAATGATGAAGAAAGGAAGAAGCTTGATCTTGAAGGTTCCAGAGCTCTCCAGCCGCCACACAGACTCCAAGAATGATTCTCCTTGCTTCTCTCCTCGAAAATCCCACTTTTAGGTCATAAACACTTTCGTCTTATGTGAATAATGACATGTCAGCACAATCCACGCTAAGCGTGAGATGCCACGCTAAGCTTGAGGATGGGTCTGGAGTGAAATGAGGTTCTAGGACTCCAACGCTTAGCCCCAATTCCTCGCTCAGCTTGAGGGTTAAATTTTTGTTCTAATGAGTCTCTGCTAAGCTGAGGCTAAGCGTGGGTCTGAGGCTTAGCCCGAGGACTTAACCAAAAATTCCTTCAACTTTGAATTCACCACTTTGTGCTTGACTTCCGTCCTTCTTTCCTAACTTTCTCCTAAACTACAAAAAACAACCAAATACTTGTAAGTTACCTAAAAACATGATTCAAAGACAAAATGTGATCACCTAATAATTTATATATGTTTTGAGTTAAAAACAAGGTCTAAAGCAAGGAAACTTGATATAAGTGCTTCAAACTAGGTCATAAACTTAATGAAATCATAGCACTTATCAATACCCCAAACTTAAGATCTTGCTTGTCCTCAAGCAAAGAAAAATGAAGCAACTAAGTTAACACACAACCTAATCTCCTAATTGAACATGATTTGAACATTGGTAATCACACAAAACAGCCATACATGTCTTCCAATAGTTGTACACTAGAAAATGTTTACACTTGATCATCCAATTAATGTGGTGCCCACACAATTTGATATCAAAAGTGTATTGCAACAGTTCCCAAAGGGATTAACAAGCATGGCAGTGATACTAATGAAAATTAAAGAACAACCTCTTCCTCACCAAGGTTAGTGTTTCTCTCATCATACAAGTGTATTTAGGTGGGAATCTCTCAAATTTACACAATTGAATCACACAAGTCAATTTTGCTTTTCATCTCAATCAAATTCAAACAGTCACATAATCATGCATAGATTACAAGGTCTTTCATGGGTTGTAATGTGGCTGGGCTAACAAAAGAAATTGGTTTTTCTGGGTAAACAAATGACACCACAGGAGTAGAAGAGCAAGTCTTAATGATCACCATGTATAATTTCTCTTCCTTTCTCTATTCCCAGAAGTCCCAAGATACTACCTTCACCCAAAACATATAGATCATACAACACACTTATTCACACAATTTAATCACTTTTTGATGTTTGATTTTTTTCTTTTGAATTTTTTTTTCTTTCTAATTTTTGAAATTCTTTTTGATTTGAATAACAATTGACTAATGGCCACAATGGTACAACCATAACATGCAACAATTATCCATATGCTCAACAACAATGATCACCCCAAAATACCCCAAACTTAAGACTTTTCTTCCCTATTATGATCAATTTGACTGCTCTCTTATTCCTAAGGTGTGGGAGAATTTTGTTTTTCTTAAGGGCTTCAAGGTTTTCAATGAATTCACTGTTTGGCTCAAATTAGGGTGCAATGGATTCACTTTTCTGTTAGGTTGGCTTTTTGGTCAAGTGGCTCAAATTTACAAGAAAAATTGCCTTCATCATCCTAAGCAACATATGCTATGCAAACTCAAAAGAGACTCAAGCAAAATCAACCGCATGAAATCAAATGGTAACACTCTTACAGCAAGAAGGGCCAAAACTCACATGGGTTAATAAAGGTGCTCAAAACTTTTCAAAAGTATCATGCCATAGTCATTAACCTCAAAAGTAATTGTCACACTATCACTAATCATCCCTAGAGTGCAACCACAAACACATTTGATCTTGTGTCTTAAAATACCCTTGTTCACTAAGGGATACATGCACACCTGATTTTTTTTTTCCAGTTTTCAAAACGCATTAAAACCAAACAGTCAGAAGCATTGAAATATGCACACATGCAAAGGTTACTACTAATTAAAATCCATACCACTTAAAGTACACAACAAAAGGTAAAAGGTTAATAAAATAGTACACAACAAGATAATCAAAACAAAATAACAGAACACAATTTTTCAAAGTGACACAGCTTAGTCTTCCACCTCATCCTCTTCAGCATCATCAGACTCTTCTTCATCGTCATCTTCCTAATTAGCTTCCTCCTCATCATTATCAGCTGCATCACCTACCCCTACAGTTGATCATGGCCCCCTGGCCATGCTACATGAGCAGAATAAGCTACAACTGAGGGTTCAAAGAAGATAAAATTTAAAGAGATAACCCTTTTTGGCCCAAAAACGATTCATCCACCACCAAAACACAAAACAAAACTTGAATCTTGTACTGGGCATTCACAAAAACAAGGTTTCCAAGGGTTTCAAGAAGACCCATTCAAAGATATACTACCACAAATGTTCAAATAACATCAATAAACATCAACCATGAAAATAAGATCAAGAACACCATGGATACAAGGGTTTATGCGAAAACAGGTAGGGGGATTAGAGGAGTGGAAAAAATAAGAATGTGAACCAAGAAGCATACAATGGAGGGAACCACACAAGCTTGGGTGGGGAAGAGACTTACCTTCACGCCCTTTGGCGAACAAGAGGAGAGAAAATGGAGCACTACCCACACCAAGAGCAAGACGACCAAGGAATGAAAAGAAAGTAACCTAGGGTTTTGAGAGAGTTTGTGAAAGGTTAAATAGGGGTAGAAGAAAAGAATGGGCTTCTGGAGAGAGAGAGAGAGAGAATTTATTGAAAAAGTGACTCCCAGGCTAAGCGTGGGTTCTAGGGCTTAGCTTAGGAGCTCCAGGTGCCCAAGTTTACTGTCACGTCCACGCTGAGTGTGGATTCAAGGCTTAGCGTGGGAGTTCTAGAGAGAACTCCCAGTTTTCAAGTTCAAATTTGAGGCTTAACGTGGGACTGAGGCTCAGCGTGGCACCTCCAGAGAGTTATTCTTCTACCTCTACACTAATATAGCTTAGCTTAGAACTTCATGTTGAGCGTGGATTTCAATTTTACTGCAAATTTTCATAATTTTCAAGTATAGCTCAACATGAAGTTTCTCAAGCCATCACAATCGTAATGCTTTCTCAACTAAGAAGCAAACACAATGATTAACCATGTACCTACACCTAAAACACACTAACACAAAATAACCGAATTTAAAGGCATGCTAACTTGTTTTTGGATTAAGAATGATGGGTTGCCTCCCATAAAGCCCTCATTTTCTGTCACTAGCTTGACAAGCCAAGACTTCAAGGGTTGTTCAATGCAATGGCGGCATAAGCTCGCTCAATTTCACCGCCTAGGTAGAGTTTGAGTCTTTGGCCATTTACCACCTAACTCTCTTTGGAGGCAAGATCCTCCGCTTGAATTGCTCCATGAGGCCTAACTTACTTAACTCTGAATGGCCTTGACCACTTTGACTTTAGCTTTCCTAGAAAGAGTCTCAACCGGGAGTTGTGAAGGAGCACAAGTTGTTCCGGCTGAAACTCTTGTTTTAAGATCTTCCGTTCATGATACAACTTCACCCTTTCCTTGTAATGCTTAGCTGACCCATAAGAATTGAGCCACAATTTAGCTTTCCCAAGCAGTGAGAATGGAAATGGCTTCAAGCGGATTACATCACCTGAAATTGATTTTTTTAGCTTTTTTACAGCCTCACACACTACCTCATCCAACACATCCATTCGGAAACAAGCACCTTTATCATTCGAATGGGTCATAGCTTCAAATACATTAAAAGTGATCACCTCATCATGGACCCTCAATTTAAATTCACCATTCTCTACATCAATGATTGCTCGTGCAGTCTTCATAAATGGCCTCCCCAAAATAATAGGAATAGAAGAGTCTTCTTCCATGTCCAAAATCACAAAATCAGCTGGAAATGTGAATTTGTCAACTTTAACTAGCATGTTCTCAATTACACCATAGGGGTACTTGATAGACCGATCGACTAGCTGCAAAGTCATGCGTGTCGATTTTACTACCACCTGGCCAACTCTATCTAACATAGACAAGGGCATGAGATTAATGCTTGCACCCAAGTCTAGTAGTGCTCTTCCAACTGATAAGTCCCCAATAGTGATTGGAATTGTAAAGCTTCCAAGGTCCTTGAACTTGGGAGGTAAGTTCTTTTGAATTATGGCACTACACCTCGCTTCCAACTCAATGATCTCTTGCTCAATGAACTTTTTCTTCTTGGTTAAGAGGTCTTTCATGAATTTCGCATAAGTGGGCATCTGCTCCAATGCCTCTAAGAATGGAATGTTGATCTGAAGCTTCTTAAGAAGCTCCATGAAGCGTGCAAATTGCTTTTCTTTATCCTTCTTGCTTGGGGCTTGAGGATATGGCACATCCTTGGTACTAGACACCTTGGATTTCATCTTCACTTCTCTTGCTAGCTGGCTCTTTGATTTTTTAACAGCAACTTCCTCAGCCAACTTTTCTCCCTCTATGACATTCTCCTTTTCATTTTCTCTTTTTTTTCTCATTATTTTCTCCACTTCCCTCTCTCACTTTTGCCTTTTTTCCTATTGTTCTTCCTTATCCTCCAAAACACCCACTCTCTTACCACCTCTTGTTGTAACTGCACTACAATTCTCCTTTGGATTTGTATGAGTATTAGCTGAAAATTTTCCACTAGAATTTTCAGCCAATTGTTTGGCCAACTGCCCCACTTGAATCTCCAAATTCTTTATAGATGCTTCAGTACTCTTGTGGTTAGAGATTGAGACCTGCATGAACTGGTTTAATATTTTTTCTAGTTTAGACTGCTTGTCATACAAGTTGGACCTTTGCATAGGAGGTCTACTAGACTGAGCAATATCATTCTGGTTCCACCCTATGCTAGGGTGTGATTGCCAATTCTTCCCATAATTGCCACCATAATTTCCTCCTTGTCGAGCTTGATTCCCCATGTAATTCACCTCTTCTCCATGAGATGGGAAAGTATTAATGTACTTCCTGTGAGGATGATTCAACCCACAAAGATCACAACTCAGAACTTGATGTTGGGTGGATTGTAGTTGTTGTGGAATCTGAGCAACTTGCTTCGTAAAAGCCTCAATTTGCTGGTACAAGAGCTTATTTTGAGCTAATAAAGCATCTTGATATCCCAACTCTAGAATTCCTCTTTTTTGTCTCGACTCCCTTTCAGCCGGTAAATCATAATCATTTGCTGCCATAACATCAATCAACTCTATAGCCTCCTCCGGTGTTTTAAAACGCATACTACCTCCAGCTGAGGCATCTAATAGAATTTTCACCCGTGGCTGCAATCCACCCAGAAAAATATTAACCTGAGTAAGGTCATCAAATCCATGACTTGGACATCTCCTCAACAAGGATTTGTATCTCTCCCAAGCCTCTGAAAGAAGTTCATCTTGCTTTTGAGAGAATGTGACAATCTCACTCTTTGCTTGATTGATCTTAGCAAGAGGGAAGAATCTTGCCAAGATTTTTGTCTCTATGTCAGACCACCTGATTAAGCTTTGATGTGGTAAAGCATAGAACCACATCTTAGCTTTCCCAAGTAGTGAGAAAGGAAACAACTTCATCTGAATCACCTCTTCAAGAACTTGATGTATCTTCATTGTGCCACAAAGCTCAATAAAAGTATGGAGATGCAAATATTGGTCATCATGATCAAGGCCCACAAATTGGTTGTTCTGAATCAGATTCAACATTGTTGGCTTCATCTCAAAATTAGTGGCAGCGATTGCAGGAGTGGCGATGCTAGATAAATGAGTAGTACTAGTGGCAGCTGCATGATCACCAAGAGTAATTCTTGGCCTTTCCTTTGCCATTTCTACTTCCTCTAAGATTTCAGATAAAGAAGGATTGAGAGAGGATGAAGAAGCCTCTCTATGTTGTGCTTGCTTGGCTAGTAACCTTTGCTTCCTCATTGCTCCCCTGTTCCTCCTAACTGTTTTCTCAATTTTCGGTTCGTAAGCTAAGTCACTAGCAGGAACAGTACCTCGCATAAACCAAAATCACAGAGCTACAACAAACAGTCAGCAACACAGATACAATGAATTAAAATAAAAGGAATATAATAACTGCAAAATGTAAAAGAATAAATGAATCAAAGCCTAGATTAGTAATCCAAGTGACTTTGCCTAAGTATTGAGATGCAAGTCCCAGGCAACGGTGCCAAAAGCTTGTTATCTCCCTTGGCAAGTGTATCAAATCGTATAAGTAGTTCAATGAAAGTATGAGTATCGTCTCCCAAGAGACTTGCGCAACACTTTGCAATTTCACTTGTTATACTAACTAAGCTACCAGAAAGCAATAAGAGTTTGATTTGCTACAGTAAATAATGTAAACAAGCAATAACAATTCTTTTTGGTATTTTGGTAAACACTTAGAGTGCAAAACTTGATTCTAATGCAATATTAATAAGTTGTTGGGGTTTGACTTCACTAAACCTTCCTCTCATGTTTATCACTAAGTTCACAATAGTTATTATTCAGAATTTATCAATCACTCTCAAAAGTAACCAACCCTAATCTCTTACAAGTTGGCATCTAAGTTGCTAAATTAAACTATCAATCTCTTGCATAGTTTAACCAAGAAACCAGCTTTAAAACCCAGAGCTTAAGAAAGACCAATGACATTTACTTTATATCTAGCAATAAGCACCATTAGCTGCTCTATTTCAAGTCAAAGTTTTAAAATCATTTCTCAATCTCTTAAAAACCTCAAGTTCAAGTTAAGGGTGATCAAGGCATAACAAGCATTATGCACAGAAAAAGAGCAATAAAACTTAATAAAACCTAACATTGATCACTTAGAGTTTACACATGAGAATGAGTTTAGTTACATCAAACTCCAACAAGGGTGAGATTAGCTACACATAAGCATGTAGAACTCTACAAAAGATGAAGAAAGGAAGAAGCTTGATCTTGAAGGTCCAGAGCTCTCCAGCCGCCACACAGACTCCAAGAATGATTCTCCTTGCTTCTCTCCTCGAAAATCCCACTTTTAGGTCATAAAAGGTTTTGTCTTATGTGAATAATGACATGTCAGCACAATCCACACTAAGCGCGAGATGCCACGCTAAGCTTGAGGATGGGTCTGGAGTGAAATGAGGTTCTGGGACTCCTACGCTCAACCCCAATTCTACGCTTAGCTTGAGGGTTAAATTTTTGTTTTAGTGAGTCACTACCAAGCTGAGGCTAAGCATGGGTCTGAGGCTTAGCCTGGGGACTTAACCAAAAATTCCTTCAACTTCGAATTCACCACTTTGTGCTTAACTTCCTTCCTTCTTTCCTAGCTTTCTCCTAAACTACAAAACAACAACCAAATACTTGTAAGTTACCTAAAAACATGATTCAAAGACAAAATGTGATCACCTAACAATTTAGATATGTTTTGAGTTAAAAACAAGGTCTAAAGCAAGGAAACTTGATATAAGTGCTTCAAACTAGGCCATGAACTTAATGAAATCATAGTGTTTATCACGTATTCGATGTCAACATGATCAAGTGCATGTCTATACTCATGGTGGAGAGGTGGAGACCTAAGAAACATACTTTTCACCTCCCAATTGGTGAGTGCATGGTCACTTTAGAATATGTGGCACTACAACTGGGTTTGATGATTGATGGAAAACTAGTCATTAGACCAACTTTCTTTGATTGGGAAGAATTATGTTATGAGTTGTTAGCTATTGTGCCTTCGAAAGGGGAAGCTCTAATTGGCTCGACCATAAAAATAAAATGGTTAAGAGACCATATAATTACACTACCAGATGAACCCACTGAACATTAATTGCATCAACATTGTAAGGCATATATCTTAGGGTTGATTGGTGGTGCAATTATGCTAGACAAGTCAGGTAACGAACTTCACTTAATGTATTTACCACTGTTGGTTGACTTGGAATGTGCAAGACAATATAGTTGGGGTTTTTCTTGTTTGACACATTTGTACAGAGAAATGTGTAGGGCGATTTATCCATCGTCAAAGAAAATGGGTGGATGTTATTTGCTTTTGCAATCTTGGGCTTGGTATTGCATTCCCTTCATCCAACCAAGAGTCGAACAGGATATTATTCACTTGCACTGAGGTATGAATTAAACTTATATACCACTTTAACACATTGAACAACTACATTCTACCTAAATTTTAATTAATGTACAATTTTTTTAGATTGTCAAGAAAAGGGTTGAGATTTACAGGCACACTCCATGGAGTTTTACTTGGCTACAGATTAAGATATGACAACATGAATCATAACGAGGTAATACAATGTCAACTTCTCTCAAATATACTCTCTTTTATTCAATTAGTTTATAGCCTAAACCCTTTTCTTTTTTCAGTTTTTGTGGATGCCATGTAGGGGATTTCACTCCTTGTTGCCAACACATGCTTATAATTAAGGATTCCATAATATGGACTTCTTGTACTATTTTAACTTCATTTGCAATTGTAGTCTGGCATCAAAGTGATAGAGTCCAATTGCAATTTGGCCTGTAGCAACCAATCCCCCAATAAAGCCCATAATCTTGATAAAATGTACGAAATATACATGAGAGGACATAACGACACCAATTGGGCTGAACAATATGCAGACTGGATTTATATTTGGAAAGATAGACGCAAACATTTTGTTTTTGGGCAACTGCTTCAAGAGCCTCTCCAACACACTACTGAGTATTTGCAATGGTTTCGTGCTAATTCAAAATTATTTCTTTGTAACCAATATTCCTCATCTGGTCCTTCTAGTACACAACTCCCAACATCATCACATACCCTAGTGGTTGGAGATAATGACCCACCTTATAGTGAAGAACAATATCCCTAGTCTTTTTCAATGAATCCACCATTTCATATGCACCATAAACAATTCATGTACACCCCACCATCAACAATAGTTCCCACAGAGCATTTCATGAGCAATCTTTTTGGTGTCGACGTACACATGCCACAAAATGCATATGATTACATGCAAAACATGAATTTTCCTTCATTTTCTTCTTATCACTCTAAGGTTGAATCCTACTACCGATATTGCTCATATAGAAACATGATGAGGAGCAAGTTGAATCACAACAACTATGCATTGGTCGTCGAAACCCAACAAGGAACCAACAACCTCCAAGGTGTAAAATTGGTGAGCATAGACATCATTAAACTAGCTTGCTGTTATGTAATTTGCTGGATTGTGTTGTTATTCTTCTTTATTCGATCTTCTATTCTATTAGGATAAATATTTCAAAATTGTTCATGTCAATGAAAGTATTATTTGATTTTCTATGTCTTAAATTAAAGAAAAATAAAAAATTAAATTTTACATATTTATAATTTTAACAAATGATTTACTAAATTATAATATTAAATTTTTTATTTTTTAAAATAAATAAGTTTTAACATTATCTTTATTTTTAACATAAAGTTAAAATATTATACATAATTTTTAAATTTTATATATAATTATTAAAAAATAAAAAATATATAATTTAATTATAAAAAATTATTTTCAAATTCTAAAAATTAAAATAAATTTGAAAATTATATTTAAAATTTTTAAAAAACTAAAAAGAAAAAACGGAAAAAAAAAGACCCATGAGAAATAGGTTACTAAGTAATCGATTTCTTAACGGTTTTTAAAATTTTTATTTTTACTAGATAACCGATTTCTTACCTGAACCAAAAAATGAATTATTTTGGTAAATAAAATGGGGCTCTGATTATTTAAATAAATAAAAAAATTATTAAAAAAAAAGTCAAGGAAAAGACCTTTTATTTATTTATTTATTTTATTTTTAGTGATTGTAATAAAAACTGATGTGAAACAAATTCAGAATTCCTTCCCAAAAGTAGTTGCTTAAATCTTAGTCAAGATTTGACTGATCAGAGAAAGCTGGGCCTTTATGAAAACTACAGCTGCAGCACCCGGAACTGAACCTATACTTTAGTACTAATCAGTGTCACTGTCCTGCTTATTAGTGAATGATTCACACTATGATGTTACATACGAAAATTAAATGTATTGTGACTAGCAGAAGCTAAATATATGAAGTAATATTAACCACTTGAATTGGGATTATAGTCCACCAAGAAAAACATTTGAACTCAAAACTTGCACCCCTTTTGGAGGGAAAGGAGAGGTGCTGAAACAGGCCTTTAACTAGCATATCTTTAACAAAATGCTAAACCAAAATAAATACAAATGTTAAAAAAAGAACTTTTATCAAATATCTTACAGGCATAACTTGACTAGCAAAAAGATAAATGATAAAATTACATTTAAAATAAGGATGATGAGTGGACTTTCCATTTAACCCATGACTATTACATAATCTTTTAATTAACACACCAAATGAAGACAATATTAATAACCTTTCAAATACTTCACAGTTACACAAGAATATTGCCTTTTAATGTATATCAGCTCACAAACTTTCATCTTCTAACATTCATTACCTTTTTCTTTTTCTAATTATTATTTCTAATAGAAATCGGTGTAAAATCAAAAAGAGAGTGAGTGAATAAGATTTGAATGATACGGGGAGCACATGGCCCATATAAATTATGAGAGGAAAAGTCATTAGGTTATGTGGCAGTTTGTTACACTGCACGTGGCTGAGATGGCAGTGTGAAATGTGAATGCTCAATAATGTTGTCAACTTAAGTGTCTCTTTATCCAACCAAAAAGTATTAATTTATTCGGTTCATTATATTAACTAGAAATATGAATGAGAAGACGTTGGAATAGTTAGAAACATGAAAATTTAGATTTAATTTTTATTATAATTATTTATATAATTTTTTTTCTTTAAAAAAAATTAAAAATAAAGTTGTAAAAAAAAAAACTTAAAAACAAAGTACATTTCCGTCGCACTATCATAAATAGTTAAATTAATTAATTAATTTTAAAGTTAAATTAACTTTTTAATATTTTATTTTATTTTTAAATTTAATTTGATCTTTTATTTTTAAAATATTCAATTTTATGTTTATAAAATGACTCAAAATAGTCATTTCCATTATGTTTCTAACGATCAAAACTCGAGTTGGTCACGTTGACTTAATTTTTGATACAACAAATGGCCTAATTAAACTATATTAAAAACATGAAGAACCAAACTAAATCTATTAAAGAATATAAAAGACCAAATTAAACCTAAACACAAATAACTTCATCAATCCAAATATAAACCTTTACAGCAAGCTAGATGCAATCAATTGCAACTATGGAGGAGATCAGCTAAACCAGCAAGACAATAAAGCCTTTGATATGATTTTTTTGTAGACTTTTAGTTAGTTATTAGAATATAAAACATCATTCCAAATTTTTTTGTGGACTGGTTTTAACTATATGTTAGGATGTTCAATTATTTTTAGATTGATTTTATGCGGCTATTATTTGTAGTATAATGAAACTTATATTTGTAATGAGGTGATTGTTGGCTTGCTTTCACATGAAACTTTATAATGAAACTTATATTTTTTAATTAGTTGTGTTAAAATATATTTTATATTATTTTTATGCTATTTCAATTTCAATATATTTGATGAAATTGCATGTAGTAATACATAGTTCTATTGTCTTTTCCTTTATCATATCTTTTCAAATGTCTTTGGTCCTTTATATTTTTAAATTGTTAGGTCTAATTTGATTTTTTAAGTTCCCACTAAAGTTCAATTTGTTTCTGTCATACGTAATTAATAGTCAATTCAATTTTTTTAACATTGACTGTTTGGGATTTAACGAATAGAACCATATTGGGTAACTTTATAAATATAATGACTAAATTAGTTTTTAGAAGATAGAAGAGTAAAATGAATCTATAAAGAATAAAATAAAGAACTAAGACAGTAATATATCCTAATTTTTTATTAATAATGTCATAATTTAAAATTTTAATTAAAAATATTTATAAAACTAATGGTATAAGTGATAATTATATTTAATGACATTACTCATAAATTAAAAAATAATGAAATAAATTTTTTTAACGAGCATGACTTAAAGTTTTAGTAGCTCAATAAATACACCCTCTTCCATATAAAATGAGTGTGGCTCCTTCATAAACTCTAATAAATTAAGGGTATAAAATAAAATTATCCATAAATGTGTTTAAAAGTAAACTTATGTTTTCTTACACTAAAATAATACTTTAATTCGTTTCTTATATTTTTCTGGACCATAATTCGATATATTTAATGTTTTTACATACTCCTTAATTATTTAATATTTTTAACAAGAAAAATTATAAACTAGAAACAACAGTCGTTAAATATTATATGTGAAAAAAAAATATATTACTCACAATCTGTAAAAATTAAAAAATTTGTAACAAAAAAAAATACACCCGGAAGGATTATATATATTAATAACTAGTATTTTTTTTATGTAAATTTTTTCGATTAACATATATTGACAGATAGTATAACATTTGACGAGGCTAATAATTAAAAACATGATAAAGAGCCAAAACTTTTTGTTCATTAATTTATTTTACAAAGTAACGGCTAACGAAAGCCAGTGTTATGGATGTCTTCCATGTAGTGAATTCACGCAGATTTCTCATATATAAAACTTACCTCTCTCTCACCTCTTCTGTTGTCAAGCAAGCCAGATTTTCTATTTGATTTATTAATATTTGAACTCTATTTATATATATATGATTAACCCGATCTATATCAACTGAGTAGTGTAAGGTTGATGAGGTGGTATTGCCGGCATCTTAGAACAAGGGTCATAACCACTCTTACTTTGTTGGCTTTGGTTATCGATCATGTTCTGTGCTTCTCCAGTGAGTGAGGAAATGGCTGAAAACAGTGCTGCTTTGAGAGAAGGATCTTTGGCTATAGCTTCACTCACAACATCCACCAAGTCAAGGTTTTTCTCTGGGGTACTTAGCATGGTTATTGGAAGCATAGAATTGACCTGAGGGTGGCCATGCAGTGAAAGAGGGAACGATGGAGTAGTAGTGGCTCTTTGGAATTGCATGTAGTTATTGTGGGGTTGGGTTAAGTCCAGTGTTACTGTGGGACATGTTGCAGACTGGGAGAAAGTGGCCACAGCAGTTGGGGAAATGTTGGATGGTGAAGAAGCTGAGAAGAGGTGTGGATTTGGTATTGGTATGATATGTGAATTGCTTGTGATTGAGCCAGAAAGGAACATGTTCAATGCAGCTGATGTTGAGCTTGCCAAAGGTCTTGCTGCTGCTGGTAGTGGATGGTTATGGTTCCCTTCATAGCTTGTGATGAGAACAGTCTCATCCTTAAAACACCTTTGCACCTGTTACATTTAAAGCAAATATCACCATAAGTAGTGAATTGTGAACCTTAATTTGCACCTGTTGTTACACATTTGCTTTATCTTCTCTTGACCACAAAATTTATAAATGTTACCAGTATTGGCTAAAATAATTAGTCAATAGGTAATGCTAGTGTAATCAAATACCATAGTCATATATTATTAAGGGCATGTTTAAATGAACTTTTATGATTACACTTCTAAAAGGAAATAAAATGAGAAAGATATAAATGAAATAAGATTTTTTATAAGCTAAAGTTTATGAATATGTTAGTTTGTAAAAGATATTTTATATATCTTCTCTAAAAAAAATTAAAAAATAGTTTATGCATATATTAATTTTAGTTTAAAAATCGAAAAACTTAATTTATTTTTTCTACATTTTTTTTCTTCAAGAAATGCAATTAGTAATTTATCTAAACATACACTCTAATTTTATTATGAGCCCACAAGGTTACTAAAATTAGGTGTGCATGGCTTGAAGAATAAGGAACTATAACTGGACGGAAAGGTTTCATCCTTTTCAGTTATATATATTATTACATTAGATTGTCAAAATTTTAGTCACCAAATTTATTCTTTAATTAAAAAAATGTTTTTGTTACTTTTATTTTTTATTGATTTTCTCACACAATTAATCCCTTTTAAACACTTAAATTATGGTTAAATTAATCTTTTAAAGATGCTTCTTACCACACTAGTATGCTACGAAGGCTAATTAATATTAGAAGTAATCGTGTTGGTCTGTTGGAGTTGGTTTAGCTGATATATGCCGTAAAACTTTAGTCAATATACTGAAATTTCATACCAATTGATTCCGGGTGGTAAAGGCTAATTAATATGCTGAAATTTCAAATTTTCCCTTCAGGGATTTAATATGTTACCAAATCAAACATTTTGAGGAACTAAGTTGGTAATAAAGTCTTTAAAAGACTAATATGATGACAATTTAATTTTTTTTTAAAAGAATAATTTTGTAACCATATTTTTAAGACTACTGTACATATGTATAACTTTACATCAAGGGCTTTTGTAAACTGGATTCAAGATTCTCCTTTCTATGACAGTAATGATATAATTTATATGAGGAGAGATCCGTTTATTCTAGAAGTAAGTTTATTTAAACTTATTCTGTTTAATAATTCATGCTTTATATCAAATTTCAATGATACAACTGTTGAATTTAAAATTTTTAATGCACAGATTAAATCTACAAATTTTTAAAAAAATTTGAAAATCATTTAATACTTCGTTTCATTAATTCAAATTGACGAATAATCATAAAAACATGTTATCCGTCAATTTGAATTAATGAAACGAAAAATCAAATGATTTTCAAATTTCTAAAAGACTAGTAGATTTGATCAATGCATTAAGAACTTTAAATTCAATTATTCGATCGTTGAGATTTGATATATAACATGAATTATTGAATAGAGTAAGTCAAAGTAGACTTACTCCTAAAGTAAATGAATCCCTTCTCAATTTATATATATTGCAAACACTACAAAAAAATATTATATATAATGACATATAAAATATGTTATCATAGATACAATATATGTATGAATATATAAATCTATTTGACATATACTCACACATAATTAATTTAGTTAATTCTAAATAAAATTTAACAACATATATTATGTATTACTATAATTTATATGCTTATAATTTTTAATAATATACCAACATATATTATAATTTCAATATAGATAAATACAATTTTTAATAAGAGATATCATATCATCATATAATGTGTATCAATATATAATAATTTTTTCTTATGGGAAGTAACAAGTAAGAATGCAAAGTGAAGTGATAACAATTAAGAAAATATAAGTATTTCTCAATGAACCTGCTTACGAACTGGACATGCAGTTCCCATGCTGCAACGGTAGTAGGCTCGGGGACAAGGGTTTCCTTTCGCTGTCTTCTGTCCATATTTTCTCCATTGACACCCATCACCGATCTGAAACATTATTAAAATAACAATTATAATGCATGACCATGTAATTCCTCACACTGATTATTATACTTACTTTACGCCCTTGTCTTTTTTCCTTCACACGTGTTATATGTTTTTCTACCATAAATATACGTAGGTCTATATTTGTTTTCATCTTAAAAGGAGACTGTAAGTAATTAAGAAAATATAATTCAGACGCATTTGATGCGAAATGATTATCCTTTGAGATTTTATAAAGTGTTGATGACTATATACTTTTATATCAATAATATATTAAATATATATATATATATATATATATATATATATATATATGTTTACATTTTTATTGATTTTTTTTGGGTCTTTGATGATATATCTCATAGACATACATATGCATAACTGTTAAGTTAATTCTTAAGTTGATAGTCAAAAAAAAATTCAGTTAGGTAATAGACTATGTATTTTGATTAGGTGACTTTTAACTTTAGAATTCAAACTTTTGATATTATAATTTTATTTAAGGTGACAGTTTTTTTTTCTTCATGAAAATATTCGTCTGATGACCAATAACTAATCAAAATGATAGTTATTTAACAACACCAACAACAAAAATAGTTCAATATGACACGTTATTTTCATTTTCAATTAACTAACGTTGAGATTGAGTACTATGATCTTTTGTAAAATTTAAAAATCACAATAAATATGTTTTTAGTTTTTAAACTTTTGCTAATTTTGTTTTTAGTTCTTAAACAAATTTTATTTGATTTAAAATTAGTAAAAAAAAATATTTAAAAATAAAAAAAAATAACAAAAGTTCATGAATTAAAAACACATATAATCCTACTATAAGAAAAGAAGAGATAATTAAGTGCATATTTTGAACTGAAAAAGGAGGTTTATAGGAAAATGATTCATGTGTATGAAAGCAGTAATGTGAAAAGTGAAATGAAAAAACCACTTAACTAAAAAAGGGAAAAAGTATTTATATATCAAAATGGTACATATACACTATATGGTACATATATTCATGTGACATATGTTACTCTACATATATATCATATGTTAATCACATGTATGTTGTATATATCACTGTGTCAAGAAAATAAAATTATTTGGCAGAAGAACTTAAGAGATAAATTACAATTCTGAAAACTTCTTTTGAGTTTTATTAAAATTAAATACTAAATTGAGAATGATATATAATTTCAAGGATTAATTTAACTATTTATTCATTTTAATATTATTATATCATAAATTGTTAGTGTAAGAATATTAATTTTTATAATAATTACTTTAAAAGTTGATTGGTAATCATGTAATAATATATATAATTATATAGACAACATATGAAAATGAAACTCATTTTATTAGTTATATTTAATTTGAATATTTTAAATATATAAATATTATATTAAATTAATTAATAATAAAAGTATGTTGTTAGCATTGGTTGATTTGCAATCGTGCCGGCCGGCCAGGTATGATTATCAGTCAACATAATCTGTCAATTATTATAAGCTTATAAAATAATAGTAGAAGATTTTATAATTTTAAAAATGAATCTGCACCTTTCTACTTCAAATATGATGTCTAATTTAGTCACAAAACTTTAAGTACACACAGATTAGTACACATTAAAGTTAATAGAATATGGTAGTGAAAAATTCTTTCAAAATTGACAAGAATTAAAACGTGTTTCACATTAATTAAAATGAGATAATGATAAAAAAAAAAAAAAAAAACCATGAAAAATGATAAAAAAAAATAATAATAATAAAAAAAGAGATAGAAATACATACCAAAGAAAAATCTGATCGTGCTCTTATGGAAACTTTAGCTCTCCTGCAAGTAGCCTCTAATGCTTGATCTTCTGTGTGTTTTGGTTCATGCGATGTTGTTTGGCTTTTGATTTCACCTTCACCATTGTACTTATCACATGCAACGTTTCTTCCTAATATTTTCTTTTCAATGTTTTCAGCTGAGGCACGTGCTTCTGTGTTGCCGTCTAAAAGTGAAGACTCACCAATATTCAAAAACTGTCGAGTGTGTAGCATTGGTTTCTCCTCATCTTTTCTATTTCCCTTCAAAATTCATGTGAAGATATATGCAACGTTTTCCTCTTTAATTAGCTTGTTCATATAACAAAATATAGTGCAAACATCAAGCTTCAAAGGTTTATAGTTGTACACTATCAATAATTATTTGTAAAAGAAGGTTTTAAAAAAAGGAAAATTTCTACTTTTCTTAATTGAGGGATATCAGTACAATTAGAATTACCAACTTTATCCTAAATTTGTTATTTTTAATAATTTATATAAAATTTATATTTTTGAATTATTTTTATATCTTATTGGATATTTTATCTTTCCATTTTCTTTTTGAAATTATGTAGCTATTTTATTTCCATTACATATGCTCTAGTTTCCTTTATAATAATATCATTGTATACTTAAATAGCTGAGTTTTAATAATTTGTTAGCATATTTTTGTCTTTTCGTCTTATATTTTTGAATTTCTACGTTACAAATTAATTTTTCACTTCTATTATTTGTTAGTTCGTTTATTTCTTTTAATATTTTTATAGCATTATTACATCTTTATAATTTTAACCTTTATAATTTTGTTCCACTTTTTATTATATATATATATATATAATTTAGATTATTCATTTTATAATTAAATTGGTTTTTTAAAAAAAATTTATTGATCTACACAGAAAAAAGTACCAAAACTTCTCTATTTTTAAAGGTACAGCAACTCCCTTAAAAAAAAAAAAAAAAAACTTCAATAAATTGTAAAAGTTGAGATTTTTAGACTCTTCACAATTGCATTTTGGTAATATTAAGAATTGTGATTAAAACACAATTGTGACAATATGAAACCTTAATTAGTTTTATCAGCCACAATACTAAAAGAGTCCTGATTTTTCTTTCAACATTTTTGGGCTCTCATTTTACTCCCTTTTCTACTTCTCTATAATAATTTTGTCAAATGTACACGTCACGACAAGAACAAGAAAATGTAATACTTTTACTTTTTAATTTTGGTCATATATAATCGTAGCTTATCTGTTTGTCTTTAATTCCTGGCACAGCAGTTAGACTTACATATCTTGAGTTGTTGACTAAGTAAAACCCTATTGCTTTCAGCAATTATATAAAATTTTGAATCAAAGATAATAATAAGAAAAAAAATGTACTATACTGATCAAATAAGCATATATGCAAAACAAAATTGAAGTCAAACTTACCTGCGAGTCAAGATTTTTATTGAGAGGTGATGATGAAGATAATTGATGCTGCTGAATCTCAAAAAGTATGCGATTCTTAAGAGCAGTGCAGTGTTCATTAACCTGATTCAGCGTAGCCTTTAAAATCTCATTCTCCTTCTTCGCTTCCTCAAGCTTTATTCTCAGCATGCTCATCTAATTAAGAGCCACTCACACCCAGAAAAGAGACTTATTGATCATGTCCAACATAAGGGGCATCAATAAAATTATGCATATTAAAAATAACACATAATATTATTATTTCTTTATCATAAGGTACCCCAGAAATTAATACTACTCACTTGGGTAATGGTTGGTCCAGAGTTATTCAGGCTCAAGCTCAGAAGAGTAGATCCAATCTGCACAATTTTTTTATCCATAATTAGTTAGAAAAATCATTTAATAACTTAAAATTATATTGTATAGTGATTTGTGAGAAAATCTGATCATCCATACACAGACATATACATATGATTCATCTAAAAAAATTACGGATATAAACAAAAAATATATGTGAAAAAAGAGAAAATTGAAATAAGCAAGGAGAGACCAAGGTCAACTGTCTAAACAAGATTTTGCACATCATCACGATTGCAAGCGCAATTATAGTCACATCGATGATATTTTTCCTTGATTGTTTGCAATATTAAGGTTTTGAAAGAATTATGATTGCAACCACAATTTAAAAGCTTGCTAGAAATTAAGCAATAAGAAACTTCACATATTGCAAGACTTACAGTACTATGATTGGAGGGTTCCTCATCTTGCAGCAATTCTTTTAGCACAACTTTTTCTTCCATTTGTAGCCTTTTACGCTGTGTAAACTGGTGATATCAGATATGCAAATATAGTTGGTGTTTTCTGAGTGAATATGGTTTCACACTTTCACTCCAGACTTTAGATTATTCTTATCTAACTTTTGAAGCATATAAGTATATAGCGGGTGCTGAATGCAGCGTTTATGGACGAAATTTCTGCACTGTACACACCATCGATATGGTCCTAGTTAAGTCTAATTTTCTAATAGTTTGTTTTGCCATATCTGAAATATTTAATTCCGTTTGTTTATTAAATAAGTACTTTTCTACATTAAAGATAAAAAATGACCTCAAGGGGTGGAGAAACAGGCAACAGAGAAAAGAGGGAGAAGGTAGCAAAGATTTAAAAAAATATAATGTTACCCATATAATAAAAATTGTACAATAATTTACATAACATTATTTTTGTGTTTATTATTTTTTATTATTTTATTTATTATGGAAAAAGATATTAATAATGAAAAGATTGACACAAAAATAATATTGTACAAATTGTTGTACAATTTTGTTGGATGTATAACATTACTCTTAATATACATATATATATATATATAAAAGATGCATTAAATAAATATGTTTATTTTAAAATATACACTACTCATCCCTAAGAATTTCAAACGAGAATATCAAATAATTTAGCAAGAGGTGTTTCTTAATTTGTTTTTATTTTATTTATAATTAAAGAACGCTATGTGACATGGTTGAATGTAGATCTAAACCCTAGTGTTAAGGATCAGTGAATAACTAATATATTAAGACAGGTGTGACTCTTTACGATGAGTAGCTGCCTTTAAAATATAATGAAATTAAGTAATCTCAGTAGATGATAAAATTTATATTTAATATTATGTTCATATGAATAATAAATATATAATAAACGTGTGTTACAATATTAATGGTTGGTTTTTTTCGTAATACGTACTACACATACAAATCAAAATTGAAAACGAAATAATTTTTGAGTAATATACTTATTAAAAAGCTCATCACTAAAATTAATTTAGACCCTAATTTTAGTAATGGAAAAGCAATATTCCCATTACAAAATTTGGTTACTAATGCTTATGATTTTTGTAGTGTCAACTATTGAGTTGAAATTATTTATTTTACCTAATTCACTTTAAATCGATCAAATCCTAAACATTAAAGTCATTCTTAACAAAGTAAGATTGTTGTTTGCATAGTTTTTAGTTAGTTATTTTTTTTTAATACTAAGAAAAGTTACAAAATAACAAAAAAGATTCAAACTTCAAATTTTGTATATATTATTATTATCATAATAAGTCTTTTTATCATTAAATTGACTTTAATAATTCATACAAATGGTAAGTGTTTTTTCCTTTCTTCTCCTGTTTTTGAATAATATGTTGCTTATTAATTTCCATACACGTACAAGCACGTCTCAAGAGAAAATTTCAACATTTCTACAGAAGTATCCAATCAAGGAACCCATGTGGCAATATGTTCTATGAAATTCATTCATAAAGGGGTGTGTCTCACGAGATCTGATCAGTGTCTCTTTTATAATATGTTTCATTTGTATTTATTACAAGGTCTTTCGAGGGGTTGAAACCCTAACATTACATGTCTTTAGATTATGCAAAAGAGCAAAATCATATTATTGTAATGTAAGTCAACTGTGGAAACGTCCTCGTTCTCACCAACAACAATGAAATGGACAAATTGGAATTCTAGATTGCTTCGTTTCCCTTCATGCAGGGAAAGGAAAAATGAAGGAAAAGACAAGAATAATTCCATATCCAGCGTGACTCAGGCAAGCCCTTCCTCTATTGAAGAAATTTATAAGGCAACAAACGAGTGTCCAAGGCGATTGAAATCAAAGGGAAATTTCGTCTTCTTTTTAAAAGTATTTCTATTTAATATTAGTGAAAAAGAGACATGTTTTTATTAATTTGAATGAAAAATATAGAAGTTATGTGAATAATAAGTGGACATAGAAATAAGATTGACTAGAAACTAGGAGTAAAAATGAGAGAAAATTTTCTAAAAATAGCAAGAAAATAAATAAAGATAATTAATGATAAAATTGTCTCAATAAAGTGGAGCTCAAAAGTGATTAGTGGTAAATACATTTTCTTTATATATTATTCACTATTTACAATTTTCATATATATTCAAACAAAAATAAAGATCATTATTTTTTTTAACTCGATCTCAACATATATAGAATGCTATTTGATGACAGAAATCCAGCTATTGGATACACATATACGTGCTGGCATCAAGGGAGATTTTGTCTGAGATTTTCAACATTTGGGAGCCATCACTACTAGTATTTCTCTTATTACATACGATTTTTCTTGCGAATTTTTCATAAAAATTCCCAAGAAACGTTATTCCTACAAATTTTTCTGCGAAATTTTATCTGTAGGTAATATTTTTGTGGATAATATTTTTTTGCGAATTTTAAAATTCGCAGGAAATTTTCCTGCGAAATTTCTTGCGAAAAAAATTTGCAGGAAAGTTTCCTGCAAAAAAAAAATTTGCAGGAAAGATTCCTACAAAAAAAATTCGCAGGAAAGTTTCCTGCGAATTTTTTCGCAAGAAATTTTGCAGGAATATTTTTTACGAAAAAAATAAAGAAATTACTATAAATTCTATATTTAAATATGTTTTTAGTCCCTCAAATTTAGGGTAAATCTATTTTTTATCCCTCAAATTTAAAATTGTTGTTTTTAGTCATTGTAATTTCAAAAAATCTTAATTTAGTCCTTATATTCAAATTTTGTTAAGAAATTTATCAAACATTATTGCATAAAATCTACTTATTGGTGTCCCTATTAGTGAAAATATTACATTAAATCTGGATGATATTGCATAACTGTCTTAATTAGTCACTTTCAAACATGTTATTGGTGACCTAAGGGACTAAAACAAGATTTTTGAAAATTACAGGGACTAAAAACAATAGTTTTAAATTTGAGGGACCAAAAACAAATTTATCTTAAATTTGGGACTAAAAACATATTTAAGCCTAAATTCTATTAATAAGTTGAATTCATCCGAAGCATTTGTTTCCATGCCTCCAACATGTGATAATAATCTTTTAAATTCTAAGATGGTAGATTATAAGTCTAACACTCAACCATATAAATCAACTTGTAAGGTAAATATTGTCCTAACTTATATACTCTTTAATTGCTTTATTTTCAATCGATGTGGGACTTGAAGTTTTTTTAAAATATTAAACTTATAAATTTAAATATTTTTTTTATTTTTCCTGCGGATTAAAATTTGCAGGAAAATCCGCAGGAAAAGTTATCTGCAAAAATTTTCTACCATTTAATAAACATTACTTGCAAATTTATTTTTGCAAGAAAATCTGCAAGAAACAAAATAAAATTCTTACAATATTTTTTGCAAATTTTTACCATGGAAAAAAATTTCTATGATTATTAAAATTGTAGCAAAATTTGTAAGAAATATCTGTAAATTATTTTTCGCAAATAAATTTGCAAAAAATTTCTGTGAATATTTTTTTGCAGGAAAATTCGCAAAAACTTTATGCGAATAATTTTTTGCAAGAAAATTCGCAAAAAATTTCTACGAATATATTTTTGCAGGAAAATTTGCATGAAAATAACATTTTTCTAGTAGTGCATTTTGAATTTCGATTAATATCAAATCATGCATATATTTCTATGCAAGATGACAAAAATCTTATTATATTTGGTCTCATATCCTAGGCTTGAATTAATCTCATGATTATGACTACGTTTAGTCCATAGAAAAGTGTCATTTTTTTGCAAATTTTCCTGCAAAAAAATATTCGTAGAAAGTTTTTGCAAAATTTCCTGCAAAAAAATATTCGCAGAAATTTTTTACGAATTTTCCTACAAAAAAATATTCACAGAAATTTTTTGCCAGTTTTCCTGCAAAAAATAATTTACAGATATTTCTTACAACTTTTGTTACAATTTTAATAATCATGGGAAAAAAAATTTCATGGTAAAAATTTGTAAAAAATATTGTAAGAATTTTATTTTGTTTCTTGCAGATTTTCTTGCAAAAATAAATTCGCAAGTAATGTTTACTAAATGGTAGAAAAATTTTACAGGTAATTTTTCTTGCGGATTTTCCTGCAAATTTTAATTTGCAGGAAAAATAAAAAAAATTATTTAAATTCATAAGTTTAATATTTTAAAAAATCTCTAAGTCCCACATTGATTGAAAATAAAACAATTAAAGAGTATATAAGTTGGGACAACACTTACCTTACAAGTTGAATTGTATGGTTGAGTGTTAGACTTATAATCAAAAATCTTAGAATTTAAAAGATTATGTACGAGGCATGAAAATAAAAGATTATGAATTCTTAAAATATATAATTTATAGTTTTTTTTTTTAATTTTTTCGTAAAAAATATTCATGCAGAATTTCTTGCAAAAAAATTCGTAGGAAAGTTTCCTGCGAATTTTTTTTGTAGGAAAATTTCCTGCAAATTTTTTTTGCAAGAAACTTTCCTGCGAATTTTCCTACAGATTTTTTTTTTGCAGGAAAATTTCCTGCAAATTTTTTTTTGCAAGAAACTTTCTTGCAAGAAATTTCGCAGGAAATTTTCCTGCAAATTTTAAAATTCGCAAAAATATATTATCCACGAAGGTATTATCTGCAAATAAAATTTCACAGAAAAATTTGTAGGAACAACGTTTCCTGCAAATTTTTATGAAAAATTCGTAGGAAAAGTCACATGTAATAAAAGAAATTCTAGTAGTGCCAGTTCCTGGTTTTTTTTTAGTTTTTTTTTTACACAAAAGCTAATTTGAAGTTAAAGCTAAAATTTAGTTTTTAAATTAAAGTAGAAGTAATCTGGTAATATTGAAACTAAAGTTCATTTTAAATTAAAAACTCTTTAATTTCCTCGTATTTACTAGTTATGGACGAGAGAGATTAGGCTATGAAGCTAATTCTTGATAAAATATACTTCAGTTATTATTGTTATTCTTTTATATATAAGAAAAATACTTCCCCTCTCTTTTCTCTTGTA
Source organism: Cajanus cajan (assembly GCF_000230855.2). Taxonomy (NCBI): domain Eukaryota; kingdom Viridiplantae; phylum Streptophyta; class Magnoliopsida; order Fabales; family Fabaceae; genus Cajanus; species Cajanus cajan. The sequence goes on along the minus strand of NC_138517.1, from coordinate 38,222,217 downwards.
AAATAAGCTTCTTCATTTTTTTAATTTATTTTTTTCTCTCCAAATATGTTTGGTTCAACTTCTCCTTTTAATAAGAAAAGTAAAAAATAAAAAAAAACCCACTTGGTCTTTTTGTTCGTGAACAAACAGACATTAATATATACTTATATCAAAGGATTTGACTAATTGATATTGTGACCAAAACTTATGCTAATTATTTTTGTGACCAGAAAGTTAACGTCATCTTGAGATGTCTCTGAAGTTATCATTCATTATTTTTATTTATTCATCATAATAAGAGTGGCACGCAACTGTTTATATATCAGTAGGGTCAGGTTTCAGCGTTTGGACATGTAGGACTGGAACTGGATTGAATATCACATATGTAGATAAATCCGACCAAGAAATGCTGATATAAACCCCTCAGGATAAGGTTATTTTTTGTGGGGATAATATTTTAGTTATACATGATAAACTTATTTTTATATAATAAAAAGTTAAATTTTTAATGTTTAATAAATAAATCTTTTTAAATATATGAAATGAACTAAAATTTAAATTTATAATCAATAAATCTTAAAATTCTTAAAATTTAACCATAATGTTGACTTATTCGGTTGCATATAAATGATATATAATGTTTGGTTTGGTACATATATATAAAATGTCTTAGTTTTAGTATTTTGTTCCCAAAGGTTTTGACAGAGAGTCAAATATAGACCAAGTGTACCAACCCTGCCGTGTCATGAATATGTGAGCATAATCAACTCTCAGCTGTTTGCGTATAGATTATTGGGCACGAAGGAACCCTGAAACTTCCTACAAATCCTGTTCAAACTTCAAACATTAACTGGGTGCTATTGAATATTGATAATATTATTCCAAACAATTAATACACGTTATTAGCCAGGGGAAGATTTTTAAAATAATTCCAATTTAGCCTTCAAATTTGTGATTGACTAGGCGTGGTGATTAAGGTGTAACTGATCATATTCCTTAATTTAACCAAAGAATACATATGATTGATAATGTTCTGGAAGAAGACTTGATAAATTTGGAAAATGATTCTTTGCGCGTCTACCCCGTGTTTATGAATTTTGACTTCATATTGGACTAGGAAAATCATTTTGTTCGGTAATATACAATGCAAAACCTTCTAAACTCCCCTAAATTTAAAAATGTTATACTAAAGAGTATTTGATATGGGAAATATTTTTGTTTTTCTAGAAAATTTAAATTAAAAATTAAAAATTTTTATGTTTGGTAGTTGTTTAGAAAAAAACTACTAGGAATATAGTTTTTTTAGGAACCATTTTTTGTTTACTTTCTCACAAAAGTATTCTCGTAACAAGGTGAAAATTTAATTTTTAATTTTGAATAAGGATGACAATGGATAGGGTCATATAATACCCGTTCCTATAGCCGCGTCTAAAAACAATGCCTATACCCAGTCTCATACTCGCATGAGTAACAATTTTAATCTACATCCTCGTATTCGTTAGATACATATATACTCATACCCACACTTGCGACCCACATTTTATTTATGTTTAAAGTAAATAAATCAATAAAGAAATAACAGTTTACACAAACAAATATAATATTAATTTTTCCGATCGTTAATATTACAAAATTCTAATGTAATAATTCTTCTAAATAAAGATTACAAAACATTTCATTTTTGTGATAATCTTTAAAAAAAAATTTCAACATCATAAAAGTTGTAATTAAACTTCCAACATTATAATCATGTGTTAACAATATTCTTTAAGATTTGTGAAAAAAATTGTACAGAAATTAGTTAGATTAAAATTATAGATTAAATTATATACTATAAATCTCAAGAAAAATAAATATATGTAGAGATTTGACCTCATCATTGGAATCAACTTCTCCATATTTTTGCAAATGTTTGTCTTCCAATTCTATATATTATTCTGGTCTAGTATCACCAATAAAAACTACATGACAAGAAAATGAATGGTTAGACAATTTAAATTAATAATTAAAGTCAACAATAAAAAGTAAAACAATTTTTATTGAATAAATAAATTTTAATTATTTATTACCTTGTTATTTGTATTTCAATCAACTTTGTACACACATAAATGCCTTTAAAGTAAATTCATGAAGCCTAGAATGATGAGGATTCAAAATTTTACCTCTTATGATAAATGCAAATTTTGAAGTTATGGTTGAAATTGTGATTATCAAAACATCCTTAGCAATTTTTTTTTTGTTGCAAAATTGGATACTTTATCCCATTTATTTTTCACTATCCAAGAATGTCAAAAATAACATTCTTAGGCAAAACTTTTTCTTCCAAGTAATGTTCTATTTCAAACTTTGTTTGTGTTTCAATTGTATCATTCATAGATGAGTCATAATCACTAAAAAATTGTTGATATTTAGATTATCTAAGTTTGACTCATTGACATTTGCTCGCAAAGTTGAACTTTCCATTATTCCCTTAACTTTAGTTTGATATTCTTCAAATAATGAAAAACATGATTTCTTGATATTATTAATTTCAATTGAAGATGAACTACCATAAATGTTAGGAAAAATTACTCCAATAACTTTAACTTGTATCTTGGATCTAAAATAATAATAATAATAATAATAATAATAATAATAATATTATTATTATTATTATTATTGTTATTATTATTATTAAAACTGCAAGGCGGGCTAGGTTGGGTACTATAGTACCTGTATCCGCACCACATCCATTAAATTTTACAGGTCTATACCCACCTTGTACTCATTTTTATATAAGCATGTATTTATTTGTCCTGCATAAGAGTATTTTTGCGGGTGTCTATAGGGTTTGGGTTCATTTTGCCATCCTTATTTTTGAGTTAGGAAAAAGTTTTATGTATATAGAAAGACTATAATATCTCTTTTCTTTCTCTCTCTTTTTATTTTTATTTCTCTTTCTCCTTCCTCCCCTCTCTCTCTCTTTGTCTCTCGCACTCTCACTCCCCCTCTCTTCCCTTCCCTACCCCTCTCTTTCTCCTTCTATTTCTCTTTTTCCCTCTCTTTTTCTTTCTCTCTCTATCTCTATCACGTTCACTCCTCCTCTCTTCCTCTCTCCCTCCATCTCTTACTCTCTTTCTCCTTCTATTTCTTTTTGTCCCTCTCATTTTCTTTCTCTCTCTCTTTGTGTCTCTCACTCTCACTCTCCCAGTCTCCCTCTTTTCCTCTTTCCCTTTCTCTCTTCTCTCTGTCCTCCTACCATATCTCTATTTCTCTTTCTTTGTTGTATCTTATTATTTTTTGACCTTGTCAATTTTAATAATATTATTAAAATATGATTTATTTTTATAGTTTAATAATATTTGCTAACACTTTTTATTTATTTACTTATTTATTAAATGAAATGAAATAATTATTTTTTATCCTTCTTAGTTATAAAGCCTTTTTCTTGTTTATTTCTTTTGTTGAATTTTGTAATTAAATAATTTTAACTATAAGCTTTCCATTTTTTAAATAATTTAATGTCATATTTATTATAAGATTTGAGTAACTAAATATATTTAATGAGTTTATTTTAATAAAAGATATTTTTGCAAAAAATATTTATATACCTAAGAACATACTATTATAATCAATCATGAAAATATTTAATTATTGAGAATCTTGTATAAATACTTCCAGAAACCTTTATGAATAACCAAACAAATTATAGTTATTCTTAAAAATATGATTCCCATGATTTGTAATTAAACCATGATTCTCTCTCACATATCCCTTAAAAAAATTGTCAGAATCCTATCCAAAAGACATAAAAAGTAATAAAGGGTTACAAATTTTGAAAATAAACGAACCAAGCCATGGCTACGTGTTTGAATATAGTTTTAATTCATTTAAATACTAAGGCAATAACATATAAACAATAATATAAAAATAATTATCGGTTTTGGAAATCACATTTTATATGTAAGGGATGTTTAGTGTACAGTTCGATTCGATTTTTATCTTAAAATTTATCTAAAGTCATCCAAAGCAAATAAGAAAACAGATTTAGATTGATTCGGTTTGAAAGAATTATGAAATCCAAAGTAAGCTAAACTGATCTTTTTTTGTTTAATTTGATTTAACTTTTATGATTTTTAAAATTTATTATTAAAATTTAACTAAAAATATATAATATTATGTTATTTATTTAATATTATATTCAAAAATAAAACTAAAAATATACAATTCTTATCTTATTTTATTATTTTAGTAAAAAAATGTTAATAAAATTTTAGTTATCATATTAATAATTTTTCTTTATATATATATATAATTTTTTATTTAAAAAATATTTTCAAACATTATAAATAATTCATATTTTTTTTTATTTTAAAAACTAGTTTAGTAACATACACACAAATTTATAAAATATCTTTTATATTATATACCAATTTTATATATTCATAAAAAATTATAAATAAGTACGATTTGGTTTGATTTAGAGTAGTTTCACATTTCAATCCAAAATTGAATTAAATCGTGCAATTTTAGAAATTTAAAAACCAAACTAAATTGTTAATTTACAGTTTTCCATCGATTTTTGATTTTTTAATCGGTTTATGATTTTTAGTCTGAGATGGTTTGATTTTGAACACTCCCTATATGGAACCGTGATATTATTTTGGTAATATTAGAAAAAAAAAAACATTTTGTAATGGTTTTCATATAATCAATTTAGAAGTCATTTTCTAATCTTAAAGAATCAATCTAAAAGATATTGTTTTAATCGATCAATTTTAAATTGTTGCAACTAGGATCAGATGGGATAGGAAGTTATAAAAATTCCTCTCTTTTACCTCTCTCATTATCTCATTATAATAATAAGGGTCTCATGTCTCAGGTACACATTCTCATTTGCATATTGTTACACTACTTCAGTGTTAACCTCCTTCACTTAGGTGTTGCTTCGCCAATTACATTGTTCTTATGTACGTTTTATATTCTCTATTTGAAAATTAATGTCATATGTGGAAACTATCTTCTCCTTTAATCAAATGGTGAATACACGCAATCATAGAGTTAGTTTGCTTCGCTTGAATAAACACGTTAGAAAATAAATGAAGAAGAAAAACAAGATTCACATAAGAAGTAGGAACAATCAAATTCATAAAAGCATTCATAAAGCTACGCCCAAGCCATGGAAACAAATCAATATAAATGAAGGACTAATTTTTCATTTGATTGTAAATGCAATCATTTAAAGCTTTTAAAATAGTAATAATGAGTTATAAAAAAATAAATCAAGTAATACTTGAATATTTTTTATACAGAAAAAATGTAAAATCTCCACAATAAAATTATAAAAAAATTATTCAAAAAATACACACAGTTACTGAATTTGTAAAATATATTGTTGCACAAATATCACTTACTTATATTTTAAAATAATTTTATGTTTAAAAGTATTTATTTATATATATTAATATGAAGTATGTTTAATATGTTTTAGTTCTTTAAATTTAATATAAATTTGTTTTTAATTTAACAAATTTAAAATTAATATTTTTAACTTCTATAATTTAAAAAATCTTGTTTTAACCTTTATGGTCAAATTTCGTTAGCACAAAATTCACGTACTTGTACCTTTGTGACTTTGTCAATAAAAGTATCATATTAACTTCAATCAATATTATATAACTGTCTGAATCTTTTACTTACAAATATGTTAATTATGACTTAGAGATTAAAATAAATCTTTTTTAAAAATTACACGGCTAAAAAAAGTAATTTTAAAATTAAGAGAAATAATAAATTTACTCTAAATATAAACAACTAAAAGCATGCATATTTAAACCTTTTAATTATATATTCAAATATATGATCGATCCTGCCTTGTATATACAGCTGCGTTAAATCTTGAGGCTAGCTATCCCACCTTTTGAGGTGCCTCCAATATAGTGAGGAGATTAATCACTGCTATGACGGTGAATATTTCATGAACGAAAAAAAAAATATATGATCGATCCATAATCGTGAAACCCTCACATCTTATATATTATGATAAGTTTATTTTAAGAAAAAAGAGGATGTAAAGAGAAATAAAAAGGGTGTAATGAGGTAGGCACGAGTGAGAGAGCATAATGATCTCTCAACTTGCAACTAAGAGGAGAGTAGCGTTGACGGTGCCGTGCTTGTTTCGAAAGAGTGAGTTTAGTGACAAAACAAAGACTTGCTTCAAAGTAAAAAGGAAGAAGATTCAGGTAAAGGAATGCGGCGCTGCATATACCTTTCACACCCATTTTTGTTTAACTAAGACCACAAACACAAGTGAAATCTTAACGTATATAATGGATTATGGATTACTTTCTCCATGGATTCCACTACCCACTTTTACAACGGTGCAGCATTGACTCCTTCTCCAATGACTAATAATGAGTTGTCAAGTCCCGCAATCACTCATCATATGATTTTGTCATTTTGGTTATTTTTCCACACTCCATTGTCCACACGGACACTCACATGCTACCTCAATCTAAAAATTTCAATTTTAATTACAAATTATAAATCAACAAACTCTTTGTCAATAACTTATGTTATTTATCATCATCTCTTCAGTATCATAGTTATTCAATTTTGATTCTTGAGCGAATTGGATATCTAGGTATGATAATCGCACAATTTTGTTTAATGCTATAATATATTCTTTTTTTATGTAGTAATAGTAAATATATGTACAATAATTTTGATTCCCATGAATTGAATATTTAAATATATTTTTAATTTTTGTAAAGTGAGTGAATTTTGATCTGGTTCTTCTTCTTCTTTTTTTTTTTTATCCTTCTAAAACTTATAAGCAATGTTTTTGTCATTGTACAATAAACAAATTTAAATTTTACTTCCTCTAAATATATATTTTTTTAATACCCTAAAATCTAAAGTCACTATTTTTGAGTATTTGTTTTAAATATTTGTAAAATATTTTTTTGTTAAGTATTCATAGGTTTAAGACCAAAATGGAAACATCATATTTCCACTCAGCAAGATGGGTCTCACTTAGAGAATATGTTGAAAAATATGAGTGTCAGTTGTTTGATAAATTGGATGGCCGTAACACTCTATGTTTTCTAAAAATAAAAGCTATGTTAATAAATTTAAAGGTGTTTTACAAAATAATATATATAGACTTTAAAAGTAATTAAGTCTATTTAATATATTAAAGAAAGACTTTTTTGAAAATAATTAAAATGTGTTTTAAGAAGGATTTTGGGAAAGATATATTAATTATATTGTATGAGAAATATTTGGGGTTATGTGCAATTAATTGTTTTACTTGTAATGGTTTTAATAAAATGTGAGAAAAGGGATGTGTCGAAGTTATGAGATCTTTGGGTAATCGCCTTTGGATCATGTGTATTAGCCTTCGAGCCACGGGTTATGAGATACTTGACGCCATATGTATATAGATTTAGATGAGTTCTTGTCCAATGTATTATGTGTGTTTGCTATGTTTATGACATGTAGTTTGTGTTATATGAATTGTTTACTTGTTGTTTTCTTAGTTGAGTCATTGTTTGATTGTTTACTTTGTTGTGACTCAAAAAAAAATAATGACTAATAGAAATGATCATGCAATAGTTGATGCTTTACAAACATTAACACATGTTATGGGGAATTAAAATGTTGGTGGAGTAGTTGAGAATAATTGGCTGGACAAGTTTAAAAGGAAAAACCTATCCATCTGCAAAGGGAGATTTGATCTTGATAAAGAGCAAAGCTATATCAAAGAGAGGTGAAGAACTTTTGGGCTGTTAAGTGTCCTTATGTGAAAAAGGTGGACCTTGGTACCTTCATACTATATATATAGAAGTTGATGAGTTTTGGTTAATCCCTTCAAGAATCTTAGAGAACAAAATCTAACAAGTAATAACCCTTTTATGTCAAAAATCTCATCTAATTACATTTGGCAACCTTTTTATTTGGTCACAATCCAAACCATTAGGCTTAGTAAAAGCCCAAATGTATTTATCCAATTAGCTCAATTATAAAATGGAACTAATATTAAAAATATAAAACTGGGTTAGGATCAAAATAAAATAAAAATTAAAGCAAAATACACTTTTATTAGCTTTAGAAATGGGCCAAAAAGTAGACAAACTAAAATTGCAGCCCTCTCTAATTCTCATGGTCTTCAATCTGAATGCAACAAATTATTTTGAGCTTCTTTTCCACCAAGCTTAGGTTTTTCTCAAATAAAGTGGCCACTTAGTGATTTAGGGTCTCTTTAGCCTTTTTAGCTTTTGCTCTTGTCATTGGGCCTCCTTGATCTTGTATGTCCTTTAAACTGTCTTCCTTGGTTGTGCCATCTCCTATGTTCTCATCAATTCATCCTTCTTGAAAGGAATTTGTCCTCATATCACTACAAGAAAAAGTTAAATTTCCGACGGATAATTTCCCACGGACAAAAATCCGTCGGAAATTTCCCACGGATTTAGATATGTCGAAAATTTCCGACAGAATTTTAACTGATGGAATTTTCGACGGAATTTCCAACGGATTTAAATCCGTGGGAAATTTCCGACGAAATTTCCCACGGATTTAAATCCGTATGAAATTATTAAATAAAATATAAACCAATTATTTTTCAAATGCAAGCAATCCTGATCTCACACAACAATGCACTATATAATATTTTCATTATTATATGGGTGTTTTCAAAATATAAATATATTGTAATGAATAAGATAAATATAAATAAGAGTGAGTGAGGTATGACTTACCTATATATAATTATATGTTTAATTAGGTTATTATAAATTATAAACTAATTAGCGTAAAAGTGTTTTTTTTTACTTATCTTGAAAAATACCAACACATGACGTCCAAATTTAAGAATAGCATATCTTTTCTTTAATTTTTAAAAATCACTCATCTCTTTGAAAATAACTATTAATTAAATAAGGGGGGAAAAGTTAAATTATATTCTGCAAATCATATATATGTATCTATCATTTATTTCTAAATTACATCCAATACTATGTTATTTTCATGAAAACTGTCATTGATCTTCAATTTTGAAAATAAGATTTTTTTCAATTCATTTTTAAAATTATTACTTAAATTTAATATATTTTTTAAATCACAGTGTGCATGATATTTAAAATAAATTTCAAAAAAGTTGAAATAATGAAATAAGATATCAAATCTCATTTAATTATTGATATTTGTATTAATAAATTATTTTCTCTTAATAGTATATAAATAGTATTATCTTATATAAGTAGTTGTATGTGCCACTTAAATAAATAAATAAGAAAATTAATACTCACTTAAAAATTTGAGAAGAGATATACCTATGACGTTATTGAGAAAAACTTCAAGTAGGGGTTAATGGAATTTTTTCTAGATTAAATCTTCTTTATTTAAAACTTAAAACATTAAAGTTAAAATAATTACACTAAATAATTATTTTTTTCCTAGTAACTGATTGATTTAAAAATATATCTTTAAGTTGTAGTAATTTCTTAAATTTACATTTTATTGATTTCTGAATTTTATATTTAAGTAAATCAGTAAAATACAAAGGGAAATATATAGTTAAAGACAGAGAAAATGAATGGAAAAAAATAGTTAAATATATAGTTGTTTGATTATCTATAGTAATAGATAAAGGGAAATATACGTCATCTTGTAACTGATTTTGTCTAAAATATAATAGATAATCATACCCTTAACTGATTTTTATTTTATATATTCTAATTTTATTTGTAATAATATGATTATATATTTAAATAGTTTAATTTTAATAATTTTTTAAGTATATTTTTGTCTTTTCACTTAAAATATTTGAATTTCTATATTTTAATTTGAATTATTTTTTAAGTATATTTTTGTCTTTTTGTCTTAAATTTTTGAATTTCTATATTTTAATTTTAATAATTTTTTATTTCTATTATTTATTAATTCTTTTCTTTTTTAATGTTTTATAACATTATTAAAATTTTATAATTTTAATCTATAATTTTATCTTACTTTTTATTTTATAAATATAATTTGGATTATTCATTTTATAATTAAATTCATTTTTTAAAATTTTTTATGAGTTTACATTCTAAGAATGTATTGAAATCCCTCAATCTTTGATTATTAGATAGCAACAACATGGATATTCTGATTATTAGACATTATGTTATAATTCTACTGATCGTACTATATATTATTTTTAAATTTGAACTCCTAAACTTTATTTGTTATGTATGACATAATATCTTTAAATAGGATAATTATTTAATACAATTTTGAATTTTTAAAAAAATAAATTTTCACAGAATTTCCCAAGGATTTATCCGTGGGTAATTTCCCACGGACTAATCCGTGGGAAATTACCCACGGATTAGTCCGTGGGAAATTACCCACGGATAAATCCGTGGGAAATCCGTGGGAAATTCTGTGAAAAATTATTTTTTTTAAAATTCAAAATTGTATTAAATAATTATCCTATTTAAAGATATTAAATCAATCATAATTATGTAAATCAAAACAAGTTCATTCATACAAATAAAGTTTAGGAGTTCAAATTTAAAAATAACATATAGTACGATCAGTAGAATTAAAGATTGAGGGGTTTCAATTAGGGATGGCAACGGGGTGGGGGGTACGGGTTTGATGATACCCGTCCCCGTCCCCGCGAGCTAAACTCATCCCCGTCCCCGTACCCGTACCCGTCGGGTATGTGATTTTCATCCCCATCCACGTCCCCGTCGGGTATCGGGTATACCCGTACCCGTACCCGTTAAAATTTTTATTTTTTATTTTTTTTTAAAATATAATATTTTTAAATTATTTTTTTAATTATATTATAATTATAATTAAGTTATTTTTTTTATCTCATATTATAATAAATAATCACACATAAAAAAATATTAAAATTCTTTAATAAAATTAAATTGAAAGTGGGTATTAAATTAAAAATAGAAACGGGTACGAGTACGGGTACGGGACGGGTAAGAACATACCCGTACCCGTACCCGGTCAAACCGGGTATTCCCCGTCAAAGTCGGGACGGGTTCGGGTATTACCCATGGGTACGGGTATATTTGCCATCTCTAGTTTCAATACATTCTTAGAATGTAAACTCATAAAAAATTTTAAAAAATTAATTTAATTATAAAATGAATAATCCAAATTATATTTATAAAATAAAAAGTAAGATAAAATTATAGAGATTAAAATTATAAAATTTTAATAATGTTATAAAACATTAAAAAAGAAAAGAATTAATAAATAATAGAAATAAAAAATTATTAAAATTACAATATAGAAATTCAAAAATTTAAGACAAAAAGAAAAAAATATACTTAAAAAATAATTCAAATTAAAGTATAGAAATTCAAATATTTTAAGTGAAAAGACAAAAATATACTTAAAAAATTATTAAAATTAAACTATTTAAATATATAATCATATTATTACAAATAAAATTAGAATATATAAAATAAAAATTAGTTAAGGGTATGATTATCTATTACTTTTTAGACAAAATCAGTTACAAGATTACGTATAACTTTATATTAAATGTGAATTTTGTAAATTCAACCGTTAAATTAAAAATATTTTACTCTTAAATCATATATACAAAATTTTATATTAATCGAAGATGACTTTTTATAAAACAAAATTAAATCTGTCGAAAAATTTATATTTTCGATGAGAAAATTTTTGTAGGAAAAACTATATTATTGATGAAATATTTCAGACAAATTTATATTTGTCGAAAATGTAAGAACTAGTTTTAAATTTGATATGAAAATATTATGATATTATTAGATAATATTTTAAGTTAGTATTTTATTAATGGTTGATAATTAAAAAATAAAACAAGGATAAATACATTTTTTGAATTTTATATGTTTGATTAAAGATAACTTACAAAATAACTCTTGGTAAAGTTATTCCACTCAATAACTCATGGCGTGTGTTGAATTTTATCGATCCAATTAATTGTTAAATCAAAAGTTATTAAATTTTACTAATAATTAATATAAAAAATTAATTATTTTTTGAATAAATTATTTGCTAATTAACAATATAATTGAAACATTAATTATTTTAAATTATTTAACTAAAATCTTATTGACAATTTACTATATGATCTTAATATTTTTGTATAACTAATATCTGGTTTTAAATTTGATATGAGAATATTATATATAATTAGATAAGATTTTAAGTTAGTATTTTATTAATAGTTGATAATTAGAAAAAAAAAACAAGGATAAATATATTTTTTGAATTTTATATGTTTGATTTAAGGTAAATAAATATATTAAATTAATTAATAATTTATTTAAAATATTAAAATTTAATTTATAAGTATGTAATAAATAAATATTTATAATTTTATAAATTATATTATCATTATAAATCATAAAATAAAATAATTTAAATTATAATTTTAAATAAAAATAAGTAGATGTTAATTATATAAAGTAAGTACATATAAACAAATAATAATAAATATATTATTATTATTAATTATTATTATTTGTAATATAAAATTATTATATATTATTATTACAGTACAAATATGAGATTGTATATTTGAGGATGACTTAAATGAATTAATTTGTACAAGTTATACTGACAACATACATATACATTTCGGTAGCCTACTCATCAGAACTTCACAGTTAAGCGTGCTTGACCTGGAGTAGTACAGGGATGGGTGACCTTCTGGGAAGTTTCCCAGAAATTGCACAAATAAGGATAAAACATGCTAAACAATGAAATATCGTGAAATAGAACCCTTGAGAGGCCAAATATGAGAGTTGTTACATTAATAAATTTATTAAAATTAAAAAAGTTATAATTTTCACGAAAAATTCCTTTAGGGTAATTTCCCACGGATAAATCCGTGGGAAAATCCGTCGGAAATGCACTATTACCCACGGATTTTTGGCATTTTCCACGGATTCTGGCCGTTTGTAATAGCGAATTTTCTTGTAGTTTATTTTATTCTTTTTTCCTTCATCAAATATGGATAAATTAGTCACATTAAAAATACGTAACACTTACACTATACTCACTAGGAAGGTCTATTTTGTAGGTAATATCATTAATTTTGGACAACACTTGGAATAAATCATCTCCTCATGGCTAAATCTTGGATTTCCTTTGTGATGGAAACCTCTCCTTTCTTATATGCACCTAAACTCAATCAGTAGCACTACAAAAAAAATAACCTATGCCTACAGACACTTTACCTATAAACCTGAATTAGTGTAGGTAAAACTAAAAAAAAATTTACCTACAAATGTTTAATGTAGGTATAACTCAAAAATCTATACCTACTTTTGTTTGGTGTAGGTAAAACTCAATACAACTTAAAGTTCTCTTACCAATAGATTGTCAATGTAGGTAAAAGACTTCAAAGACTTATTAGTTATTACTAAAAAAAATTAGTCAATTAGCAGCGATTTTTTTCTAGCGGTTTTAATAAACCGACAAAAAAAGTTGTAATTCTAGGGTTTATCTTGACCCCTACAAAATAATCCCACGATTGTCTTCAAGGTCACAATGCCCCTCTATTCATCTTCCATACAAAGAAACCCTAACCCTAGCCCCAATCCTTCTCACGCTCGTCGGTGGAAGCTCTACGATAGCGATCGCTCAGGCACTGGCGCGAACCTCGTCATGGGCCAAGTCAAGATCCTCAAGAGAGGCAAGAAGTTAAGCCCTGATGACGCCCGCACCGCTTCCCATTGCAGGAGTGTTTCTAGGGTCTGGTCTTCGCTCCTGCCTTAGGCTGTGCAGTGTTTGAACGTCGAATTGAAGGAGTTTAAAGGCAGAGAGAGGTTTGCATCGTAGAATCGATTCGAAATTCATTCAGATAGCGTCACTCTCCGATCTCCAAATCCCTAACAACTATGGTGAGAGGATTGCTCAACAAGCTCGTCTCTCGTCCCTCTCCGTGCCGGAAAGTGGCAGCACAACAAGCTCCGCCGCCTCAACATCCATGAGTACCAGGTCTCTCTGCGTTCCCCGCTCTTGTTCTTATCATTGCAATTTACGAATCGATTCCAATTTCTACGGAATCTGTTGATTCATTTCGCTCTTCCGTTGGTGTATTTCTTTTCAATAATAGTAATAATAAATCATTTTTGTGGATGACGAATCTGGAGTTCCTTGAATGTATATTTTGTGGAACCGTGGATGTTTATTTGTCGAAAATCTTTTGATTTAGTTGATTGACGAGCGTTGATTATGGAAACCAGGGCGCCGAATTGATGAACAAACACGGAATCAACGTTCCGAGAGGCGTAGTTGTTTCCTCTGTTTAAGAGGTCAGAAAGGCCATCAAGGACGTTTTCCCTAACGAGAAAGAGGTAATTTATTTCGTAACTTGATGTTCACAAAAAGCACCAAGAAGTGGATTTTAGAATTGTAAGGTGCGTTGTGTTTGTTTCCATTAATTCCTCTGCAGTCAATGCCTCTGATTCTTCTTTGTCTCACATGAAGGTAAATAATTTTGTTACTTTTGTTGGATGCTTAAACATAAGACAGTTTCCACCCAAGTAATCATGTATTGTTCTTATGAAACTATGATGTGCAACAGCTTGATGACTCTGTTCAAGATGAAATAATGGCAAATCAGCGGATGATCCCACCTAGCTTATCTTAAGTGAAATAATGGCAAATCATGTATTGTAATTTGTCTATTTTTTTTTGTCATCCAGGGCCGCTTCTCACTTGAACATTAATCTTCAAATGAATTATTGGCCATCCCTTTCTTGCAACCTACACGAGTGTCAAGAGCCCTTATTTGATTTCATCTCCTCTTTGTCAGTCAATGGAAATAAAACCGCAAAGGTATTTTGTTCTTTTCCCTCTTTCTTTCATATTTTTCTTGTTATTCTATTTAAGAAAGAGATCCTTTATGCTTGTAAGCTATTGCCTAAAAGAAACTTTGTAGCTTGCCCCCCATACCAGCATATCTATAGCAAAGCGCAAAAGAAAATATAGTCTGGCATACTACTCCCTCTATACTTATATGTAAGTAAAGAATACCAATTACACACAAATTAAGAAAGTTAAATGTATTTGATTTTTACGATTTCATATAAAATATACGCTACATTTTCTAAAATATCTTAATCATATTTATCTTAGATAGTACTCTCATTATTGTCTTAAAGATATTTTTGGATTAAAAATATTAAATAAAATTGACTTGTTTGAAGTTTGTGTATATTTTAGTCCCAAAAGTTTAAGCATTTTTTTGCTTATATATAGTTCTAGAGAGAATATCATGAATTTTATTGTTCTATCTAGATTTTCATTTGATCTTGCGTACAGGTGAACTATGAAGCAAATGGCTGGGTTACACATCATGTTTCAGACATATGGGCTAAAACATCACCATATCAAGATCAGCCCGTTTGGGCTATATGGCCAATGGGTGGAGCTTGGCTTTGTACCCATTTATGGGAGTATTATATTTACACAATGGACAAAGTAAGTTCTGGGTTTTCAGTAAATTATCCTACCCTTCATTTAAAGCATTGACTCAAACTGATCTTGTGAAAAGAGTTGTTTAGGGGATTTAACCGTTTTAGATTTCCTCAAGTTATTGAACTTACTGATGATGAACTGTCATACTCTGTAGAGTTGCCTATTTAATGCATGCCTAACTAATCCACTTCTATTTTAATGGCATAACTATATGGTTGACTTGAAATATTGAAAGTTGTTATTCATCTTCATGTTGTGATGGGGTTCTTTATAACCAGTTGATCTATTTTGGGGTATAATATGTTTTATGTACACAGTAAAATTTCAAAATTAATACTAATGCAAAATAAGGCCTTGTGCAGCTACAGTGATTAATAATTCCAGGAACTCAAGGAGCAACATGTTGTACAAGTATCTGCCTTTTCGGAGATTACAAATTTGAGGTGAAGGAATACGAATGTTCATTATTTGTTTTTTAACGTTTTGATTTGAAATTATAGTGTATTTTCCTTTTGAAATTACGAGTGTTATTTGTTTTTGATGTTCTGATTGTTGAGAGACCTTTAAGAAAATAACCAAAAGCAAAATTGTAAGTGTTTAGTCTTAAATTGAAAAATATCTCACGACAAGCAATCACCACAAACTCGCACCTCACCACTTCCTTCTATAACATAAACATATTTAAACAAAGTAAGTTTCAGATTGTACTGGAAAGCAACAACAGAGTCAAGAAGACAACAACACAACTTTATTTACTGTCTTCTACCATTTTTAGAGCCAATGCTTCTCTCAATCCCACAACAACTATTCTCCATTCTCCCAGGCCTTGCTTGCTCAACGGATATTCTATGAGTTGTCAGGATTCATAATTTTCCATCGCCACAGCCCTAGTCTGAATCCCTCAACTCTTCTCCCTTCTTCTAAGCCACCTTCACACAATAGCTCCACTAGGATTTAGACAATCACTTCCCATCCTTCGGATAATTTTGCGAAACTTCAACAACTGGAGGCTTATTTTTCCCACTTTTTTGGTTTCCTAAAACAATTTTATATTACTCATCCAAATAAATCTGAGTTTTGAAAATTATTTTCAAGACAGGTGTTTAAAAAGCAAACCGCACAAACAACTCTTTTACATTATTTTGTAACTTAATGGCTAGTGGTAGGAACTAGCGTATGCAAACTACTTTAAAATAATTTTTCTAGGGGTAACAGTATGCTTTTTTGTTTCTGTTGCTTACTTTATATAATCTTTGACTTCTATATCCTTTACAAAGACTTCTGAGGAACAATATTTGACTGATTTACAGGCACAGGTGGAGAAATTATTTACGTAGGCAAATTTGCAGGTAGTTTACCTCATACCTATTATGAGAGGAGGTTTTTTTTATTCTACATATAAGAAAAGAGAATCAAAGTGTGCTTACATGTAATGATACCTTCGTTTTAATGTAGTGAATAATTTATTAAGTTGAATTTTTCTAATTGTATAGCTTTAGCACCCGGCACAATAATTCAATACTGCATCATTGATTCGTAGCTCTGGTGTTGCATGCAATCTTGATAGTGGCTGATGCATGATATATTTATATGATGGCTAAAAAAATTGTTTCCAAAATTAGTTAATCCTTATTCTTCCCTATCTATAGTTTTCTTTCCTATTATATTGTTAGATGTTAGAGCAATATTTTGTTGTCTAATCTCTTTTATTTCTTGCATCTCTATAATTTTTTAAACTTCTTGAAAACGGTTAATTTTTAAATCTTTTTCAAAACCTGAATTTGTTGTTTTAATATTATCATTTTGAGTGATATGTTGGACTCATGATTATTACTGCAGTACTAAATACTAAGTTAAAACTTAAAGAAGTTTGTGATCAAATTACACATTGTTTTCTAGTTACTATATAGTGATGAGTGCATATTGAAATCCTCATTACTCATGTACTAATCTAAATTTCAGTTCCCACATTTTGGAAGATGGCTGGCTTATTGTCTTAAGTTAAAGTACAAATCTTACATTTTCCTGATTGTGTGTTTATGAATAGTTTTCCCCCCTTTAGTCATTAAGCTCCTAAATTCATTAGTTGGGCCTGGAAATCAATCAATTATAATGTTTATTTTATAGGGTTCATTACTCATGTATTAACAATTACTGGTTGTTGACATTGATATAGAATCTCCATATTAGACTAGTATGTGAATAAGTCATCTACTTATCTTTTCCTTTTTTTATGTTTTGTATATATAGTTTTTATTATTTAATGAAATTTAGCAAGAAAAAAATATTAAATTAAATATATCAGTTAATGAAATTTGACTTTTTTTTTATACTTTAATATCATTTTTTGTATACAAGATAATAATCAAATTTTAATTACACTTCATATAGAGTACACATATTCTCTATAAGAGATATTATATATATATATATATTTATTTATTTATTATATATAAATAAAATAAAAAATACTTTTACCTATAGTCAGAGCATGTAAGAATAAGTTAATGACTTTTACCTACAGTCATACATGTAAGTACAATTTAATGGTGTTTACCTATAGTAGGGAGTGTAAATTTAAGTCAATGACTTTTACCCACGCATATTGTAAATTGTAGGTAGCTCTTATAGTGACAGTTAAATGTAGTTGTAGGTAAAATTATGTCTGTAGGTAAAACTTATAGTGATAGGCTATTAGTTGTAGCTATATGCCCCCTCAAAGTTGACAATTGCAATGTCTGTAGGTCAAAGTCCATGATACCTTTACCTATGGAATTTAGATTTTTAGTGACATTTTTTGTGTGTAGGCATAAGTCATTTTCCTTGTAGTGGGTTCAAATACAATTATTTTTTTGTCTTTGCGTACTTGTTTACCAAAACTTTCTATTTGCTTTTCAATGTGAGCTTTCATATCTTCATGTAACTTCCTCACATATTCAACCTTAGCTTTACCAGCTTAATGCTTTAAGATAAAAGTATTAGGCAATGGCAACAAGTCAAAAAATTAATGTTTTGAAGCCATAAGCAATTTCAAATGGTGAGTATCTAGTATTGCTTTGGACAATCCTATTATAATCAAACTCTACATAAGATAAACATTCTTCCTAAGATTTTATATTCTTTTTAATCATTGCTCTAAGAATAGAGAAGAAATAGTCTTATTCACGACCTTAGTTTGTCCATTAGTTTGGGGATGGCACATAGTGGAGAAAAGAAGCTTTGTGCCTAGCCTACCCCATAAGATTCTCCAAAAGTGACTAAGGAATTTTGTGTTTCGATATGAAATATTGCTTCTTGGCAGTCCATAGAGGCACACCACTTCCTTAAAAAACAATTCAACATGGAAATTAGCATCATTAGTTTTTTTACATGGTATGAAATGTGCCATCTTAGAGAATTTATCCACCACCACAAAGATGAAATCCTTGCATTTCCTTGTTCGAGGAAAAAGCCTAAAACAAAGTCTATTAACAAGTCAATTCAAGAAAAAATTGGAACAGGCAAATAAGAATAAAGAACATGAGGCATTACCTTAGACATATATAGGTTGTTTTATAAAAACAAATGTGTTGTTTACAAAAATTATGCACATCATGTTTCATGTATGGATAATAGAAATGTTCATATAACATATCTAAAGTCATTTGTATCCCTTCATGTGCCATCAAACCCCCTTCATGTGCCTCTTTCACAAGCAATTCTCTTATAGATCTTTTTGGCACATATAACCTTTTCTCTTTTAAAAAAAAATTGTTATGACTATAGTATTCATTTTGGGTAGTATGTGCAAATGTGATCATGAGAAGGAACAAATCTTCTTCTCATCAATCTTTTCATCTCCTCCAAACCATTCACGAAGGGTTCTCTATATCTTGCCCTCTTTTTTTGTACTTGGTCCTAATAAATCAAAGCATAGTCAATGAATATTATGTGCTACCACTTTCATCTTCCTATCTTCTGTATATTTGTATATGCAAATAATTACTCAATTTTCAACTCCAATTCTAAATAAGCCTCAGGATCGATTCTCCATTTTAAAGGTGGTATGTTGAGCTTCACTTTCTGAATTCTATCCTCCCTAGTATCAACCTCATTATTTCTTCTTCGCCTCCTCTTTCCTCCTTTATCATCACCATGATTCCTTTGATTTTCTAGCTACTCTATTCTCCCATATAACTTCTAGGCGTGCTCCCTCATCATCCTTTGTATTGAAGTTGTAATTGCATCAATTAGCATCTTATTGTCTCCTATAGGAGGAGGGGTACAATCACCACCTATACTTGTCGTAATTCTTTTAAAGAACCAAAATGAACTCTTGCTTTTTATCGACTCAAGTTTCTCTCTTTCAGTTCTTAATTGAATCTATAAAACCAACTTAAGAATGCTAAAACCATAATTGACTAGAAAACAAGACAACAAAAATGGAAATGACTCAAGAAGACTCTTAGGAATTTTATCAAATATGTTAAATAAAAAGACGATCTTAAATCTCTTAGGTATAAAGTTTTAATGATAACAAACATAAATACTTTTAGAGAAAAGTTTTTTAAACCTTTCAATAAGACAAATGCTCTATATAACATGAATGCATTAAGATGATCCGTTATCTTGACATAAAAGTCTAACAAGCAAAATACTTCACCTGTAAGGCATTTACACTTAATTAATATCATTTATGTTGTCTGATAACTAAATTAATCTTTATGTATATTATTCCTTAATAGATTGAAGTTGTTAAGTTAAAAGACAATCTTGGATCTCTTATACTTTCATGTTTTAATTATAACAAACAAAGCATTTTTTCTAAGAGAAAATATTTTTGCAAAATACAAATCAAACAAAGCATAAGACACAAACGTTAGACAAACGATGTGTCATAAAAAAAATAGTCTAGCTTCATATAAAGTCTTAAATGCACATAATTTATAATGACTAATGACTACTTTTTGTATGTCTAATTGATTCCTTAATAGATCAAACTAAGAAAGTTCTTTGGAACTCACAAATATGTTAAAGTGAATAAAGTCATGCTTTGTACAAGAAGTAAGGACAACCAGATATTTGAAATCATGGAGAAAGTCAACAAAAGTCGATGTAGAACTTGCTCCTCGTTGACATGTGCCACAAATAGTCTATTTGGTATGCTAAAACCAATAACTAGCCTCATTGATCAAATAAGAAGTGACAATTTGGTGAAACACATTTAATGTATCAACAGACACTTTTCATATTGATAAGTGTCTAACTAGTCTGATGAAATATAAATTTGAGACACTTATCTAGCACAATTTTTGTACATATTGATATAATTTTGGCCAATATACTTAGAATCAAAGAGGGACTCTTAATTTACGTTATTACAGGGAGTGATGAGTCTTTTGATCATATTTTGTGCTTATTTTGTAGGTTTTGAAGTTTGGAGGCAAACGGCTCAGCCCGAGCACTTTCAAGTTAGAGAGCTTAACAAGTGCACCAAAGGAGAGGCACTTAGCTACTACCAAACACTGAGCGATTTTGGCCCTGGGAGAATGAGTGCTCTTTGCCTCCTAGGTGCTCAGCCCCTTTTTCTTGCTTAATGGTGAAGAATCATCTCAGGCGCTCAGTAGATTTGAGGGGCTCAACCCTTCAGATTACTTCATGTCGAAGAATTCTCCAAATTGCTCAGCCGTTTCAAGGCGCTGAGCGGTTCCTTCTCTTTTCTGCCTACTCTGTTTTAATTCCAGCACCTATAAAAGGGCAGAAGAGAGAGAAAACAGGGATGAGAAGTTGCACGAAGAGAAAAACAAAGACGAGAAAGAAAACAGAGCACCTTGTAGCTCGTGGGAATGTGGATCTTCAGATGATCTTTTTCTTCTACCTTTCCTCTTATTATTTTGTGCTTTCTTCTTCTATGGAGAGCTAAAGCTCTAGGTTTTGGATTGATGTAGTCATCAAACTCCTATGTATTCCTTTTTGATTCATATATATATATATATATATTACATCTATTATTCAGTGCTAGTGATTTGTATTCTATTCTTAATGCTTAGATAAACTGATCATTTATCTTTGATCTTGGATTTAGAATTTGGTTGAAAAACATTTTCTGAATCTAGATTTGAAACAAATCACCTGTTAGTTTTGAAAGCCAGGGATGGTTTCGAAATTAATAGTTGCAACAAGTTCTGATTCTTAATGCAAGACATTTAACTGAATGAAGTGAGAAATCATTCATTGAGTTAAATATCTTAGAATTTCTTATGCCAAGGAATTGGGTCTGAATGAATATAGAGAACTCAATGGCAATGAGTAATGGAATCATTTGAAAGAATCAATAGGAATGCATAGGAGGGAGATTGATGAAATCAAATCCCAACTATTTCTCATATATGTTTTTCTTAAATTTAACTTGATTTTGGTTACTTAGTTTAATTTACCGCTCACTTCAAATATTTAACATGTGTGATCATTCAAGCTTTGAATTTACAAGTAACAATTAGTATAATAGAAATCAAAATCTATTTCACAAGTCCCTGAGGATTGACAATCTTTATACTATATTACAGAGACTTGGGTGCGCTTTCTCGGAAAACCAACAAGTTTCTTGGTGCCGTTACCGGGGACTTGTGTCAAGATAGTTTGTGATTTCTATTATTCTTGTTGTAGCTTGTTGTTTATACTTTTTTTTTGTTTTCTTTTTGTTAAATATATTCTTTACCTAGTTGTTCTAACTTTTCTATTTAAGTCAGTATTTGTATGCGAGGTAAAATTCCTGCTGAGCATTTGCTATTTGATCTAGAGATTGAGAAAACAGCTAGAAAAAATAATAGTAAAAGAAGGCGGCAAAGGAAGCTTGAACAGGAAAGGAAGGAATATGAATGTACTTCCACCTTAGTTTCAGCTCAACATTCTACTCCTGAATCAATGGCTGAAGAAGGACCGGGTGGTGATAGACCACATCATCATTCCCCAAGGAGACTCTTAGGAGAATATAATCATCAGTCGGGTCCTAGGAACTTCTCTAGTATTGCTAGGCCAACCAAGGGGGTGGAAATGAAACCAGAATTATTATCTCTCATAATTGCCAATCAATTTGCATGGATGGATCATGAAGATCCCTACACTCATCTATCTACTTTTTATGAGATCATTGGCACTATGGGCATTCTTGGAGAGGATGAAGAAGTAGTGTATCTATGATTGTTTTCTTTTTCTTTGACAGGTAAAGACAAGACATGGTTGCAGGCCCACCCAAATTAGAGTTTAACCAGATATGAGGATGTAGAGCGAAAGTTTTTGGCTAGATTCTATCCTCTGTCCAGATACATAAGTGTCAAATAAGCTATTGCAACTTTCTCTCAAGGCATTGATGAACCTCTATGTGAAGCCTGAGAGAGATATAAGTCTTTATTGAGAAAATGCCCAAATCATGGGTTTGATGATGTTGCACAAATCAACATGTTCTATAATGGATTAAGGCCACAAACAAAAATGTTATTGGATGCTTCTACAGGTGGCTCTATGATGATGAAGGATTCTGAGGAAGCAATCACTATCATTGATGCTTTGGCAGCCAGTGATTACCAAGCTCACCATGATAGAAGCCAACCCACCAAAAGAGGAATTCTGGAACTGGTTACTCAAAATGCAATTCTAGCTCAGAATAAACTTCTTTCTCAGCAGATGGAAGAATTAAAGAAACAAATATCCAAGCTTCAAGTAGGATCATCTTCACGCCCTCAACAGGTAATGAGATGTGATTTTTGTGCAGGTGATCATCCAAATGGACATTGCACCATTACTGAACCAGACCAGGAGGAGGAAGTGAATTACATGAATAATTCAGGAAGGCAAGGGAAATTCTCTAGCAATTACAATCAGAATCAAGGCTGAAGGAATAATCAAAATCAGTATTTTGGTTGGGAGCAAGAAGCAGGGCCATCACAAAGGCAACCTCCACAAAAGCCATATCAGAATCAATCTTCTTATCAGCTAGACAGGTTATCAAAAATGGAGGAAGCCCTTACACAATTCATGCAGGTTTCTATAACTAATCAGAAAAATACTGAAGTTTCTATCATAAATCTAGAAGTACAAATAGGGCAGTTGGCTAAGCAATTGGAAGAACAGTAAAGCAATAATTTTTGAGCCAATACATAGGTCAATCCTAAAGAGTATTGTCAATCAATTACAACCAGGAGAGGCATTGTGATAGGAAAGGGGATAAGTGATAACTTGAGAGAAAATAAAGATGGAGTGGATGAAGATAAGAGTGAAGTTGAGCCTAAAAGTGAGAAAGAGGTGGAGTTAAATAAAGAGGCAGGAAAAATACAAAATGATAAAAAAGAGAGTGATAAAAATGAGAGGAAAGATGGAGATGTAAGGGAGAAGAGCAAGAAGAAAGGGAGAGAAGTTAGTAGGCCTCCTCCTGTGATGAATCTACCTTATCCACATGCTCCATCAAAGAAAGATAAGGAACGACAGTTTGCAAGGTTCCTTGATATAACCAAGAGGCTACATATCAACATACCCTTTGTAGAGGCCCTAGAACAGATGCCATCTTATGCAAGGATGAAACAGTGGAGTTAGAGGTAGGTTGCAGTGCTATAATTCAAAGGTCACTTCCACAAAAATCTAGAGACCCAGCGAGTTTCACCTTGCCAGTCACCATTGGCAATCTCTTTGTGGGGAAGGCATTGTTGGATTTAGGGGCTAGTATCAATCTTATGCCCTTATCTATGTTACAAAGGATAGGTGATGTGGAGGTGAGACCTACTAGGATGACTTTGCAGCTGGCTGTCAGATTTATTAAGTACCCTCATGGTATTGTTGAAGATCTCTTGGTTAAGGTTGATAAATTTTTATTCCTAGTTGATTTTGTTTTCATGGATATGGAGGAGGATTCTGAGGTTCCTCTCATTCTGGGTCGGCCATTTATGAAGACAGCTAAGGTCATTATAGATGTTGATGATGGAAAACTCAAGGTTAGGGTGCAGGGTGATGAGGTGAATTTTAATATTTTTGAAGCTATGAAACACCCAAATGACAAGAAAGATTGTTTTAGAGTGGATGTGTGGATGAAGTGTGTTTGGAAGATGAAAGAAAATCTTCATTAGCCACACCATTAAAGAAGGCATTAAATTTTGATATTAAAGCTATAGGTGAAAAGAGAAAACTTCAACTACACGAGGTTGAAGAAATGCGGTTGCAGGCTTATGAATCCTCAAAAATTTACAAGAGTAAGGTAAAATCCTACCATGACAGGAAAATTGTACAGAGAAACTTCCAACCCGGCCCGCAAGTGTTATTGTTCATTTCTAGGTTGAGATTATTCCTTGGAGAGCTCAAGTCCAAATGGTCAGCTCCCTTTGTGATCAAATCAGTCAAACCTTATGGGCAGTAAAGTTAGAAGAGCCAAATTCTGGAAGATCTTGGATGGTTAATCGTTAGAGGATTAAGCCATATCTGGGTGGTGAAGCTGAGAAACTTACCACTGTCATTCATCTCAATGACCCATAATTGAGTGAAGTGTCAAGCTAATGACAATAAAAAAGCGCTTACTGGGAGGCAACCCAACCATTTTGGTTTGAATTCTAATTTTCATTTTAAGTTTAATCCTCTACATATGTAGTCATGCTTTTGAAGAGTTGAGTTTGTGAATTATGTTTTGATTGTGCATTCTATCAAATGTTTTGCTCCTTCAACATTTTCCTCTCACGTGTTATGCTTTTTATAGTTTGTTGAAGGTAATTGGAAGTTGGAGTGTAAAAGGAGAACATAATGTACTTTTTCCAGGTAAGTTCACAAAACTGAGAAAAAGGCTCAGCCCTTAAAAAGGGCTCAGTCCTTTGGCTATCGCATCTAAGTTTTAGCTAAATTTTCCTCCCAGGGGGAAAAGGGCTCAGCCCTTCATATAAAAAAAAAAATTTGGTTGAGATTTCTGCATCAAACGGTTGAGCGGTTTCAAAGCGCTCAACGCTTTTCTTGATATTACACGCGACACCCAAACGGCTGAGCGCCTAAAAAGGGCTCAACGCTTCATGAATGAATTTGAAAAGCAGCTCCTGGAACAAAGGGCTGAGCCATTCATGGTGTGGCTGCTTGGATTATTTGGCCTTTTGTACTGCTTTCTTATTCTAGTTTGGTTCAATTTTGAAAATTTCACTTTATTGCATTTCAATACTTTAAATTCCAATTTTACTTCTTTTGTAGCACTTTACTTTTTAGTCTTTTGGTTGTTTTCTTATCTACTGTTGGTAAGTACTTTTGGTGGCTTTGTTAATTAGTTTACTTGGATGTTTTTTTTGTGTGGTTAAACTTGTGTTTGGATCATGTTTTTGAAGTAAGGTCTTGTTGGACTAGTATTCTCTTGTTAGTGTTTGTTGTGCAATAGTCCACTAATGGTGATAAGAAAAAAAATTCTTTTTGGGGTTTAAATTGACAATCTTTTTGGAATGAGCATTTTCATGATTCAAGTTTTCAATGAGCAGTGTTTTCTAATCTAGGAGTTTACATTGTTGCACAAGTGGTTGTACATTGTTGACTTAAAGTGTGTGCTTCAAGCATGTTCAAGTGAAATTGAAATGAGTCTGAAGTTGTTGATATCTAGGGCACTTAACCAAACTGTGTGAGTGAGTGGGCTAAACAGTTAAAATTCAATCATTGAGAGTCATCACTAATTCATGCGGTTAGTTTTGTTTGAGTCTCCCATGAGTTACAGTTAAGCTATGCATGGAATTTACTAAGGAAATTGTTCATTATATTTAACCCAGTAGCCGTCAAGCTAATCCATGAGTTACATTGACCCTGGAGCAAACAAATTTGACCCTAAACAGAACCCTTAAGCTTATAAAGAAAAACCATGATTGTCCTTTAGCCTTGTTGGTAAGAGACATTCTCATGAAACAAGTGGGTTTAAGCCAAGTTAGGGGTAAATGTATGTAGTCTTCATGTGGTTAGAGTTGTACAGGCAAAGTATTGTTCTCTGTATATCTATTGTAGACCCCTAAAATTGTCCGGGTCGGAAATAAAACTCGAAGACCCTCAAAGATCGAAGGAAAGTCAGCCAGAAGGACTCCTAGAAGACCATAGGATGGCTATCTGTAGGTTTAGAGGTCTTAGAGTAGCTTAAAATAAGGAAGTGGAGGGAATGAAGCCCAATACGGCCGTACTAAACTTAATACGGCCGTATTGAAGCTTCAATACGGCCGCAGTGAACTCAATACGGCGTATTGAAGTTTCTAAAACTTCAATACGGCCGTACTGAAATAAATACGGCCGTATTGAAGCTTCAATACAGCCGCAGTGAACTCAATATGGGCGTATTGAAATTTCTGAATTTCAATACGGCCGTATTGAACTCAATACGGCCGTATTGAAGTTCAAAAATTTCAATACGGCCGTATTGATTCCATAGCCCGTATTGCGCCTGTTCCCTATAAATATGGCGTCATTTTGACGTCATTGGACACTTTTTACACTGAGTTTTAACCCTCTTCTTGAGTATTCTGGGTTTTTTTGAGCAGTGCTCTGCCTAGAAATCACTCGGAGAGTTGATCCGACAAAGTTCTCAAGTGCTGAGCTTTTTGCTTGAGTCTCGAACTGAGTCGAAGGGAAATCCTCCGGATTTCCATAGTTAAAATTTTCTAGGAAGGAGCGAGCGGGCTTGTAGAGCGAGGGAACGCCAAAAAGCTTCCCAGTTTTACTTGAATATAAAAGCACGCTTCAAAGGTTTCTTCTTAAGACCTTCCTTTTACTGCTTTCTGTGTGTATATTTAACTGTCATCATGTAGATAGTTAAGTTATAATTGTTTAGAATAAATAGGGGTAATTTAGTAATTTCGCACTATTATTTTTAGAAATAATCTGTCATAGGGAACCCGAAAGGGGCGCTGTGGGGTGCTAACACCTTCCCCACGCGTAACCGACTCCCTTACCCGACTCTGGTTGTCATGGCCGAAGTCGATTTTTGAATCGATTGCCTTAAACTTCTTTTTCCAATGTTTTGAGTAAAACATTGGTGGCGACTCCATGAACCCTTCCTTTTTATGAAAACCGCTAATCCATGGAGGGTCCTGCTTGGGATTAACATGGATTGGTGAGCCTTTTAATAAAATTGCTCGTTTGACAAGGTCTCAGTTTGAGAATAAGTCATTCTAGCAATCCATATTTTTAAACAAATAAAAGAGTCCAACCATCCTTCGCGAATGCCGAAAGCCCGTTTCGGGCCGGTGGCGACAGATGGCGACTTCACTGGGGAAGCCTCGAGAGTCAGTCCCATTTAGTGACAGATTATTTTAAACAAATAATAGTTAAAATTACTTTATTACCCCTCACTTGTATGATAACATGTTTATCTATTTGGCTTTAATAACTGTTGTATTTTTAAATTTACGCAATTGTTTGAAATAAAAACTGCACACAAACCTTTGCACACAACAGTTCCCTCTATACCCGGGGGCATGAGTGATTAACCATAGGGAGTGGATGTTAGTACGGCCGGTTGTCGAATGGGTCTATAGGTGCCCGTAGACCGTTGTCGGAAAACATCACTCAAGGTGATAACCATGAACTTGAGTCCGACGGTGCGTTGGAGCTTTCCATCGACCTACGACGAGAGGAATTGGGTCCCTATAATGGGGGCACCTTGGGGGCCTCAGACCGGTGAGAACAGTTAGATCCACCTTGAATATGCACTTTTCTGCAGGATACCCCTACCTCGTGATTCGCTCGTGACTGTTCGTGGATGAGTGAATTGTTTGTGCATTGTTTATGTGAAATTGTTTGAGCATACATTGCATTTCTTTAAACATACAACATTCCTATTCTTTTAAAATAAAAATAAATAGGAATAAGGATCTTCCATTGCATGGTGTTAACATCTACCTTCATCACATTCATGTAGGTAGTTTCCCTTTTCACCCAAAAAAAATACAAAAAACAAAATACCCAAAAAAAGGAAAAAAGGGGTTATTTATCCAAACCAAGCAATATCATGCATCATCTTAGGGACATCCTAAAAACATGATAATGCTTAGTTGAATAAACACAATGCATGCATATTCATCGCCATCATCTCATATCATGCATTCTTATCAAAGATCATGGAGGGATCTAGGTTTGCATTTCATACATCCCTCCCAATAAATCATTAATAAACATTAATAAAAAGAAAGAAATAATCGATGCGTATGTTCAAGATGGATCGCACGCCATTTGTTATTAAGTGTAAGCCAACAACCGCGCCAAGCGAGTGCACATCAACTCCGTTGTTGGTAATCAAGACGAACAAAGGGGAAGGTCCAATGCCGTTAAGGATCACTACTCCAAGGCCTTTTCCCTACGAATCGAATAAGGCTGTGCCGTGGATATACGACATCCATTTTTCTACCGACAGCGATATCTCTAACATCGCTGGACTTGGGGGCATGACTAGGAGTGGCAGGATCTACACTCCCGAAGATCTTCATGATAAAGCCCCCAAGAATAAAGAAAAAGAAGAAAATAAAACCGAGGAGAATAAAGAATCCGAGGAGGAGACTGATGAGCTGTTAAAGTTTATCCGACAGAGCGAGTATTCCATCGTGGATCAACTTCACAAGACACCAGCAAAGATTACGCTGTTGTCATTGATCCTAAACTCCGAACCGCATCGGCAAGCTCTGTTGAAAGTCTTGAACGAGGCGTATGTGTCGCATACCATCTCCCAAGACAAGTTTGAGGGGATTGTTAGTCACATCACGGCTAGTGATCACCTCTCTTTCACCGATGAAGAAATCCCCGCTGGGGGACCGAATCATAACAAGCCCTTGCACATCTCTGTAAAGTGCAAGGAGTATCACATCGCTAAAGTCTTGGTAGATAATGGATCTTCCTTGAATGTGATGCCAAAAAGAACGCTCAAGCAATTGGCAATCAAGGGAGTCCAAATGCGCCCGAGCAACATGATCGTTCGAGCCTTCGATGGTTCTAAAAGAGAAGTGGTGGGAGAGATCAATCTTCCAATCCAAATTGGGCCCACTATCTTTAATGTCGAATTTCAAGTGATGGACATTACTCCGGCAAACAGCTGTCTCCTCGGCCGACCTTGGATTCATGATGCGAAAGCTGTTCCCTCTACGCTCCACCAAAAAGTCGAGTTCATAGTGGGTGACAAACTGGTGACCGTACAAGCTGAAGATGACATACTCATCAGCAAGCCATCCACCATACCTTATGTGGATGCAGCAGAGGAAGCTTTGGAAACCGCCTTCCAAGCATTGGAAATTGCCAATGTTGAGACGTTTCCCCGAGAAATGAAGAAGGTAGCCCATATGCTCACTAAGAACGGATACTTGCCAGGACAAGGATTAGGCAAGGACTCCCAAGGAATCCCGGAGCTACCCATTATCAAGGACAATCCGGGGAAACAAGGGTTAGGATACAACCCCGTTAAAGATCAAAGAACGAAGAGGAATCAAGATCCTTCTCGACGTTCTTTAAGCCAGATCTTTAGGAAGGCTGGTTCACAAACGTCAAGGCCAGCTGTCGTCATCAAGTGTCCTTCTCCTTCCGATAGGGATGTATAGACCTGATGACTATTAGAGATTACTCCTCGGGGACAGCCCGACCCCCGAGCCTCGATAGGGCACATGTTTCCATTATGATTATAATAAAATCATTCTTTATTAATTCTTTATTGCTTCTTTTCTTGCTTGCAATAAAATTCTAGACTGCATTATTTAACCCTGTTTGAATAAACATAAATGAGGTTAAAATCGTCTTAATAATCAATAAACCCACATCATTTTGTGTGGAAGTGTGCACGACAACTTGGAGCACC
The DNA here is from genome assembly GCF_000230855.2 of Cajanus cajan. Classification (NCBI taxonomy): domain Eukaryota; kingdom Viridiplantae; phylum Streptophyta; class Magnoliopsida; order Fabales; family Fabaceae; genus Cajanus; species Cajanus cajan. The sequence continues at coordinate 38,191,970 of NC_138517.1, read as the reverse complement.
TTTCCTTGGCCTCAATAAGTGCCGTCATGGATAAAAAGAAATCCATTCAGGACAAAAATCCTAAAAATAAAAGAAGCTCGGCAGGAAACCCAAAAAAGGGGACTGCGCAAAAATAAGAGCAAAAAACCCGCTAGGAATCCCACAAAAGGGTGACCTAGGCAAAAATTAGGGTTACAAAATAATGAACAAAAACAAAAGCCCGCTAAAACTCCACAAATGGGTGTTTTAGGCAAAAGTTAGGGCAATCGAAAAACAGAATAAATCCATGATGGTACCACCAACTGAATTCAACAAAGGGGCTCAAGAAAAGCTATCCAAGTTGTCAAATCACAAATGTTAATAACCAAGACGTGCTTAACTTCATAAGTGTTTAATCAAACAAGTCTAAACACTTAAGCCTACCATTGGCCAAGCCATTCTTACAAAATCCATTTTTCAAAAAATAAATAATCCCCTCTAAAACACAAACTTTCAAAAAAGAATATACCTTTCCTTTCTTTTCTCTCTTGTCCCAAACGATTTTAGGATAATCTAGTGGAAACATGGAGATATAGTGGTCAATAGGAGGGTTGACATATCTTTTAAAGGAAGGGAAGGATCATTTGGTTGATGACACCAAATCTCAATATAACATGCATCATTCCTCGGTTACAGAAATCGGCAGCACACAGCCCGTCTAGAGGAATGGCAAAAATCCAAACAGAGAAACGCATCGGTTAATTCTTTTGAAAAGTGAATCAAATAGAATTAGGTGCATCATACTGCATACATGCATACAGATGATAGGTGTAATGGAAGATCACTTATTCTCTGTTTATTGACAAAAACAAAAAAAATATATATAAACTTCAGAAAAACAATACGCCCGTATCATGTTCAGTATGCCCGTACCAAAATTAGGGTTATGAACAAATTTTCAATTCAATACGGGCATACTAAAATGAATAACGGCCGTATTGGCAATAACAGAAATCCTCCCTCACATCAATGACAAAATTCCTCCAAGAAGAAGAGGATAGGGGGAGCCATTCAATAAAATAATTAAACTTGCATTTTGTGCATCACGCACATTAATTGCACATTCAAAGACCTCATCATGGGGCAATTGCATAAAATAGAAAAAATAGAAAATTGCTTGTGTATGACAGCAGTCAACAAAAGCCGAAAACAAAAAAAGACAAGGATACAAACAATACTCCTCAGTTTGTACAGAATAATTGAGCCTAGAGAGGCTTGCTGAAAAAATACTTCCTCAGGATAATTAAGCCTGGAGAGGCTCGCCGAAACAATACTCCCTCATCAGAATAATTGAGCCTGGAGAGGCTTACCGAAATAAAACTCCTTCAAAATAACTGAGCCTGGAGAGGCTCGCCGAAATAATACTCTCTCAGAATAATTGAGCCTGGAGAGGCTCGCCGAAATAATACTCCCTCAGAATCACTGAGCCTGAAGAGGCTTGCCAAAATAATACTCCTCAAAGACAAAAAGGCAAAAATACAGAAAAAGCCAAATCAACAAAAAAGGCAAAAATACAGAAAAAGCCAAATCAACAAAAAAGGCAAAAACACAGAAAAAGCCGAAATCAACAAAAAAGGCAAAAAACACAGAAAAAGCCAAAATTAATAAAAAGGCAAAATATAGAAAATTCAACAAATTATACAGAATAACTAAGCCTGGAGAGGCTTACCAAAATAATACTCTCAGAATAATTGAGCCTGGAGAGGCTCGCCGAAATAATACTCTCTCAGAATAACTGAGCCTGGAGAGGCTCGCCGAAATAATACTCTCTCAGAATAATTGAGCCTGGAGAGGCTCGCCGAAATAATACTCTCTCAGAATAACTGAGCCTGGAGAGGCTCGCCTAAATAATACTCTATCAGAATAATTGAGCCTGGAGAGGCTCGCAGAAATAATACTCCCCAGAGATATTTCAGCTTCCACTCACGGGCCAAATTCCCCAGTGAAAGCTATCAAACCAAGATCAGCAAAATTCCCCAAGGGAGGCTTGATCATCTAAACAGAATATCCAAGTCGAAAGGACTTAAGCTTCCTCAGTGGAAGGTAGCTTTCCAACTCAAACGAAGAGTGAAGCTAAGCCTGAAGAGGCTTTCTAAATAATACTCTGGGATACATAAGAACTTCAAATCCCCAGTCGCCTACACAAGAGGCACTCCTTCAAAAAAGGAAAATCAAAAATCCAAAAGATCAATAATCATTCCCCAAGTGGAATCCGGCTCTCAGCCAATCATTGAACGTCAAGCTGATACGCCTAACAGAAGAGGCCAATTACAACCAATGACAAAATCCCCAGCGGATAACAGCCTACACAGAGGCAGCAAAAATCAGAAAACCCAAAAGAGATACCCGAATAAGGATAATCGGGATACTCCACCAACGTCAAAGGACGTCAGCCAATCATAAGGCACCGCTCATCTCAGAAAGAGCATCTTCGTGTCTACACCCCAAGGAAACAGAAATTCCTCAATGGGCACCAACTACTCAATGGAAAGTTGGGACACAAGAACCTATGAGTAACTGCACATCCCCTAGATGGATCCCTGCGTTATCCAGCCCTCAGTGGCACCAAAATCAAAATCAAACCGTTGAAGCAGCATCGTGGACTGTGGAGACAAAATCATCTCAAAAGCCTAAGAGGCAATACTTAGCTACCCAGATGTCCAGAGCACCGAGGTATGCACAAGCCTGGAGAGGTAATACTCAGCTACCCAGATGTCCAGAGCACCGAGGTATGCACAAGCCTGGAGAGGTAATACTCAGCTACCCAGATGTCCAGAGCACCGAGGTATGCACAAGCCTGGAGAGGTAATACTCAGCTACCCAGATGTCCAGAGCACCGAGGTATGCACAAGCCTGGAGAGGTAATACTCAGCTACCCAGATGTCCAGAGCACCGAGGTATGCATAAGCCTGGAGAGGTAATACTCAGCTACCCAGATGTCCAGAGCACCGAGGTATGCAATGAGCCTGGAGAGGCGACGACTAATACTCAACCTGGAGAGGTTACTCAACAATTTTCCACCGGAAGACGCTACAAGTCAGAAGGTTGGCATATCACCCGGACAATTGGGTCAACTCCTTTACTTGTCAGCCGGTACATCAAAAGGCCGTCCGACTAAGTAAAGGGGGGGCAGCTGTAGACCCCTAAAATTGTCCGGGTCGGAAATAAAACTCGAAGACCCTCAAAGATCGAAGGAAAGTCAGCCAGAAGGACTCCTAGAAGACCATAGGATGGCTATCTGTAGGTTTAGAGGTCTTAGAGTAGCTTAAAATAAGGAAGTGGAGGGAATGAAGCCCAATACGGCCGTACTAAACTTAATACGGCCGTATTGAAGCTTCAATACGGCCGCAGTGAACTCAATACGGCGTATTGAAGTTTCTAAAACTTCAATACGGCCGTACTGAAATAAATACGGCCGTATTGAAGCTTCAATACAGCCGCAGTGAACTCAATACGGGCGTATTGAAATTTCTGAATTTCAATACGGCCGTATTGAACTCAATACGGCCGTATTGAAGTTCAAAAATTTCAATACGGCCGTATTGATTCCATAGCCCGTATTGCGCCTGTTCCCTATAAATATGGCGTCATTTTGACGTCATTGGACACTTTTTACACTGAGTTTTAACCCTCTTCTTGAGTATTCTGGGTTTTTTTGAGCAGTGCTCTGCCTAGAAATCACTCGGAGAGTTGATCCGACAAAGTTCTCGAGTTCTGAGCTTTTTGCTTGAGTCTCGAACTGAGTCGAAGGGAAATCCTCCGGATTTCCATAGTTAAAATTTTCTAGGAAGGAGCGAGCGGGCTTGTAGAGCGAGGGAACGCCAAAAAGCTTCCCAGTTTTACTTGAATATAAAAGCACGCTTCAAAGGTTTCTTCTTAAGACCTTCCTTTTACTGCTTTCTGTGTGTATATTTAACTGTCATCATGTAGATAGTTAAGTTATAATTGTTTAGAATAAATAGGGGTAATTTAGTAATTTCGCACTATTATTTTTAGAAATAATCTGTCATAGGGAACCCGAAAGGGGCGCTGTGGGGTGCTAACACCTTCCCCACGCGTAACCGACTCCCTTACCCGACTCTGGTTGTCATGGCCGAAGTCGATTTTTGAATCGATTGCCTTAAACTTCTTTTTCCAATGTTTTGAGTAAAACATTGGTGGCGACTCCATGAACCCTTCCTTTTTATGAAAACCGCTAATCCATGGAGGGTCCCGCTTGGGATTAACATGGATTGGTGAGCCTTTTAATAAAATTGCTCGTTTGACAAGGTCTCAGTTTGAGAATAAGTCATTCTAGCAATCCATATTTTTAAACAAATAAAAGAGTCCAACCATCCTTCGCGAATGCCGAAAGCCCGTTTCGGGCCGGTGGCGACATCTATTACTAAAAAAAAAAGTTTATAATCAAGGACCTTGTTACCATTCCATCAATCGAATGCAAGATTCTAAAAGAAAAGGAAACATTAAATACAACCAAAATAGGGATGAGACAGAAGAGTCAAGAGAATACAAGCAAATGCAAGAAGTTGATATAAACCCATATGAGTGAAAATGTTCTCTAGTCAAACAGGCCTTTAAACTCCCAAAGAAAAACCAAGTATCTTATAGCCAGGGCACATTACAACCCTCTTAAAGTCCTTAGTAATCCATGTTTAGTTCTAACAACAGAGTTATGGGAGATAGGTAACAAAGTAGACTTAGTGTGAGGAAAATTTTAGTGCGCTTGATTGAAAGCAATGGAAGATGAGTGGATATTTCCCTAGAGTATGCTTGATGTTCATAATTTTTGTTATCATGTGAGCACCATTTGTAGTAACATGTAAGCACCGGATTTTGCAAACAAGTTTTCATTGGACTCCTTGGAACCATGTAAGTGCATTAACATATTTTTTGGGTGAAACTTGAAGTGATTCACTGGGTATATAAGTTAAGATATATTATTATCTAAATCAAGACTTTTTTGTTTGAGGACAAACAAATTTTTAAGTTGGGGGTAGCTTGATAAGTGTCTAACTAGTCTGATGAAATATAAATTTGAGACACTTATCTAGCACAATTTTTGTACATATTGATATAATTTTGGCCAATATACTTAGAATCAAAGAGGGACTCTTATTTTACGTTATTATAGGGAGTGATGAGTCTTTTGATCAGATTTTGTGCTTATTTTGTAAGTTTTGAAGTTTGGAGGCAAACGGCTCAGCCCTTCAAAAGAGCTGAGCGCTTTCAAGTCAGAGAGCTTAACAAGTGCACCAAATGAGAGGCGCTCAGCCACTCCCAAGCGCTGAGCGGTTTTGGCCCTAGAAGAATGAGGGCTCTCTGCCTCCTAGGCGCTCATCGAATCTGAAGCGACCAGCCCCTTTTGCTTGCTTAATGGTGAAAAATCATCTAAGGCGCTCAACCCTTCAGATTACTTCATGTTGAAGAATTCTCCAATTTGCTCAGCCGTTTCAAGGCACTGAGCGGTTCCTTCTCTTTCCTGCATACTCTGTTTTAATTCCAGAACCTATAAAAGGGCAGAAGAGAGAGAAAATAGGGATGAGAAGTTGCACGGTTCTTCGGGTGATCTTTTTCTTCTACCTTTCCTCTTGTTATTTTGTGGTTTCTTCTTCTATAGAGAGCTAAATCTCTAGGGTTGGGATTGATGTAGTCATTGAACTCCTGTTTATTCCTTTTTGATTCATATATATATATATATATTACATCTATTATTCAGTGCTAGTGATTTGTATTCTGTTCTTAATGCTTAGATAAAATGATCATTTATCTTTGATCTTGGATTTAGAATTTGGTTGGAAAACATTTTCTGAATCTAGATTTGAAACAAATCACCTATTAGTTTTTAAAGCCAGGGATGGTTTCAAAATTAATAGTTGCAACAAGTTCTGATTCTTAATGCAAGACATTTAACTGAATGAAGTGAGGAATCATTCATTGAGTTAAATATCTTAGAATTTCTTATGCCAAGGACTTGGGTCTGAATGAATATAGAGAACTCAATGGCAATGAGTAATGGAATCATTTGAAAGAATCAATAGGAATGCATAGGAGGGAGATTGATGAAATCTAATCCCAACTATTTCTCATATATGTTTTTCTTAAATTTAACTTGATTTTGGTTACTTAGTTTAATTTACCACTCACTTCAAATATTTAACATGTGTGATCATTCAAGCTTTGAATTTACAAGTAATTGTCGCAACCCGAAAATTTTCGATCTTGCAACCTATGGTTTAGACATCCTTTTGAAAATCTCATCAATTAAGGAATGCCCGGATGCTAGACTAATCCTTAATCAATGGTTTTGAAAATAAGTTCATGGAGTCGCCCCAATGTTTTACTCAAAACATTGGAAAAAGAAAAGATTTTTAAAAGTCCAATAATGGCCTTGATAACCAGAATTGGGTTCGGGGGTCGGTTACGTGTAGAGAAGGTATTAAGCACCCCTACAACGCCCTAAATCGGTACCCTTTGATGAAGATAACATAATAATAATTAATAGTTTAAATATTTAATCCCTTTTATTAATGATTATTTACATGAAAATTAAATTACACGGTGAACCCCTAAGATATCTACATAATTGCGTTTATTATAGTAATATGTAAAATAAAAGAAGAGAAAGATAGAGATTGATGAATAATACCTCGTGACAAGCTTTATTGGATCTTCAACTATGGAGGTTTTAGGTGCTTTGTGGCAACCTTTCACACTACAATATGCCTCACAAAACTCAAGAAATACAATAGGAGAGAGAGAGAGAGAAATTTTGAGCTCTAGGGAGTTTTAGACGAAATTTTTGAGGTCCCTTGAACTATGCCTAAGATTTCTTATTTATAGGCATCATATGTGGGCCGGAACGGCCCGTTCTGGATTTGGAATGGCCCGTTCTGGATCCGAACGTTATGTATTAATTTTGAACCCTAGAACGGTCCTTTCTGAAATCAGAACGGGCCGTTCCAGAAAACCAAAACAGCCTGTTCTGAAATGAGAACGACCCGTTCTCGGGTACAAATTAATACTAAATTCCCCCTTCCAGAACGACCCGTTCCAACCTTGGTTTGTTAGGCCTTTTTAACCTTTTGGAACGGCCCGTTCTGGTCTAGGAACGGCCCGTTCCAAGTCAAGTTTTTTAGGCCCTTTGATTGGTTTGGAAAGGCCCATTCTGGTCTAGAACGGCCTGTTCCAAGCTACAAGTTTTAGGCCTTTTAGGAGCCTTAGAATGGCCTGTTCCAATTCAAGAACGGCCCGTTCCGGGCCACTAAAAATAGTGTATTTGTCTTTTGGGCCCTCTGATGTCCTATCTTGTTGTTTGTATGCCCTTGGACGAAATTGGGTGTCTACAACTGCCCCTCTTTACTTGTCCTTTGGAATAGTAATGTGTTGCTTTTCCAAAGGCAAGTAAAGACGTAGACATTTCGTCCAGGTCTTCTGTTCATCTCTTTGGTGCTTCTGCGTTGTTTTCCTTGGATAGGTGTATTTGCTCGTATCCTCACCCTTTAGAGAAGTTGAGCATTGATTGCGTACTCTATTGGGTAACAAGGCTGACGAATTGTACACCTGACCTTTGGTCTTCAAGTAGATGCTCCATTGTTTCAGCTCTTAATTATTTCTCTTGCGATAGTGAGGTGGAGATCCAGTTCTTCAACCTGTCGATGTTGAGTATTGTTGTGTCGGCCTCTCCAGGTCGCTTGCTAATGTTGTGAGTATTGTTGTGTCGCCCTCTCTAGGCCGCCTGCTGATATTGTGAGTATTTTTATGTCGGCCTCTCCAGGCTGCCTGTTGATATTGTGAGTATTGTTGTGCCGGCCTCTCCAGGCCGCCTGCTGATATTGTGAGTATTGTTGTGCCGGCCTCTCCAGGCTGCCTGTTGATATTGTGAGTATTATTGTGCCGGCCTCTTCAGGCCGTCTACTGATATTGTCAGTATTATTGTGCCGGCCTCTCCAGGCCGCCTACTGATGTTGTGAGTATTGTTGTGCCGGCCTCTCTAGGCCGCCTGCTGATGTTGTGAGTATTGTTGTGTCGGCCTCTCTAGGCTGCCTGCTGATATTGGGAGTATCATTGTGCCGGCCTCTTCAGGCTGCCTGCTGATATTGTGAGTATTATTATGCCAGCCTCTCCAGGCCGCCTGCTGATGGTGAGTATTATTATGTTGGCCTCTTCAGGCCGCCTGCTGATGCTGATGATGTGATTGCCTCTTTTCTGTGGGAGGACGTCTGATGAAGACGAGGATTGCTGATAGGTGGTGCCCTTGTGATGGTGGGCAAAGGAGTAAATGCTGAGTATTATTATGCCTGGCTTCTCCAGGCTGCCTGCTGATGATGATGATGTGATTGCCCCTTTTCTCTGGGAGGACGTCTGATGAAGACGAGGATTACTGGTAGGTGGTGCCCTTGTAATGGTGGGCAAAGGAGTTGATGGGTGACAGGGATTCTAGTGTTGCCTCTGCCATGTGAGTATTGTGATGCCTCTCCAGGCGTAATGCTGAGTCCTTTTGATTCATTGATGATTGATTGTTGTGGAATGAAAGACTGCCCCTGGGTGGATGGGCATGAGATGTTTGTTGTACCCCTGTGTTGGTGGGCAGAGAAGTGGATGGCTGGCAGGGATTCTAGTGTTGCCCCTGTCACCTGAGTATTGTGATGCCTCTCTAGGCGGTGTTTATGGTAGCTTGGTAAGAGTTTGGTGTTGTTCTTGTCAAGGTGAGTATTGTAATGCCTCTCCAGGCATCTTCTTGTGGTAGTTTTTTTTTTAATTTTATTTCTTTGTTTAGCTTCGACTTTTTAATATTTGAAGCTTGCCTTTTTTGCTATTTTTCTAAATGCTTTGACTTTTTCAACATTTACGAAGCTTGCCTTTTTCTCATGTCATTGCTTTTGCTCTTTATTGTCATCATTGGTGGAGGGATGATGTTATCTGCTGAATCTTTAATGATGAGTATTATTTTGGAAGCCACTCCTGGCTTTGGTAGGAAAACATTCCTGGTCCTAGCATTTTCATGAATCTTCCATCATTCAGTTGAGGAGTAGGGCGCAATGGCCTCTTCATGCTTATGGGTTTGCTTATTTGGTTGATTCCATTCTATTCCACTATTGATATGTCTTTGCTTAGTGGGCACATAGAATCAGTTGGGGTTGCCATTTGACACCGCTTCGACTCATGCTTGCCTATTGAGCTTTTACGAGTGCTTTGTCCAGATGAGTCCTTCTGACCCATAGCAAGTAGAATGTATGGATGCAATGAAAATGCAAGACATGAATGATTCTTTTATTTATTCCATTTTTTTTGTGTAACGCCCTTCCATATGCCCCTACCTCATATGCATGCAATGTAGTTTATGCTCATGTGCTTGTTCCTAAATATGCAATTCAATTTTTTTGTCGAGAAATTAACCTGTACGTGTTAAGGTTAATGTTGACGATTTCTTTCTATCCATGCCAATCTTGATTACTATCGGGATATGTTCTTTTGAGCCCAAGCTTCAGTGGCTCCTTGACTATCCAGTCGATGTGTGGTCAAGCATCTCTAACCTCTGTTTGAGAACATCTCGGCCTTCCCTCTGTGAGTATTCACTGTGCATTTTCCGTGTATCTTTCAAATTTATCTTAATGCCATATAGGTCAAGAGGAAAGAAAGGAAGAGGATATATACATATATTTTTTTGCAGAAGTTTTGTTAGAAAGGATTTTTTTTTCAAAAATGATTTTAGAAGAATGGCTGGTCGAGGTAGGCTAGTGGTTTAGGCTGATGCACAAGCACATTCAAAGTGAGGAAATCATTTTCCACGTTGGCTTATTATTTCTTTCAAAGTTAAGCGATGACTTGGACTTGCATATTGATTAAATGTTCTTCCCGAGCCGCCTTTCGGTTTTCAGCTCGTGATGTTGCTTTGTCCTAACTTTTGCTTAGGTTACTTGAGATGTGTTCCCTGGCGGACATTTTCTTTTGATCCTCCCTTTTGCCTAGGCTACTCTTTTTGTTTGTGAGTCTCCTAGCTGACCTTGCCCTAATTTTTGCGCAGCCCCCTTAGTGGGTTTCCCGCTAGGCTTTTGTCTTTGCAGCATTTGTGATCATCTTTCATTCCTTCATTAAAGGGGGATGCCCCTTGCGCTGATTTCATTTGGACTTTTATCCATAAGTCATGCCCAATTTGATTGATCTTTATGTGTTTTTTATTGCGTATTAAGCCATTATTTCTGATGACGTCCTTATTTCAAATGTACTTGTTCATTTAAGGTTTGTTGACGAGGCTTAGAGTAGATAAAAGGGAGAAGAGAAATGAAGTAGAAAAGTGTATGGCATTAAAATAGAATTTCAATTTACACGTGCCCCTTTAACAAAGATCGAAGGCCCGGGCATGCCCCGAGTTCGTGATTCATACACAAAGAGATTAACCGAGGTTGCCCCCTAGAGAGGCATGGTTGACGATTGGTTGAACTACGTTAAGAGCGCATCCCCACTTGTTTGAATGTGGGTGTTTCGACTTCGGAGTGAAACCTTTATAAATTCTTGCTTTCTAAAGGGAATACTCGAGCCACCTTTCGATTCCAACTCAGATAGACATTTCTTATTTTTATATGTCCCTAACTTTTGCATAGGACGTATCCTATCGGGATTTTGATTCTTTTTTCTTTACCCTAATTTTTGCCTAAGACGCCCTTTACGCGTTTTTATCCTAGCGGGTTTTTGTCATACAATGCCTTTATTCTTTAATTGGTTTTGTCTTGTAACACTAGTACACAAAGGGTCTTTTACGTCGGGTATTTCGAGCCTTTTACGTCAGAAAAGGTTCCGATGTTAGTACGGGAGACGTAAATTTACGTCACCTCTGAAAGATGACGTAAATTTACGTCGGAGATTCTCTCAGACCGACGTAAAAAGGGGCAAAAAACATGCCACAATTTTACGTCGGACATGGCGTTGTCCGACGTAGATTGTGGGAGTTTTTTTTTTGAAACATTTATAAATTTTTGATATACCCAACACCTGCATATAAATATAGTACAGAATACCAAATCTAAACCAGACAGTCTAGAATAGAAATTTAAAATTGAATGACAAAAAGAAAATAATATACAAATCTTAAAAAACATAAATTATGACAATGTAAATCCTATTATCCTAAAAAAGGTATAAAACATATGTTTGTCAATGCTATCTAACTAACTAAACTAACTAACTATCAAACTATAAACATAATATCTAACTAACTAAACTTAGAAAAAAAGTTGCCCATTGTTCTCTTATCTTGAGCAACTCATCTTCGGGCAATGGTGATGGATCTTGAAAGACCTGAAACATTAATTTAAGTGTCATTAATATGCAATGTTAATTATCCTAAAGGTAAATATAGTTAAATAAATTTTGATATGAATTACCTGCGCCCAAGAATCAATAATACCCGCAGAAACTATGGCTCTCATCCAATACATGATGTAATAGCCACATTCAAATGAGTCTTGTTGCTTATTACACTAAAATGAGAAACAAATAACTATTATTTCCAAAGTCAATAAATTTAAATATTATTGACTATATGAATTAATTTGCTAACCTTAGGGTATATGAAATGCAATGACTTTGATGATCTGGCTCTTCCACTTAAAATATTAGCTCCAGACACGATTCTAATTAATTGAAATAAAAACAAATGTTAGCCAATATATATAATTACAGTTTTAAAACATAATGAAAAAATTTGGTTACCCTTGTAATTGGCATTTAATTTCGTGGCTTGGTTTTCGATGTAGTGAACAAAACCACACCACGCTGTATTCCTTAGGAATGATTACCACCAACTGTCAATGGGACCTACATTGTATGACAAACAAATTAGTTATAAAATTACCATGATTAAAAAACCAATTAAAAAACTAACCCGTCAATGTATGGAGCCATGTATATATCTCTTCTTGAGTCACTCATCCATGTTTGCATATATTGCTGGATCTGGACTTGAGTGTTTCCTGATTTTTGGATTGATTGAGGCTCAATAAATCCATATACTTCTGCTTGTGCTTGCTCTACACTCAATTTGTCCATGTACCTAACACAAATAATTATTATAAGTTAAATGTAATTATTGTAAATTTAGACTCATAAAAGAAAATATGACTTACATGGCCCACAGTTGTATGATAGATATATTTAACATGGAGTTTCCCCAACAATCTCTAATGCATCAGGCAGAGATATGTATAGTGGAACATCAGAGCTATCAACTCCAAAAATTCTAATGTCCCACTGCAATTGAATTGGCTTCTTCTTTAATCGTGGTAATATGATTAGAAGCTTAGATATGGGATCACCCTCAGCTTCTGCGATATTAGCATCATCAACATGAGGTTCTCTCATGACCTCCTTACCACGATTGATAAAATCCTAAAAAAATAATCAAAATTAGTTAAACAATAATAGAATTATAAGAATATAAAAGAGCAATAATATAATTACCTTTGCCCGTGCTGAAAGTGGCATGACCAAACGTTTTGGCCAAGCTAAGAATGTGCCGGTTGCCTGCCCCACTAGTTGAACCTCTATATTGGGCAAAGGCACTGGAGCAGCAGCATCTTGAACTTGGTCAACCACAACCCGTGTCCAGTCTGGCTGTAGAGGGACACCATGGATGGTTGAGCCACCCTCAAATACTCGTCCAATAGCCACTAACCGTGGGGGTCATCCTCAACATATAACTCACACTGGTTTGGTACATCAGTGTGAGTCTGATCCGGTGAGGGATTTGGAGCAGCACAACTCCCTTTAATGCTGACTCGAACACCATCATGAGCAACTACAGTCTGTTGCTGAGAACGAGTCAAAAGTTCAAACTTCTGTTCAAACTCTTTTTGAATATTCTTCAAACTGAATCTCCAATCTCTGCTCCATTCTCTGCATAACCTCTTGACTGCAAGAGTCAACAGTGCTCCTCGATGATCGGGCACCAAAGAAATCTCGGTGGCTCCAAGAACCACCAACACCACGCACACGGCCTCCGTGCTCTGGCCTTCCTATGGCCGTTGTGAGGATATCATTCCGACCATCGGAAACAAATGAGCCCTGGGTGCTATGCTCAACTAAACCCTCCTACAACATATTAACAATAAGTATATATTTTTACTTACTATTTTATCCGCAACAACCCTTGCAGACTCAGAAGTCATTTGCCCATTTGATTTTGTCCGGGATGCTATCCACATCTCATGGCGGGGAGGTGACTCCACATGGTCAGCAGACTCAACCCCTGCTGCCTTTGTCCTAGCCTTCTTCATTTCCTTTTTTTTTCTTTCTTTCATATCCCCCTCTTGACAATAGATGGGGTGCATCATTCTTGGCCTGTCGTTCTTGGGCAGCTATTCTTTTAGCCTGCAATAATACAAAAAAGAAAATGAGATTAATTAAAATATACCTTAAGTATTTGTGTCAATGTAAGAGTTATCAATAACTAACCTGCCACGAAGGGTCCAATCGAGTGGCACGAAATTGCATCCACTCCTCATCAGTGATCTGGTACTTTAGACAGGGAGTCTCATTTTGCCGCTCTCCAAATACATACTCCCGTGTCAAGAAAGTCTTGAAGTCTCTCTACCTGGTGGCCAGGGCAGATAACATCTTCCTCCTCATGACCTCAGTGTTGGGAATGTCAAAATTTTGCTATGAAAATAAAAACAATTAATAAATAATGTATTTAAATTATATAATATTCAAGAGATGTGAAAGTATATACCTGAATATCCTGCCACATGAGGTTCTTGTCAACCTCCTGAACGTCATCCCATGATGGAATGATAATAGAAACATGTCGTCGAGCTAGGACTCCCAAATAGCTCTTAAACTTGGCAGCATTTGGGCCTGATGCCTTGCCAGAACGAGGATCCACCTCAACCGGTGTCCTCTCCTTGGCAATGCGCCCAGCTGTCAACCCAGACAATCAGGTGACAGATCTACCTTCCCTCCTTCCACTGCTAGACCCAGAATCCTCCATAATCCTGAAAAAATTAAAGTCTCATTACTAAAACAATGAATTAATTGAATAGACAAATAATGCATCTGGAATGGCCCGTACTGAAACCAGAACAGCCCGTTCCAGATCAACAATTTACAACACAAAAGATTTTAGCAGCACGGGCCGTTTTGCAACCAGAACGGCCTGTACTGCTTGCAGAACAGCCCGTTCTGCAAGGAGTACAGGCCGTTCTGGATGCAGAACGGCCCGTTCTGCAAGCAGTATAGGCCGTTCTGCACCCGTTCCAGATGAACGAACAGAAGAAAGTAAACCAAAAATTTGCGTAGACAAGAAACTAACCTCAAACGTGTAATGTGCAGACACTTAGAGAGTTATAAACGTCCAATGTACACACAAACTCACTGGGAGACTTAGAGAATGAGAGAAAAGGGATTATTAGTTTCCGTAAACAGGGAGCGCGGGAATGAAAAATGAAACTTGCATGAATATATGGCCATATTCACGTCGGGTATGTTGGGTGCGACGTAAATTTACGTCGGACCAGGGGGGGTCCGACGTAAATTTACATCGGATAGTGAGAGATTCGACGTTAATGAGCTAATTTACGTCGGACCCCCCTTTGTCCGACGTAAATTAGTTCCCGTTATTTACCATTCTGCCACCGCATTTTTATAACGTCGGTGGTTCCTTGTTCCGACGTGATTTAGGTGACGTAAAAGCGTCTTTTTGCACTAGTGTAATTCCCTAGAAGCAAGGAATCGTCCATTATTGATCATTCCTCCTATCCCGGCAATTGTCGTTTCCACATGGGAAAGTCTTCGTGTTTGAATCATCGATTTGGGAATGTGATGCCCCCAATTACTGATAAGTGTTCCCCGATTTGATGTGTCAAGGTTCGCATTTGATTACAGTAATTTCCATTATCCGGCTAACACGCACAAATTAGATTTCCCTTTTTATTATTATTTATTATTTACAAGGAAGGCGTGTTATTTATATGAAACGTAAAATAGGATGCAAAGACACATGAGAAATTCAACGGATATCATTCTCATTGATTTTTATTTAGAGAACATTCTTTGCATACTATTATATGTGCCTTCCATTTCTAATGAATGTATGCTAATGCACTATCCTAGGAGATGCATGATATTTATTTTTTACCTAAATTTTATCATGTTTTTTGACTAAGGGTTATGATGCATGATTTATTTTTTTGCTATATTTGTTTTGTTTTTGTTTTTTTTTTGAAATAGACTACCCTATATGATGCTTTAGAGTTAGGGTATATAGAAGAGAGTTAAATTTTTTATCATATTTTTTTTATTAATATGTATTTGTTTATAATTCCTCTGTATTTGAAATGAACAAAAAGAGAACACCACAAATGCAACACACATATGCTCAAACAAATGTACACCCGCGAACAGTCACGTTTAAATCCTTGATTTGTGGTCCCTACAAGAAAAGTGCATTGTATAGGACAGTTCTAATCTCACTGGTCTTAAGGCCCCCAAGGTGCCCCCATTATAGGGACCCAGTATCTCTATCGCCGTCACCTAGCAAACTCTAAGGTCTGTCGCAATATTTCGAGCTAGAGTAACCGGTTATCACCTTGAGTGTGATTTCCGACAAGGCTCGTAGGCTCCAAGGCCAAACTTGGGCCGGTCATATGTCAACCACTCCCTATGTTTATTACCCTCATGCCCCCGGGTGTAGGGGGAACTGTTGTGTGCAAAGGATTGTGTACAATTTTTATCTCAAAAAGTGCAGAATTTAAACAAGCAAATAGATATTAAAGTCAAACAAATAATGCAAAAGTAAAGGGGAAAAATATTTAAATTATTAATTTTATTTTATTAACTTCATCAATTAAATGGGTCTGACCATCTTAAAACGTCCCTAGTGGAGTCGCCATCTGTCGCAACTCAAAAATTTCTGATCTTGCAACCTATGGTTTAGACATCCTTTTGAAAATCTCATCAATTAAGGAATGCCTGGACGCTAGACTAATCCTTAATCAATGGTTTTGAAAATAAGTTCATGGAGCCGCCACCAATGTTTTACTCAAAACATTGGAAAAAGAAAAGATTTTTAAAAGTCCAATAATGGCCTTGATAACCAGAATTGAGTTCGGGGGTCGGTTACGTCTAGAGAAGGTATTAAGCACCCCTACAACGCCCTAAATCGGTACCCTATGATGAAGATAACATAATAAGAATTAATAGTTTAAATATTTAATCCCCTTTATTAATGATTATTTACATGAAAATTAAATTACACGATGAACCCCTAAGATATCTACATACTTGCCTTTATTATAGTAATATGTAAAATAAAAGAAGAGAAAGATAGAACAAGAGATTGATGAGTAATACCTCGTGACAAGATTTATTGGATCTTCAACTATGGAGGTTTTAGGTGCTTTGTGGCAACCTTTCACACTACAATATGCCTCACAAAACTCAAGAAATACAATAGGAGAGAGAGAGAGAGAAATTTTGAGCTCTAGGAAGTTTTAGAGGAAATTTTTGAGGTCCCTTGAACTGTGCCCAAGATTTGTTATTTATAGGCATCAGATGTGGGCCGGAACGGCCCGTTCTGGATTCAGAACAGCCCGTTCTAGATCTGAACGTTATGTATTAATTTTGAACCCTAGAACGGCCCATTCTGAAATCAGAACGGCCCTTTCCAGAAAACCAGAACGCCCCGTTCTGAAATGAGAACGACCCGTTCTGGGGTACAAATTAATACTAAATTCCCCCTTCCAGAACGACCCGTTCCAACCTTGGTTTGTTAGGCCTTTTTAACCTTTTGGAATGGCCCGTTCTAGTCTAGGAACGGCCCGTTCCAAGTCAAGTTTTTTAGGCCCTTTGATTGGTTTGGAACGGCCTGTTCTGGTCTAGAACGGCCTGTTCCAACCTACAAGTTTTAGGCCTTTTAGGAGCCTAAGAACGGCCCATTCCAATTGAAGAACGGCCCGTTTCGGGCCACTAAAAATAGTGTATTTGGCTTTTGGGCCCTCTGATGTCCTATCCTGTTATTTGTATGCCCCCGGACGAAATTGGGTGTCTACAGTAACAATTAGTATAATAGAAATCAAAATCTATTTCACAAGTCCCTGAGGATCGACAACCTTTATACTATATTACATAGACTTGGGTTTGCTTGCTCGGAAAACCAACACATCTCAAGGAATCTATAACAAAGATAGGCGAAGAAAACTTGTGAGAAATCCACAAGGTTTTACAAGATTCATCTTTATTTGGTCTATTATATAAGAACTTGCATGATCAGAAAGAAGAAGATCTTTTTAGAGGATAGAACTTTTGTACAAATTCATTCTTTATGTAAATACTTTTATTCTTAATTGATTATATCACGTCTTATCTATAAGATGAAATAACATTTGTAAAACTTTACCTAGATATAACTATTGTTATAGGATTGAGCCTGAAGAGATTTATTTGCAAAAGAATACTTGTTTGAATCAAGAAAGGCTTGGCTACAAAAAGAATACTTGTTTGAGCTTGGAGAGTCTTGATTATAAAAGAATACTTCTTGTTGAAGCCTGGATAGGCTTTGTGTGAAAAAGATTACTTGGGTAGATTTCTTGAAGAGGTAATTCAAAGGACACTTAGGTTTGAGCCAAAAGTGACTTGTTGAAAGAATATTTGTATCTTGTGTAAGATAGTAGAACTCAATTTTGTTAGATTGAGAAATAGACATAGTTTTGATGGTTGAGATGAACTAGTATAAAAATATCATGTGTTATGTTTATCTCTTCTCCAACACTCTTAGGTTACTAATTCACTACTTAAAAAAGTGTGAATTTTTTATTCACTATATAACCCCCTTTTAGCGTGTATCTTTTCTCCACATAAGCAAAATAACTTCCTTGGTACTTGCTATAACAAAAGAGAAGGACATGTTTTTCGTTAGAAAAAGACAAAAAAATCTCTTGAATCATAGAAATCATCAGAAAAAGATGTTTTAAACAGACACATGCACGACTTCACTTTGTGAAATACTTAAAATGTGACAAGTAGCTTCTTTGATCAACTAAGAAGTGACAATTTGGTAAAATGAATTTAATGCAACGAATTAATGCACCAACAAACACTTCTCTCCATAAAGAAAAGAAAACTGAAGACAAACTTGTGAGAAATGTTCAAAGATTTGCAATGATCATCTTCATTGAAACCCTATAAAAGGAAGTTTGAAATCTAGAAAGAAAAAGAGAACATACATTGTAAAATTCATTTTCATTTTTTCCTATAAGGAAGCTGTTTACTTAATTGGTTGTATCACATCTTAATAGTAAGGCGCGAAACAACATTTTTAATTTACCCAACTTTAACTTTGTGTTATTACTTTGAGCTTATAGTGGCTAGTTTGTTAAATAATACTTGTATCATTTTTGAGTCTGAAGAGACTTGACTATACAAGAATACTTAGGTGTTTGAAGCATGGAGAGACTTTATGTTAAATAATACTTGAGTAGTTATTTGAAGAGACAAGTTAACGAATACTTATGTTAAGCCAGAAGTGGTTTGTGAAAGAATATTTTGGTATATTTGCAAAAATAGTAAAACTTGATCGGATTTGATCAATAACTAAACATAATTTAAGTGGTTGAAACAAACTAGCACGTAATCATCATCATTGCTTTCACCACCACTATGGTTGCCACTACCATTGTCGCCAACACCACCATAACCGCTACCATCATCATCATTGCCACTACCACCACCACCATCGCCACCACCACCGTTGGCACCATCATAATTTTTGCCATTACCACTATCACTATCGCTACCACCACCAACATTGTTGCTTCCACCATTGCCTCTGCCTCCATCATCACCACCGTCGTCAATGTCACCATACCATTATCATTGCTGCCATCGTTGCCCCTACTGCCATCAGTGGTGGTGACAATTATGGAGGCGACAATGATAGTGACAAAGACAACAGTAATGACGACGATAATGATGATGGTGGTGGTGGCGTTGGTAGTTGTGGTGATGGTGTGATGTGGCAAAGGTGCGATAAAGGTGAAGGTAATAAAGTTGACAATGGTAATATATAATTTTTTAATCTAAAAATTGTTATTAATAGTACTCATGTCTTATATTAGCAAGTGTTCTCACTTAAATCGTCTATTTTGTGTATAATATAATATATTTATACATCATTAAAGATTATGTTTGGAACAACACATTACATAATGCTATTAAATCTTTTACGATCTGATTGATTCTTAAAACTATAGTATTATACAAGATAAAAATAATTGTTTCAAGTTTGATTAGGAAATAAATTATAAGATAACACAACTTTGGGTGATAAGTTATGACAAAAATCAAAATTTTGGGATGCCTTTGTCGTTATTGTTTTCTTCTCTACTATCATCATTGTCACTAATTATTATTGTTATTAATGTTGTCTTTGTCGCTTTAGTCACTATTACCACTAATATGACCACTATCATTACTACCATCACCACCATTGTTGTCTTATTAAGATAGTTAGTATAAATTATATTAAGATAGTTGATATTAAATATATTATTATAGTAAATTTCATTTATTTTTATTTTTATTTATTGTTCAACAAATAATGTATAGGAATACTAATTTGTCATATAACTTTGCTATTTGTTTAGTGTTGTTCAACTTATATTATACTTTGGTGTGTATGAAATGCAACTTAATCAGTTAAATGATTTGAAAATAGTTTTTATAACAATTAATTACTATATAATCATAAAAAAAATATCATTAAAATGTATACTATAAAGTGTAAACATGAAAAAAAATATTAAAACATTGTTTAGAAAAATATTAAAATGTATAATATTTTGCAGATAATTATACTTTTAACCAATCATAAAGAATAAGGATATAATTATCCAAAAAAAAATAATATGTGACTACCTATTACTTGTTTTTATTTTATTTTATTTTAGAATAGAGACATAAAGTGTCTTCTTTTGTTAGGAAAGAAAATAATATCAATAAATTTAAGTTTCTAAGTTATATGTATATAATTTATTTAATAATATATATGTTTAATTTTAATATCTCATTTAAGTTATATGGAAATAGTTTTTATTTATTTATTAAAACAAGACTTAAAAGACTAAAAATGCAATTAAATTTTTAGATAAATATAAAAACAAAAGTGAATCAATAATTAAACTAAAAAACATTTTTAAAACAAGTGACAGAATCTTATGTATATCATAATTCTTTTTCTTCCTCCAAGATTGAAAATATCAGGCACAACTTATATCAGAATATTTAGTGATAGAGCTTATTAAAAACAGGTTATTTCTAACTACAGTAATTAATAAACCTAACTAACTAATAAATTTTAAAACTAACTGATAACTAATATCCAGTAATAATAAGTTAATTTATAACTTGTTTCTCTCATGAATCTCATAAGAGGCCCGTTTACTGTCATGGAGCAATACGGTAGGGACACGTGGCAAACATCATAGCCGTTCGTATGATCCAACGGTTGAAGCTTCATTAACTGTACGACCATTTTTTTTCCCGTTACCGCTTGCCTATATAAATCTGTTACCCTTAACGTGAAGTCACTTAGTTCATTTCTTATTCTCATTACTCATTCACTCTCATTTCTCATTCATTCTCATTCACATTCTCATGCATTCTCATGCTGATTCATTTTCTCTATTCTTTCTTTCGAAGCACAATGATATAGCTAGAGAAGTTGACGACACTGCTTGTGTTTAAGGAGAAGGTTCATCGAGGAATCTTGCAACGTTTGTCCCAAAGAAAATAGATGATGATCGTGTGAGTAAGAAACATAGCTTGTATCAAAAGTTTCTTTCTATCAATTCGCTAACGCATGCATACAATCACTCAATATCTTATATATTGCATTTCTTATAGATAGATATATACTGATCTTACAATCACTCTATATAGTAAAGAAAGTGTAGCGTGGTAATCTTACAATCCAAGAATAACCCACTTGCGTATCCGAGATCCTTCATGTGTTATTTGGTTACTCATCTAAATAAATTACTTGTAATTTGTTAACCTAAAAACGTGATGATAAGTGAACACAACATTCTTTCTTTTGTTGATAGCGTGTTTTTCTTAGTATGACTTTTTTTTTTTCCTGCTATTTTCTCTTTGGCTTGGTTTTGTTGTTTACTCTTTTGACCTTTTGCTATTCTATATGTTAGATACTTAGATTGACCAAATTGACTAGAATTATTTTTGGCATTCTCGTTGTTTCTTGATGCAATGGAGGCCCTCTTGCAACGTTTGAGAATAAAAAGCAGAGGTTACTAGGGGATTTGCCGTAATTTTTCGGTAAATAAGTTATGGAGAATGAAGAAAAACGAATTGCTAATTTGGCTTTAGTAGGTTTGCTTTTCTTGTTTCTTGCTTCGGTAAAACCTTCAGAAGTTACTATGGGATTCACAACAAGCTTTCGGTATTCTAGTACAATGTAGCTTTGTCTTGTTTCTTTGCCATTTGAAATCATTTGCAAATAACATTATCTTTAATGTGTACATTGATACTATTATAATCCTCTTGCATGAACCAGAGGCCTCTAATTTGGCTTTAGCAGGTTTGTTTTTCTTGTTGCTTGCTTCAGTAAAACTGTAAAACCTTCAAAGTTGTTTTCGGCATTCTAGTAAATGTAGCTTTGTCTTGTTTCTGGTTTCGGCATTCTAGTAAATATAGCTTTTCGGCATTCTGGTTTCTTTGTTTTTCGAAATCATTTGCATGTACCTTTTTGTTTTAACGTGTACATTGATATTGTTTTTATAATCTTCTCCTTGGATGAACTAGAGGAGGCCTCCACTTGATGTCAATGTTGGTGAGTCTCATTTAAATTCAGGATAAAGCTTTTAAAAAAATAAAAATGGCTTTGCAGTAATGATGGTGAATATTACTATAGCTTATGGGGAAGGGCGGGATGAGGCTGATAGAGGAACTTCGAATCAACCTCTGGCACAGGTAAGAAAGTATGTTAGGCCTTAAATAGAATAATGCTTTATGATCTGTTGTCAAAATTTGAAGAGTCCTAGTCATGTTAGAAAATCTATCACGTTCAGATGTATTGATGCTTTAAAAAATCCAGGACTTATTCACGATTTTATCAGGAAAGCGAAAACGCAATGATTTGAATTCTCAACATAATGATTTGCATATCTTATGTAAATAATGTTGTAATGATGTTAATTGTCTAATTTGTTTAGTAAATCATCATTGTTGTTTTCATTGTAAATGACTTTGTGATTTTTGACTGAATGGGATCAAAGATATACTGGTTTTATAACTTATTTTGTTGGTACCTTTCTGTCCTTATTTGGGCGATGGGGTTTTAACAAGATGCATGGGACATGAGAGATGGTAAAAGCAAGTATTTGCCATCCCTGGAAAGTGTAAAGTGTTGTCCTCGGGGTATTTTACTAAACTTTTCTAGTATTTTAGCTATATATTTACCAACCTCTCAAATTTGCCTTTTTCAGATTTCTTTACTGTCTTTTTAAAGAATGAAATAGCATTTGCTGTCACGATGATCTGCGGTATGGACATTTTGCTTAGATAGCTCTATTGAAAAGTTTAAATTGCTAGCTTCTTTCCCATCCTACTCTTGTATTGAATATACATTGCTCTGTTGGTTTTTACGGTGCACATGCATGCTTAATTTTTGTCTTATTTATTGACTTGCTTGGTTGATGTATGAATTTTATAGAGTTACTAAACTCTTCGAGATCAATCTTTCAGGAAACCTCGGGACATATCCATTAATTCACATATTCCACAATATGCATAGGAAAAATGCCAAAGATTTGGAGAGGAAGACTTTTAGGATCTCTCAACTTGATTCATCAATTCCATACTCATGAAACACGTTTGTTCTATCCGTCAACATCCATATATGCATTTACTTTGATTTTTTTTGTGACACCCTCTACCCCATTATTAATATACAACAAATGTAACAATAAAATATTTCTTTTCTTTTTTTTGGGTAAATAAAATCTTTCATAGATGACAAATATTTCAAATATAACAAGGTAGAAGATTCATATTCGTAACTCATAAATCATAACTCCAGTGTAAAAATTATAAAAGAAAAGAAGTTAAGATTTTCAATACAATTTAGTGTAAAACAAGAAATCATATACATACAAATAATAATAAAGGAAATATAAATTAACTCCAGTAAAGGTGGCAGTGCCTCCTGGTTAGGAATTAATTTATACTCCCAAATCATATAATAAAAATATAACAAAAATGTACATCTTGGTCTTTTATCAAGAACGTTCAAATTACAATTCTTAACATATATTTTCCTTGAATTATACATGTTATCTACGTTATCTCTTCGTTAGAAATTACAAAAGAAGAGAAACTAAGCTAACTATGCCCCGATGTCACATCCTATCAAAGCCTGCCCAACTGAAGCCTTAAGCCTCATCAACCACATCCTCATGACGTTGATCGCCTGCATCATAATTTAAACATATACAAGAACAACAAGGGAGTGAGAAATATCTCACTCAGTTTCAGGTGCAGAAATAAAGGCTAGATAGCACCCACACACACAACAAATATA
Source organism: Cajanus cajan (assembly GCF_000230855.2). Classification (NCBI taxonomy): domain Eukaryota; kingdom Viridiplantae; phylum Streptophyta; class Magnoliopsida; order Fabales; family Fabaceae; genus Cajanus; species Cajanus cajan. The sequence continues at coordinate 38,168,368 of NC_138517.1, read as the reverse complement.
AGTCACTTATAAACAATACACATACATCATCAATATCACATATATATTCATTTATCATGCAATGATGTCATGATCTTGACTTATAAATGCATGCATGTGGCGCCATAAGGAAGTTTCACATATCATCACTGGTGACCCTAAGGCACACCTGGTTACATCACTAGTGACTCAAAGGTACACCTGGTTACATCACTGGTGACCCGAAGGTACACCTGGTTAGCAAGTTACATCGCTGGTGACCCTAAGGTACACCTTGTTAGCAAGTTACATCACTGGTGTGCGGCCTCAGCGACACACCTGGAATAATATATGCATATGATGCATGTCATACATTCATTATTTCATTAACTCAACATTTAACTTGTTACATAATTTCATTTAGTACATCATGTCCTCATTTGTTATAGTCTCATAATCATATTTGTCTCAATAGTTCATTCTTAGGTCTCATGTCATTTGTCCATATTTCACATGGTCATGTCATCAATACTCCTCATAAGGTCCGCATAAGTATTCACAGAGAGCATTCTTTTTCATATTAAAACTCATTTATTATTAACATTAATTCCATATTCATTTATTACTTCAATAAAGAACAAAGTAGAATAAATAGAAAATCGGACAGAACAACGACACCTTCAACAAAAACAAAGTAGAGTAAATAGAAAATCAAACAGAACAACGACACCTTCAACAAAGAACAAAGTAAAGTAAATAAAATCAAACAGAACAACAGCAAGGGATTGGGATTACATAATTATTTATTCTTTCCAACAAGGAATAAAGTAGAGCAAATAGAAAATAAGACAGCACAATGGCAAGGGATTGGGGGCCAATCCGACAAATAAACTATCCAACAATTATCCCCACACCCCTGAGCGAGGTTCTCACTCCCCCTTACCTGGATAAGCGGAGTTGAAACTTGGGCAGGGCCTCCTCCTCTAGATTCTCTCTTTCTTCCCTCTCTTTCTTTCTTTCTTTCTCTCTCTCTCTCTCCTCTTTCTCTCTCTAAGATTTCACCTTCTCACTCAGTATATAATTTTCACCCCCCTTGGCCCTATTTATTGGCAATCTGACGCACCCGGAACGGCCCGTACTGATTTCGGAACGGCCCGTTCCGGATCCTTCAAACATGGGCAAATTTTTCAACTGGAACAGCCCGTTCCAAAATCGGAACGCCCGTTCCCAAAAAGCAGAACGGCCCGTTCTGAAACCAGAACGACCCGTTCTCAATCTCAGCAGAACGTCCCGTACTGCTTCCAGAACGGCCCATTCTCCATACAAGAACGGCCCGTTCCAGGCCCGTTCTGGGTCTTTAAAAACAAGCATATTCTTTCTTTTGGAACGACCCGTTCTGAATTTGGAACGGCCCGTTCCGACACCCAGAAATACCCTTATTCCTTTATTAAAATTACGAAAATGCCATCAATAATTACGAAAATGCCATCTTTTTAAAAACTGGGTGTTACATTTTTTTTGTTGAATAATCTTCTCCATAAACTTGCATGGGAGAAAAAAAGAGAGAAAGAAACACTACAAAAAATATCTACGAAAAATAAGTATCGCTCAATATATTGTTAGTTAATTTAAGATGTAGTGTCGACTTTTCCAATACTAAACTTAAATTGAGTTTAATATTTTAGAAAAGTCAATGCTATTCTTTAAATATAGTGTTGACATCACTACAAGGAAAATGATGAATTGCGACGGATAAATTGCGACGGTTATCCTGAAATCGTTGTCACTTTGATATTACGACTCTTCATACGATAGTTTCTACTGACCGTCACAAAATTTTTCAACATTGCGACAGTTTCTTCCAACCGTCGTAAAATTCTTTAACATTGCGACAATTTCTCTCAAAACCGCCACCAATTTTCAAACATTGCGACATGTTCTCCCAACCATCGCAAAATTTTCCAACATTGCGACGGTTCCTTCCAACTGTCGCAATTTACAAAAGTTATAGGGGTATTTTGGGGACGAAATTTCTAAAAGGATGGAAGAATTGTAACACCCAATTTTTTATTATTATTATTATTTTAATGGCATTTTCGTAATTTTAATAAAGTTATAGGGGTATTTTGGGTTCCGGAACGGGCCGTTCCAAAAGTGGAACGGACCGTTCCAAATGTTGAACATGTGAGGTTTTTGTAGTCCCAGAACGGGCCTGGAACGGGTCGTTCTGGTATGGAGAACGGGCCGTTCCGGAGGGAGAACGAGCTGTTCTGCTTTTTGGGAACGGGCCCTTCCGATTTTGGAACGGGCCGTTCCAGATGAAAAATTTGCCCATCTTTGAAGGATCCGGAACAGGCCGTTCCGAAATCAGTACGGGCCATTCCGGGTGCGTCAGATTGCCTATAAATATGAGGCAGGGGGTGAAAATTTTATATTGAAGTGAGAAGTGAAATCTTAGAGAGAGAAAGAGAGAGAGAGAGAGAGAGAAAGAAAGAAAGAGAGAGAGAAAGGAGGAGGGAATCCAGAGGAGGAGACTTTGCCCAAGTTTCAACTCCGCTTATCCAGGTAAGGGGGGGAGTGAGAACCTCGCTCAGGGGTGTGGGGATAAATGTTGGATAGTTTGTTTGTCGGATTGGCCCCCAATCCCTTGTCGTTGTGCTGTCTTATTTTCTATTTGCTCTACTTTATTCCTTGTTGGAAATAATAAATGATTATGTAATCTCAATCCCTTGCCGTTGTTCTGTCTGATTTTCTATTTACTCTACTTTGATCTTTGTTGAAGGTGCCATTGTTCTGTCTGATTTTCTATTTACTCTACTTTGCTCTTTGTTGAAGGTGTCGTTGTTCTGTTTGATTTTCTATTTACTCTATTTTTCTCTTTGTTGAAGGTGCCGTTGTTCTGTTTGATTTTCTATTTATTCTACTTTATTCTTTGTTGAAGGTGTCGTTGTTCTGTCCGATTTTTTTTATTCTACTTTGTTCTTTGTTGAAGGTGCTGTTGTTCTGTCCGATTTTCTATTTATTTTACTTTGTTCTTTGTTGAAAGTAATAAATGAATATGAAATTAATGTTAATAATAAATGAGGTTTAATATGAACAAGAATGCTCTCTGGATCTCTGTGAATTCCTGTGCGGACCTTATGAGGAGTATTTATGACATGACCTAGTGAAATAGGGACAAATGACATGAGACCTAAGAATGGACTATTGAGACAAACTATGATTATGAGACTATGACAAATGAGGACATGATGTATTAAATGAAATTCTGTAATAAGTTAAATGTTGAGTCCATGAGATTATGAATGTATGACATGCATCATATGCATATATTACTTCAGGTGTGCCGCTGAGGCCGCATACCCACGATGTAACATGCTAATAAGGTGTACCGTATGGTCACCCACGATGTAATATGCTAATAAGGTGTACCGTATGGTCACCCACGATGTAATAAGGTGTACCTTATGGTCACCCACGATGTAATATGCTAATAAGGTGTACCTTATGGTCACCCACGATGTAACATGCTAACTAGGTGTACCTTAGGGTCACCAATGATGAATTGTGAATCTTCCGTATGGCGCCACATGCATGCATTTATGAGTCAAGTCCATGACATCATAGCATGATAAATGAGTATATATGTGATATTGATGATGTATGTGAATGTTTTACATGTGACTTATATTTGTTGTGTGTGGGTGCTATCTAACTTTTATTTCTGCACCTGAAACTGGGTGAGATGTTTCTCACTCCCTTGTTGTTTTTGTATATGTTTTAAATTGTGTTGCAGATGATCAGCATCATGAGGATGTTGGTGATGAGGCTTAAAGGCTTCAATTGGGCATGCTCTGATAGGATGTGACATCGGGGCATAGTTATTTTAGTTTAATATGTTATTGTTTTAATAACTTTAGTTTCTCTTCTTTTGTAATTTCTAACGAAGAGATAACGTAGATAACATGTATAATTCAAGGAAAATATATGTTAAGAATTGTAATTTGAACGTTCTTGATAAAAGACCAAGATGTACATTTTTGTTATATTTTTATTATATGATTTGGGAGTATAAATTAATTCCTAACCAGGAGGCACTGCCACCTTTACTGGATTTAATTTATATTTCCTTTATTATTATTTGTATATATATGATTTCTTGTTTTACACTAAATTGTATTGAAAATCTTAACTTCTTTTCTTTTATAATTTTTACACTGGAGTTATGATTTATGAGTTACGAATGTGAATCTTCTACCTTGTTATATTTGAAATATTTGTCAACTATGAAAGATTTTATTTACTCAAAAAGAAGAAAAGAAATATTTTATTGTTACATTTGTTGTATATTAATAATGGGGTAGAGGGTGTCACATTTAGTGGTATCAGAGCAGGTCGATCTAATCGACCGTGAGTTATGAGTTTACTATGCTTATTTGGTTTACTATGTTTATTTGGTACATGAATGATGGACTGAACTGATTGTAAAACTTGTTGGTATGCTAGTATGATGATTGATTATGTTTATTGATTGTATTATTTTCTTAGACTATGGCTGGTAGAAATGATCGTGCGATTGCTGATGCTCTTCAAGCATTAGCACAAGCTATGAATAATAACAATAGGACTGAAGTTACTCCTAACTGGTTGGAGCAATTTCAACGAAATCACCCACCTACCTTTAAAGGAGGATATGACCCAGATGCTGCTATGAATTGGCTAACAGAAATAAAGAAAATTTTCAATGTTATGGATTGTCCTATCGCTCAGAAGGTGAAGTTGGTCACATTCATGTTGACTGCTAATGCTCACTTTTGGTGGGAAGGAGCACTTCGGAGGATGATTGATGGTGGGGTGCACTTGAATTGGGACAACTTCAAGAAGGTCTTTCTTGAGAAGTATTTCCCAGATGATGTGAGAAGTCGGAAAGAAATGGAATTCCTTGAGCTGAATCAAGGGAACGACACAGTGGCTGTGTATGCTGCCAAATTTGATGCTTTGGTTCGTTATTGTACACACTACCATGGTGAGGGTGGTGAAAGAGCTAAATGCATAAAATTTGTAAATGGTCTGCGTCCTGAAGTGAAAACTGCAATTAACTATCAGGAGATATATCACTTTCCCACTCTGGTCAATAAGTGCAACATTTATGATCGTGACAATCGTGCTTGTGCTGCTTTTTATAAAGGAGTTGGAGGTCCTATCCGTGCTGTGAATTCTAGTACTTCGGGAAGGAGTAAGCCGTACTCCGCTTCTAATAGATTTCAAGGGAGTAAAGCTGCTGCTAATAAAAGCAAGTTGCTTACTAGAGGATCCACTGTTAGTGCTACTGGAAGTGTTGAAGGGTCTGTGTCCACTCCTTCAGGAAGATGTGGGAAGTGTGGACGTGTTGGTCATAATCAGTCTGAGTGTCTTGACAAGGAGATTACCTGCTTCAATTGCAGTGGCAAGGGTCACATTAGCACCCAATGTCCTGAACCACGAAGAACACATGTTATTGGATCGGGTTCGCAAATTGAGCGTCCAAAGACTGTGGGGAGAGTATTTGCTCTTAGTGGTACTGAAGCTTCTCGGTCAAAAAATTTGATACAAGGTACTTGTTTCATAGCTGAGACTCCTTTTGTTGTACTATTTGATTCTGGTGCAACTCATTCCTTTATTTCTGTTTCTTGTGTCCAAAAATTGAATTTGCTTGTGTCTTTGTTAGATTTTGATTTAGTTGTGGAAACCCCTACTAATGGTCCTGTGACTACATCCCTAGTGTGTTTGAAATGTCCTTTGACAGTTTCTGATAAGCAGTTTCTAGTTGACTTAATTTGTTTGCCTCTTAGTCAATTAGATGTAATTCTTGGTATGGATTGGTTATCTTCTCACCATGTCCTTTTAAATTGCTTTGAGAAATCTATTTCTTTTGGTGAATGTAAGAGTACGGAATTTCTTAGTGCTGCTGACATTAAAACTTGTTTAAAAGAAAACGAAAGAGTGTACATGATCTTAGCTTCTTTAACACTTGAGACTGATAGTAAGCTAGATGAGATTCCCTTAGTGAGAGAATTTCCAGAAGTATTTCCTAAGGATGTGTCTAGTTTACCACCTGAGAGAGCGATTGAGTTTGGCATAGACTTAGTGCCAGGTACCTCACCTATATCTATAGCACCCTATAGGATGTCCCCAACAAAGTTAGTTGAGCTTAAGAAACAAATAGAGGAATTACAAGGAAAACAATTCATTAGGCCTAGTGTCTCGCCTTGGGGAGCGCCTATTTTGTTGGTTAAGAAGAAAAATGGGAGCATGAGGTTGTGTGTAGACTATAGGCAACTGAATAAAGTGACCATTAAGAATAAGTATCCTTTACCTAGGATAGATGACCTTATGGATCAACTAGTTGGAGCTTGTGTGTTCAGTAAGATAGATTTAAGGTCAGGATACCATCAGATTAGAGTGAGAGCTGAGGATGTTCCTAAGACTGCATTTAGGACTCGCTATGGGCACTATGAGTATTTAGTTATGCCGTTTGGTGTGACTAATGCACCTGGTGTTTTTATGGACTACATGAATAGGATCTTTCACCCTTACTTGGATAGATTTGTAGTGGTCTTCATAGATGATATCTTAGTGTATTCCAAGACTAGGGAAGAGCATGTTGAGCACCTTAGGATCGTTCTTCAAACCCTTAAGGAGAAGTAGTTGTATGCTAAATTGTCAAAATGTGAATTTTGGTTGGATAGTGTGAACTTTCTAGGACATGTGATATCCAAGGGTGGAATAGCTGTAGATCCTGCTAAGGTAGAAGCTGTGTTAGAGTGGAGAACACCTAAATCAGTATTTGAGATTAGGAGTTTCCTAGGACTAGCTGGTTATTACAGAAGGTTCATAGAGAATTTCTCTAGGCTAGCTCTTCCTTTGACTAAGCTGACGAAGAAAGACCAACCTTTTGTGTGGGATTCTAAGTGTGAGGAAAGTTTTCAAGAGCTTAAGAGGAGATTAACTAGTGCCCCTGTGTTAGTGTTACCTGATCCTAGTAAGACTTTTGAGGTATTTTGTGATGCTTCTAAATTGGGTTTAGGAGGAGTGCTTATGCAGGAGGGTAAGGTAGTAGCCTATGCTTCAAGACAACTTAAAATTCATGAGCAAAACTATCCTACCCATGACCTTGAGTTAGATGCAATAGTTTTTGTGCTCAAGTTGTGGAGACATTACTTGTTTGGGTCTAGATTTGAGGTTTTTAGTGACCATAAAAGCCTTAAGTACTTGTTTGACCAAAAGGAATTGAATATGAGGCAGAGGAGATGGTTAGAGTTTCTTAAGGATTATGACTTTCAATTGAATTATCACCCTGGCAAGGCTAATGTTGTAGCTGATGCTTTGAGTAGAAAATCTTTGAAAGTGTCTTCCTTGATGATTAGGGAATTGCAAATGATTGAGGAGTTTAGGGATATGAGCTTAGGGTGTGAGTTGACCTCTAAGAGTATTAAGTTGGGAGCTTTAAGAGTGACTAATAGCTTGATAGATGAGATTAGAGAAGGTCAGAAGATGGATCCTTTCTTATTGAGTCGGGTAGAGAAGTTGAATCAAGGTGTGAAAAGTGAGTTTAGAATTGGAGTGGATGGAGTTTTAAGATTTAAGGATAGGTTGTGCATTCCTAGTGTGCCAGAACTTAAGAGAGCAATCCTAGAAGAAGGTCATAAGAGTATCCTTAGTATCCATCCAGGAGCCACTAAGATGTACCAAGACCTTAAGAAGATGTTTTGGTGGCCTAAGATGAAGAGGGAAGTGGAGGAATTTGTGTATGCTTGCTTAGTATGTCAGAAAGCTAAGGTAGAACACCAAAAACCTTCAGGTTTGATGCAACCTTTAGATGTGCCTGTGTGGAAGTGGGATAGCATCTCTATGGATTTTGTAGTTGGGTTACCTAAGACTGTGAAGAACTTGGATGCTATATGGGTCATTGTGGATAGATTGACTAAGTCTGCCCATTTTATTCCCATTAATATTAGGTACTCTTTGGAGAGGTTAACCAAGTTGTACATCAGTGAGATCGTGAGGTTGCATGGAGTTCCTACTAGTATTGTGTCTGATAGAGATCCTAGGTTCACCTCTAGATTTTGGGAAAGTTTGCACAAGGCTTTAGGCACTAAGCTTAGATTGAGTTCAGCCTACCATCCCCAAACAGATGGTCAAACTGATAGAACAATACAATCTTTGGAAGACTTGTTGAGGGCTTGCATCTTGGAATATGGGGGTAGTTGGGATAGTTTCCTACCTTTGATAGAATTTACCTACAATAACAGCTACCATTCCAGTATTGGGATGGCACCATATGAGGCTCTGTATGGTAGGAGATGTAGAACACCTTTATGTTGGACAGAACCTGGAGAGAATGTCATGTTAGGACCTGAGATAGTTCAACAAACTACTGAACAGGTTAAGATGATCCAAGAGAAGATGAGAGCAACCCAGAGTAGGCAAAAGAGTTATAATGACAAGAGGAGAAAAGACCTTGAGTTTAAAGAATGTGATCATGTATTCCTTAAAGTCACTCCTTGGACAGGAGTAGGCAGAACACTGAAATCCCGTAAACTTACTCCACGTTTCATCGGTCCTTATCAAATTCTTAAAAGGATCGGTGAAGTGGCCTATCAAATTGCTTTGCCTCCATCTCTTTCAAATCTCCATAGTGTCTTTCATGTTTCCCAACTCAGAAAGTATGTCCATGATCCTTCTCATATCATTGAGTCTGACAACATTCAGTTGAAGGATAATCTTACCTATGAAACGGTTCCTTTAAGAATTGATGACAAGAGGGTGAAACAACTAAGAGGAAAGGAAATCCCTTTGGTTAAGGTCGTTTGGGGAGGAAATATTGAAGAAAGTGCTACATGGGAATTAGAAAGCAAGATGCGAGAAGCTTATCCATTTCTGTTTTCAGGTAAATTTCGGGGACGAAATTTCTAAAAGGATGGGAGAATTGTAACACCCAATTTTTTATTATTATTATTATTTTAATGGCATTTTCGTAATTTTAATAAAGTTATAGGGGTATTTTGGGTTCCGGAACGGGCCGTTCTAAATATTGAAAATGTGAGGTTTTTGTAGTCCCAGAACGGGCCTGGAACGGGTCATTCTGGTATGGAGAACGGGCCGTTCCGGAGGGAGAACAAGCCGTTCTGCTTTTTGGGAACGGGCCGTTCCGATTTTGGAACGGGCTGTTCCAGATGAAAAATTTGCCCATCTTTGAAGGATCCGGAACGGGCCGTTACGAAATCAGTACGGGCCGTTCCGGGTGCGTCAGATTGCCTATAAATAGGAGGCAGGGGGTGAAAATTTTATACTGAAGTGAGAAGTGAAATCTTAGAGAGAGAGAGAGAGAGAAAGAAAGAGAGAGAGAAAGTAGGAGGGAATCCAGAGGAGGAGGCTTTGCCCAAGTTTCAACTCCGCTTATCCAGGTAAGGGGGGAGTGAGAACCTCGCTCAGGGGTGTGGGGATAATTGTTGGATAGTTTGTTTGTCGGATTGGCCCCCAATCCCTTGTCGTTGTGCTGTCTTATTTTCTGTTTGCTCTACTTTATTCCTTGTTGGAAATAATAAATGATTATGTAATCTTAATCCCTTGCCGTTGTTCTGTCTGATTTTCTATTTACTCTACTTTGATCTTTGTTGAAGGTGTCGTTGTTCTGTCTGATTTTCTATTTACTCTACTTTGCTCTTTGTTGAAGGTGCCGTTGTTCTGTTTGATTTTCTATTTACTCTATTTTTCTCTTTGTTGAAGGTGTCGTTGTTCTGTTTGATTTTCTATTTATTCTACTTTATTCTTTGTTGAAGGTGTCGTTGTTCTGTTCGATTTTTTTTATTCTACTTTGTTCTTTGTTGAAGGTGCTGTTGTTCTGTCCGATTTTCTATTTATTTTACTTTGTTCTTTGTTGAAAGTAATAAATGAATATGAAATTAATGTTAATAATAAATGAGGTTTAATATGAACAAGAATGCTCTCTGGATCTCTGTGAATTCCTGTGCGGACCTTATGAGGAGTATTTATGACATGACCTAGTGAAATATGGACAAATGACATGAGACCTAAGAATAGACTATTGAGACAAACTATGATTATGAGACTATGACAAATGAGGACATGATGTATTAAATGAAATTCTGTAATAAGTTAAATGTTGAGTCCATGAGATTATGAATGTATGACATGCATCATATGCATATATTACTTCAGGTGTGCCGCTGAGGCCGCATACCCACGATGTAACATGCTAATAAGGTGTACCGTATGGTCACCCACGATGTAATATGCTAATAAGGTGTACCGTATGGTCACCCACGATGTAATAAGGTGTACCTTATGGTCACCCACGATGTAATATGCTAATAAGGTGTACCTTATGGTCACCCACGATGTAACATGCTAACTAGGTGTACCTTAGGGTCACCAATGATGAATTGTGAATCTTCCGTATGGCGCCACATGCATGCATTTATGAGTCAAGTCCATGACATCATAGCATGATAAATGAGTATATATGTGATATTGATGATGTATGTGAATGTTTTACATGTGACTTATATTTGTTGTGTGTGGGTGCTATCTAACTTTTATTTCTGCACCTGAAACTGAGTGAGATGTTTCTCACTCCCTTGTTGTTTTTGTATATGTTTTAAATTGTGTTGCAGATGATCAACATCATGAGGATGTTGGTGATGAGGCTTAAAGGCTTCAATTGGGCATGCTCTGATAGGATGTGACATCGGGGCATAGTTATTTTAGTTTAATATGTTATTGTTTTAATAACTTTAGTTTCTCTTCTTTTGTAATTTCTAACGAAGAGATAACGTAGATAACATGTATAATTCAAGGAAAATATATGTTAAGAATTGTAATTTGAACGTTCTTGATAAAAGACCAAGATGTACATTTTTGTTATATTTTTATTATATGATTTGGGAGTATAAATTAATTCCTAACCAGGAGGCACTGCCACCTTTACTGGAGTTAATTTATATTTCCTTTATTATTATTTGTATGTATATGATTTCTTGTTTTACACTAAATTGTATTGAAAATCTTAACTTCTTTTCTTTTATAATTTTTACACTGGAGTTATGATTTATGAGTTACGAATGTGAATCTTCTACCTTGTTATATTTGAAATATTTGTCAACTATGAAAGATTTTATTTACTCAAAAAGAAGAAAAGAAATATTTTATTGTTACATTTGTTGTATATTAATAATGGGGTAGAGGGTGTCACAATTGCTAGATGTAAATTTTTAAAAAAATTTAGAAATATATTTCTTTTAAATGAAAGCAAATATAAAAATATATAATATTATATTTATAATGATAATAATATTAATGATAAAAAATAAAAATCATTACTCTCCCAGTAAAATTAATTTGTTTTTTAAAATAATACAAATTATATAATTTAAAATAGATAATTAATATATCATGATGTATTAAAAAATGAGAAACATAATGATATAAAAGAAAATTAAATAATAATCTTTTTAATTGAATCTTTTTTATAAAAAAAAGACTAATTTAAATAATAATTTATCTATAAAATTTATTTATTTTTCTCTTGAGAAATTTATTTCTCTTTTACCATGCTTAATATTTTATTACATTATTAGATAATATGAAAATACATAATTTATTGTGCTTTCCAATTTTGTTAAGATAAATAAACTTCATTTCATAAATCTTATTTTATTTTCATTATTATTTTTAAAATTGACTTAAATATTTAGTTCAATTGATATAAACACGTTAGTTCCATTAAATTAAAAATAATTGGCTTATATAAAGAATAATAAAAATTTATCAAACAAATCTAAAATTGATAAAACATAATTAATGTTCCATTAGTTTAATAAATAAAAATTATAAAATAATATATATATATATATATAAATATATACACCAATAACACATGAGATCAATTACTTAAAATACGTTATACCATCTATCTTCGATTATGCTCGTACTACTTTGAGGTATATATCGCTTCTTTGAGGAGACATGATTATATTATTATATATGAATATGATCCCACCATGGAAAACTGATTCAACAACAACCATATTTTGAAATATTTTTATTTTGTTTAATGATAAATTAATTTTTAATATAAAAATATTTATTTAAAATATATCTAATTATACATATGTATTTTAAAATTATATTAATTAAATATGTATATAATAGTTTATCTTAAAAATCAATTCATTTAGATATTATAAAATATTTTATTTTAAACATCAATTAAATAATACCTTGCTACTTATAATTTATTTAAATATTTAAAAATGAATATTGCATTAACTCCATTGATTATTTTAATCCTTGTCTTTAATTTTATTATATATAAAAATTATTTACCTAATATATTTTGAAATTATTTTCATGAATCTTATTTTATTTCAATTGTTATTTTAAAAGTTAGGCTTAACCATTCAATTCAATTGATATAATCGTGCTAGTTTCATTGTTTAAAAGTAATTGACTTATACAAAAATTAGTAAGAATTTGTGAAACAATTATAAAATGAAATATTTTTTAGTAATTTAAAAAAATTATTATCTTTTAATTTTAATTTACTCAAAGATGTTCATAGTATTTAACTTATGATATATACACCTCCTTTTTATTACAATTACACCTTCTTTGTTTAAAAAAGCTAAAATTGCTGACAGTAGAGCTCGAATCCACACACATACTTACGTGGACAAAATCTTAAGTCTTCCCCCTTAACTAATTGGGCAAATCACCCGCTTGTTCTTTTTGATCAGTTTTTAATACATGACAATGCGTTTCCTTACTTTTTTCTCTATCAAATAAAATACGTGACTGTTTTAACGAAGTTTTTTTATTCGCACATTTATTTTAAAGTTTCATGTTGAAATAAAATTCTAACACAAATTAACATATTTTATAACTAATATCTGGTTTTAAACTTGATATGAAAATATTATGATATAACTTGATAAGATTTTAAATTATTATTTTATTAATGGTTGATAATTAGAAAATAAAACAAGGATAAATACATTTTTTGAATTTTATATCTTATATTTAAGATGAATAAATATATTAAGTTAATTAATAATTTATTTAAAATGTTAAAATTGAATTTATAAAAATAATATTTTAAAAGAGAAGCGTTATAATACCACAGGTGTAACTTTTACTAAGTATTACATCGCTCAATAACTTTATATTAAATGTGAATTTTATAAATTCAACCGTTACATTGAAAGTTTTTTACTCTTAAATCATATATACAAAATTTTATATGAATTCAAGATGATTTGATACTTCATTCTTGTAAAATAAAATTGACGTAATATATACATTTCAAAATATATTAAAATATGAGCACTTTGATTACCTTCAAGTTATTGTTCAATTTTAACAAAACTTGATATAAACATATAAAGTGAAATGAACTTTCAATCTAACGGTTGAATTTACAAAATTCACATTTAATATAAAATTATTGAACAGTGTAATACTTAGTAAAAGTTATACCTGTGTTATTTGTAACACCCCAATTTTCAAAAAGGTTATTATTATTATTATTATTATTATTATTAGATGGTATTTGGTCATAATTATTTTAATAATTATAGAGGAATATTATTTTGTACGTTTTAAATAATTATTATTTTGGACAATTATTTTGTACGTATTAAATAAGTATTTTTATTAGCATTTTTATATAAATATTTATATGTTTTAAGAGAAGGTTGATTTTATATGATATTTTGTTATTGAAATTATATTATTATATTTAGGGTCAGAAATATATTATTATTATAGAGAAAAAATATTTTATAATATACATGTATTTATTTTATTTAATTATTTTGAGGAAAATTAGAAGTGGGTTAGAAGAGAAGGAAAATGGGTTGGGTTGACCCAGTCCAATGGATTAATTTTAAGAAAGGAGTCAGGTGGTGTTAATCCTATCTGCCTCATTTGCGTTCTGAAGGGTTAAGGAAAAAAAAAAAGGAGAAACAAAGAGCTCTAAGGAAGAGTACTCAGGAACGATCTTAGATCACACCAAGACCATTCATCTTCTGCTCATCCAGGTACGGGGGAGGTGGGTTTCTTCATATGTGAATATAGGGGTGTTCGGGTAGTGAGGGCAATCCCTAAGTCCCACTAGGAACTCTATTTAAAATTCTGAACGATTATCTGTGCAATCGATGTTCTAAATTCTTAATTCATTTGGAAGAACTTATTTCTTGAATTGTCTTTGAATTCCATTGGGGCTTTCTTGTTAATTCTTTATCCTTAAATTTGATGACTTGAATTTTATGTGTTAAGAAGAGTTTAGATTTTTTTTTTGTAAAACCAATGGAAACCAATTTTTGAGGCTTGAGATGTGTATGGATTGATTTGGAACGTATGAAGAATATAAATGGAGTTAAACTGAACCAACGGGGTGTAGAAGTAGTGAAAATTGGTAAAAACCTTGTTGAAACTCGTAAAACGCAGGTTTAATTTCACAGAGGGGAGTCTGGGCAGAGATTTGGGCGCTCAGCGCCAGTTTTGGGCGTCGGGCGTCGGGACCCCGACATACGTTTGTAATTTTGCGATATATTTCTGTGTAGTTATCCAAATCGAGTGCCGTTTGTTTTGTTAGAAACTAGACATCTGGGGCTACCATTTAGACACAAGATTCGTGTAAAATTATTAATATTTGATCAAGTTATGTGAGTTGAAATTTGAGCCTTCCAATTTGTGTGCGAACCACAACATCAATTTTTGTGAGCCCTGAATGGTAACCTAAACGAATTTATTAGGATTTGTATTCTTCATGAAAGTTGTAGATATTGATGTTAGGATTCTAATGGAGTTGGGATCACTTAGAAAGGATATGTATATCTCGAGTTATGGTTAAATTATTAACTGAATGTCATAGATATTGTGATGTGTGTGAAGAATTATGTGAAATTTGTGGTCTATGATGTTGATAACTTAATGATAGGTACCTAGCATGTGAGGATGATATTGCATGGATTGTTATTGACATGTGATGATGTTATATAATGGAGATGCATTAATTATGAGTTACGTGGGATGCATGAGTTGCATGAGACTTATGAGTTGCATGTGGTGCTTGAGAAGCCAGACGTGGCTATATTGCATTGGACCCTGGGCCCAGAGAGGGGTTGAGACAGGGGGGACCATGACGGGAGGCATTCCATGCGTGGGCCGTTGGGTGTTTAACTGCGCAGCTCACTGGCCACAGAGGGTTTAACGGTGGGTGGATTGCCTTTGCACGGGCCGCTGGGTGTTTAACCGTGCAACATACCGGCCCTGGGAGGGTGTGAGAACGGTATGCCCGCATTGGCAACAACTAAGGGAATTGACGAGGTACGCCCATTGTGCGGAGTGCCAAGTTGAGACTCTTAGGAGAGGAGATGTGTATGAGCATATAGTGAGCATGTGTATGAAAGCTTGTATGATTGAAAAAAAAATGATGTTTGGTAATTATATGAGATGTATTTGTTGTTTATATTTAATGATGATATTTTGGTGCACGGTGTGGGGTGGGAATTGGGTAGCTCTATGTTCATATATGATGTTATCTATCTCTCACCGTCCTGTTTTTATGTGGTTTTCTTTTAGGTGAAGATGAAGGCACTCATAGTGTTGAGTTCTAAAGGGAAAGGGTTCTGCTCTGATAGGATGTGACATTGGGGCATGAATTTAAGATGCTTTAGTTATGAATTGTTATTTGTCGTTTGATGAGACTTATTTTTAGGAGTTTTATATTCACCTTATATTTGTAAATTCTGGATCCCTTTCATTTTTCTTTAGAGACCTTGATAATTTTATTTTAAGAGTAAAACTTATTATTATTATTATTATTATTTCTATTTATTTCAAGACTTGTGAACCTATGAGTTTTTATTAAAATATGTGGACCCTTCTTGATGTTATATTTATTGAATTATTCTTATTGTTGTTACTTATCTATTATGGGGTAGAAGGGTGTCACATTATTATAACCCTTCTCATTTTAAAATATAAAAATTATTATTTGAACTTTTAAATTTATAATAGATAATTTAAATTGTATCATAATATTAATTTTAAATAGAAATAAGTAGATTGTTAATTATAAAAATAAGTATATATATAAATAAAGATTAATTAAATATAATATAATAATTATTATTAGTAATATAATTATTATATATATTATTATATATTATAACGATCTGGACACATCAAAATGAGAAAGATCCAAAGATAGTATAAGTTGAGATTGTATAGTTGAGGATGACTTAAATGAATTAATTTGTGCTACCTATACTAACAACATGCATCTGCTTTTCGGTAGCTTATCTCATCTGAACTCCACAGCTAAGTTTGCTTGACTTGGAGTAATATAGGGATGGGTGACATTCTGGGAAGTTTCCAAAAAATTGTGAATTTAGGACAAAACATGCTGAAAAGTGAAGTATTATGAAATAGAATCCTTGAGAGGCTAAATATGAGTATTTTGTAGGATCGAATTTGCGACATCTATAAAATTTAATAAAATAAAATATAAATCTTTAGCGACCGATTTAATGACCGATTTATTCGGTCACTAATTTGGTCCCCATACACATCAGGGACCAAAATCATTGCAACCATTTTGCGACCGAAATTTTCGATCGCTAAACCAAAATTTTCAGTCGTTATATAGCTTTGCAACTAAGGTTATTGCGACTACTTAAATTCGGTCGCTAAGATAAATAGCGACCGATTTTAGAAATTTAGCTTTCGATTTTGGTGGTCACTAAATATAATTTTTTTTGTAGTGATTTGATAAATTAATTATCTTTTCACAAATAATAACTTAAAAAACACTTCTAGGTTTGAATATAACACACACACACACATATATATGTATATATATATATATATATATATATATATATATATATATAACCCCTATTTAATTAGAATTTAAAAGTTATTTTAGTACAAACTAAATATTATTTTGTTCAAAAATTACGGTGAAATTTGATAAAGTTTAGGATTAAAAATACATTTAATAGTAGATTAGGCCAAAAGTAATATTTTTCTTTTGGAAGAATTATATTATCTTAATAAACTTACATTTTATTAAAAATTTTATATATATTTTGTTTAATATAAGATACATAATTATCATCAAAAGAATTATATATATATATATATATATATATATATATATATATATATAGAGAGAGAGAGAGAGAGAGAGAGAGTGAATGAGAGAGGATGAGGAATCAAATGACTCACAAAGTAACTCTTAATAAAGTTACTCCGCTCAATAAATCATGGTATAAGTTAAATTTTATCGATCCATTTATTAAATTAAAAGTTATTAAATTTTACTAATAATATTAATATAGAAAAATGGATTAGAAAATAAAACAAGGATAAATACATTTTTTGAATTTTATATCTTAGATTTAAGATGAATAAATAAATTAAGTTAATTAATAATTTATTTAAAATATTAAAATTTAATTTATAAAAATAATATTTTAAATGAGAAAGGTTATAATAACACTAGTGTAACTTTTACTAAGTATTATACTGCTCAATAACTTTATATTAAATGTGAATTTTATAAATTCAATCGTTAGATTGAAAGTTTTTTACTTTTAGATTATATATACAAAATTTTATATTAATTCAAGATGATTTGATACTTCATTCTTGTAAAAAAAAAATTGACGTAATATATACATTACAAAGTATACTAAAATGTGAACACTTTGATTACCTTCAAGTTGATCAATTTTAACAAAATTTGATATAAACATATAAAGTGATATGAACTTTCAATCCAACAGTTAGATTTACAAAATTCACATTTAATATAAGATTATTAAGCGGTGTAATACTTAGTAAAAGTTACACCGGTGTTATTATAACCTTTCTCATTTTAAAATATATAAATTATTATTTAAACTTTTAAATTTATAATAAATAATTTAAATTATATCATAATATTAATTTTAAATAGAAATAAGTAGATTGTTAATTATAAAAGTAAGTATATATATAAATAAAGGTAGTATAAGTATGAGATTATATCACTATAAGAAAAATGCTGATTTCCGACGGAAATAGGTAAATTTTCGACGGATTTTGCTTTTTCCGACGGATTTCAATCCGTCGGAAAAAAAATCCGTCGGAAATAATTTCCGACAGAATTTTCTGACAAAATTCCGTCGAAAAATTCCGTCAGAAATTTCTGACGGAAAAATCCGTCAGAAATTGATGTCAAAATTTCCGACGGAAAAATCCGTCGAAAATTATAATTTTTTTTTAATTTTAATAAATTTATTAATGTAACAACTCTCATATTTGGCCTCTCAAGGGTTCTATTTCACAATATTTCACAATATTTCACAATATTTCACAGTATTTCACAATATTTCACAATATTTCACTCTCATATTTGTACTACTCCAGGTCAAGCACGCTTAACTGTGAAGTTCTGATGAGTAAGCTACCGAAATGTCTATGTATGTTGTCAGTATAACTTGTACAAATTAATTCATTTAAGTCATCCTCAAATATACAATCTCATATTTGTACTATAATAATAATATATAATAATTTTATATTACGAATAATAATAATAATAATAATAATAATAATAATATATTTAATTATTCTTTATTTATATGTACTTACTTTTATAATTAACATCTACTTATTTTTATTTAAAATTATAATTTAAATTATTTAATTTTATAATTTATAATGATAATATAATTTATAAAATTATAAATATTTATTTATTACATACTTATAAATTAAATTTTAATATTTTAAATAAATTATTAATTAATTTAATATATTTATTTACCTTAAATCAAACATATAAAATTTAAAAAATGTATTTATCCTTTTTTTTCTTTCGAATTATCAACTATTAATAAAATACTAACTTAAAATCTTATCTAATTATATATAATATTTTCATATGAAATTTAAAACCAGATATTAGTTATACAAAAATATTAAGATCATATAGTAAATTGTCAATAAGATTTTAGTTAAATAATTTAAAATAATTAATATTTCAATTATATTGTTAATTAGCAAATAATTTATTCCAAAACTAATTAATTTTTTATATTAATTATTAGTAAAATTTAATAACTTTTAATTTAACAATTAATTGAATCGATGAAATTCAACACACCATGAGTTATTGAGCGGAATAACTTTACCAAGAGTTATTTTGTAAGTTATCTTAAATCAAACATATAAAATTCAAATAATGTATTTATCCATGTTTTATTTTTTAATTATCAACCATTAATAAAATACTAACTTAAAATCTTATCTAATTATATCATAATATTTTCATATCAAATTTAAAACCAGTTCTTACATTTTCGACAAATATAAATTTGTCTGAAATATTCTATCAATAATATAACTTTTCTTACAAAAATTTTCTCATCAAAAATATAAATTTTTCGACAGATTTAATTTTGTTTTATAAAAAATCATCTTCGATTAATATAACATTTTGTATATATGATTTAAGAGTAAAAGATTTTTAATTTAACGGTTGAATTTACAAAATTCACATTTAATATAAAGTTATTGAGCGGTGTAACACTTAGTAAAATTTATACCATTGTAATTATAGCTCCCCTCATGTATATATATATATATATATATGTGTGTGTGTGTGTGTGTGTGTGTGTGTGTCTATATATATATATATGATTTAAGAGTAAAAAATTTTCAATTTAACGGTTGAATTTACAAAATTCACATTTAATATAAAGTTATTGAGCGGTGTAACACTTAGTAAAATTTATACCATTGTAATTATAACCCCCCTTATATATATATATATATATATATATATATATATATATATATATATATATATATTAAATGCGACTTTTACAATGTATTACACCGCTCAATAACTTTATATTAAATGTGAATTTGGTAAATCCAACTGTTAGATTGAAAGTTCATATCTCTTATAGATTATATATACAAAACTTTATATTAATCCAAGATGATTTGATACTTCATTTTTATAAAACAAAATTGATGTAATATATTCATTTCAAAATACACTAAAATATGAACACTTGGATTATCTTCCAGTTGTTGTTCAATTTTAACAAAATTTGATATACACGTATAATGTGATATGAACTTTCAATTTAACGGTTGGATTTACAAAATTCACATTTAATATAAAGTTATAGAGCGGCATAATACTTAGTAAAAGTTACACCGGTATAATTATAACCCCTTATATTATATATATATATATATATATATATATATATATATATATA
The DNA here is from genome assembly GCF_000230855.2 of Cajanus cajan. Classification (NCBI taxonomy): domain Eukaryota; kingdom Viridiplantae; phylum Streptophyta; class Magnoliopsida; order Fabales; family Fabaceae; genus Cajanus; species Cajanus cajan. The sequence goes on along the minus strand of NC_138517.1, from coordinate 38,148,062 downwards.
TATATATATATATACACACACGTACATATATATACAGCGACAGCTGCACGTTTGGAATAGTGAGGCACTTGCCCTCACTACTATTTGACATATACATAATTTTTTATCTAAAAAAATAATATATTTTAAAAAATATAAATTATATTCTAATAAAATAAATATATAGATTCAGAAAAAATGTTTATTTATTTGATATCTGTCAAATTTTTGAAGGAAATTAATTCTCATGTGATAAAAAAAATTTCTTAATAATGAATTAATTTTTAAAAAAAGTTTAATTATAATATATATATGTATATATATATATATATATATATATATGTCTTAATATTCACATATATAATGTAATATATTAAAACAAATAATTTTTTGATAAAATAAAATTTGTAGCATGCATGTTTTTCTTTTGTGTTTTTTATTTATTGTATACGTTGATTAAAAAAATCAAAATAGTAAAATTATATACATTGATTAAAAAAATCAAAATAAGAAAAATCATAAGATTTATATTCCATTTAGAATTGTTATTATAAGATATATTTTAAAATAAATTATCATCTAAAAATATATATTAGATATTAAAAACATATTTATATCATAAATAAATTAAACTTTATTTTTATAAATTTAACATATAGATTTTTATATTTTTAATAGTGTTAAATTATTATAAAATAAGTCTATATGATTGTAGTTCTACCCAAATATTTAAAAATTATCTATGATAGATAAATAAGTCACACTTAAAATATATATTTTTAAAGAAAGTTAGGTTCAAACCAAGTAAATTATAATAAAATATAGTATAACCTAATTTATTTTCATCTTTAATACTAATCGTAGATATAAAAAACTTGTAATAAATAATTATAATATATATTTATACCTTACCCAAACACACCAACATTGAAACAATAATCTTGAAGCAAAAATCACCATAATCAATCACACAAATTATAATCACCTTGATAGACTATGGCCAAGGCCAAGGAATCCAAGAGGTGATATATTGAAGGAACCAAGAGGAATGGGATGATGGACCATGGGCCTAGGGCCCAATCTCTAGAGCTATGACCACCTTGAACACTAGTGGATACCTTGAAGACCAGTGGTCTTTCAAAGCCCAAGGTACTCTTCAATTTGGACCACTCTATCATGAAGAGAAGGCATAATTCTAGTTGTAAATATCTTGTACATAGTTATCTTGTATAGGCTTATTTTTGCCTTTGTATTCGTGAGACACTTTAGTTTCTTTTATTAGTCATTGTATATTGATTCTAGGGTGGGTTACTTGGAGAGTTTGACTCCATTTAACCTCCTTTGTTGATACACTCATTTTCTATTTTTTCAGTAGGAAAAGAGGGGTGGCATTTAGCAATGCTTGAGGGTGTGACTAGTAATTGGGCCAGAATTGGGCCTAAGCAAAATTTTACATATTGGACTCATTTTGCTCCTAATTTTTCATAGATTTGATTTAGCTAGGTTTCATCATCATTGGATGAACCTAACTAAACCAAATCAAACATTTTTGAAATTAATTCAAGGAGCCAAAAGAGACCAAATCCGCCCACCTTGCCTAGTCTTCTTTCTTTGACCGAATTGCTTCTCTAACCTTCAAGGAGATGAGAAGCTTGTGCTACAAGCTTCTCCTTAGCTTGCTTCCCAAGCAAGCTAAGTGAGAAGCTTGTTCCACAAGTTTCTAAACTCACCTAGAAGGTCAACTAACCTTACCATGGTTCCTAGTGAACCATGGTTAAGGTTAGCTTGCTCCTTAAGCTACCTACCTCTATATATTTGTAATTTTTACTCTTATAATCACTTTTGACATTTATGAGACTTAGAATTCAGAAATTCTCTCTCATTTCAAGAGTCCAATTTCTTGGAGAATCTCTTTCTCCTAGAAGCTTCACAAAGGAACTTCTCCTTTCTGCTTGGTTCCTCAAGTTTCTCTCCTTCAAGAGAAACCGAACAACCTTGGGAAACATCTTCAAGCTTTTGAAGCTTGAACTCATCCAAATCTTCCATTGAAGTGAAGAACCTCAAGAGAAGAAAACAAGAGGAATCATACTCAATACTCATATTGAGCATAGGTCTAAGAAGCACCTCCTCTCTAGAAGCCTCCTCTAGCCTCCTAACCATGGACCTAGTTAAAGGCCCAATGGTCTTCAAGTGTGAGCATCCTTGGATCACCCTTCACCCTTCTTGGTCTTACCTCTTCCAAAGGGATCCTTGGGGATTAGATTTCCATCACTTAGCATGGTTCAACTTGAAGAACATCAATCTTCTCCAAGTAGTTCCATCAGTTTTGGTATCTAGAGCCTTGGTGCTCTTGAGGTTTTGTGTTCTTAAAATTTTGTGTGAATCCGTGTTGTCTCTTCCATCTTTTGCATGTCTTCTTGTGTTTGCTGTATGGATTTAGTTTTAATACATATTTTTATGGATCCTATATGTCGCATGAGAATTGATTGATTCACATTTTGCTTGTTCCATTAATCTTGAATCAATCCGGTTTTGGTGCTTTAGGTTTCTATGAACTTGTGCATTTTTTATTTTGTTGAGTCTTCTCTTATTCCTTATGACCTGAATCCGTGATTGGATTATGATAATGAATAGCATGTGTTTTTGTTTTATAATCTTGTGTTTTGTCTAGAGTCATGTGTAGTCCTTTACATGTCATTAATTCCTAGACTAGCTTGTTTAACCTTTGTTTTTGTGTTGTTTTTGGTCAATTTGTTTTGTGCAATTTATATACTCTTTGTACCTGACCTATATGTGCTTTTGTTTTACATATTTGAGTTCTTGGTTTTCTATTAGTTCTAGCAAATTTCATAGAGTTAGGTTTCTTTGATGTCACATTAAAAGTTTTGTCAAGAAAATGTGTAAACACTATTCCTATTAGGTTTCTTTGTGTCTTGCTTTGTGGCTGAAACTTTTAACACTTTTTAAGTCCTCAAAACAGAGGCAAAACAGAGGTATAAGAGTTTTAAAAACATTAGAAAAGAAAAATAAAAAGTGCTTAAAAATTTGACCTAAAATAGCACAAAATTGTGAAGCACTAGTTGATTAACTCATTTGAATACCTCTTGTTTTGTGATAAATTTTTGGAAGCAGTTTTCTTTCATTAATTCAGAGATATATACATATATAAAAGGCATTAAACTCCTGTACAAAAGCAAAAGAAAAAGTGCAAAAAAAAGCTATAAAAAGAATTACAAAAAAAGAGTACAAGAAAAAGCCAAGGAGTAGAAAATTGTGTACTAATTTGTTCTCGGTTTTGACATTTATTTTTGCTTGCCTTATAAATTTTCTGTCCAAACACTTATTGATTGTGTAGAGTCTTATTTTGTTTTATAATCTTATATTTTATTTTTTAATCTACTCTAGTGCCTCTGTTAGGTTTTCCTTTGTGTGCTAGGCTTTCAAATTGTGCCTTATTTGTTGTTTGTCTTTCTTTGAATTTCTTTTGTCTCTTTAATTCTACCACTTGGTGTATCTTTTCCTAATTGTGCTTTTTCAGTTTTTCCTATATAACTCCAGCAACTTAAGGTGTGTTGAGTGCCTCTTTGAAGGTGTGGAAAGCCAAGTACAAGGGTAGCATCTTGAAGTGTTTGTGGAAGCCTAGGAGATTGATATTCTCTTTGGTGGAAAGCTCTTGGTGGGAGTGTCGCCACCGGCCCAAACGGGCCTCGGCGGTCGCGAAGACGGTCGAGCTCGCTTTTATTTTAGTTTTGAAAATGTATTGGATTATTAGAACGACTTGTTCTCAAACTGAGACCTTGTCGATCTTATCCAATTTATTTATTAAATGTCTCACCAATCCATGTTAATCCCAAGCGGGACCCTCCATGGATTAGTGGTTTTCGTAGTAAAAGGGTTCATGGAGTCGCCACCAATGTTTTACCCAAAACATTGGAAAAAGGGATAAGGCAATTGATTTTATAAATCAACTTCGGCCATTACAACCAGAGTTGGGTAAGGGAGTCGGTTACGTGTGGGGAAGGTGTTAGCACCCCACAACGCCCCTTTCGGGTTCCCTATGACAGATTATTTCTAAAAATAATAGTACAAAATTACTAAATTACCCCTATTTATTCTAAGCAATTATAAATTAACTATCTACATGATGATAGTTTAATATGCACGCAGAAAGCAGTAAAAGAAGGGATTTTTAGAAAAGAAACCTCTTGAAGCGTGCTTTTTATATATCAAGTAAAACTGGGAAGCTTTTTGGCGTTCCCTCACTCTACAAGCCCGCTCACTCCTTCCTAAAAAATAATTTTTGACTTGGAAATCCGATGGATTTCCCTTCGACTTAGTTCGATCCTCAAGCAAAATGGCTCGGGGCTCAAGAACTTCGTCGGATCAACTCTCCAAGTGATTTCTAGGGCAGAACACTGCTCAAAAACCCCAGAATACTCAAGGAAAGGGTTGAAACTATGTTCCAAAGTGTCCAATGACGTCAAAATGACGCCATATTTATAGGGAACAGGCGCAATACGGGCTATGGAATCAATACGGCCGTATTGAACTTTTTGAACTTCAATACGGCCGTATTGAGTTCAATACGGCCGTATTGAAATTCAGAAATTTCAATACGGCCGTATTGAGTTCACTGCGGCTGTATTGAAGCTTCAATACGGCCGTATTGATTTCAGTACGGCCGTATTGAAGTTTCAGAAACTTCAATACGCCGTATTGAGTTCACTGCGGCCATATTGAAGCTTCAATACGGCCGTATTAAGTTTAGTACGGCCGTATTGGGCTTCATTCCCTCCACTTCCTTATTTTAAGCTACTCTAAGACCTCTAAATCTACAGATAGCCATCCTATGGTCTTCTAGGAGTCCTTCTGGCTGACTTTCCTTCGATCTTTGAGGGTCTTCGAGTTTTATTTCCGACCCGGACAATTTTAGGGGTCTACAGCTGCCCCCCCTTTACTTAGTCGGACGGCCTTTTGGTGTACCGGCTGACAAGTAAAGGAGTTGACCCAATTGTCCGGGTGATGTGCCGACCTTCTGACTTGTAATGTCTTCCGGTGGAAAATTGTTGAGTAGCCTCTCCAGGTTGATGCATACCTCAGCGTTTCTGACAACCTTGGTAGTTGAGTACCGCCTCTCCAGGCCCTGCCTCTTAACATTCGGCAGTTGAGTATTGCCTCTCCAGGCCCTGCCTCTTAACATTCAGCAGTTGAGTATTGCCTCTCCAGGCCCTGCCTCTTAACATTCAGCAGTTGAGTATTGCCTCTCCAGGCCCTGCCTCTCAACATGAGGTAGTTGAGTATCGCCTCTCCAGGCCCTGCCTCTCAACATGAGGTAGTTGAGTATCGCCTCTCCAGGCCCTGCCTCTCAACATGAGGTAGTTGAGTATCGCCTCTCCAGGCCCTGCCTCTTAACATTCAGCAGTTGAGTATTGCCTCTCCAGGCCCTGCCTCTCAACATGAGGTAGTTGAGTATCGCCTCTCCAGGCCCTGCCTCTTAACATTCAGCAGTTGAGTATTGCCTCTCCAGGCCCTGCCTCTTAACATTCAGCAGTTGAGTATTGCCTCTCCAGGCCCTGCCTCTTAACATTTAGCAGTTGAGTATTGCCTCTCCAGGCCTTGCCTCTTAACATTCAGCAGTTCCTGCCTCTTAACATTCGGCAGTTGAGTATCGCCTCTCCAGGCCCTGCCTCTCAACATGAGGTAGTTGAGTATCGCCTCTCCAGGCCCTGCCTCTCAACATGAGGTAGTTGAGTATCGCCTCTCCAGGCCCTGCCTCTCAACATGAGGTAGTTGAGTATCGCCTCTCCAGGCACTACCTCTTAACATTCAGCAGTTGAGTATTGCCTCTCCAGGCCCTGCCTCTCAACATGAGGTAGTTGAGTATCGCCTCTCCAGGCCCTGCCTCTCAACATGAGGTAGTTGAGTATCGCCTCTCCAGGCCCTGCCTCTCAACATGAGGCAGTTGAGTATAGTTTGTCTCCATAGTCCACAATGCTGCTTCGACGGTTTGTTTTTCTGATTTTGTGCCGCTGAGGGCTGGATAACGCAGGGATCCGTCTAGGGGATGTGCAGTCATTCATAGGTTCCTGTGCCCCAACTTGCATTGCATTGTTGGTACCCATGGGGAATTTTTGACTCCTTGAGGTGTAGACACAGATGCTCTCTCTTTGAGCGATGCCTTATGTTTGGCTGACGTCCTTTTGACGTAGGTGGAGTATCCCGGTTGTCCTTATTCGGGTATCTCTTTTGGATTTTCTGATTTTTGCTGCCTCTGTGTAGGCTGTTATCCGCTGGGGATTTTGTCATTCATTTCTTGACTGGCCTCTTCTGTTAGGCAAATAACCTTGATGTTTGGTGCTTGGCTGGATGCCGCATTCCGCTTGGGGAATATTTATTGATATTTTTTGATTTTTTTCTTTTTGTAGGAATGCCTCTTGAGTAGGCGACTGGGGATTTGGGGATCTTATGTATCCCAGAGTATTATTTAGGAAGCCTCTACAGGCTTAGATTCACTCAACGCCTGAGTTGGAGAGCTATCTTCACTGAGGAAGTTTAAGTCCTTTGACTTGGATATTCTGCTTGGGAGATCGTACTTCCATTGGGGATTTTGACGATCTTGCTTTGGTAACTCTCGCTGGGGATTTGTTCTATGAGCTTGAGTTGAAATATCTCTGGGGAGTATTATTTCAGCAAGCCTCTCCAGGCTCAGTTATTCTGAAAGAGTATTATTTCGGCAAGCCTCTCCAGGCTTAGTTATTCTGAAAGAGTATTATTTCGGCGAGCCTCTCCAGGCTCAGTTATTCTGAAAGAGTATTATTTCGGCAAGCCTCTCCAGGCTTAGTTATTCTGAGAGTATTATTTCGGCGAGCCTCTCCAGGCTCAATTATTCTGAGAGTATTATTTCGGCAAGCCTCTCCAGGCTCAATTATTCTGTTGGATTTTTTGTATCCATGCCTCTTTTCCGTTTTCGGCTTTTTGTTGACTGCTGTCATACACAACCAATTTTTCTATTTTTTCTATTTTATGTGGTTGCCTCATGACGAGGTCTTTGAAAATTTCTTTATGGCCAATACGGCCGTATCCATTTCAGTACGCCCATGTTGAGTTGAAAATTTGTTCATAACCCCAATTTTAGTACGGGTGTACTGAACATGGTACGGGCGCATTGTTTTTTCTGAAGTTTATATATATATATATATATATATATATATATTTTTTTTTTTTTTAGTTTTTTCAATAAACAGAGAATAAGTGATCTTCCAGTACACCTATCATCTGTATGCATGTATGCGGTATGATGCACCTAATTCTATTTGATTCTTTTTTCAAAAGAATTAACCGATGCGTTCTTTGTTCAGATTTTTGCCATTCCTCCAGACGGACTGTGCTCTGCCGATTTCTGTTACCGAGGAATGATGCGTATTTGATTTTGGTGTCATCAACCAAATGATTCTTCCCTTTCTTTAGAAGATGTGTCAACCCTCCTATTGACCACTATATCTCCATGTTTCCACTAGATTATTCAAAAATCGTTGGGACAAGAGAGAAAAGAAGGAAAGGATATATATTTTCAAAAGTTTGTGTTTTAGAGGGGATTTATTTTTATTTTGGAAAATTTGTTTTTGTAAGAATGGCTGGCCAATGGTAGGCTTAAGTGTTTAGGTTTGTTCGATTAAACACTTATGAGGTTAAGCACATCTTTGTTATTAATGATTGTGCTTTGACAACTTGGATAGCTTTTCTTAAGCCCCTTGTTGAATTCAATTGATGGTACCATCATGGATTTATTTTGTTTTTCGATTGCCCTAACTTTTGCCTAAAACACCCATTTGTGGAGTTTTAGCGGGCTTTTGTTTTTGTTCATTATTTTGTAACCCTAATTTTTGCCTAGGTCACCCTTTCGTGGGATTCCTAGCGGGTCTTTTGCTCTTATTTTTGCGCAGCCCCCTTTTTGGGTTTCCTGCCGAGCTTTTTGTTTTTTAGGATTTTTATCCTGAATGGATTTCTTTTTATCTATGACGGCACTTATTGAAGCCAAGAAAAGGTGCTCCAAGTTGTCGTGCACACTTCCACACAAAATGATGTGGGTTTATTTTTATTAAGACGATTTTAACCTCATTCGTGTTTATTCAAACAGGGTTAAATAACGTGGTTTAGAATTTTATTGCGAGCGAGAAAAGAAGCAATAAGAAATAATAATGAATGATTTTATTATAATCACAGTGGAAACATGTGCCCTATCGAGGCTCGGGGGTCGGGCTGTCCCCGAGGAGTGATCTCTAATAGTCACTGAATTTACACATCCCTATTAGAAGGAAAAGGACACTTGATGACGACAGCTGGCCTTGACGTTTGTGAACCAGCCTTCCTAAAGATCTGGCTTAAAGAACGTCGAGAAGGATCTTGATTCCTCTTCGTTCTTTGATCTTTAACAGGGTTGTATCCTAACCCTTGTTTCCCCGGATTGTCCTTGATAATGGGTAGCTCCGGGATTCCTTGGGAGTCCTTGCCTAATCCTTGTCCTGGCAAGTATTCGTTCTTTGTGAGCATATGAGCTACCTTCTTCATTTCTCGGGGAAATGTCTCAACATTGGCGATTTCCAATGCTTGGAAGGCGGTTTCCAAAGCTTCCTCTGCTGCATCCACATAGGGTATGTTGGATGGCTTGCTGATGAGTATGTCATCTTCAGCTTGCACGGTCACCAGTTTGTCACCCATTATGAACTTGACTTTCTAGTGGAGCGTAGAGGGTACAGCTTTCGCATCATGAATCCAAGGTCGGCCGAGGAGACAGCTGTATGCAGGAGTGATGTCCATCACTTGGAATTCGATATTGAAGATAGTGGGTCCGATTTGGATTGGAAGATTGATCTTTCCCACCACTTCTCTTTTAGATCCATCGAAGGCTCGAACGATCATGTTGCTCGGGCACATTTGGATTCCCTTGATTGCCACTTGCTCGAGTGTTCTTTTTGGCATTACGTTCAAGGAAGATCCATTATCTACCAAGACTTTAGCGATGTGATACTCCTTGCACTTTACAGAGATGTGCAAGGGCTTGTTGTGGTTTGATCCCTCGGCGGGGATTTCTTCATCAGTGAAGGTGAGGTGATCATTAGCCGTGATGTGACTAACAATCCCCTCAAATTTGTCTTGGGAGATAGTGTGCGACACATATGTCTCGTTCAAGACTTTCAACAGAGCTTGTCGATGCGGTTTGGAGCTTAGGATCAACGACAACAAAGTGATCTTTGCTGGTGTCTTGTGAAGTTGATCCACAATGGAGTACTCGCTTTGTTTGATGAATTTTAACAGCTCATCTGTCTCCTCCTCGGATTCTTTTTCCTCGATTTTTTTTCTTTTTCTTTTTCTTTTCCTTTATTCTTGGGAGCTTTATCATGAAGATCTTCGGGAGTGTAGATCCTGCCACTCCTAGTCATGCCCCCAAGTCCAGCGATGTTAGAGATATCGCTGTCGGCAGAAGAATGGATGTCGTATATCCACGGCACAGCCTTATTTGATTCGTAGGGGAAAGGTCTTGGAGCAGTGATCCTTAATGGTGTCAGACCTTCCCCTTTATTCGTCTTGATTACCAACAACGGAGTTGATGTGCGCTCGCTTGGCACGGTTGTTGGCTTACACTTAATAACAAATGGCGTGCGATCCATCTTGAACATACGCATCGATTATTTCTTTCTTTTTATTAATATTTATTAATGGAATACTAGGAGAGATGTATGAAATGAATAACTCCTAGATCCCTCCATGATCTATATGCATGATATGAGATGATGGTGGTGAATATGCATGCATAGTGTTTATTCAACTAAGCATTATCATGTTTTTAGGATGTTCCTAAGATGATGCATGATATTGCTTGGTTTGGATAAATAACCCTTTTTTTATTTTTTCTTTGGGTATTTTTCTTTTGTATTTATTTTTGGGTGAAAAGGGAAACTACCTACATGATGGTAGATGTTAACACCATGTAATGGAAGATTTTTATTCCTATTTATTTTTATTTTAGAAAGAATAGGAATGTTGTATGTTTAAATAATGCAATGTATGCTCATACAATGTCACATAAACAATGCACACACAATTCACTCATCCACGAACAGTCATGAGCAAATCACGAGGTAGGGGTATCCTGCAGAAAAGTGCATATTCAAGGTGGTTCTAACTGTTCTCACCGGTCTGAGGCCCCCAAGGTGCCCCCATTATAGGGACCCAATTCCTCTCGTCGTAAGTCGATGGAAAGCTCCAACGCACTGTCGGACTCGAGTTCATGGTTATCACCTTGAGTGATGTTTTCCGACAACGGTCTACGGGCACCTATAGACCCATTCGACAACCGGCCGTACTAACATCCACTCCCTATGGTTAATCACTCATGCCCCCGGGTATAGAGGGAACTGTTGTGTGCAAAGGTTTGTGTACAATTTGTATTTCAAACAATTGCGGAATTTAAACATACAACAGTTATTTAAAGCCATATAATAAATCATGTTATCATACAAGCAAGGGGTAACGAAGTAATTTTTAACTATTATTTGTTAAAAACAATCTGTCACTAAATGGGACTGACTCTCGAAGCTTCCCCAGTGGAGTCGCCATCTGTCGCCACCGGCCCAAACGGGCCTCGGCGGTCGCGAAGACGGTCGAGCTCGCTTTTATTTTAGTTTTGAAAATGTATTGGATTATTAGAACGACTTGTTCTCAAACTGAGACCTTGTCGATCTTATCCAATTTATTTATTAAATGTCTCACCAATCCATGTTAATCCCAAGCGGGACCCTCAATGGATTAGTGGTTTTCGTAGTAAAAGGGTTCATGGAGTCGCCACCAATGTTTTACCCAAAACATTGGAAAAAGGGATAAGGCAATTGATTTTATAAATCAACTTCGGCCATTACAACCAGAGTTGGGTAAGGGAGTCGGTTACGTGTGGGGAAGGTGTTAGCACCCCACAACGCCCCTTTCGGGTTCCCTATGACAGATTATTTCTAAAAATAATAGTACAAAATTACTAAATTACCCCTATTTATTCTAAGCAATTATAAATTAACTATCTACATGATGATAGTTTAATATGCACGCAGAAAGCAGTAAAAGAAGGGATTTTTAGAAAAGAAACCTCTTGAAGCGTGCTTTTTATATATCAAGTAAAACTGGGAAGCTTTTTGGCGTTCCCTCACTCTACAAGCCCGCTCACTCCTTCCTAAAAAATAATTTTTGACTTGGAAATCCGATGGATTTCCCTTCGACTTAGTTCGTTCCTCAAGCAAAATGGCTCGGGGCTCAAGAACTTCGTCGGATCAACTCTCCGAGTGATTTCTAGGGCAGAACACTGCTCAAAAACCCCAGAATACTCAAGGAAAGGGTTGAAACTATGTTCCAAAGTGTCCAATGACGTCAAAATGACGCCATATTTATAGGGAACAGGCGCAATACAGGCTATGGAATCAATACGGCCGTATTGAACTTTTTGAACTTCAATACGGCCGTATTGAGTTCAATACGGCCGTATTGAAATTCAGAAATTTCAATACGGCCGTATTGAGTTCACTGCGGCTGTATTGAAGCTTCAATACGGCCGTATTGATTTCAGTACGGCCGTATTGAAGTTTCAGAAACTTCAATACGCCGTATTGAGTTCACTGCGGCCATATTGAAGCTTCAATACGGTCGTATTAAGTTTAGTACGGTCGTATTGGGCTTCATTCCCTCCACTTCCTTATTTTAAGCTACTCTAAGACCTCTAAATCTACAGATAGCCATCCTATGGTCTTCTAGGAGTCCTTCTGGCTGACTTTCCTTCGATCTTTGAGGGTCTTCGAGTTTTATTTCCGACCCGGACAATTTTAGGGGTCTACAGGGAGTCAAACACCTAGGAATAACCAACATCAAGGTTATTCCTAAGAGAGGAGAGATACACTTGGAGAGGTTTCTGCAACAAGGAGAAGCTTGGAAGAACACAATAAAATTTTTGTGAAAATTTTGTGAAAATTTAGTAACCAATTTAGTGACGGAATTTCATTTCAAAAAAATTTTCAACACCAAATCCGTCTCTAAATTTGTCACTAACTTAGTGGCTGAATTTTGTTTTCTTAAAATTAGGTGCAGCCACTACATTCATTTAGTGTGAATTTGCATTTCATTTGGTGTGAATTTACACTTCATTTGGTGAAAATTTGCATTTCATTTGGTGTAAATTTGCATTTGATTTCTTGTAAATTTTCATTTCTTGCACAAGGCCTTTTTAGGAGTGTCTTGGAGTGCCTTTGGTGCATTTCCATCTCTCCTTAGTGTTTTCAAACTAGGGTAATACGTTTAGTACTAGTGAGAGTGGTCCTTGGTACTTTCCAAGCTCTCACATAGGTTTACTTGCTTAAAACGCCTAGTTTATGTTTTCTTGTCTTTATGTTTTCATGTCATTTATGTTTTAAAAAATTTTATGTTTTCATGCAATTTATGTTTTCAAGCAATTTATGTTTTCAAGTCTTTAAGTTTTGATTGCATTGCTTAATTATACACATTAGGCACTTGCTTGTTATTTTTCTTTTTGAAAAATAAATTTGTCAAAACATTTTGGTGCAAGGCAAAGTACAAGGGGGTTTAGAGATTTTTACTTGAAGATGCTTGGTTATTAAGTGGCTCTTTAGTAGCTCACCTTCCTCCATAGTTCAATTTGTACTCTTAGACCTCTAAGTGTCAAGTCTAAGCACTTCAAAAATATTATTTTCTTAAAATCTATTTTTGTGTGAAGAGAAAAATCTTGTTGTTTAAAATGTCTCAACAATCCAACTATAGTGGAAGTGATAGCTCTCCTAAAAGCATTTCTTACTTAACAAAAGAGCTAAAATCACTTAAACTATGGAAAAAGAAAGAGGCCTTTCAAAAAGAGAAGGAGAAAATTGAAAGAGAGGCCAAACTTGCTATCCTAGAAGAGAAGTTGAGAATTCTTAAACAAGAAGAAGAAAAATTGAAAGAAGACATGAGAAAACACAAAAGAAGAAGACAAATGAAAATTAAAAGAAAAGAAGAAATAGAAAAAAAAAGAAAGAACTTTGTGTAGGGACGAGTAAAGAGGAAGAAATATCCTCTAAAGGATTTGTGACTAAAGAGAATTGTTTTAGTACTAAAAATCTTATGAAAAAATTTCTCTTTACTCATAAAGATCTTAACTCTTGCCCTCATTCTGCCACTAGTCTTGAGAAGGAGATTCATAAATCCATTATTTTTAAAGAAAAAGAGTCTCAACTTCAAGATTTTGTGAAGGAGAAGTCGGCTTCACTTAGTTCCACTTCTCATGCTACTTCCTTGGTGGTGCTCAAGGTAGATAGCCTTCCTTTGTGTAGGACTTTTCCTACCTTAGTTGTTTCAATAATGCATCCAATTTATGGAATATATTATTTGTTAGATATAACATATGAACCTTCAAGGTTCCTTGTGACAAATTCTCTTCATAACTATTCAGCAAATAATATAATCCAAAATTGTTTAGGAAATTTCTTAGTAGTATTTTCCTTATTTTTTAGAAAATGCCTAGGATACCACATAGGGTACTTTAGGCAAGATGTTCTAATTTTTAGGATTAAGTCTTTAGTGTGCTATAGTTTTAGTTTTAGCACATTTTTAGGATTTAGTAATATATCTAGTATATGTTTAGGAGAAGATCCTATTCATTATATTAGAAGGTCTAGTATCATTGATCTCTTTAGGTTTCATGAAAGGTTTCCTTCTAGGATATACCTTTCACATTTATTTGTTGAGAATATCACCTCTAATGCATTGTATTATATATTTGTAGGTGTGGCCGACCATTATGAAGACCCTCGAGATTTGAGGTCAAATCATTTTCAAGAGGGAGGGGATGATAGACTATGGCCAAGGGCAAGGAATCCAAGAGATGATATATTGAAGGAACCAAAAGGAATGAGATGATGGACCATGGGCTAAGGGCCCAATCTCTAGAGATATGGCCACCTTGAAGACTAGTGGACACCTTGAAGACCAGTGGGCTTTCCAAGCCCAACGTACTCTTCAATTTGGACCACTCTATTATGAAGAGAAGGCATAGTTCTAGTTGTAAATATCTTGTATATAGTTCTCTTGTATAGGCTTATTTTTGCCTTTGTATTTATGAGGCACTTTAGTTTCTTTTATTAGTCATTGTATATTGATTCTAGGGTGGGTTACTTGGAGAGTTTGACTCCATTTAACCTCCTTTGTTGATACACTCAATTTCTATTTTTTTAGTAGGAAAAGAGGGGTGGCATTTAGCAATGCTTGAGGGTGTGACTAGTAATTGGGCCAGAATTGGGCCTAAGCAAAATTTTACATATTGGACTCATTTTGCTCCTAATTTTTCATAGATTTGATTTAGCTAGGTTTCATCATCATTGGATGAACCTAACTAAACCAAATCAAACATTTTTGAAATTAATTCAAGGAGCCAAAAGAGACCAAATCCGCCCACCTTGCCTAGTCTCCTTTCTTTGACCGAATTGCTTCTCTAACCTTCAAGGAGATGAGAAGTTTGTGCTACAAGCTTCTCCTTAGCTTGCTTCCCAAGCAAGCTAAGTGAGAAGCTTGCTCCACAAGTTTCTAAACTCACCTAGAAGCTCAGCTAACCTTACCATGGTTCCTAGTGAACCATGGTTAAGGTTAGCTTGCTCCTTAAGCTACCTACCTCTATATATTTGTAATTTCTACTCTTGTAATCACTTTTGAAATTTATGAGACTTAGAATTCAGAAATTCTCTCTCATTTCAACAGTCCAATTTCGTTGAGAATCTCCTTCTCCTTGAAGCTTCACAAAGGAACTTCTCCTTTGTGCTTGGTTCCTTAAATTTCTCTCCTTCAAGAGAAATCGAACCACCTTGGGAAGCATCTTCAAGCTTTTGAAGCTTGAACTCATCCAAATCTTCCATTAAAGTGAAGAACCTCAAGAGAAGAAGGGACTTAACATGGTTCAACTTGAAGAACATTAATCTTCTCCAAGTAGTTCCAACACACCTATAATTCATTTTACATCCAGAAAATTCACCAATTTCAACATCTACAACTTTTACTCCTAAAATTCATCAACTCTTTTCCCATAGGGTTCTAACCCTTTTTTGTAAGAAAAAGAGAAAAAGAAAATGAGAAAAACAATGAGGAAATAAGAAGGTTGCTTGCTAGGCTAGTTGTGGGGGGGAGGGGAACCTAGTGGATCTAGACCAAGAGTCTCGTCCCCTAAGTCCTCAAAGGGCAAGGGGGTTAGAATACCTTCAAGTGTTCATGAGGAGGAAGGGCATCATACCCAACCTCCAAGTGGTAACTTCTATAGTAGTCATCACAATGATGATTACTATCAAAGGCCCCAAGACAACCAAGGCATAGGGAGTCTTCCAATAGGGAACCTAACATTACTCTTCCCCCATTCCATGGCAAAAATGTTGAAACCTATTTATATTGGGAAATGAAAGTTGAACAACTTGTCTCTTGCCATGGAGTGAGTGAAGAAAGGAAAGTTTCTTTGGCAACCCTTAGCTTCCAAGGGAATATGCCATGTATTGGTGGACCTCCTTAGAAAAAGAAAGGAGAATAAACCATGAGCCCTAAATTCAATATTGGAATGAGCTCCGTAGTGCCTTAAGGAGGAGGCAAATTCCTCCATACTATGACCGTGAGCTTATGGATAAGCTATAAAGATTGAAACAAGGGTCATCTAGTGTGGAAGAATATAGGGAATCTATGGAGTTACTCATGATGATGGCTGGGATAAGGGAAGAAGAGAGGACCACCATCTCAAGGTTTCAAAGTGGTCTTAACCTTGAAATAAGAGACAAAGTTGAACTTTTACCATATAGAGATTTGAATGAGCTTGTTAAACTTTGTTCTAAAGTGGAACAACAACTTAAGAGAAAATCTTTTAGAAAAGACTCCACTCTCTTTTATTCCAAGAATTTTAAGAAGGAGGGTCCCTCTTCCAAACCTTTTGCTAATGTAAAATACAAAGAAAAAGAAAAAGAAAGACCTGCTCTTAAGGCATCTTCCAAAGACACTAAAACAAGTGACATCAAGTGTTTCAAGTGTCTTGGCCGTGGGCACATTGCTTTACAATGCCCCACCAAGAAAACCATGACTTTAAGGGGCCAAGATCACTATAGTAGCCTTGATGAAGCTAATTCCTCATCCTCAAGTGATGAAGAAGAAGTTTTAGAGTCCGAGGAAGAAACTTACCCATGTGAAGGAGACTTATTAATGGTAAGAAGGCTCCTTAGGAACCAATCTAGTAACTTAGATCAATCCCAAAGAGAGAACTTATTTCACACAAGATGTAAGGTTTTAGATAACAATTTCTCTCTCATCGTTGATAGTGGGTCTAGTTGTAATTGTTGTAGTACTATATTGGTTAACAAGCTAGCCTTGACTACTCTATCTCATCCTAAACCTTACAAGTTACAATGGATCAATGAGGAATGAGGTATTGTAGTTAACCAACAAGTAAATATACATATATCCATTGGCAAGTATAAAGATAAAGTTTTGTGTGACATAGTGTCATTGGATGCTAGTCATATTTTACTTGGGAAGCCTTGGAAATTTGACAAGAAAACCATTCATGATGGCCTCACTAATAAGATAAGTTTCCATCACCTAGGCAAGAAACTTGTTTTGTGTCCTTTATCACCCTCACAAGTGAATGATGACCAAATAAAAATTAAAGCCAAGAGAGAAGAAGAAGAGAAAACAAAAAAAGGACAAAAACAAAAACAAAAGAAAAACGTTCCCTTGAATGAAGAAAAGCAGGAGAAGGTATCAAGCTTAGAGGCTAGTGTCCCCTCTAAGGAAGTTGTGCACAAAAGTCATTTGTCACTTAAGAATGATATCAAGAAAACTCTTTTGTGTGAGCAACCTTTATACCTTCTCTACTTCAAAGAGACACTAGCTGCCACTAGCCACGAACTTGAGTTTCTACCTCATGAGGTTCAAAAACTTTTAAAGGAATTTGATGATTTATTTTCTCGAGAATTTCCAAGTGGGCTTCCACCTTTGAGAGAAATAGAACATCAAATAGACCTCATACCGGGTGCTAGTCTTCCTAATAGGCCCGCCTATAAGAATAACTCTCAAGAAATCAAAGAGATAGAATCTCAAGTTGATGACTTGTTAAAGAAGGGTTGAGTTCAAAAGAGCCTTAGCCCTTGTGCCGTCCCCGTTCTATTGGTGCCCAAGAAAGATGGCAAATGGAGGATGTACACTGATTATAGGGCCATCAATAATATAACAATAAAATATAGGCACCCAATCCCTAGGCTAGATGATATGTTAGACGAATTGCATGGAGCCATCATATTTTCCAAGATTGACCTTAAAAGTGGTTATCACCAAATTCGAATCAAAGAGGGTGATGAGTGGAAAACTGCTTTTAAGACCAAATTTGGTTTGTATGAGTGGTTAGTGATGCCTTTTGGCCTCACTAATGCCCCTAGCACCTTCACGCGCCTAATGAATCATATTCTTAGGGATTGCATAGGAAAGTTTGTAGTCGTCTACTTTGATGACATTTTGGTGTATAGCAAAACCTTGGATGACATTTTGGTGTATAGCAAAACCTTAGATGGACATCTTGGACATCTAAGGAAAGTCTTAATAATTCTTAGGGAAAACCACCTCTATGCCACTTTGAGAAGTGTACATTTTGTAATGACCAAGTCAACTTTTTGGGTTTGATAGTTGGCAAAGAGGGAGTTTATGTTGACCCCGAGAAAATAAAGTCCATCCAAGATTGGCCCACCCCAAAAGGTGTTGGAGTTATTATAAGCTTTCATGGTCTAGCTAGCTTCTATAGAAGATTTGTAAAAGACTTCTCCACACTTGCATCCCCTCTTAACGAGCTTGTTAAGAAGTATGTACCTTTCCTTTGGGGTGAAGCCCAAGAAAAAGCCTTTAAAATCCTATAAGAGAAACTTACCAATGCACCCATCCTAGCTCTTCCAAATTTTGACCAAACCTTTGAGCTAGAATGTGATGCATCCGGTCTTGGCATAGGTGTTGTGTTACTTCAAGGAGGCCATCCCATTGCCTACTTTAGTGAAAAACTCCATGGGGCCACCTTGAATTATCCCACCTATGACAAGGAACTTTATGCCCTCATAAGAGCTCTCCAAGTTTGGGAGCACTACTTAGTGACTAAAGAATTTGTTATACACACTGACCTTGTCAAGTATCTTAAAGGGAAAGGGAAATTAAATAAAAGGCAT
Source organism: Cajanus cajan (assembly GCF_000230855.2). NCBI lineage: Eukaryota > Viridiplantae > Streptophyta > Magnoliopsida > Fabales > Fabaceae > Cajanus > Cajanus cajan. The sequence goes on along the minus strand of NC_138517.1, from coordinate 38,129,829 downwards.
GCAAAGTGGGTGGAATATCTTGAACAATTCCCCTACATCATCAAATATAAAAAGGGTAAGAGCAATGTAGTAGTCGATGCTCTTTCAAGAAGGCATACATTACTCTCCACCTTAGGAACACAAATACTTGGTTTTGATGATGTAAATGAATTGTATGAGTTTGATTTAGACTTCCAAGCCACTTATGCCCAATGTCTCCAAAATCCTTTTGATGGATTCTATCTTCTTGAGGGGTATCTCTTTAGAATGGGAAAACTTTGCATACCCCAAGGATCCATTAGAAAGATTTTGGTCAAAGAAAGCCATGAAGGGGGTCTCATGGGCCATTTTGGGGTTGAAAAAACCCTAAGTTTCTTAAAAGCAAAATTTTATTGGCCACATATGAGAATAGATGTCCAAAGGCATTGCTCTAAATGCATTACTTGTCTAAAGGCTAAATCAAGAGTAATGCCTCATGGACTCTATACCCCCTTTCCTATAGTTAGCTCCCCTTGGGTAAATATTAGCATGGACTTTGTGCTTGGACTTCCAAGGACTCAAAGGGGATTTGACTACATCTTTGTGGTAGTGGACCGTTTTAGCAAAATGCACTCATTTCATACCATGCCACAAAGTGGATGATGCTAGCTATATAGCTAAATTATTCTTTAGGAAAGTGGTCCGCTTGCATGGTCTACCAAGACAATTGTGTCCGATAGGGATGCTAAGTTCCTTAGTCACTTTTGGAAAGTACTATGGGAAAAACTAGGAACAAAGCTCCTCTATTCTACTACTTGTCATCCCCAAACCGATGACCAAACCGAAGTAGTAAATAAGTCCCTATCCACTTTGTTAATGGTACTCCTCAAAGGGAATAAGAAAACTTGGATGATTGTCTCCCCCACCTAGAATTTGCATACAATAGAGTAGTTCATAAGACTACTAATCTTTCACCCTTTGAAGTTGTATATGGCTTTAACCCAATAACCCCTCTTGATCTACTACCCCTTCCTAATACTCCTTCCTTATTTCACAAAGAAGGTGTATCTAAGACAGATTTTATTAAGAAATATCATGAGAAGATCAAGAGTTAAATTAAAAACTAAACACAAAAATATGCCAAATACAACAACAAAGGAAGAAAGAAAATCACCTTTGAGGTTGGGGATTGGGTTTGGCTTCATTTGAGGAAGGATAGATTTCCCACTCAAAGGATGTCAAAACTAAACCCTAGGGGAGATGGACCATTCTAAGTCCTTCAAAAAATAAATGACAATGCATATAAATTAGATCTTCCTTCTGAGTATGGCATTAGCTCATCTTTTAATGTATGTGATCTCACACCATTTATAGGAGCTAAGGATATGGATGAAGATCTTAATCTGAGGACAAATGCTTCTCAAGAAGGAGGGGATGATGGAAGACCATCTTTGAAGAACCATGTGGGCCCCATCACAAGGTCCATGGCTAGGAGAGTAGAAGAGGAGGAGGGAGCTCACCCACCAAAGGATACCCTCCTCATGGTCATAGAGTACTAATTACTCCCTAAGTCTCATTAGTATAGGGTTTATTTTTTTTACCCTTGTATTTTGGGGTATTTTAGTCATAGGATTTATTTTTACTTGTATTTCTCATTTTACCCTTGGCCACCAAGTAGCATCTAGGGTTAATTTGGGTTTCATTTGAAGTGCATTTGGCATGCAAATTTTGGTCATACACTCCCAAATGCAACCCTAGATGCTCCCTCCCCTATAAATACGCTAAACCATACACCTTGTAAATACTTGGAATATATGAATTTGAGTGAGCATTTTTTGCCTCAAATCCTCTTCTTAGTCACCTAGGTCACCACGACCTAGACCTTCCCTCTCCTCCCTTGAGTGAGTTTAGGGTTTATTGAGTGGCATTCATCCCCACTTGGTGAAGTGAGCCAACCTAGAACCACCTAGACACATTTCCCTTCCACTTCCTCCTATTCGCCCACCATAACACCTCACGCCCATCATCCTTATTTCTCCACCCTTTAAGGAACACCCACCATTGAGGTCATCACCTTGGCCTTAGCAAGGAGCCTCTCTCCCACCTTGTATGTCTTGGTCTCTCCCATGGTGGAAGGAGTCCATCAGCTACTTACATGATTTGTGACATTCGGCCTATTAGAAGATCATATACGTGATTTAGGGTACTCAAATTATTACGATGTCAAATATGTGATTTAAAGTATATGACCTATTAATAGGTCGGGTAAATGGCTTGAGATTTTTGACTTATTGGAAGGTTGGATATATGACAGGTTATTAGGCCTATTTAGAGGTTGAATACACTATTTGGGGTATTTAACCAATAGTGGAGAGGCTTGATACATGGCAAGGGGTTTTGAACCTATTGGGAAGCTATATACATGGCTAATTTGTCATATTCAGAGGTTGCATAGGTGGTTTGGGGTTTCAAACCTCTTGGGAGGCTAGTTACATGGTATTAAGTATTTGGCCTATTGGGAGGTTAGATACGTTGTTTGGGGTATTCAACATGTTGGAAATTTGAATACGTGTTTTTTATTATTTGGCCACTAGTGCGACTAGATATGTGTCTAGCCATTAAACCTATTGAGAGGTCATATATGTTTTATGAGTAATCAACCTAAACGAATGTTGAATACATGGTTTAGGGTATTTGACCTATTGGGAGGTTGAACCAATGGCTTGGGATTTCCAACCTATCAAAAGGTCAAATATATGCCTTGGGTTATCTTACCTATTGGGAGTCGAGATAGGTGATTCATGTTATATGGGCTATTAGGAGGCTGAATACTTGGTTTAAAGTATTTGACCTTTTAGGAGGTCAAATAAATGGCTTAAAGTTTCGTCCTAATGGAAGGCCAAATAAGTGACTTGGGTTATTCGACTTATTGGGAGTTTAGATACATGGTTTAGGGTACACAACCTATAAGGAGGCTATATACATGGGATGGGGTTTTTGACTTAATGGTATGTTAGATACATGGCTTGGGGTGTTTGGCCTACATAGGTCTAAATGATGGAATCTTGATTTGAGGAAACTCCATGGATTTTCTACATGCCACTCCTTCTTGAATCCTTGAGAAATCTTCAAGGTTAGAAGCCAACGAGAAGAATGAGAAGTGTTGAAAAGGTTTCGCCTAAGCTCCTTGGATAGAACTCCAAGGCAATAAGGAGGAAATCTCAAGGTGAAGAAGGGTTTCTTCTCACTCAAGGTGACCTTCGACTAGAGAGAAAATGCAGAAGTATTATCTCATATAATGCTCAAAATTGAGAAATATACAAGGTCTTAGTCTATATATAAGCCATAGAAGAGTGCCAAGGAAGCTAGGTTGGTCGAGAGTTTAAATTAACCATGGTATGGTTAATTTTAACTCTTGGCACCTAAATTCAAATTTGAAAGTTCAAATTTGAATTACCACTCCTAGATTCTCGGCATCTCCGTGTGGCACATGTGAAGTTTGCATTCTAATGTGATTTGGTTCACATTTAAGGTGAATTTGAGTCACACCATGTGCACCATCCACATGACCGGTCACATGAATCAAATTACACCTTAAATGTGCCTCAAGTTTCATTAAATGTAAATTCACATGAATTTATTAACTAAAGTGGCTGAAATACAAGGCCTAGAAACCAACCTATTCTACTTGGCCAAAATACAAGACCCACAAACAAAATACAAGCCCAAGTGGGCCAACCCTAGTCTACATGGACTTTAATGCACAAACCAACTAAAAAGTGTCATGGGCTTTTCCTTTATGTTAACCTAATCTTCTTCTAGCTTCCGGATCATAGCCCTAGTAATTGGGCCCTTGGCGCATAGGCCTCCATCATCCCTTCACTTTGGAAGAGGATTGTCCTCAATTCCATAGAGTCATCCTCATGTTCATCAGTCCCTGCAAAAAGAGATAGATTAGATACATTGAAGCTAGGGCTAACTCCATAATCCTCGGGGAGATCTAGGACATAGGCATTATTATTTATTCTTTGAAGGATTTGAAAGGGTCCATCTCCTCTAGGGCTAAGTTTGGACTTTCTTTTAGAAGTATACCTGTCCTTTCTAAGGTGTAGCCAAACCCAATTCCCTTCATTGAAAATGACTTTTTTCTTTCCTCAATTATTGTATTTTGTATATTTCTTCGTTTGAGATTGAATATGGTCTCAAACCCTCTCGTGCACTTTCTTAATAAATTCTTCCCTAAATAATCCTTCTTTATGAATGAAAGAAAAAACATTAGGGAGGGGTAGTAAATCCAAAGGAATGAGATGATTAAAATTATATACAATTTCAAAAGGAGACATTTTTGTTTTGTTTTATGCACTACCCTATTGTAAGCAAACTCTACATGGAGTAAGTAGTCATCCCATGACTTTTTATTACCTTTTAGGATTGCCCTAAGCATAGCTCTAAGAGATCTATTTACTACTTTAGTTTGCCCATTTGTTTGTGGGTGACATGTAGTAGAAAATAAGAGCTTAGTTCCTAACCTAGATCAAAGGATTTTCAAAAATGGCTTGAGAACTTAGCATCTCGAATAAAGACTATGGTCTTAGGCAACCCATGCAACCTAACCACCTCTTGAAAGAGTAATTTAGCTATGTTGCTTGCATCATCCACCTTGGGGCATGGAATAAAGTGTGTCATTTTACTAAAATGGTCAATTACCACAAAAATTAATGAAATCCTTTCCTCTTTGGGTTTGAGGCAATCCAAGGACAAAGTCCATGGAAATATCTACCCAAGGAGAATTGGATATAGGCAACAGAGTGTATAGTCCCTGAGGTTTAGTTTTACATTTAGCTTGAAGACAAGCTATACATCGAGAACAAAACCTTCGAACATCTCTTATCATGTGGGGCCAAAAGAATTTATTTTTTAAAATTAAAATATTTTTCTAAATCCCAAAATGCCCCATGAGTCCACCCTTATGACTCTCCTTGACCAAAAGTTTCCTAATAGATCCTTGGGGTATACACAATTTATTTTCTTTATAAAGAAACCCCTCAGAAATATAGTAACCCTAGTAAGGTTTTTGAATACATAGTTTAAAAAGGTGAGAAAAATCAAGGTCTTTCTCTTACAATTCCTTCATGTCATCAAACCCTAGAATTTGTGATCTAAGGGTGTTTAATAAAATATGTCTTCTTGATAAAGCATCAACGACCATATTAGTGGAACCCTTTTTATATTTGATGACGTAAGAAAATTGCTCAGGTACTCAACCGATTTTTCATGCCTCTTATTTAACTTACCTTGGCCCTCAAATATTTAAGTGATTCATGATCACTATGAATGACAAATTCCTTGGTAAAAAGATAATGTTCCCAAGTTTGAAGGGCCCAAACTAAAGCATAAAGCTCCTTGTCTTAGGTAAGGTAGTTCAAGGCAGTCCCATGAAGTTTTTCACTAAAATAGGCTATGGGGTGACCACCTTGTAACAACACAGCTCCTATGCCAATTCCCAAATCATCACATTCTAGCTCAAAGGTTTTAGTGAAATCGAGAAAAGCTAAAATGGGTGCTTGGGTGAGCTTTTGCTTAAGCTCTTGAAAAGCTAAATTATTTTTTTCTAGCCATTAATTATAAGATCACATCCTTCTTTACCAACTCATTCAGCGGTGAAGCTAATGTTGAAAAGTTAGGAACAAACCTTCTATAAAAGCTTTCCAATCCATGGGAGCTCCTAACTTCACTAACATTAGTAGGAATAGGCCATTCTTGAGTGACTTTGATTTTCTCGGGATCCACATGAACCCTATTTTTACTAACAACAAATCCTAAAAATATAACATTATCCACACAAAAATGGCATTTATCTACATTGGCAAACAATTGATTATTCCTAAGAACTAACAAAACTTACCTTAAGTGTCCTACATGATCACTTAGGCTTTTTCTATAAACTAAGATATCATCAAAATAAACAACTACAAATCTACCTACGCAATCCCTTAGAACATGATTCATGAGCCTCATGAACGTACTTAGGGCATTAGTAAGGCCGAAAGACATCACTAACCACTCATACAATCCAAATTTGGTCTTAATAGCAATCTTCCATTCATCACCTTCTTTGATCCTAATTTGGTGATACCCGTTTTTAAGGTCAATAATTTTGGAAAATATGGATGACCCAAGCAATTCATCAAGCATGTCATCAAGCCTAGGAATTGGGTGCCTATATTTTATGGTGATGTTATTGATAGCTTTCCAGTCACAACAATCCTCCATTTTCCATCTTTTTTTTGGCACCAATAAAACAAGCACAACACAAGGGCTTAAGCTCTTTTGAACCCATCCCTTATCCAAAAACTCTTGTACTTGGTTCTCGATCTCTTGTCTTTTGAGGATTTTTTCTATAAGCTGGTCTATTTGGTAGACTAGCTCCTATAACAAGATCTATTTGATGTTCTATACCCCTAAAAGGTGGAAGACCATTAGGTCCTTCACTAGGGAATACATAATCAAATTCTTTTAAAAGTTTTTGAATCTCAAAAGGTAAAGAAGTGGGTAAAGAAGTTGTGGCAGTGCATGTGAGTGTTCCTCTACAAATAGGGACATAAGTAAATGGCTAAACTAAAAGAGATTGTTTTAAAGGTTGATTTTCAAGGTTTCTCTCTTGTTGGACTATCTCTAAAGAGAGAACACTAATCTCTCTAAAGTCTTCACTACTCCTAATTTTTATGGACTTTTTTTTTCTCATTTTCTTTTTCTTGCTCTCTTTTGATTTTCATTTGTGCTTGATCCTTAGCCATTTGTGATGGTGAAAGAGGATGAAGCACAAATTTCTTACCTTATGTGTGAAGGTTATTTTATTAGTAAGGCCATCATATGTAGTTTGCTTATCAAATTGTCATGGCCTTCCTAACAAAATATGGAAAGCTTCCATTGGTACTACATCACATGTAACTTTATCCTTATAGTTACCAATGGAAAACACTACTTCTACTTGTTGGTTAACTACCATATCACCATCATTATTAAACCAATAAAGTTGGTAAGGTTTGGGATATGTTATGGTAGTTAATCCCATTTTTCAACCATCCTAGTGCTACAACAATTGCACTAGGAGCCACTATCCATATTGAGAGAACATGCCTTATCTAAAATGTTACATCTTGTATAAAAGATGTTCTCTCTTTGTGAACTAGTGTCACTAGGTTGGTTGTTGAGAAGTCTTATTATCATAAGAAGCTCCCCATCATAAGGATAAGTGGATTCACAATTTTCTTCCTTGTTTCTTCTTTATCCTCACTTGAAGATGACATATTAGCATCATCTTGACTACTATAAATGTCTTGACCCCTCAAAACCGTGACTTTCTTGTTGGGGCATTGAGAAGCAATATGGCCTCTCTCAAGACATTTAAAACATTTAATCTCACTAGACTTAGTGCTAGTGTGGGAGGTGTATTTTCCTTTTCCTTACCTTTGTCTAGATTTTTAGAGGAATCAAAAGAACTTTTCTTATCAAAAGTTTTTCCCTCCGTCTTATGATCATTCTTGTAATAAGATGATGAGTATGAGCTTTCTTTTTTAAAATTTTTCCTCAAAATTTGTAGTTTAACCTTGATACAAATTTGAACTAAATCATTCAAATCTCTGTAAGGAAAAAGCTCCACCTTATCTCTTATTTCCAAGCTTAGGCCACTCAAAAACCTACCAATGGTAAGATTTTCTTCTTCCCTTATCCCTACCCTCATCATATATAGCTTTGTGGTTTGTCTATATTCCTCAACACTCATGTGTCTTTGTTGGAGCCTTTGGAGCTTATTCATAAGCTCCCTACTATAGTAAGAGGTTATGTGCCATCTCCTTAATGCACTCCTCAACTCATTCCAATATTGAATTAGAGGATCATTGTGGAGACGTCTATCCCTAACAAGGGATGTCCACCAATACATGGCATGGGTTTGTAAACTCAAGCTGGCAAGGGAAGCTTTTCTTTCTTCACTTACTTAGTGGCATGCAAAGATTTGTTCTACTTTCATCTCCCAATCTAGATAAACCTCTACATCATCGTTTCCATGAATGTATGGGAGATACACTTTGGATTCCCTTGGCTTATGTTCCCTATGAGATCTTCTAGGAGGGGGTTGATAATGATCACCTATTTGTAGGCTATCTTCATGCATGGTAACCGCCAAAGTAGAACTATGTGTATGTGAACTTCTACTCCTACTTCGGTGTTTTTTGTATAGTTTTTCTTCCTTATGCTTCAAAAGTCTAATTTCTTCCCCTAGAATAGCAAGTTGAGCCTCTCTTTCAATTCTTTCTTTGGCTTTTTGCATGGCTTCATTCTCTCTCCAAAGCTTTAGTGATTTAAGTTCTCATGCAACTTTTGAAACACTTTTGTATGCACTTGAATCACTATCACTTTGGTGAGGTGAGAAATTTTCCATTATAGGCAAAGGTTTTTGTTTAAGCAAAGATTTTTTAAAATAAATTTTGAAGGTAAAACTAAGTACTTAGAGGACTAAGTATACAAATTGAACCTTGGAAGGAGGTGAGCTACAAAGAGCCACTTAATAACCAAGCTTTTTCCGGTAAAAATTACTAATCCCCTTCGTAGTTAGTCTTTGCCTAAAAGCAATTTTTTTTTTATGAAAATTATTTTCTTATGAAAAAGTGTGATCCTATCTAGTCAAAGAGAATTCACAAAATTTAAAGCAAGGAAAGAATCTAAACTATCTAACTGTGATCCTAAGGTAGAAGCTTGATAGGTACCAAAGACCTTCAAGGACCACTTCTACCAAGTCTAACGAATTCTAAAGAGACTAGGGAGAGATGGTTGTGTACCTAAGACACTTCCAAGACACTCCCAAAGGCCAATTACAAGTACATAAGTCTAGAAAATTTACAAAATTTAGAGCAAGGTGTGACACCCTCTACCCCACATACAATAACACAAATAACAAAAATTGAATAATTAATTTTTTTCATAATAATTGAAATACCAAACATGTTTAAATAGAGAATACCACATCCATAACTTAAATAATAGCTTAATCAGCAGAAATTACAAAGAAATAATATAAGGTTTCCTTAAATAATTTAATAAAAACATTTTAATCTAATCCTATCTACACCCCGATGTCACATGTCCTATCAGAGCAAATCCCAACATAGAAGCCTAAGCTTCATCACCAACATCCTCAGCCTCATGCTGATAATCACCTGTATGACAGTCAAAGAAAAATAACACAAGAGAAAAGGGAGTGAGAAACATCTCACTTTGGCTCACAATGTAGAAATATACGCCGAATAGCCAACACAAACAAAACAGATATAACATAGATAAATTAATAATAACATTGCATCTCACTCATCCAAGACATATCAACTCTTCATATAACATTAAAATGCACATGTATGGACACGGACTACATTTTATCATGCATGTGGCGCCAGTAACATATCACATGGCATAATGCCGCTAGCAATACACGAAGAGTAGTCTAGGAGTACTGTCGGGTCACACCCTCTGCGCACTCTCACTAGAAGGACATACTACCAGAGTCTCGTCGGGATAGCTAAGCCGCACAAGATACATCCCATGCGCACAATGGGCGAGACTGGGACTTACAAACCGAGCTATCCCCAAGGACTGATCCCCAAAGCTTTTACATTAGGGGACCTTCTCTGGCGGTGTATTCCATATCGTACCCTTAAAACATTTATGCAAATGATGCATGTCAATCAAGACTCTATGCATTCTCATATCACATTATCATTTCCCATGGTCATATCGCATCATCACATTTCATCATCATATTTCATTATCACATTTCATTCAAAATCTTCACAGAGAAATTTATTGCGTATTAAAACTCATCTATTTGCTTAATTAAATACACATTTATACATCTTATACAGCAAGGAGTACAATAGAACAATCAAAAGGTAAAACATAAATTATTGGAAATATGCCTATTTCTCATAGGGTTCTCTCAAGAACCCACAGAGCACTCTAATTCATACAATAAACATCTTATTATATAATTGTCTCTTACAATTACAAATGCATTTCCTTAGGGTTTCCCATAGGAACCTATAGAGATATTAAAATTATACATTTATTTTTAAATACAAATAAACATAGGATTGGGGGCCAATCCCACTATCCAATATATATTCCCACACCCAGATCAAGATTTCTCACTCCCCCCTTACCTCGATAAGCAGGAGCTGAAACTAAAGCTAGATCTTGTTGGTCTCCTCCTCTGGGTTCCCCTTGGTCTTCAGAGAGTGTAGAAGAAAAGAGGTGAAAAGTAAAAAATGTGCTTTTGGAGTGCCAGAACGTTCTATTTATAGGCATCAAATGTGGCCAGAACGGCCCGTTTTAAATCTAAAACGGCCCGTTCTGGAATCATTTATCATGCATAAATTTCATATCCCGAACGACTTGTTCCAAAACTAGAACAGCCCGTCTGAGTTTACATTTTACCCACAATTGCCAAGATTGGAACGACCTATTTCCAAATAGGAACGACCCGTTCTGGGTTTGAGTTTTACTCTTAAAATCATGTGTTGGAACAACCTGTTCCAACCTAGTCTTTATAGGTCATTTTAGTAATTTGGAACGGCCCGTTCCATTTTTAGAACGGCCCGTTCTGGACTACTAAAAATCAGAATATTCCAAAATAATTTTTCGTAAATATTTATTATTAAAATATTCATAATTATTAAAAATCTTTAAAATATTCTATAAAACTCATTAAAATAACTATAAGAAAATAATCTTCACAGATATAAAATAAATAATAAATAACCATTATGCTAGTAGAAAATTCGGGATGTTACACAAGGTGGCTATAAAATTCAAAAACAATTAGCCACCAAATTAGTGACTTTTTTAGCGACAGATTTTGAAACAGATTTTGTTAGTAAGGAATTTTTTTCCGTCACTAATCCCCTATTTTCAATTTTTCAACAAAATTTTTCCAACTTTTCTTTTGAGAAGCCGTGACTGTTCTAGTTGTTTGCTTTCCTCCGCTCAAGTGTTTGAACTCTTTTTGTATAGGATAAACCGAAATTCACCAAAAGATTGGATACACCACAATGTTTCTTTAGCTTCCTTTTGATGAACCTTGTAGCATTGGTTTCTAAAGAAGATGGTTAGTGCAAATTCAACAAAAAGAATATCTAGACAAATTGACTCCTAAGGCTAGCACACAAAAGAATATCCTAAGAAAAACTCTAGATTAGATTACCAAAACCAAAATAAAGTGAAGTGTGCAATATGACGTTCTTCCAAATTTTCTAGCAAAACAAATTCGGCCAAATCTTAGAGTCATATAATTTTCATTTCATTTGGCTTTTTCTTGTATGATTTTTTTAAAATGTACATTGGTTTTGTTTCTTTTTTCTCTTCTTTTTTTTATCAATTACACATCACTAGGAGTTTCCTTTTCCCGTTATCAATTTCATATTAACTCTCGGCTTGCTAAAAATATAGGTGTGCCAAATGCAAAAAAGATTTTGTAATTGAAATTTGAAATGTATACCTAAAATGTAACATAAGGCAATCATGCTTTTCATGTTTCTCAAGTTCAAATTATTGGCACAGTTCTTGTTTTGATTTTTTTATTCATATTTGAATTTCAAATTTGAAGATAAGTTTTCCAGCACCTCATGCATGAATTAATTATAAGTTCCAAATTCCAAAGAAAATTCAAGAAACTCTAAGACATAAGAGAAACCTAACTCTAAGAAAAACTACTAATAATCTAATAGTAGTTCATGAACACAAAATTGCACAAATCAAAAGCACCAAAGTTCAATTGCACTCGATCAAAACAAAACATATATGAGATTCATCGTGCAAATTTTCGATACAACAAGCATAGCTAGGAGTTTTAAACAAATCAATGACTAAACATGACTCTAGACAATACTTGAGTAGATTAAAAATATTCAAAGACGCAAATACATTGCGTATGACCGAGAAATTAAAACCAAACAAGGTCCTAGTCTATATAATGCTCAAAAGTGAGAAATACACAAGGTCCTTGTCTATATATAAGCCACGGAAGAGTCCCAAGGAAGCTGGGTTGGCCGAGAGAAATTAACCATGGTATGGTTAATTTTAACTCTAAGCGCCTAATAAATTCAAATTTGAAAGTTCAAATTTGAATTCCCACTCCTAGATTCTCGGCATCTCCATGTGGCACATGTGATGTTTGCATTCTAAAGTGATTTCACATTTAAGGTGAATTTGAGTCACACCATGTGCACCATCCACATGACTGGTCACATGACTTAAATAACACCTTAAATGTGCCTCAAATTTCATTAAATATAAACTCACATGAAATTATTAACTAAAGTGGCTGAAATACAAGGCCTAGAAACCAACCTATTCTACTTGGCCAAAATACAAGGCCCACAAATAAAATACAAGCCCAAGTGGGCCAACCCTAGTCTACATGGGCTTTAATGCACAACCCAACTAAAAAGTGTCATGGGCTTTTCCTTGGTGTTAGCCCAATTCTCTTCTAGCTTTCAAACCATAGCCCTAGTAATTGGGCCCTTGGCCCATGGGCCTCCATCACTAGATATGTGATTTGGAGTTATTTGGAGTTTCAAAACTACTGGGAAGTTGGATACAACTTTTAAGGGTATTTGGCATTTTGGGAATTTGAATACATGGTTTTGGGTATTCAACTTATAGGCTAAATGTGTGACTTGGGTTTTTTAACTTATCAAGATGCTAGATACGTGACTTGGGGGCACTTGACCTATTGGAAGTTTGATATGTGTTTTGGGTGTTCTTCCTCATTGGAGGCTAAATATGTAGTTCAGAGTATTTGGCCTATTGGGAGGTTGGATAAGTCTCTTTAGGTATTTAGCCTATTAGGATGTTGGATACATGATTTGGGGTATTCAACCTATTTATAGGCTAGATATGTGGTTTTGGACTTTCAACCAACTAGGAGGTTATATATGTAGTTTATGGTATTCAACCTGTTAGGAGGCCATATAGCTTGGGATTTTTGACCTTTGGTAGGTCAAATACTTTGCGATTTTCAACCTATTGAGAAGCCAAATATGTGGCTTGGGGTATTTGCCTATTGGGAGGTTGGATAAGTGACTTAGGAGTATTCAAACAATTGGGAAAACAGATATGTGGTTTGGGTTATTCGACTTATTTGGAGGTCGATTACATGGTTTGGGTTATTCAATATTTAGCCTATTTGTTCTTTTTATTTGTGTGTCAACTTCTAAGGATGTTTGATATCAAGTGATTAGTTATCTTGTTCAGTATACTTACTCCTAAGCATTAAGGGGAATGGTAAAGGGGTTTTATGTTTAAGATTTATTGTGACTCACGTCGGAGTTAGCAAACATCTGCTCATCTTATGACATAATTGTGGGACATTTTATTTGGGATGCGAAAGGATGACCTATTGCAACTACTTATCTAAAAAGATCAAACAATTAGGAAGAGTAATGAGATTGGGCCTATGTGGACTTCACCTGTATAAATAGACATGTCTTTGTGAGTAATTGCTTCATGTTACAGCTAGCAAACATTTATTCAACTTCTATCTTAATGGTGGGGCATTTCTAAGGAATGTGAAAGGACAAAAAAAACACAATTATTTATCAAAAGACATCCAACGATAGGAATGGTAGTGAGGTTGAGCCTTTGGGAGCTTGGCCTCTATAAATAGGCATGCCTTCACAATTTTTTGTTTGCCAAAGGCTTCCTAATTTTTTCTTTACTTTCTCGTGTAAGGTACATTCGGTGATGACAATGTTGTTTGTAGTTTTAAATGCATATTTTAATATAAGTCACTTATTTTAATTTAAGTTGATCATTCTCATTCTCATTATCACATAAGAAGTTGATTCTCATAATATATCACTCTTAAATGTGTGTATGTACTCTGTGACATACTTTTCCATCTAAATGAAAACATGTATTTATTGTAAATAAAAAAATATATCTATATTTATTACTTCAAAATAAGTATCATTTCGATAAAAGATAATATAGATCGAATAATCATTTTTGTGGATCTTTCAAAAAAATCGATATCATTTAACTTCATTGATCATTAAATTTTTTTTTTTTAAAATGTGATATTAAGAAACTAAATTTAGATAAATTTTTATAATTGAAGGTGTAAAATAAGAATTTTATTATCATGAATTGTAGGTGTAAAATTTTTTGAAATATTAATTAATCATAAATTATCTTATGTGTGATTTGTAATGTAATTATCATAAAAGTTAGAAAAATGATCACATATAACGATATGTAATTATAATAACATATTTTCTAGACTGATTCAAGAATAAGATAGTAAAACTAAAAGTTTACGCCTACCAACTAAAAGTTATTTACTATTAATTTTAACTAATTAAGTAATAAGGCTCAACATATATCTTTTTCATTGAAAAACAAAATCTCAAAATTTGATTTTAGTGTTACTCACCAATGAAACAATATTGTCAATGTATTCTAATTAAATTCATAAAATAATTTCAATTTCTTAAAATGATAACAAAAAACAAAAAAAAAACAAAACAAAAAAAAAGTTGTATGATTTTTCATAAGTTGAGATATAACTTATTAACTTTATTTAATAAACTAAAATAATGTTAGATGTACCTTTGAAAATTAAAGAATATATTCACATAAAAAAAAATAAAAGAGTATTTATTTAAGGTTAAATTAGTTGATTAGTTTCTAAACTATTTGAAAATTATCAAGTACGACATTAAAGTAACAAGTTCTTAATTAGATATTGATCTTGTATTGTTTTTTAATTTAGTTGTTATTTTTCAGATGTTTTATGTTGATAAATTGTAACTTCATGAAAGACTTTTCAATTTAGAAATCCCATTCAAAAAAATTAATTTGAAATATACTTGCAAATATTCAAATAGTTTAGAAGCAAACTGAATAGTTCAATCTTTATGATTCACTTAAGAATATCATAGAGAAAGAGAGAGAAAATGTTAATCAGATACAATGAAGTTAAATTACTAATTCAAAATCATAAATCGGCCAACTAAGATAAAGCGATATACTCGGCATGCCTATGTTTCCTTTCCCACCTTTCCTCTCCACCATCAAAATTAACAAACTAAAAGGAGGACAAATTGAGCATTCATACTCTTTTGTCAATGTCTCACAAAAAAAATGTTTGAAAAATGCTATCATTTTCCTTCCAAGCAACTTCTCTTGGAAACAAATCAACAAAAAATATCAAATGTTTAATAATGTTAGAATATTCATAGGAGACACAAACAAACAAGGATACAAAATTCTCATACAATTTGATTCACCATGCCAAGCAAGCTAAGGAAGGCTATTGGAGCAGTAAAGGACCAAACAAGCATTAGCCTTGCTAAGGTAACCAATGCAGCCAATCTTGAAGTCACCATCCTAAAAGCGACAACCCATGACAAAAATCCCATTGAAGAGCGTTATATGAATGAAATTTTGAATATAGTCTCCTCTAACAAAGTTTATGCAACTACATGTGCTCATTGCATAAGCAAACGAATCGGTAAGACCCGCAATTGGGTTGTTGCTCTCAAATCTCTCATGATTGTCCTAAGAATATTTCAAGATGGTGATCCATATTTTCCTAGGGAAGTTTTCCATGCAATGAAAAGGGGTGCCAAAATCCTCAACCTTTCGAGTTTCAAGGATGACTCCAATTCTAGCCCTTGGGATTACACTACATTCATTAGAACATTTTCTTTGTACCTTGATGAGCGCTTAGATTGCTTCCTAACCGGAAAGCTCCAACGACGATTCACATACCACAATCGTTTTCATAAGAAGAACCAAAAGAACAAGTTATCCAATGAGCCTGGTATCAAAGACATGAAACCTATGATGGTGCTTGATAAAATTGCACATTGGCAAAGATTGTTGGATAGAGCTATAGGCACATGGCCTGTAGGGTTAGCCAAGACCGATCGTTTGGTTCAAATTTCTCTCTATGCTATTGTGCAAGAAAGTTTTGATTTATATAAGGATATCTATGATGGGCTTGTTGTTGTCTTAGATAGATTTTTCCATTTACCATTTTTAGCGTGTGCTTCGATATTCAATGCTTGTGTTAAATCCTATAAGCAATTTGATGAGTTGTCTGATTTTTATTCTTTTTGTACAAGCATTGGGGTTGGTAGGTCCTATGAGTACCCAAGAGTAAAAAAGGTTTCTGAGGAGCTTATGGAAACATTACAAGAATTCTTAAAGGACCACGATTATTTTTCCAAAAATAATGGTTCAAAACAATTCATTTTTCCTCCATTAAAAGACCCTGTAGGTTCAAGTTCATCCCAACATGAAGCTATTGAAAGACATTTGACACATGAAAGATCTTTTGAAAAAGGATCTGAATTTGGCTCACGATGCACATCATTGGAAGATCTCATGAGTGCTACTGATGCCGCTATGAGTCCTCAAAGATCAATTGAGAAAGACATGTATTTAGATCAATCAAATAAAGATGATGCAAAAACACAATATAATGATTATGTTAATGTGAATGGTTATGGTTCAACCAAATCGTTTCCAATTGATCAATCTTCAAGGTTGAGTTTAGACGTGGTAAGTTTTAATGAATTGCAGCAGGAAGTGCAAGAAAACCAAATAAATGAGCGGAAACAACAAAACACAAAATCGGGCTCCACTAATAGCTCTAAAGATTGTTGGGAGTTAGTTTTGGCAAAGACAATAGTTGCACCCAATGAAACATCACCCGAATTGGCAAATGGATTTGACCCATTTGTCACATTATTTGATCAAGCTTCAATTCCCCAACAAAAGTACAATCCATTCTTGGATGATATAGAAACTTATGCTCCTATTCCCACAACTAGTGATAGTTTTATTAATGTTTTTGATGAGGAACCAACATTTATGGCAACAACACAAACCTTTTATGCTCAAGATCCAATGGTATCAACCTTGATAGATCAAAGTTCTAGTTCCATAGCAAATATAGATCTATTTTTTGATGACATGCATCCAAATAAGATAATAACAAGACCGACTTTCGGTGCACAAGGTTCATCTATAGAGACCAACATGACAGTTACACCAACTTTTAATACTAAATCTTTGGATAACATTATTAACGCACCAAGTTTTAAGGCTCAATGTTCTTCAAAGAATGATTCAACTCCCACATTTCAAATGATTAAGTCAAATTTTGATGCCACAATAGAAGCATCAAATCTCAATGCTCTCCAGAATCCTAACTTGAGTATTGTTCCCATACACTTCCAAGAACAAAATTGGTATGCTTCAACAATGCCACCAACTTTTAGCACAAAGGATGAAAACAGGACAACATTGGAAACACCTGAAGAGGATGATCCCTTTGGACCATGGCCTAGTGAAAATATTGATGAACAGACATTACATTTGTCAATGCAAGAGGATGCTTTATTGCAACAAAAACAACTATGGTTGGAGCAACAAAAAAGGATCATATCAAAACATATGACTTGAGCTTCCAAATAACAGTGGTTAAGCATTGAAATTTGTAAATGCATATAAGTTAATGATTCTCACTTTATCTACATCCATTGTATTTTTCTCTTCCTTCCTTGCGCTATTTCTGTCACCCTTTTTTTTCTTTCTATAAGTTACTTTTTTAAAATTAAATTTATAATCTATATTTAAAAATGTTGTACAAAAAGACTTTACAAAAGAATCAATTTATGACCAATCTAAACTATTTCAAAAATGGTTGTATTTTTAAAATTGTTTAATAAACTTAAACTATTTTTTATAAGATAAGTTAATTGATTAATGAGTAAAAACCCAAATTGACTCTTTGAATAAAAAACAATAAAAGACACACTTGTTTTTTATCCCTAATAAATCATATTGTGTTTCATTTATCATTTCTATCATTGGATCCCTTGGATCGTTGTTACCACATTGACACAAGAATGGATGTGACAACAACCTTTAGTTATCAACATAATTGCAATATGAAGGTTAGAGCAACCCTAAAACCCAAATTGACTCTTTGAATTAAAAAAAAAAAAGACACACTTGTTTTTTATCCCTGATAAATCATACTGTGTGTTTCATTTATCATTTCTATCATTGGAACCCTTGGATCGTTGTTATCACATTGACACAAGAATGGATTGTTATATTTATATATTTATTTATATAATTATTCTCTATTTTATTATTATTATTATGGATTAACATTAATTAATAAATTATATTTATATGTTAATATCAATTATATTGTACATTATTATTAATTTATGGGTAATGCATATTGGGCTTCTAATGAATGGTCCATGATGGGTTGGACTGTTTAGTAGCCCGTTGAGAGGTCCCTGGTCTCTACTGGTATGGATATAGAACCGATACCCCCATTAGTCAGTTTATATGATCAAATACATTTTGTCTTCTACCTTTTCATCTCCTACCAGGAAGAGAGCAGTCTTCTCTCACGTTGTTCAAGACTGACAAGAATGGATCTTTTATTGATTCTGGGTAGGCAATTATTTCTAAACCTTACTCAAACATACTATAATATTGTATCTTATATTGTTCATTATTTGAGTTATCACTATGAATTTCTTTCAATTGGTATCAGAGCCATTAAGATACAAATTATGGTTGTTCTAGGTTATAGAATCAGTATTCTATGTATAAATTATTCACAAATTATATATGAAAAAAAATTAGGAATTTTTATTGGATATTTATCTTAATATTTAAATATTGTACGGGTATTGCAAATGTCATTTATCAGGTTCAATTTTGATTTCGAATAATATAAATTTTTTTCTTCTTCGTTCGAAAAATGACAACTCAGATTATATTCATCAATTGAACAAATTGTCAAAGGGGTTTTCTTTCTACATGAATTTCAAACCTTGTGCAATTTTTTCTGAGCTTGTTCTATTCAGTGAGCAATTTCGATTTGTTTTTTCTCTTTTTTCAATGATTATTCATTGCAATTGATTGGGGACTTTTATTTACCTCTGGATGTTGAATAAATCTGCACATTTTGAGAAAGAATTGATTGAAACATCTGACAAATTTTTTGTCTCTTTATTTGTCGCAAATATCTTCAAAACCCCAATTTCTTAGATTTGAAATTATTTTCTTTGAATCGATTATTCCCAAAATTGATAAGGGGTTTTGGATTGCCGTGAAGGGACAATCAATTGGTCAAAAAAATCATAGTTTGTCATTGCCTGTAATGGTGGTTTTGCGCTGAATTTTTGTTATGGGTCGAACGACCCATTTTCTATTTACCAAGTGAGGGAGAAGATGAAAAATAACGCGCGTGCCTATCCGTTCGTGCCTATTCACTCGTAGAGCCAGGCACGTGAGACCCTATTTTGATCAAAAAAAATTATATTTTTATTTTAAATTTAAATAATTAATTTTATGATATTGGGTATATTTTTTACCTATAACTATTTTTTTTAATTATTCCAAGAATAAAACTTAATTTTATCTTAATTTTAAATATTGTACTCTTGGGATTTGGGTATGAAATTTTTTTATATATATGTTTATTGTTATCTCAGTGACATGTTAGTATGTTGTACTCTCCCTGGTAGCATATATATATACTTGAGTTATAAAAAAAATTTGACCCTTAATTGTATTAATAGTTGTTTGTTTTGTATTTATTTCATATGTTGATCATGCATAATATAATTTTATTATATTTTGTTAAGCATGAGTAATATAATTTTATATGATTGTGAGCTCACCTATCGTGGGTACAATTATATGAAATTTATGTGAATGAAATAATTTAATTATTTCTCTAATTAATTTTATATTACATTAACAATAATTGTGCCCTATCGGTATTTTGTTGTTAATGTATTTTGGTATTATGATACAATATATTTTTTTTAAATTTTATCTTATGGCAATTATTTGTCAAGTACCTTATCGGTATTAGTTTTTTTTTTCTGACATAAGTTATGCGTTGTATTTTGTATTTCTTATTTTGTATTTCTTATTTATTATGGTTCGGGACCCTTAGGCAGGATCATAATGAATGAGAATTTTTTATATTATAGGCATGTTTGACTGTGTATTCAGAAACATTTAATTTTTTTATTGCATAATAACTATGTATATTAAATGTTTCTTTGTTGTTTGGATACCAGCTTCTTTGCTTATGCAATTGACTTTGGTCAAAATATTGAATGGGACAAATTTTGAGGACCAAAATGAATCTCTGGACTTATATATGACAATTACTAATATGGACTTTTTCTTAAGAGAGAAAGAGCCTCTAACTCTTACTCTTAAGTCCACTATTGTCTAAAGAACTTCTCATGAGAAATGGGAACACTCAAATAGGGTGTGTCTGATGGTGATGAAATACACCATGGAGAAGTCTATTCGACAGAACATTCTAGAAAATGATAAGGCTAAGGATTTTTTGAGATTAGTTGGTGAGAAATTTAAGACTTTTGACAAAATTCAAAAGGGTTAGTATTTGTCTCTTCTTGAGAAGACCAAATATAATGGTATTTGAAATTTGATCAGGTGTTCACTTGTTTTGACTTCAAGGAAAATGCCTCATATTAGTGCATTTAATTGAAGACTAGTGAGAATCATTTCATCATTCTTGTCTTTTATATTGATGATATTCTTCTTGATAGTAGTAGTGTTAAACTTTTGACTGAGACAAAATTTATGTTAAATAGCCACTTTTATATGAAGGACCTTGGTGATGTCTCTGTTGTTATTAGGCATTTAGATTTTCCATGATAGGTCACGTGGCATTCTTGGATTGTCTCAGAGAGGGTATATTGATAAAGTCATCAAATAGTTTAACATGAAATTTTTTTTTCTCACGTGCTGCACCTGTTCAAAAAAAAATGACAAACTCTCTAAATCTCAATGTCCTCAAAATGATAATGATAGAGTTGAAATGGAAAAAGGTTCCATATGCTTCCGCTGTTAGTAGTTTGATGTATGCTCAAGTTTGTATTTGTCCCGATAATATTTTTGTTGTTAATGCTTTAGGGAAATACTTGAGCGACCCGGGTTTGGGTCATTGGAAAGTCGTTAAAAAGGTCTTTAGGTATCTGCAGGGAACCAAGCATCATATGTTGACCTATAAGAAGTCTGATCAACTTTAGGTCATTAGTTATACTGATTCTGATTTTGTTGGTTTCCCTATCGACCAAAAATCTACTTCCGGCTTTGTTTTTATGATGGTAGGAGAAGCTATTTCTTGGAAGAGTGTTAAACAGACTCTTATAGCTACTTCTACCATTGAGACAAAGTATGTCGCTTGTTATGAGACTACCTGTCAAGCTGTGTGGCTTAAAAATTTGATTTATGGCTTTCATATTGTTAAAAGTATTTCTAGGCCACTTGTGATATATTGCGACAATACTCTGTACATTTCTCTCAAAACAATAGAAGTTCTACTCGCTCAAAGCATTTTGATATAAAATTTCTATTTGTAAGAGAGAAGGCTTTTGATTTTCATACTCGAATTGAGCATATTGGTACAAAAAAAATATGTTAGCAGATCCACTGACTAAAGACTTAGCTATTGGAGTTTTTCAAAAACATGTAACTCATATGGGTGTGGTTAAGTTTTTTTGATGTATTGGGTTAGTGGGAGTCTGAAAATTTACATTTTTTACTGTTATGGTTTTCATGAGATGTAAATTTATCAATAATGTCATTTTCATTACATCTCTTTTAGCATATAAAATTGCTTGGACCATTTTTGGGATCACATATTTTATTATGTTTCTCATTATCCATTATTTATGAAATATAAGCATAAGGTATGTATCCCTATCGGAAACTATCTTTGTGGTTCATGTTTATATTTCTTATATTGTTAATTGATATATGTACTTGTGTTATAATTGATATATTTAATTTATTTATTAATGTTATCCAAGTGGGAGAATGTTATATTTATATATTTATTTATATAATTATTCTCTATTTTATTATTATTATTATGGATTAACATTAATTAATAAATTATATTTATATGTTAATATCAATTATATTGTACATTATTATTAATTTATGGGTAATGCATATTGGGCTTCTGATGAATGGTCCATGATGGGTTGGACTGTTTAGTAGCCCGTTGAGAGGTCCCTAGTCTCTACTGGTATGGATATAGAACTGATACCCCATTAGTCAGTTTATATGATCAAATACATTTTGTCTTCTACCTTTTCATCTCCTACCAGGAAGAGAGCAGTCTTCTCTCACGTTGTTCAAGACTGACAAGAATGGATCTTTTATTGATTCCGGGTACGCAATTATTTCTAAATCTTACTCAAACATACTATAATATTATTTCTTATATTGTTCATTATTTGAGTTATCACTATGAATTTCTTTCATGGATGTGACAACAACCTTTAGTTATCAACATAATTGCATTATGAAAGTTAGAGCAACCTTAAATTTTGCAGTAGCCTTTCCCCCAAGCTAAATGAAGGCCATGATATATATAGCCCATAATTCAGCTAAACAAACCAAACATGCTGCCAATTTTACTACAAAATCACATAAGAAAGTTCCATTCTCATCCTAAATAAGTCCATCATTGGAAGCTACAAGCCCAATATGTTTTGTAACACCCCGAATTTTATACTAATATAATTGTTTAATTATTATTTATTTTTTATATTTATTGAGTTTATTTTTTTTATAATTGTTTTAATTAATTAAATGCTTTTATAAAATATTTTAGAGACTTTTAGTAATTATGAATTTTTTAATTAAATAATAAATATTTGTAAAAATTATTTTATATAATATTTATTGAATAAATATGTGTTGACATTTTAATATATATATATATATATATATATATATTTAATTACATTATTATATTTTGTTATTATTATTTGGGTTGATTTTAATAATTATTTTATATATTTATGGATATATTATATAAGCTTTTATAATTAATTGATTTATTTATTTTATTAAGTGATGGAGAAGTTTTGTAACTTGGATTAAAATATTTAACTGTTGAGTTAAAAGGGAATTAAGTTTTAAAAATGGAAGTTTTTGAATAGTTGTATTTTATGTTTCTCATTTTTTTCTTATTTTGTGTTTACGGTTCTAAAGGCTTGGGAGAACCAAAGTTCGTTGGAGTACAGCTCGGAGATCCACGTCCATCTTCTAGAACCCATCGATGTAAGGGAAGAGTGAGTAGTCATGGTATAGACATAGGATGTATGTTAGATAGTGAGATTGACTCTTAGTCCCTTCTCCATTGTTTGTATTGTATCAAAAGAGTTTTCCAATTATATATCTTTGTTTTGTTTGTGATTTTACAATGTTTTATTTGATGTTATTGATAAGTATATATATTCAATTTAATATTTGATTAGATAATTGTGAATTTTGGATTGTCCATGAGTTCCTATGAGAACCCTATGAGGAGATTAATATAGTACGTAATTATGTATAATTTGTGTCCTTTAGAAGTGTAACTTAACCTTTAGAGTGTTTTTACCAATTGGTTTTGGGCTCAAGGTGTTAGGGAAGGTTAGAAACCCATGAACAGTATAATTTCATGTTAGGGACTGTTGTATCTTGCTCCAAGCAACCTTATACTCACTCTAAGAGAATTATCTCATTTCAAGATAGCTTAGGCTCACTCAATCGATTCTTGACATAGAGTTTTGGGTGGTGCTCACTTCAAGTGAGCTTTATCTCACTTCGAGTGAGCTTAACTCAACACTTGCTCTAAGCGAGTTGATCACTCTTAAGCACAAGATTGGCTCTCTTAAGCTAATAGATGGCGAACTTGCTTTAATGGTCTTCATGAAATTTGTAGCATGTTATCTTAAATTTGTAGCATGTTATCTTTAAAATTTTGTTAGAATTACCTAAAAAAGAGGTCTATAACTCTATATATGATCAAATTATTGAGAAAAGGTCAAGCTATTAGATTTAGACTGAAATGTTGCATTTTTGTAATTTTTAAAAATAGTAAATGGAAAAATTAACTCTTGAGGTCAACATAGAAGTTGGATAATTTTCATAGTTTTCTAAAAAAAAATATCAAATTGATAACACATGTATATCTCTAGATAAGGTGTTTAGACCACATGATGTCTTAGAAGATTAAGTTATGGAAATGTAGTTTGAGAATGATGATGATGAATAGCTTTATCCTTTAAGTGTTTGATCTTATGAATGGTTGAGATACTTATATCAATGTTTAGGAAATATAAATTATAGGAGAAAACAATTGTAAATAAGTTATGATTATGTGAGTTAATTATTAACGACTTGAGGTATTTTCGTGATAGCAATATTTAAGGACTTAATATGTGATACTGATAAGGTTGTGAGACTAGTTAAGTTACTGATTTAAATGCTTAGTGATATTGATCTCTTAGTGACTATAGTTAATGTCTTAACATATATGATTAGAAAATTTCATAATAAGTGTATCAAATGATGTTATACAATTGTTGTGTTTGAATTGCGAACATATGTAGTCATCGTACTAATTAATGTTGATAATTAGTTTTGGTATGTGAGTATGTTGTTGACATGATTTTGAGCTATGTAGGAATTGATTGATATGCTTTATTATTGATACAATTGATGTATATGGATTTTATGAGGGTCATATGATGAGAAGTCTAAGCAAGACTTAACTATGATGTGATTATGAATTGAAAAGAGAATTGACGTGCAATTATGGGTATGAATTGTTGTAATATGTTAAAGCATTGATTCTTGTGTCACATGCATCATACACATAACAGTTGAGCCTTCAAGCAATAGTTCACAGCTGATTTGATTGGCACCACATGCAAATGCACTTTGAAGTCCATATCCATTGCATTATATGTATATGTATACAAGTGGATTTATGTGATGACTTGTATTGGTTATATGATTTATGTATTATTAGTCAAATTTTATTTTGTTGTATCAATATATCTATATCAATAGTCTGGTATGATTTACATATTTGCCTCTTTCCTTGTCCTTGGCTATTCGACTATATTTTACATTGTGAGCCAAAGTAAGATATTTCTTACTCCCCTTGTTTTGTATTTGTCTCTATATATTGTATGTTCTTGCAGATGGTTTACATCATGAGGTTGAGAATATTGTCAATGAGGCCTAGTCCTTATAGTTGGGTTTATACTTTGATAGGATGTGACATTAGAGCTTAGTTGGATTTTGTGTTTCTTTTAGTTATGTTTTTAGAATATGGTTATTTTAACGTATTAGATTTCATTTGAATATTAGTTAGTTTTATTTTTTTCAAATGTGATACTCTCTATGTTGAAAATAATAGATTTTTATCATGATAAACTTCTTGATTCAGTTTTATTTATTTCAAGTATTATGGTATGAGGGATAGAGAGTATCACATATTTAATCAACCCATCTGTGTTCAACACCACTTCCCAAAGATCCAGAAATTTCCAAGCTTTGTCTCATATGCCAAAAGTACACAAACCTTAAGAATGAATAGTGGAAAACACTTCTTAAGAACCATTAATCTCAAATGTCATATTCATCACCTATCTTACTAGATTTGTAATATTCCATTTAACATGATTAAAAATCCATTCATATGTCAGCCAAAGTATTTAACACTTCACAAGAGTACACATACAAGTGTAATAACTTAGGTCATACATGATGTTAATATTACAATCTACAAACTATTTATATTATTAAATTTTTAATATATTTTCAACAACTTTATTTAATATAAATGATTGTTAGCAGTTATGTACATGAATACTTAAAAAAATGAAATGATTATGAATATTGATGTTTTTAAAATAATTTTATTGATCTTAATTTATTTTGGTTGATAATAGCTAGAGACCCATAATTTTAATTTTAGTGATTTTAAGATGGTTTATTTCATTTCATGTTCAACTTTGATGTAACATTTTGATCCTTGGGTATAGAAAACAATTAAATCAGTTAACGATGTTGGTTATAATTCAATTTTCGAACATATATGCCTAAACATGTGAATATGAAAATATTTGAATAATAAATATTCATACTTGTTTTATTTTATTTTTAAATATTTATACATACATATATATATAATTATATTTATATAAAATAAAAATATTAAAAATTATAATAACATAAAACTTTGTAGATTTTAGTATGTAAGACACATTTATTAAAATAAGTGTACTCTATCGTTATTCATTAAAAAGGTTAAAAAAGAACAATTGTAAAAACTTGAATATAAAAAATTAAAGAGGTTACAAATATGAGTTCCCAGGAGAGATAAATATTATGATGTCATCTTGTTAAAAAAAAAAAAAAAAATATATATATATATATATATATATATATATATATATATATAGTCTCCTCCCTCAACACATTACAATATATAACACTTTACCCTTTTTTTTTAAATTTTATGCTAAAGTTTTGTTAACTTCTATCAAAAAAGTTATTACTAAAATATTGTTTATACTAACATGTATCAAAGATGCAATTATCTCAGTATCATCTCGTATAAAAATATCACTTTCATCCCTTAACAAATGCAAATATATTACACTTTAACTATTTATCTTTTGATTTAACTATTTAATTATTGTTTTATAAAATTATTATGAACTTTGATAAAATTAAATATATATTTCAAAGAAATATGTTTAATTATTATTTTACAAAACATGTAAAAAATTTGTAGAATTAAAAAGTATATATATATATATATATATATATTATTTTAATTTTATTGTTGTTAATGTTTGAGTAACAGTAGTCGTGTTGATCATTGAACATGCATAACAAAAGCGCTAATGCAACCTTTGGTTGAAGTGTGACTCAAAGTTGGTTTTGGCCTACTTTTACAATGTTAGTATGGTCCCTTGATTTGTATGTAGTCAATGAAAAAGATGTTAACAACTTTGTTCCGAAATGACTTTCGAATTGTCTCACATCTTTTGAAAAGGGTAACCAACTTATAGATAAATTAGTTGGATATGGTCTATACAACAAAAGGTTGACTTCTTTAGTTGGAATTTTATGTCTTCTTTTATTAAGGAAGAGTTTTTCCATAATCCTTGTGGTTTATTATGTTTTTGTTTATGTTGATTTATTTGCATAACTAGTGGAAAAAATACTTTTAAAATTAGTTATTTTTTAGTTTTAAGATCGGTTCTTTGATCGATCTTAAAAGAGATTATCTTAAAAGTATAAATTAATCGTGAGTCAATCTTAAAAGTTATACTTTTAAGATCGGTCACGCTAATAGTCGATCTTAAAAGTTGGACTTTTAAATCTGTTATACCAATAGCCGATCTTAAAAAGTGGACTTTTAAAATTGGTCATCCCAATAACCGATCTTAAAAGCCGAACTTTTAAGATCGGTCATGCCAATAGCCGATCTTAAAAGCTGGACTTTTAAGATCAGCTATTACTATGACCGATCTTAAAAGTTGCGATTTTTTTTTTTTAAATGATTAGTTTGTTTTGAGAAGGTTTCTATACAAAACCTACAAATTAATACCAGGTAATTCATATATTTTCAATGGTCCACAATACATACAAAATACAAGAGAACTTTTTGGAAACATATTCAATACAATAATGTATACATAATAAGTACATAATGTAACAGCCCGATTTTCACACATTGTTTGAGGACCCAAAGGCCTAATAGGGGTTATTTAGTCGCCCAAAAGGGC
This sequence comes from Cajanus cajan, assembly GCF_000230855.2. Classification (NCBI taxonomy): domain Eukaryota; kingdom Viridiplantae; phylum Streptophyta; class Magnoliopsida; order Fabales; family Fabaceae; genus Cajanus; species Cajanus cajan. The sequence continues at coordinate 38,102,143 of NC_138517.1, read as the reverse complement.
CGTTCCAAACGACTAAAACGAGAGTGATTTTGTATCCCAGAACGGGTCGTTCCCAAACTGGAACGGGCCGTTCCAAAATACAAAAATTGTCTACAAATTTTAGATGGGAACGGGGGGTTCCCAAATTCAGAACGGGTCGTTCCAGAGTTGAGAACGGGCCGTTCCAAAATATGACCGTTGTGAGTATTAAATGCACCCCAGAACAGGTCGTTCTAGTTTGAGAACGGGTCGTTCTAGATGTGAATTTTAGTTGTGAGTTAACGGTTCAGAACGGGCCGTTCCAGATTTGGAACGGGTCATTTCAGCGAAGCCTAATGCATATAAATAGAGCGCTCTACCACTCCCAAAAAGCACACCTCTCATTTTATGATTTCTTTTCTTCTGCTCTCTCTTCTTTCCCTCTACTTTCTACTTCAGACCGAGGGGAACCCAGCGAGGGAGACCAACCAGATCTTACATAGGTTCAGCTACTACTTATCAAGGTACGGGAGAAAAAGGGATTATTTGTATGCAAAGTTACATGAGAGAGTTGGGTAGAAGACAAGCTCGTAAGATTATCAGTAATTTTATAATTATTTTTGTTTGAAGAATTATTGGTCTTATGTGATTCTGTAAATATTTAGGATTATGAATATATATTTAGTTTGTAAGAATGATGATTTGGGATAGAGAACGAAATTATAGAAAAGTGACTGTAAGCTAGGTTTTGAAAAAATTGTGATGGAAAACTTGGTTGGAAATCCGGATTGATGTTGAATTCCCTTCAAGCTCCTCCCTAGATCTTGGACTCCTTGATTCTTCCTAGGCTTGGTTAAGGTCTCATATGGAGGAGGAGGCCTTAAGACCACCACGGTTGGTGGAGAAACTCTCCCAAGAGGCGCCACTCCTTGAAGAAGAGATAAGCCCCTTCAATTCTCACCACACTCTTCTATGAAGGGATAAGAGAATTGGATGAACTCAAAGAGGTTTAGGGACTTTTGGAAGAGAGAAATCTGAACTCTATTCAGAATATACAATCTCAATTACATCAAAAGTGTTTTACAATGAAGTAAAAACGAAAATATAGGAGTAGGAAGCTTAGAGAGCAAGCTAGTCTTAACCATGGTTCACTAGGAACCATGGTTGGGTCTAGCTAAACCGTCCAAGGTCAAGAGGCTTGGAGAGCAAGCTTCTCTCTTAGCTTGCTTGGTAAGCTTGCTAAGGAGAAGCTTGTGCTTCAAGCTTCCAAGCTTGAGAAGCACCAAGCTATTTGGCCAAGTGTGAACACAAGTGTGAACACATCTAGGTGGGCGGCTCTTTGGAATTATTTTACTCCAATCACGTTTTAAAATTGTTAATTTGGTTTAGTTAGGTTAATCCAATGTGAATGGAACCTAGCTAAATCAAATCTATGAAAAATTAGGAGTAAAATGAGTCCAATATGTAAATTTTAGCCTAGGACCACCTTTTGGCTAAATTGCTAGTAACACTTTCTAGCTTACTAGAGACACTCTCTAGTTTGCTAATGCCACTCCTATTCCTACTACTAGAAAACTAAGAAAGAGTGTATTTCTAGGTTAGGTTAAATGGAGTCAAAGTGCCCAAGTAACCTACCCTAGAAACAATATACAATAGCTACTAGAAAGAAAATAAAGTGCCTCACAAATACAAAGGCAAAAATACACCTATACAAGTATCTACTATATACAAGGTACAAGAAATCAACTATACAAGTATGTACAATGGAAACTCAAGAGACTAATAAGAGGAATCATAATCAATGCTCATGAAGAGCAAAGGTCTAAGAAGCACCTCCTCTTTAGAAGCCTCTTCTAGCTTCCTAACCATGGACCTAGTTAAAGGCCCAATGGTCTTCAAGTGTGAGCATCCTTGGATCACCCTTCACCCTTCTTGGTCTTACTTCTTCCAAAGGGATCCTTGGGGATTAGATTTCCATCATACCCTCCCCCTTCGAAAGGATTTGTCCTCAAATCCAGTGGTCCTTCCACAAAGATAGCGTCACCTACAATGAAAATAAGAAATAAAGCATTAGGGATGACATATTCATATAACATATGTGGAAAGTGCAACCTATGAGGAATTCCTTCTATAGTCCTAGCAAGGGTCCTTAGACTAGGAAGGATGGGTTCTATAAGAATAGGATCCTCACTATAGTGTAGTCTGAGTGTAAAACTAAATCCTAAAAATGTTAAAGTGCTAAAACTATAACAAACTAATGATGTAGTCCTATATACTAAGATATCTTGCCTAAAGTACCCTATGTAGTAACCTAGGCTTCTACAAGAAAATAAAGTGAATATAATAAGGAAACTACCTAGACAACCCTTGATCATATTATATGTTAGATACATCAAGGAAAAAGGTGTAAAGAGTTTAGAAAAGTCATAGAATCTAATTTGGTCTTGAAGGGAAGTAGTAAAATTAAGTTCAAAGAAGTTTGAACTTCCCTTAAGATCAAAAGTAGAAAATAAGACACCATGAGATGTATCTAATAAACAATATAAACCAAAGGTTGGGTGCTTTATTAGAACAACTAAAGTAGGAGAAGTCCTAAATAGACAATGATCGTCTACTTTGGGCACCACCAAAGTAGTAGCATAAGAAGTAGAACTAGGTGAAGTCCACTTCTTCTTCACAAGACTAAGAACTTGAGATCCATTATTTTCAAAAATATTTAGGTGGTGGATCTTAAGCTCTAAGGTTGTGGCAGCAGTAGAAAAAGAGCTAAAATCTTTATGAAGAAGAAAAGTCTTTTTACAATTATTTTGAATTAAAAAGTGACTTTCCTTTTGCATAAGATTTTTGGAGGAGACACTATCCTCCTTACTCTTTTCCAAGAGTAGTGTCTTTTTAGTTTTAAGAAGGTGAAGAGGTTGTTCAACTAGAAGACATTTCTTGATAGAATGTTTTATTAAAAATTGACTTCTAGGAACAACTTCCTTGGAGGAGACACTACCCTCCAACTCTAGAACCTTCTTTTTCTCTTCTTTTCTTTTTTTTGATTTCATAAATACTTGATCCTCCAACACTTGTGAAGGTGAAAGAGGAGTCAATGTGTGTTTCTTGCCTAGGTGGACTAGGCGAATTTTGTTTGTAACACTATCATGAATGGCCTTCCTATCATGTTGCCAAGGCCTTCCAAGTAAAATGTGGCTTGCATCCATTGGAATTATATCACATAAAATTTCATCTTTATATTTTCCAATGGAGAAAGGAACATTTACTTGATCCTTAACTTCTATAGGTCCATCCTCATTAAGCCATTGAAGTTTATAAGATTTAGGATGGGCTATAGTAGTTAGGTTAAGCTTATCAACCAACCTTTGGCTTACAAAGTTATTACAAGATCCACTATCAACAATGAGAGAACAAGTTTTCTTGAAAATTTTGCATCTAGAATGGAAAAGGTTCTCTCTTTGTGATTGATCATTGGGTTGGTTGGTAAGTAACCTTTGAGCAATGAATAGGTCACCTTCACATGGTGCTTCCTCACTAGAACTAAGACTAACATCTTCTTCACTTGAGAATGATGAAGAAGATGAAGTGCTTTCCTCACTTAGGATCTCATTGCCCCTAATGATCATGGTCTTTTTTGTTGGGCATTGGGAAGCTATGTGTCCCCTCCCTAAGCACTTAAAGCACTTAATGGAACTAGTTCTAGGCTCATCGGAAGGTTTTTGTTTTTGTTTTTCTTTTTCTAGTGGTCTATCCTTTGAATAAGAGGAGTGACCCTCCTTCTTGAAGTCCTTCTTAGGGTAGGGAGTAGTTTCTTTCCTAAAGCTAGGCTTTCTTCTAAGTTGTTGCTCTACCCTCACACAAAGTTGAACTAGTTCATTAAGGTCTCTATAGGGTAGTAGTTCAACCTTGTCCCTAATTTCTAGGTTAAGACCACTTTGGAACCTAGCAATGGTGGTTCTCTCTTCTTCCCTAATTCCAGCCCTTAGCATAAGCAACTCCATTTTTTGCCTATATTCCTCCACACTAAGGTTCCTTTGTTGGAGTCTTTGGAGCTTGTCCATTAACTCCCTCTCAAAATAAGGAGGAATGTGCCTTCTCCTTAAGGCACTCCTAAGTTCATTCCAATATCTAATGGAGGGCTCTCTCATAATTTGTTTTTCTCTCATTAGGGAAGTCCACCAATGCATGGCACTCCCTTGAAAACTAAGTGTAGCCATGGGAACCTTTCTCTCTTCACTCACATTGTGGCAAGTGAAGAGTTGTTCAACCTTCATCTCCCAATCCAAATAATCATCAACATTATCTTTTCCATGGAAGGGAGGAAGGTCAAACCTAGGTTCTCTAGAGGTTGTTTCATACCTAGGCCTATGATGCCTAGGGGGTCTTTGATAGTAGCCATCATCATGGTGACTACTATGTAACCCTTCACTTGTGGATGAGTGAGTGTGTGAATGGTGACTATTGGACCTAGATGATCCTTCTTCATGTTTAGGCCTATGGGACCTAGAAGGCCCCTCACCATCATGATTTTTGGGCCGAGAATGCCCATGTCCCTCATTGGCATGGGGTTTGCTAGTCTCACCCCCCACCACAAGTTTACTTAACAACTCTCTAATAGTCTCATTATTTTTTTCATTTTCTAAGTCTTTTTTCCTAATATACTCCCTAAGTTTTCTAAGTTCATCTTTAGTGCTTTTATGACTCTTAGGAGAATGATGACCATGCACACTACTCTCATGAGAATGATCACTCATTTTTGCAAGAGAAAAGGTTTTCACAAATCTTTAAAGAATTTTGCAAAGTGAGTGATAAAAATTTTCACAAAGAGTTTTTCTTTTTGGTGTAATACTAGGTACTTTGAGGTCTAAGTATACAAGTTGCACTATCAAGGGAGGTGAGCTACAAGGAGCCACTTAATAACCAAGCCTTTTCAAGTGGAAATTACTAAACCCCCTTATACTTTTCTTACAAAACAAATTTTTCACACAAGCAAGCAAAGTAGATGTGTGTGTGTGCACGAAACCCCTAGTAGGCAAGGAAGCCTTCTAAAATGAACTTAGAAGCTAAAAAAGTAAAAAGGAAAGCAAGTAAAGCATATACTAGTCGTAGGGTCCTAATGTGGAAGTCCAAGTGGCACTTGAAGCTTTTTGGGACACTTCCACAAGTCTAAAGGAAGTATGAAAGCAATAAAGCTAGGCGTGTCCTAATAGAAGCCCAAATGGCACTTAAAGCCTTTGGGGACCCTTCCACATGTACTAACCGAGTCTAATAGTCTTTATTTAGAGCTATTTAGGAAGTGGTGGAACTTAAACAATGTCCCAAACAACCACTCCTAAATGTAGGTTTGTATACAATAGCAAAATTAAACAAAACTAACCCAAGTAGGGTTAAAGAGTTACAAGATGAAGGAAACAATCTAAATCAAGTCTTCTTGAGGAATTTTCCACCAAGGGCAGTGAGGACAGGTCTGGAACAGCCTTGAAGTCAATAGGAAACGTCCCAAGTTGGTCTCCACCAAGCCTTCACCAAGCCCTCCAAATCCGTCACTAATTTCCTCAAAATCCGTCACTAATTTGTCTCCAAATCCGTCTCTAATTGTAACCTAAAAATCAAAACAATTTCTTGGCTGCAAAATTAACAAACAAGTGAGCCTATCCAAAGGTGTTTCACTCAATTTATGTGTACCTCAATCTCCTTCAAGTATAAACTCCTTTGAGATTAGCCAATATGTCTCAATTATTCCTTCCTTCCAAGTGTGATGGCTTGAAAAAGGATTATGGCTTCACCAAGGCTTAACAACCAAAACAAGAGAGAGTAGAGGCCAAAGAATGAAAACTGAAAAACACAATTTAGAAAGGCTACACTCTAATAGGAATTTAATATGACAAAACCAAAGAGAGCCAAGAAGACACAAAGCAACAATTAAGGCAAATTTCAAAAGCTAGCACACAAAAGATTAAACCTAGGAATGGCTCTAGAATGGATTATAAAAACCAAAATAAAATTTGTGCTAATGTTTTAAGGGTTTTAAATTCTTTTTCCAGCCACTGGACAGCAAACAAACCTCAAGGAAAATCACACAAAATTTCAAGGCCAAGTGCTACACAAATTGTTTTGTTTTCACTTTGTTTTTCTAGGTTTTTTTTTTTCTCTTTTGTTTTCTTTTCTTTTTGTCTCTTTTCTTTCTTTCCTTTCTTTCAATAAAGAGATCAAGCACTTCAAACAGAGGCCAAACAATTAATAAAGAGGTTTCCAAGTGGTGGAGAAAAGAAGAATAAGAAGAGTAGAAGTGTAAGTGTACTAGTAAAAAAATTTCAACACAAATTGTTACTAGTTTTAGTACTAGTTTGTTCACTTCTTTTGTACACTTTAATTTTCGTTTTCAATACACTTTTACCTCTGTTTTCTTTTTTTTTTTAAACAAGCACAAGACACACAAGGAATTTCTGGTCACAAATTGCTAAGAAACAAATAGCAATTGAAGTTCACAAAAATTGACTCTATAACATGTTAGGTCTAATAAAATGCATTGGAATATTTTATGAGCACTCTAAGATTTATAATGTTCAACCAGCAATGACACAATATAGGAACAGATATTAACACATTAAGATTCAAAAAGAAAAAGGTACAACAAGGATTTAATGACAAGAAAAACAACTACACATGACTCTAAGACAAAACTAGTAGATTAAGAAATGTAAAAAGCTTGAATTCTTGTTTCTTTTTGGAGTTTCTTTTAAGACCGAATATTATAGGAGTCCAATGGAAGATAAAAGCAATCCTAAAACAATCAAAAAGACATACAAAGAATACCTAAAGGTACATACAAAGATTGATTCACAAGAAATTATAAAATGAATCAAGAAAAGCAAGACAAGGTGAGTGTGTTCTATAGATTTATGGTTGTGACACAAGAACCACTCAAGGCACACAAACTCAAGACTCAAAAAGGAAATACATGTGAGAACAGTTTAGACACATATACAAGATGATATTGACCGAACAAACACAAGACAAAAAGCATAGGAACGAATTTACCAAGGAGACCTAGCTCTTGATACCAAATGATGGAAAACTTGGTTGGAAATCCGGATTGATGTTGAATTCCCTTCAAGATCCTCCCTAGATCTTGGACTCCTTGATTCTTCCTAGGCTTGGTTAAGGTCTCCTATGGAGGAGGAGGCCTTAAGACCACCACGGTTGGTGGAGAAACTCTCCCAAGAGGCACCACTCCTTGAAGAAGAGATAAGCCCCTTCAATTCTCACCACACTCTTCTATGAAGGGATAAGAGAAATGGATGAACTCAAAGAGGTTTAGGGACTTTTGGAAGAGAGAAATCTGAACTCTATTCAGAATATACAATCTCAATTACATCAAAAGTGTTTTACAATAAAGTAAAAACGAAAATATAGGAGTAGGAAGCTTAGAGAGCAAGCTAGTCTTAACCATGGTTCACTAGGAACCATGGTTGGGTCTAGCTAAACCGTCCAAGGTCAAGAGGCTTGGAGAGCAAGCTTCTCTCTTAGCTTGCTTGGTAAGCTTGCTAAGGAGAAGCTTGTGCTTCAAGCTTCCAAGCTTGAGAAGCACCAAGCTATTTGGCCAAGTGTGAACACAAGTGTGAACACATCTAGGTGGGCGGCTATTTGGAATTATTTTACTCCAATCACGTTTTAAAATTGTTAATTTGGTTTAGTTAGGTTCATCCAATGAGAATGGAACCTAGCTAAATCAAATCTATGAAAAATTAGGAGTAAAATGAGTCCAATATGTAAATTTTAGCCTAGGACCACCTTTTGGCTAAATTGCTAGGAACACTCTCTAGCTTACTAGAGACACTCTCTAGTTTGCTAATGCCACTCCTATTCCTACTACTAGAAAATTAAGAAAGAGTGTATTTCTAGGTTAGGTTAAATGGAGTCAAAGTGCCCAAGTAACCTACCCTAGAAACAATATACAATAGCTACTAGAAAGGAAATAAAGTGTCTCACAAATACAAAGGCAAAAATACACCTATACAAGCATCTACTATATACAAGGTACAAGAAATCAACTATACAAGTATGTACAATGGAAACTCAAGAGACTAATAAGAGGAATCATAATCAATGCTCATGAAGAGCAAAGGTCTAAGAAACACCTTCTCTTTAGAAGTCTCTTCTAGCTTCCTAACCATGGACCTAGTTAAAGGTCCAATGGTCTTCAAGTGTGAGCATCCTTGGATCACCCTTCACCCTTCTTGGTCTTACTTCTTCCAAAGGGATCCTTGGGGATTAGATTTCCATCATATTGGATTATTTTTATTTGAGAAATTAATGATCCCATTAGATTCGGTATATGTTGAGGATGAGAATTATATATTTAATTTGTAAGAATGATGATCTGGGAGAGAGAACAAAATTGTAGAAAAGTGTCTGTGAGTTGGGTTTTGGAATAATTAGGGATTTTACCGTTTATGTTAAGATTATATTAAATTGCTAATTCTATTGATTAGTATATTAATTGATGAATGTTATTGTTATATTATTTGATAAAATTGATGATCTAGGTGAGGATTCATGGTGAATTACTTGAGGGGTATGTGAACCACCATGTTGTGTGGATTGTGGATGTGGATGTGGATGTGAATGTGGATGTGAATGAGAATGTGATTGTGGTTCCTCACACTTGTGACCAGGGGTGGCACGACCTTAGGCAAGAAATGCTACAGGCGTGACCTTGGCATAGTATGGGATGGGTGATTCCTCATGCTTATATCGAGGGTGGCACGACCTCGAGCAAGAGATGTTGTAGGCGTGACCTTGACACAATGTAGGATGTGTGATTTCTCATGCTTATGTCGGGGGTGGCACGACCTTGGGCAAGAGATGCTACAGGCGTGACCTTGGCATAGGGTGGGATGTGTGAGGCAATTAATGCTTATGTCAGGGGTGGCACGACCTTGAGCAATAGATGCTACAAGCATGACCTTGGCATAGGGTTAATTACAAGATTTGTGATGGATTTGTGTGATTGTGAATTATGATGTGAAGATGTTGCGTGATTGATAGAATTAGGATAGATAGAAATGCTTGTAAATACTTTAATATGTTATGAGTTATGATGAGACGATATTGTAGATTTTTCTTGTGTGCTTTTCATATAGATATTTTCTTTTCTCACCGTATAATTTGTGGATGTTTTAGGTGAAGAAGATCCGGCTATGAGTGGCATCTAGAATGCCAACAGTTGAGTTATGGGTATGCTCTGATATTGTGACATCGGGACACAGGACTTCTAGGGCATGGAATTTATTTGTAAATGGAGCTATACTTATTATTTTGAAAATATTTTATTACCTCTTATGTTTTATTTTCCAAGTTTCATTTTCATAATATTTTGGATATCGAAGAATGTTTCTAAAGGTTTTTATGTGAACCCTTTTACCAACTTTGAAAGTTTATTTTTCTTAATTTAATTACATTATTACAATGTATGTGTTGGGGTAGTAAGGGTGTCACATTTAGTGGTATCAGAGCAGGTCGATCCAATCGGCCGTGAGTTATGAGTCTACTATGCTTGTTTGGTAGATGAATGATGGAATGCATTGATTGTGAAGCTTATTGGTGTGCTAGTGTGATGATTAATTTTGTTTTTTTGTTTATTTAAATTATGTGTATTATTTTCTTAGAATTTGACTGATAGACATGATATAGCTTAGAGGATGCTATTTATGATTGTTTTTCTTCATTCTCATGATTCCTTATTTATTTTGATACTTCTTGCTTATGTAAGAAGTAGTGGTTGGGTGGTATCGCTCGTGTTGCGAGCATAGGTGCAAGTAGTAGTAGACGAAGTTTTGTCCTAATAAATTAGAAACTATTGGAACCTTGGATGTGGGTGAGACATTGAATTGTCGAGTGTACTGAGAGTTTACGATTGGTAGAGTTTCTGAAAGCTATAGTTCTAGTGATTGAATCTAAGAGGTTATGTGTTGAGCATTAGAGCTTTGAGTGTTCTTGATGAAAGGTCAGAGTGTTGGTGATTTCCTTAAGTTTTGATGCTTGCAAATTAACCTTTTATGGTTTAGGTAACATGTGAGTTTTATTTTCTAAAGTCTTTTATTGTAGTGGGAAACTTGGATATTAGTTGAGGTGGAAAGGAGTGGGTTTGGAAGGATCGAGATATTTTTGTGGGCTTAGGTGTTGATACACTATTGCTGTCTGGGGTAGGGGATGTTAGCACTACAATTTTGTTGTGCCAGTACAAGTGTTATATTGACAAAATTAAATTTTGTGGTCTTCATAAAAGTTGTAGCCTTGGACGTTATCTTTCTAATGGCACCGGAATCAGGTAAAACGAAGGTTTAAAACTACAGTTATAGCTGCTTTGGTGATTAGAATTCTAGTTGGTAGCGCTGAATATATTTGTTGGATTTTTTAATTTTTAGCTAAGAAGATGATTTTTTTTTTAGAATCTCATGTCTTCATAAGAGTTATAGCTTATTCTCTTAGCTTTCTTTTGAAATAGGTTTGAGATCATGTGGAGGAGTATAACTCTTTAGGTGTCATTTTTCGTTGCTAGTTTTTGATGGAATATGTACTGTGTCATGATGTTTTGAGTTGTTAGGCAATGCAAGGATGAAAACTGATTTGGATATGATATTCTGAGGTGTTGTCATGTGGATTGAGAGGTCGTTTAAGGTTGTATGATGCTATGTGGTAAAGTTGGTTCATGTACATGCTATATGGATTAAACGATGATTGATTCGTACATGCTTAAGGATGGTATATATGAAGGTTTAAAGTAGGTATTCTAATATGATTTGATATGTATGTATGTTAATATGAGGATAGATGACCTTATGGATTAATTAGCAAGTGTTTATGTGTTTAGTAAGATTGACCTTAGGGTGTATATGATCATATTGGAGATGAGGATGAAGATGTATACAAGACAAATTTAGGCTAAGTTATCTAAGTATGATTTTTGATTGTATGAAGTGAATTAATTTTCAGGTCTTGTAATTTCTAGCGATGGTATAATATTAATCTATTTAAAGTAGAAGTTGTGCTTAAGTGGGAGATACCTAAATCAGTTAGTGAGGTTAGGAGTTTTCTTGGATTAGCTCATTGTTGTTGGATATTTATTGAGTAACTTCCTAAGATAACATTACCTTTGAGCAGATTAACTAAGAAGAGTGTTGTTTTTGTGTGAGATAGTAAGTGTGATAATAGTTCCCAAATTCTTAAGGAACGATCGACTAGTGCACTAGTGTTAGCATTGGTTGATCTTAGTAAACCTTTTGTGGTATAGGTTGATGTTTCTAAGATAGGTTTGAGTGGAATGTTGATGCAAGAAGGAAAGGTAGTAGCTTGTGATTCTAAGCAATTGAAAACTCATTAGAGGAATTACCTACCTATGACTTTAAGTTAGTGGTTGTAATATTTATTCTAAGATTTGGAGATGCTACCTATATGATTTTAAGCTTGAGGTATTTAGTGTGATCATAAGAGCCTTAAATATTTTTGACTGAAGAGTTAATTATGAGACAAATGAGATAGTTTAAATTTCTGGAGGACTAAGATTTCAAACTTAGTTGTTATCTGAGTAAAGCCATTATGGTGACAAATGTTTTGGGTAGGAAACCTCTACATCTATCATCCCTTATGATTAGAGAGATGAATCTTTTTGGCTCAAATTAGAGATTTAAGTTTGGATTATAAGGTTACCCTTAGTAGTGTAAGACTAAGTATGACTTGAGTAACGAATGGATTGTTGAAGGAAATTGGAGAAGCATAATTAGTTGATTCATTTTGGTGACAAGATATGAGGTTATAGGATAAGGTGATGGATAAGAGTTTGACTTGGGTGTAGATGGAGTGGTGAAATTAGATATCTGATATGTATACCTAGTGAACTTACGCTTAGGTGTTGGATCTTTAGAGATGATCATAGAAGTAAAACCAATATTGTGGCAGATGCCTTGATTATGTTGGCCTCTGATATATCATTTTTGATGATTTAAGAGTTGGATTTGATTGAAGAATTTAGAGACTTATGCTTAGTGTGTGAGATTATCCTTAGGAGCATTGAATTGATTATGTTGAAAGTGACTAGTGAATTAATGGATGAGATTAGAGAAGCCTAGGAGTCAGATCCTTTCTTAGGGAACCAAGTGGAGAAGATTGGTAGAAGTATAGATAACCATTTCTGAGTAGAAATTGACGTTGTTTTGAGGTGCAAGAACAAAACTTGGGTGCTTAGTAATCCTGAATTAAGGAAGATGATCGTAGAGGAAGGACATAAGAGTACTTTTAACATTCATTTAGGAGCTACTAAGATGTATCAGAGTGGCGTAGTGGAAGCGTAGTGGCCTTAGGTGGAGAGAGGAATAGAGTAATTTGTGAACTCGTGTTTAGTACGCTCAAAGTCTTTAGGAATTTTGTAGCCTTTAGACATCTCATTTTGGAAGCGACATGGTGTGTAGATAGACCTTAGTTATAGGTTTGTTTGAAAAGCTTAAGAAATTGATTCTTTTCGGGTTATAGTGGATAGACTCACCGAGTTTGTTTGTCTTACCCTTGTTGATAATAGACATTCCTTGGTGAAATTGATAGAGTTGTACATCTATAAGATAGTGAGGTTGCATAGGAATTAGAAAGCAAGACATAAGGAGTCTACCCATTTCTGTTTTCAGGTGATTTTCGGGGACAAAATTTCTAAAAGGAGGGGAGAATTGTAACAGCCTGATTTTCACAGATTGTTTGAGGGCCCAAAGGCCTAATAGGGGTGATTTAGTCGCCCAGAACGGGCCGTTCCCAAATCGGAATGGGCCGTTCCAAACGACTAAAACGAGAGTGATTTTGTATCCCAGAACGGGTCATTCCCAAACTGGAACCGACCGTTCCAAAATACAAAAATTATCTACAAATTTTAGATGGGAACGGGGCATTCTGAAATTGAGAACGGGCCGTTCCAGAGTTGAGAACGGGCCGTTCCAAAATATGACCGTTATGAGTATTAAATGCACCCAGAACGGGCCGTTCTAGTTTGAGAACGGGCTGTTTTGGATGTGAATTTTAGTTGTGAGTTTTGGGTTCAGAACGGGCCGTTCCGGATTTGGAACAGGTCATTCCGGCGAAGCCTAATGCATATAAATAGAGCGCTCTACCACTCCCAAAAAGCACACCTCTCATTTTATGATTTCTTTTCTTCTGCTCTCTCTTCTTTCCCTCTACTTTCTACTTTAGACCGAGGGGAACCCAGCGAGGGAGACCAACCAGATCTTGCGTAGGTTCAGCTACTACTTATCAAGGTACGGGAGAAAAGGGGATTATTTGTATGCAAAGTTACATGAGGGAATTGGGTAGAAGACAAGCTCGTAGGATTATGAGTAATTTTATAATTACTTCTATTTAGAGAACGAAATTATAGAAAAGTGGCTGTAAGCTAGGTTTTGGAAAAATTGGATTATTTCTGTTTGAGAAATTAATGATCCCATTAGATTCGGTATATGTTGAGGATGAGAATTATATATTTAATTTGTAAGAATGATGATCTGGGAGAGAGAACAAAATTGTAGAAAAGTGTCTGTGAGTTAGGTTTTGGAATAATTGGGGATTTTACCGTTTATGTTAAGATTATATTAAATTGCTAATTCTATTGATTATTATATTAATTGATGAATGTTATTGTTATATTATTTGATAAAATTGATGATCTAGGTGAGGATTCATGCTGAATTACTTGAGGGGTATGTGAACCACCATGTTGTGTGGATTGTGTATGTATTGTGGAATTGAGATGTGGATGTGGATGTGGATGTGGATGTGGATGTGGATGTGAATGTGGATGTGAATGAGAATGTGATTGTGGTTCCTCACACTTGTGACCAGGGGTGGCATGACCTTAGGCAAGAAATGCTACAGGCGTGACCTTGGCATAGTATGGGATGGGTGATTCCTCATGCTTATGTCGGGGGTGGCACGACCTCGAGCAAGAGATGTTGCAGGCGTGACCGTGGCATAGGGTGGGATGTGTGAGGCAATTAATGCTTATGTCGGGGGTGGCACGACCTTGAGCAATAGATGCTACAGGCGTGACCTTGGCATAGGGTTAATTACAAGATTTGTGATTGGTGTGATTGTGAATTCTGATGTGAAGATGTTGCGTGATTGATAGAATTAGGATAGATAGAAATGCTTGTAAATACTTTAATAAGTTATGAGTTATGATGAGACGATATTGTAAATTTTTCTTGTGTGCTTTTCATATAAATGTTTTCTTTTCTCACCGTATAATTTGTGGATGTTTTAGGTGAGGAAGATTCGGCTATGAGTGGCATCTAGAATGCCAACAGTTGAGTTAGGGGTATGCTCTGATATTGTGACATCGGGGCAGAGGACTTCTAGAACATGGAATTTATTTGTAAATGGAGCTATACTTATTATTTTGAAAACATTTTATAACCTCTTATGTTTTATTTTCCAAGTTTCATTTTCAAAATATTTTGGATATCGAAGAATGTTTTAAAGGTTTTTATGTGAACCCTTTTACCAACTTTGAAAGTTTATTTTTCTTAATTTAATTACATTATTACAATGTATGTGTTGGGTAGTAAGGTTGTCACACATAATAAGTATTTCATAAAGAATAAGTCCTAACTAGTTAGTATTTCAATGAAAAATGTAGCCCATTGCTCCCTAATGATGTTAATATCTTCTGATGACAATAGTGATCGATCTATAAATATCTATAAAGAAAAATTAGAAGTATTCATAAAACATGACAAAATGAAAATTTAAAATAAAAACTTTTAAAATTATAAAACTTACTTCAGTCCACCCAGATACTTTTTATGAATTAACAATAGTATACATTGCCTTCATTACATAGTATTCGCACTCATAGTTTCCTATTTGTTGATGAGATTGCAAAACAATATAATAATTAATTTCAATAATAATGGTAATTTCAAAATAAAATACCTTAGAAAGTTATCATTATTAGAATAAAATTACTTACTTTAACAAATAACCACTGCATTTTTTTTATAAAATTCATTATTATTAAGTTAAATATAAAGTTTATTATAAAAATTGTTGAGCTGAATCATGAGAGAATTAGACAGTCACCTAATTCCAAATGAAACATACATTTGCAAGTTAATCAAAGAAAATAACTTCAGGTACAATAAAAACAAAAATAAAATTACCTCGTCATCTCGCTCAAGACTTCCATGATCCTATACAAAGCTCATTGAATTGGTCCATTTAGGTAATAGTAGTGTCCAAGACCAAAGGCAGAAATGGGAAACTAAAACAAGGGGGAGGGGGCAAATGGTTCAAGAAGAACAAAAGGTCCAGACAGGGTAAGCAGCAACCATTAACTACAAACCTCTTCATTATCATCATTTCCATAAATTTTGTATCTAGAAGCCTGGCTCAAATTATTTGCTAAAGTTGCAACATCATAGTCTCTGTCATGAAGGTCTTCATTATCACTATCCCTCTTTCTATCTAGTAATGCAGTTGAACGCCTGTACATAACAAGGACAAATAAGAAATCAATCAAAATTATAAATAATTCACAACATAACATCAAATTTCCTATATTTTTAATTACATACACAAAAAATCATGCCCAACCAACCCTCATTGCTTGAGATAACCTCACTTGTTCTCATAAGGTAGCATTGTATTGATACTTTTATTTATATTGCTAAAACCAAAACTTATATAACCAACAAAGACATTATGTTGAATAAAAACACATACTCTCCGTGACGCTTCTGCTAAGAATTTAGAGCTAGATAATTGAAATTCGAACTTACCCACAAGCCCAACGGTGAACATTCTCAACAACATTACGCTGTTGAAAAAATGTAGGTTGCCACTCATTCCAATCAGTATTCTCCTAGAGCATTCATGCCAACACATTTAAGAAACAAGTTCAACCTCATCATTTAAGGCATGGGATAACAATTCAACTGAAAGCACAAGAAAGTCCAACAAGAACACACTGTAATGGCAATTTAATAATTTTTTATAAAAACAAACTATAATTGTATCAATATAAGATATTGCTATTAAACACATTAAACAATATATAAATAATCTTACATAAATACATGTTTTGCGGTTGATCCAAACACTAAAAAATCCTTCCAGCCCAAAGTGATTACTTTGGGTTCATTCAATTTAAGTTCACGGTTTACCTGGAATTATTGGTGTCATGTTCTTATTCATGGGTTGCTAAATTAAAACCTTATTTATGAGAGACAAACTCTATCTGTTAGATCTAATCTTGGTAATTTATTATTTTCTATATAATTTATTGCATAGATTATATATCATTGATAAATATATCTTATTCAGGAGTAAGTGTGTAAAAAGGACCAAAATGAAAGAAAAAGAAAGGATTAAGATTTCAGAACTAGTTTTGTTATTTATTAAAGAGAGGCATAATATATTTTAATCAACAACAATCATCTTTCTGGGACTCTTATTAGATAAAATAAAGAAGAATTCCATGGAGAAAAGGAGAATAAACAGACACAAGACACTAGTGGAAAAAACACTTTTAAAATTGGTCATTTTTTACTTTTAAAATCGGTTCTCCGACCGATTTTAAAAAAGCCAAAAGTGAGACTTTTAACATTGGTCAACGACCAATGTTAAAACCCTAAGTTTTAACATCGGTCAGGCATGAACCGATTTTAAAAGTTATACTTTTAACATCGGTCATGCCATAACCGATGTTAAAAGTTAGATTTTAAAAGTCCCCAACTTGAAACGGGCTTGTGGAAGAATGTATGTAAAAGATTTTGATGATGCCAAAGAAATTGTAAAAAACAAGAGGTCAAGTTAAAGCAAGGTGATCAAGAAACAAAAATCTCAAAGTATTTTAGATAAGTCTTGTCAACCTAGCTTTATATGTAAAAAGAAATCTTTAGAAATATTGCATAAGATTCTTGGCCATTTAAAATAAAGAATTTCAAAGAAAACCTAAATATAATTTTTTTTTATATAAATAAGGTTTTGAAAATAGAAGTTTTCTTTATCTTAAGTTCTAATAAGCTAATTATAGTTTTAAGAGTCTGGTAATCGATTACCAGTACATGTAATCGATTACCAGAGGATGAAAGTCATATATTCAAAAGTTACTTATTAAAACGTGCTCTGGTAATCGATTACTCATTCCTGTAATCGATTACCAGAAGATAAATTTCGAAATTTGAATTTAAATTATACAAAGTTCCAAATATTTTGAAATTAAACTGTTGTAATCGATTACCAAGTCTTGTAATCGATTACCACGTCTTGTAATCGATTACCAAGTCTTGTAATCGATTCCCAAGTCTTGTAATCGATTACCAGAGCCTATTTTCTAAAATATTTTAGAAAGTCACAACTCTTCATGAAAAGTCATAACCTATGAAACAATCATCTATAAATACCAATAATTTTTCAGAGAAAGGTTACCAACTCTATTATGAAAATTATCTTTACAAATCACTTGGCCAAAATCATTTTGCAATCATTATCTAAAGAGTTCTACTAGATCAACAAAGTGTAAAATCCACTCTTCAAAAGAGAGTTGTTCTACTTTATTCAAATCATCTATTGATCTGTAAAGGAGAAAGTGTTGTTCTCCTTGTTGGTCTGTGATTCTAAACACGAGGAAAGGGAATTCCTAGGTGTTGGAGAATTTGAGTCTTGTAAAATTTACAAGCATAGTGAGAATCTCAAGTGGGGACTTGAGGACTGGATGTAGGCAAGGTTGGCCAAACCAGTATAAAATCAAGTTTGCAATTCTCTTTCCCTATACTTTTAATTTTGTTGTGAAGTTTTTGCATCATTACATACAATTTTTTTATGATATTGAATTTATAAGAAAGAAATTAGAAAAACTTATAAAGAGAAGAAAAATTAGATAACTTAATTCACCCCCCCCCCCCCTCTTAAGTTATACGAGGCTACTTGACTAACAAGTGGTATCAAGAGCAGGTTTCTTGTATAAGGCTTAAAAGCTTCAAGAATTGAAATGGCCTCATCAAATTTGTTATTTCCTAAAGGAAACTCTATTAATAGACCTCCTATATATTCAATGGGGAAGGGTATCATTATTGGAAATCTAAAATGCAAATTTTTATAGAAGCCATAGACTTAAACATATGGGATGCTATTGAAAATGGTCCTTTCATTCCCACTATAGTAGTAGGTCATGAAATAAAAATTTTGCCCAAAGATCAATGGAGTGAAGATGATAGAAGAAAGGTTCAATATAACTTAAAAGCCAAAAATATAATCACTTCTGCTTTAGGAATTGATGAATATTTTAGAATTTCAAATTGTAAAAGTACTAAAGAAATGTGGGATACACTTGAAGTAACACATGAAGGTACTAATGATGTGAAAAGATCTAGGATAAACATTCTCACTCATGAATATGAATTACTTAGAATGAATCAAAATGAAAGCATACAAGACATGCAAAAGAGATTTACACATATAGTTAATCATCTTGCATCTCTAGGAAAAGTGTTTCCTAATGAAGATCTTATTAACAAAGTTTTGAGATGTTTGAGTAGGGAATGGCAACTGAAAGTGACTGCAATTGCTGAATCAAAAGATCTGACAACCATGTCTCTTGCCTCATTATTCGGAAAACTTCAAGAACATGAAATGGAATTAATGAGACTAAATCAAAATGAGGAAAGTGATAAGAGAAAGAAAGGGATAGCACTCAAAACATCATCTTCTATTCAAGAAGAAGGTGAGAAAGAAGAAAATATTGAGGAAGATGATTTAGAGGATGATGAGGATTTCAACCTTTTTATAAAAAGATTCAACAAATTCCTTAGAAACAAAGGAAATCGAAAAAGATTCAACTTCAACAATAAGAGAAAAGGAGAAGACACTTCTTCAACCCCAAAATGCTATGAGTGTAATCAACCAGGACATTTGAGATAAGAATGTCCAATCTATAAAAGAAAGATGGAAAAATCTAATAAGAAAAGCTTTAAAGAAAAGAAGGGGAAGAAAGTCTATATCACTTGGGAAGAAAATGACACGGATTCTGCAAGTGATTCTGAAAATGAAGTTGTAAATTTGGGACTTATGGCAAAAGACTAAGAAAGTGAAGAAGAGGTAACATCTTCTAATAATGATATCTCAATCTCATTTGATGAACTTCAAGATGCATTCAATGATTTACATAAAGAATCATTTAAACTTGCAAAATTAGTATCATCATATAAGAAAACAATTTCAAAATTAGAAAACAAGATTTCAAAATTAAATAATGAATTAGATAATCTCAAAACTGAAATTAAGATGACTAATTCTAAAAATGAAAAACATGAAATTAAAACTAAGTTAGATACTAATAAAGAAAATCATCCATGTTCAACTTGCAATAAATTTAAGGAAGAAATTAGTAATTTAAGAAACACTCTTGCAAAATTTATGAATGGAAGAAATAATTTAGATATAATATTAGGAAAGCAAAAATGTATGTTTGATAAGACAGGATTAGGATATAATCCTAAAAAACAACAGAAGAAGTACAAAAATTTCTTTGTTCCCACACAAGTTACTAGTTTTCCTTTAATAACATGTTTTTATTGTGGGAAGAAAGGTCATAATTCTTCAACTTGCTATTTTCAAAGAATTTTAACAATCTCAAGAATATGGTGTGGATTCCAAAAGGTTCTTCTGTTAATACTAACATTAAGGACCCAAAGAAAACTTGGGTACCTAAATCAACCCTTTCTTTGTCTTGAAGGATTCCAACAACCAAACTTGGTACATTGATAGTGGATGTTCCAAGCACATGACAGGAGATGCTTCAAAATTTATTAACTTCACTCCTAAGAGAAGTGGACATGTAACCTATGGAGACAACAACAGAGGAAAAATACTTGGCATTGGAAAAATTGGTACAAATTTCTCAACCTCCATAGAAAATGTTTTACCTGTAGAAGGACTTAAACATAGTCTATTAAGTGTTAGCCAACTTTGTGATAAAGGTTTTTCAGTATCCTTTGATTCACAAAAATGTCTAATTAAACACAAAAATGATAAAAAAAAAGTTAAGATAGTGGGATTTAGAATTAACAATGTATATAAAATAAAAATAGAAAATAATCCTAAACATTCTCAATGCCTCATGAGTAAAAATGATGAATCTTGGTTATGGCATAAAAGAATTGCTCACATAAACATGGAACACTTAAATAAATTAATCTCTAAAGATTTAGTAATAGGATTACCAAAACTTAAATTTGAGAAAAATCAATTATGTGATGCTTGCCAAAAGGGAAAACAAGTAAAAGTATCTTTCAAACCAAAGAATATAGTTAAAACCACAAGACCCTTAGAACTCTTACATATGGACTTGTTTGGACCTTCTAGAATTATGAGCTTTGGTGGAAGTTACTATGGTCTTGTCTTAGTGGATGATTTCTCTAGGTACACTTGGACCTTATTTCTTGCTAATAAAAGTGATACATTTGGTGTCTTTAGAAAATTTGCTAAACTAATTCAAAATAAGAAAAACCTTAAGATTGTCTCCATTAGAAGTGATCATGGAAAAGTTTGAAAATAAAGATTTTGATTCTTTTTGTGAAGAAAATGGAATTGAACATAACTTTTCTGCACCTAGAACTCCACAACAAAATGGAGTAGTAGAAAGAAAGAATAGATCATTAGAAGAATTAGCAAGAACAATGCTTAATGATTCAAAACTCCCCAAATATTTTTGGGCTGAAGTTGTCAACACCGCATGTTATACTATGAATAGAGCTTTGATTAGACCTATTCTTAAGAAAACTCCTTATGAGTTATTCAATGGAAGAAAACATAATATTTCACATCTTCATATTTTTGGATGCAAATGTTTTGTACTTAATAATGGAAAAGATAACTTAGGAAAATTTGATGCTAAATATGATGAGGGGATATTTCTTGGATACTCTCTAAATAGTAAATCATTTGGAATATACAACAAAAGAACTATGACTATTGAGGAATCAATACATGTTGTATTTGATGAAACTAACCTTGTTTGTCCAAGAAGAGATATTGTTGATGAAATTGTAGAAAGCTTTGAAGATACTCATATTAATGAGCAAACTCACAAGGATGACAAAGATAAAGAAAAAGAGGATTCAACAATACAAGAAGGTCAAACAAACATCAATCCTCAAAGAGAGTGGAGAATCTCAAGAAATCATCCTCCTGAAAATATCATTTGAGATATAACAAAAGGGGTAATTACTAGAAACTCTCTAAAAGAAGCATGCAACAATATGTCTTTTGTTTCTAAAATAGAAGTTAAAAATATTGATGAAGCTTTAAATGATGAACATTGGATTAATGCTATGAAAGAAGAATTAAATCAATTTGAGAGAAATCAAGTATGGGATTTGGTAAATAGGCCCACTAATCATCCCATTATAGGAACAAAATGGATTTTTAGAAACAAACTTGATGAACATGGTTTAGTCATAAGAAATAAAGCTAGATTAGTTGCTAAAGGTTATAATCAAGAAGAAGGTATAGATTATGAAGAAACATATGCACCAGTAGCAAGACTAGAAGCCATTAGGATGTTACTTGCCTATGCATCAATAATGGACTTCAAATTATACCAAATGGATGTTAAAAGTGCTTTTCTAAATGGTTTTATTCAAGAAGAAGTTTATGTTGAACAACCCCCCGGTTTTGAGAACTCAGAATTTCCAAACCATGTGTTTAAATTGAAAAAGGCTCTTTATGGATTAAAACAAGCTCCTAGGGCATGGTATGAAAGACTTAGTAAATTTTTTTTGGAAAAAGAATTTACAAGGGGAAAAGTTGATACTACACTCTTTATCAAAAGAAAAATGAATGACATCCTTTTAGTGCAAATCTATGTTGATGATATTATTTTTGGAGCTACTAATGACTACTTGTGCAAGGAATTTTCAAATGATATGAAAAGTGAATTTGAAATGTCCATGATGGGAGAACTAAATTTTTTCCTTGGACTACAAATAAGGCAAACCAAAAATGGAATTTTTATTAATCAAAGCAAATACTTTAAAGAATTGCTCAAAAGGTTTGGAATGGAGAATGTTAAATCAATGGCAACACCAATGAGCACTACTTGCTACCTTGACAAAGATGCAGTGGGAAAATCGTTAGACGTAAAGAAATGTAGAGGTATGATTGGATCTCTCTTATATTTATCTGCAAGTAGACCTGATATTATGTTCAGTGATTGTTTATGTGCAAGATACTAATCTAACCCTAAAGAATCTCATTTGAGTGCTGTTAAAAGAATTATGAGATATCTGTTAGGAACCACAAATCTAGGTCTATGGTATCCTAAAAACATGCCGTTCAATCTAGTAGGCTACTCAGATTCAGATTTTGCTGGGTGTAAAACGGATAGAAAGAGTACTAGTGGAACATGCCATTTTATTGGATCCGCTTTAGTATCATGGCATAGTAAAAAGCAAAATAGTGTTGCTTTATCTACTGCTGAAGCAGAATATATTGCTGCTGGAAGCTGTTGTGCACAAATACCACTAATGCAAAAAGAGGCTTTTACGTCACCTAAATGACGTCGGAACAAGGCACCACCGACATTATAAAAATGCGGTGGCAGAATGGTAAATAATGGGAACTAATTTACGTCGGACAAAGGGGGGTCCGACGTAAATTATCCCATTAACGTCGGAGCTCTCACTGTTCGACGTAAATTTACGTCGGCCCCCCTAGTCCGACGTAAATTTACGTCGGACCCCCTTTAGTCCGACGTAAATTTACGTCGGACCCCCCTAGTCCGACGTAAATTTACGTCGCACCAACACTCATCCGACGTAAATATGCCCCTAAAATCAGACGCACACTCCATTTTTCATTCCCGCGCTCCCTGTTTACGGAAACTAATAATCTCTCTCAATCTCTAAGTCTCTCAGTACGTTTGTTTCTACATTTGATGTTTGTAACTCTCTAAGTGTCTGCACATTACACGTTTGAGGTTAGTTTCTTCTCTACGCAAAATTTTGTTTTATTTTCTACTATTTATTCATCTGGAACGGGCCATTCTGCTTGCAGAACGGCCCGTTCTGCATGCAGTACAGGCCGTTCTATTTGCAGTACAGGCCGTTCTGTTTGCAGAACGGCCCGTTCTGCTTAAATTTTTTGTATTGTAAATTGTTTATCTGGAACGGCCCGTTCTGATTTTAGTATGGGCTGTTCCAGATAGGTTTCTATTTGTGTATTATGTTTTTTTATTAGTTATTTTGTTGCTATATTGTTATTATCTTTTTTACTTTATTTGTCTATTCCGTTAATTCATTGTTTTAATAATGAAAGTTTAATTTTTTTCAGGATTATGGAGGATTCTGGGTCTGGCAGTGGAAGGAGGGAAGGTAGATCTGTCACCCGATTGTCTGGGTTGACAGCTGGACGCATTGCCAAGGAGAGGACACCGGTTGAGGTGGATCCTCGTTCTAGCAAGGCATCAGGCCCAAATGCTGCCAAGTTTAAGAGCTATTTGGGAGTCCTAGCTCGACGACATGTTTCTATTATCATTCCATCATGGGATGAAGTTCAGGAGGTTGACAAGAACCTCATGTGGCAGGATATTCAGGTATATACTTTCACATCCCTTGAATATTATATAACTTAAATACATTATTTATTATTTGTTGTTATTTTCATAGCAAAATTTTGACATTCCCAACACTGAGGTCATGAGGAGGAAGATGTTATCTTCCCTGGCCACCAGGTGGAGAGACTTCAAGACTTTCTTGACACGGGAGTATGTATTTGGAGAGCGACAAAATGAGACTCCCTGTCTAAACTACCATATCATTGATGAGGAGTGGATGCAATTTCGTGCCACTCGATTGGACCCTTCGTGGCAGGTTAGTTATTGATAACTCTTACATTGACACAAATACTTAAGGTATATTTTAATTAATCTCATTTTCTTTTTTGTATTATTGCAGGCTAAAAGAATAGTTGCCCAAGAACGACAGGCCAAGAATGATGCACCCCATCTATTGTCAAGAGGGGGATATGAAAGAGAAAAAAAGGAAATGAAGAAGGCTAGGGCAGAGGCAGCAGGGGTTGAGTCTACTGACCGTGTGGAGTCACCTCCCCGCCATGAGATGTGGATAGCAGCCCGGACAAAATCAGATGGGCAAATAACTTCTGAGTCTGCAAGGGTCGTTGCTGATAAAATAGTAAGTAAAAATATACAAACTAAGACTCTTCATTTCAACTCATTTAATTCATAAGTGTAGTTTAGGGTATACTTATTGTTAATATGTTGTAGGAGGGTTTAGTTGAGCAGAGCACCCAGGGCTCATTTGTTTCCGATGGTCGGAATGATATCCTCACAACGGCCATAGGAAGGCCAGAGCACGGAGGCCGTGTGCATGGTGTTGGTGGTTCTTGGAGCCACCGAGATTTCTTTGGTGCTCGATCATCGAGGAGCACTGTTGACTCTTGCAGTCAAGAGGTTATGCAGAGAATGGAGCAGAGATTGGAGATGCAGTTTGAAGAGAAATTGAAGAATATTCAAAAAGAGTTTGAACAGAAGTTTGAACTTTTGGCTCGTTCTCAACAACAGACTGCAGTTGCTCATGATGGTGTTCGAGTCAGCACTAAAGGGAGTTGTGCTGCTCCAGATCCCTCACCGGATCAGACTCACACTGATGTACCAAACCAGTGTGAGTTATATGTTGAGGATGACCCCCCACGGTTAGTGGCTATTGGTCGAGTATTTGAGGGTGGCTCAACCATCCACGGTGTCCCTCTACAGCCAGACTGGACACGGGTTGTGGTTGACCAAGTTCAAGATGCTGCTGCTCTAGTGCCTTTGCCCAATACAGAGGTTCAACTAGTGGGGCAGGCAACCGGCACATTCTTAGCTTGGCCAAAATGTTTGGTCATGCCGCTTTCAGCACGGGCAAAGGTAATTATATTATTTCTCTTTTATATTCTTATAATTCTATTATTGTTTAACTAATTGTGATTATTTCTTTAGGATTTTATCAACCGTGGTAAGGAGGTCATGAGAGAACCTCATGTTGATGATGCTAATATCGCAGCAGCTGAGGATGATCCCATATCTAAGCTTCTAATCATATTACCACGATTAAAGAAGAAGCCAATTCAATTGCAGTGGGACATTAGAGTGTTTGGAGTTAATAGCGCTGCTGTTCCACTATACATATCTATGCCTGATGCATTAGAGATTGTTGGGGGAAACTCCATGTTAAATATTTCTATCATACAGTTGTGGGCCATGTAAGTCATATTTTCTTTTATGAGTCTAAATTTACAATAATTACATTTAACTTATAATAATTATTTGTGTTAGGTACATGGACAAATTGAGTGTGGAGCATGCACAAGCAGAAGTATATGGATTTATTGAGCCTCAATCCATCCAAAAATCAGGAAACACTCAGGTCCAGATCCAGCAATATATGCAAACATGGATGAGTGACTCAAGAAGAGATATATACATGGCTCCATACATTGACGGGTTAGTTTTTTAATTGGTTTTTTAATCATGGTAATTTTATAACTAATTTGTTTGTCATACAATGTAGGTCTCATTGGCAGTTAATGGTAATCATTCCTAAGGAATACACCGTGGTGTGGTTTTGTTCACTACATCGAAAACCAAGCCACGAAATTAAATGTCAATTACAAGGGTAATTAAATTTTTTCATTATGTTTTAAAACTGTAATTATATATATTGGCTAACATTTGTTTTTATTTCAATTAATTAGAATCGTGTCTGGAGTTAATATTTTAAGTGGAAGAGCCAGATCATCAAAGTCATTGCATTTCATATACCCTAAGGTTGGCAAATTAATTCATATAGTCAATAATATTTAAATTTATTGACTTTGGAAATAATAGTTATTTGTTTCTCATTTTAGTGTAATAGGCAACAAGACTCGTTTGAATGTGGCTATTACATCATGTATTGGATGAGAGCCATAGTTTTTGCGTGTATTATTGATTCTTGGGCGCAGGTAATTCATATCAAAATTTATTTAAGTATATTTACCTTTAGGATAATTAACATTACATATTAATGACACTTAAATTAATGTTTCAGGTCTTTCAAGATCCATCTCCATTGCCCGAAGATGAGATGCTCAAGATAAGAGAACAATGGGCAACTTTTTTTCTTCAAAGTATATCATAGTTAGATTTCTAAGTTTAGTTAGTTAGATATTATGTTTATAGTTTGATAGTTAGTTAGTTTAGTTAGTTAGATAGCATTGACAAACATATGTTTTATAGCTTTTTTAGGATAATAGGATTTACATTGTCATAATTTATGCTTTTTAAGATTTATATATTATTTTCTTTTTGTCATTCAATTTTGAAATATAATTTGAATTTCTATTCTGGACTGCCTGGTTTAGATTTGGTATTCTGGACTATATATATGCAGGTGTTGGGTATATCAAAAATTTATAAGCGTTTTAAAAAAAAAAAAAACCCCATAATTTTACGTCGGACATGGCTTGTCCGACGTAAATTTATGTCGGGCCTTGCAATGGCCGACGTAAATTTACGTCGGACAAGCCATGTCCGACGTAAAATTATGGCATACTTTTGGTCCCTTTTACGTCGGGCTGGGATAATGTCCGACGTAAATTTACGTCACGTTTTAGAGGCGACGTAAATTTACGTCTCCCGTATTAACGTCGGAACCTTTTCCGACGTAAAAGGCTCAAAATACCCGACGTAAAAGACCCTTTGTGTACTAGTGTACTATGGATGAAACAACAACTATCTGATTTTGGTTTATCATTAGATCATATTCCAATTAAGTATGATAATACTAGTGCTATTAATCTCTCTAAAAATCCAGTTCTTCATTCTAGAACTAAGCATATTGAGATAAGACATCATTTTCTTAGGGATCATGTTCAAAAAGGAGATTGTGTTCTAGAATTTGTTGAAACAAAGAATCAATCAGCTGATATATTCACAAAGCTCTTACCAAAAGAAAACTTCTTTTCAATTAGACAAGAATTGGGGATTCTAGACTCTTCTCACATTACTTTTTGACTCTATAGTAAAAAGACACATTTTTAATAGTTGTAATCGATTACAGGGTCAAGTAATCTATTACCAGAGGGAATGAATAAAATTTTTAAATTTTGGACAATTGTAATCGATTACATAGTCACGTAATCGATTACCAGAAGCTATTTACTTGTTCTGGCACACAAGTAATCGATTACAAATTAGTGTAATCGATTACCAAAGCGTGTTTCACTTATCTGGGTAAAGTGTAATCGATTACCAGTAGCAAAATTGCACAAATCTGAAAATTGTAATCGATTACAATAATCATGTAATCGATTACACGACACATCTGCACTTATAATTGTGCAGTTTCGTCTTCTTCCTCACGCAAAAACCCCAAAACCTTCGCGCCCTAACCCTTTCCAAAACTCCATATCTTCCTCAATTCTTAACGAAATCGAGTCTCGTTTGTTCCATTCTTCATCATTTTCGATTCTCTTCAATTCTACCGATTCTATTTTTCAAAACAATCACTCAATGGCAGAATCATCAAAACGTCATAAAGGTTCTTCAAGTTCAACCACCGCCGGCCACCGTCAACAGCCTCCCTCCGACGATGCCCCTGCTCCTACGAATCCTATTCCACACTCTGGACGTGCTCTCGCTCTGTTCTCCACATATGAACAACGAGATAGGTACTTCCAGTTATTTCCTGAGCGAAATATTGTTGATCCTAAGTATATCAGTATTGATTTTTTTGAGGGTGAATCATTTGAGTGTTATACGATTTTTAAAAATTATGGGTTGCTGGATTTTATGTCTATGAAGAACCCTCTTTATCCATAATTAGTCAGGGTCTTTTACAGTAATTTGGAAATCAGGAATGGGGTTCTTCACAGTGAGGTTAAAAAAATTCCAATAGTGATAAATTAGTCTCTGTTCTGTGATTTATCAAAATTAAATGATCAGGGTACACTATTTGAGGGAACGATTTCGGATACATGGAAACCAGAATATCCCCATCCCAATGCCCAAAGTATGATTTGTGTGGATGATGCTGACATGACTGGACGATTATTGGCTGGATCAATAAAATTTGATTATCGCATCATGCATTATATAATCTTTCGGGTACTGCTTCCCCGCACCACTAACCTTGTACTGACATCAAAGGAAGACTTAATCTTAATATGGGCTTTAATCACTAGCCGGGAGTTTAGCTGGGCTCATCTGATTAAGAGTCGTATGAAAAAGGCCCTGCAGGTTAATGCTTCTCTTCCATACCCAAACTTTATAACTACTATTTTAGAACACTTTAAGGTTCCTCTGGAAGATGAAACATGGGTTCTAGTTAAGAGATTCTTTGAGATTGGGGCAAATGCAATTGCTTCTTTTGGGTACAAGAAAACACTGGAAAACACCTGGATCAGGAAGCGGGATTTTCAAGAAGTTGACACTGATGATAGAACTCCGTCACCACCTCCTCAAGATCCTTCATCAGCACTTCTCTCGGATGTTCTCAATGAAATTAGAGATCTTCGTTTCTATGTTGGTGAAAATTTTGATTCTCTTGACACTCGCATGACTCGTCTTGAGGAGGAAGTAAAATCTCTTCGTCGCCCTTCCGAGTAGCTAGTTGACTGTGATTCTGATAAGTTGTTCTTTTAGTTTATCTTATGTTTTGGGCTATTTTTAATCAATTTCTGGACTTTTTGATTAGTATGTTCTAGGATAATTCTGCACGATTGACTCTGACTATTTTGCTATTGGGACATATTTGCTATTGTTCTGCGTGGTTTTTGTTTATCTCATTCTATATTTTTTTATCTATTATCTCATTCCTTTTGATGTTGCCAAAGGGGGAGAGGAAAGGAAAGAAGAGAAAGGGATAATTTATTCCTAATCAAAAATTGGATATTTTGAATTGAACAATTTAATCTGATCACTACAACTGTCTATATAAATTCAAATTTTTTTATAAAATAAAATTAACATCAAATAATGATTTATTAAGGGGGAGACTAAGGGAGAGTGATTGATATACAGTGTTTTATGTTTCTTTCCATTTACAGTATGTTGTCATCATCAAAAAGGGGGAGAATGTGGAAAAACGTATGTAAAAGATTTTGATGATGCCAAAGAAATTGTAGAAAACATGAGGTCAAGTTAAAGCAAGGTGATCAAGAAACAAAAATCTCAAAGTATTTTAGATAAGTCTTGTCAACCTAGCTTTATATGTAAAAAGAAATCTTTAGAAATATTGCATAAGATTCTTGGCCATTTAAAATAAAAAATTTCAAAGAAAACCCAAATATAATTTTTTATATATAAATAAGGTTTTAAAAATAGAAGTTTTCTTTATCTTAAGTTTTAATAAGCTAATTATAGTTTTAAGAGTTTGGTAATCGATTACTCGATTACCAGAGGATGAAACTCATATATTCAAGTTACTTATTAAAACGTGCTCTGGTAATCGATTACTCATTCCTGTAATCGATTACCAGAAGATAAATTTTGAAATTTGAATTTAAATTATACAACGTGCCAAACATTTTGAAATTAAATTGTTGTAATCGATTACCAAGTCTTGTAATCGATTACCAGAGCCTATATTCTAAAATATTTTAGAAAGTCACAACTCTTCATGAAAAGCCATAACCTATGAAACAATCATCTATAAATACCAATAATTTCTCAGAGAAAGGTTACGAACTCTATTATGAAAATTATCTTTACAAATCACTTGACCAAAATCATTTTGCAATCATTATCTAAAGAGTTCTACTAGATCAACAAAGTGTAAAATTCACTCTTCAAAAGAGAGTTGTTCTACTTTATTCAAATCATCTATTGATCTGTAAAGGAGAAAGTGTTGTTCTCCTTGTTGGTCTGTGATTCTCAACACGAGGAAAGGGAATTCCTAGGTGTTGGAGAATTTGAGTCTTGTAAAAGTTACAAGCAAAGTGAGAATCTCAAGTGGGGACTTGAGGACTGGATGTAGGCAAGGTTGGCCGAACCAGTATAAAATCAAGTTTGCAATTCTTTTTCCCTATACTTTTAATTTTGTTGTGAAGTTTTTGCATCATTACATATAATTTGTTTATGATATTGAATTTATAAGAAAGAAGTTAGAAAAACTTATAAAGAGAAGAAAAATTAGATAACTTAATTCACCCCCCCCTCTTAAGTTATACGAGGCTACTTGACTAACAGGGATGTTCCTAAACTGGAACAGGCCGTTCCAGGATCTGAAAAATGCCTAAAATTGTAGTCTGGAACGAGCTCAGAACGGCCCGTTTTGCTTGCAGAACGGCCCGTTTTGCTTGCAGAACGGCCCGTTCTGCAAGCAAAACGGGTCGTTCCAGATTCAAATTTTGCCCAACAACAACGAAACTAGAGACATGAGAAGAGAATGTTACCTTAATATTGTAGTCTTGCAAAGAAAATGAGAAGCTGGAGAGTTTAGATGAGAGCCCGAGAGAGTAAAGAAAAGAATGGAGGGATAAATGAAAGAGAATGGAGCCAAAGATCAAATTAAGAGAATGGAAGGGAAGGGAGAAAAATAAGTTCGGACATTTTTAACATTGGCTATCTATGAACCGATTTTAAAAATAGCCACTTTTAAAATCGGCAATTTAAGAACCGATTTTAAAAACTACATACAAAATCGGTCTTAGATAGCCGATGTTAAAAGTAACACTTTTAAAATCGGCTATTTAAAAACCGATTTTAAAAGTAGCATCAGAGACCTTTTAAAATCAGTCATAAGGTATAGCCGATTTAAAATGTAATGTCATTATTTACAAAATTGTCACCGCGTCACTTTTAAAATTGGCTACCTTAAGACCGATTTTAAAAGTAATTTTTGTACTAGTGAGAGAACTAAAAGAGAATAAAATAATATTGATGAGATGAGAAGTATCACTTAGAAGCAATACATGCACTTATTTTTCTTCATTGATCTATGCTCATAAGCTACAAACCAAGCAAGAGAATAGAAAATTACTAACATAGTAATACACTGGCGTCCCATGCAGACTTTATGCATCCATTCTGCTACCACAAGTAAAACAGAGCATACAAAAATATATTTCACATTAGAAACAAACTTATATCCCATGAAATCACTAGTAATGCAAAAAACACACTACAAAAAAAAATGGATTTAGTAGAGGTTAATTTTAAATTTACTTGAGGTTAAAACCCCCGTTAATGACGTTACCCGCGGTTGCATTTTCCGCAGCCAAATTGTCCGTCGGTAACGTGTTACCAGCAGTTTTAGCGAACCTTGGGTAAACGCATATGTTCCCGGGGGTTTTAAAACCCCATTAAATTACCAGCGGTTTTAAAGCCCCAGTTAATTACCAGAGGTTTTTAAACCCCAGTTAATTACCAGAGGTTTTAAAACCCCATTTAATGACCAGAAGTTTTAAAAACCTCAAATGATTCACTACAAAAAAATCAAGTTTTAGCTACCACCAAAATCGGTCGCTATTTAGGTAAATTCAGTCGCTATTACATTCAGCGACCGAAATAGCGACCGAAAAATTCCGTCGCTAAAACCCTGGTCGCTATTTCAAATAGCGACCGAAATTTTTTCCGTCGCAATTTAGCGACCGAAAAATCAGTCGCTAGACAATAAAAATCCGTCGCTAAAATTTTGGTCTCCTAACTTCTGGAGACCAATTTTGCGACCGAATTTTTTGGTAGCAATTTCCGTCGCTATTTTTTGTATTTATTTAATAAAAACATTTTATGAATCAGTCGCTATTTCGGTCGCTAAAAAACTGTTGTAGCTACGGATAAACTCGGTCGCTATTTCGGTCGCTAAATAATTGATGTAGCTACGGATAAAATCGGTCGCTATTTTGGTCGCAAAATAACTGATATAACTACGGATAAAATCGGTCGCTATTTCAGTCGCTAAAACACCATCAAAAACAAAACAAACCAAATAAATTTAAAATTTTAATTTTGATAAGAACAAGAAACAGATCCTGAGAAAGTAAAAGAAAGAAATGGGGACATGTTTCATATAAAAGAGGTGGTAAAAAGAAATATCCATAAAGGTTTTTTAAATTTGGGGAAAGCTAAAAGCTTAAATCAAAATCACCTGTCTAAGGATACAAACAATGCTAAGACTTAAACATTAAAATTAAACTTGATTATCCTCAAATTACAAATAGGGTTATACATCCACTTACACCAAAACTAGAAATTTCAGACTACTGATAAGTGAAAGTAATCGATTACAATACAGAAGGAAAGCCCTAAGCCCTCTCGCCCCTAATCCTACGAGCAAGCTGAATATCCTTGGGCATAATGGTGACTCTCTTGGCATGAATAGCGCAGAGATTTGTGTCTTCAAAAAGACCAATGAGATAGGCCTCGACGGCTTCCTGAAGAGCAGAGATCCTTGAAATCCTGAGCGATTTCCCTCACCAGCCTCTGGAAAGGAAGCTTCCTGATGAGAAGCTTGGTGCTCTCCTGGTACTTGCGGATCTCCTCAGCGCCACCGTGCCCGCCTGAAACGGTGGGGCTTCTTCACGCCGCCGGTGGCCGGAGCAGACTTACGTGCGGCCTTCGTCGCCAGCTGCTTCCTCGGAGCCTTTCCTCCGGTGGACTTCCTTGCGGTTTGCTTGGTACGAGCCATTGATATCGCAAAGGAGGGTTCCAAGAGTGAGAGAGAGAATGAGACTAGTGTTTGTTTTATTTATAGGGGTACACATCGCCAAAAAAGGTTGAGCGGGAATTTTTCTTTTTTCATTCGGCCAAATTTTGATTCAGCCGCGCGAATGTCACCGTTCATGCGGGTGTCAATCAACGGATGAGCTCTTTCCTCAACTTAAGCCATAGATCGCGATCCCTGTCGCTTACAAAAGCACCAACAGAGATACAGTTTGACGAGCAATTGTTTATTTCAATTGGAAATTACATTGGAAAAGCACGAAATTTGAATTTATTTGTCGTTCTCCAACGTGTTTCTATAAGATCACCCACGGGGTGATGTGTTTGATTTGTCTAGAAAGTCAATTCTACAAGAATGAAAACTCCTCGACAGAGAAAAATATGAAATGATGCACAAATATTATATACATTGGTCTCATTTTATTATAATGACTTGTGTATTCTTTTTTTTTTTCTATAAATGACGATGATGGAATTTGAATTAAAGTTTCATATATATTTTCCAAATCTCTTACGGTTAAGCTGATTCTATGGGATAATTGTGAATATTTTTAGTATAAATAATTTTTCATTATTATTTAATAACGTATTATTAGAATTGTGAGATTATGTATGCGTTTACTATCTTATTTTCATTTTTAAATAACTTTGTAAAATTTTGAAAATTAATTTAAACGTAATTTTTTTCTCTTTCTTTTTCTTTTAAAATCTCATAATAAAAAAAAAAGAGTAAAAAAGTGAAGAAAAATTCTCCTTGTTCAAATAAGTGAATAAAAAAACTTACATAGTTGATTTTATTAAATAAAAAAATAAGGAAAGAAAAGTAGTTAAGCACTTATATGGATCTTTGCAAAAAGTTTTTCAAAATCAACATAAGTTCAATAAATAATTAATAATATTAATAAAATTAATATCTCTACTCTAATCTCATATGTTTCTATTGCTATGTCATCAAGAACATCATCAACAGCATGGTCAGGATCATCTGGGGTAGTACTCGGTGCAGGAGGGGTTGGCCTTAAAGGGTCAATGTTGAGATGGCGTAGTATATATCGCATCTGCTCATCATGCTGTCGCATATGCTCTTCTAATGCTTTTTCCTTTGCTTCTTTTGCAGCAAGCTCAACATTTAATTTAGTTATCCTATTTTGCATTTCTTCTATCACCCCTGCAGTGACTGGTGATGGTAGTGACTTGGAAGATTGTGACTTAACTTTAAATTAATCTAACTCAATTGGAAGATAAATAAAATTTAATAAAAAAAGGTGCTTTATAGAAAAAAAAAGTTTTAAGCAAACGAACCCATTATTAATAGGAAACAGAGTGGAGAAAGCAAATAGTTTTGTTAAACAATCAATTAGACCCAATTATTTATTTATTTATTTATTTATTTTTCGTTCTTACCTAATTCTCTTTGTAAACAAATGTGATACGTTAGCTTCTCTCTCCCGTCTTTCTATTATTTTACTTTCTTTCTATAAATAGTTTGATTGTTTGGCATATCTAATGAAGGAGTAAAGAACTAATTTCCTCTCCCAACATAACCCACCTTAAAGTGAAGATATTGAATAAAAATTTATAATGTTAAACACTAAACAGTAAATTATGAGGCATCTATACATCCACAAAATCCAATATATGATACTCTAATATATTTTAAATATTCTGATATATTTTAGATATGATACTTCTTAAATATGTACGACACTTTTTCATTGTGTCACAATTAAAAATAATTATTTTTTGTTCAGACATAATTTGAACATTTTTTTGATAAAGTAAGTGAATGATAATAAATTAACTAAATTTTTTAAATATATTTTAATTAAAAATATTTTTTTTTATCAATACAATGACTAAAAGTATTATAATAAATAATGAAATTAAATAAATTAAATCTTATAATGATTATTTTTTAATAATACTAAATTAAATATTCTAATTATTTTATAATAAATTAAAATAAAAAAAATAAAATATTTTAACTGGTATTTCAAATAAAATACATTAAAATATTATAATCAAAAGAAATCCGGTATTAAATCCAAAGATTATAAAAATCATAATTAAAATTATAATAAATATTTTGATATTAAATATTTG
This sequence comes from Cajanus cajan, assembly GCF_000230855.2. Lineage (NCBI taxonomy): Eukaryota > Viridiplantae > Streptophyta > Magnoliopsida > Fabales > Fabaceae > Cajanus > Cajanus cajan. Next base: position 38,067,345 of record NC_138517.1, on the reverse strand, counting down.
TATAAAGATATTGCTACAGATTTTAGATTTTATTTATTATATTTTATAATCAAAAGATATCTAATATTAAATCAAAAAGATTATAATAATTATAACTCAAATCCAGATAAATATTTTGATTTACTACTATAATAATTATCAAAAAGATAATTATAATAAACTAATACAGATTTTAGATTTTATTTACTATGTTTTATAATCAAAAGAAATCCAATATTAAATTATAAGATAATAAAAATTATAAGCTTCTGTATTTTATATATATATATATATATATATATATATATATATATATATTACTTTCCCAAAGAAATCAAGTTGGTATAAAATTATTTTCATTTGATGATAATTTATTTTAAAATATTAAAATCTAGTTCATAAATAATTATGACAAGTAGAAATCAAATTAAATAGGAAGTTAAAAGATTTCTTATAAATTTTTTCCTGTTGAAAAAAAAATACTCCTAAAACACTGATGTAGCTACGAATAAAATCGGTCGCTATTTCGGTCGCTAAAACACTGATGTTTCACGGAACCAGATATGATCTTTCATTTTTCTTTTATAATCAAATTTGATTATGATATGAATTGATACGTGATTTTTTTGCCTTTAATTTATTTTGTAATCAGATTGGCTAATTTTGACTTGAAGCAACACATTAAAAGAGGCAATATATTTTGATCATTTATTTCAATAAAAATTTAAAAACAAATCAGCTATACTCACTTGCTCTAACTTTGATCTGAGATCCTTCATGGTTCTCAAAAGATGAATTATTCAATATTTATGTTTCTCCTTCTCTACAGCAAGTAACTGAGCTTGCAACTTTAACGATGAATACTCTAAAAAAATCACAACATTTAATTTGTGCTTAATTTATTTAAAATAAATAAATAAATAAACATTTATTTTAAAATTTTAAATATTTGTATTTAAGAAATTGTTATAGATTTTAAATACATATTTTTAAGTTTTTATTTTACTAAATTAATTGAATATAAATTATATTTTATCACTTTTTAATAAAGAGAGTGAATGAAATAAATTAATTAAAATTTTAAAATATATTTTAATTAAAAATATTTTTTTTTATCAATATAGCGACTAAAAATATTATAATAAATAATAAAATTAAACAAATTAAATCTTATAATAGTTATTTTTTATTACTGCTAAATTAAATATTCTTATTCTTTTACAATAAATTAAAATGAAAAGGTAATAAAATATTTTAATTGATATTTCAAATAAAATATATTAAAATATTATAATCAAAAGAAATCCAGTATTAAATTAAAAGATTATAAAAATCATAACTAAATTTATAATAAATAATTTCATATTAAATATTTGTATCAAATAAATTATTACAGATTTTAGATTTGATTTATTATATTTTATAATTAAAAGATATTTAATATTAAATTAAAAGATATCTAATATAATGTTGAGGATTTTTCAAAGTTTAGAAAAGATATTATATTATGTATATATATTACTTTTAATATTTTACAAAGAAATTAAAGTGGCACAGCGGTACCATGCGTGGCCCATAATCTCCATGTCCATAGTTCGAATCCTAGCTTTGACATTTTAATAAAAATTGCCACATCAATTGACATTTGAATGATAAAAAAAAAAAAGTTTTAGCTACTGATTTTAATTCGGTCGCTAAAATATTCAAAAGTTTAGGATTAGCGACCGAAATAAAATCGGTCGCAATTTTTTTTTATATTTATTCAAAATCGGTCGCTAATTCTGTCGCAGATCATGCTTTCATAAAACACAATTAAATAGCGACCGATTTTCTCGCTACCACCCAAATCCGTCGCTAATTCGGTCGCAAAATAGCGACCGAAAATTTTCGGTCGCTAAATCGATCGCTATTTTGATCAGTCGCTAATTCGGTCGCAAAATAGCGACCAAAAATTTTCGGTCGCTAATTCGGTCGCAAAATAGCGACCGAAAAATTTCGGTCGCTATTTAGCATTTTTCTTGTAGTGATTGCCTGGGGTTCTAGAACCCCGGTTAATTCCTCACGATTTGTAAACTTTTGACAATTAGATGAGATTTCTATTAATTAATAGAGATTAATAATCCTAAAAAAATTTTAAAAAACTAATATAGTGCTGCACTTGTCTGCAATTTTTAACTCCCATTAATTGTTGAGGATTAATTACTATAAAATATTTGTAGAAGGGGTTATTTAACCTCATCATTGTTATTTTTATTTTAACATTTATTTCTTAATTGTGTACGTCAATAAGTTTTTGAACCACTATTATTCTCATAAATTATTGTTTTTATTTGTTGTGTATATATACAAACACACACACACACACACACACACACACACACACACACACACACACACACATATATATATATATATATATATAATACTAGTTTTTAGAAGATCTTATTTTTATTAATAAAGTTTGTAAATCAAATCAAATTTGCAAGTTATAAATATAAACTAAATTTATATTTCTAGCATAAGGTATGAAGCTTAAAATTAACATAATGTAGCATAATAGTAATAAAGGAGTATTCTCATGAAGTCACTCCTAAAAGAAGAAATAGACTACAAATTACTCAAAATAAACTAGCACACAGTTTTTATCTTCAAAAAATGAAGCACAAATCAACTACAAATTAATTAATGTGCTTTTAAGCTATCACCCACACCCCATTTCACGTTGAGAATTTGTTTCATATGTTGGCACACTTCCTTGATCAGAAACCTACAATATAAACATAAATCATAATTAGAAACACAAAATATACAATATTAGATATTGAAAAAAGTGATTTCATTTTGAAACACAACCGGTGAATTATTGAACATAGCCAAGTCAAAAGGTAATTGGCCTTGATAATTTTGAGCAAAAATTATTAATTCAAGATAATTTAGCCACCCTAAACACTAATTACATGAGCTGACCAACAACCACCTAGTTAAGCTAAACAGTAAAAAAACATGCAGAAAAATAGAAATACCATCAACCACGTAGTTAAGTTAACAAATCGATCTCTACGGTTATAAAAATATTGGAAACTTGGCTAAAAGCACTTCTATAGTGAAACCTGCCACATGAAACCCCTGCTTTCCCTCCAAGAAGCTCTATCATCTTTCCAACAGTCGACTAATATACCATAATAAAAATAAGTTCCCATATTGAAACATGCATTATATATTTATTTATTTATAAATAAAACTGTTTTAATGCTAGATATATATTTTGAACTGATTGTGTTCTATTATTAGTGCACAATTCCTTTTATTTTGTACAGATTTATTAGGGATAGTGTTTTTCTAGTAGTGAGATGGTGGATAACATGTGTGCCAATGTCATGGTGGATGTTATTAATCCAACCATAATCACGATCAACAGTTATAAGGCCTCCTCTTAAATAAAGAAAAGCCATTATTTTTGAACTATACTATAATAATGTTGTGTTCCAACTTCCAAGTCAAAAAGCACTCACCAAATAATATGGATACACAAACAATGGAAACAGTACAGTGAATCTCACAAGGGTTCTTTACCCAACAATGTTTTGGTATGACAGCTCTTATTTCTGCAATCTTAAATGGTGGAGGAGCACTAGGATCAAAGTCTTTTTGTTGTCCATTAACAGCATCATACGGTAAAGGCTCTGTGTCTCTAACCATTGCTGCTATTGGCTTAGTGTTTCTGTTTCAGGAATATATAGTGTGGTGAGTGGGGTGATGGCTTTATGTTGTGTAAAATCTAAAAACCAAGAAGGATTAATTTATTTGCACTTTGAAAAGGGATTCGTTAGCTGTGACTCTAAATCAAAGTTATGCAAGTAATTAATTTTGTCCAACGAAAATATCAATCAAGCCATGAACATAACTAACATGAATCCACATTTTATAAATTCTATACAAGCAACACACATCCAAATGCAAATATTTCATAAAACAACCAAAACTCAGCTAGCATAACAGTTATACCTTCTTCTGAGACTGAAAAACAGGTTGCTCGACTTCAACCGAAACCACAGGGTGGAGATGCGGATGGCACGCATTAACAGCATGCACAATACATTCCACGATCCCAACATGGTTCATTCCTGTAAACAATTAAAGTCACATAATAAATCCCTCAAAATTAAAGAATAAACCTAAATCACATCGTAATGACAGACCCAAATCAGCAGGTCGGAAGAGCATCTCCGGCACAAGAAATCGTTCATTCGTTAAGTCAAACTCCTAAAAAGGATCACACAAACGAATGGAAGAAAACAAAAGAACAAAAAAAAATGGCAATGGCACAACTTGGATGAACACGGCAGTTCTAGTCACCTGCATCCACAACTTCTGTCGCAACAAAGGCCCCGTTTCTGGCATTCTCAAAGGCTATGTCGGCTTAAGCACCACCATATTCACCGACCTCTGCTCTGCTCTCTTCGTCGACGACCCTACATCCTTTCTAGTCATGCTCGCTCTCGTTCCATTCGTTGTTTGCCTCTCTGGAATCTTTTTCCTCCGCGAGATTCCTCCCGCTGTCACTCAGGAGGAAGACCAAGACTCATCCTATTTCGGGGTTTTCAACACAATCGTCGTGGTCGTTGCCCTTTACCTCTTGGCTTTCGGGTTCCTACCCAACCCCAGCACTTTGGTGTCTTGGGCGTTTGCCGTGGTTTTGGTTGTTCTGTTGGCAGCGTCGTTGGGAATTCTGGTCCACTCTTACTTGAAATCGCGAGGGTTGAAAGAGGGTGTGGATGTGGATGTGGAGGAAGCGTTTCTTGTCGAAAATGTGAAGGGGAATGAAAGTGAGCCGGAGTTCTTTCCTAGGGTTTTGACGCCGCGGCGGGTTGAACAAGATGTCTTTATTAGAAAGAGGGAAAGGAAATAATAGGAGGAAAATTTAAAAAATAATATTTTAATTAATTAAAATAATATTACCCAGGGTTTCTAAAAAACACTTGGCACTTTCCCGGGGTTTGAAATCAAACCCCTATAATTTAACTAGGGTTATTAAAACTCCCGTAAATGTTTACGTTTCCAGGGGTTAAAGTAATCCCAGTTAAATAACCCCAGTTAAAAACATAATTTCTTGTAGTGACAAAAAGTGAAACAATCAATTACACAGTTGTAACCATGGTTGTCAATCTCGAGTTACAACTCGTAATATTTTCCGAGATTACGAGTTTATTGAAGCAAAATGGGACAACTCGGAGGTAAACTCATTTTTGAGTAAACTCCAGTAAAATCGGGTAAACTCGAGTAATCTCGCATGAAATCGCGACTTTACAACGAAATCTGCGAGTTTACCAAATCCCGAAACCCTAAGGGTAACCTCGTCGTTCAGTCTTTTCTTATCTCCTTCGCATGTTGTCTGGTTCTCCTCCGCATGTCTTTCTCCTTCACATCGCTGCTCCTTTGAGCGTCGTTTAGATTCGCGCCATGCTGCTGCTCCTCTGTGCATCGTTCTAATCTGCGCGGATCCGCGTCATGCTGCTACTCCTCCATGCGTCGTTCCGATCCGTGCCACGCCGCACCTCCTCTGCGCATCATTCTGATCTGCGCCGCTCATGCCGCTTCTCCTCTGCGCATCATTCCTCCTCTGCACGTTGTTCTCCGAGAGTCGTAATCACTCGTTGTCAATGCTCGCAGCCGCACTCGTCATTCTTCGCACAGACATTAAGTCGAGTAGCGTCGTGCTCTTCCGCGAGTTGCATTAGACCATGTTCTTTCTTCGTTTTTATTCTCTATCTAATATATTTTTATTTTCTATTTAACATATTAATCTTTTCTTAATTTTTTATTTGCTGTCATTTTATTTTTTATTTGCTACAATTTACTATTTTACTTTAATATGAAATTAAATGGTAGTTATTATGTTATTTTTAAGTATTTTTCACATATTTTTTATATTAAGTAAACTCTTACGAATTTATGAAACGGGTTTATGATACGAGTTTACAGAACTTCCACGAGATTACATAAACTTTCGATATTGACAACCTTGATTGTAACAGCCAAGCCCCCCAATTTGAGGATTAAATAACATAACAACAAATTTCATGTAGTTATATTACAGATTATAGTAGATTTGAAAAAAGTTACAAATGCCTTAACTCAAAGCCCCATGCTCATTTTTCAACCTGATTCATGATCATCCCAATTAAATATTACATATAACTACACAATTAGCATACAAACTTCAACAAAAGATAAACTCCCAACTCCACAAACATGTAACTAAAATAACAAATACCAAAGTACTGGATAATTACAAGCATAGACTGCCAAAAAAAAATGCATATAGGCAATTGAGTTCTCAATAATGATTACATTTTATGAGTCTTAGACACCAAGTGGGGATCCCTCAAAATGCCAACCAATTAATACAAATCGAATCAATCACAAAAAACATGCATTTGATAATTTAGATGGACATGACATGATGACAATTCAAGGCGCTGAGAAACCGTAGTTGCTATCGGTTCCAATACCATAAATTTGAAACAGTGTGTAACTTATAGCACAGCTTGTAACAAGTCAAATGAAAACAAAAACTGACATCAAAAAAATTTAAAGAGCGATCTATAAAGCGGAATGCAAAATGCGGAAGCATAAATTTGTTATTGGAGGAGGAGGAGAAGAAGAAGAAGGTTACTAATTTTTATAATAATTATAATTATTTTAAAAATTAAATAAAAATAATTTTTTATAATTTTTGTTGTTTAAAAGTATATAAGTTTTTAAGTTAATTTTTATAATAATTATAATTATTTTAAAAATTATATAAAAATAGTTTTTATAATTTTTGTTGTTTAAAAGTATATAAGTTTTTAAGTTTTAACTAATGACGAGGATAAAATAAGATAAGTATTTTTATTGTATATATAAATATATAACTTTGTTAACAAAATCTCTAGAAATAAACCATCACTATACACCTATTTTTTTAGAATGAACTTTTAAGATCGGTCGTTAGAGAGTCAATCTTAAACATATGAGAGATTACTTAGGTGTAGCATCAGACTAAGAATTTCAAACGTAGTGGTTTCTTACTACATTTTGAGGAGTTCATGGACGTAATGGTTTTGCCACGCTTGTCATCCTAGTATGTTATGCATGGAGGTAGACAGTAGATATTTTAATATTCTAGCAAGTTCAATATGTTCAATTTTTGCAATACCTAGTACATACCTTACTGAGATAAAAGAATTGATACTCGCTTTACCTATTCCGACTGTTTGGTTCTCCTTGCTTTTCTGACTTCTCCTTTATCCTTTTTTCCTTCATGGATCAATATATCCCCTGCATTGTTAGATGCTCAACCCAAGGGGTCAAGCTCTAATACCAATTGAAGTTAGACATGAAACACATAGAAGGGTGGTTGAATATGTGTCTGTGTGTAAGGAATTTTAAACCATTTTTGCAAGAATAATGTTCTACGTCCAGTGCACTTTTAGATACCAGAAAGTTATGTAGAATTTTCTTAACACAAGGTCATTGTGTCTGAAAGATTTATCGTTTGCTGAAGGAAAATGTTTCATATAACAATTATGATTAAAGTTCTTGCATTTTCCTTTTCAAGATAGTTTCGTTTAAAGATAAGTAGTAGATAAAACTCTTTAGTATACTAGATATGTTAATCAAAGTTTGCGTCTGTGTCTGAAGGATGATTTCACTTAAAGGTTATTGGTGGACGAAGTTTTTCACAAGGATTTAATAAGTAAGGAAGATATGCATCTAAAGGAAATATGAGTTAGCAGTGCAAGTTATTTTATACTGGTTCACTCAGACCGAGCTACTTCCAATCTCCTTCAACTGAAGGGTTCTACTAAATATGCAATTCAGTACAAAAGTATTGTCGACCACTTCTGGCCCGTTGACTTCACTCATCAACGCTAGTATTTCCTTATCAGCCTCTTCAGGCTAGCATTGAGTATTATAGACCACCCAGGTCACGACCACTCCTGGTCATGAGTATTCTAGACCACCCAGGTAACGGCCACTCCTGGTCACGAGTATTCTCAACCACTCCTGGTTGGCTAGCTTCACTCACCAGCTCTAGTATTCTTAAACCACTTCTGGTTCCCCAAGTATTCTCGACCACTCTTGGCCCGTCAGCTTCACTCACCAGCGCTAGTATTTTCTTATCAGCCACTTCTGGCTAACAGTGAGTATTCTTGACCACCTCCTGGCCCGTCGGCTTCACTCGTCGACGCTAGTATATTCTTATCAGCCACTTCTAGCTAGCAGTGAGTATTCTTTGACTAGCCTCTCTAGGCTTTACAAGTATTTTTTCCTTAGCCTCTTTAGGCTTTACAAATATCAACTAGGCAAGTTTGGTTTGAGTGTTTAGGTTACTCTCATAGAGAGGATACATAAGTTGGCACACTCTCTAAGGTTTCACTACCTTAGTCCTATAGAGATTCTGAGTGTGTGGGTTACTCTTTACAAAGAGGTACAACACTCACTAAGGTCTCTTTCCTAAGATAACCTTGGAACACCTTAGACTACAGATACGAATACAATGGTACATTGTAGATTTGACTATGAAGAATCGATCTCTGATTTCTCTATTTTTCTTTTGGGCTTGATATTACTTTTGGTGCTTAATGTTCAGAGCCCAAGGCAATGCCTATAGTTATTCTGCTTCTTTCCAGGCTTTTTTGGTTTGAGGTTATTTCATACTTATAGGCTTGTAAAATTTATCCGTTGCATATGTCTGTTGAAGCTGATGTAGTCGTTCATGACCAGTTTGGTCTTCTCATTTAATGCTCAGGTTCTTGCATTAAATGTTGCTTCCTGTTCATGGACATTGCGTGTAATTTTCTTCATTTGTTAGCTGTTGTGCCTGACCTTAGCTAAGACCTAAGAACCTTTTTGTCCTTTTCTGGTCTCGTAGCTGTAGAGTATTGTCCTTATCTAAAAAAGTGATGTGTTTTTTCTGACACATGCATGTTGTTGCTTTTGCGTGCTTTCCTTCTTCTTTTTCTTCTCTTCATTTGATCACGTTATTATTTTGAGAGTACATATGTGATTGTAGACGATGCCAGAGTACTCCTTTGAGACTTGATTCTTTAATTGCTTGCGTAGCAGTTTTCGTCTTCGTCTGTTAGTCACGTGCATCTCAATCTTGACCATCGTCTTAGCGTCTAAGTTTAATGCTTTGATTTTTCTTTGATCTGGTCATCAATGTGAATAGATAGACATTGTTTCCATCTGGTGTGTCTTTCAGTCTGTGTTGTCCTTCGTCTGAGGTATAGTTGACTTTCTTCTTATCTTTGTCTCATGCCTGGTCCATTTCTTCATGTTGCACTGGAGGTTGTTCTTGACATACATCCATCTGATATTGGACTCATAGTTGTCTAGTGCACATATTGCACTTTGTCTATTCAATTAGCTTGAATTGTCTAGTTCTCATGATGTGCCTTGCCTTAACTGTTCTTTTAACAGAGTTGACCATCTGGCTTCATCTGATGTTCTACACAGCTTTTCTTGTTCCAGGTTTGGTCTCGTTTTGGATTTTCTTATGATACTTCAATGTCTCTTTCTTGTAGTAGTCCTCATCTGGTGTTTGTTGAATGTTCTTTTGTCTGTGAGCAGACCTTGTTTTGATGCTTGACTAGCCATCATCCGATTCTCTTGTTTAGTTTGCACATGCTTCGTGGATTCTTCCATTTAATGCATCTGATCTTGCATTGAATGTTTGCTTGCTGAATCTGCGTTTCACGAAGACTTTTGTACCGTTTATTTGCTTCTATATCTGAAATTAATCATGACCTAGATATTTCTGTACTTTCTTGGTATTGTAGCTTCAGAGGCATTGTCCTTTGCTGATTGGTAGGTGTACTTGCTCTAACACATGCAGCTTTGATTTGTGGATAAGCGCTAGTCCATTTTGCTCTTCTCTCTTCTTCTATTTTGATGACTTCATGTGTTCTTCTGAGAGTGTGGATGCTAGGTAGTTTTTCTTGTTGTGAATTCAAACGCAATCCAGCCTTCTTGGTTTTCGTTTGTGCATTTAAGTCTCCGTCTAGTCAGTTGTGCAAGCTCTTGACTCCATCTAGAATGCTTTAACTTAGTTTTGTCCATCGTTCATGGTCTTGTATCATCTGAGGCTTCATTATTTTTCTTCTTGTGCTGGGCTTGATTTCGTTTGATCTCCTCATCTGTCGTCTTGTTAGCTTTTGCCTTTCATCTTGGTTGCTCATGCTCAGTTATTTATTTCCTTTGTGTCTGTGTTTGTGGGTATCTTAGTCTGATGTATTTCCTTCTTTTGGGCAACCTTTACCCAGTGCTTAGCTCATATCTTCTTGGTTCTGGTGTAGACAGTAATACATGTATATTTTTTATTTTTCAGTTTGCCAATACTTATGTCTTTATCTGAAACGCTAACACACTTGTTAGTAATAACAACATTTATTATATTTGTCTTACTCAAAACCTTACTGAGAATTGTTTCATTTGACTAAACAGCTATTTGGCAAACATTTGGTAGGCTTAGAGTTCCAACTTAGTTTGAATGTCTTTGCCTTATATTGATTTGACATATCTACCCTTATTTTTAAAAAAAAATTATGTATGTACATGTGTGGACTTTTTTAAATATATTATTTAATAATAGATATTTTATATTTATATATGTATATATAAAAATTCATTTCATAATTTCTATTTCTACTTTGATTATAATTTATTTTAATTTAATTATATATTTTTAAAAATTATCAACTGAGTTAACGACATGAACTAAAGATATTTTAGTATATGATACAAAACATATAGTACGCATAATTGTATGATTGTTATATTTTTTTCATATAATATTTTAAAATGTAATAGGAGCCATAAAACACTCCTATATTATAGTAAAAAAAACATCTTACTCTATTATATATTTTTTTATATGATAGAAGAATGACAATATGAAAATCATATCTTTAAAAATAAGAAAATATAATTTATTTTATATTTTAATATATGAAAATAAAATATTGTAATACATGTATTTTTCAAAAAAGCAGAGTATAATTTACATCAACAATAAGCCAAACAAAATAGATTATATATTTTAACATAAGAATGAAAGACTATATGACATTTTTATCTTTCAAGAAAGATAATGTAATTTATTCAAAATATAAAATCGTCTAAGAGAAGGTATCACAATCATAAATTAACATTTAAAAAAAGGATACAAGAGTCATGCACTATTAGGGGCCGTTTGGTAGAAGAAGAAAAATTTTCAAGTCTAGGAATCGTAAGTCGTTGGAAAATTCATAAATCTTGTGAATCATGATTACTAGGAATGATTAAATCTATTTGGTTAGTCATAAATGTTTTTAAGAATATTTATTGTACTGCCGTACCGCGAAGCCGAGCTCCGAGCTCGGTATCACTGCACAAAACGAGGTCGGGTACGCGCTACGCGACGTCAGCTCGGCATTTAAGCATATCGTAACCGATCTCGAGCGATCTCGCTTCAAACGGGATCCATCATTTAATCCTATTACACTTCATCTCAGGCCCAAGGCCCAAAGCAACCCTAATTCACACCTAGGTACGTGCATTACTTATACGAGACTAATACTCACACAAACACTAACTTTAGCATCGGAGTCTCTTTTGCAGGTACCACCCCCATCTCGGAGCATCAAGCGTACCAGCGAAGGAGGCTCACCGATCTTACCTGGCGGATCAGCTCTACAGCAGATTTTCGGTAAGAACATTTGGCGCCCACCGTGGGGCCAATCAAGACAGCTCTTATCGGCCACCTGTATGGTTTTCACCAGAAGCCATAGTAGACGTGCGACAGACAACGTAGACCACTCAATTACCATGGATAGCGACGCTGCGACCTTGAGGAGGCTGGTCGACCAAGTCGAGCAGATACGGCAACAGCACGACACCAATCCACAGAACGTGCGTGCCAAGCACGAAATCGACCTGGCCGCAATACGTACCGTTAAAGTGGTTGACCTAGCGGCTCTGCCCGCGGAAAACAAGAGGATTCGTGCTCCACCCCAGCAACGACACCCTGACCCTCCTCCCGGCTCTCAATTCAACCCCGGCGGAGCAACGCGAGCTGACGTATGCCAGGCGGCGAGGCCAGCTCCCTTACGGGGAGTAATCAACACAATTGCAGGTGGCTTCGCTGGGGGAGGCGCCAGCAGTTCAGCCCGGAAAAAACACCGGCGCAACGTTAACCGCGTACACCTCACCACCTCTGTTTCAACCCAAGGCTCGCCGGCGATCACTTTCACCGACGACGACTATGCCGGGGTAAATCCCAACCATGACGATCCCATGGTCGTAACCATGGCATTATCCAATTGGGAGGTTCACAAGACCCTGGTCGACCAAGGGAGTTTGGCTGACATCCTATATTGGCCAACATTCCTCAGGTTAGATGTCCCTCACTCTCTCACACAACCTCACAAAGAACCCCTAGTCGGTTTTGCAGGGAAAAGCATTCACACTCGGGGATACTTGGACCTACTAACAACTTTCGGAGCACCTCCAGATTCAAGATGGGTCATGGTTTGATACCTACTCGTGGAAGCTGACACCTCCTATAACATCATCATCGGCAGGCCAACCTTGAATCGACTCGGGGCGGTGGTGTCCACCCCGCACCTCACCATGAAATTCCCAGGGCACGACGGGAAGATTATCTCCGTCAAAGCAAACCAGCAGATGGCACGGCAATGCTACGCAGAAAGCCTGAAAATCGCCCCACTGGATGAGCAGTGCTTGAACGACCTTACCACCGTGGCTCGCGCCAGCCACGAAGAAATCACCGACCTCGATCCAAGATCTGACGTCCACGACGAACGGCCTAGACCCGTTGATGAGCTCAATGACCTCCAAATCGGGAAACTCCCCGGACAAACCACGAAGATCAGCAGGCAGTTAACTCCGGAACTGCGACAGCAACTCGAGGCAGAAATCCTTAAGAACGCCGACCTCTTCGCTTGGTCTAGCACTGACATGCCCGGCATAGACATCGAGTTCATCTGTCACAGGCTAGCCATACGCAAGGAGGCGAAACCAGTCGCCCAGAGGAAGAGGAAAGTCGGCGGCGAAAGACGAGAGGCCATCGTCGCCGAAACACAGAAATTGCTCCACGCCGGCTTCATCCGTGAAGTCAGATACACCACATGGCTGGCAAACGTCGTCTTAGTAAAAAAGAACTCGGGGAAGTGGCGTATGTGCGTCGACTATACCGACCTAAACAAAGCATGCCCCAAGGACTCATACCCCCTGCCGAACATTGACAGGTTAGTCGACGGAGCCTCCGGACACGCCTTACTCAGCTTCCTCGACGCCTACTCTGGGTACAACCAGATAATGATGTACCCACCTGACGAAGTGCACACGTCCTTCATCACCGACCATGCCAACTACTGCTACCGAGTGATGCCCTTTGGCCTCAAGAACGCAGGGGCAACCTACCAACAGTTGATGGATAAGGTCTTCCATCAACAGATCGGAAGAAACATGAAAGTCTATGTCGACGACATGGTAGTCAAAACCACCTCGGCGACAGACCACGCTGCCGACCTCGCCGAAGTATTCGCCCAGGTCAGGAAGCATAACATGCGCCTCAACCCGGAGAAATGTGTCTTCAGTGTCCAAGGGGGCAAGTTCCTTGGCTTCATGATTACTAGTAGAGGAATTGAGGCCAATCCCGAGAAGTGTAAAGCCATCATCCAGATGCAAAGCCCACAAACGGTGAAGGAGGTCCAACGCCTAGCCGGACAGTTAGTCTCGTTGTCCCGCTTCATTCCCAAGCTCGCGGAGAAGGTGGGACCAATCTTCACTCTGCTAAAAAAACCAAAGGATTTCCAGTGGACAGATCGGTGCGAAGAAGCTTTCCAACGTTTCAAAACCTTCCTCACAACCCCACCAATCCTACAGAGGCCGGATAACAACACCGACCTCCTCCTTTACTTCGCCGTAGCGGAAAACGCCATCAGCGCAGTTATCGTGCAAGAGCACCAGAAGGTACAGACACCTATTTACTTCATCAGCAGAGTCCTCCAAGACGCGGAGAGGAGGTACCAAATGATCGAGAAGCTGGCGTTGGCGCTTGTCACCGCGGCTCGGCGGCTTAGACCCTACTTCCAGAGCCACCAGGTGATAGTCAAAACTGACTACCCCATCAAGCAAATCCTGCGAAAACCTGAGCTCGCCGGACGCATGATCGCCTGGTCGGTGGAACTATCCGAGTTTGGGATCCAGTACGAAGGTCGCGGACCCCTGATGGCCCAATGCCTAGCCGACTTCGTAGCCGAGCTCACACCAGCTACGGCCGAGGAGCCCCAGGTGTGGACTTTTCATGTTGACGGGTCCTCCAACTCCAAAGGCGGCGGGGCAGGCATCATTCTGGAAGGACCAAACCAAGTCACCTTGGAGCAATCCCTTAAGTTTGGCTTCAAGGTGACCAATAACCAGGCAGAGTACGAAGCACTTCTCGCATGACTGAGGCTAGCCCGCGACCTCGGAGCTCGAAGAGTGAGTTGCAACAGCGACTCGAAACTCATGGTGGAGTAGCTCAGTGGGACATGCCAGGCAAAGGACACTCTGCTGTAGCGATACTTCCACACTGCGTCCCACCAGATCTCATCCTTTGACGAATTCACCATAAAACATGTACCACGAGAGCAAAACACCCGAATTGACCTCCTATCGAAGCTCGCCAACACCAAAAGACCCGGGCAGCACCGAACCATCATCCAGGAAACCTTGCACTCACCCAGCTTGGACGACAAGGTCGTCAACGTCAGTGACAATGAAGGCCTGGGTTGGATGACAGACATCTGGAGCTACTTGAAAGAAGGAGTCCTGCCCGAAAATAAAGACAAAGCTCGGAAGATAAGGATGAGGTCGGCCAAGTTCGTCATCATCAGGGATGAGTTATTCAAGCGTGGCGTTTCCTCCCCACTGCTCAAATGCCTTACTGCGTCTCAAGCAGCCTATGTCATCAAGGAAATCCACCAGGGGATATGCGGCATGCACTCCGGGGCACGTTCGATGGCAACCAGAGTACTCCGAGCTGGGTACTACTGGCCCACTCTAAAGTCGGATTGCCAAAACCACATCCAAAAATACAAAGAATGCCAACAATTCGGCAACGCACACCGACAACCGCCCGAAACTCTCCACCGCATGATGTCGGCGTGGCCTTTCTCCCAGTGGGGAATGGACATCCTCGGGCCATTCCCCCCTGCGAAAGGCCAACTAAAATTCCTCCTGGTAGCGGTCGACTACTTCACCAAATGGATCGAAGCATGCCCACTCGCCAAAATTACCACCGAGAACGTGCGGAAGTTCACTTGGAAGAATATCATCTGCAGGTTCGGAATCCCTCACGCCCTCGTGACTGACAATGGTCGACAGTTCATCGCACAGGAATTCGAGGACTTCCTCCGTGAGCTCAGAATCAAACACCTTTCGACCTCGGTGGAACATCCCCAAACCAATGGCCAAGCCGAAGCTTCCAACAAGGTCATCCTCCGGGAACTCAAAAAGCGACTAGGAAACGCCAAAGGGCAGTGGCCCGATGAACTCCCCAGCATCCTCTAGGCGTATCATTGCACCCCCCAGTCGACCACGCAAGAGACACCTTACAAGCTGACCTACGGAGCCGACGCGATGATCCCGGTAGAAATCGGCGAAGCATCCCACAGACGCCAAGTCTTCAGCGGCAAACAGAATGCCCAAGAACTGGCAGCCGACCTCGACCTAGTGGACGAACTTCGAGACGAAGCTCGAATCCACAAGGAAGCCTGCAAGCTCCGAGCATCCCGCAGATACAATACCCGAGTAAAACCTTGCTCTTTCCGAGCAGGTGACTTGGTTTGGCGATTATTAGGCGAAGCAAGAAAGGACACGTCAGATGGGAAACTCGCACGCACTTGGGGTGGCCCCTTCCGAATTACAGTAGACTTGGAAAATGGAGCATACAGACTGGAAGAACTCAGCGGGAAACCTATACCGCGAACTTGGAATGCTACGCATCTCAAGTTCTATTTCAGTTAAACTTTGTATGAATAAGCTGTGCACTCTTTTCCCCACCTCAATCTCTTGTCCCAAAAAACAGAAAGATGGGTTTTGGTTGAGAGGGTTTTTAACGAGGTACATTTACGCAATCAATGAAAAGAACTCATTTTGTTCTACTTATATCTCTCAAACTTCACATTGTTTTACGTTTTACTCAAACTCGAGGTCGAAATCGAACCTCGGCGTGACTGAGGTCGAGTTCGAACCTCGATATGATTAAGGTCGAGTCCGAACCTTCACAAAGGTTACTTAACGAAAAGCCCCAGGTCGAAATCGAACCTCGACGTGACTGAGGTCGAGTTCGAACCTCGATATGCTTAAGGTCGAGTCTGAACCTTCACAAAGGTTACTTAACGAAAAGCCCCAGGTCAAAATCGAACCTCGGCGTGACTGAGGTCGAGTTTGAACCTCGATATGATTAAGGTCGAGTCCAAACCTTCACAAAGGTTACTTAACGAAAAGCCCCAGGTCGAAATCGAACCTCGGCGTGACTGAGGTCGAGTTCGAACCTCGATACGATTAAGGTCGAGTCCGAACCTTCACAAAGGTTACTCAACGAAAGGCCCGAGGTCGAAATCGAACCCCGGCGTGGCTGAGGTCGAGTTTGAACCTTCACAAAGGTTATTTAACGAAAGACTAAGGTCAAGTACGAACCTTCCCAAGGTGTTACTTAGCAAAAGACTAAGGCCGAGTACGAACCTTCCCAACGTGTTACTTAGCAAAAAACTAAGGCCAAGTACAAACCTTCCCAACGTGTTACTTAGCAAAAAACTAAGGTCGAGTTCAAACCTTCGCAACGTGTTACTCAATAAAACAGAGGTCAATTCCGAACCTCAGCACGAGTGACTCAAAACAAAGTACCGCCATGTCCAAAACCATGCAACAGACATCAAACATATGTCTTAAAACGTGAAAACAGCCCAAATCAAATAAAAATACCAAAACCATGTTCAATACATGAATTCAAATAAAAGAAAAGTAAAGCAGACAAACGCAATCAAAGTTGGCCTACGCAGAGGCGTCCTCGCCAGAGCTATCCTCGACGTCATCCTCCTTCACCAACTTCCCAAAACGAACAACTTTTTCCACATGCATGCTGGAAAAATCGAACCCTGGCGCAAGGAGTCTAGCCTGGCGAGCAGCCTTAAGGAAACCCCTCTTATGCTCCACCACGAGGGAACGCTCAACCTCCTCAAGCCTCCTTTTCAGTGCCGCCCTCTCGGCCTCCAACGCCGAAAGACCTACCCTCTGAGCGACTATCTCCTCTTCCTTACTACTAATGATAACCTCGTCGCAAAGACGCTCCTCGGTCACCGACACTAGTTCACCCTTCAAAAACGCTACTTCATCTTCCAAGGAGCGAACCTGGCCCGCATAACCTTCATTGGAGCGCAGGGTAGCCTCCAGTGACTCTTGAACCTTGGCGAGGTTCCCCCTTGTCGCTTGGAGCTCGGCCCCCTACAGCTTCACTTCACCAAGAGCGGAAGCCAGAACCCCATTCTCCTCCTTCAAAACCTTATTTTCTTCCCTCAAGGGCTGAACTTGACCCTTCAGCTTTGCCACATCCTCCTGCTGCTTGGACCACTTGTGTTTCCAGTGATCCACAATGGTCGTGCCCCTTTGCAGGAAAATCTGAGCCGCTTCAAGGCCCCCCACCGGCCCAGCCGACTCAATCATGGCCTGATCAGCCGCACTCAGTGACCCCTTGGGGAAAAACTTCTCCGGCGTCACCGCGGCACTCCATAGAGAATCGATCTCCTCCGACGCGCTCAAATGTTCCAACCGCATCGGCGCGCCCTCCCGCGCGTAGCGGTACGCAAGATACGGGCGCTTGGGAGGTCCCTTCGCCCCCAGAGCAGAAGTCGGGACCTTGGAGCTAGGCCCTTTTCCGCGAATATCGGCCGAAGCAGAGGCAGACGCCTCCGGCCCTGCACCAGAAACATCGACCCTTGTCGTCACCGACCTCAGAATCTCCAGAACCTCGGCAGCCTCGCTCGCCCGCAAAACAAAAAGGAAAAGACATATAAACCTCACAAGTAGAAAAGAATTGAGGAATACGGTGCATCAAAGGATCACAAGTACACGCTGCTTACCTCCGCAGCTTGGGCAACCTGCTCGGTGACCGGAGCCACTGTCTCGGAGGTTGGAGCGACCTCACCGACAGCCCGGGTAGCCACCTCGGCAACAGCCCCCACCTGTAGTAGACAACCCCAACTCAGGAAACTGAAAAAGAGCATACAAGACAGAAGAAGGAATAATCAGGCAAGGCACTCACCACGGTAACCCGCCCAATAGCTTGAACCGGCACCTTGCCGGGTTGAACGACTGGCTCAGCAGCCGGCGCCACCTCTTTGACAGCCACACGATCGACCCCCTCTGACCGCAGGCTCCCAGCAAGGTCCACCACCCCAGCCTCAACAACCTGGGAGGCAACCTCCCCTACCTCACGAGGGGCGGAGGTCCCCCCGATCTCCCCCCCACCCCTCCTCCGTTTTCGGTTGATTTTCAGGGGGGAAACCTCCTCCTCTGGAGGCTCGGAAACTCCGAGCTCGGTCACGTTGAAGCAGGGTTTCAGCTTGAGCCACAAGTCTTTTCTTATAAGGACTACAAACAGACAATAAGGCAAGTCAGCAAAAGAAAGATTACACAAACCTCAATAAAATGCCAAGATACAAAAATACTCACCCTCCAAGACCCTCTCCCGGTGTGCCGAGTTCGCAAGCGACAAGATCGTCTTGCAATCCAACGGGCGAGGCAAAGCCGAGAGACTCTCAACGACGGCAGCCTCCGAAGCCGTCAACTCCAAAGGGTTCACCCCGTGAAACCTCGACGGTTTAGGGCACCAGTAAAAGGGGAACTTTGGCAGTCCACCAAAGTAGAAATCCCCATCCTCCAAAGGGTCGACGTCCACGAGGACTACCCGGAAAAACTCATACTTGAAATTCTTATAAGATTGGGAGTAAAGAGTGAATAAACCCCCTTCTTTACTCCCGTTTAAAGAAAGAATGCCATACGGCGGAACGCCCAGCTTCAGCTGGTAGAAATGAAGGAAAACGCGAAGGGACAACTCCAGCCCTAAGACCGCGCACAGGACCTGAAACGCCCTCAAAAAGCCCCAGTTATTAGGGTGCAGCTGACAAGGGGCCGCGTTGATATAGTTCAAGAAGTCACACTCAAACTGAGTAAAAGAAAGACAAATGCCCAGATCCCTGAAGAAACTCTGATAAACATAAAAGTGGGGGGGATCGGTCGACTTCCCCATGAACACACCCTCACCAGCCGGACAAGGCTCGAGCCGAATCGTCCGGGAAATGGTGGGGTCGCAAATTCGGTGCGTCTCCCAAACCGCATCGACCTCCAGGCGCGACCTGAACACACTTTGGACGACCCCCACCACGCGCTTGACCTAGTCGTAACCAGGAACACCCGGCTCCAGGTCCTTAGGCGGGGGTAACTCTCTCCTCTCGGCGGCACCCCTCCCAGTAGCCACCGCCTTGCCGCGCGCCTTGCCCCTGGCAGGCGCAGAAGAACCAACGCCACGACCACCAGCAACCATCAAGAAAACTCAAAGAAAGACTGTGAAAACGAAGACGAAAGGCGAACGAAAGCAAGAAAGATAGGAACAAGAAAGCACAGAAGACTATCGTACCCAAGAAGCTAAAGAGTAGAAGAGAGTGAAGCGATTGGGAAGAGACGCGGGAGAGAAAAGGAGAAGGGGTTTTTCCCACATTTCAAAACCGGCACGCCACGTGTCGGTCAGGGGGCACGCCTGACGACACAATTAATTGCAAGTCCATCATTGCATAACCGTCATTTCCCATAACGCGCCACTTGCACGTTTCTGGGAAATGAATAGTCGTGACACATGGCATCTCAACAGGCAGAAGTACGCGAAAGGCCACTCCCCCCCAGCGAGCTCGGTCTTAACTTCTCAACCTGCGGACTTTGGAGCTCGGGGGGCTAGTGTACTGTCCGTACCGCGAAGCCGAGCTCCGAGCTCGGCATCACTGCACAAAACGAGGTCGGGCACGCGCTACGCGACGTCAGCTCGGCATTTAAGCAGATCCTAACCGATCTTGAGCGATCTCGCTTCAGACGGAATCCATCATTTAATCCTATTACACTTCATCTCAGGCCTAAGGCCCAAAGCAACCCTAATTCACACCTAGGTACGTGCATTACTTATACGAAACTAATACTCACACAAACACTAACTTTAGCATCGGAGTCTCTTTTGCAGGTACCACCCCCATCTCGGAGCATCAAGCGTACCAGCGAAGGAGTTGTATTAAATATCCCATGGAAATCAAAGTTTTTTGTTGTATTAACTAGACAAATTATGGGAACATAATATTTTAACCACAATAAAACATTCTTTTTAACTTAAGAATGTTAAATTTCCACTTATACCCATGGGAACAATTTTGGGGAAACCAATATTATTATTAGATGATAAACTAAATGTGAAAATTTTCATATTCTTGGTATGCAAAATAATTTTGCCATCTGAACCAAACCAAAACAATCTATAATGAGTTGGTTTGGTTCGGTTTAATTAGTTTTCTTAAAAAATGGTAGATATTTATTTTTAAAAAATACAAAAAAATACATTTGTACCTGTCTAAAGGGGTACACCAGTGATCTTCTCGTAGTCTGAGGGCCGAAAGAGAGCTCCGATCCGATAAGCTGGTGACAGGGTTGATACCTGCAAAAGGCACTCCAATGCTCAAGTCAGGACCAGCACGAATATCTAGGATAATTAATGAACAGTGACGTTACCTTTTGACCTGAGCTATTTATACTGACATTTATGGGCCCTGGACCCCATGGGCCCTGCAACGTATTTATCGTATTAGGTAATACACCTTAATCAGCTAATTAACCCCTAATCATGGATTAAGGGCAATGAGTAATGATGGGCCGATCCTGGTGGCCGACTGGCGTTCGGCCACCTGGTTTTGCCATTCGGCGGCCGACAGGGTGGTGGCCGAACGCCCCTACCTGCCCTTACCAGTACACTGCCCCCCTAAAGGAAGATGAAGCTTTCTTTAAGGGTAAAATGGCGACGGTTGTTAGGGTAAGGTGAACGGGTGCGCACTTGTAACCTTTGGATGTCGAGGATCAAACAGTTATACTTTTTTCAAAACTTGAATTTTCCCGCCTCTTTTTGAGCTTATAAATAAGTTGCGTGGTAGGGTCATTCGCACGTACTGCTCTCAACCGAATTGTGGTAGCCGAAGGTCTTAGAAGCCGATCCGACTAACGATTGTGGTTTTGCGAAGAAATTGGTAAGTTTTTATCGCTATGGTTAATACTTCTTCAAGCTCTTCGGCCAGCGGCTCTCGGTCGTCGTCGTCCGAGGGGTCCTCGTCCAGTGACTCAAGTCGTCCCAGCATGGTTCGGTCCCCTGTTGATGCCAAAAGGCCAGATGATGGTGTTTCTTCTCCAGAAGAGACTTCTACTAGTGGGAGTGAAGAGGTTCAGGAAAAGACAAAGCGTGTATCGAATCGTCAACGATACGGTCCATCTGAGGTTCCTGGATACGAGTGGGTGAATGGGGAGGCAACCTCCTACTATTCTCGATACCGAGATACAGATATGATCACTAACCTACTGGACTACACCAACTGCCTGAACTTTGACGCTACTGAGAATCCTTATCCGGTTGGAGTTCGGTCATGCCGAAACAACGCTTTTCCTAATCCCGACATGGTCTGTCTTGATCAAAGTGGTGCGAAGATGGAGTCGTTCTACATGTATGATTTCCTCCTTCGGGATCTCAAGGTAAAGCTGTCATTTGATGAGTTTACTATGGGGGTGTTGAGGGTGTTGAATGTTGCTCCTACCCAATTGCACCCGAATAGTTGGGCACAGATGCAAGGTTTCAAACACCTGTGTAAGTGTCTTCACATTAAGCCCTCTCCACTCCTCTTTTTATATTTCTACTCGTCCTGACCTTCTATATTGGCGAAGTGGCACTCCTTAAGCCGAGTGAGCGATCGACTATTATTGGATAGCTTTACTTCTTCATACAAAAACTTCAAGGCCAGATTCTTCTGAGTGACTATCAGGCCAAATAGACGACGCTTTTTCTTTGATAAGGACGAAAAGCCTCTATTTCCACTGTACTGCACTCGTGCCCCTCGGCCTTACGACATAGTGCCGAAGAAAATACTGACGATCGAAGAGCGAACGGATCTAAAGTTATTACTTCGTCTTCCTCGGCGCTTGCCGACTAGGTCTTTAATCAACTTGGTTGAATCCTCTCGTGGGTGGAATGACCTAATAGGTATGTTGTCTGTCCTATTTCAACTATAAGCTTAATTCCTATTGATGTTTACCTAAACCTTTTTGCAGGAATTATGGTTACCAGTGGTGCCGACGAGCTGAACATTCGCAACCTACTTGCTGCTCGGGTGAAGCAAGTCTGACAATCTGGGGGAGTAGGTACTTCGGTTGTTGCGCGCTCCCCCCGACCTGATAATGATGACCGATTGCCTCCTCCTCCAGAACGCAAAAACAAGAAAGGAAAGGGGAAAGAAGCCAATCGGGAGCACACAAAAAGAAAGAGCTCCGAGGAACGACGAGAGCAGGCCAAGAAGGCCAAATCAGCATCCGAGGCATCACCTAATCGGACTGTGATTGTGGTGCCGCCTCAGCTGATGTCTCGGGCATTTCTCAGCGATGATGCATCGGTCGAGACAGTGATTCGGTCTGACATGGTGTCTCCATTCGGGCAGGAGTTTTTGGCTACTCTGGACGCAAGAGCCAAGTGGAGGCTTTTTTGCGAGGTGCAAACTCGCTCATTGGCCCTGGCTCATCACCTAGCCATGGAGCCTCTCGGCGAGGTAATGCATCTGAAGCAAAGTCTGGAGGAGGCCGAGAAGATTGCAGCCGAAGCAATTTCGGTCAATGAAGAAATAACGGCCAAAAATCGGGAGCTAGCGGCCGAGTTGGATGCTGTTCGGCGAGACAATGATACTCTTCGTCTAGACCTCCAAAAGGCAGCTAATGAAGAGTGCCGCCGACTGGAGGAAGCTCAGGCTGCGTATAACAACCTTAAGGAGCAGGCGAAAGAAAAAAATTGTTGCTCAACGCGAAGCCGATTTTAAACACGCCGTTCGGCAAGCCAAGCACTTCGGCCAATTCCCTGAGGATTTTGAGTTCGACATGACTCAAGATTTTTATCAAGGGTCACTCATGTCGTTTGCTGAAATGCCCGAAGGGGCAAATCCCGATGGTGAGGAACCGGAGGATGCCCCCCATGCAGAAGAAGATGCCAATACTTCATCCGGTGAAGAGGAAGGTGAAGAAACTACCAACCCCGAACCAGAGGGGGAAAATGAGACTAATGTTCAGGGTGACCCAATAAACAATCCCGATGATTAGTGTTAGGATTTTACTGTTTGTAGCAAGGGGGCCGATAGAGCCTCCACCTTTTGAATGAAATGATATTATCCCTTTTTTGTTATCTTTAATAAGTTTTCATTCCAAGTACTTATCCAATTTGCACGTAAGACTTAGGTAATAACTTGGCCGAATCAATATTTTTTCTTGTAGCATGAAAACAACTTGTATTCTGAAGCAAGACCGAGTGGATTCATTCGGATTTGTGCTTCTTTTTGAGCAAGACCGAGTGGATTCATTCAGAATTGCGTTTCTTTCTGAGAAATACCGAATGGATTCATTCGGATTTGTGCTTCTTTTTGAGCAAGACCGAGTGGATTCATTCGGAATTGTGTTTCTTTCTAAGAAATACCGAATGGATTCATTCGGATTTGTGCTTCTTTCTGAGCAAGACCGAGTGGAATCATTCGGAATTGCGTTTCTTTCTAAGAAATACCGAATGGATTCATTCGGATTTGTGCTTCTTTTTGAGCAAGACCGAGTGGATTCATTCGGAATTGTGTTTCTTTCTAAGAAATACCGAATGGATTCTTTCGGATTTGTGCTTCTTTCTGAGCAAGACCGAGTGGAATCATTCGGAATTGCGTTTCTTTCTAAGAAATACCGAATGGATTCATTCAGATTTGTGCTTCTTTTTTAGCAAGACCGAGTGGATTCATTCGGAATTGCGTTTCTTTCTAAGAAATACCGAATGGATTCATTCGGATTTGTGCTTCTTTCTGAGCAAGACCGAGTGGAATCATTCAGAATTGCGTTTCTTTCTAAGAAATACCGAATGGATTCATTCAGATTTGTGCTTCTTTTTGAGCAAGACCGAGTGGATTCATTCGGAATTGCGTTTCTTTCTAAGAAATACCGAATGGATTCATTCGGATTTGTGCTTCTTTCTGAGCAAGACCGAGAGGATTCACACGGAATTGCGTTTTTGCGTAATTTTCCGAAGGCACATTCTTGGCCGAGTTGGTCAACTCAGAAGAGAGGCCTTTTTGTGCGATTCTCCGAAGGCACATCCTTGGCCGAGTTGATCAACTCGGGAGGAAGCCTTTTTGTGCGATTTTCTGAAGGCACATCCTTGGCCGAGTTGATCAACTCGGGAGGGAAGCCTTTTTTTGCGATTTTCCGAAGGCACATCCTTGGCCAAGTTGATCAACTTGGGAGGGAAGCCTTTTTGTGCGATTTTCCGAAGGCACATCCTTGGCCGAGTTGATCAACTCGGGAGGGAAGCCTTTTTGTGCGATTTTCCGAAGGCACATCCTTGGCCGAGTTGATCAACTCGGGAAGGAAGCCTTTATTTAAAAAGTAAGACTGATGATGAGAGAGAAGAATTGAACGAGAGAGAAGAATTGAACGAAAGAGAAGAATTGAACGAGAGAGAAGAATTGAACTGCATTTCATTGATTTGTGCCTCATTAAAAACCTTGTCGGCCAAAACCCTTTTTCACTTTTTTATAAGGGGAGAAAAGACCGATCAAGGAAAAGAGTGCACCATGCATGTACATTGATGATAATTTCCCTCGGTTACAAACATGTCTAGCTAAAATACATTTTCAAATGAGTTGAGTTCCAGGTGCGGGGGATGGGTTTTCCCGATAGCTCTACTAACTTGTACGCTCCATTTTGAAGGCTGTGTCGGATTCTGAAAGGGCCATCTCAATTGGCTGCTAGCTTTCCCTCGCGGGGGTTGCGTCTAGCCGATCCTTGCACTCTCCATACCAGGTCACCTTCTTTAAAACTACGCCGTGTGAGGTTGGAATTATACCTCCGAGTCATTCTTTGTTTGCACGCTTCGGCAACGAGATGAGCCCGATCGCGCACCTCATCAACCATATCAACCTCAGCCCAAAGCGATGTGCATTAGAAGCCTCATCAAAATGTGTTCGGCAAAATGATGGCTCCCCAACTTCA
This sequence comes from Cajanus cajan, assembly GCF_000230855.2. Classification (NCBI taxonomy): domain Eukaryota; kingdom Viridiplantae; phylum Streptophyta; class Magnoliopsida; order Fabales; family Fabaceae; genus Cajanus; species Cajanus cajan. The sequence goes on along the minus strand of NC_138517.1, from coordinate 38,041,971 downwards.
ACTGGGATCATTGCTTCCGTACCATATGTTAACCTCAATGGTGTTTCTTATGTTGTGGATTGGGGGCTACAACGATAGGCCCATACTACCTCTGGAAGTTCTTCTGTCCATAACCCTTTGGCATCCCCTAAGCGTTTCTTTAACTCTGAAAGAATTACTTTGTTTGCCGCCTCGGCTTGACAATTCGCTTGAGGGTGTTCAACTGACGTGAATCGGTGTTTGATTCCTAGTTCTTCGAGGAATTTGTTGAACTTGCGCTCGGCAAATTGGAGTCCATTGTCAGTTATTAGAGCATAAGGAATTCCAAAACGTGTGACAATACTCTTCCAAAGGAACTTTTGAACGTTGTTGGCTGTGATAGTGGCAAGCGGCTCGGCCTCTATCCACTTAGTAAAGTAATCAACGGCGACTAACAAGAACTTGCATTGTCCTTTGGCAAGAGGAAAAGGCCCTAGTATATCCATACCCCAAAGGGCGAAAGGCCATGGCGAACTAATGGAGTGTAGTTGTTCGGCTGACGCATGAATTAAGTTGCCATGCTTTTGGCACTAGATGCACTTTTTGACATAATCCATACAGTCAGTTTTGAGTGTCGGCCAATAGTAGCCAGCCCGAAGAACTTTTGCTGCTAATGTTCTGCCCCCCGAGTGCGACCCGCAGATGCCTTCATGGACTTCCCTCAAGACATAGTTGGCTTGTTCTGGGTCGAGACATTTGAGTAGCGGGGATGAAAACCCTCTTCGATAGAGTTCTCCTCCCAGCACTGAAAATCTTGCAGCTTGAGTTCTCAACTTTTTGGCAGCCGAAGGGCATGACGGTTGAGCGCCTTCAGTGATGAAGCGCACAATGTCGGTCATCCATGTGACAGGTGGCTCGGAAACTGCCAAGAAATCTACCGTATCGACACTTGGTGTAGAAAGTTCCAGATGGAGAGTGGTTTGAAGTTGTCCCGGCTTGTAATTGCTAGTTGCCAGCCGAGCCAACTGATTGGCTCTTTCGTTATTTCCCCGAGGGGTATGTTTCACAAGTACTTCATCAAAATATTGTGTCATATTTTGGAATGTATGATAGTACTTTAACAAATGAGCGTCTTTAACCTGGAAATTATTATTCACTTGCTCCGATACAACTTTTGAATCAGTCCAACAAATAAGCTTCCTCACTCCTACTTCCCGGGCTAACCTTAATCCAGCCAAAAGTGCCTCATATTCGGCTTGGTTATTGGAGGCTTGAAAAGCGAATTGGAGTGATTGCTCAAGTGTCAAGCCTGTCGGTCCTTCCAGAATTATACTTGCCCCACTGCCTTGATTGTTAGAAGAGCCATCAACATGGATCGTCCATGGAGCGTTCTCAAAATGTCCAGTCGGCTATAATTCATTTATGAAATCGATTAAGTATTGCGACTTTATCGGACCTCTTGGTTCGAATGATATGTCGAATTCTGTCAGTTCAATGGACCATGCCATCATTCGTCCTGCTAATTCAGGTTTCCTCAGAACCTTAGCGATTGGGAAATCTGTGCGTACGACTATTCGGTGCCCCTGGAAGTATTGCTGAAGTCTTCGTGCTGTGTGGACAAGACAAAGTGCTACCTTTTCAAGTAATTGATATCTTGTTTCCGATTCCTGCAGCATTCGGCTAATAAAGTAGATAGGCTTTTGGGTCTCGTTTTCTTGTATCAACACCGCACTGATGGCTTCCTGGGAAACGCATAAGTAGATAATAAGGTCCGATTGAGGGTCAGGTGTTGAAAGAACCGGAGGTGTTCCGAGACACTGTTTCAACACTTGAAAAGCCGCTTCACACTCTTCCGTCCATGTGAACTTGTGTACTTTTTTCAACAAACTCAAAATTGGTTTGGCTGTTTCTGTGAGGCATGGAAGAAATCTTGATAATGCCGTGAGCCGACCTGCCAACCGTTGTACCTGTTTCACACTTTGCGGGCTTCTCATGTCAATAACTGCTTGGCACTTGTCAGGATTAGCCTCAATGCCCCTAACCGAAAGCATGAATCCAAGGAACTTACCACCTGCGACGCCGAATGTGCACTTTTCGGGATTGAGTCTCATATCATATCGCCGAAGTTGCTGGAAAATTTTGACCAAGTCCGTGATATGGTTGTAGAGTTCTGCCGACTTTACCACCATATCATCCACATAGACTTCCATATTTCTGCCAATTTGTTCCTTGAACATCTTATTCATCAGTCTTTGATATGTGGCTCCGGCATTCTTGAGGCCGAACGGCATTACTTGGTAACAATAGTTGGCTGAATCGGTGATGAAAGCGGTCTTTTCCTCATACTGGGGGTGCATTTGAATTTGATTATATCCTGAATAGGCGTCAAGAAAAGTCAGCATGCTATGTCCAGAGGCCCCATCAACTAAACGATCAATGCTAGGCAACGGGTAAGCTCTTTCGGGCAGGCTTTGTTGAGATTTGTGTAATCGGTGCACATCCGTCATTTCCCATTAGCCTTCTTAACCATAACTACGTTTGCCAACCATGTTGTGTATTGCACCTCCCGAATAAACTTTACCTCAAGCAATTTAACTACCTCGTTTTCAACAGCCATTTTCCTTTCGGTTCCCATCTTCCTCTTCTGTTGAGCTACTGGTTTAGCTTCCCGGCAAACGGAGAGTTTGTGACACATCACTTTTGGGTCAATGCCTGGCATATCAGAAGGTACCCAAGCAAAGAGGTCCTTGTTTTTACGGATGATCTTGCCTAATGCTTCTTTTTCCGATTTGGCCAATCCGGCCCCGAGATATGTGACTTAGGAAGTTTCCGAGCCGATCTGGAATACAATCTTCTCCTCGGTTGATTCCATTCGTTCGTCCTCATTCATTCTGGGATCCAAATCCCAAGTTGAAGATGTATCTGCTTCTAGGGGGTTCACCACATGAACTCTCTTTGATTTTGATTGTGTTTCCTTAACAGGAGTTACTTGTAGACTAGCGAAGTAACATTCTCGGGCTGCCTTCTGATCGACATGAACAGTGAGGATTTTCCCTTTTTCAGATGGGAATTTCATTGCCAAATGCGGTGTGGAAACGATAGCGCCCAACATATTCAATGAGGGCCGACCCAGAAGAATATTGTAGGACGTACTAGCGTGCACTACTATGTATTTGACCTGGATGTCTTTATACTCCTGCTCATCAAAACAAAAGCGAGTAAAAAGTTTAATGTACCCCTTGGTACTTACCCTCTCCCCTGAGAAGCCGACTAATGGTTCGTCATATGGCATAAGTTCTTTCTCGGAGATACCCAGTTGTTTGAAAGTGTTCCAATACAATATATCTGCCGAACTGCCTTGATCCACCAGTGTCTTTCTAACGATGCAGTTGTGAATTTCGACACTAATCACCATGGGATCATCCTGTATGGGATCTATGCCTTGGAAATCGGCATCGGTGAAAGTTATGGCCGGTAATCTCCGAACAGGTTGTCTATCGATTGTGTTGACCGACCGCACGGCACGCAAGTGACTTTTTCGGGCCGAAGAAGTAGAGCCTCTGCCGGCGAATCCTCCTACGATGGTGTTGATGACTCGCCTATGTGAAACTGTAGGTTCATCTTTTCTCTCTCGTCGGCTTCGCTCGCGACGAGATCTATCCGAACGGTCATGCCTAGGCTGATTACGTCTCGATTGATATTGACGGGACCGAGACGAGTCAAGCCGATTAACAAAATTATGAAGTCGGCCTTGCTTGACTAACACCTCAATTTTGTCTCTAAGGGCTGTGCACTTCTCAGTAGAATGTCCACGATTACGGTGATACCGACAAGATTTACTGGTATCAGCGCGTGGAGGAGTGGAAGCCCTTTTCGGGACAGCCAGTATTTCCGTCGCCAACGCGTGTTCAAGCACCGCGGATCGACTTGCATTGAGAGGGGTATAGTGTGTATACTTCGATCCCCGCACGGGTCGGTCCCGAAAGGTTATCTCCTTGCCTCGCCCCTTGTATGGTTGCTCTGTTTGCTTCTCTGGCTTGCTCGATGGTTCGGCTCGGGCTTGATTGCGATATTCAGCCAATTCTTCCATTTGCATATACTTATCGGCCCGCCTTCGTAAATCATGCATGTCCGAAGGAGGCTTTTTACAGATGCTATTAACAAACGGCCCAGGCTTTAAAGCTGTTGTCAGGTGATGCAGTGCAACAGTCGGATTGAGATTGCGGATTTCCAAAGCAGTTTTGTTGAACCGATCCATAAATGTCCGAAGGGACTCTTTTTTGTCTTGGCAAAGATTGACCAGGGATAGAGACGTCAAGCTATGAGGTCGGCTCGTTGCAAACTAAATTACGAACTGGGAAGACAATGTGTTGAACGAATCAATGGAGTTAGAAGGGAGTCGAGTAAACCAACTCAAGGCCCTGCCTTTGAGAGACGTCGGAAAAATCCGACACAAGGCAACATCATCTGTTGTACTCAATGTCACCTGCGTCAAAAAAACATCCAAATGTTCATCAGGATCTGTTGTACCATCATACTTATCAATGGGCAAGGATTTCCAGTTATCCATTAAAGGGAGTTGCATAATGGAAGGAGTAAAAGGGTGACGATGCGAGCCAACAGTGGCCAAGTCTATAGGACGACTAACAGTATGTTGAGCTGAAAGGATTATTGGAGGTGCCGCCGCCGAGGCATGTGGAGCCGAGGTATGGACCTCATGAGACTGATAGGACCCCTGGGTCGGCATGTTGGTCACTTGAGTGGGTTTCCAGGTCGGATCATTTTTTAGTGCTTCATTTTCGGCTCTTAATGCCGAAAGCTCCTTTGCATCCTTCTCCCGTTGTTGTTTCATCGCGACCATCTCCTGTTTTAATAAATGAACGGTTTCCGAGAGATCAGTCTCGTCCACCACTTCAACACGCGCCTCCTCGGGCTGTTGTTCTACCGTATTCGTTCTCCTTGTTATCGCCATTGTCTTGCTCAACTAATCTTCACAATCGTCTCAGTTCGGCCCCACGGTGGGCGCCAAATGTACCTGTCTAAAGGGGTACACCAGTGATCTTCTCGTAGTTTGAGGGCCAAACGAGAGCTCCAATCCGATAAGCTGGTGACAGGGTTGATACCTGCAAAAGGCACTCCAACGCTCAAGTCAGGACAAGCACGAATATCTAGGATAATTAATGAACAGTGATGTTACCTTTTGACCTGAGTTATTTATACTGACATTTGTGGGCCCTAGACCCCATGGGCCCTGCAACGTATTTACCTTATTAGGTAATACACCTTAATCAGCTAATTAACCCCTAATCATGGATTAAGGGCAATGAGTAATGATGGGCTGATCCTGGTGGCTGACTGGCGTTCGGCCACCTGGTTCTGCCATTCGGCGGCCGACAGGGTGGTGGCCGAACGCCCCTACCTGCCCTTACCAGTACAACATTATTATTTTTTTCCAAAATCTAAATAAAAACTTATTATTAAAAGAGTGTAAATAACATTAAAATATAAATAAATAAAAAGTAATTTAAGAAATATGAAATTAAAGGAGTTAAACATACCCTAACATTTGAAATGAAAATATTCCAACATTAAAAATTATGATAGTCCCTCAAACATAACTAAATTGTCCAAATTATAATTACTATCCAATTAATCCTCATGTATTATTTTCTCAACTTGAATGTCATCATACAAATAGTATATTAAGTTATAATAAATGTTAGAAATTTTGGTATTTAGTCTAATGTTTGGTCTAAAAAAGTGAACAATAATCTAAAACTGTTCAGAAAATGACAAAGTCGAATAACTAGGTTAAAAAAGTGAACAATAATCCAAAATGTTCAAAAAATGACAAAGTTGAATAACTAGAAGGCATTTGTGTGGGTATAAACAATATAACTATTGATTATAGAACAACTAATAAAATAGTATTATAAAATATACTAATATTATAAAATATAAAAAAAGAACAATTATAACCGTAGTACTATTGCAACACCTTATTTTTTTGTAATTAAATTAATAATATATATCTTTTATAAAATTTAAAGGGTTGATGTTAGAGAATATTTTAAGGATAAAGTTATATTTATATATTTATTTTGATTAAATTATATGAGAATTATACTTTATTATAATGTTTTTATCATTATTATTATTTTTATTATTATTATTATTATTATTATTATTATAATAATAATAAAGTGAGGGAAATGAATAGGTAACTTATGGATAATTAACTAAGAATGGGTTAGAGGGAGGATAAATTAGGTTTAGATTTAAAAAAGAGAAGCACGTTAGTTTTTGCTTATGCCCTCACCTTTCTTTTACACTCTCAAGAAACAGGAAGAGAGGAGATAGGGGAAGATCATCTCGAAGACCCACGTTCTTCGTTGTTTGCTGATAGAGTAAGGGGAAGTGAGTAATCTTGCTATAGGGTGTGGGATAATTGTTGGTTAGTAAGGTTGGCCCCCAACCTCTTGTTTGTTATATGTGTTTTTTGAGGAAAATTTCAATTCATATCTATTTATGATTTGTTGTCTCCTATATGATTCTTCTATTATTGTATTGTCATTAATTGTATATATTCATGGTTAATTTCATGTATTGACACTTGTTTGATGTATGTGTGGTATGAAGGAGGTTCTCCCAAATATTTTCCATTCTTGAATTTTAGTCTTCCTTATGATTCTTTTACCCTTTTAATTATTATAATTTTGATTATCTATGATTAATTTTGTGTATTGATGTTTGTTGGTATGATTTGAGTTGTTTGTGGGTTCCTATGGAATCCTAAAGAAATGCATTTGGGTAATTGTATGAGAAGATATTATGAGTATGCAATTATGTGAAATTTATATTGAATTTGTGTAATTGATGGTATAATAGACTAATATTAAGCTTTAATCTATGTTTTTACCGATTAGATTTGGAGAAGAGAGTTTGGATGTGAGTTGTGCTGATTCTGAAAATTCTTGTTTGAATATACCTTAATATTTATGTGATTTCTCTATATGTGATTAATGAAATTGAGTTCCGATTGTTGGGCTAGAAAGTATAAATTTGAGGTTAGAGTTTAGACACAAGAATTACATAAAATGATAAGAAACAAGTAAATTATGTTAGTCACAAGATGAGTCTCATATTCTGTGCGCAAGATATAACATCTGACACTTATAAGCATCATGAGAGCCCTTAGATGGCCGAATTAAGTTTCATGTTATTCATAAGAGTTGTAAGCTTAGATGTTAGCTTTTCAATGACACTAGAATCACCCAAAATGAGGTTTAGAACTCAATAGTTATGATCAAATTAGTGAATAAAGGTCAAGATGTCATGTGTAGACTCAAATACTGTGGATTTATAATTTTTGAAAATAGTATATGGGAGAATTAACTCTTAATGTCAACATAAAAGTTGTAGATAATTGTCTTAGATTTCTAATAAAATTGATATCAACTTGATAGTATATATATAGCTCTAAATAAGGTGTTTGGACCACACGATGTCTTAGAAGATTAAGTTATGAAAATATAGTTGTGAATGGTGATGACGAATAGCTTTGCCCTTTGAGTGTTTAATCATATGAATGGTTTGAAGTACCTATATTAATGTCTAAGAAACATAAATCATGAGAAAGAACAATTATGTATAAGTTATAATGTGAGTTAATTGTTAATGACTGAGGTGTTTGATGATAGTGAAGCCTAAGGAATCAATTTGTGGTATCAATAACATTGCTAGACTAGTTAAGTTATTAATGTAAATGTTTAATTTGATGATGATCTCTTAGTGATTGTGGCTAAGGTTTTCATGTGGTTAGATGGTTCCATAATGATCCTTGTGCTAATTGATGGATATGATTGAGTATGATGAGTAAATATGAAATTATGACATTATGATGAATGAATGTTGCAAATAGAACGATGTTAGAAAATTGTGTATATGGTAATAGGTATGTATGATTAATAACTATTTTGAGTATGACAAATCGTATGTGTGGAAAATCGTTGAATGACAAATCGTTAAGTATATGTATACATTGAATTCATAATATGAAAGAGTCTATGTGAAATGCATCATATGTACGCAAATCGATAAATTATTAATATACATTGTGCTTGTGCATATATTTGGTACCACATGCATGCGAACCGAAAGTCTATATCCATTGCATTCCATAGCATGTGTCTGAATTACTTACAATTAATGCGTTGTTGTGTTGGTAGTGATATATGAATGATTATGATAATTGATTTTTATTCTCATGTTATTGTATGATTAATGTATGAAGTGAGTTTGGTTATCTATTTTTTATTTCATACCATGAGCTAGAGTGAGAAGTTTCTCACTCCCCCTGTTTCCATGTCTTGGTTATATGAATGTTATTGCATGTAATGTTCATTGAAATCTTAATTATGTCGATGACGAGACATAATCCTTGTCTTGGAAGTGTTCTGGTAAGACTTACGACATCAAGACTTAAATTAGGAATAACATTTTTATTAATTTCTATAATAGGATTCGAGTTTAATTTTCTGTTTTTGTTTAGTAGAATTTTTTTCAAAATTTTTTATATGATACTCTTTACCTTATGTTAGAGATTTCATTTAAATTATTTATACATGAATTTAGATTAATTCTTATAAATGTGTTAAGAAATTTTAAATTTATCTATACAGGATAAAAGATATCATAACTATTATAGGTTAGTACATTATAATAACTTTACACTCATGTTACTTATAAAATCATAAGTATTATATTATAATTAAAATAATTAAATACTATTAATTTTAATTAGTTCAATTTTCAAACATGATTCGTAAAATGCATATATGTGATTGGAATCAATTAGAGTTGAATTTAATGAGTTTGAATTGAATTTATTCAATTAAGAAAAAAATTAAACCAACTTAATTGATTTAGTTTATATCATTGATCTTATTTTTTATTGAATTATCTGAACTGACAAACTCTTACTTTCCTCTTATTCCAACCATCAGCTTATGTCCTCAAATATTTTGTTATATAATTTTAGATTTAATCATTTAAATACTGTCAGTGTAAAAAAAAATTATACTAGCAATCAATCATATATTTTAATAGTGTCATGTTATTTACTTATTTAATGAACTAAAAATAAAATAAAATAATTTAAAAGATATAATTAGTTACCAGTGTAAAAAAAATTTACATTGACAGTGTATGGATGATTAACTCATAGTTTTACTAACCATTATACCATTATTATCGTCAATAATTAACAAAATGATAATTATTCTTTCATTAAATACTAAAAAAATAAAAAGACATTGGTAATAAATATTACATTTTTCCTAAACTTTCATTTTATTTCTTAATCATTGTTGTACAATTCCAGCATCGTAATCAGCTTGAAAGAAAAACCTCGACATAATTTCTGGATTTAGGAGAAACCTATGCAGCTTGTGGCCACGATGCATGGGTTCAATCTGCTGCTTCCACACGAAGAGTTATTATATGCGAAAATAGCTGCCGCGGCATTCGTTTATGCTCATCTTGACCAAGTGGCGGCAAGTTTGGTGAAGGTCTCAAATCGGAAGCCATACGAGATTTTCTCAATCTCTGATACCATAATTAAATTGTGAAGTAAAATAATTTAGGAGAAACAGAAATCTGGATATTATTGATACAAAATGATTCAGTTTACATAGGGCAGTATTTATATTACAAATACAAGTATCTTCTAAAAAAAACCTAAGAGACCAACAAACTAATAACTAACTGACAGCTGTCAAGTACTGAATTGAGGGTTTACTCATAAAAAGGAACAAGGCAAAAATCAAAAATGTAACTGAATAAGGAACCAAATTATCTAGTTCAGGAAGTTACTCCACTCCAAGCATAATGCAATGTGCCATTTTTAAATGCATTTCATCTTGGATATAAGGAATAAAAACTTCACCCAACAAAAAAATGTTAACCAAAACTCTTCAATAGAAGTTAGAGTACAAAAAATATAAACAGCATATGATAATTGCACTCAATCTTCAAAATACAATAAATTGGTCGTAGTTAACATACATGTCTCTCCACGAAATCAGTGGAAAATTTGCCTCACTTTGTCATTTTCAAAGTTAACCTGAATACATAACAATAGTTACTTTCACACAAATCATTCTTCTCAACCCAAATATGTAATGTGAAAAATTAAAATAGAAAAAAAGAAAAAAAAGAAAAGAACAAAAAGCAGAAAAAAGAGCAAATAAGATTATTGTATATAGGTTGTTGAATATTGATTAGAATATTAAAAATTGCTTTTTGTAATTAACCGAATAGGAAATGTCATTACAGGGTATGAGCAAAAAAGACCCCGAAACCAGGGTAATGAATATAAACTTGCAATACCGTCTCCTTAATGTATTGGTTTGGGCCCATGTACCCGTCAAATATATCCAAGTATAGCAGCTTCCGAAACCCACCAAATGAACTCCCAATATATTCCTCACTTTCTACCACTCTACATACTGAGTTTTACAGCGCTAAAATCTCTCCTAAGCTCTACAAATGCCATAACACTACAGTAAAGATAATGAACTAAATCCATTTTTCTGATTGCCAAATAAGTAATATCTCAGTATTCACCGAGGATCAACATAGCGACCAATATTTAATTATGTGATATTAGTCTCAACCAAAATAAAGGGGGATTGCTCAAACATTTTACCTACTTTCATGCTCTACTTGTAGCCTACTTGTACCATCAAATGGCGATAATAACGTCCACGTATTATTCTGTGCCACACAAAATGAATCAAGTCGCGGAAATTCAGCTGCATCTGCTGCTGTACAAGCCTGCAATCAAATATCAATATGCAAAAGTATTTTAATCATGTCCAGTTTATTATCTGCACATTGAAACTAAAGAAAATTACTTACCATCTCACTAGACACCTCTGAATCCCCTTAGATATGGGACGAAGGAACGGTGGATCCCTTTGAGTGTAAAGCAACCCCACCTTCAAAACACCACAAAGAGGAGAAAAAAGATATGAAATTTACCCATACAATGTATCTAAGAACATGGTGTAATAAATTTTACAAATATATTTTAAGGAATTCAAGGCCTTCATACTATTGAGTATTAATAGGAAACCCCACCTTCTGGGAAAAATGCATTTGTAATTGTTGCTTCTGTTGATTAAGGAAATCACATTGTGTTGCTTCTCTAATTTTCTTAAGTGTCATATGTATGTATAACTCATTGAGCTGATCCCATCTAAGGAATAGGTTAGGTTGTTATTGTTGATTTTCAGTGGTAAAAGTGACAAAGATCAATGAAGACCTTCAAGAAGAAAAGGAAGACAACAAGGACGGACCCCTTAATTGGGTTAAGAAGACCCAAGAAGAGAATAGCTAAATGGGAGGAGCCTATGGTTGGGCTAGAAGAATCTATAAGAAGAGTAAAGAGACCTAAGGAGCATGTTGCACTACTGAAGACATCAAGAAAAGTAACAAAATATTTATAACAAAATTTCAAAGTAACTGGGCAAGGACCCCATTACATCAAACTGGCCCAGTGTTGGCTTTAACAAACTTTCAGCAAGAATTTGTGACTGAAAGTGATGCTTCTGATCAGGGCATAGGTGCTATTCTTACTCAAGACGGCAAACCTCTAGCTTATATCAGCAAGGCATTGGGAGAGAGGAACTTGGACAAAATCTTCCTAAGAGAAAGAATTAATGGTTGTGGCTTTGGAAATTCAGCATTGACGACCATATTTGTTGGGGGAGGAAATTTATAATTCAAATGAATCAAAAAAGTTCAAGGCAATTACTACTACAGAGAGTAACTACCATGGATCAACAAAATTGCTAAGTTGTTGGGATATAAGTTTGATATTGAATATAAACCGGGAGTAGAAGTAGAAAACAGAGGGGCAGATGCATTGTCAAAGATGTATGGGGAAGCTAAATTGCACATATTGGTTTATTACCCGAATTGGGAAAGGATTCAGGAAACTATGGAAGTTTATCAAGATGAGAAGCTGCGTCTATATCAGATTTGAAACAGGATAAGGAAACCAAGTCAGGGTTCATCTACAAGAGGGGCACGCTGTTTTATGTGGGGAGGTTGGTGCTGTCCTCTAACTCTGATTGGATACCCAAAATGCTTAAGGAATTCCACAAGACTCCCCAGGAGGCCATTCAGGGTACTGTAGAACTTATAGGAGGTGGCGGAAAATCTGTTCTGGTTTGGAATGAATAGTAGTGTCCAACAGTCTGTGATGGGTTGTTACACATGCCAGAGACAAAGATACCTAGCTGCAGCGCCTGATGAGTTGCTACAGCCATTCAATATTCCTGAACAGATATAGGAGGAGATATCTATGGCCTTCATCACAGGTCTTCCAAAGTCTAAGGGTTATGAAGCCATTTTAGTGGTGGTGGACAGGCTGTCCAAATATAGTCACTTCATTACCCTTAACATCCGTATTCAGCACGGGTGTTGGCTGAGAATTTTGCCAAAGATGTGGTGATTTTACATGGTGTTCCAGCCTCCATAATCAGTAACAGGGACCTCATTTTTGTTAGTTTATTTGGTAAGGAATTGTTTAAGCTCAGGCGCATCTCTAAAAATGAGAGTGGCCTATCACGCGCAAATGGATAGCCAAACGGAGGCGGTGAACTGATGTTTGGAGAAATTTCTGAGGTGTTCTGTGGCTAACCAGCCCAAACTTTGGGCTAAGTATTGGTACAGTACCAATTTTTATACATAGACTAGAATGACACCATTTGAAGTTGTCTATGGTAGAAAGCCATCAGTAGGTTTCAACCTGGAGAGATCAGAGTTGAAGCTATCACTCAATTAAAATATCAGTTGCAAAGTGCTCAAAATCGGATGAAGACCCAAGCAGATAGAAAGAGGAATGATAGCCAGTTGAAGCTGGAGAATGGGTTTTCCTAAAGCTAAGGTCCCATGGCAGTTAACTGTAGGAACCAAAATTAATCCTAAGTTAGCTCCCCGTTAACATTGGCCTTTCAAAGTGTTAGCTCGTGTAGGAGCAGTAGCATACAGGTTGCAATTGCCGGAGGCATCCAAGATACACTCAGTTTTTCATGTGTCACTATTAAAGAAGGCTGTGGGCGATTATAACATGGAGGAGACTCTTCCTGTGGTGTTGACCAGTGATGATGCTGTTAGTGAGGAGGCCAAAGTTGTGTTGGCCCCAATAATGATCAAGAAAGTTGGAGAATCTATTAACCGAGTTCTAATTCAAGGGAAGGGACAAGGAATGGAAGAAACGACTTGGGAAGAAGAGCTCAATATAAAAAGTCAATTCTCACAACCAAGACTTGAGAACAAGTCTCCTTTCGAAGAAGTGGGTATTGATAAGACTGGTGGTGTAAGCCTAGACTTAAAGGGAAGGCCCAAGACTAGGAGTGTATGCTAGGAGGAACCAGGGTGTGAAAAGAGGTGGCAACGGGAGTAACCGAATTGCCAAATGTGTGAGCCAGGTATTGGCATATATAAAGAATGTTTAGGAGAGACTCCGCTCTAGTAGTAGGATTGATCTCCTTTCATATTTACTTTATTTCTGTTACTGAATAATACAAACATTCCCTTACTTGCACTGTGGATTTAAATCATAAAAAATTGTAAGATTTGAAAATAATTTGAGTTTATAAGATTTGAAAGGACTCCATAATTATTTAGCAAACATTCAAAGTTACAAGTGAAATGAAAAAATAACAAAAAAATGATAAGGCTTTTTGTTTTGATAAAGAAATGCAAAATTAATACAAATTTAATAACTAATCTTTTAATTTCTGCTTGCCAAATGAATACGAAGTTTCACTTTCAATGGAGGATAAATAACCACCACAAAAGAAACATGTTGAATTTACGGCAGACATAAATTTTGGGGGAAATATAGTGAAAAAATGTTATTAAATTAAAGGCATTTGTGTAACGTCTCTGACTCTCAATATTTAAACAAAGTTGCATGAACCATTTGAATGTTGATCGATTAAAGTGAATATTAACTAAATTTTTTGCAATAATATTGTCTCACACACACATATATAACACATTAAATTTAATTGTTTTTGGTATTACATATAACTTATAACTTAAGACTAAGACTTTTTTAAGTCAATTAATCAAGCATTCTCAATGTTCTGCCTTTTTACAAAATTGAAGTAATTTCACGTACTAATTGTGTGGACAGCCCAAACATAGAGATAAAAGAGTGAGAAACTATATAGAGAAGAAAGAAAAAAAGAACATTTCAAAAATGAAATTATTTAATTTTTAAAATGTTATTTATATGCATGGATCTGATATCCATTTATAAAATCATATTTTTAATGGATGGATTGAATGGTTTTCTTTCTTAAATGGATGAGATAGATTGAATTTTTTAAATGAGTTTTTTATGCTTTATGCTTCTATAGTTATTCTGTATGGTGTTTCAATTTTCAATTGAAATTTTAGCCATAATTAACAGCCACCCTTTCACAAAAACAAGAAATAAATAGACTCAAGGAAGCAACCAATTTAAAAAAATAAACGTTACAATCATCTGCAACATCTCAACTTCAAGTTGAATGACCTAAAATATAAAAATTGACAAGGAATATCGTAAAAAGCCAATGGCATTTCTGAAATTAACATACCTGTAATAATGCAGCAGTAGATGGATCATCAAAGATTTCTTCACTATAATCAGTTCGGTAATTGACCTGCTTGAAGATAATGATCAGCATTATTAAATAGATTCAAGCTGAAGCACAAATTTGCACTGTCAATAAATAAACGAAACAACAATACCTTTTAGTACCATAAATATCCAACTATCATACGAGATACTACTTGCATAAAGAGAGATGCTGATGAATACCAGAAATACTAGTAGCAATTAAACGGGAAAAAACAACTCAGTAATGAGTATTAAGTGTATTATTTTTGAAATGGAAACATTACAGAGGAAAAAGTATTCCTACTGCCTGGAGCAAAGCTCCTTCACAGAACAAATGCTCTCTGCCCAATACTTAACTCAATGATTCTCCGAGATGCTTTCTCTCACTACTCACCACCCATAAAAGAAGTCCCCTACACCATTTAATAAAGGGTCTGTTTCGGTAAACTATTCTAGAAGTACTTCTAAGAGAGAAAAATAGAAAGGAAAAATGATAGACTTCAACCGAAACCTCCTATTACTAAGGTATATAGGAGGCGCCACAAAAGGGAAAATAATGATAATAGTTAGCCAAACAGAACTGAGTTATCTGTTTTATCATTATTTATTTTAAAGCTTTGGTTTATCTATTTTAAATAATTTATCTATTTTTTAGGTTTATCTTTTAATAGTTTGTTTTGATTAGTTATCTATTTTCAGTTATTAGATTTAGTTTAAATAGAGGATATTGTACCTCTATTGGGATCACGATTGGGAAGAATTAGGTTTTGGGTAGCTGGCTATTGGTGTCCAGTTGTAATTCGTCTCAAGAAGCAATATTACGATTAATAAAGTTTCGGCATTCTGTTGTTATTAAATCTGAATTTCATATTCGGTTGGTACCAGTTCTATCAAAAAATGAAATAAATTTCTGCATAATTTATAGAAACTCTCATATTAGCTTCTCCAAAATCTTATTTTTAACTAATGCATCAGCTAGTTTTAGTATATGAGTCTATTTAGATATAGTCTAGAAAAGCTTTTGTAAGTATTTTCACTGAAAATAGCTCTGAAAAGTTTTTAGGCTTGCATCCAAACAAGCTCTATGAAGAAACTTATTTTGATTTTCCTTCATATTTTTCTCTCCTAAAAGTGTTTCTTGAGAAGTTAATCCAAACAAGCTCATAAATGCATGAGTAAAGAAAAAGAGAGGGAGAACTTTTGTGTATATTCTGAAATGGTTGAAAGTTAATTACAATTTGACCTGAATGATAGTGAACCAATTTATATGATTCTGACTACAGATACAGCAGTCGGTTACAATCTAACAGAATTGTTACAAAGTGTAACTGACACATTAACCTAACTCATACAAAACTCAACGATATAACATATCTGTAATATTTCCCCCACAAATACAAGGGGGTGGAGGCATTGGTTGGAATCTATCAACAATTCTTAGTTTATCTCATAATAGTTGAATCATGTTTTACTTATTTTCCTTTTTACTGAAATAATTTAAACAAGTTAATAATGACACTTCCTTCAGACTTTAATATCAAAGAATATGGAAATAATTTCCCATTTCATTAGTAGTTATCCACTCATACAAGAACATTCAACTAGGAGCTAAACATAAGTTAATCAATATCAATATGTTTGAGAAAGCTGTGAAAATTATAATATTTCAATAATCGATTATATGTATAATCAATTATTATTGTAATTGATTATAATCGAAATGAAATTTTGTTTGGATAAATTTGATGAAAAGAAATTGTGATATTTAATTTCGTTTGGGTGCAAAAAAAATCAGCTTTTATGTAGTAAATTTGTTTTAAGAGAAAAAAAAAAACTTTTGAAAAATAATCATAAGCTTCAAATTTTTAGATTCATAAAAGTAGCTAACTTTAAAAGAAAAAAAAAAGTAGCTTACTTTAAGCTGTTGTCTCACAATTTATTTCACAAACAGCTTTTTTTCTACTAAAAAAACAACTGGATGTTGGGAAATAAGTTTTCCCAAACATACTAACAGTAGTACAAACAGTAATCTGAGAAAAGGAGATCCTAAGAATAAATACGTCTTCTCATCACTTCCTTGAATTTAAACAAGACAATAATTGTCAGAAATCAATCCCAAAATTGTAAAAGAATCACAGCATCTCATTAATTGGAAGGATTGCAGTCAATTACTTTATTCTTTATTTCAATCATGTAATTTTGGGATTCCTAATCAATTTTAGGAATATCCTATTTATTATTTCCTTTTTCTCTTTATGTCTTTCTACATAATGTATTCATGTTTTTGACAACAAGACAGGAAATATTTTCTTTACACTATGGTAATAATAACTATAATAGTTAAGCTGCTTGACCCCTTTCACATAAAAGTTTTCGGCCTATTTTTAGGCTTTCTTTTTTTTTTCTATTGTTTACAGACCACATGTATCCTTCGTGAAAGTCAATCCTGTTCGAGCTAGGCAGAACTACTATACACGACAATTCTCTCCCTCTGAGTATTTATAACAATTGCAAATCTGAGTATTTATAACAATTGCAAACCTAGGACTCAAACTCAAGACAATTAGTTAAACTAGAACAATCTCATACCAATTGATCCACGTGCTCTTTGATAGCCTACTTTTAGGTATACAAAAACCCATTTTCACATTTACTACTCATAACAAGTAGGATAGTAAAGCTTAAAAACCTCCTTTTAACAAACAAAAATAAAAAGTAGGGACATTATCCTATAATTTTGCATTTGATATCCATGCATTGTGTTTGTATTTGCATTAGCTTATATATTTATATGATTTTCCTCCTATATCTTTCATTTTTCAACAGAACTGTAGTTGCATAAGAACAAAATATAAGTTAAGAAAGATAAGCAAGTTTACCCCAAATTCAGTATTGGCCAAAGACTGCACAAAATCCATTAACTGAAGCTTTGCCCATTCCATGTGCAACTTAGGATCATCAATTTTTGGTGGATGCCTCCAAGGTGCACCAAAACGTAATTTGTCTTTTGAAACCTTTCCCTTGTATACATCATTTGCAAATTTTTGCAAGATCTCCAATGCTCTATCCAAAGCAGGGTTCACAACAGTAATCTAAATGATGTTGAATAATACATGTCATTACTCACGTGAAGAAGTGAGAAGACTAGAGAAAATTAATTTAAATTAACCAACAAAAAGTAAAAATAAAAAATAAAACACATCATCCTTAGATTTTGAAAATTCACTATCTGTAAATTCCACCTCCAACAGAAAAACAGTAAAGTTTTACGAACCTTTTTATGTTTTTTATTTTAATGTATAAGATTTTTCCTAATTTCAAGTTTGTAATATTAGAAATTATAAAATCAACTAGCTCCTGGAGGGCATTGTTCATAATTTACCACAATCTAATGAAGACATTTGAAATGTTTTTAAACTTCAAATAGAACTACATGTAAGTCGACCAAAAACCAAAATCATACATGTGTCGTGTGATTTTCTATTTAGAATGTTGGATAATGATCTGAAAAATAAAAATCAAGCTAAATACTATATGTAATTCTTTCTGTTCTCCTATATCCGTCTAGTTGGACCACCTGCGATCTTATTTTATTTACCTTCATAAATACTCATTGGATTAGAGTAAATAGAGAGGAGAGAAACAAGAGAAAGACAAAATAAGGATAAAAGTAAAAGTCAAATGGAGTCGATAAGATGTTTTTATATTAATGCTTGAATAGAAATAACAATGAAATGAGAAGAAATTTCTCTTCCCTAGTTTGAATGAGCGAGTGGAAAAGTAAATCATGTATAAAGTTTTATAATGATTTAAAAAACTAAATTTAACTCAAAAAAATTAAACTCTACTATTTTTCAACATTAAATTATTTATTTTAATAATTTTTAACATATTAAAGAAAATATAGTGCAACAATAATTCCCTCAAATTTCAATAAAAATTAGGGGTAATTTTTTTTTACATGTGGAACTCACTAAAAAAAGTATTTCCTTCCTGTTTCTCCTCTTAATCAAACAGCCAAAAATTGGCAATTTCACCCTATCTGACTTCTCTCCATTTCCTTTCTTGTTTAAACTCAAATATAAGAAAACCACTAGGGTCGAACCCTATTGTTGCTATTATAATTCCGGATTAAAAAAACACTCAAATATAAGGTAAAAGAGGTTATATGTATATAAAACCCCTTTGTTTTTTAGCAGTTTGTTTATATCCTTTATTAGCGACTTCATCCCTTTCAATTTGAAAAATATATAAAAATGAAAATTCAGTTTTTTATTTTCTGTTTTTATACGAGTCAAAGTGACAAAGGAAATAATATCTTTTACATATCCACCCATTTTGTCAACTTTTCTTGATATGGTGGAAACTAAATTTATCTCTTCATGGGAGAAAAAGTTTCATGGTATTGCATAGTGCAATTGTGGATAAAATAATGCAATTTACAAGATATATCATGCATTTGGATGAGCTTTTCTTGAATAATCCCAAAATTGCATAATATAAAGAAATCTATTTCGCAGGTTAAAAAGAAAAGTCATTCGTACCATTTTTCATACAAACTTTTTAGGCTGTTTACAATCAAAAGTGATTTATTCTCCAGTTTCTAGATATGAAGCACCAACTCCTACATATACACAATGCAGACACCAAGATACCTCAAATATATATATATATATATATATATATAAAAGGAAGGATCAAATTACACCAATATAACTTTGATCAACTATTACTACATTCTATAACTTTCAATTCGATGACTTTTTCTCAAAAATCATTGTTATAAATTGAAAGTTCCTTTTACCTAGATCATATACATAACATTTTATAATGATCTAAAATTATTTGATACTTCATTCATATATCTATCAAAATTGATGTAGTATATAATTTTCAAAAAATGCTAAAATATTAATAATTTGATTACTTTCTTATCATTATCCAATTTTGACAAAATTTGAAATAAATATTTAAGGTAATATAAAGTTATACTTCAACTGTTGGATCGAAAAAATTCACCTTTTATATAAAATTATTCCTGGTGTCATAGTTGGAAATGTTGTATCAAGGTAATTTGATTCATCCCCTATATATATAATCAACCGACAAAAATCTAAATTGAGAATTAATGTTTATATATGTCAACTATTAAAAACAAAGTAGCCAACCTAGTTAAGTCCTATGAAAATGAGCTTCACAAAAAGAAAATGCTATGAGCCTTGTGTGTTTGTGCTTTATATTTACCCAAGCAAACAATCTATTCCCACCAACAAATTAATAGGGTCTGGACTGAAAGATAATATATTTCATTCCTAATTTTGAACTTACTTGCAAATATGCTATATATGCATCTACAATGTCATCGAAGGTACAAGCCTTGTCTTCTGTTGGTCTAGAATCAAACAAAAGCATGAGCTAGTAAGGCATACAGTTCCAGTGATGTGTAACAAGTAGCAAAAGTACAGCAGTAAGAGAACCTGTGATAATATAGAACACCTCCACATAATGCTCAAAAGAGTGTTATTGCTTACACTACATTTTTCATAAGCATATAATAAAATAATTTAAAAAAACTCTTACTTCTGGTAATAGTACCTTTGTTTAAGTGCATAAAGTTCAAATAGATGACGAGGGTTTGGCCCAAGTATCTCATCAATTACTTTCCACTGCAATTTAAGAAATATTAGTTAAAATTATCAATGATTTCCATGAACTAAAATAAAAACAAGAATTTAAAAATCTTGAAGATTATGAAAAACCCATACTTCTGACTGACTAAAATAGTCAGTGACCATGTGCATCTTGGCTTCTTGTGGGGTCCATCCAAAGGTCTGCCAGGCAAAAGTCGTTGAATTAATAACATAACTAATTACAAAATAACAAATGAAAATGGCCTTAGACACTCATGTACATTGTCCAGTTGCATACAAGCAACTGTAAGGACAACATCTCAAAAATCATCTTGTCTTGATAACCAAATTCTAGGTGGAAGCACAGTAATAAGTTACAACCATCACCAAGTCTTTTCCCCGCTAGGTGGGATCAGCTACATGAATAATTTGATGCCATAATATCCTCTTGTGAATTGTGTCTAAAGACAAGTCATCGACCACTAAATCCTTAATTATTTCTTTTATAGCATTCTCAATCTTCTCCTACCTATTTTATTAAGCTACTCTCCATTTTATCTACACTCCCTACTAGGACTTCTATAGGTCTTCTAAACTCTGGCCATAACCACATAAGGAAAGATTCTACTATTTCTTTCTACAATAGGTGCTACCACAACTTTCTCTCTAATAAATTCACTCCCAACCTTGTCTTATCTAGTATGTCCACTCATTGAGCACAACATTATCATCTTTTTCATATTGAACTTATTCTTGTGTTAGTTTTTTACCACCCAATACTCAATTCCATACATCCCAACTCTATGATTAGCCATCATCATTGATGGATTTCCATGCACCTATAAAAGCAAAATATAAACAATAAAACTGTTCGAACTATGACTTGCCACACATATTTAGATATATGTTGCATATAGCTGAAAGGTTCTACCAGACTTGAGGGGAAAAAATGATAGAAAATATAGAGCTGAGAAACTTAGTATTATTATTCAGTGTGTTCTTGATGAAGAACAGAAAAAGAATACAGGTTAAAATGTGTTTGAGAGCACCTTTCTCTCCCAAGACTGAGTCAAATTCTAACTGCCCAACTAACTGACCGTTATTTCCTATTTATAGGCACTTCTGCTTACAATTATGTTCTAATTCCCTCCTTTCCTTTATTAGCCCCCCTAAAATAGACCCTGTTTACTACTGATGTGTAGCAATCTATGAAGTACAAATACTTCAATTTGCTTCACGTATCCAAATCCGATACGATACTTTTGGATACTTCACCGATACATGTCTAACCTTTAAAAATATTATGAAAATTTTATTCAATTCCGATACTCTCAGATACTTCACCGATACTTATTGGTGATACAGATCGAAAAAGTATTCAAATTTTTGAAAAATTAGGAAATATCTATTACAGCTAAATAAGATATATAAACATGTTTAATATAGAAACATAGAATTGGTCCTTGATGAACTGTAAATGAAAATTGTCTTCTACATAGACAATTTTAAGAAAGAAATGAAATTGATAATATTATTTCTATTTGTAAATAATAAAAAGTAATTTATGATGAAATGATTTATAATTTATTTATTTTTAGTAATGTACAATAAATATGTTTTTAATTTGGATTTGCAAAATAGCAATTATACATTTAATGTTTATGAATTTTGATCAAAATTACAAGTACACAATTATTATATTGTATGAATATTGATACATATGATGACACGTATCTTACAAGTATCATATCCTAAATATTTTAAAATAATCGTATCGTCGTATCGTATACATGTCGTATCCGATACGCGTATCGTATCGGTGCATCATAGGTAGCATTACTCCCTCCCCTCTCCCCCAAAAAAAAAAACTTTCACCTCAAGGGGAAACAAGGGAAAAGTCTTTTGCATCTTATCAAAAGATTCCCAGGAGTTCTCGCAGTCTGGAAGTCTCGCCACTTACCCAAAACCTCTGCAAAACCTTCAGTGTTATTGCGAAGTGCTAGTATGTCATCAATCTGGGGTTGCATCTCATTAGAGTAAAGTTTTACTCTTTACTTGTATGTACAGCAGTAGTGTAGAACCTTACATTTTCTGTTTTATTATTTTCTGTTGTATTACTTATTCAGTTAGTATTTTAGTCATATTCAATATTTCCAGAATTTCAGTTATAGGCCCAACAGCTGTTATAGCCCAACAACTTCTGTTAGAAGTTTTTGCCTCTATATATAAACTACATGTACTCTCTATTCAGTGGGTTGATTACATATTTTACAGTTCAGAAATATTCTCTATCTCTCTCTCTTGACTTCACTATATATCTCTATTATGGTATCATAGAGCTCATCAATCCTTCCCTTCTTTATCCCTTCAATCCCTCAACACCTCACTCATAGCTGATTCTTCTCCACTGCCTCCTCCACTTTTCAATGTTGAACCCATCAATACAGTTCATCCAAAGAAACCGACTCCATCTCTCACCTTCTCCCACACCATCTCTAAAAACACCAAGAACTATCTTATTTGATGCTAGCAGGTTGAACCAGTGATCAAGGGCCAGACTTCATCATTTTCTAGTCAACCCACAGATACCTCAGAAGTTTCTTTCCATTACTAATCGTGATGCTAGTCAAGTTTGTGAATCTTACCTTCCCTGGGAACAGCAAGATCAATTCTTGCTGTCTTGGTTACAATCTTCCATGTCAAAAGACATGCTTACTCATGTTATAGGCTACAAGACATCCTTTAAACTTTGGGATAAAATACATTCCTATTGATGCCCTCACAGCTATTGCCTATTGGTGACTCTATTTCCTCAAAAGAACATTTTGATATCATTCTTGAGGGCTTACGCAAAGAATATGAATCAACCATGTCTCTCATCATCGGTCACTTTGAATTGTTGTCCATTGATGAAGTGGAAACCCTGCTTCTGGCACACAAATCTCACCTTGAAAAATTCAAGGTTGCATCCATTAATGTTGTTGAAGCCTCCTCCGGATCCATTTCTTCCATGTCACACCCTCAAGCAAACCTTGTCCATTAAGAACCCAGATATCAGTTTGCCTAGCATTGCAGTGGTCAAACTGGCTCTCATGATACATTAATTTTCCAACCAAACACTACTACATCTTACCCATTATTGCACTATCCTAGTTTGAATCCATGGAATTACCTACAGGTTTACAAGTTGCCTTACCTATCTCCTTGAGCAAATTTTGACATGTTTTTGTTCAGGTATGAAAGTGCCTTTCTTGATGTGAAACACTTCAATTTCTAGTAAATATTTCAGCCTCCCAAAAGTTGTAATCTCAAACTCCTTAACTATTGTTGACTCCATACTTTTTTCTCCTTAAAATCATCACCAATAATAATAATAATAATAATAATAAAAGGTTTAAATATGTTCTTAGTCTACGTAAAATTAGCGAGTTTTGATTTTGGTCCATATTAAAAAATTATTTGTTTTCTATCTCTCTAGAAATTGATATAATTGTTTTTGTTTTTGGTCCTTGAAAGTATTTTTCTTTAGTTTCCATCCCTTTAAAATTCACTATTTTTAGCCCCTAACATTCATTTTAAAGTAGATAAATAACATTTGTTTCAACAATCTATAAAAAAATAAAAATAAAAAAATAAAGATGTTACACTCTAACATAGTAGCATAAATAGTTGTGAGTGTCACTTGGAATAGTCACTTAACCTTATGGGCACTGACATAAATTCACAGATTGTGTTTTCCTTTCAACTTTCCTAGCCCAAGTGCCCTAACCTCAGAAGGTAAAGTGTGTTTTACCTTGTTACTAGTCACATTTGGTATTTCACATGGAAAGGGAGATAGACATTCTAAACAAAATAGCTGTAGACTAATCCTTCATTTTCTATTCCATGCTTAATTCAAAAGAGGACAGCTAACAAGAGCATGTCAGTTCATGTATCTTGACCCCAATTCATACATAAGATCACAGGATGTATTAGTGTGCATAGGTGTGTCAAGAGAGAGAGATACTGAAGGAGGAAGATGATAGTTATTCAAAGTACCTCACGTGAGATAAATATCTCCGTATATCCAAACTCCAAGAAAGCTTCATATGAATAGTAACTGAGGCAAATAACAAGGTATTGAAATTTGTAGAAAGGATAGAAAAGTAAAATAACTGTACGTTGGAATTTGTAAAAAGGAAAGAGAGGGAAACACCATATGTTCAATTTGCATAATTATTACATAAGAATGAAAGAAGAATACATGAAGAGGGGAGGATATAAGAACTAGTAAAATAGATGGAACTCTGAAAAACCAAAAGCTCTAGGAAATCAGACCACAAAAAGCATGAACCAGTTATGTTGGATGCATACAACATGGAAGACAACCGAGACCCAAGGCCATAAAAAGTATTTACTTCTTGAGTATAAAGGCAAATGTTTGAATTACTGCAGTAAAACAATCATAATTGACTACGTCTACTTGTAATCATCATAAAATATGGTTGCTGCAAAAGTAATGAATTGATACAGAAAAATACAAGAAATGATACTACTTATTCCAGTCCTGGCATCTAGTAGTCGTCTTTCAATCATTTGATACAAATAGTTTTTCCATGTTATTATTATATAATCAGGAGTCAATATAGTTATGAAAAGAATTGCAGTGCCTTCTATGCAAAATAAGTAATTAAGTAAAATGTTGACAGCAACAGGATTATATACTTTACAAGCTTCAAATATTTCAATAGCAAGCACTTAAGTTTAATGTTTTCCCACAATTCTAATGGAGTAAAAATAATGATATACTCAACCATACATCTACAGCCCATGTTACAATCCCTGACCTCTCTTGCCAAAGGAACAAATCAAAACACAACAACAACAACCAAGCGTTTTTCCCATTAAATTATGTTGGCTAGATGGATCAAATGACACCAAAGAACAAATGCATAAATAAATTCCTTATTATTTTATTGGGAAACAAATTAGCTTAATAAGCATAAAATTAAGCAATAATGGCTAAAAAAAATTGAATTGAAATCCAGTGACAGTTTAACTTAAGAAATTTGCACGTAAATTATGACAATGTTAGGAAATGAAGTTTAACTTAAGATAATCACCTATCAGATGTCACCAGGAAAACAGGCAGACACTGCTCATTTGCGCCCAAAGCAATAATTCTCCATATCAGACTATCATGATATAGGGGTCCACTGACTGATAACTCGTCATTTACAGTGGCATGCTTTAGAACTTCAATATTGTTAATAACCAGCTTTGGCTGCAGTTACATGAATACATCATCAATTTGAACTTCACAAGTCACAACACACTACAAACAACGCAATCCAACATGACTTGATAAAATAAGCATCCAATCTTTCAAAAGAAACTCATTTCCGGATTGATACTTCCATGAAGTGCATCTTTATATTCAACAATTAGACAATTATGGTCCACAACTGCAATTGCAACCACAATATCACGGTTCCAGAGGTCTAGGCAAATGCAATTGAGGCTACATCAGCCAGAATTGCCAGCAATGAAATCCATGAGTGTAATTTAAAACCTTGATTAAGTCAGGTAATTTAGGAATTAGGACACGCACCTGAAAATGGTCAATTTCAGCAGCTTGTGAAAGCAACTCCAGCAACAAGCAAGGCCAATCAGTGGAAGAATGAGTCAAAGTCCTTGAGAAGACGCCGGTGCGATTCATGTTCGCAATGGCATTGACCCTCCACCCTTGCTGAACCTCGATCACCTTCTTTGCGAGCTTCAGCGCCGCAACGGATTCGCTCAAGTAAGAAGCCTCCTCAACGGACAAGCGATTCCTCTCCTCCTCCCCGAATCCCAAAATCCGGGCAGCCTCGGCGGCGGCGCACTGGCCGGACACCGAGAACACGGCGCGGTCCCACAGCGCGGCCGGGGAGGCGCGGGAGTTGGCGGCGTGCAGGAGGCGGCGGAGGGCGGCGGAGAGGCCGTGCCACTTGTTGAGAGTGGCGAATATCTGTTGGGAGGTGATGGTGCCGGCGCGGATGCCCTTCTCGGCCATGGACTCCAGGCATTGCTCGAGGGCTTGGCGGCATTCGGAGAGGGGCGGCGGAGGGCAGGTGGACCACGAGGCCCACGGGCCGTGGTGGGCTTTGATGGGTTGGGCGAAGTCCACGTAGCCGGTGAGGTGAGGGCCTTGGTTCCAGTCGGGGAGTAAGCCTGCACGTAAGAAGAAGAGAGGAATGTTGAATTGAATGGGCTTTGGGCTTTAGAGAGAGAGTTTAGAGAGAGAAAAGTACGGCGGAGAATGAGGGTGGTTTTTCCGACGCCTCTGGGGCCGTGAAGGAGGAGGGTTTGATGGACGCGGTGGTGGTGCGCGTGGTTGTTGAGGACGGTTTCTAGGAGGGGTCTCGGAACGATTCTCCATGCTTTCTTTGCTGCCATTTTCATCAGAGCAGGGCTTTGCCTCTCATGGGTTGATGATCATATATACATCTACAGAAGAGGGTTTTGGCATGCCAGTAATACATACCATGTATATTATTAATCACATAAATTTAATCATTATTAAACATTTTTTTATATTATTCATGGTAACTTATAATTATATTTATATTTATTTATTTATTATCAATCTAAAACGTATATATTCCTTCTTCACAAAAATAATATATTATATATTTGTTACATTGTAATTATATAATTAGTTAATTAGACTTATAATAAATCATGTTATTAGATTTGTAAAAATACTTTCAACGAGTTATTGAATTGAATATAATTTAATTTAGAATAAATTACATTACTCTCTTCTAAGTGTTAATGTCTTTTTCTTTTTTTAAATAAAATATATATGATTAAATACATTTATTTAATATTATTAATATAAATTACATTCTTCTTTCTTACCGGATATAAGGATTATATTATATTATTCACTCTCCATATATTAATATATTAAGTAAATTCCACTTTAATCTCTTAAATATATAAGTATTATATTTATCACTTTCTTATTATATTAACTTAACATCATTAAATAATAATTATTTTAAATTTTATAAATTATTTTTAATTTAATTATTCATAAAATTATACTTTTAATTTAATTATTCATAAAAAAATGTACTTTTAGTTAAAATATTTTTAGTTCATTTTCATTCTTTCACCTAATTAAAAAAATTGTAATATATATAAATAAAATTAAATTAGTTATTAAAATAATAAATAAATAAATAAAACTATAAAATAAATTATATATGTATATTTTTATATATACATCAATATATATAATATAAATTAAATTATATATAAATATTAAATTTTGTAATAATTATATTTTATTTAATAATATGTTTTTAATATAAATATATTTATTTAAAAAACTATATATTTAATTAACATATTTTAACATTACATTAGTTAAATATAATAAATAGTATTTATTATTAAGTACTACCTTCATAATATATATTACCTTAATATATATAATTAATACTATATAATGAAGATACTATTTTATCTAAATGTTTATAAAAAAAATATTATATTAACTACATCAATTTAATAATATATTAAAACTTGTATTTGATCTTATTTTACTTATACAAATATTTTGTTTTTATTTTGATATGTAAATTTAAAAATATTTGTAAAGATGATAATAAAAAATGTTTTTTTTAAGATATATACATAATTTTAGCAAAATTTATAATAATTTTTAAACTAATAATTAAATATGTAAATCAAGAGATAAATTGTTAAAGTTTAACATATTTAAATTTGTTAAGAGAAGATAGTGTAATATTTACATATCCAAGGAGATATTAGTGTAAAGGGTGTTTTGGTAATATTTTTTTGTAACGAAAGTTTAATGAAAAAATTAAAATAAAAAAAAATAAGTAAAGTGTCATATATTGAAATCTATTGAAAGAAGGGACCGTAATCTTTAACATAGGAGAGGAGAATAATATAATATTCATATTTATTAGGAAAAGAAAGTGTAATTTACTCTTTAATTTAATAGAAAATTAATTAAATATTATTTAATTATTTAACAATAGATTTAATTAAATATGATTTAAGTGAAGGCACCATCTACTTAGGCGCTTCACAATCAAAAGGAGAATGCTTTTGGTCTTTCAACCAATAAGGTTATTTTAAAAAGTTATAAATCACACCTTAAAGGTAAAATCTTAAATTTTTAGAATGATTCTTGTGTAATGTGTGATTTATGGGAAGCAAGTTATTATGGTCATGGATTCTTTAATGAAAAATATTTTTTTTGAAATTTTACCCTATAAAACCCCAATAATGGTATCATAGCACTAGTTACATGTAACTTAGGGTCCTCTTAGGTTGTTCTTCTTTTTAAGAAAGCATGACCATATAAGATATGAATGTTTGAGATACATATATGCTTCTTGTTTGCTTCGTATGATGCATGGGTGTGTTTTGTAAAACAAAATACAGAAAATGTTTCTTTGCACTCGAGTATGGGCCTAAGCACAATATCTAGTGGTAATATCTGACTATCACCCATTGCGTTTGATTTAAATGATGAAATATCATAGACAATAGTTGGGAATCAATTTATATGATAAATTGGAATAAGGAGTGTTATTCACACAACTGTTCCAAGAGTTGTGTCGAAATGCAATTGGAAAGAAATTTCCTACCTAAATAGCCAAGTTATGGGCAATCAACCACAACTGACTTAGGATGAGATGAAATATGGATATTGACCCACTAGAAAATCTTATAATAAGATTTCCTAAACCAATAGTTGAGGGTTAATGGTTTAAGTAAAATAGTGGGAGCATATTTTATGAAAGTCCTTGTTGAATATGTTTCAAAGAGTGATACTTACATTATGCAAAGTTTAATTGTTTTAAATAACAATGTATGCAAACACAAATTTTTTATCACTACAATTGGTCCTTGAGAAGGACAAGCTATCTTGGAATAACTTTCACAACTAGTAGAGAAACTTTAGGATTCTTCTTAAGTAGAAGAGAAAGTTATATGTGTTTGAGGAGCCAAATCTTGAACCACCTACAACTACTACTTCTAAGGTGGAAAAGGATGCTTATTAGAAGCACCTAAATGATGATAAATGTTGAATGTCTCATGCTTGCTATCATGAGCTCGAAGATGTAAAAGCAGTAAGAGAACATGGAGGCATTCAATATGATTAAGCACCCCAAGATACTTTTTCAGGAGTAGGCAAGGCAAGAAAGGTTTGACAAATCTAGGTCCACGTTCCACTACAAGGTGGTAGAGGGAAGTCCAAAAAAACCTTATGTGCTCTAGGTGATTTGAAACATTGAGCGTCTAGGGAGGCTAAGATTTCCTACGGACTAGAATTGTTGATGGATTTAATACTTCATTCTTAGTTGAATAACTATAGCCAGTTTGTAATGTAATATAACATGAATGACATGACCAAGTCACTTCAAAACTTACTAACATGTTGAGAATTGTTGAACGTAACATCAATAAAGGAAAGGGAAAGGCTATTATGATTATCCAATCTAGAAAGGGAAAGACACCCAATACTACAAAGGACAAAGCTAAGAAGAAATCCAAGTGTAATTCCTCTAACCCAAAAGAAAAAGATGGGGTGATTAAGGAGGCTAACTACTTCCAATGTGGTAAGATTGGACTTTTGAA